>NW_023416306.1:19135686-20523484 GCF_014176215.1 Rousettus aegyptiacus
CCCAGTATGAGATGTTTTGTAATAGTGCCAACTCTTCTCCTCTCCTGGAGCAATGAAATTATGAAAATCCATCCTACCTGCTATACTGATAGTGGCTGCGGCCTTTGCAGTACTGAATTTCTCTCCATGCTTATTAGTAGCTATGCACGTGTAGAGTCCTGGCTTGGTGATAAACAGCTGCAGTCTTGAGTCAATCACTCGGTCTTTCACACTTTCTTGAATGGACCCAGAAGAAACCTGGTGGAATAGAGCAGGGTGGGGAATGGGGGGAGGATAGATTAGGTCAAAAATTTTATAATTTTCTGTATGAGTAGACTTGAAAGAAAAAGGATTAGGATGATAATCAAAAAACATGTGGTAGATTGCAAAATAGCCAAAAACTTCCCTCTGTATGCCCATGACCTTGACCTTGCAATGTCACTTTGCAGCTCTTTCCTCAGGGAGTAGCATCTTTCTCAACACTCTGAATCTAGATTGGCTTTGTGATATTATTTAGAAAGACACAGAGACTTGTAAAGTTCTTGCATACTGCAGCTTGCTTTCTCGTTGCTCTTGGAACCTGTGACCTTCTGTGAACAAGCCAGAGCTAGCCTACTAGACTATGAGGCATAAATGGCCCAGTTGACCCACAGATTAGTGAGCATTTATGAACGGTGATTGTTTTAAGCCACCAACCTTTGGGATGGTTGTAATACAGCAATAGATGACTAACACAATATAGAATAGGTATACTATGTGGATCCTCCAAGATGTATTCTCTACATTTTGAAGATAGAGATAGTAAAGAATGAGAGGTTGTATACTTTAGAACTTAGTATTCATAACTCCTGTTCAGTTTCTTGCAAATGCACATCAGATAGACAGATGGTTATCAAGAAAAATGCCTGTGAAGCCAACTCTGTTTCTGAGGCATAGCATACACCATGCCATACTGCTGAAATCAGAAAATCCAATGTCCTTGAGGTTATCAATGCAATATTAGCACACAATTAGAAGATTAATATATGTAAGTTCTTATTTATTAGTCTTCATTCCAACTCTGTGGGAGAGACAGCTGCCAAGCACATTCTGTCATATTGCAGTTAGAATTTGTACCCGTTTGTCTGATCCCAAAGTCTGTGCTTTTAATCATCGTTATAGTGCCTTCTAGTCCTACGAATGAGAATCAATGAAGAGCCGTTAGAAAACAGGAACAGTAACAACAACCTCAACAAATCAGCCAACCAGGAACAAAACGAATGTCTGTCTTCAGTGTCATTGTTATGGTGGTGGCATTTTAAAAATGGCGATTTGCTCTTTTAGTCAGTACTATGCCATCTTTTTAATAATTATTCTTTAATTATGATTGCTTATATGAGGGGGAAATGCCAGTTTGAGGACAATTTGAATGAAATGACAACTAAGGAATCAGCCTTTGGTTTGCCTTACATTATCTCAGAGTAGCGGAATGGGTTCAGTGGTGGCCTGGACTGTCCAGCCAAAGGGAATGAGGCTGGGAATGAGAAATTTAGAGTTAGTTATTTTACTATCTTGCCTGAAGGAGAATTTTCACAGTTAGACTAGCAAGAGGGAGGGAGGCCCTGGGGTGAGATCAGTTTTCTTCCTTCTGCTGCTGTGTGGCTGAAGGCTGTGGAACCAAGCACTCTCTATAACAGTCAGTCAGTGAAACTGTCCAATTAGTTTCTTTGTCTCTTTAGTCTCTACCTGCTTTACTAATGTCCATCCTTGTGATAAAAACTAGCTTACGCGAACATCAATTTTACCTTCACTGGGCAAACTTCCCAGGTCAGATCAAGTATCGTGGCATTTTCCCTAAATAAGCAGCCTGAATTCTATGAGAAATTGGTGAGGCAGAGAGAAAAATATCTTTAAGAGACACATACTCAACTCAGTTGAGAATTCAAAACAAATTCATTACTATCATATTTATACAAAGTGCAACTTCTTATGAATTTGAGTGTCCAAGTTAGATCAAAAGGAAGGAACAATTTGGAATACAATTTTGGACTCCTCCTGAATTTTAATACAAATCAACACTGAGGGAAAAAAAGCTAAGAACCTCAAACTTCTATGTTCAGTTGCCATTCTGTATACCATAAAGATATTTTGTTTACAAATATCCCTTCCTAGTTTGTAGAAATGCAATCTATACAACAGTTACCTTCCTACTTTGCAAAATTAGTTCTCTCCCTCAAGAAGTATGCCTTGGAATTGACTCAGAAACAAGTAATCCCCCAGCGCTGAGCTAAACTCCCACTATTTTCATGTTTACACCTAAGAAACTCATTCCTAAACACCTCCCCAAGGTCACTGAAAACATTCTTGGTAGAAAAAGAGAAGTGATTTCTAAACTGCCTGACCTTTCTCCTCCTGGACTTCACCCAGGGGTTGAAATAGTTCAGGGACTAGACCAACAAGTTACGAGGCTCATTGCTTGATTATGATGTGGCTCCTAAATGCTTTTCCTCCTGTTTCCAGAGGCCTTGCTCCATCTACTTTGTGACTCATGCACAGCAGGCCTTGTTAGTCATAGTTTGAATTTGTTTTTCTTTCTTCATGGATCATCCTGACCCAACAGTTTAGTATTTTTGATGACCTAAAAATAAAAACAACCTTTTGCCCTCCATTTTGATCGTTTTGTCCTTCAGGTTTAAATGATCAAAGGGATGAGTTCAGATTATTACTGTGAGCTTTGACCAAGGTATGCATAGACAAAACCCTATACTTAATTGGGGTGACTATATCTGGTATTTATAGTACCTACGTTATTTTCTTCAAGTCCCCAGGCATACTGACCTAAAGGAGCTGGATAAGCAGCTCACCGCTCTATGTGTGGTGTTCTTTTTCTGAGATAGTGACCTCACAAAAAAGGCAAACAGGAAGGTCTATTAAATAGGTGTAATATTTCATATCTGAGATAACATGTGAAAACTTTTTGAAGGTGGCAAAGCGGTATAGACCTGTGGGATTTTTTTAAATTTATCATTAATACATTAACAATGTTGTTTTGAGACAGTCCACCCTGATGTATGGATAATCTTGTAACTTCAGCACGATTTAACCTTAGCATAGGAAGATCTTTGAAAGGTATTTGGGCCTCAATGGCCTTGTCTTGCAAATAGTTCTGGCAGGCTGGGCATACATCATAGAACTGTTAAAGTATGGCCCAGTAGGGTCCATATTCAGGGAGTAGTAATATTGTCTGTCTATGCATCATAGAAAAAGGGATACTAGACTGAGAAAATTTTCCATATTGTTTCTGATCAGCATAACCATAAATTTGGCCTCTTTTGATCTGGCCACTAAAATATTCTACGTAAAAATTGATATTCATAATTATTTTGCTTTACGCAACTAGTTAGATGAGACGACTGCAAAGCTTCTATACTTTAAACCTAAAATACTGCCTCTTAAAATTATGTGTAAAATATAGGTGAGCCTCCCTTTATGGAAATTCAAAAATACAATTCAACAAAAATGATTTGGCTATTTATTTTATAAAATTCTTCTAAAGAATTAAGTGATTCAACTTATAAAATATTTTAGGAACTTTAGTTGTTGAACAAAGTATGACAGCATGCAATTTTTCTACATTTTTAATTGAATGCCACAATAATAGAGATATTATAGATATAACTCTAAATAAATCTAGTTAACAAAATACAAAGATATTTTCTTGTGGAAAAGCAAGCTCTGCTCTCTCCACATCAAATGATTATTCCCAATGTTGTAAAACAAGAATAATATTACTGCTCACTCTAATATTCATCTAAGACTACAAATTTTCATGAAAAAGAAATAAAATTTCCACAGGGAGAAAGCAAAACAATTTTTGATCTCTCTGGGACACATTGCTTGCCCTTCTCTCGTTCTTTGGCTCTGTTTAGGGTTTAGTTTATTGGTGTGTTCACAGAGGGGAAGAACAGGAGTGTTCATATCATTTAGAGCAGCAGTCCCTGAAGCTTTTGGCACCAGGGACCGTGCTCAGGGACCAGTGCTCCTATGAGAATCTAATGCCCGATGATCTGAGGTGGAGCTGAGGCGGTGATGCTAGCGCTGGGGAGCGGCTGCAAATACAAAGGAAGCTTCGCTGGCTCACTGCTCACTTCCTGCTGTGCTCCCTGGTTCCTGACAGGCCACAGACAGGTATCTGTCTGTGGTCCAGCAGTTGGGAACCCCTGTTTTAGAGTGCCTGTTTTACTTGGTGTGTTAGTGAAGTTAGTTCATTGACTTGTAGTTAGTGAGGAACCACAGTTCAAACTCTGTTTTATTCTGTGCCAAAGAGCATCCAGGTCGGTCCACATTTATCTTTGTCCAGGCCACCCAAAATGATATCAGGGCTGTGGGCTCTTTTCCATCCCCTTAAGAGACTTCCTAGTTTGCCACTTGTACACCATGAAATGCCTGAAATTGTCTCCATTTCCTGAGATTTGCATGCATCAGCATGGGCAAAGTAATCTTAATTTTCTTTTGGGATTGGAGAGTATCACCAATGCCAACACTTGGCTGTAAGAGCAACACGCTCTCTCTGACCCTAAGAATGACAGAAGTACTTTTGCTTTCACTATTATTGTGTTGTATTCCTGTTTAGAATCTGAGGCAATAGATCTATTTTGCCATCTGCTTTTTCTGAGCCACATCTGGAATAATTGAGTTGGGGTATCAATAAGACCAAAACTAACTCAAACCATCTGACTTTTTTTATGACTACTCCTCAAATCTGACAAAGAATAATCATCCATTGTCCAGTTCTAATCTCAAAGAGCCTTTGGAAAACACTGAATTCTTTGACAAGCATATATCTTTTCTATATTACTGTTTTCACAGAGTAAGACAAATTAGTAAAGTCATATCATCAGTCCCCCAACTTTCTTAGGGCATAACTTTACACTATCTTGAAAGGCTTAGAACAACTGCAACAGCTTCCATGGAAGAGCCACAAAACCATATTGCCCAATAAGACTCAAATTTCAAATGACGCTTAAGATTTAATTAAAGAGCCGAAGAAGAACAGGAACTATGAGTTACTTTTTGTAACTCACCAAAATTAGAAAACTTCAGTTCTGATGTCATTTTGGAGGTCATCTTCTCCAGCAACCTGACATGTCTGTCATTGGAAATAAGGAAAAGTCGATGTCCAAGAGGTAAACGGACTCCCTTAAAATTACAATTGCTCAAGAAGGGCATTTATTATTTAAGTCTTCTAGCTTCCCACCTCATTCTTATTCCACCATACTTGAAGTTACAAGCTCATAAAGTGACATTAATTAATTTATTTATTTCGAAGAGATGGATGGTAGACAATTAGATAAGATGAATCAATTTTAATAACAAATGACAAGAAAAGTAGTGTTTCAAATATCAGAAAAGAAAAAAAGAAACCCTTCAGCAAAAACAATAGAGAGCTATTGCAAGATGACATTCTTCATTAGATGGGGCGGCCTTAAAATTTGGCATCTTCCTCCTGGTTTACAGCATCCATTCAAATTTCACAGCCCAACACATTGTGTTTTACACGCCCTTCTCTCCCTCCCCCTTCTCCTATGTCTAGCGTCCTAGTTCTTTTTCCCTTTCCTCTCCTTTTTCTCTCTTTCTTTTTTCCCCTTATTTGGAACACTCCTTTGACTTTAAAAGTGTCATTATTACTGTATTGTAATATGGACACTACAGCCAAGATACCAGAAAGTTGCAGAGAGGCTATGCTGAAAAATGTGAAAAATAAAAATATCTAACTAACCAAGGATGGAGTTATTTAGCTATTTTGAGAGCCACCCTCACTCCACACAAAGGACTGGTTTGAACATGTACTCCATCTCCTTAAGGCATGAAATAGGATGACCTAGAGAGTTGATAGATGTCCTCTTTTGTGTAATTAAGGGTTCACTCAGTGGGCTTCAGATGCTCAAACCCTGCACATTCGAAAGAGAGAACTGGCCTTTGGCCCCTGAGAGATAATCTCTTAATCTTTAGCATATCCTCCCTAATAAGAATATCTCTGTATACCTCAGACCTTGGGCTATTGCAGATAGCTTATATTAACAATGTAAATTGTGATGAATATCTTTTTTGTTCACCAGGAACCCTAAGCCATGCTGTATCAGTTTGACCTTTGGCGGGCTGGAGACTAGCTAAAGTCAGGTGAGTCTCAATGCCTATGTAATTGACCTCAGTAAAAATTCTGGACACCAAGGCTTGGGTGAGCTTCCCTGGTAGAATACTTTGTACCTATTGTCATACATCTGTTAAGGGGAGGAAATTTTCAAATGACCAACTTCTGCTTGCTTGTTTAATGTTTAACCAGGGTGTAGTTCTAGAAGATATTCTGTGCAAAAATATGCTAATGTTAAGGGTGTAGTTATCCTGTGCAAAGATATGGTAATGGCTAACTTCTGCTTCCATAAACCTGCTTGCTTGGTTGATGTAGTTTTAGGCTTTATAAGCTGCCTCCTCTGGAAGCTCGGGGCTGATTCTCTAGTGAGGAGAATCAGTCACCAGCCGGCTAATAAAGGCTCATAATTAATCTCAGTTGGCTCCGTGGGTCTTAGATTTGAACGCTCCACAACATATCGTTGCTGGGAAAATTAAGTGCTCTCCATGCATCTCCAATGGGAGAGGACAACTGATTACCCATTACTGATTTTAGTCTGTACCTTTCATTGTAATGAACTATAATGACAAATATAACAGCTTTTCTGAGTTCTGTAGGTTTTTCTAGTAAATCATCAAACTTGAGGGTGATCTTGTGGATCCTGACACTCCTACAATTTTTTTGAGACAGAAGACAAGTAATTCCCACCTGTAAAATCTAAGAGGCAGAGTCAGGTTACTTAGCAGCTTGAAAGGAAGGAGCAAAAAAGGAGTGGCTCTGTTCAGTGGTCTGGATCCAAGAATTTGTAGATATAAAGGTTTTATAGATGATCTAAATTGGAGTCATCTTCTGTCCTTCCAAAAGGACCTTCGGAAAGACTTCCCATCGATTAACAAACTGGGAGCTAAGAGGGAAATGGCTATCCTGATGAATATGCATCATTGTGTCATCTTAAATGTTTCCTGATTTCTGAAGCATTATGAATGTGTCCATGATCAAAAGAGGCAGTTTTAAATACTTGTCAGGCACAGAGTTGTAATGCCAACTTATAGGAGTATCAGTTAAATTAGAACTTTTCCACTCTAATTATTGCTCCTCCCTTCTTCCTACCCCAAACCTGTAGGAGTCATAAGTAGCAGTTAGGAAGTGAGGGTAAGAATGAATGAGTATGCGCTAAGGGTACAATCACAGAACTTTTATGGAAGGGCGGGTAGCGCACCTGCAAGAATTCTGGGAGTGGGAGAAAAGGAAAGGTCTCATCTGTGAATGCAGTTGGAGGCTTTGGGTATTACTTAGGATTAAATGCTTGAAATGACTAAATTGGGACAGTGTTAGTGGTTTTAAATCATCTAAAAGTAACCAGAAAAATCACAAAGCCTGTTTGAGGCAGCCTTCAATGGTGGAAAAAGAATTTACCCTGCTGAATAAACTTAAAAGGGCAAAGAAAGTATTAAATAAGGTTGTATTATATGAAAATCATGCTTATTCAACATCCGAGTTAGAATAATAATCTTAGTCTACATGTTAAACTCCCCTTTTTCTATCTGAAATCCTAAAAGAGAAAATCTAAAAGTATATATAATAAATCTGTAGAAAGATGGAAAGGAAACATAAAGGGCTAGAAAATTTCAGCAACTTTTGGAAGATACAAAGAGATGGTATTGATAGAGAAATGAATATCAACTAAGTAGCTAAAATCTAACACAGAATAAGAGGTTTACTGAGAGGAGAATGGATAAATTTTCCTTACAGTCATGGAAAATTTCAAAGTTCAGATCACAGGGCTGTAAGTAGGAGTAGACTTTGAGAGATTCAGTAGAGTTGTTGGAGGATTTGGGAGCAATTATGTATGCATATAGTATGAGGCTGAGGCATCTGTCCATGGGCTCAAGCTTTTGTGGGTTCCTGTGGTGGGCATTGGAGCTTGAGAAAAAGTCAACAGATTAAGTAGGGTTCCCTCTATTTCTCCACACAAATATGCAGAGCATAACAGTCAGATATTGTAATTTTAAAATGAATTCATTTAATAGAAATAAGTAGAGAGAATGTAGAAAGGAGAGAAGCAATAATTAAAGATACAGTAGACAAAAATGTCCTGTGTTTAAGAGACATTTGATCTCAAGTTCTTTACTTACAGTTCTGTATCAAAGGAAAATATGTACTAAAGGAATAGACCATTATTGAAAATAGATGCTATAATCCTAAATAAAACCACAGCAAGAAACAACACAAACTTAAAAAGCAATGTATTCTAGAATGACAGAATGGCTTAACATTAGGGAAATTTTGCAATTTAAAGTGAAAAACTACATTTTCATCAAAAAATTTAAATCATTGATGACAGGGTATTTAATTGACTTTAAAACATACTTATATTAAAAACATATATTAAATTATGATTAAAAATAAATACTCTTGACCTCATAAAGAGTATCAGAAACTAGGAACTGAGTACAAGCCAAACATAAATAGACAAGTAGTTAAAGTCTATAAAATAACATTGTAATAATAATTCATTATAGGTTTCTATTTCAGAATTTGGTAACCTATTATTCAGACCAACTCTCACACCAAAAAAAAAAAAAAAAAATTAAAGTTCTGGGAAAACATTTTTAACAGATGTAACAAAGTTAGAAGTTTTTATGTCTCCTTAGACAATTTTTCAACCCCAGAAAGTATTAACTTTTTTTCGATGGCTACAAAAAGCAGGAGGATAGAAATCAAAAGTTGGGTTCTATAAAGGTGAGGAGTCTAATAAAAGATACAATAAACTGATATCTCAAAGAACTAGATATGAGGGAGATATCAGTGTGAACTACAAATGAAATAGCCCTCCTAATAAATTGCAGACTGTGTTAAAATTATCTGGGATGTCCAAGAGGTTTCAAACCTTAAAATTGTTTGAGATTGTCTGAGATTAGTAGTAGCTGCTGATCTCTAGCAGAAACAAACAAAAATCCTCTCTGGAGAGAAGTTACCTTCACATAGACCTCAAATTAATCCCTGGCTTTTTTTTTTTTTTTTTTTTTGGTACTAAACAATAAACAGCAGATAGTCAAAGAGAACTAGGCACACAAGGAAAGACAACACAACGAGCAAGAGTCAGCAGGAAAACAGATAACAGAAGCAGACCTACAACGGCATCCCATCTCACTCAAATAAAAGCTAAAGTCGTTTCAATGACCTATGCAAGCCTATATGATCTGCAACTCCTAAACATGCCAGATACCTCTTTCCTCTTTGCTCACTCATCTCTAGCCACACTGACCTACTTGCTGTTCTTCTCATATACCATGTGCATGCTTATTTCAGAGACTTTCCCTGGCTATCTCTCTCCAACTTATCTATATACCTCCTCCTTCAGCTCCTTTAGATCTTAGCTCATATGTCCTCATCTTAATGAGGCTTCCCTGACTAATCTATTGAAAATGAAATCTTTCTCCTAAGGTTGCCCTTTTTGGCTCATTTTCCTGCTTTATTTTCCTCCATAGCATTGATGACATCCACATAGACTATATATTGTTTTCTTTGTTTTATTTTAGAGTTTGTTTTTCTCTATTATAATGTAAGCTCTTTGAGGGCAGGAAACTTTACCTGTTTGGTTTGCTCCTGTATCTACAATGCCTAGAATAGTGTCTGATGCCCAGGAGATGCTCAAAATAGATTTGTAGAATGATTAAATGAATGCTTATATGTAAAGTGCTTAGGACAGGGTGTGACTTATAGTAGTCACTTAATAAATAGTATAAAAAATGAAGGATAGAATGTTTAATTGACAGATATGGGTTCTAATTCTGGATGACTTTCTGTCAAAATAGATTCTAGCAGTGAACTAATTCATAAACTAATGAGTTCTGTGAAAATTATTTTACTTGTAAGGGAAGGGATTGCTAACACTTACCTTTTCCACAAAGGCATAAAGAATTTGATTTTCTACCACTCCCCATGATAGAAGGAAAAGGGTTCAATTTCTATGGCAGTGACTTGTAGGGTGAAAATACTGTGGGACCAATGACAGAGATCAATATAACTCTACAAAATGTGGTCTGTTCTAAAATTCACAATCCATGGGTTTTCCCCAGACAAGTCCCCATACAGATGGCACTCACAGCATTTCCATTTTCAATCCAGGTGATGGTGGGGACAGGGATGCCTGTTGCTGTACAGCGCAGAGTCACAAAGGAGCCAAAGGTGACATTGTGGGATTCAGGAGCCCGCAGGATTCTGGCAAAAACTGTTAGGAGAGCAGAAGTAGTGAGTGATGCTCATATAGGAAATGTTCTGCATAAAATCCCTCCTTCTTCTCATTGTCATAAAGTTAATACCAAATGCCATGTCCTGACTTCTAAGCCATTTATGCTATGATCATACATTTCCCGCCATTCTGGAACATGCCAAGCTTACTCTCAGCTTAGGAGCTTGTCCATGCTGTCCACTGGCCTAGAGTACTCATCTCCTAGGTGTTCATGTGGCAGGTTCCTTGTATCATCCAAGTCTCCTTTAAGCAACATTGTCTCAGAAAGTCCCTCTTTGACCACGTGATGTAATGTGTCATCCTCTCCCCTTTCACCTTTCATCATCCCGTTTTATTGTCTTTACAGACCTTACCACTATCTGAAATTATTTATTTTTTGTCTATTGTCTGTCTCCCTCTAATAGATTATGAGTTCAAAGCAACCAGAAACCTTGCCTGTTTGATTCAGTACCTGGAAGAATACCTGACCAAAAGTAATAATGTTTAAAAGAATTAATGAAATAATTAATGCTTTATACCTTCAACTGTATTGTGGTGTGAGGAAAGACAAAATCTACCAAATTTTTCAGAATATGAGATGAGCATACTAGGCCAAAAAAGAAAAAAAAAATGAAAAAGAAAGAAGAAAAGGAGTATTTTAGGCAAAGTGTGAACAGGCAAGTAAATAATTTATATATAATTTTTTCCTGAGGCTGAATCCCCACTGATTAAATATAAGTAAGTTCTTTCGACGTGAGAAGAATCTTACTGTAATTAAAGAGTGGAGATGAGGCTCAGTGTGTACAATATATTGAAGATTACTTAGAATCATAGAATCACTAACCTTAGAAAAGGCTTCAGAGATAAACTAGATACCTGCTCTTATTTAATAGATGTAGAAACTAAATCCACGTTAATTTAAGATAGTTTCCAAAAATGATATAACTGATAGATGAGAAACCTGAACTTAAGTCTTCTAACTTCAAACCCATTTTCTTTAAACTATTGTGGATTTTTTAAATTGCCCATTACACTATAAATATAATATTTTGTCCACTTGCCTTTTTTCTCCCAGGACTTAAGTACAGAACAGAATAATAGACTAGGAAACCCCAGTTCACACAATGCTTTTAAGCTTAGTTCTCCTAGTTAATTGAAATTTATGGAGTCTGGATTCCAAAAGAAAGTACAAGGGAGATAGTATATACTAGACAGAAGATGTACAGGACAAGGATAGATGAAGTTCAGAGCTGTGTTAGAAGTTGGTCTGATTTTTGAATGCCTCTTAAAAATAATTTAATTTAATTTAATTTAATTCAAGAAATAAAGGATGATATGATTTGTTTGACAACTGGATGCTTTTTGCAGATTCTAGTTTCAGATTTGCAGGTTCAGATTAATTCAACTTTCTATCTTTTGACATTGAGGATTCTAAGAGATGGAATCTAGAAGAGCATGCTAGGAATATAAATGCTGGGCCCAAAAGCCAGGAGAAAGGAGAAGCATGGAAGATGCCAACTTCAAGGCAACAAGTGGTTTAAAAGAAAAAAAAGATCAAATGTTTAAAATACAGCTAAATAATACTCCTCCCCTCCAAAAAAAAAAAAAAAAATTGACCCTGATTTTAAGTAAGTCCTGGGGTCTAATTACCAACCTACAAAAATTAAAGGGTTGAGAAACATGTTAAACAGCACTGTTGGGACACAATTCAATCAAATCCAGAACATAGATAATTCAGCAGAGCAAATTATTTAGTTTCCCCAACAGATAAATGGCGTCAGGGGAGAAAAAGGAAGAGGGGGCAATTACAGATTGAAAAAGACTTAAGAGGCATAACCCCAAATATAATATGTGGATCTTGTTTGGATTCTTTTTAACAATTCAGATGTAAGCAAACATTTTTTAGACAATAAGATGAAAAAGTACACAGTCCTGGCAATAAATGGTATTAAGAAATTCGTGCTATTGGGGCTGGGTGGGGTAATGAGAATGGTAATGTAATTATGTTTTTTTTAAAAAATGTCCTTATACTACATGTGGATTGATTAAATTAGTGTATTGGGATTTACTTTAAAATAAAGCAGGAGCTAAAAACAGTAGTGGGGTAGAGGAAACTAAAAGGGTAGACTGTTGATCATTGTCGCTGTTGGGTAATCAGAAAATGGAGAATTTACTATATTTATTTTATCTGCTTTTTTGTAAGATCGAGAATTTCATAACATTAAAATTTTAAAAAATTGCAATGGAGCTCACACCATACCTCCAGAAAAACACATGATGGGATGCATATTTCTGCCTTTGAAATAGCATAAGTTCTAGAAAACTTAATACCTGAAGAAAGGTATGTTTCTGAGGAGAATCATTTAGCAGAGGTATCAGGCCTGAGCGTTCAGAAATACCCATGACAGTTTGAGATCGAACTGATTCTAAATTGAAATAAAATATGGGAATGAGGGAAAATTTTCCATAGCAGACGATATTTGCAGCATGACAAATTCCATGGCAAGAAGAGTGGCAGTTGCTGTTGTGGTTGGTATGGTTGGCTCCCAGAGCAAGTGACCTGTGTAGTCCCACAGGGTATTGTGCTTAGGGGATCCCACGCTTCGTTTAATTTTCTGCTGTCCATGTTCTGAAATGATTAGTGATTTTTGAACTAGGGACCCTGTATTGTCATTTGTACCTGATTCACAAATTATGGAGCAAGTCCCAGTCATCAAGGCTGAAAAAAAGGCTCAAAGGTGAAGTGGTAAATGAAAAATTATAAATATGTTGCTTGGGTGTGAAGGAAGAATCAATCAACATTAGGTGACGGAGGCTATCCCTATTGGATATTCTAAATTTCTCAAGAAGAAAAGCCAGCTAGGAGGCAGTGTACACTTCTTCCAGAGTGACAAACACGTCGTCCCATCTGATCTCCTGATAGGAGATTCCCTGCCGCCCCCCCCCCTCCCAGTTTAATCTAAATTCACAGGCTGTGACCCCTTGACAACAAACACAGACTGTCTGGCATCCTAACAAGGGTGAATCCAGGTAATCTCATCTTTTCTCATGTTTTCTGGCAACAATAGTGGAGACCTAGATTGCACAACATATTTGAATCCACGTTCAATATTTGGTTGGAATAACTCTTCTAGGAGTTGAGGTTATACGTGTGTGTCCTACATATTTCGAGGGTGAGACTACTGCAGTAATCATCTTATGGGTTCCACTGACTCTGAGAACCTGAAAAAAGCAGGATCCTTGAGAGCCTGGGCGTGAGATATTTCAATCCCATGGGTGCTGTAAAAGTATAGACAGCAGCTGCTGAAGGTAGCACCGATTGTCCCCTTAAAGCTGAATGAGAGCCTGCTGGCAGAAGATGAGAAGAATAAATTGGGGAAGAATAAAATCTAGATTTTTTTTTTCCTGATTGAATTTATAAAGGCAAGAGTTTTTGTTTGGGACTTTAAATTCTTCCTGGAAATTTGGTAATAAGGGAGGGTTTATTTTGTTGCAATTTATAGCTTTTTGTTTGTTTGTTTTCCTTTTGGCTGGAGTATCATTTCGGCTCATTGCAAAACCCCTGACGATCCATACATATTGCACAACATAGCTAAGCATAATGTGAGGTGGTAAATAAAAAAAGTCAATTATCATTTTGGAGTTCAATGCGGCCTAAAAATTAATTTAATACGCTGCTCTGTCCCATATCAGAACCTTCTGGGAGGTTCATTGGGGGAACAGAAAGGTACCTAATAGAACACTGTTGGAATTCCAGTTGGCTTCTTGAATGTGAGACTGTGCTGACAAACTGCTTGCCTCCTCGTCCAAGAGGGAAGGTACACCCTTGGCTGACCATGGGTTTCATCGTTAAGTCCAATGAGGTAAGAGGAAAAATACCTCAGGAATTAAAGGAAAGCTGGTCTCTCTTGCACTCCCAAATTCATGCCAAAGGATAAAGAATAGATACTTGCCCCCTTTTTTTCAGTACTGAAAGACAGCCTCTATCCTTCCTGCTAGTTTGCCTCCCTCAAAGAAGATTGCAAATGTCTTTTGTGTTTCAACTCAAGTGTTTTCTCATCACAATGCTTTCTGGCCCCATCTACCTACCCTTGTTTATGTTTCATCATAGCATTTGTCATCATGTCTTAACTATTGATGTTTGTTTGTTTTTTGGATGTCTCTCCCCCTGGAATGTAATCATCACAAGGGAAGAAGCTTGCTTTGTTTATTAACATAGGCCGATTGATAGATAGATAGATGAGAGAGAGAGAGAGAGAGAGAGAGAGAGAGAGAGAGAGAGAGAGAGAGAGAGAGAGAGATCCAGAATCCTCCATGGCAAGCATTCATAAATATTTGTTGAATGAATGAATAACTCCTCTGGTACGAGTAGGAAAAAAAACCTGTACATGTCAGGAGTGTCTCAGCTCGCTCTAGGCCATCATTCTCCCAGCTACCCTACAAACAAGAGGTTAATGTGTTATAGTTAAGTTCCCCAGGCCGGAGCTTCTCCATTCTACAACTAGGGAAGAGTAGGGGTGGGGGGCTAAGCAGAATAAGGAAACAGAAATTGTGTTAGTCTAATTTTGGGATGAAGGAATAGAAAGTTTTATTTTTCTATCCAGTTTTATCAACAATGAAGCTGATATTTTTATATCCATCTGTATTTGTTATCAGTGTTTGGACATTAAAGGTGAAGAGGTAATGAAAGAAATTCTACCACATTTATCAAACATTAAAAACAATAAAGCCAGTTGCAACTAAAATTAAATGCCAGACTAACCTCCATGAATAATAACGCACCTGAAATAATAAACTTAGACATAGTTCAGTAATAAATTCCCATTATTTTAGTGGTAGCCACAAGCTAAATATATACTCTAGGTCATCAATTTTAAAAGTAATATGATATGTTTCATATCAAATAAAACTTCCATTAAATATCTTTATTTGCATTTTATTGGCATGAAAGATGATATAGAAGTGTTCATTTTTTTTTTAAGAAGTGTTTTTGTTACATAAATAATCTGCTTAATAGAAGGGGCATTAGTAATCTGGAAAATGTTTATAACTGTTTTGATATGGATTTTTAAAGAAAAAAATTATCCAATTCTTTCAGTAGATGGTCTTATCCATCATTCTCCAAATCACTGTGAGCTCTTTCCAACTTGCTTTCCTATTGTTCATCTACAACGTCGAAAACAGACACGGGCCATGTATTTAGCCCTGGGTTTTCTCTCACAGTATTTATGAGTTTTGGCTTTTAATTTATCTTGGATAAGTTTACAGTGCTAACTGCAGGTTGAAAATCTTGTATTCAAAATTGGGCTTAAACAGCCAGTGATTCCAAAGTCCTTTATAGTATAATCGTGTTATATTTCTCCCCCCCCCCTTCTCTCTCTCTCTCGCTCTCTCTCCATTTTTTCAAAGCTCTATCAAAGACATAAAACATTTTATTATTAATTATCATTTTAAGAGGTAATCTGAATTTGTAATGAGAGGATAGAACCATTATTCACACCGAAATGATACTGGTGGTGCAATGAATGGAAAGCTTAATGGGCAGGGGATCCAAATTAAGTCCTAAAATTAATGAGCAGTTTGGCTTGAGATGAATAACCTCTCTTCTCTTAGTAAAGGAATATGACGATAGGAACACTTAAAGTCTCTTGTAAATTCTGTTTCTGAGCAACAATTTCAAAGGACATGATGAGCTCACATGGATTTTATTTTCTCTTGTTCTTTTCTTTCTTGTTTTCTAGTTTCCCTTAAAGAGATTTTAAAGCTTACTTGATTTAAACCAACAATGACTGAGAGAAATAAATTGAAAACAAACACAAACAAAATCTAAACTAAAAAAAAGAAAATCACACAGGAGCAAGTAAAATGATTTTATCTAAATTTAGCTGTAAGCAGCCTGATGTTTAGAAATAGGGAAACATCTGAAATACCTTATTTGAGTTCCTAAGATAAAGAGGTGCTGTTTCAATAATAGCCTAAGGTTTATTCCTAGAGCCAAACTACATTATATAAGAATTTGCGAATTTCATCCCAAAATGTAAAAATTTAAGTTAGAATAGCCCAAAGTTCGAGTCTTAATTGGGATGAGGGTGCTTTCTTGGAAGAAAAACTCTTGTTCTATAGTAGGATTTTTTCCCCCAAACAAACTCGATTTCTAGCCACTATATATATGTGTGTGTGTACAGTTAAAATTAAAGTGTGATTGATTTGGTCTGGTTTGAAGCAAGTGCATAATACTTGTCCTCTTGAAGTAATAACAATAGAAACCTAATCTGACACCTTGACATTTTTATATTCCTCTAAATATTGTAATACCCTTCTCCGCGGGGGGAAAAAAAAAAAAAAGGAAAAGGAAAAGGAAAAGAAAAAGAGAGGCTTTTAGTTAAATGGTAACTTTCTTTTCCAGTCTGGGTGAGATTTATATTCTCGTGCCGATTTATGTCATTTCACTTTGCTTGCATTTTCAGAATTTGGCATACCAAATTTAAACATTTCTGTCAACTCAATCTTTTCTTAATAAAAGTAAATGGTTAATAAATATATTATATAACAAAGCAGCCCATCTGATAACACTGTTAAATGCTGACTGAATATCCCCCATATATCATTTGTTATTTCCAAACAAAATAATGGCCATTAGAATTGTTTATAAGGTCAATAGAAATAATTGAATAGAAACATACATTTAAAAAGAAGCAGTGCAGAAAGAAAAAAAAAATACCTTTGTTATCTTGTTCAGGTTCACTTTCTTCTATTAATAAAAACAAGACCAAACAAATATGATAGACACACAAACAAAAACAACACATCATGAAAAGGGAAATCTTGAACCACAGAAATATCAGTTGTGCAACAGGATTAATTAGAATCTGCTTGTTTCTTATTAAAAAAAAAAAACCAAAAACAAAAACAAAAAGACAAATGCAATCAAGGGAAACTACAGACCTTTTAAAAGCACGCTATTAAATGACATAAAATTTCAAATTATTACTTTGAGTCAGACTGTAAGTATTATACAGAAAAATAAACTATAGCATACCCAACAACATAGCTTATTTATGCGATTTTGTTTTAATGTTGACAATTGCCCTTTCTTTCAAGGTAACAGACTGCCTAGCAGTCTTATAAATTGTGTTTCGTCTTGTACGCTTGGCTTCTCCTCTTACAAGGCCCTGCTGTGAAGTCAGTGATGTTGAATCTGGGATCTCAGCTATCATTTCTATGGCAATAGACTCATGTTGTGGTAACAGAGGATTAGGGGTTTTCTGCAGAACAGAGCCTATCACCAACAGAGAGTCTCTCCTCTGTTTCAACTTCTAAAGGCTGCTTGGGAACAGAGAGAAACAAACTGTCATCTTCTAGGAAACTACCAGTGAAGCAAGTTACAAAGAAAAATGTAAAAACGTCTAAGTTGGGTATACAGAATTGAGAATTTATAAATTTTTTAAAAAATCATAGAAGAGACATAAAATTTCAAATTATTATTTTGAGTCAGACCGTAAGTATTATACAGAAAAATAAACTATAGCATACCCAACAACATAGCTTATTTATGCGATTTTGTTAATTGTTCCAAAGTGTTTAATATAAGTATGTCAGATGTAGGTCCCACATGGAGCTCTATTTTTTGGGGGGGGAGGGGATCAGGGAGGGGGAAGGTTTATTTGTTCTCATCAATTTAGACTTTTCTTCAAATTAGTGGTAAGCTAACTGTTACGTGTTTATAAGTATAAAATAGCAATGCTATTGTTAACTACATTTAATGATAAGGAGGCATTTGCATAGTTCTTCACAGATTATGGATATTTTTCACACATCGTACATTATCTCATTTACCCCTGACCATATCCCTGTGATTGAATATAATTGATATTATTCAGCCCATTTTCCAGACCAGGAATCTGAGACTTACAGATTTGTTGCAGGTACAGAGCATCATAGTGAGAAGGCCGCCTTTTTACACTTAACATCCAATCCTCTTAAATTTAAACGGATTTATGATTTCCCATTTAGACTTCATTCTCTCTGAACTTTTCCTACCTCCACCAGCCAAGTCAGTGGCACATTTTTAATTTAAGTATCAAGGTCAAAGACCACTTAAAACTTCTGTGAACAAAAAAGGGGCTATGTAATAAACCTGACACTCTCGGAGAGGCCACATGACAAGCCTGACAAGCTCAGCGACCGAAAGTAACCACACAGGATGGTCTGATCATAAATTCCTAACTGGGCAGGCTGTGGCAGGTGGTCACGTCTCAGGCCTACAGCTTCCTTAGCAAAGGTCAGCCTTTACCTTAAGCGAGCCCTATCCACAGTTCTTATGCATCTAGGATAACACATCTTTGAAATGTCAGAGTAATTTTCTTTCTAGACCCCTCAAATGCAGGCCCCAGAAAACAAGACCACCAGAGCATGAGACTATAGAACCCCTCGTTGTTATCTTATTCCCCGAATACTATCTCTGTGCGCTGTAAATGTTCATTTTTAACTGCCCTGTACCTACTAATGTAAAAGAAGTATGTAGTTCTTCATTTTGCTTTTTTCCAGTCCTAGAGACTTCCCCACTTTGCTTTCTCTTATCTCCTTAATCCACCACCGATGGATTTCATGTATCTTCCTTAACATCATCCCCTTCGATTCTAAATGCATGAAAAGAAATGAAAAACTGCCATTCTCCAGAGCGTTTTCCCAATCCATTGAGATCTTGCTTCTGGGCACGTCCTCAAAAATTTGGCTCCAACAAACTTATAAGACTTTCCTATAGGTTTAGAGTTCTTTCATTGATACTCCTAAATGGAGTATATTTATGATTAAAAGCCGATGAAGAGGTTATCTGTCAAATGTAGCTCTAAACAAAGCAGTTGTTTTTTACAACAGCCCTAACAGAGTCTGGTAAAGCATTAGTGTGAGAAATATAAGTTTTTTTCCATAGTTATAACTGATCATCCGGACCCTTAAAAACTGCAGAGATTCTCTGTAACACAGACCTTAATCAAAAGAAATGAACCAAAGTCCATGGTTGAACGAGATTAGGCCTGAAAAATTGCTTTGAATGTCTTTGAGTTGGGCATATCATTCTGGTTCGTCAGCACAATTGTGCTTATTTCCCAACTTGAAGAAAATCTGTATTTTTTTTCAACAGCAAAGTTCCTATTTCAAGTGGCTGAGATGGGCATAGGACTCCTACAGGAAGTGTCTTATTCTCTGGCTGCTATATCTCAAAAGTTTTATTCTCTTGAAATTGAAGGGCCTCAGTAAATTTTGAGAATCATATCACTCATCATTTTCTGCTCTTATAGTACTCTTTTTAGGATACTGGAGCAAGTGCAGGTAGATTCTGAGTTTTCAATTTTGCTTCAGGAATCTTTATTTTACTGGGCTGTACTCCAAGTATACTCTGAGGACAATGCTGATTTTCCTTCACTATTTTTCACTTTGTTGTTATTGTTGTAACTATTATTCATTTTGCTCGATTTGTTTGGAATTCAAAGAAGTGCGAAGTTTTGAAAGAAGGCATCCATTTCCTCCACTGCAGATATATAGGACCAATTCAAGAGCTGAAAGAATGTCTAAGATTTGCCATTTTCCTAGGATGAGTCTTAGAAATCTTACCAGAAATCCATATAGACTCTCAAAATTACTTTCCATGCATAAATGCAAATACACATCTCTATACATACATGTTTATATATGCTTATGTATTAATATACACACACAAGTACACACATTCACACACAATTGTGGTTACTTTAAGTTAGCGAGAATAATGCAAGCATAATCTGTAAAATCTATTTAAGCTTGAGTACCCCCGTTCAGTGTATGGGATCGTCATTTTGAGGTCAAACGTAGCTCTGGTTTTTCCATATATCCTTCTTTCCTGGACTACTATGATCCCTCTTGACATCTGAACTTACTGTTATATCACTTATCAATTTTTAAATTTTTCGCTTCATGGTCTTTATTATCACTTGATTGCTAAATTCTCATCTAACCGCTTTATGTGTAATGGATTTGTGGTCTTGTCTCCCAAACTGATTTGTAATCTCCTTTGGCAAGTGGGGGAGAGGCAGCACCCCACACTTTACTTCTGTTGTGTTTTTTTTCACCCCCTTAATTCATTCAGCACAATCTCTTAGGAAAAAAAAAAATTAGATTAGTGATGCATTTTCCCTCTCTGCTTTCTTGAGATTGTTCAGTAGAACATTTAGCAGAAGAAATCAGAGACTTCTCTTTTTGGAATAATCTGAGTTATAATCAACATCCAAATTAAATAATATATTCATCATTTTCTTGAACATTTTGATTTATGGGGAACTTAGTACTATTTTTTTTTAAAGAATATGCTCTAAAGAAAAATGAAACTAGTCTTCTTATAATTAATTACTACCCATAAGACTTAGTATCCACTGGACAATAAAAAATTTATCAAATATTTTTCCAAGCTTGCTAGCCTCAATTCACCATCCTGATTGCCTACTTATGAATCTCTTATCTTACACTCTTATTTGAACTTATCTGGAACTGAAAGTAAAATACATACAGAGTCTCATAGATTTAAAAAATGCAAGACTCTCAATTCTCTACTTCTATGAATATAAATTTGCATAAGTTTTTATTCGCAGTCATAAAATAATACAGTTGGGTCACTGCAAATTATGGATTTCATGATTTTATACATACTCTTATCTCCCCAATTTTGAACATGAGTGAATAAGAAAGAGAGAGTATGATTTGATTCTAAGAAAGATAAAATAAGTTTTTTTCTACTCAATTCACTGTATTAGTTGATTGGAGAAGGAATTTAGTGGGAAAATGTATACAGGAGGAGGAAAAGCCATCAAGGTTTTCTGGAAGAAATACAAAGAATACATTTAATAAAATTATACTGGTCATGTAGACCTTGTGGAGAGAAAGAAAGAAAACTAAAGCGGAAAATAGGCAGAACTGTGGGACAGTTTGCATTCTGTTGACTGTAGAAGTGAGGAGTGCCAAGAAGATAATAGGAATTTAGCTACCTCAAGTTGAAGTCTCATGGAGGCTGAAATAGCACATTTCTTGCTCTTTATAGGATGACATTGTTTATAATTTTCTTGATAGTCTATATCTTAAAGACATCCGTGACCACCTGGTACTCTAAGAATACCATTCTAGGGTTTTTTTTCTAAGGGCATATTCAGAAATTGAGAACTCAAAATAAATAAGATCACTTCCTTACAGTTATACACAATACCCTTGCAATAGTCTAGGCAAGCAGATCTGGATTTGAATCCCCATTCTACTGCTTACTAGCTATTTGATCTGGGTTACTGCTTAATTTCTCTGAACTTCAGTTTCTTCATGCAGAAAATGTAGATATCAGCTCTCTCATAGAATTATGGAGAAGATGAAATGAAACAATTTGTATAAAGCAGTTAATATGGCAACTAATACACATCTAGAAAGTATTTAAAGCTAATTTTGAAACCAGGCCTTCTAGCACATTCTCTCTCTCTCTCTCTTTCTCTCTCCCCCTCCCTTCCTCACTCTCTCCTTCCTTCCTTCCTTCCTTCCTTCCTTCCTTCCTTCCTTCCTTCCTTCCTTCCTTCCTTCCTTCCTTCCTTCCCTTCCCTCCCTCCCTCCCTCCCTCCCTCCCTCCTTCCTTCCTTCCTTCCTTCCTTCCTTCCTTCCTTCCTTCCTCCCTCCCTTCCTTCCTTTTCTTTCTATCTATTTCTATCTCTAGATTATCTTCGTAACTCATGAAAGCTATTCCTCCAACTGACTTTAAAGAAAAGGGTTTTTAAACTTTTATTTTCTTTTTTAATTTCAATCTGCATTAGCTAGCTACATTTCAGATATTGATCATGTCGAATACCCTTTTTGTAGGTGTTAAAAGCATGTGCTTCAATCAATTCCTTAATTATCTGAGAAGAGAGGAATCACTCTGTAGAAAAAGAAATCGATTTTTCAGATCCTGTTACTAAAACATAGATGTTAATTAATACTATATTATCTGACTCTTGTTTGTAAATGGGCTACATTTGTCTTATCTAGCATCCTATTTTAGGAATTGTTGAATTAGAGATGCCTGATAGAAGACAAGCATCACAAAGTACAGAAAGAGTCATTTTAACTGTTTTTATTTTTTACTTAAAAAAAAAAAAGGCCGAGGGGTGATTGAAAAGTAATCACATTGTGGTTCTGCGGTATTTGGTTTATGAACTGATTCTTTTTTGTTTGTTTGTTTTCCAATTATTAAAGAAAAACCTGATATTTATAATGACTGACCTAAGTCAATACCTGGTTTTTCTTTCTTGACTTCTTGGTAGCTAAAGCAAACAAACCTGATCCTGGTATGCTGCCCCATAGCCGTTTACATTTCTGTCCCCTTTGAAGCCGATTGATACTCAAGGAGGTTTATCCCCTGTGGCTCCCTCTCTGAGGGAGTCAGAATGCAAGCTCCCTTAGAAAACATCCACGACACCCTCACAGCCACGCTCAAAGTAAGGTTTGCCTGTCTCTGTGACCTCATGATTCTCCCAAGTGACTTGGGTTGGGAACATTTCTGTGACCTTTGGGAGAATAATATTTTTCTAGCTTGTAAATATGGGTGCTGAATAATGACTACAAGCATGAAGTGTTTACCAACTAATTCAGACAAGAGTCACCCTGGGTTAACTTGTTTTTATTTTGGTCTCAGATTTAGATAGAGCAACTATTTAAGCATAGTTTTGTTAAAATCATTCTGAAAATAGATTAGGAGTTTAACCATAAACCAAAAAAAAAAAAAAAAAAAAGTTAGCCTTCAGTTCTGATTCACATTTTTCATTCATTCATTCATTCTTTTTTTTTTTTTAAGTCATTTTCTGGTTTTAATGGAGAGAGATGGCTAACCTGCTTAATTACCAGAACAGAAGACTTTCTTAGTTTACCTTTTTAAAAGGTTTTTATTCTGAAATAATCTGAGATTTACAGATGAGTTACAAGATAGTATAGAGAGTTTCCATGTATCCTTCATTCAACTTCCTCTATTATTAACATTTTATATAATCATAGAACTTTTATCAAAATCTTACTTTACTTCCAAATAATATTGTTTACTCACTCTCATGAAAAGGAAGATACCTGAGCTCTGACATCTGTCGAAGAAGTTGAAGTTTATTAAAAACCAGAATTTTAAAATTTTAATTATTTTTATTTTATATATATATTTTTTATTTATTTATCTGGGAAAAGAAACAGCAGTCATAACTTTAATCTTAAGCGACACCATAGTACCCTGCTTGTTCAAAGTAGCTTGGATAGGGAACATTTCTGTGGCCTTTGAGGAGGGATTCCAGATGCCCAAATAGGGCCATAGGACTCCAAACTGCATATTCCCATGCTGAGGAGAGGGTAGATACATACCCTCCTTGGACATCCTTTTTAAATAAGAAAGGATGCCACAGAGTATAATCTCAGTGTTAGCCATTGAGTCAAATCTCAGCTCCTTCTGGTTTTTATGATACCACTAATAGAAACTGTCCCAAACTCTCCAGTCCTTTTACTCCCTGGTTATGAATGAGTGTCAGCCTGCGCTTGTATGATCCATCTGCATTTTCCCCTCCCACGGTGTGTTATGATCTGTACCATGAGCTGGTTGCTATTCATCAATCAAAGCCCTCTTGGACCTCACCTCTCTGAAGCTTTCCCTGACCTCTCACTATCTCCCCTGTCCTGGGTATGTATCCTGCACAGACTTCTATCATTACAAATATATTGGACTTTAATTATTGTAATTATTTGCTTGCATGTCTATATTCCTCACTAAGCTTGAAAACTTTTCAAGAAATAAACCATATCTTATTTATCTTTGTATCCTTAGGTGTTAGCATAATACATGAAATATAGTAGGCACTAAACAAATGAATAAATTTAAAGCTATCCTTACATTTACCCTACTAATTGTGGATAAGCTAACTTTTTCTTAAAATTTTAAGCTTTAACTGGAATAAAGACATTGCAAGTAGAAATCCTTAAGTCAATGTTTCTCAAAGTGTGATTCATAGACTACCTGCATGAGGATTATTTGGGAAATTGTTAAAAGGCCTTAACACAGACCTATTAGTTCTGAATTTCTGGAAAATGCATCTTGGTGCTCTGCCTTTAAATAAGATCTGAATTGATGTTTGAGAACTACTACCTTGAAGGAAAAGTTCCATTAATCTATCAACTTTGTTATTTCCATTTCTTTCCATGGAAGTTTTGAAGTAGGTATAATCAATGATGTGACAATAAATTAAATGAAATAACATATTAGTGTCACGGAAAAGGACAGTTTGGGTTGGTTTAGAGTAACAGATACTATGACTAAGCTTCAAATTAGATTCTGAGATACATGCCAGGTAGCACAGAAAATGAGGTAAAAGAAAATAAATAGTTCTCATTATAAAAAGGAAAACAACATGCCAGTTTCTCAGAAGAGACTGTTCCCCAGGCCCTGGCACTAAATTTTTAAAGCAATTTCTCATTGGAGATTTACTTCAGAGCAGTGAGTGATGGAATGACCAATATTTTCAATAAGATGTTTGCCAAATAGTTGTTTTCTTAGTGAGTAAAGTATGATGTAAGCTTGGGAGACACACTAAGGTTGCTGTGACTTTCATGTTGTTATACTATTTTTTTTTGGACAGGTTGACTTTCAATAGCTCCCTTCTAGCTTTTCAGTAAAGGCACATCTTCACACAGCTTCTTAGATAAGCTGCCTTAGATCACTCGTCACAGTGGGGCCAAAGCAAAGTTGTAATCTCTAACAAGCACCAAGAATTCAGGTGCAAAGCATTGCTGATCGAGGGTAGATTTATGTTCTTTGGAAACGAGAGGAGCAGTTGGTAAGGTTGACATTCTATTTATGAAATTTGAGAAGCCCGACCAGTAATAATCTCTGGGAAGAAGTCACCCAGCTCTATAACAATGTAAACAACAGACAACAATACCAACAACAGCCATTTGTCAAAGAGCTACCATGTGGACATTAGATACATGTAATCTAAGTCCATTTTAAGAACTCTATGCTCTTACTGCCCCCATTTCACAAATGAGGAAATACACCTTTAGAGGTTAAGTAAATTATCCAACCTCACATAACTAGTAAGTGGCAGAGTCAGGATTAACACCCAGGTTTATCTGATGCTAAAGCATGTGAATGCTCCAGAGTGCTGATTACACAGCATAAATATAGAGAAAGGAAAGACTCAAGAATGGGGTAATGGAAGGTGTCTTGGTCTTGGAATCATAACAGCCAAGCTCCTTGCTAACTTGAGTAAAGTAATATTTCTGGTCTCAAGTTTCCTTTTCTGCAAAGTAAGGGATTGAGCTATGTGACTTATAGGGCCCCTCCAATTTAAAGTCTACGATTCCTCTTCTGACAGGATGAAAGTTAATAAAAATCAACTCGATTTTAAGTAAAAATGTAGTTTGAACTTTGTGTTGCTTCTACCACAAAGATAAAAATGACATATGGAATAAAGAGCTATAATTGTCTTCACAAGCATTTAATCGCTTTTGTTGCACAGAAGTTACATTACTCTTAGAACGAACATTGATTATTGTTATTTGAGTGATTTCTCTGTGTCAAGCACTCTTGTAAGAGCCTTCAGGATATTACCTGTTTATCCTCCTACAATTTATGAGGTAGAACATATTGTTAACCTCATTTTACAGGTGGAGAAAGTGAGGCACAAGTTACACAAGTGGTAAATGGTGGAGGCAGGATTTGAACTCACGTAGTTTGCTCTTGACTCTGGAGCCCAGATAATTTTCTTGATTCTAGAGTCCATGTTATTAGCCAGAGTGTTAAGTTCCCTCCAAAGCTCATGCCTGTATATTCACAAAACCATATTTATTCATGGAAATAAATATACTAATTAGAAATTGAAAGTCATATATTTGATTTCTGAAGGAGTAACTGAATGTAATAGTATTGAAATTCCAAACTCCTATAGAGTTCTAATGGCTTTCCATGATATTTATGCATGATTCAAAATGGTTACATTTTGAAAATAGGCCTTGTGATGGCATGGCCTTCTTTCTCTTGCGCAGTACCTGTAAATCACTCGATGAATCTTTGTTGGATGAATTAATGCATTAAAAAGAAAACACTATTTTTTTCCTTTTTGGTGTATGTATGTTTGTACTTGTGCATCTCATTTTAATAACTAAAAAGTGAAAATAAAATCTTACCCCAATTAGAGTAGGCATATTTCATGTCATAACATCTTATTTTAAATAATATCAACATTACATTAAACAATTCAATTATCTTAAATGGTTTAAGACAAATCTTTGAAGCACATTTTCTTCAAATCTGCCTAACTGATCCTTAATTTGAACTATTATCTATTCAGTGCTATTGTCTTTATAAAACTTTTTTTCCCTTAGAGACCTTTACTGATAACTCTTCAACCAAAGGACCACTTTACCATTGTTTCTCAAAAGCACTACAGAAGTTTTAGATGAGAATGCAAAATAATCCCTTTCAGTCAGAACAATGGGTCAAACTCTTCTTTCAGAGCATGCACCCTAATAATTTGGCAGGCTTAATTTCCCCTTGATAGCCCCCACGGGTATCAAAGGTTTATGCCTTTTTTGTTTGTTTGTTTGTTTGGCTTTTAAATACAAAATGTACTCATGACAGCAAATCAAACCTGTTAGTGGCATCAAAAAGTAGAATCGATGCCGGGAACGGGACCACTGCAAATTTTATTAAAATTGCAATCACTGAGAGCACAACACACATTGGGGTTTTAAATACCTCTCTCTGTGGCATTTGTCATATTAAGAGCTGTAGCATAAACAAAGGAAAAAAACAAATCAAATGTTATGTAAACATGACGTGATCACTTCCGCTATTCTAGATTCAGTAAGGAAATCCAATCACTAGGAAAGAAGACAGCCAGACATCTAATATTTTTGAAACCAGTCCCCATCTCTTATAGTTATATCTATTGATGTTTGCCTATATTTAGTGATTTGTTTTGGTCTTTTGGAATTCTACTCATTGTTTTGTATACTGCATATGTCTGCAAAAATTCTTGAAAAATGCCTCTGATAGACCTGGTCAGTCCTAAAGGTATGTAGTGAAGCCTTTTAGACTGCCAAGCTGACAATGATGGAGACTGAGGTACTGTGGCCACTTAAATTTGCCAAATGGCTCACTTTTCATTCTCCCAAGTATTGACACAGGGTTCTGCTTTAGAGGTTCCTAGCAAATGGGAAGTTGTTTAAACCTTGGGGAAACCTACGATAACACCCTACCTGGAAGGGCTCTGTTCTGGTTCTTCTCTGCTCCTAGGACTTTGACTGGCAGCTTTGTATTGGTTTTGATCCACTACTTCCCACTGGTATTGCTGATTGAGACCCTCCCTTGATTCCACTTCACTTTTGCCCAGTCTTTTCCTTAATGGCTTAAAACTCCAAGGTTAAATGAGGTAATAGAAAATGCAATCAACAGGGAGCCCCGTACATTGCAACATCCATCTCTTTTAATTTGGGTCTCAACCAGTTTCTATACCCAAAGTAGGATTCTGAATGTACTAAGATCCATACTCAGCTCCAAACAAATAAATCATTTCAAAATAAGTAAATCAAAGAACATAAAGAAAATATAAGGAACATATGTAAGAGTATAAAGGAAATATTAAAAAAAAAATGAGATATTTATACATTTTTAAGTGGATCTTTTCCAATGATTAAAAAACTCCTAACAATGACTTCTCCAGGTATAAAACAAGAAGAATTAACACTATCACAGTACAAGCATTTAATTTCTGTGATGTAGTGTTTATTGAACACTTTTTAAAAAGGGACAATGTCCCCCTAATCAAAAACAAAAAGGAAAATCAGAATCTTGCATGTGAGAGATCATCTAAAGCCGCCATGATGGCAGCCTCTCCTTGAAAACTCCAGCCCTACTACTGAAATCATCTCATTCTATTGTCTTGACACTCTGCTACTGAGTGTCTATCTTTCTGGCCTTTAGAATACTCAGGAGAAAACTGTTTCAGTAAAGACACATAAGAGAAACAATATGGATCTTTCTTTGGATACATACCATACTTAATAGAACATGAAGCAGATTGGAGTAAGAGACAAGACTCTCAGAAGAGAATTCCTTCTATAGGGCACTGAAGAGTCATTTTGTCTCTGTTTTCAATCTAACAAAATTAATATGGAGCAAATCTAAATGTTTGGGGGGGTGGCTACATGGAATCATGTTACTGAACATGATGCTTTTATTTCTAATTAAAAGAAATGATCTCAAACTGAAGGAATATTTCTAGTTAAATATAAGGAAATCTTTATGAGCCGACATGATTGATTTACCTTTGTTTTATCATTGTATTCATTTTCATATTTGGAGACAGCTAGGGAAGGATCTTAGCTAGAGGCAGAAGCCACAAACTAGTGTGACTGCTTTTTAAGATCAACAAGACAAATCTCAGTTTCAGAGATATTAAAATGTACAACAAAGAAACAAAAAATTAATCAATCATGATTAGAAACCAATGATTCTGAGATGCAACCCATTTTAATATTTAATATTTTAAAATATTAAAAATGAGACTCTTAGAATCAATGAAATATGACATATAGATTTCTCTGGTACTCATCACATCCTGCCACGAAACCATTCCTAAAGGCCATTGTCTCAGAGGTACCTGAGACAGAGGTTAACTTTTCAAGAGGTTAACAAGCCTCCGCAGCTGTGAGACCCATGACTCTTTTCTGTCTTCCTGGTGATTATGGAATTTGGGAAACCACAGACACTCCCCTGCCAAGGTCAGATCAGTATACTTTATCATTCTCACTTAGTAGTGCTTCATTTTCATCGGGAACTTACTTTTATTTTGCTTTATGAGTCAATAACACCCAACCAAGTATAGACAATGTTCATTGAGAAATCAGAATCCAAACTGAATTTTAGTGTTGGATCCTCCGAGCCACTATAGAATCATAAATTCCAGGTTTCTGCTCATAAGTAAGATAGGAGAGTCTAATGGGGAGAGAATCCACCAGCAGCTTCAAATCTCTGAACCCTTTCACTTCCCACTCCATCGTGGTGCCTCCCTTACTTCCTCTTGCAGGCCTCACGTTTGCTGTCCTAATGGATTGATTCCTTCCCTAAGGAAATGGCACGTTCCATGTTCTGTTCACCAGGTCCTTGCCCTCCACCTCAATTCTTCAGCTAACAGCCAAGTGTTGTGAATATCTTAATCAACATAGGGATCAATTGCCTTTGACAAACTTTTACCATCCCTTTGTTTGTTCTAGGGCAAAATGGAGCAACAGAGCTGCAAAAATAATATTTCGAAACAATGAATAGGAAAGTTAATGTCATTTTTTTCAAAATAGTATGTTTGGGAGATATAATTTTTTCTGAAGCATAAATACATGTATCAATTCTTCCTAATTATAAAGTCTCTTTAAAAAGTTTAAAAAGGTATAAAGCTATATAAAGCGTATGGTAGAAGTTAACCCCTTATATAATTCCATATGCAGAGATAATAACTATTAACAATTTGCTATATATACTTGAATATATAATAGTATAACACTGTTTTTTACTTTTTTACTTATAAACATGTGACTATTTCCAATGAGTTAATATTTCTAAAGAAATAGAACACTGCTTATATAGCCTATGGTAAGTACTATATATGTACTTATTAAATAAATCATAATAAACAGCAAATACTTATATCGTGTTTACAGTGTGACTATATTAATTCACATAATCATTGCAGCAACCTAAGAGGTAGGTGCTGTTTTTACCCCTATTTTAGAGGTGAGGAAACAGAGGCTCAGAGTTGGGAAACAGATCCAAGTCACATACATAGTAGATAGTTTTAACTTTAGAAGTCAATATGTGCAGAGCGATCTCATTCTTTTTAATGGCCTCATGGAATTTCATCACATATTTTGCCAGTCTCCTGTTGATGCGAATTTAGATTAAAAAAAATTTTTTTACTATTATAAATAACTTTCTGATAATCTTGACCATACACTTGTATAAACAATTCGTTTAGATAAATTATCAGAAGTTAAATTATTGAGAAAAATCTATACATAATTTAAAGTGTGATTTTATTAAAAACTGACAACAACAATAGCAACAAAAAACAAAAAAAGACCTTCACTAGCTCTACCTAATTATAGGAATAGTTGAAAGTATCAGCTCCCTCACTCCTATTTATTGCTGTCATTCTAATTGCTGTCTTTTAAAAGTAATCTGTTCTTTCTTTAATAATTTAAGATCACCTCTTTTTCTTTGGTATTCATTATGATATGTCTGGGTGTGAAATTATTTATATATCTGCTCTTTATTTTTACTGATTGGAAGTTGGTGTGCTTTTCGTACTTGAAGACAGTTTTTCATCAATTTTGGCAAGTTTCTAATCATTATTCTTTTGAGTATAGCTTATTGTATTTTCTATATTCTCTCTTTCTATAATTTATATCCTTAATTATTTCCTAAATTCAATTTCATCTTTACCATCTCTCTGCACTGAAGTCTAAATTCTGAAGAAGTGACTTCTAATGTATGAATTATCTCTTTATCTCCAATATGTCATTACTTAATCATTGAATTTTAATTGTAATCATTTTTTATTTAAAATTATATTTATCTGAACTGCTTTCCTTCTTAATTATTTTTATTTTTCTTTTTGCTCTTTCTTTTGTGTCTTTTAAATTAGTTTAAACATATTTATTTTATAATCTCTATTTTATTGTGGTGTTAACTGAATTTCCTGGGGTTTCAGTGCCTTGTATATTGTATCAGCTAACTCTCACTCTGGAAAGATTGTTTTCTGTGGATGCTATAATGTTGCATTGTGAGCTCATCCTTAGTGTGGCTTTTTTAAATAAAAATCCTATCTAACCTGGGCAAGATATTTCTCTTTAGAGTTTTTATGCTGTTGTTAAATTTTTGGCCTGGTATCAATTTTCATGTTAATTTCTCCAGCTGGCAATTCCCAGACTGTACTGGCAGTATAAATACTAAGCTTATGTGATATATAGTCTTGAGTGTTGAATATCCCATTCATAAGAAGACTTATTTTTTCCTCTCTTACACCTAGAATTCATATAGAGACAGACAAACCTCTGTTGTCTTTCTTTGCCTGTGGATAGAATTCTTCTGGTCCTTTCATGCCTGTGATTCTCAGGTTTCTGCAAGGGTCTCAGTGCTTACCTCCACTTCGCAGCAGCTCAGAACCTTTCTTCCTGTTCTTAACATCCTTCAAACCAGTGTTCTAGATTATAGAGGTGGGCACAACTCTCCTTCCCTCTAGGATAATGCAGGATCAGTTCATAAACTTACTGCTCTGTTATTTAAATTCCTATTAATTCCTGGCCTCTGGAGATTTGCATCTTATTCATGTGTGTTATACAACTAACTCAGCATTTCTGGATGTTATAGTTGGAAGCTTTTCATATTATTTCATCTGTCAAAATGCTGGAGCTGCGTGTCTAATCCTAAATTTGCATGTTCAGTATATAAAGATTCTATGATTCATCACTTCGACCGTTCTCTTGTAATGTTCTCAAATCCTTTGCCCTAGTGCTTGCATCTTCAGCCTTTGGATTTGGCTTTTTCTAAATGTATACGTGTACTGTTGAGCAATGCTGGGGGCAGAAAAACCCTGCAAGTAGGCAAATGGACGCCGCTCTATATTAACGACCCGTTCTCTACTTAATGTTGCTCAGGAATCCTGGTTTCCCTCATGAGTCATCTCTCCCATTCCCCACAGCTATTTTAAAACCTACTCTCCTCATCCCTCTGCCCCCCTTTACAGAAATATTTTCGGAAGATAACCTTACTTTCTGCTTCCTAGAAGAAATAGAGACCATCAGAACAGAGCATTCTCAAATGCCATCATTAAACTTATTTACTTGTTTATATTTATATGGGAATACACCCCTTTCTCCATTCTTCCTATTACAAGGAAGGAAGTTCTCTTTTCCTTCCTAAGTACAGCGGTCATATAATAATTTATCATCAAAGCCTGGATACTTTTGAAAGTAAAAGAGGGACTCTATTAATAATTATTCCAGGACAACAGGTGTAAGCCAGAATGTCCTGGGAAAACTGGGACATGTGGTCACTCTCTGTATAAAGTTCATCGCATCACTTGTCCCCTGAACATACACCCCTTGGCCTTGTCAAGCACCACCAATAGTCCCTTGAATTTTCGCCCCCTCTCATATGTTCAAATTTTCCTTCTCCCTGGGCTCCCTCTCATTAATATTTTAACATTTTCAATCTTTTAAAAAGATAAATCTTGCAAAACAACACTACCTATCTGCCATTTATACCTTCAACTAGTGCTCACTTTTTTTGACTCCACTTTTTTCCCTGACAAATTTATTGAGAAATGTATCTATACCTGACTGATTCTTCTTCTCCTTTTTTTTTTTTTTAGCTCCTATTCTTCGTTATTTATATAATTCTGGCTTCTTTCATAATCCCCATTCTGACACTATTCTCGACGATGTCACACATGATTATCTTGTTCTTTAATAGAACAAAGAGTATTCAACATTACTGAATCTCTTAGACACATTGATCTGTACAGCCTTGAGTTGGTTATCATCACTATTCCTCACTTTCCTAAAATGGCACAATAAGGATTAAATAAAATAATCCATATAAGCCATTTAGCATTTAAAAATGTTAGACATCCCATTGCTTATCCTTTTAGAAAAACATCCATGGTTGACCATGCTTGAGTTAGATGGTTCCATCAATAATTTTTATGTCACTGTCTGAACCCTGTTAGATAAGACAGAAAGGTAGAATATCTTTGCATTGCCATTGTAGAAGTGCAGCAGCCTGAGGATGGCAATCTAGAAAGAGGGGTTTACTTCTGTGTTGAAGGATGTTTCTTTCATGTTTGTCATGGCATCTAAGATATAGTGAACACACTATACCAAATCTATAGTCTGGTGTGCTTATCCTCATTAGAAGCTAGCAATGGTAGACGAAGCACTATCTTTTCCTAACATAACCATTTGCAATAAGTGTAGCTCAGCATCAAATGGCATTTATAGCATTCTCATTTTAATTTGCTCAAATTAATTTGCAGAGTTACTGACACAATATACAACAAATGCCCATCTGCCCTGACGGACCATGGCCCAGATTGATCTTTGGCCCTCACCATTGCCAACCTAGCAGGCATTTGCAGGCACTTTTAGGATCCTTTCAGTTGCTTCTCTGTTGCTTTTTCACCTGTTCTGAGTTGATGGTTGAATCGACCCTTCCTTAAAAAAGGTCATGTCTGCATAGGTATATCTTGTGGAAATGCCTCAACTATTTCTTTAAGTAGAAGCCAACCATTCAGAGCTACAACCAAAACAGATTTGCTGTAATTTTTATGTTCTAATAGTAATAATTATAGTTGATTCCATTTATTAAATTCATATTATATACCAGCAATTGTGTTAATCATGTCACAAATTTTCATGTATATTGACAATTTAAATAGGGACTAGGATAAAGTAGAAATAGACATGTGTGCTAAAATCATCATCTTATCTACTGTTAGAGTAACTTTAAATGACAATATTATGAGCTCTCAATACTAGCAAGTTTAATAAAACCACTAGCAGTTATTAACTGTTAAAGCAATGAGCATGAGCATGACAATTTAAATGTTAGGAAGAAAGAAGAAAGTATTCAGTTTTACTAATAAGCATGATACAAAATTAAATGGCAAGACAAAACTGTGTAAGTGGACTCCAACTAATTGAAATTTTTGATAATTTTCTCTAGGCCAAAGCTCAAGCAAATGATTTCAATATCTATGAAGACAATAGCCTAAAAAAAAATCAGTATTACATATTATAATATACAAGCTCATATATTGAGGAGAAAAATCTTTATGATATTGTATATAAACGAGTAGCATTTTATATCATTCCACATATAGTTCAAGGAAACACTGAATCCAGGCAGATATTCAACATGTCTAAGTGTGTAACTGAGTGTGTTTGTATGTTTATTTTTCACTGAATAATTAACATCAATTGGTTGTTGTATACTGAGCTTTATATATCATTGATAATTTAGGAGATATTAAATTATAGCAACTATGCTGAAAATATATCTATATTATATCTGACAGGCTCTACTCCCACCAACCACATTCTTTTCCATGAAGAATTAATGGAAATTATAGGAGCAGTTGATGCAATGGCATGATAAACATGTTAGCTCAAGTGGAAGTGAACGTAGGAAATGAGATCATTAAAGCTTTGAGAGGAATAATAGGAAATAAAAATAATCTTAAAGGAGCTAATAGAAAACCATAAGGTTAAGAAGGAAGAGATGTAGGGAAGAATAAATTTTGGCTTAAGAGTAAGATGAAATCAAAATATGCTGCGACGAACCCTAGAAATCTTTCTCAATTAAAAGAGAATATAATTGTGCCATATGGAATAGTCCAATCACTCTACCAATCAGAAAAAAGCAGAAAAATAGGTGGTGATTATTATAGTCAAGACTTATCGAGTGTTTAAAAAGGGCCAGATATGCTGCTAAATACTATCAATATCTTAGTTCATGGAGTACTCAAAACAGACCCCACTGAACGGTTGAAAAAACTTGGAACCAGATAGGTTAAGTCTATGGCTTGTAACAGGAAGAGCTGGGAAGAGTTTTGTACTCAGTTGACTCACCTAGCACAGCTGAGCTGGTAGTTTCCATTTTCAAGCAAAATGGGATGTAACTTTAGGTCAAGAAGGATCCCACAACCAAATGGACAGGATAGCTAGCCCTATCTGGATTCTGATTTCTCAGTGAAGACTTTTCATAAGCATTTGTTGAATTAGTTGACTACAAAAGAACATTTTGAAAAATGAAAAATATTTTGACAATGTAACTCATAGAGCTAGGACTATTTTTCATTATAAATTTGAGTCAGCATTTTATTTTTCTCAACCCTTTGTGACAGAATGCAGTTTGAAAAATGTTACTCTTTTTCTTTTCATACCTTTTTAAAAGTCATGTCTACATACTGCAAAAAATCAAATGAGTGTCTTCCAATTTAGAAACAAGGGAGAATTGTCCAAGCCAGGCAGAAATTCTAAAGTGGTATCTTATTGTTTTAGTATCACAGAGAAATTAATATGTTACTATTAGTGATTATAGATAGTAGATAGAATATGACCTGTTACAATAGTGAAAATTTCTTTCTCTTTTCAGTTATTCTTTTCATGGTCTTGACCTTGTAGTCTAATAACTAGAACAGTTGAGGGAACTGGATTACTTACGTCTCTGCTTTTGCAAGCTGAAGTACAGCCTTCATGGTAGAATGTGAGGCCTGTGGTAACACTACAAGGGGAAGGAATGCAGCTGCTTACCCTCAACTTCCAGCTTCACCAATTTGGAATAGGCTGTTCCAAGGCTGTTTTTTGCCACACATCGATAATGTCCTGCATCTTCCTTTTGCACATTATGAATCCTTAAACTCCCAGATTCAAGAACTGCGATGCGGGAATTTTCCTGCCAGGGGTAGGGACATGAATTTTAAAATGTCTGTGGCTCTATCAAGGACACATTTGCAACATTTCATCAAGTTATTGTCATTACTGTCATCATCAAAAATATCATTTCAACATTTATTTGGCACTTATCATGTATAACATATAATCTTAAATGAGATAGTACAAGATTACCTTAATTAATTTTAATAAAAATCCCATAAGATATAGTTTATTTTTATTTTCTTTCATCACATGATGGCACTAAGGCTTATTTGATTTCCTAAAATTCATATCTAAGTCTGTTTGATAAAAAGCATTACTTTTCATTACCATATTTACTGCATACCCTGTATAGTATCCTTAAAAGAATAGATGTCCTTTGAAAAAATGGAAAATTCTACAAATAATACAAAAATTTATTTTTGAAGTTAAAATATTACATTTATGTTTTCTTCTGGTGCTCTAAGTTCAGTAACATACATAGAGCCACCCTTGGAAGGACATTGATATTTAGAACAGAAAAAGAGCCAGAGAATTATATAGACTACCATAAGTAATTCACACATTTTATTTTAAATAAAACAAAGCTAATTGATTGTATACTTTATTTCAATTATTCAACACATATCAATACCTATGTATTTCCCATGGAATATTCTATTATGTAGGCATTAGATACAGAAGTGGTACAAAATAAGCATGTGAATGATACATTTTTAATTTGACTACTCTTTGTAACTGAGGTATTCATCAAAATGTTTGTTCGTTCAGCAGTCTTGACTCTTCACACTCTATTTTCACTCCAGGATATTCTCATCTCTTTTACACCTCACTTCTCTCTCTCTTCCCAGAAACTGACAGGTCTAAAGCCTGAATTTTAGTTCCATCTTTTTTATTTCCTGAGTCTCCAAGATTCAATGTTAAAAAATAAATGTTCAACCAACCAATCAACCAATCATCCAAGCAACCAGCAAAAAAGGCTCTAGCTTTGCTTTTGCTTTGCCTCTGTTTTCATCCTTAACACTGCTCGTTCCCCATCTTGTTTTTCCTCTAGTGAGCCCCAACCAGAATGTCTTATGATTTGCATATATGGAAATAGAAAGATTTAAATTTGGTTAAAATGTTATACATGGAAAAAATCTTATAAGTGAAGTTTAAAAGTGTGTAACAGAGTTTGCGATAGATTGTTTTATTTGAAAATATGTTGTATATACTTTTTTAAAAACATAATAATCACTTACCCTGAGAGTGCTATCTCCCTTAATCCACGACACAGATGGTTTGGGATTGCCCATTGTAGTACATGGTAGAACTGCTTTTAATCCTTCTATTATTTTTACATTTATGGGAGGACGAGTTATTTTAGGCTCTAAAGTGAAATAAAAGTTCAAAATTAAAAAGAGAATATGGCTTTATTAAACTTAGAGTTTCTAACTTTTCATTTAATTCTAAATATCCATTTTAAGAATAATTTTAGACATGTTATATTACAAATTCACCAAGTACTAAGACAGGTTTATAGTGGATATAAAACATGAGTCATTTTTTAAAGTTTAGGTTATCTCTGTTTTATTACTATCTTGAAAAACACATATCTGTGAAACAAATTAGGAGTTTAAAGTTATTGTTATTCTTCACTTTAAAAGATAGTTCATAAAAAGTTGATAAAATAAGCTGTCACCATAACAATTCAACATTACTTAATTCACAGAAACAGATATGAAAACATTTGGAAAAATGTTTTAAGCTTATATTTTTCATATATTTCTGAGTTCTAACATACTTTCCCTTTAAGTTCCATTTTAATTTGACTATTAAATCTGATGACTAAAAATTAAACACATTTATCCTCTAGCAAGGAAACCAGATGTTATTATAGTAGTAATTAGAGAAATTCTGTCATACAATTTATGGTAACTCTACAAAGCAAACTTGGGTAATTTACTATTCTATGAAACGCTCTTCAATTAATTCTTTCAGTAGAAATAGTTTATGTCATGTAATTTTTATTCTCCAATATTAAGCTTTCAGAGGAAGAAGTTATTAAATCTAATATATAGATGAATTGACAAGTTCCGGACACCAGTTATTTTACTTCTTGAAACATTCATAAAATAATAAACTAAATTTATGTCCTTAGTAATCTTATGTTACAGATACAAAGCAGGGGACCGTCTTTGCAGGAGAGACTACTGAGAAAGAGATGTATTTTATTTCTTTCAGGTCATGTGCCATAATCAATTTGTTATTTTGACAGAGGAGAGTATAAAATGATTTTTTTCCTTCTGCTTGAATTGCGTGTTTGTGTATGTGTGTTGGGGGTTGATTTGGTGGTGGCTCTGATGCTCACAAACAGTGCATGTTCCATTTTTTTAATCTAGATACTTATTGCCTTTTAGAGGTGGTTTGGTCCTGCATTGTGGCAAAAATACAAGACAGGCTTTAGAATATGTGATGAGAAAATGTCAGTTTGGTCACTTTGCCTGCTATCTAAAGCGTGACAGTTCTGATCATCAGCAATGAATACCTACCTATAGATAATGTCCAGGCACCTTAATTGTGAGTTGGGTGGTCCTATAACTGCTAGCAAAAGCTTAGCTTAGGAGTTGATTTTCCTACAGTCTAGTCAAAGAGAGTGTTATCTATTCCTTCCGTTGGTTTCTCAGAACTGATCCCTATGGCAAACCTGAGTCACAAATGTCTTAGGCATGGAATCTTTGTTAAAAGTAAATAACTCCTATTCTTCTCAGTGAAATAGATCTGTTGGGTGAGTAGTGAGAAGAAACCTTATGGGAAATTGACTATAAAGTCAACTGAGAATAAATTGAGTATGTATTGTTGTGGAAGCATGGATTCCCCACTCTAAGGGAACATAATTTGGATGGAGGCACGAACACTGATGAATCAGAAGTGGTCATCATATTGAAAGAGGATGCTGCAAGGGTCCTTCTATGCCATCAGCGAGCCCTTAGTTGACTGATCATAAAGAATTTAGAGCTTCTGGGCAAGGTCTTAGAGTAGTTAGAGTAGTGATGGGTGCAGAGAACTTGGGGGTCTCAGGAAGTAGCTCTTTATCAAGCGGTGTGGAAGCATTCCAAAATTTGAACAATTTGGGATGGTCACACCAGTGTATACCCTCACAAGTGAATGAGCTTTCCGAAGGAGAAGGTGGAGAAAAGAAGAGAAGAAAAGAGGATTTAGGGTAGAACCAAAATAACGTTTTGTGCCAGAGAGATTAGGAGAAATATTCAGAGGAAAGGTAGCAGCACAAATTAGTAAAATACTTAAATGTGCTCTGTCTCCAGAAATAAGCCTTCATTATTTAACAGATGAGAGCATCCTAACTTCCTTACTTGATTTTTCTCACTGCCCCACATGCTGAAAGACTGCTTGTAGATACATCTCTACCCACTTACTCACAGAATCCCTGAATCGGCTATCCCATAATGTTCCACTAGCCCCACTAGGACCTATTTTAATTAATCTAGGACTTTATTTATAAGTATGATCAAACATAAAAGATTAATAAGCATTTGAGAAAAATCATGAACACAAAAGAACCAAAATAAAATAAAAAACTTATGCTGAAGAAAGCAGAAAATAAAGCAGGAGAAAGAAGAAAATAAAAAAGAAATGCATTAGTAATATTTTCCAGAGACTTGAGTGAATATGAATCAAAAAAATATGCAGAGTTTGCTACCAAAAAATAAGGAGCAATCAGAAAAGAAGTAATTCTTAGAAATCAAAAATATGGGTTTTTAAGATCAAAGTAATCAATATAAGGGCAGAATAGCAGAATGGTCATATTGAAGACCAAATTCATGCTATAAAGGAAAAGTTAAATAAATCTGTAAGAAGGTGAAATATCAGGATAGATATGTAGAAAATGTCAAAAAAATGGAATCATGAAAAATTGAAAAAGGAGATCTAATATCTATTATTTAAGAGTTTAAGAATGAGAGAGAGAGAAGGAGGAGAAAGAAAAAAATGTACTTCATTTTGAAAAAAAATCTCACTTTTGATCGTTAGGTCAAAAAGACCCACCTAAAACTAAGTAGGAATAATAAATATAATACACATCTAACATATTCTTGTGAATGTGAGAAATTCTAAAAATAAAGAGAAAAATCCTAAAATTTTTAAGAAAGATAAACATCAGATTTACTTGAAAAAAAATAAAAGATTTCTCATCTGCCAGAATGTCATATAATAATGAATAATTGTCTGCAAAAAGGTAAGGAGAAAGCCTTTTTAAACTCTCATTCTGTACCCAAATTATCATCCAAAAGTGAAGGCAAAGTAAAGACTTTTCAGATATGCAAAGATTCAGAACACATATCTCACACGCTCAGACTCTGAGAAGAAGCAGCTAATGACTTCCTCCAGCAAAACAATTACAACAAAATAAAAAGATACAAGGTGAAGAAATAGTGATGAAGACCAACAACAATAACAAAAAGGGGTCTGGCAGAACTGGATTCCTTTAGTTTGCATGGTGCCAGTATTCATGTTTATGTGATTTTTTTCCAATCAGTGGTGTGCTATCTTAGAGGAGAAAATAAAAGTTAGATTAATACAAGGATGACAGTTGGTAAGTGGCAGCTACTTCCAGTGTAGGAGGTCCTGAGATTTGAGGATTCCGGTAAGGGAGTGCTTGATGATAGAACACCATGTTGGAGAGAGAACTAAGTAAGGGAGGAATGAAGTTCCATCTGGGGGTCAGCGGGAGGGGGTCAGCGATAGTATGTAGTGGGAATAAGGGAGTAAAGAGAGGTCGACTCTGTGTTGAGCCAAAAAGAAGACAGATGGAGTTTGTGCCTTTTTTTTTTTTTTTTGGATGCAAATCGTAAGTGTGGGAAACTGCTTCCTACATCAAAAAGAGATGGAAATAGACATGTCCTTGTTTAGAGTGTGAACTACTGGAGTCTAAGATTTTAAATACAGTTTATTTCCTGGGGATGACCCATCATTGATTGAGTAGGCTGATAAAGAGCTAAAGTGAACATCACTGGATTTGGGACATCAAGAAATTATAAGGATGAAGTGGCTAGTGGTTCTGTTTCATGACAGGTAAAATCCCCTAGGATGACAGCAGGAGTAGGGGTGGATAGAAAGATAATAAGCTTGGAATCAAAGTCTTTGATAAATATAAGGGAGAATCTGGAATTGAGAAGATGATTTGATGAGTAGAGTTTGAGGAGAGAATGGTCAGATGGCATAAGTCATTATGAGAGAAAGATTTTCACAGGAATACACAGCATAATGGCTTAAATGCAGTAACAAGGGCTAGGTGAGCTGTGAATACTTGCTAAGACTTGTGGACGTGAAGTGGGGGAAAAATAACTTCAATTTAAGCATAAAAGTCACTCAAGTGTGAAAAGACTCTCAAGAAAAATTAAGCTCGAAATAAAGCAAAAGGGTAGATGAAATATTTGTTAAGAGTTTAGAGATAAAAAAAAAAAGTCAGGTTGTATAATTGTAAAGTAACTGTTCTAAAGGCACAGGTGGGAGGTTTAAGAGGGAGGTGCCTCAGTGAAGGCAGTCAGGTGGGACAAATAAAGAGCTAAGTAAAGGCAAGAAAATGGAGAGGACAGAGAACTAAGAGGCTTGCCTTTAGGGTGGTGATTGATGGCAAGAATATGAGGTGTGGAATTAACTGCCTCAAGGTTGTTTTGAACTGAGACTTGTCTAGCTGCTGAAACAGTAAACATAGAATTACTATATAACCCAGTAATTCAACTTCTGGGGATATACCTTAAAGAATTGAGAGCAGGGACTCAAATACATATTTGTACACCATTTTAAAGCAGCATTATATATAATAGAGCAGGTCTGTGAAAGGCTCTATTTACTGCCTGCTTCAAAGTATACCAAGTCAACTTTAAAATCAATAGATGATTCTCTTTCTCACTCACTCATCTTCACTTGCAGAGCCCCACAACTCTCAGCAGCTCCTCCTACACCATTGTTGGCTATGCAGCAGTAAATGCCATCGTCGCTGTCCTCCACACTCAGGATGGTGAGGAGCTGCCCATTCTCCCGAATGCTGTACCGGGTATCAAAGAGCCTGTAGGTCACCGAGAAAAATGGCAGGTTAGGGCCTCATGTGTGATTTTTCAGCTATGACTAATCGAACAAATGGATGACTTGTCAACGGAGAAAGTAGAGTCGAGGTAAAAGGAAACAAGTGAATTCTGAATAATAGAATAACCTTATTTAGTTCTATAAAGCCAACATTATATCCTAATCTTTGCTAGGCATCAATAATCAAAGCACCATTGAGTCCTTCAAAAATGTTTTCAAAAGGTGATGCCTACTGATAAGAACAAATGCTTTTACTTTGGGCAATTCTCTTAACCTCACCAAAGTTCAGATTTTACATGTATAAAATGAGAAAATTCTCATTTCATGTTCTAGAAGGTGAACTTTAGTACTGCTGAGAGCCGTGATTGCATTTATGTCAAAGATAAATCACAAGGCAGCAGTGGGCATTCTTACCAGAAAAAGGTAGAATACTTACTTAATGAGAATTTTATTTCTAGTCCAGGAAATTTCAGGCTGGGGATAGGATTCCACTGCACACATGAAAGTAGCCACTTCTTCAACTAAGGCATCCACTGTTTCAAGAGGAGTGGTGATGACAGGAGCTAACAGGAGAGAAGAAATAGAATGAGATCATTCTAGGATGCCATTTACAACCCTCTGTAAGGAGTCAGAGGCCACTACATACCTGAATGAGAACTGTATTTCCCTGTAGCAGAAATTTGGCAAAAGGAAGGAACATTTTATGTAAGGAATTTGGTTTCTACTCTCAAACTAAGCATTTGAGAATCAAAAAAAAAAAAGGAGAAAGCTTTCAGCAGAATAGGACTTAGAATTTATTATATATGAGTAGGGGCAGATCCAGGCTTTGTGAAGCCCAAAGTTATATAATTTGAGTGCCCTCTTTAAGAAAAAATATGTAAAATTGTAAATACAAAATGTCTGTGGCTACTCCAACACCAATCAGCTTGAAGGGAAGTGTGACTGAAGGGAAATCAGAGTAGAAAGAGACAGCAAACTTAATAATTATTTAAAAATATTTTTGCCACATTTTATAAAAATATATGATCATATGAACAAATTGCTAGGTCCACTGAGGGTCCGAGAGTGGACTCTTAAAAATCAGATACTTTGAAGTTTAAGCTTCATCAGATTTATAGAGAATTCACATCTACATATGAGTAGATTATAAAGACTCCATAATCAAAAGACAAATAACCCAAATAAAAAACGAGCAAAGGATCTGAATATACATTTTTCCAATGAATGTATACCAATGGCCAATAAGAACATGAAAAGATGCTCAAAATCATTAGCCATTATGTAAATCAAAACCACAATAAGATGTCACCTCACACACACTAGAACGGCTATAATCAAAAAGAAAGATAATAACAAATGTTGGTGAGAATGTGGAGAAATTAGAACCTTTATGTGTTGCTGGTGAGAATATAAAATTATGCAGCTACTGTGAGAAACAGTATGGTCATTCCTTAAAACGTAAACATAGAATGACTATATAACCCAGTAATCCAACTTCTGGGGATATACCTTAAAGAATTGAGAGCAGGGACTCAAATACATATTTGTACACCATTTTAAAGCAGCATTATTCACAATAACCAAAAGATGGAAGCAATTGAAGTGTTTTCCAACAAATTAACAGGTAAACAAATGTGTTTTATCCATAGAATGGAATATCACTTGGCAATAAAAAGAAATGAGGTACTGATATGTGCTACAACATGTTTGAATCTTGGAAACAATAAGCTAAGTGCAAGAAACCAGTCACAGGGACAACACATTGTACAATTCCATCTCAATGAAATGTCCAGAATAGGCAAATCTAATAGAGAAAGAAAATACATTAGCGATTACCTGGGATTGGGGAAGAGGATGAAAAGATTAGGGAATGATGACTAGAAGCAAAAGATGTGTGAAACACATCTCTGCCTTTAAGGGGCCACAATCTAGATGACAAGATAGGGTAGATACATAAGATGAGCAGCTGTAATAATCAGTTATGACTGCTATTCTGGTGTAATTATTAATAGTGCCCCGTTTGCTTCAAAAATGCCTGCATTTTGGGCAATAACTTATATGTTTATTTCATATGCAAGGTGCATATGAAAGCCACGTAAGCAGTGTGAACGATATGTTAGATATGGGGTAGGTAATGACGACCTCATGAAACACCTAGGACAAACTGACACATTGGCCATAAAAGATACATCCATCATCAAATGAACCTAATTTTTTCAGTGAACTCAAAGGCACACTGATCGGCCAAAAGTGAAGGAAAATGGTGGTTGGGAGTGTTTCACTTAGCCTATATCTCCCTTAGTAATGTTATTATTTTCTTAAAATCCAATTAAAGCATCATCTCTCAATTTCTCTGACTTATAAGATGGAGCCAAATGCCCTTTTCTTTAAACTTATTTCATGCTGTATATGTCACTTGTATAGTACTTGTCACACTGACACTACTAACATAATCCGTTTATACCTTTGTGCCATGCTCAATTATAAAAACCTTGAGCTAAATTTAAGTCAGAGTCCATGTCTTAGATCTCTTTCTATCTCCAGGGTTAGCACCTTGACTGACGCATTGTTTAAATAAACCAGACTGTATTTCTGAGGCCTTTATAAAAGGCATAATATTTAAAAAGATTGAAAGAGATAGCTGAAGTAAGAGAAAAGAATTTTTAGGTAAAATAATGTCTTATGTATAAGATACTGTTTTCCAACTTTCCACTGAAAATAATCAGTAAAATATACAGAATGTAGTAAAAAGAAAAAGGAAAGGTATTAAAGAATAGTTAAAAGACATAAAATATAGATTGACAGGCACTTCTAATGAAAGTTTCAGAAAAATAAAACAGAGGGAATGGCCTAGAAGCAATATATAAAGGAATACGTAGACGATCATTTTTAAAAATTGAAAAAAAAACCCCCATGGATATTCAAATTGAAAGTTTCCACTAAGTGCCAAGCCAAAGAAAGAAAAATAAATTCATCCTTAGATATGTTGGATGGAAAATTAAAGCAGAAATCTTAAATCCTACTAGGAAAAAAAGGGCATTTGGCTTAATAGGAATGACAATTAGTCTGATATAAGATTACTCAGATTATTCAGCAACATTTAATACCAATAGGCAATGGACTAATATCTATAAAGTTCCAAGATAAAATATTAGCCTGGAGTTCTATAGTCGGTTTAGGTAATAATTTTAAAATTAGACAATAAAGACATAAACACATACAGAAAGTGTTTGCCGCTCATAGACCTTCTCTGAAACAGTTACTGAAGTATATAAACTTGGCAAAAAATAACTTGTACCCAAAAGAAAGGGATGAGAGATAAGAAACAATAGTAAGCATAGATGGTGGTAAAATATAATTGCAATTTTAACACACTGTGGAGGATTAAAAAAAAAAAACCACTGATTTCTGTGTTTAAAAAAGAATGGAACTAAAATTCTAGATAAATAATTATAAGGTGAAAGCTCAGGCAAGAAGTTCAGTTGGTATTAAAGCATGCTAAGCTCTTTACTACAAATAGGAAGATGACAAGTACTGAAGAACTACAAATATAGGAAGAAAAACACATTTGATCATACACATTAACCGCGCATGTTAAAACTTTATTAATGTTTTGTTTGTTCGCTTGATTTCACTTATATGTGAAGTCTGAAAACAAAATGAATGAACAAACGAAACAGAAACAAACTCATACAGAGAACAGACTAATGGAAGCCAAGTGGAAGTGGGTTGGGGGGATGGGTGGAAAGGTGAAAAGGATGAAGTGCAGATTGCCAGTTATGAAAATCGGCACAGGGGTGTAAAGCACAGGGAATACAAGGACTATAATACAAAAGAAATTACTAAGAACAGATTAAATAATAGAGATTAAGACTATAGAATAAGAATAAAGCATAGATTAAAACCCAAAACTTTCAAAGCAGTGGGAGAGAACAAGAGACTGTAACTGTATCAATCGAAAGAACTGGAGAAGAAGGAAGAAGGAAGAAGGAGAAAAGGATGATAAGAAAAAGCATGGTTAAACAGAAGACACAAAATAATATGGAAGAAATGTGCCCAAATATAGCAAAAATCACAGTAAATGCCAGTGGTATAAACTGACCTATGAAAAGAGAGACACTATCATACAGGATTTAAAAAACACAAAAGACACACATAAATAAATTAAAATAGAAATGTTGGTAACAAAGTGAAGGGAAAATAATATACAAAGTAAATACTACTTAAAGTGATAAAGTAATAAAGCAGGACTAATATAAGAATAAATAGAATATAAGGTGATATGCAGAGGTCATTTACAGAATGAAGAGAAATACTACTTAATGATAAAAGGTATAATTCATCAGAAAGATTAAACAATCACGAATCTCAATTATTTAAAAATATAGACTTAAAATAAATAAAGCCAAATGTTACAATGAAGTAATAGGCTAAATTTTTAAAGAAAATTATACACACACATGCACACTCACACACAAACACACACACGTACACACGCAAGAATAAATGAATATCAAAATGTTAAAAGCATTTTCCTCTAAGTGTGAACATTATGTATAATTTTATATTTTTCTTTTGCTCTACCTCAAAGTATTAAAAAATTAATACACATTATCTTTGTAAGAAAAAATATATCAAATAAATCAGAAATGTTCATTTTCCAGTGCAATGGAAGAAAACTTTATTTGGTAACAGTTTGAGAAAGTCACTCTCTTAAGAAAAAACTATGTATTTTCTTAATAACTAATGAATAAAATAAACAACCAATTGTACAGTCACATCGAGATTAAGAGATAAAAACAAAAAATATTAAGTTTGTGGGATGCAGGTAGTGATGGACCCAAAGGTTAATGGATAATATGAATGATTTCATTGTTTAAAAAGAAAGATTATTGAGCAAATAGGCATTGAGAGGCACTCCAGCATAGGACTTGAATACAAATCTCTGCTTCATCACTTCTCTGTTTCACCAAGTCACTTAACTAGTACTTCATCTTTAGCTGCAGATGGAGATGATAACAAAACCATCACATGGGCTAGTCGTGAGGATTAAATAAATGAATATACATAAAGCGCTTAAAATTTTCTTGGCCTTTACAGACCCGTGTATGTCATTTGATTCTGTAATTTAGAAACCGAAACCTGAACTGTTCAATTGTTCTCCTAGTCTCTGGATTACATGCAAATTTACCATTACAATTTACTTCTGGGAATCTATTCCAAGGAAGTAATCTCAAAATGGAAAGGCATATAGATGACTTTCACTGCACAAAACAGATTGATTGTACTAAATTATGCTTCCTGTACAAAAGTGAAAGAAGAGTTAGGCACACATTTTTGTCTCCTAACAAAACTGCTGGGCTCGTTTGTACTGGCTTGTGAGAGCCAAGGGTTATTTTTCAGGAATTTTGCAAGACAACCGTTAAATACAGCTATTATTAAAAAGTAAGTTATATAAATTTATAATTGAATTACATTAAAAACAAAGTAAATAATACTCAAAATTTATCACTTCCTGATTATTTTATTACATTTTACTATATCTCTGTTCTTGAGATTATTTACATTTAATGTATCTCTATGGTAAAAATAGTATATAAAAACATGCTATCACATATCTCTTCCCAGTTCAGTGTTGGTAGCTTGAAATTGGCTGTGGTTGGAGTATTTACACCATAGAAATCAACAAATGCAACAAATCAGGGCCTTTTTTTTTTTTAAAGAAGCAGATATTAAACATATCTGCAGCTCTTATCTAACCAGGATATTATTTACACAGACACTGCTAATGGTATTTTGAAGAGTATTCATAATAGAGAATGTTGCTCACATTTCAATGTTAAGTAAAAATGACAGGTAGCAAAGTTGTATAAACCATTTTATTAAAAAACTTTTTTTAAGGATATGTAGAAAAAAAATAGAAGCAAATATACCAACATATTAACTGTCCTGTAAGCATAGGTGGCTTTTTCTTTTTTCAACTTTTGTACATTTTGTGATTTCAAAATCATTCTTAATGACCATGTACTATTTCTATAAAAAATACACTTTGTCATTAGTTTCTTCTAACTCAATATATACAGATGCAGAAGTGACAGAGGTAATAGACATGCTATTAATATTGTCTTTCCAACAAGGTGACACAAATTCCGTTGAATAGATCAAAGATAGATCAGTTAAGATTAAAGAAGTAAATGTTAGAATGTCTTGACAAACTTAGACAGGGACAAATACATGAGGTTTTCATAACTAAGGACTTTATTAAGTTGATACCTTCCCATAATGTTCAGCGGTATGACAGTCTTATGTGATTTGACTGTTTTTAATAATTTTAGCATCTAAAATTAGGAAACTACTATAGGCCATGCATTCTATTTTTTATTCACTATCTCATTTATGTATCACAGAAAACATGAAGGCAGATACTATTATTATTCTCATTTGTGAGAAGGAATGGAGGCTAAGCATGGTTAAATAACTTGTCTAAACATAACAAAATATAAACTGATAGAGCTGAACTTCAAGGTTTAAATTAGTTTAAGTTCCTATCTTTTAACTCTAAGCTATTCCATGTCTTCATCATAGTACTAATTACTCACAGACAGGGGAAAATAAGGTTTACATCAATAGCAATTTCTATCAGCAGAATATAGTTGGTTAAGTCCATTTTGCCTATGTTCCAAAATTATCCAAACAAACCTGCTATCAAATTTTTACTGACACAATCTCAAAGTTGTATTTAATGATACTTGTTGATTCAGCAGACCGTCTCATGTTTACTTTCATTCTCCTATCCACCTTTCATCTCAGCCAGAAACTGTTTAAGCTAGAGCACTATTTCTTCTTTCGATCCAAGGACCACATGAATAACAAACACATGAAAATGAACACAACACTTTTCTGGACCTCGAGAGTAACTGAACTTGAATACTAGCCGCTTGATGAGAAGGCATGGTGTTACCCTTTCATCGTCTCCTGTGCATGGTCATTCCCATACCAGGTTGTAACTGAATAGTTGCTGGTTAACATGACCAAATGATTGAGTAAACAAAGAAGTCAGGTGTATTTGCTCCTTTCTATTTTAGTAAAATTAGGGCTCAAACTTGGAACATATTCATGTTTTTCTAGTGTCATGAATACAGTATTGTTTTTCAGTATGAGAAAACACTTTGGTATTGAAAATTTTCCAAATCCCCCAAAGAAAGAGGCTATTCAGTGTTGCTCATCATTTGGCATATCTTAGAAACTGACATGTTTATTCTACTGGAGATGTAATAACATAAAAGTTATTTTTTATCATGGTAGATTTGGAACGTGTACGTTTCATTGAGAACCTCAATGATCACTTACTAATGCTGTTCCATTAATTATTTGTCACAGAACACAGAACACACTCTCGGTCCTTGCCTTCAGTGACACTGGACGCAGACAGGTAAGAGTTCTGGCTCAGCCTTTTAGAATTTCTGCAATAGCCTTTCTTGAGTGCATTTGTTTGGGTTAGACATGATCTCATAGGGGTCCATCTAAAATGTGCATGTACCCAGGAGTGATCACTGCTAATCCTTAGCATAGAACATAACATTACATGTTGAGCACCAGTAAGCACTTCTCCATTTTACGAGGAAACTGAGGCTCACAGAGGCTACATGCTTTCCCCAATGACACAAAAACAGTGGAGACTAGGAAAATAAATTTGATCTTAACAATTCTCTTCTAGGCCTTAAATGTCCTCATTTCACTTTCTTCATTATTCAACCTACACAGTATGGTATGTTGCCACAGACTCTGAACTTGCTTACTCTCTAGTCCTTTAGCTGAACTGACCCTGACAAGCACTAGTCTTGAACTAATCCAATTATCTGTCTTTGGGGCTCCTATGTTCATGCAGTATTGTTGGATAATATGAAACAACTCTGAAGATCAGGGCCACTATGGAGGTACAGTTTCCTGCCCCATATGGGTCCTCAGCGTGGCCCAGGTAGTCCTTCCATATTCTCTGGTCCACTCCTGTTAGCTTCCTGAATGGGACCACTTCCTTTGGGTCCTCTACTCCACCCTTCACTTGTCACGTTCCCCTAATGACTGCAAGTCCTATTTTGCTGCAAAGTTTCCTCGTACATCATCTTTGGAAAAATGGTAGAAATCTTGACATTTCTGTTCTCTGAAGTCGATATTATTTAAAGCAACTGTGTTTCCCCCAAACATGCAATTAGTTACTCTTTCAATGAGCATCAATAAAAAACATTCATCCAGGTCTTGGTGTCCTGGATTTCGATGACAGCTGTGCCTGCTTTGAATTAGTCATATGTCGAGTTTGTGATTCCTATCCCCGTATACATATGATTTAAAGAGGAGGCTGCTCAACTTATATCTAAACATAAATCACTCAGACTCAAAAATGTTTAGGTATGGTAGTAAATTGGGTGGGGTTTGGATAGGAGTTCTTTGTGCGTATTAAACAAATTCAGTGTTGCTTACCTGAACTCTTATACTACAGAACTTAAATTCTGCCACACACTAATACTTCCAGTAAAGCATTAAATATTATTGAAGTACTGTGTAGTTAAGATGAGTATTCAGTGAAATGTTCGCTACTTTCATACATGATGGTTTGTAAAATTCTCCTACTTGTGGGTTATGATATCAAGCTCATCGTTGAAAGTATCACTAGTCAGAATGAATTGGAAAGATACTGACTTTTCTTTTCCCCTTGTCACTGAACATGTGGCATCTCAATTAAACTAAAACTAAAACAATAAACTATTAATTCTACAAAGTCAATTATTTTTATAGAAAAAAATAGCATGTCAACTGTTAGAAAAAAATCCACTGAATACTCTTGCACTATTTTTAATCTATAAATCTATTTTATAATATATTATTGTGCAGATTTCCTGATTCATTCATGATAAAGAGCTTATGGAAAATGTATGCCACCTCAAAAACTCTTTTTAAAATTGCATTTTGCCAAAAATAGAGAAAACAACTATAAGATCGTTTGCATAGAGCATTTTAATTATTTTAAATAGTATTAAGATAACAGCATGTTATTCTATTTTTTTGTACCAATATATTCCATACACTTCAACATTTAAATTTTTAATAACTGTTTTCATGATGATGTTTATTCTCAGAAATAGGGCATGTAGTTAACAGATGTTTTCTTGGCCAGGCGTGGTGTTTTTGGCTAAGGTTGATGTTAAACATATACTGATTTAGATTTTACAGTAAATGCAATAGACTAGGTAAAATATGGTTTTAACTTTACAATATAACTATAGTAGTAAAAGCATTATAAACAAATTAATAAAGTTAGAGAAACAATCTGATCGTGTTACTTAAAAACCAGAATGTTTGACTTTGTTACTTTTCTGCCACTATATTCTGAAGTTTTTAAAATAGAGATAGTGTGCATTTGAATTAATGGCTTTACCTGTAAAGTCTGAAAACTGAAAATCAATTTTTTCTAGAACATAAATTAGGAGTTGTTCAAATAGAGAAGGCTTTTTCTCATGCACCAAATTCTAATTTGAACCATCAAAATCAATTGTCCTGCTCTTTAGAAGACTGAGTTTTAGTAATTTTTAGCATTTAATCATGCCACCTTAATGTAACTTTGTGGTTTAGAGTAAAGCAAATGAGATTTATAACAATCCATGAGTCCAAACATCCAGGTACTGCCTTCCCGGACATCCGTTGTATGATCAGGAAGTACTAAAATAATCTGAAGCCAATGTTAAGTCTTTCTGGCTATTATTAGCTATTTGAAAAGATCTAGATTCTCTTTTATCTGGAGATACCTTAAAGTATTAGTTGGCAATTAAACATTTAAATACATTTGGAGATACCATTCGGTTAATATAAAATGGAAAAAAAAAAGCAACAAAACAATATGTCTGTGAAATCACGGCGTTTGTGAAGAAAGCTGTATGTGAATCTTGACCTTGTGGCTCCGGAAATTTTAGTGAACTAGAAAATCTAAAGCCATTTTTCCCACCTATATACAGATACGTATCTCTACAATACAAATGTGTTCAATGCTTTGATAAAATAATATAAAGGAAAAGTAATTTTTTGAGTGTGTCATAAAACAAAACTCATTTTACTCTACTACAACACATTTTGAAAACTCTTTACTTCGATAACATTTAATCTGCTTTCTTGTATCTTTTTTTTTTTTTAAGAGTTCATTGAAACCTTCAGTCACTTCGCAAATCACGGTTGCCAGTCTTTCTCCCTGATTTGAAATACACTAGTCTCAGTTTCATAATCCACTGGCCAGAAACCATATCACTGTGGACATTCTTGCTGCTGCGACAGGTGTTTGTCAGTTCCTTAAGTTGCTTTCCTCTCCCCTGAGGTGGTGTTATTTCCGGTACATTCCAAAGCTCCGAAAAAAACTTTCACAGTCTCTTGCCAAGCCAAATCATGCCTCGGCCTCAAAGTTATTGAGAACCCATTGTCTTCAGGCTTTTATTAAAGAAGAAAATTGTGTGCATCTTTCTATGATTCTGATTTTTTTAGCAACTAAAATATATATAAAGAGTTTCATAAAAATAAAACTGAAAATAGAAATGGTTTTTGTTCAGAAGCAAACACTCTGGATATCTGGGAATAGGCAATGATTATAGTCCTGGTGAAGCCGAGCAAAAAGATTTTCATCATTTAGATCACCCTGAATTTGACACACACATAAACAAAACTGACCTTGATAACTTGCAGTCTAAAGTTTCTATCTGCTAATGTGTCCTCTACAGGTGAGGGTTCTTCATGTACTGTATAGCTAAACATTTTATTGCACATCTTAAGGTGGCGAGGGATGCCTATAGAAGGCATAGCGTCAAACAGTTGCTTATTTACATAGTTTTCTCCCTCTCCGTACATCGCACCCTTTCTTCATCACGTAAACCCCAAGCCTGCCATAATATGAATGATTCATGATCAGAGCACACACACACTTTAGAACTGTGACAAGGCAACAAGAAGATAAGATTGTTCAAACTAACCTTTTGGAAGTTTCTCAGTCCCGCTGATGGCAACCAAGGTAAGAATGTGAATCAGTGGAATGTTGAAGAGCTCTCTCATGATTAATCCAGGCTCAGGCAGGAGAAAGTTCCTTCTGGACAACTCAAGGAAAATGCCCCCACGGTTTACATTTTAAAGAATGGTTTGTTACAAAAGGGCCATCTGGTAATGACCGTGTGTGTCGGTAGCTCCACTGGCTCTAAGTATAATCAGGAATTCTCAGACTTGGCTGTAATGATGGACACAGCCAGCTGGTGAGTATCTACTTAGGCCAGTAATGCAAGTGCAGGGCTGGAGGAACAAGGGAAAGAAAATCCCATTAGAATCCCTTTTAAGACAGTGGCAGAAGGACAATACCAGATGCCTTTTGCAACCATCACTGTATTCCCTGAGGTATAGGCTTCCAGATCATTTTTTTTTTTTTTTTTAGGCAAGGCAACCCTTGGTTGGCCTCACAGACTACAAGGACCTTGTCAGCTTACAATCCCTTATTTTTCACGCCTACAGCACCTGGTCTTCCTAGGTGGTCTCCATCCAAGTACTAACCAGGCCCAACCCTGCTTAACTTCTGAGATCAGACGGGATTGGGCTCGTTCAGGGTAGCATGGCCGTAGATGATTCCTGATCTTCTAATTCAGCTCACTCACCACCTCTCCCACACTCACAGCGGAGCCCTGGGTGTATCTAAGTGCGATTCTTCTCCCTCTGACTCCATCTCCTACTTCCAACCTATTATCGATACCTACAGATTATATCTACTCAATATTCCTTGAGTTCTTCCTCTCCTTCGATTCCAAGTAGTTTAACACTATCCCAACCTCCTTTTTGGACATTCATCTTCTCTGAACAACAGCGATAGCCTCCTTTCTGTTCTCTCTGCCTTGTGTCTTATCCAACCTCTTTTCAGACAGTCTCTCCTGCTCAATAGACATTGGTGGCTCCTTATCACATAAAAACATATTCGAACCTCCCTCAGGTGATATAGGAGGCCTTGGCTTGACTTTGTCTACCTGTTAGCCTCATGTCTTATAATCCATCTAGACTTCTTATTTTAATATTAGTAACTCATATATATAGCTTTCTTGCCTCCACAAATTGCTTATACTGTTCCAGCCTCTTGGAATCCTTTTCTCTTCCTCTCCACCCAGTTAATATCCATCTCAGCTAATCATCGTCTCTTCCTGGGAGCCATCCCAGACCCCAAATTCCGTGTCTTTTCAAAGTTGTGTTAAGTTTGCCTCCTTTCTATCATTGCACTTACTGCATTGTCTTAAGATTCTTTCCCTCCTGTATCAGTGACACACTCGTTCTTTGGCTTCACGAGTCCACTGAGTTGGCAGTGTGAGCTGTCAGCCAATTGTGTTTCTTGCAGCAGATTCTCCTGAAGGCACACCTCCATTGCTTCCAAATGGGTCTGCTATGTGAATTGCCTTTTCTCACTGAACAATATGTCATGAGACTTTTCTACGTTAATATGTAGAGCACTATGTCATCATTTCTATTGGCTACCTAATCTTCTAAATCATAGGTATAGGATGGTATATTTAACCACTCCCCCAGCAACTTAAGAGAGAACCCATTTCCTCACACTTTTGTCAACACTTACCTTTGAATTCTTACATTTAAATAGAATGAAATTGGTATTTCATTGTTTTAATTTTTATTTATTTCACTGAATGCTATTGGTCATGGGAATATTTTATATTTTTATTGTTATCAATTTTCTTCTGTAGCTTTTGTCTATTTTCCTCAGGTTATTTTTCTTCTTATTATTATTTTATAGAATATTTTAATACTCTCGGTGTAAATAATTTATATAAGTTGTCTGCTGTATATTTTTTCAAATATTTTCTATGTAGAACACCTTGACTACCTAGCCATAGTGGTGGGCTTATGGCTCAAGTTCACTAGTCCAAGGTCTCCCTGGTATTTTACTAGACCTAATGCAAAATGCCTTCACTCTTAGATCACCACCTATGAGGCCCATGTAATCTAGAGCTGTTGGATGCTTTCATGCTCCATTCACAAGCACCAGTGTGCAAAGACAGATCTATCTGTTAGACTTCCTTATATTTAAATTAATATGCCCTCTCTTTTTTGACGTGGCTACTATAAGTGTGACTTCTTAAACCACAATCAAATTAACCCTAATATAATTTTAAGAGAAGACATATAGACTTGGTTAGGCTTCTGCTCCAAGAATATCCTGAGAATGCCATATATTTCATGGAAAATTTAGACATTGGCAGGATGAGCACATTTTTTTATGTGAAATGCAAGAATTGCCAGGATGAACAGTGTGGCTACTTGTCATTCTCCTAAGTAGCACTAGTAAAGCACAGGGTTCTGGAAATTTGGGTGACTATACATTTGTGAGCTAAAGTTCAGCTCAGGATCAGGACCAGCCATCAGTGAAGGGAAGTACCAGGTTTGCTACTCAAGAAGCCTTCCCATTCAAATGTCCAGGAAGAGGATTTGTGAGTGAGCGCTCTCTATACTCTTTTCCTTTTTCCCTAAAACATCAAACAAGAATGGATGGTGCCCATTTTGAATCTAACAGGAACCGTATGTACCCTATAGACCCAGTGACTCCAGGAAATTATCCCGTACTTCAAATTCCAGCACAACCTGAGTCTGAAGGTGACAATAGTACTGCGCAAAGCTAAGGGGCGATAAAACTCTGTTGAGGGAAAAATGAAGCCAGAATTTGAGGGAGAGCGCTGGTTCAAAATGAATCCATCATTGGCTAAAAGAAACCCATGGAGACTGTGGCTTAGGCATGATCCCAAAGTGTGGCAGCTAGAGGCTGTCAGCCAATTATGCTCCTAGCTGCAGTTTCTTGGAACTTGGATACAAAAATGGCCTTTTATCCTACAATATAAGTAAATCTATTTCTTACAACAGCAGACTCATTCAGCCTCAGAGAGTGGAGACTGGATGCCAGCCAGTGATTTGGCTTCTTTCTGGGCATGTGGAGAGTTTATGGGGTTGATGGCAAGTCTTCCCTTTAATAAAAAACAGTCAACCACCAATTAAGCTTGCCTTGCCACCTCTTGCATCTCTGCTTCTTCATCTCAGAAGCTGGCCAGGGCCTCTGCGAGGTAGGCTCAAAGCAAGTAGCACCATTCTGAGTCATATCTTTAACTAGACATCAGAATATAACTGCACAGCAGCTAATGAGACCAGCCCATTCCTGCTGGAGTCAGCACACCGCCAAGCAAGCTCTCCTGGTTTGTGCCACACTTTCATACATCTGGTGAAGCTTGGCTAAGAGCCCCTGCTAATGATCCCAAAGGTCAGTGACCTAATTATCTGCCTCACTAGTCAGCGGACAGTAGGTCAGAAATACCACATGGATGACCCTTTCTGAAAAACTCCTGGAAAAGTAAAAAAGATATTCGGAGTTGCATTTTTAAACATGAATAGAATTTCCCACTAAACATTAGGACAGTGATGAGGGAGATGTCAATATTTTAGAGGCCTACAATTATAAAATTGGGAGGGGCTCTTAAAAGAAAATGTTTGTCCAATGAACGTATAAATTGTACTGAATACTTACTATATGCTGGAGATCCAGGAATAAACAATGGAGCTTAATGTCTTTTTATGGGGCGAATATTATACAATTACATAACTAACTAAATTATAACCTAGAGAGATATACTGTACTGTAAAATTATATAAAATGGAACCTAGCCTAGTCTGAAGGCTGAAGGACTACTTCTATGAGAAAGTGTCATTGAGGCTATATCCTGCAGGATAAATAAAAGTCAGACAGCTAAACTGAGGAGGTGTGGGAGTGGATTGCAACAGGTAGTGGGAGGAAAATGTGGAAATAACCGAGACATGAAGGAGCATGGTGATGTGATGGAAATGAAGGAAGGTCAGGGTATCCGGAGTACAGAAAGGGAGGGTAAATGCTGCAGAGGCAGATCGGGGAGGTCATCCAGGATCCTGTATGTCTCAGTAAGAACTCCATTCTAATAGCAGTGCAAAGCCATGGAGTGTAGATTACAATTAAAGCTATGAAAGTAAATCAGATATGCTAAGGGGAGAGTGTAGAAGGAGAAGAAGCCCTAGAACTGTGAAAACTTCCAAACTTTAAAAGGCAGTAATAGATTAAGACCTAGTAAAAGAGATTGCCAGGAAACGCGTAGTGAGATAGAAAAAAAAAAATAGAGTATCACAAAAATGAAGGGAATAAAAGAGAGCATTTCCAGCAGAAGAGTATGCTTTGAGGAGTATGTCAAACGCTACTGAGAGGTCAAGTAAGAAAAAACGGAAAGGTTTCCATTGAATTTAGCTACTTAGAAGTAATTTATGACCCTGTTAAAGGGCAATCTCAGGCAACAGCAGGGAATGAGGTGAGAAAACAGAGCGGTGTATGTGGCAAATAGGAAGTGAGAACATGGAGACAGTATGTGAATAGGATTCAATCAAGAAGAGAGATCATGAGAGGGAGGAGAAAATTGAGCAGCAGCTGAAGGTAGAGGTTTGATGGAGACAGAATTTATTTATATTTTATTTATTTTGAAGGTGTGCCTTGAAGCATCCTGTGGAATGAAAGAGGTTAATGACACAGGAAAGAGAAGAGGTAATTCAAGGTCTCGAAGCAGGTGGGAGGGGCCGGAATCCCAAACATAGGATCTTGTAGTAGAGAATGACGAGGTAGGAATGAGCAGGAAAATACATAGACGGAGTGGCAAAGAGGTTATTGAGCCCTCACCTGATGACTTCTATCATCTCTATAAAGTAGAAAGTGAGGTCAAAGGGGATTTCAAAGTTATTCTGGAGAATAAGAGAGCACACAGTTGAGGTTGTTCACTCTAAAGTTATATTGATACCTGGACACTCTGGTGTGAATTTTTTTTTTCTCTAGCACTTCTCAGCTTCCCAAATGACAGATGTTGAATGGTTGGGTTTATTTGGGGTTGGGAGGGGGGGTTGAGGAAGGAAAGGGTATTTGTTAGTGATTCATTGGTTCCAGGAAGCAGCATTCCAGAAGAGAGATTGAAATGTGATGCCAGGAAGCAAAGTGGATGTATTGAGAACAGAGATAGTCAATAAACAGGTGTTGTTCCTGGCAGCACAAAAAAGGTAGGAAAATGGACAGTAGGAGGAAGAACTGAAAGGGAAGAATTCAGTGGCGTGGGTCAGTTTAGGCCAGTTTAGGGGTTTGCCTTGGGAGCATAGCCAAACATCTTTGGTGTAGCTAAAGCTCATTTCTCAGAGTAGAGACCAGCCCTGAGACCATTGTTACTGCACATGAGGAATGATGCCGTTGTGATTGTGTGACTGGAGAGAAAAGGACTGATTTGAGGCAAATATGGAAAGGATTTGGTTTTAAAGTCACGACAAATACCAGATTTCTGACCTGAAAAGTTGAGTGGAGTATGGCTGTTGGAATGTGGTGTCACCTCTGAGACCGGGAGAGCCCAGGAGCAGGAAAGCTGACAAGAGGATGATGGGGTGGGGAAGAAAAATGGAGTGAATGTAGAAAGTGGAATATTTAATTACATGCCAGCAGGAACTTCCAAAAGGAAATGTTGTCTATTGAAATGGTCAATGTATATCCTATATCTCTTAAGGTGCTGTTCGGGTCCCCAAACTAAATAGATGACCCACTTAAATAGATCAAAGGGAGACATATAAAGGTGTAAGGTGTCAGAAAACCACAACAGTTAGTGCAGAAACTGTGAGCCACAAGTCTGTGTTTTTTTGCCGTCTCTAGGCCTGAGGGCTAGAGGGGCAGAAAAGCAGTTACTGGAACCTAGAGGCAGAGAGGGCTGTGTTGAGAGTGAGCTCCCTAACAGGGTAAGGGACTCAGCCAGCTTGTGAAGATGCCTTTGATTTCTGGCAGATGCTCATCGTTGGTCAAACCCTGGAAACTAGAGGGCAAGGAAACCCATTGATTGAGTTCATAGAAGTCCATTTCCATAGACACAGAGTAAGGAGAGTGGATGTAGAAGACAAATGGAAGGTCACCCCTGCTGATTCTTTAAGAAGTCCTAGCTTTTTGCAGGACACCAGATAAGAAAGAGAGGCGTGCCAGTACTCCCATTTGTTGCAACAATACTTTTTGAATCATTTGAAATGAGTACTTTTTGAATCATTCAATCAGCATGTCTAACTATAACCCACCTCTCTACTTGTTCCAAAAGACAACTACACTGCTTCTATATCATACCAGCACTTGCCTCTTTGAAATACATCTTCAATATTCCAGTGTGTTACAGGGGATTTTCCAGACTATGGATCTACTACCTCTGACCTGTTGGTCATATCTCAGAATTTAGCACTTTTTCTTGGTTCCTTCAGCCTCACTGGCGGCATCAAGATATTAGTCTGAAAATTCTAAAACTCTAATGTGGCTATAGTTCAAAGACCCTGAAGTTCTCATATCTGGTTGAAATGGTATTGAGGGAAGAAGCCCTCCACATTGCCTACTAGGGGTGCCAATTTTATCAGCCACTCACTAGAGAAAGCTATGAAATGGTTGTTATTCTGTCAGGTTTCATATCCCTTGCCTCAATCTGCTGCCACAGATTGTTCATACCCTTAATGCTGCCAGAGGGATTTTCAAGTAATTTTTAAAATTCTCCATTACTCATGTATCCATTAGAATGACCTAAATCTGGAACACCAAATGCTGGCCAGGATGTGGAGCAACAGAAACCCTCACACATTGCTGGTGGGAATGCAAAACGGTACAGCCATTCTAGAAGACAGTTTGTGGTTTCTTACAAAACTAAATATACTCTTACCATATGCTCCAGCGATCATACCTTTTGCTATTTACTCAAAGGAGTTGAAAACTTATGTACACAAAAGCCTGAATACAGGTGTTTATAGCAGCCTTATTCATAATTGCCAAAACTTGGAAGCAAACAAGCTGCTCTTCAGTGGGTGAATGTATAAATAAACTGTGGCACATTCTTATAATGGAATATTATTCAGTGCTAAAAAGAAATGAGCTATCAAGCCATGAAGAGAAATGGAGGAACCTTACATGTAAGGTTCTAAGGAAAAGAAGCCAATCTGAAAAGGTTACGTACTGTACTATTCCAGCTATATGACATTCTGGAAAAATGAATAAACTGTGGAAACAAAAAGATCAGTGTTTGCCAGGGGATGGGGTAGTGGGAGAGAAGAGATGTATAGGCAGGGCAAAGAGAACTCTCAGAGCAGTGAAAACACTCTCTGTGATATAGTAATCATAGATATCTATCATTATACATTTGTCCAAATCCCATAGAATGTACAACACAAAGAATGAACCCTAAGGTAAACTATGGACTTGAGGTGATTATGGCATGTCAATGTAGCTTCATCCCTGCTAAAAAAAAAAAAAAAAAAAAAAAAAGTACCATTCTGGTAAATGATGTTGATAGTGGGGGAGGTTTGTATGTGTGGGCATAGATGGCATATGGGAAAACTCTGTACTTTCTTCTTAATTGTAAACCTAAAACTACTCTAAAAAATAGTCTTAAAAATGATTTCTGTAAAAAATCATATACAATAATATTATTCAATTTATGTTGTGACTAAAGTTTTAAATATATGTTTAGAATATATATTATATATAAAATATGTATATAAATATTTATTTTAGAAGATATTTATATAAAAAAATATGTATTTAAATCTTGGCAACTACAGCTGCCTTACGATCAAATACTAATCATAAAAGCATCTTTGCAAGGAAGGCATTATCCTTTATAATGAAGTTTTGGGTTTATTTAAAAACTCAGTATTTGAACCTCGTCCTGTGTTTGTGTGAGTTTTGGTAGGAGTCAGGTCCCTGCTCTCCCTATGAAAGTCAAGAAAAGTGAAGACTTGCTCTCGTGAACTCTGGGAGCTGGATGTGGATAAATGACCTAAGCTCAGACAATCAGACGCCTTTGTTGGAACTGTGAATCTGGAACAAGGGACACAAAGAAGGAGTTAGTTAGGATTCATTCCAGTAGCAGCGGCATCAAATGTTCAGTGGCAGTGGTGCCAAGAGCAGTATGCCGTCAGGGCAGTGCCTCAGCAGTATCCAATGTCCAGTGATGACAGTGCCAGTGGCTGTGACCCGGGGCCAGCAGCAGAGCTGTGTCACCCTGACCAGGCTGTTCCTCTGCTGAGATCTTGACCATCGTGCTTGCAATCTTGCTGCTTTTGGTTCTTGCTTGGATCTCCAGCATTCCCTGGGATTCCATAAGCTACCTAATATTCTTCCAATAAATTCCTTCTCTCCTAAATTAACCAGTATCATTCTCTGTTGACTGCAACACTAAAGGTCTGTTTTTGCAGATAAGGACTTTAAAGCTCTGAAAGGTTAAGAAATGTGCCCAAAGTCTTATAACTAGTAAACGATGGAGGCAAAAATTCTAATGCAGGTCTGTCTGACTTCCAAGTAAGAAAATTTCTTCCCAAACCACTGTATCTATTTTGCAAGTAGATATACATTTTATATTATAGGTGGGTATTATAATGGCCAACCAAGCTTAGAGGTTAACTAGTCAAGGTAAGCGGTAATCTTATCTTCTTTGATGAGTATAACTGAGAAATCAGGGAAAGAGCAAACAATGTTATCCAATGACTCTAGAAGAAGAATGGGGATGACAAATGCTATCCCAAGATCACACTGGACATGGCCTGCCATATGCGAATGAGTCATCCAGGCTTTTTAACAGATTCGTGTAAACAGTCTTGGCAAGCAGCCTGTCTTAGATGGTGACCCAATATGTTCACATATCTACTGATGATATCAGTCAGGGTTCTTGTGGGACTTAGCCTAATAAACTTGGGAAGGTGAGTAAATAAATGCCTCCTTTTCTCTGGGACCAAAAGTAACTTTTCTCAGACACAGTTTAGGTATTCCTGACTTTCTAAGAAACCAGACAATTTGCGAAGGGTTTTCATCCAAGTCACTGTTTCCCTTCTACTTCCTGGTTCTTAGTAAAAGAAAAATCTCAGGACTTATAGCCTTCAAACTTAACTTTATCCCTTAAAGTATTCCAGTCATTGATGGAGATGTGGAAGGTACCAATTTCCTTGAAAGAGTAAGAGACGATGGCATCAGAAACTACAGACCCTAAAAACTTGAAAGTTCCTCCATTGAATTACTCTTGTTTGTGTTCACCCATCACTTTTACCACTTACTGGATTATGAATGGGAGAATTGATTACTGGATTTTATCCACTCATCTTACTGTAATTAATATTAATTATGAACTTTTTGAAGACCTACTGATCTTGGTATATTAGTACCTAAGATGTTGGACAAGTAGAGAAGTGAAGAGATTTTGGGTTGTCTTCTCCTTAACAGAAAAGAGGATATGTTTCCCCATCCACTAAGCCCTCAATTTTACATTGTTTTATGCATGTCGGCTTAGTTCATATGATCTTTCATAGAGCTAGAGATCTGGACACTAAAGGAAAGCTACTTGTAGTAGGGTTTTATTCATACCTCAGCATCTCCATTCAGGGTCTTAGTGCAGTTTGTGAAGAAGAAAAATGGCAGGCAACAGTTTTAGCAGAACTATTGCTCCTTAAGATAGTATAGTCTGTACACTTAAGGTAAATCCAATAAAATTCCAAAAGTATTTTTGGAACTAGAATAATTTACTTAAAATAAGAATTTGTTTAATAATTATTAAGTAATAATTTAATAAGAAACTAAATAAGAAAAAATAATCAGTGAAAATTGTTGAAAATATAAACAAGGGATAATTTGCCAATCAAATGTTAAAACATACTGTAAATCAATAATAATTAATATAGTGTGGTAATAGACTATAAATAGAGCAATGGAAATTGAATAAAGATGACATTTTAAATTAGTGGGAAAAGATGGCTTATTAGGCCAACTAAAAAATCAATTACATCTGTATCGTATATATTACACCAAAATAAAAATCTAGATCAGTTAAAAATACTAGAAGAAAAAATGAAAAAAAATTCTTGTGTCAAAATCCTTTCATATGAAACAAAATCTGGAAAACCTATAAGGATGAATACATTTGACCATGTAAAGTTTTAAAATTTGCCTTGGAAAACATACTGCCATAAGTCAAATATCAAAATGAAAAACAAAATCACGAAGCTAATAGATATCTCAGTATGTATCTTACTTGAATTTTCCTCAACATATGACAACATGGGCCGGTATTTTTTTTACATGAAGTTCTTTTCCATTTGACTTTTTGATACTGCTCATTCCTGTTTTTTTTTTTTCTGTTATTTTATTGTATTCTTCATAACCCTCCTTTTATTCCCCTTTAGAATTTAAATATTGATTTAGAATTTAAATATTGATTTTTCCCAAATTTCAGTCCTTGGTACTCCTTTTCTAATTGCACATACTCTAAGTGGCTTTAACCATTTTACAGTACTAGACAACATCTATATATGTGTGACTCCTACACCTGTATCTCTAATTTAAATCTCTCTTTTGGAAACACCTGTATATCTGGTCACCTACATGGCTGTCCCACAAGTAATGGAACTCAACAGCTGACGCATATTATTAATCTTAAAAATGTTTAATATTCAACTAGAATTAACAATGAGGTCAGAAAATACAGAAAATGTTCAAACTTTGCTTTCTCTCCTCATCACTGCAAGGGGCTCTTTCAGATTGCAGGTCATATTTCCATAATGGCTTTCCACTGTTCTCCTTGAAAAATATTTCTGGAAATCAATGTGCTTCCAGAAATGGATCCCAGTTCCAAACTCCTGTAAATGAAGGTGTCTATAGGAAAGTTGGAGAATATGTTTTTCCTCTTATTGGTGAGTCCTGTGAAAGCAACTGGCATATGGAATGTGTTTAAAAAATAAGTGTTTAATGTAAATTCAGAATTTTTTTCACACTGACATGGCTCTATGTTGACTTGTAAAATATGAGATAAGATAGTATCAGACAAAGAGCTAATCCTATGCACTTCGAAGTATCCTGAAATAAAGCAGTCTCTATTGTTTGTTTCCCCTATCTGCCCCGGTCCCAATATGCTAAAGGGAAACTTTCATGGGGAGATGTGGGAGATAGCTTGGAAAGCTATTACGATTTCAGGGTTAATCATATCCGATTCAAAACTTTCCCCCAAAATTCTCAAGATGTAGAGTCTAAATGTCTACTGACCAAAGAGTCTATCTTAACTTAAATGAATCCAAGATCCTAGTAACAGGGAAATTGTTCTTAAGTCCCTGTAACACCATGTGTCCAACACCAAACTGATCATCTTCCTTGAAACCTTGAAATTCCTTTACTCCTTATTTCAGTGGATAGCCCCTTCTTTTACTCAGCTTCCCAAGCCATTAAGCTGTGAATTAACCCCGACACCCTACTTTTTCCTTAACCTTATATTAATCTGAGTCTTATCAGGTTTACATTCTGAAAGCCTCTCTAATTTGTCCCTTCCTCACCATCCTCATCGTCTACTTTAAGCCATCTTAACTTATTGTCTGTTTACTACAAAGCTCTCTCATGGGTCTCCTTGCCAATCATTTCTCTACACTGATGTCAGAGAGTTCTTTCTAGTATATAATTTTGGCCACATTATTCTTCTGCTTGGAATGTTTTATGGGTTTGCACTGGTTTTTTTTTGGTTTTTTTTTTTTTTTGTATAAAGTCCATACTCTCTTGCATGGAAACCTCTGTTCACCTCTCCTCCCTCTTCTCTCATTTTCCCTCCCTCATGCTCTTTATTCAAGGCACAACTGTAGTGCCTTGAAATCACCACACTCTTTCTGGCTTCCACATCTTTGAACATGTTTTCCTTTCTGCTAGAATGCTACTTTCCTGTTTCTTTTTAGCCAACCACGTCTTGTCCTTCGAAATTTCACTTGGTTCTTACTGCCGTGAGAAGTCTCATTTGTTATGCCCCATCCAAGTAGAATGTCTTCTCTGCTGTCATTGTCTTCTCTGCTCTCCTACTCTGGGCTTGCCTCTCTCTTAACTCACAACACACTGGACAATAGAATTCTTACCTGATCATGAGTTTCTCTCACCACAAGAATGTGAACTTTTTTTTTTTTTTTTTTTGTCTGTTGTGATGGCTGTGCCTAGCGAAGTTCCTAATGGATTGTAGCACTGGTACCTAATTGATCCTGAAAAAGTGAATGAATGAAACCATGTCTTCCTTTTTTTTCCTCGGAATTTTAGGTTTTAGTGGTGGATTCTTTTGATGGGGGAGTGAAGCATTAAAAGGGATTTCTTTGGCTTGCCCTCATGTCTTTTTTTTCTCTTTCCTCTTATTGTAGTATGTGGAGTCTTGAATCGTGCAGAATTGTGTTTTGCAGCTCGTAGAGAAAGCAGGACTGGAGTGTCATAGTGCTAGATACTTGAAGTTTATGCTTTTGGTAGAGAAGAAAGATTATCTATATAATTTACTCACTAGGAAAAAATAGGGGGCAAGAATACTCTTATGTCCTTTGTACAAAAAAATGGGTGAATCTGATTTGGGCATTCCTTGGCCTCTATTATTTGGGAACCTGAGGGCGGTGGTCAACAAATGACCTTTCTTGGAAGGTATAAAACTATTATACGTACCCTTCTGCATCCTCATCTCATCTCTTCTGCTTCCCTCAGTCATAAACCTCAATCAGAGTTTCCTGAGATACCATAACGAGACACAGAGAAGACTGAAAATCATCAGCTAAGACCCTTCCAGAATGACAAACTTATCTCTATTCCTCATTATCTGTCTCCTTCCTCCTTCTTCATTATAATAACTAATGTATTCTAGAGTTCTACCACATATTCCTCAAAAATGTTAGATATGTTTTTAGGGGACTGTGGAAAATATAGGAAAACATTGAACTAGATTATCTCTAAAGGAAACATCCTGTCTTTTGAGCTTTATTTCTCAGTTTAGTTCCAACCATCAGCACTGTTTATATGTTCTGACCATGGCTTAGAGATGTACAATTCAATTCAGTTGAGCAGGTCATTGCTAGGCCCTATGCCAAGCACTGGAATCCAAAAGAAACATCAGCAACTGCTTCCACTAGGCCATTTGGCAATGTAAGGAGAGAAGCTCTTGGCAGGGCTTGGAGCAATGCAGTAGGATCAGAGCAGTCTTCGCCAACCTGTCCTAACAGTGGTGAAGTGTTTAGGCAGCCTGTACCATGGTCCCCCTAAATGTGGAATGCCTTTGTGTAATCCTCTTTCCTTGAGTGTAGTCTGGATTGAATGACTCACTTCTAATGAATAAAAGAGCAGAAGTGATGGCATGCTACTTCCAAGATTAGGTTATAGAAAGACCGTTGCTTCATCTGGGGTATTAGAAGAATAGGACTTGGTGAAATAGAGGAACAAAGCAATGCCCAGGTTTTTGGATTGAATACCTCAATGGATATGGTCTCATTTACTAAGATACTGAAGATTGTATTTAAGAAAAAAGTTTAAAGAGAAAAATGTTCTTAATCATGATTTTGGATTTGGATGTGAAGTTTGAGAAGTCTATGTGATATCAAAAAAAAAAAAAGAAGGTCCACTAAGCAGGTTGAATTTAGGTATGAAGCTCAGAAAAAGAAGTTTGGGCTTGAGTACCAGTTTGGGAGTTTACAGCATGTTAATATTGTTTAGTCATGAGACAGCAGAGATTGTCATGAGCGAGTGTAGATAGAGCAGAATTTGGCTCTTAGTGATGCCAATGTTTGGAAGCTGTATTGAGGAAGAAGAGCAAGTTAAGAAGTTAATAAGGCAGACAAGAGGGGGAAACATTTGTCAGAGAAGCTGAAGGAAATCGAGGCATGTGCATTCTTGTGGGAAGGAAGAGGAAGTTCCTTAAGGAGGAAGAAGTGCTCAGATGCTGCTGAGAGGGTGAGGGAGTTCAGGAATGGGAAGTGTCCATCTAACTTGGCTACATGTTGGTTGCCTGTCGCCTTGACAGGAATAAACTTGCAGACTTAAAGACTAACATGAGCACAAAAACATGAGATTATAGACAACATTTCCCACGATAAATCTTTAGGAGAGCTTGCATCTATTAAATTTCAGTTTGATTTAATTTGATTTATGGAATCCTCATTTCAGGAAACTAAAACATAATATATTTGAACTGTTAACACAATATTTAAAGTAGCTTTGCAAATTGCTTCTCAAAATTCCTAGCCCATTTTTTTTTTTTTGCCATGCGATTGAATGGTTCGAAAATAAATACAATCTCTCTTCTCCTTATCTAGCAATAATTCCTAGTTACATACACAGATAATGAACATGCTTCTTTATATGATTGAATTCAATGATCTCGAATGAATTCTAGAAGATGCTAAATATTTCTTCTATAAATAGCACAGCACACTTATGGTGATTATGCTGGATAAATAAGGGCTCAGGAAGTGTGTACTAATATCAGGGGTGCTTGGAAAAGAATTTCCTAGTTTTGAAATATCACTTCAGGGAAGCAGAATCCCTCATTTAACCCCACAATAGCTCAGCGGCTCAACAGTACGAAATAACGCTAGGAAAATTACACTGCACGCTGAATCAGGGTGACGTGGTTCATTTATTCATAGTCTATTTTTGCAGTGATCTCGTTGAACTATGCAAGGATTAATAAATGCGGTTTATGCATAACCCGGATTCTCTCAGGAGACTTAATTTAATAAAAATATAAACCCACAGATAAGTCTTATTTTTGTAATGTCCTGGTAATCAGCAGGATTAGGCAAACCAACCATGCTTCTGGCCCTTTCTCAGAGCCTGGGTGTGTGGCCTATGGACAAGACTAGTGATTGCTTTAGGTTAGCCCAGGGCAGGGGCTGGACTAAACTGTGCTCACTAGGGAAAGCCCTGGAGATTTTGAGCTGTGTTTTATATTTATATAGGCCTTTATGTGTTGTTATAATACATACTCAAGGAGACATTTTCTGTGGTTTTCTATTTTCGTGAGTAAAGTACAATTTTTCATGTTTCTTTGGCAAGAGTTTAATAAAACAGTTGTTGATTGTATCTCTCTGAATTAGGAAATATTCGAGGGCTGCAATAAACTGATGTTATTTTTAAGCACTCTTAAATAGCTTTAGCTGTTTGGGGTCTTCTGTGGTTCCATACGAATTTTACGATTATTTCTTCTATTTCTGTGACAGAGATTACATTTAATCTGTAGATTGCTATCGATAGTATGGACATTTTAGCAATGTTGATTCTTCTAACCTATGAACACAATATATTTTTCCTTTTTTTTTTTTTTGTCTTTTCAATGGCTTTCACCAATATTTTCTTGTAGGTTGTTTGTTTGTTGTACAGATGAGTAATTGTACGAGATCTCTGAATTTTGTCCAATTCTGAGATTCAGTGCATTGGTTTTTTCTGTGGGATATTCATGTGAACACGGGCCTAAATCTTATTGTATGGACTAGAAACAGCACAACTCCTATGTGAGAGAATAAGAAGATGGGGATCTCAAGCAGGAAGAAGAGGATGGACAGCTTGAGCTTCAAAAATAGTAAGGCACCTCAGGAAGCCTTAATTTGGGGTTTAATATCGTAATGGCCTTAAATGTAGGTAAAGAGGTAACCTTTAACATGAATGTATTTTAATTTCAAGTAAAAAGTGCTCAATTATATGTGAAAATAGGCTCTTCGAATAGCACCTAGAGCTAATGATCGAAGGACAAACTTTATGTGTAAATAAGGTGAGGAAAAGGCACTGTTTGAGTGCTTGCTTACTTTGTGCCAGCCACTGTTCCAAGCATTTGACACCCATTAATCTATGTAATCCTCCATTAGAATGTTATGAGGCAGGCACAATCACTGTCCTCATTTTACAGATAAGGAATCCTATTTTGTAATTTGCATAAGCTTATGTAGTGATTAAGAGGCACAGCCAGGATTTCACTCAAGGGAGCCCGAATCCAGCACCTGTGCTCTTCGCCACTACCCCGTGCAGCTCCTGGATGAGCATTCATTATTTATTCATTGAACGAATATGTACTGAATGCTCGCAGATGTGCCAGGCACTGTGCTTTGCACTGAGAACCTAGTGGCACTCAGAACAAACGTGGTGCCTTCTCTCTGAGAGCTTACAGTCTAAACATAGACAGAACTTAGAGCAACAGATAAATATGTAAGTACAAATTGAGATAAGTGCTACAAAGGAAAGTTACAGAGTGCTCTGGAGTGTACAGTGGGGGCCCTTTCTTAGATCAGAAAACCAGAAAAGGTCTCTCTTAAGAAAGTGATAATTAAGCTAAGATTAAATGGATTAGTAAAAAGTTAGTGAAGAATGGGGAAAGAATGTACCAGGCTTTGGGAAGAGCATGGCGAAGGATTTCTAATCCCTTCGGCAAGACCTATTATGGAGATGCGCATATCAGGCTCTCGGTGCCATTAAAATTAAATTTCTCTGTGTTCTCTTGTTCTGACTTTTTCTTCACTAAACAATCTTACTACAACCTGGCTTCACGTATAGTTCAACAATAACAATAACAGTATACCGATTGTGCAGACTTGTAGTATTTTGGTCATTATGAGAGTCTATTTTTCTTGTTAATTAATAAATTCACATTTATCAATCTCCAGTACACTCTCTTCTTGCTATCAAATTTGTTAGCCTCAGACTCTGAGACTTCAAAACAGAAAACCAAATCTTCAAATGGAATGACCTAGATTCCAAGCTGTGTTCCCACTCAGCTCCAGCCTGCCTTTCCTTTGATAATTCAAAGCTTATATTTGATATCTTTTGTTGGTAAGGTTGTATTAATATGCAATATTTGGTAAAGTAAGAGAAAGATGAATGCTTTATGAAAAAAAATGAAGCATAGATTTAGTGAACACACAACCCATGATTATTCTGATTCATTTTACTGAAAAGCAAGTCCATCTGGGAAAGAGTCTGAATGAAATCATGTTTTGAATATTTAAGGAATAAACAGACACCATCTTGTCTTAGCAGTCATGTGCTGAGTGAGTAATGCTGGTATTCTTTTACAAGATTGTTTTAGTATAAAACTGTAGTAAACGGTGCTAGTTAGTGTTTCCCCACTACGAGCATGGAAACGAGACTTATTCATAATATTTATTTCTTCTCCAGAGTACCATTGCAGACCTGAAACATCTGAACTAACAAAAGGCCTCCAACTTATAATATAACACAGCTGCTCTGCGGATTGCGTGAGTGCATATGTGTGTGCATGATGGGAGGGGATTTCCTTGTATTTATTCATTTATGTGCCCTCTGGAGAAGGGGCAAATTCAGTCCAACTGGAATCCTAAGTGCCTTTTACTGGGCATTTGTTAGATGTAAAAAGTTGGCTCATATTAAAAGTATCTTCCAAGCAGTGTGCAGCTGAGAGCCATAAAAGACAAGATTGTATATTGTTTAGGAGCAGTGATGTTAATGGGTAGCATTTTCACAGTGAACAATTAGTTTTCTATCAATGCAGAATAGCGTGTTTATTATGTAAAAAAAAAAGAATTATATAGAAACTCTTATCAGAAGCTACACTTATTTAGTTTTTTTTATTAGTAATTATTTATAATCAAAAGTTAACCCTCAGTGCATGCACTATGCTTTTAACCAAGCATAAACATGATAACCAAAAATGATTATCAGCTCAGCAATCTAGCTCTTCGTTGATTCTTAACGTTTGTCCTCCCAGATTGGTCAAACAAAGCATAGGAAACCTTAAATGTTACTAATTTAGGAACAATCTAGAAGTTCTAAGAAAACTTTTCTTCTTGTCTTTTCTATCTCCTTTCTAAATCTGTTCATTTAACTAAATGAACTTGACCCTGGGGATACAGTGACAGGTAAGTCTCTATCAAAGAACTCATAGTCTGGCTAGGGATACATCAACAATTATGATGAGTATGAGAGAGTGTCAGAAGCATGTTTAGAGCACTCTGGGGGAAAAAAAGGATGGGCACTTTTGGGGGTCAAGTGCGAGGGCAGTCTGAGATGACTCCCTAGAGGGGATAGCATTTGAGCTGAGCAGTTGTTAACTTGGTAAATGTAGGAGCAGGGAGAGGAGCAGAGCTCACAGGAACCAGTCCCTCCCTACAAGATGTAGGCATATGAGAAAAATGCGGTATTTCTTTCCTTGCCTCATACCTTTCTACAAATACCAAGAGAAAGTAATGAGTCAAGAATTTAAAGAAAGATCGAGATAAAATATAATACAAAAAGAACAAATGCAGATCACCCTGCTGCATGGGAAGGGAGTTACTTGACAACAGATGGCTAGCATTTCCCTTCCCAGTAACTAGTGAAATCAGCCAAGAAATGGAGAAACAATTACATTTATATAGCAAACTAGGGAAGGTTAGCATCATCCAAATGCTAGAATTTCTGTTAAATACAGGACACATGGGCCTATTTAATGAAGGTTAATCAGGATTGACTTGCAAAGCACTTGCCTTAGAAATTAGAGCCTTTAAAAAATGTAGATGAAATTCTGAATGCTGTAAATATACATTAGTTTATATTATCTAGGGCTTGAGTTGGAAATGGACCATCAGATCATAGGAAAACCTTTCTCTTGAAGGGCCTTTGGCAGCTGCTGCTCACCAGATTTCAATAGTATAGGTGCCTTGGGGTTGTCTAACAGGATTCAAGAGGTCTTCTTAGAGGTCTGAGCCATCATCATGACTTAAATGTTAGGCCTTGAACTACACCTCACAACTCAACCAGGTTAAAAATGTGGCCTAGCTAATTGTGTGAAATGAGCAGGTCTAAATTCTCTCGTTGAATACCAGCCGATTGACTCTCTCACAAACAAGTGTCATAAAAGGTTTTGCAAGACCTTCTCTGCTCAAAGAGAGACATGCCTGATTTATGATTTCTTGATAGCACTTAACATTTTATTTGGATTTAGAGATAACTCTAGACACATCAATCAAGCAAGCTGTTTTCAAATTTTTTTCTCAGCTGTTCCTGGTGCCAGATTGTCTAACAAATAGGGGCTTAAAGAGATGTAATTTGTGATTGGTGGAGACCACTCTCTGTCATGCAACAGGCCAGCTGGTAGCGCAATCCACAATACCGTCAGTCCATGGCCTAGATCACAGACAGTAGGTTTCCCACTCCTCACATACATGAACAAGGTTTACATATCATGCTTGTGAAATAATGAGTTTATTGTAGGAAATTAATTTGAACTTTGGTTTGCAAACTTGATAGTTGAAAAATAGTATTTCATTATACATGTATTTACATAATCAGATTGTGCAAAGCAGAACTTTCCTTACTGATTAAAAATATATATGTAGTGATTGTAATTTAAAATAGAACTTAGGCAAAAAAAACAGCAGGATATATGGACAGTCCAGAGACATGGCATGTATGTAGATACCCACATGCATATATATATATATATATGTATATGTACCTACATACACATATATACATATTTAGCATATAATAAAGTTATTATAATTTTGTGAAAGGATTTTTTGTTTTCTTAATTATTCAGAAAAGAAATCTTTACATCGTACACATAAGCTAATTTAAAATGAATTTAAATAACATATAAAAGCCAAACTGTAATAGTTGGATAAAAATTCAGATAAACTTGAATGATCTTAGCATGCGAAAATACTTTTCTAAGGATAAAAGCAATGTAAAGAATAAAGTAAAGCAGCAATAAATCTGACTTCACAAAAGTTGAAATTCTTTGAAGTATTATGAAAACCACATCATTAAGGAGCAAACACCAAATTATTGGAATTCAAAGTTCCAATAAATAATACCCCTCTATTGTGTTCAACTCCTGACTCAAGAGAAAAATAAAGGAGATGAGCCAATATATAGAGGCCAAAATATCACCTTTATTCCTATTAAACTAATGTTGGAGGATGCCGATAGACAGTGATAGAAGGTGAATTTATTAATATGGTGTTAAACTTACACCATACAAGAGCAGAACAGAACTTGTTCCTTTTGTCTCTTTGGGGGAAAGTTTGCTCCCAAACTAGAAAAAAAGTTGAAAAGGGTGATGGGCTATCCATGCCTCGACTACCCTACCTCGACCCAAGACTCATCAGTTGGATCATGATTTTTCTTCTCCCTCAGTAAAAAGGGATAACGAAGTCAGAAAACGTCCATCAATGTCATGCAAATAAAATCCACACAGAAACATCAGGAATGAGCCATTCTCTACATAACAGAAACTGAGTAAATATTTGTTCCAGAAATTGCAATTGATTACTAACTTGTCTTGCTCTGATCTATATGGTGAATGGTGTGATGATATGACATGTGCTCAAGGCTAGAAAGATAGGCAAAGTCATGGGAGAGCGATGGATGGGATGGTAGAAAGTGGGGCTGCCATCGTCGAGGGGTGTGTGCAGTTAGGATGCAGACAGTTTATTTAGATAATGTATCGAAATACAACTTCCTGCCTCCTTAACTAGCCATATTTATCCCAAGGAGAATGCCCTAATTTGAATTTCTATAGATGACGCAGGGCTTAAATAGAGACTATGATGCCTTCATTTGCTTTTAAAATTGGAAAATTATATTTTCTAAGGACGATTATTGCCATTAATGACATTGACACTCATACACAGATGGTGGTTGTATAAATTAATTGGAAAATCTTCTCAAGGGCTTCATAAAGACAATAACTTTTGACCCACTAATCTCAAGTTCAGGACTCTATCCAATGCAGAGATATAAAAGATATTTACACCTGTGTTATATACTATAGCCAAAAAAAAAAAAAAAAAAAAAAAAAAAAAAAAAAACAGTAGAAGAAAGAAAAAAAAAGAAAAAGAAAAAAAGAAAAAAGGAGAAATGGTCTAAAAGGCCCCCAAAGGGAAATCTTTTGAAATTATAAGGTATCTATAGAATATAATGTTATGCAGCTATATTGAAAATCACAGTTTTAGAACTTAAGACTCTCTGGTTTTATTCTTTATTAAGATTTCAAAATGTAAAATTAAAATTTGCTTATATCGTGTGGCTTACAACATGCATATATGTTGCAGGAAGAAATACATGAAAATGTTAAGTTTTTTATAGGTAATATTAATTTGCAAAATTAAAAATAATTTTTATATCTTATTTGACTCCCTAAATTATCCACCATGATTTTGTATTACTTTTTAATATACATATGCATATGTCATTTCATAACCACTTATATTTAATTTTCATATTTATTTTTGGTTTTATAGCTATGTTTATAACACTCTATAGACAACCCTATATATTATTTGTATGCTCATCAGTTCTTCTCTGTCTCAGAATCATCTAAATTTGTAAATTTTGATTCATTTTCTATTAAGTAAAACGTTCTTTCTTTTCAAGAAAGGCACATAGTAGGTATGTTTTCTGAAGCTTTTTATAATCAGACTATCCACCAAAGGCTCTAAGTGTAAAAGGCAATGGATTGAGCGTAGACTATTCTTCTCTATTTTCTGACTTTCAGTATTATGTAAAAAATTGAGACAAATCTTAATTTTTGAGCCATTGAAAGTCACCTCGTTTTATTTTGTTTTGTTTTTGCCTGCTAACTAACAGAACTTCATTATTATTAAAATTAAATATCTTTTGGATCTATCTGTCATTTATTTTACGCATAAGACAGGGGCTTGTTTTAATTTGAAAGTCAGTATTATCTGGAATATGGGAAATTGTGTGGTCACCCTTGGTTTTCAGACATTTGTTTTCCCTAAGAACACACAAAGCTCAGGGAAGTTGGCAGAGCTAGGGCTGTGACTCTGAGGTGAAATAATAGATATTCGCTCTGACTAGTTTAGTGACCATCCATAAAAAACTATGATGTGTTACCCATGAGTGATTCTTTTTAAGTCCTACCTTATCTGTCCTCCAAGCCTTGTGTTTATCGTTTGCAGATGCTTTGGTGAAAAGACTACTAGACTCAGGAGCAGGATAGGATAACTGGATCTAAGCCATCGTAAAGCATCGCAGGCCAGGCATGAACTATTGGCTGTGCAAACAATCCTTTGATTTTGCAAAGGTAACTCCTGCCAAGTGGGTTACCTTGCTTTTGCCTATATTTTTCCAGGCCGTACTAGCAGACAAGTAAAAGTAGGGCTATTTTTCAAGAAATGAGCAAAATTTTTGTCTTCATCTTTCCCCTGTCATGTGTCATCAGGTCCTCTTTGGAGTTTATCACAGCCATTGGATGTCTCCAGGGTGGGGGGGTAGTAGTGTTTTTCATTAAATTCACAGCCTAATCTTTTTGACTATCCCCATATTTGCTATTATCTTCTTTCTCTTGCACCAGACCCTTCAATAAGGAGTCTTGCCAAGCCTCAGCTATAAGAGTCCCTCATCACTGTCACTGCTTCTATCACTGGCTGTAATAATGTCACCAGGCCTGCCAAAGGGGCTGTCTTCTAATGCTCCCGAAGCTATCGAAGCCATCTCCTCCGTGGTTGCCTTGGTAGTGCCGCTGGGCACCCCAGCCACAGAGCACCAAATAACACTGTGTCCATACCATCATCTTACAGTGTTTTAAATAAAATCCGCACCGTCCATTTTTATTTGCAGGCCTCTCTTTTTCTAGTATGGCTGTAGAAATAAAGCCACAAACTCAGATATTTGTGTTGTGTGGGTTTAAATCTTGACTGTCTCACTTTGGGCAAGGAACTTAATTTCTGTTTCCTTATTTCTAAACTGTTATAACAATGGTAATAATAATAATAATGGTAATAATAATAACAATAATACTTACCTTGTGTGAAAGTTTTGATGAGTAAATACACCTATCCATTGTTTAAAGATTTTAAATTATTCCTGAAAACACTGTAATTAAGTGAATCGCTTTTATTTTTAAAAATCCATTAATCGAAATGTGAAATATTCTATTCTCCCTAGGCAGCGCCCTAAATGTTAAGGGCATAAGAGACACTCACATCCTCTTTTATAGCATTTACAATATGGAATTCAAACTATATTTAACCATGATATATGATCACACAGACCTGCGAGCAGGGCTACGATTTGAAGAAAGCCATTAAAATAACGTAGGCAACATTGTGAGAAAATGTTTAAAGCTACTGAAAGTTCCAAGTTTTCAACCACTTTCAAAGCATCTAATAATTGATGTATTAATAACATAATAATTGATTATGAAACATACTACATTAGTTATTTATGTTAATTATGAAGTATACTAAGTGTAATTTGAGTTTTAAAAAAGGAAAGAACAACTAAGTAGGGCAAGAACTTTTTTTAAACCAAAATGCAAAATCTACACTGAAAATACGAGTTGTAAGCTTCTATGCATCAAATAATATAATAATAAAATATATAAATTAAAAAGGCAAGTATAAGTGAAAAAAACCCACAATTGTCAGGAATTCAAAATCTCATCTTGAAAAATCAAGTGGGCAAAAATAAATAACATTATGTAGAGAACTGGAGAATTATAACAGAATTCAATGTAAAACTTGAATTCTATGTTGTACAAGTATAGATTACCCTATTTATAGCCCCTGTGGGACATTTATGAAAATTCATTACAGAAGTTTTATTAAGTTCAAAAATTTAAAAGAAGAAATCTAAATATATTCTTTCTAACGTAATGTAATGTTCTCCTAAATAATTCTTAGGTTAATGGCATTTGGATATTTAAAAAATCTTAATGGCAATGATAACTTTCATATGTAAAGAGTGCTTACGGTAAGTAGAAAAATCATGAATTATTTTGTGTTTAAAAAGGGGTAAAAGCCATGAATATGAAATTCACAAAAATAAAAATTATACCCTATAAAAATATTTAATCAAAGATCATTTCAAAGGAAAAAAGAGAGTGTGAATTAGTATAGTCTTTCCTGGGACCAATTTGAAAACAATACTTTAAAAATATAGATATAGTTTAAAACAGAAAGTCTACTTCTAGGAATTTACCCTGTGGAGACAGTTAAGTGTATGACCCCATAACTAAGGAATTAGGTACAAGAATATTCATGACAGTGTTATTTGTGAGACTAGAGAAATTGGAAATAACCTAAATCTCAGACAATATGTTATTAGTTAACTAAGTTACAACATAGTTTTACAGTCATAAAAAATCATGTTGCTAAGAAAGATTTAATTACATGGATATTTGTTTATAATATAGTGTTCATTTTAAAAACCTGGTTACTGAGCTCTTAAGGGATATATTCCATTTTTGTTAAATATGAATATAAAACTTGGCTATGCACTGAAATGTTAATAATAATTTTATCTGCAACTATGAATGATTTTAAATTTCTTCCATCTGCTTTACTTCATCTTCTCATTTTTCTATAATACATATGTGCAATGCAAAAATAGTGACTTAATCGTTTTTAAAAATTTTTCCAAAATTTTTAAATACATTTAGGAATTAGTTCTTTAAGTGAACAGTGCCATCTGCTGATCATCTTGGAGGTGTTTCCTCAGAGCAAAAAAAAATATTCAGAAATTAAGGAAGTCAGTAATTATCAAAATTAAACATTATAAAATATTTAAGATAAGAGAGGAATATGTAAGAAGAAATCTTGGGAAATTTACTTAAACTCCTATGTTTAACTGTTTTATGGTACCATTAAAACAGTTGTCCAAATCTGAATGTGATACAGACTCTACCGTTCTTTTATCCCTTCATTTTATAGTTTTATCATATGAACATCCATTTTCATAGAAGTAATCAAAGAGATAATATGAATTCTAGGTGAGCAGAGCTGCTAGCCAGCAAGTTGTAATGATTAATAGCTCTAAGGTAAAGTCATACATGGGGAAAAAAAATCAGGTCAAAAGCTGGGATAAAAATAAATAAATAAGGAAAGCAAATGAAACAAATAAGAAAAAATAGTTTAAGATGTAGAAGTGAAAAAGAATGTGTTTAATGGATGTCTTCTTAATGGAGGAATGAATGTCTCACGCAAAGATAGCTCTAATAGCTTAGAGGAAACAATAGGAAACAGGTGATATTATAATACAGCCTATATTTTTCCATTTTGTCCGGAAAAATATAACTAAAGAGTTGTCAAATGTTTTCTCAATTTCAAATACATTATACTTAACATAATTCCCAAGTCTCTCCATCCTGTCAAAAAAGTAGTCTAGATAGCCTGACAGATAGTATTTCTTCACAGTGCACCCAGGTTCAACTAGTGTTTTATCTTAGCAACTGCAAACTAGTTTTAAAATAACCATTTTACAACTTTATTTAGGCTAAACATCAAAACTTCTGTAATTATCTCACATAATCCATCTTTCACTTTGTGAAACTTTCAACATTATTTACTCACTTGCAATATCTTTGCAACTGTCTCATGTTCCCTTGATATTTCAAAAATCATTTGTAGTGATTCCGGTATCTCATCAGCAATTTATCTTTGAGAACAGGCCTGATCTACATAAAGGTGTTTTCTGTCCAAGAAAAATACCAAGCCTGAACATTCATATTCCCCTAAAATAAAGATCTGTGATTCGAACTTGATTTTCTCATTTGAAGTCTGTCAGAATTAGGCATGTGCACCACTAGAGGGCAGCAGAGACAGAATTTTAATATACAAATGTCATTTAACATTCATTGACCAATTGATAGATTTATTCATTTAACACATAATAAGTGCCTACTATGTGCAAGGCATTCACCTTTTATTATGACCAAAGTTTACGTAATCTTTTCATTAACTATTTCTATTGTGAAAGAACATTGGACAGATGTTTCTATTTGAATCCCTACTGTATCTAGTGTGGATTGAAGTCATGTATTTTTTGCATAGTACAACTGAGAAGTCATAGAATTATAGAATTTTAAAGCTAGAAAGAAACTTATAAAACACTCATATTACTGATCTGTCTCTTGAACAATATCTTTATCTTTTCCGTTCTTTCCTGTGTATAAAAAATCTTTTTTTCACTTGCTCATTGTCAAAGTTTAGGGAAATATAGACAAGTGAAAAATGGAAATAAAATGCAATCACAGATAACTATTGTTAGCATTTTGATGCAATTCTTCCCAGTCAAATACGCATAGATGTACATTTATTTAGTTTCCAGATTTCATCTTGGAGTCTATAGACATAGCTAAAAATTATACCATAAGACTAGACTGTCATATCCATATCAATAAATATTTAAAGAAAAGATACCACTGAAATAAAACTTGTTTAGGAGTTTAATCCTTTTTTATGTTATACTATGCAAACCAAAACACTTTATTGAAAAACACAATTATCATTTTTTATACTAAGAGCATATTTATTTCCTTAGGTTAGTTAATTTTTACTTCCTACCCTGCTTTCAAAAAAAAAATTTAGGTTGATTTTGGAGATGCCTTGCATCAAAGCAAGAGTAAGGCACTTAATCTTCTCAATAGGAAAGATTGTGCCATTACTGATTTCAATACAAAACATTTTAATGATAAATTAGAATTAAACCGTGTGGGGAAAAGGGAATATGCATAAGCGTGTGTGCATTTCCCATAAAATATTGCAATCCATGTTGTCAAGTAGTGAGGCTAAGGATAGTTTTCCTTACCTTGCACACTTGCCACTATAACATGACCTTACCAAAATTAATGGGAAGAATGCATTGTTCAACTTTCCGCGTATTCATTCGACAAATTGTCACCAAAATGTGCCAAGGTGCATGGCACATAATGAGATTTCCAGAGCAAACAAGGCATATAATCTGTCCTCGAGAGGTACACAATGTAGTAGGAGAGGCAGACAAGTAAATCACTTGCTGTGCTGGGTGCTACAAGGTGGAAAGCACAGAGCGTTATTTGGTTCATAAGAGGCTTACCCGGGAAGCATAGCCCAGGGGTAGAGTGTGTGACTGCATAAAAGGCTCACACCTGACTAGGCTTTATTTCTTAGAGAACTTTTCGCCTAGGAGATGTTTAGGCTGGGAACTAGAGAGCAAGGGAGAAAAGTCAGGCAGGGAGAGGAGGAAAAGCATTCAGGCAGTGGAAACAGCATGCAAAGAAAGACCTGACTTCTTTGGTGAACTCTCAGTAATTCGCTATGGCTGGAGAGCGACGTGGACCAGCAAGGCCAGAGTGATGAGCAAGAGTGAAACCAAAAAGGTCTTTGTAAACCATATGAGGAGTCTGAACTTTGCAATGTAAGATAATTTTAACTTTACAAAGTTAATTCTGGTTAGTATGTGGAAGGGAGTGCAGTTACATCTGCAAGATGATGGATAAGTTTTATTTCAAAATATTAAGAAAATTATTGATTCATTACAGAAACTAATAAAATCTAGACACAGCAAGTATCTAATGTTTATTAAATAGTGACTGAAAGGGTAAATATAAATGTAAATGATTTAAAACCCATATTTGGGTTTCCCTGAGGAAATATTGGCCTATGGTTATTTCTTCTACCATAATGTCAGTATTGCTATCTTAATACCACTTATTTATATTTCTGAATCAATATTATACTCGGAGTTGAACACACTGAAAAAGTGAGCCACTTATCCCACCATTACTGATGTCAAAATTGGAAAACCTGATATATATGTACTCATATGCTTCAATTTCATAGAGGAAGAACATTTACATTATTGGATTTCTTTTACTGTCATTATTGCTTCAGTTTATCAACTTCCTTTGGAGAAATTATTGTGGTAATATAGACATAAATATTTGATAAATATTTATCCACAAAAATGGATGAGACCACATGGAAATTCATCACTTTTTATAATTTAAAACTAGATCTACATATTTTAAAGGAAAATTAATTATTGCACAGATTATGCACACAGCACATAAAATATTGTTCCCTCAGGCACACTATAATCATAGGGTGAGAGGAAAAATCAGAAGGGAAATATCTGATCATAATAAAACATTTGTGCAGTTCTGTGTTTCTTGAGTAGTTTGTCTGCTGTTTGTTAAGAAACAAGTAGGAAGAATGGAAATTCTTTTTCCAATTTATTCTCTTTAAGAAACTTTCATGGAGGTATTTCAAAACTGCAGAATCTGGACATGAAATTTTTTTAAGCATGCCAACCGAAGTGTTATAGGAGCAGATGGTACTAAAAGAATTTATTTTTAATATGGAAAAAAATCACATCAAAACAAACGACAGTAAGTCAAGGAAATATTTGAGTCCTCTACATCTATTAATTTTTGAGTTCGATCATTTGACATCTGTGATGTTCACTTGGAGCTGCTTAAATGTAAGCCTTTAAAATTTTTCTTTTGAATTGCAAGTTAGTTGTAATATGTTGTCAGAAAAAATATAGTAAGGAAAACAAATTTAATACACAGTATTTCTTAAGTATTTTTTAAAAATCAAAAATAGTTTTTACATAATTATCAAAAGCACATTGTATCTCCAATACCCAGATGGCTTGAGAAAAATATTAATGTTTCCTAAGCCAAACTTCTGGTGATTTCTTAAAGATCATGGAATTTTGTTATGTATCTGTGTAGCGATATTGAAACCACAGTTGAAAACATCCTTCAAATTGGTATTAAATTTTTTTCTCACTATTTTCACAAAATTGTATTTATTTAATGAATATCCTATTCTTTATAACTGACTTCCTGTGCTGTGATCTTTTGCTGTATGAAGTGCGATCTATGGATCAGAAGCATTGATGTTACCTGAGAGCTTATTCGAAATGTAGAATCTCAAGTTCAGTTCCATATCTACTGAAGTGTCCCTGCCTTTAAACAGAATCATAAGCACATGAAAGTGCTCTAAAGTGAAGTGTGGCTGCAGAACAGCTTCAGCTGGGAATTTGTTAGAAATGGAAATTTTTGGTCCCCATCTGCATCTATTAATTCAGAAACTCCAGCCATCGAAGTTTTGTCAAACTCTCCTGGTGATTCTGATCATACCAAAGTTTGTTGCTAAAAAGAGTCACTTTGCTATAGCAATCAACGCCTGGGGAACTTCAAAAAATTTTGATGCCCAGGTTGCAACTTATTCAAGTTAAATCAGAGTCTTTGTGGGTGAGACTCAAGTTTCAGTGTTTTATAAATTTCCCAGGTGATTCAAATTTGAAATTCAGTGTTCTAAAGGAGCAAGACTATGCAAGTTTCTTTTATTGAGTACAAACATACCTTGTTTTATTGTGCTTTGCTTTACTGTGACTAACATGTTGCAGTTTTTCCAAACTGAAGTGAAGACCTTCCATCAGCAAAAAGATAATGACCTGCTTTATTGCGATACTTGCTTTATGGGGGCGGTCTGGAACTGAACTTGCAATATCTCTGCGGTATCTGTTCAAACTGGCTACAGTTCTCAGAATTACTGTCCATTTTTGGATGATATTATGGGTATCAGAAAACCGACATTTCGACTTATATATTATTACAGAAGAATGTTTTCATTCTTCACCTCATACCGTCTTTGTGTTCACTTAATCTACTGTTAATCCTCTGGTGACATTTGTGCCACAAATGTGGGAAACATTTCAAAGTGAAAATCAAGCCCTAAATGTAACACTTTTAGGGATTTAGAAAGGACAACAAGAGAACGAAAATGAAAATACCTGTGTAGAGAGGGGGAGGAGCACAAAGAAAAGTAATTCCGTGAATGAGGCAATGGTGGGCAAGCCCGCTTGCTGCTGACAGACGGAAAGAAGAGAGTAAGAGTTATGTTTTTTTAGAGAAGCAAGGTTAGTACATGCCGTAGATTCTGGTTCTGAAAGAAAGACAAACAAAAAAAAAAGACAAAGGTAAAGGCTCAGTTCAGATAAGTGTTGGTGCCAGCATTTATATGTTTCTACAAAGCTGTGGAGCACCTTAGTGAGAAACTAGTAGCCAGTGTGTAACTAAGAGGAGAATTCCAGTTTGGGAGGGACCATAAACACCATATCTCCTGGTTATAAGTCATAGGAGAGGTCTGGGATGGGAGAGTGTGGGAGAGGAATAAGGCCCAGTTCTGGTGGTTTAAAGAAATCCATATTAATTGTGGGAGTGGCTCTTGGGGGGTGAAAACATTGTAATTTTTTTGGCTTAACTAGTAAATCTATTGCACACTCCATTGCTTTTGTATTCTTTCAAAATGCACTTTGTCATGCTTATCAAGGTACTGGCGAATGCTGCCTAGGAGTATGTATTTGTCCCTTGCAAGCCGTATTATTAGTTTGGGGACACTACTCCAAAAGTATAAGAAAGTAGTAAAAACTACTTAACCACTTTCAGACAGAGATGAGAACTATGTTTTTGGTATGTGTATTTTTCCATCTTATAACTGGAAAACTGACGAGAGAGGAGAGGCCATAGATGTTAATCCATAAACCAGAATCTACGAAGGCTCCATAAAACACATTGAGTTCTTCCTCAAATGAGAAGGGAGAGCTATCACAGATGTTGGTCTAATTTCTAACTTTGCCACAGTTATTTAGGCAAGGAAGTTAGTTCCTCTGAGGACTCTTTTGGTCCTTTAAAGCAGGAAAGAAAGCTACTGCAAACTGGTTGATTTGGGGGAATAATGTTGCTAGATGAAGAAAGGTCCTTGATTGAGGGCTTGATCATGTAGAGAGCAGCAGGCAAGTGCTTTGAACCTTCCTGAATGTGCACGAATACATGGTACACACTGGCTGATGAGAAAGTTTTGGCAGAGGGCAGTGGAGAAGAAGAGGTCCTGGAAATAGAGTAACTGAACATTCTTCAAAGTTTTTTTGCAGAAGCCTAAGCTATTCCTGAAGATTATATCAATTCTCTTCTCAATCAAGATAGTCAAGGAAGGGGAGAGAGGTGGATTTAGAGGTTTATAGGGAAAAGGGTAGACCTATAGGAAAAAGGGTAGGCAAAGAATCAATGGCCAAAATTAGGGACTAAGCTTTGGTGGTAGCTGGAGCTCTGGAGATAGGATATCATCCTGAGGCTAGAGAAACAGTTCATGAGAGCAGGCAATGGTCCTGAATAAAGTCTGGAGAGCCTCCTAAGATAAATACTCTCTAGGCACCAACATTTTGATTTGGGGTGACTTTTGGTAGTTTATACATTTCAGGGAATTGAGACATCTCATCTAAGTTGTTGAATTTGTGTGATAGAGTTGTTTGTAGTATTTCCTTTTTGTTCTTATAATGTCTGTAAGGTCTGTAGTGGTAGCTCCCCCTTCAGGTGTGAAGTTGGCAATTTGCAGCTCCCCACTCCCCGCCCCCATGGTCTGTCTGGCTAGAGTTTTAATCAGAGAACCACTCTTTGCTTTCATTGATTTGCTCTATTGTTTTTCTGTTTTCTACTTCATTTATTTCTTTTCACTTATTTAGAGAGTATACTCCTCTAATAATGCAGGCATTATTTCTTTTCTTCTGCTTGTTTTGGGTTTAATTTGTTCTTCACTAGTTTCTAAATATGAGGTTACATAATCAACTTAAGACCTTTCTTCTTTTTCAGTATAAACTTTTAATACTGTGAATGTCTAAGTACTGCGTTAGCCACATTGCATAAATTATAATATATTGTATTTTCATTTTCATTCAGTTAAAAATATTTTCTAATTACTGTTGAGATTTTTCTCCTCTTTTGGCCCATAGGTTGTTTAATTTCCAAACATTTTGAGATTTTCCTAGATGTCTTTCTGTTATTGATTTCTAGTTTAATTCCATTATAGTAAGCACATATTTTGTATTATTTCAATTCTTATATACTGATTAAGGCTTATTTAATGGCCCAGGATATGATCTATCTTGGTGAATATTCCAAGCACTGAAAAAGGATGTGTATTCTGCTGTTATTAGATGGAAAGTTCTATAAATGGCAGTTAGTGTTTAAGTCTTCTATATCCTTGCTGAGTACAGACATTTCTAATTATATTTGTTAATTTATCTATTTATTCTTTTATTTCTATCAGTTTCTGCTCCATGTTGTTTGATATCTGTTGTCAGGACCATACATATTTAAGATTGTTATGTCTTCTTGGAGAACTAACCCCTTTATCAATATCGAACAACTAATTTACTGTCCATCGTCATCCCTGATAACATTTCCTTGTTCTAATACCTACTCTGTCTGATAGTAATATAACCCCCACAATATTATTTTGCTTGGTATTTTTATAATATATCCTTTACCTTTCTTTTACTTTTGTCTATCTTTTCATATTTAAAGTGGATTTACTGTAGTCAACATATAATTGAGTCCTTTTTAAAATCCAATCCAACACTCTGTTTTTTAATTGGAACACGTGAAAAGGTAGAAGCCTACATCCACATAGATCCCTCTATACTCTCTTCTTTATGTTGTAATTGTAATATATATTCATATACTCATATTGCAAACTACACCAGGCAGTGTTATAATTTTTGCATTTTATAGTTATATTTTTTTAAAAAAAACTTAAAAGAAAAAAGGAATCTATTATATTTACCTTGATTTTTATCATTTCTGTTGCTCTTTTATTTCTGGCATTCCCTCTGATATCATTTTGCTTCCCCTTGAAGAGCTGCCTTTAGCATTTCTTTTAGAACTACTGGTTCCTAGTTCTTCTACTCTTCCATCATCTGGGAATCTCTTTATTTTGTCAGCATTCCTGAAGGACATGCCATTTGGTATAGAATTTTGGGTTGACAATTTCTTTCAGCACTTGAAAATTGTTATTTCACTGTATTTGGCCTCCATGCTTTTTGATGAGAAATCTTTGGTCATTCACTGTTGTTTCCCTGTAGGTAGTGTTTCATATGTCTCTGACCGATATATATATATTTCAATGTAATATGCATTTTAATCTTCGATAATGTGTCTGGGCATAGTTTTCATTGAGTTTATCCAATGTAGGGTTCTCAAACTTACTGAATCTGCAAACGTATGTCTTACTAAATTTAAGAAGTGACCACTTGTTATTTATATGTATATATATTTTCACTAATGCATTTCCCCGTGGGACTCCAATGGCACAAATGTTAGAACTTTGATATTATCTCATAGATGCTAGAGACTTTGTTCTCCTTTTTCCCCATTTTTTTTGTTCTTTGTCCTTCAGATAGGATAATTTCACTTTATCGATTTTCAAATTTACTACCGAATATTTTTTTCTGTCATCCCCTTCTGCCATTGAGCCCATCTAGTAATTTTTTAAAATCTCAGACAGATATTGCATTTTTCAGTTTCTTAATTTCAATTTGGTTAATTTTTACAGTTTTTCTGCTCAAAACTTCTACCTTTCTATACATTTCTGTACCTTATAAAATTCTCATCTTTACCTATTGTAACATGTTTATAATACTGTTTTAATATCTTTGATAACTCAAATGTCTAGGCCATCTTAGGGTTTGCCTTTATTAATGATCTCAGTGAAAAATGTTCAGATTTTTCTTTTCTTCCTTTCTTTTTGAAGTAATTTTGAGTTGTATCCTGAACATTTTGAATATTACATTGTGAGATTCCAGTTCCTTTTAAAATTCCCTAGAGATGTCAAATTTTTTTGTTTAGTTTAGTTTTGTTTTAGCAGGCAATCGAGCCAGTTAAATTTAGACCACAAGTTCTGTCTCTCCTTCTGTGCATGGCGATTCTAACATAAGTTCAGTTTCCAAAGCCCTTTCCGTGCTGTTTGAGCTTTCACTATGGGTTTTAGGTACCCACATTGCCATTGCCATGGCAAATTACCCTAAAACTTAGTAGTCTGACACAATGACCATTTAGTATCTGACATTTTCTATGGTTCAGGATTCCAGGAGTTACTAAGCTGGGTTTTCTGGATCAGAGCATCTCACAAGGTTATAGTCATGGTGTTGCCCAGGGATGCAGTCATCTCAAGGCTTGACAGTGGGAGGGTCTACTTCCAAGCGCATTCATATGGCTACTGACAGTTTCAGAAGTTCTGCTTTCAAGCTCATTACATAGCTGTTGACAGGCTGCAGGTCCTTGTTGGCTCCTGGCCAGAGATATTAGTTCCTTGCCCTGCGGGCCACTTCGTGGGACATCTCACAACATGACAACTCACTTTCCTCAGAGCAAGAGAGGGAGAGAGTGTGTTAAATGGAAAACAGTCTTTATGTAACTTAATTTTGAAAGTGACATCCCAACACTTTTGCATATTTTATTTGTTGGAAGTTAGTCATTAAGGCCAACCCACATTCGAGGGGAAACAATTCTAAAAGGGCATGAATATCAGAAGCCAGGGATCATTAGGGGCCATCTCAGAAGTTGCCTACTACACTTCCTTGAACCAAATGCTTGGTGTGCATGATTTTTAAGAGCACATTATATCTTCATACCTTTTCCATATAACATGGAAGAGTATAAAATACTGTCACATGTTTTGTTTTGTTTTGTTTTCTTTCCTGGCAAACATAGATTCCATCTGGGTTCAATAGCAATTAAGGATGTTGAAAAATGGAGGGCATTCTAGAAAGAGCCAAGGATATGGAAAATAAATGTGGGTATGTTTGGTGCATCATTTTAATGCTAGAATGGTTTCCTAGTCTGAATATTGTTAGGCAAAGTAAGTATAAGAAACATCTGGCTGGAGGAAAGCAAAGCAGAAATTAACAGGATGAAGAGAAGTTAGTGGAGTATGTTACTTCATTTTAAACTGTTTGAGTTTGCAAACATTGTTAAGTCTGAGATCAAATCACATTCCATAAGGGATAAATTAAACTACTTCAAATTAGGCCTTTATCAAATAGTGAAAGAAGAAAGACATTCCTATTTTTAGTTTTTACATCAGCTTAAGACCCATTGAATACCTTAGAGCTCTTTGAAGAATTAGAATCCTTGGGCATGGGGCTGGCAAGTTGAAGAACAAGTAGGAACTTCCTAAAAGTGACAGACTTGCTTCTAATACTGAATGGTAGAGTATATTTTCCAAAGAGGTCCACAATAATATTTTTTATTCAACATCATCTTCTACAATGTGATCTCAATACTCCCCTATAAAGAGGTAGAGTCTATTTTTCTCGAATCTAGATGGGCTTTGTCTCTGCTTTGACCATTAGAATATGGCAGAAGTGATGCCATGCCATTTCCAGTCATCACAGATCCAGCAGCTTTTGTTTCCTGCCTCTTAGAGCTGTAAGCCACCAGATTAAAGTCTGGGCTATTCTCTTAGACAGAAACCACATGGAGATACACTGAGTTTCATACATGTGAGTGAAGAAGCCATTTTAGACATCTTGCTCAATTAGGCCTCTAGGTGACTCCAGCCACAGCCTCTGTCTAATTGCAACCACATGAGAACCAAGTGAGACCTCGTCAATCAATCCCAGTGAACTCATAAAATCATCAATGGTAATACTAAATTATTGTTTTAAATCATTAAGTTTTTAAGGTGGTTTGTACACAACACTAGATCACTGGAAGCCATTCCTGACATAAAGCCAGAATTTGAAAAACACCTTTATATTATATATAGTATAGTAGATGTTTTAGGAGGTGATAATATTAAATTGTTTAACCATAACTTACTATCGATATATATGTATGTCATAATATCTATCTTGTTGATTCGCCAACTCAGGAACTTCCCAGGTAAAATCGGAAACTGGCCCTCATACATGGAGGACAAAGAGAGACCACAGGAAGAAGCGGACCACTCCAGATTGGTAGGTGGCAGGTTTAATGAGGAAGGGAACTTACATAAGAGGCTTGTGTTGGGTGGTTGCAAGACAAGTAAATCTCTGCACCAACCTGCCAGAAACTTAAAAGTTCACATAGAGGCTTTAATGGGGCTCAGTCACGTATCCTGTCCAGGCGGCCTCTGCAACACATAGCTGTCTCAAGGCTGCATCCTTGAAAATGGTTCCCACTCTGGGACCAGTGGGCAGAGCATACATTCCAAGAACAGGAGAGAGAGTGAGGAGCCTCCAGATGCCTGGGTCCAGCTTGTGGGTCGTCTTTTTCATTATCTTAGTATAGATACAAAGGCATATTCTGTAACTTAAAATATAATGAATAAAATAATCATCAATAGCAGTTGTTCTACCCTAAGATAAACATTATATCTATGCTTTCTTTCATCATTTTTTCTAGTGCATTTTTTTAAAAATTTACACAAGGATTATTGAGCATTTTTATAGCATTAATTTTTTTGAAAACATAAGCATAATGACCATGTAAATTTTCTTTGTATGCATTTAATATGCTTTATTTAGTTATTAGTATTATTATATCTTATTATATGTTAAGATTGTTTTCAATATTCCCAACATTTCACTTTTGTAATTAGTACTGTAAATTCCAGCCTCATACATAAATATGTATGCTTGTCTCTGATTATCTCCATAGAAAGGACTCCTGTTTAAAGGATATGATCATCATCATACCTTTTAAACAACCATATTCTTGGATAAGGCTGCTAAGGCTAACTATGTAGGATAGTTCCATTTTCATTAAACTTTAGAGATAGCAAATGGATTCCATCTGGAGTACCGGCATCGATTACTTAGTCACAGTGATCTGGTACTCCTTGATGAGAAGGACGGCAAGACCGCGTCTGGGTCCAGCTGCGAAGAATGCTAAGATAAATTAGAAATGTTTAATCATAATGAGGATAGAAGAATGGAAGCACATGTGCTTTGTGTCTGCCAGCCTGGCTTTAGTCAGTTCTTGTCCTGAATATATATTCATTAATTTTTGCCAATGTGAAATGCGAAAAAAAAAAAAATTCTTGTTTTTGTCATAATGCATATTTCCATAATTATAAATGTGGTCGAATGTTTTTTCTTATGCTTGATGTCCATCTGAATTTTTTCTTTTGTGAATTGCTTTCCCATTATCCTTTGTTCATATTTTCAATTGTCTTGCTAATATAGACTTACAAGAATGCTTTATATATAAGGATAATAGAATTTTTTCTGTCATTTTCCTTTTAATTTGTTTATGATATTTTATGATGAATAAAAGTGTTAATTACTATGTGGTCAAATAAATTAATTCTCTTTTCTCTTCATGTTTTCTTTGTTTGCATGCTTAAAACTTTCTTCCCTACCCTATAATCTTATAAATGGTCATTTGTATGTTCTTGTTTATTCACGATTAAATTTATATTTATCTCTTAAATCTGTCAGAAATCTAATATACTCCTAATGCATCTTAAAGAGAGACAGACTGGAAAGGGAATAAAAAAGATTGAGTAGTGAAATATTAATCAAATTAAAAATAGTGATATTAATGGTGATACTTATAATAATAATTATTATTATAATAAAACTGAAGTACCATCCTGATATAGTAAAATTCAAGAGAAACATATTAAATAAAGGTTAATACGTTGAAGTTATGAAGTTACTTTCTTAATAAGTGGATCTTTATCCGCAGAGACTATGTAACTATTATAAACATTTATACATAAAATTTAATGTATCAAAAAAGTTATAAAGCAAACCCTAAAAATAAAAGTATAAATTGTCAAAGAATGACTTTACCAGATTTTAACACACTTTCAGTCTTGAACAGATGGAATAGATTAAAGATGGAATAGAGCATTTGGCTAATGTATAAAATAAAGTTGATTTATAAGATAGAAAAATTATCTTATAATCAAAAATGTTTACTTTTCTCAAAATCTAATGGTATGTTTCACTGTATGTCATATATATTAGGTCACAGGAAATTTCAATAAGAACAGAAGATGTACAGTTCTGTTCTCTGACCTGCATGAAGTAAACTTAGAAATTAATTTAAAAATAGGTTAACAAAACATACAAACACTTGAGTTAAAATAATAACAAAAAATATAATAAACCACCCCCTTTAATAATTTTTGGGCCAAAGAGGAAATAAAAGTCAAATTATAGGTAATGTAGAAATTATAACGATACTACAAATGAGTATTAGCTAAAGCTATACTCAGGAAAATTATGCCTGTAAGAGCTCTATTTCAAAAACATAATAAATGAACAAAGGATTTGAGGCAAGGAACTACAAAAGAAATTATAGAAAGTATAAATAAATGGGAAAAAAGTATAAATAAATTTATCAGAAAAGAGTTCAAGAGTTGGTTCTCTAAAAAGCAGGACAAAATAGATTAAAGATCCACAAGAATAAGGAAAGAAAAAAAGTAAAATTACCAATATATAACATTAGAAAGAAATTAAATAACACCATAGATATGAAGGAGGGTTTAATGATTGAAATTTATGCTAAATTTTTTGTTAAAAAAATTTCAAATCTACATTTAAATTAAGGACAATTTCCTAAGAAAATGTAAATTACTAAAAACCTTCTTAAGCATAAAACTTTAACAGATAATCTTGAAAGAATAATGGAGGAAAATAAAATTTTATATTTAAATTATTCTAGTTGTGAGTAAAATGGAATAAGTATACTCTATCCTGTCTCTCCCATTGAATATAACTATAAAATCTGTACAGGGTACATGGAGTTACTAATCGAAGACTCAGGAAAGTTAATAGTAGCAGGTGGCTTGGAGAAGATCAGAATTCAGACCACTAAACTGCAAGTGAGCTTACCATTTTCTTCTCCTACAGGATCCCATGCAGCAGTCCAAAACCCAAAGGCAGGCATCATTGCAGACAGCTCCAGAAGAGGCACGTAAGTTCAGGCTTAAAGAGTGAGAAAGAGTATCCTTGTTTTTCCTCTCTGTTTTAACCTTCCGGCAATGTCTTGGCAGCACCAGTGATGGAAGAGACTGTAAAAATAAAGTGACAGGATCTATAGGAGCCAAAACTTGAAGGAAGAACCTTCCTGTTTTATCAGCAGAGTTGTAAAACCAGGAGGATGAGGCAAAACCTCCCTGTCCTCTTGCCTTGGCCCAAATGCAAACACTATCACAGAAGGGTACCGGAGAGCAGAGTAACTGAAGTCTCAGGTTTTGGGGCAGAGGACTGAAAAAGGAAATCTCAGAAAACTGAAATGTAATAAGGGAATCCTGGGAAGCAAAGGGCTTGTGGCGGCTCACGCATGCTTTGATCTTAATTAATAACTGAACTAATAGAGAACAACATCCAGTCCCAGATTGACCACTAGGGGGCTCACACACAAAAAAGTTCTTAATAGCGGTACAAAAATTTTGAGATCCGAATGAACGTTGAAATCGATGCCCACAGGAGGCTGGTTGGATGTTGTGACCTGAATCTCATGAACTGCCAGCTAGAACAAAAATATCACACCTTCTTTAGAATTTAAATGAGACCCAGGATCTCATAACATAATATTCAAAATATTCAGGATACCATTCACTATTACTTGCTGTACCAAAAAAATGAGCATGGGAAAAGACAATTCCAGAAAATATATATTGGAACTATATCACAAAAGCTTTAAAACAACTATTATACAAATGCTTCAACAAGCAACTATAAACACTCTTGAAACAAATGAAATAGGTTCTTCCTGACAAAGATATAATCACATGAAAAATTTACAACTGAAAAATCTAATAACTTAAATGTAAAATATTTAATGGGTGGGTTCAGTAGTAAATTTGAGATGATAAACAGGAGTACTATTAATCTAGAATTATATATAACTGTATACTACATATATACACATATTTGTATATACACACATATACACACACACAAAATCAAGTGCTGGATGGATACAGAACCACCCGAACTCTGTTGTGAATGAACAATGATACATGCATGCCTCTGGAAAACATTTCGGCAGTTTCTTATAAAATTAAACATACTCTGCTACATGGTCTAGTAATCCCATCTGTCAGTATTTATCCTAAGTAAATAAAAACTTAACTTCACACAAAAACCTGTACACAGGCTTATATGAACCTCAGAGTTATTATGCCGAGAAAAGCCAGACTCTAAAACTTATGTACTGTGATTCCATTTATAAGACATTTCCAAAAAGACAAAACTGTAGTGATAGACAACAGATCAGTGGTTTGCTAGGTGTTAAGGGTAAAAGGAGACTGTGACTTTACAGGGAGTTCTTCAGCGTGATGGAACTGTATCTTGATTGTGGTTGTAGTTACACAAAGGTGTATGTATGTTTAAATTCATGGGCCTGTACACAAAAAAATGACAAAAAGTCATTTTTACTATATGATAATTTTAAAAGTAAAATTTTTAAAGTAACTATAGCTATAGCTGTCTACAAATGGGGTGGTGGTGGTATAGTTTGTCAATAGGAGATTTTCTTTACTGGTCCTTTCATATCTTGCACACTGGTGGGAGAAGGAAAAGGGATAAAAATCAAAAGGATACACCTTTTTAAAACTATAAATATTATTATTTCTTTCTAGTATAGTGTTGAAGATCACAAATGAAATTAAGCTCAAGCCTTGACCTTGAATATAGTATCTAGAAACATAGATGATACTATTATATTTTTCACAGGTTATGATGATGAAAGATGAACACATTGAGCTATTACCTGTAAGTGAACACAAAGCCTGGTCCTATCAGTGAATATGAAGAATCTTCAATGAATGTTCTTCTGGAAAAGATAGCATCTCCCATAGCACCTTTGGAAAGCTGGCTCACAAATTCAAGGATACAGGTATTGGTTGGGGCACATTTCTTTGTAGATGAATGTTTCTGAAGAGGTGAAGGAAATGGTCACTGTTAATATAATTGCCAGCCCAAAGAAAGCAAGCTCACCAAGCATTCTAGAAACTGGGGGTGCCTTTTAGTACCACATGGAAGATTCTCAATCCATGTGCTTTTCACCAGTTTGAGATGCAAGTCCTGCCAAGTTCAGCCAAAGATAATCCCAAGTGTTGTTTGGACATGTGCTCATGGTGCTTAGATCTCCTGGGTAAGAACACTGGCTTTTCTGAAGATGGTGCCTTTTTATGTGAAAAAGAAAGTAAACAAATAATAGATGTGATGTGGGGTAAGGAGATGATCAAGACTACTCTATGCTGGACCATGAAAAGTGACTGATTAATGCCTGCATGTGACAGACTAAGGGAAGGGTGCCAAGAGTGGTTCTAACAGGCTGGTAGACCACCCATTAAACCAGAAAGGTGAGGGACCAGTTGGATGATAATTTTCAAAACAGTTGACTGACATGGCTGTGTGGAGTAGACTGCTGGATCTGAATTCTCTCGTTTACTAACTCTGAGGTTTATTCAGTGGAAATCAGAGGCCAAGTTATCTGAGGCAGTGAGTGCATCATAGATACAGATGTAGGGACTGGCGCAAATGATGTGTGCATGTACCACCTTCACTGTAAGATTGCAGTGCTAGCAAGAGACAACACACTGAACATGCACGTAAATAGAATAGCAGTGAACATTTATATTGCCAGACTTTATGGCCACCTCATATAACTCTATTCCTTCACCCGTAAAAATGGAGTAGCCATTATATTTATTTCAGTATTTATGGCAGGATTAAATGAGATAAACTACGTAAAATTGTGCATTATTTTTAAAATGTATCTGTATCTAGTATTATGACCGAATTCACAACATTTATTTATATTTATTGCTCTTTAATTGCATTCGATTTCACTGCTAGGGCTTTTCCACCAGGAACTCCATCTTCAGGTAATTCTACTTAAAGGAACGCACGGGGTGGTATGTTTTCCCAACCTCTATACATGATGGAGGATGTCTTTGTTAAATTCACAACAGAAAGATATTCATATAAAGTATAGTCACCAAGTGGCATCTTCCTCCTGTCACAACTGCTTGGTGCTATGCCTCACTAACACTGCAATATAGATTTAAAAGCAAAATAAGACCCTACACATGGAAACCAAAAACTTTTCTGCTTCTGCTCCCAATTGCTGGACTTGATCTTTGATTTCTCAGAAGGATCTTTGCCAGTACCATTCTCTGCTTTCTTCCTCAGCCCCCCTTTCATCCTTCCTCAAACACTAATTTGTCCTATCATTTTACAGAATCTGCTTTAATGTAGGGCAGTGTGAGGGTGGGGGTCCTCTAGCATAATCCTAATGGATAGATTGGAACTGAAATTCGGATTCTGATTGGCCAGACTCTGAGACTCTGAATCAGAGTGTAAGCGAGAGAAAAAATGTAATGCATCTCCCTTCCTCTAACCCACCAATACAGAGGTCCCTCCTTATCCTCCAGGAATATATTCCAAGACCCCCAGTTGATGCCTGAAACCATGGATAGTACTAAACCCTGCACGTACTATTTTTCCCTACATAACTTTTTACTTAAAAGAAGCATTTTATGACTTCTCTTTGGCATATTGGAATTGCCAGTAACACCACTCTTGTGTTTCGAGGCCATTATTAAATAAACTATGGGTGACTTGAGCACAAGCACTGTGATATCACGACAGTAGCTCTGATAACCAAGATGTCTGCTAAGCGATGACTGAGTGGGCAGCATGTACGCCATGGGGGCAGACGCTGGACAGAGGGATGATTCACATCCCAGGTGGGATGGAGCAGGACTATGTACGATTTCATCACGCTACTCAGAATGGCATGCAATTTAAAACTCGCAAATTGTTTCTCTCTGGAATTTTCCATTTAATATTTAGGACTGTGGTTGACTGTGAGTAACTGAAACAGTAAAGAGTGAAATCGTAGACAAAGGGAGACAAGACATTTTCTTTCCCCACAGAAGTCTTTATTCCAAGAGATGAAGCCAAGGTAGTTTTTTTTTCTCAATTCGGCTCCATGTTGTCATTTCAGTACCTATAGGCTACTTTTCAATCTTAATCTTTTTTTGGTATGGTAAAAGTTTATCATTTTCTGTGTCTGTTATGTATTGGGTTTGGGGCCAGGGTTTTTGAACCTCAGCACTACTGACACATTGGGCTAGATGATTCCTCGTTTTGGGGGCTGTCTAGTACTAAACATTACAGGATGTTTAGTTGCATTCCTGACCCCTGCATTAGATGCCAGTAGCACCTCGTCCCAACAAAGTTCTCCAAACATCGCCCAATGTTCCCTGGGTGGGACGTAGGGTGCAAAATCACCCCCATTGAGAGTCATTGCTTTAGACTAGAGTGTGTGATAGACTAGAGCGTGCTGAGGAGCATGTCAAGGCTGGAGCAGAAGTCTTAACATTCAGGCAAGACTACTATGTCCTCATTCTCTTACCATGAGGACAATTAACATAGGCCTGACTATTCATCTTACTAAAAATACATAATGCCAATTATATTGACCTCGTGCTCTAAACCCTAGGGCATGTTTCAGAATTACTTAGGAACTTTAAATGCACCTAGACCCCAGAACACAGATCTCGAAATATTGTTGCTTTCATCACTACTTTTAAAATAAGGCATTTACTAAAACAGTTGATAAATGATGTTATTTAATGTGATCATGAAATACATATATTACTAAATGACAAATTTAGTTTTTAAAAATATTTTGATAACCATATTTTAATATAACTGGGTGTTTTTTTGTGCCAAAAAAGACAAAGATTCCAGAAGGGCTGGAATGAAAAATGAAGAAAAGATGAATTTAATTTAATCCCCACAGCTGTTCAACTACAAACTCTTGCTAGAATCGGGCACTACTACATAATTTACCATGGTTTTATATAAAATATAGTATGGTTATATAGTAAATATAAACTTACTATTCTAAACTAAAGATTAGAAAGTCCTTGTAGAAACTGATTTATGCATCTTTCTTATAGAAACCACCTAAATTTTAGGGCAGACTAAGCTTCCCAGGATTTTGTCTCTACTTTGTTCTTTGAACTTGACTGTCTTTCCATTGTCATGTGACTCAGCATAGTAATTATTTGTGTTGTTCACCAAATATTTCTAGATTTTTGCTTTCTGAGAATATGGTAGGATTGTACTTCCCTACTCTCTTTGGAGTTTGATGTGGCCAGGCAACCTTCTTTGGCCAAAGAAGTGGAGCAAAAGTGATATGTGTCACCTTTGGGGGCAACTTTAAGGAGGCAGTGAGCAATTCCTTTTTCTGCATAGCATTCCTGAGGACATATATTGAGAGGATAACCTCCATGACTACAGTTGTGGTTTTATTAGTCAGGATCAAGTTCAGCTGAATTGTGACAGAAAAACTCAATATAAAAGGGGTAGATTGGCAATCTGAGATGAGTATGGTCATTTTATCCTGTGAAGTCTGCAGGAACTTGGGCTCTTTCCAGCTTATTACTCATTCATCACTAGAATGTGAACACTGTTCTCATGGTCCAAAATGGCTGCTACAGTTCTATCAACATATTTATTTTCCACACAGGAAGATGGAGTAAAAGGATGAGAGAAAGAGATTACAGATAAAAGATACCAGCTGTCTATTAAAGAGGTTTTCTGGAAGCTGCCACACAAAGCCAGCACTTACATATCATTGCCCAGAACCTAGGTCCATGGCTACATCCATCTGCAAGGGTGGCTGAGATGGTAGTCTTTATTTCAGGCAACTTTGTACCCAGGTAGGAATTAGGAGCTCTATTGCTATCCGAGAAGGGGAGGCCAGGGGACTGGGTGTCTCTGCCACCATGAGCATATGACCTATGTTAGGACAAGCATAACATTGCCCATCCTCTCAACCACAGTCTGGGTTAAAGGATAGGCATATAACCCATGCCTGCTGTAGTGGAGTTTTTTGAGATGGTGGTGATTTTCGTTAATTTTTTAACTTGAGCTCATGAGAAAGAATCTCTCCTCAGATTATAAATCTGAAGACAGAGACTAAATCAAACATGCAAAGAGAAGCAGAAGCGAGAGAAAGATGAAAGACCTAGATGATTCTTGATTTTGTTTCCTAAACCTTTTTGAGACCAGTCCACCCCTGCTCTTTCTCCAATTTAGTTATGAGAGCCAAAAAAAAAAATCCCTTTTTGTTTACATGAGAAGTTTGGTGCCTATTGCTTGCAACCAAAGAATCCTAAAGCAATTGTCTACCTCCTCGGGTTTTTTGTGTGGGGAACACGTGAACTAGTACATATAGCAGCTGCCATGGTGCCAGACACATAATGGTCCTGAAGCGTTTGTGCTCAATGACGTGTTTGCGATAACACAGAGTAAATGAAATTTGGACAAACTTTCTATATATATATATATATATTTTAAGTCTCAGCACAAATGAGACTTTGCTCCTTCTCCATTCTGATAGTCATTCTACCGTTTCGTACTTGTTTGCACATCTATGTTCTCTTCTTATATCCTTTGAACTTCTGGAGGACTGGAACTAACTGAGTCTTACTCATCTTTAAGTCCTCAGTATCCAACATTTTGGCACAGTAGATACTCAATAAATACTGTTAGAAAAATGAAGATTTAAAGAGTATTCATAATTAAAGGTGTAGCAACCAGCTTTTATAGAGCGCATGCTCTATTCTAAGCACTGTCCTAAGAACTCTGTTTTTATAATTAAATCCTCACAATAACCCTTAATATGTTATTACTATTATTCCATTTTACAGATGAGCAAACTAATATCAAAGTCATACAACTAATGAATGGCAGAACCAAGATTTCATTCCAGGCAAATTGACTCTAGAGCCCTAACATCTCAACCAATCCACTGTGATATCTCTCATTAAAGGTATCTTATCAAATATAGATGGGATTGAATCATCTGATATTAGAGACAGAAGAGACTTTGAGACCACTGAATTCCATTATGAAATAGATGCAGCAACTGAAGCCCAGGATTGGAAGTGACTCAGTTTAGGTGGTTTCTTTAACTGCAGAGGCAGATCCACACGGGACTCCTGCCTCCCAGCTGAAATCTCTTATCCAAGGACCCCACCTCTTCTGCAGAGTGTGCTCCTTCTTTCTATTTGCACCACTCCCTTTAGGATCCTGTTTTGGAACAACCACTCCCAGGTGCCACTTGTGTTTCAAAGTAGCTATGGGCCAGGTACCATTCAAAACCAAGAAAATAGACCTCTCTGGGTCTCACCTGTTGAAATAGGCCACAAGCTCATGGAAGGGGGACTGGGGAAAGGGTGGCCTACTCATTCTTCAGATTTCGGCACAAACTTCAAGTCCTCAAAAAAAGCTTTTGCTGGCCTCTCCAAGATCAAGTCTGTCTAAGAGCTCCTTCCTAGCACTTTAGCATGGTCAGGTCTAATTATATATATTATTTGTAGAATAGCTGGTCACCTCGCTCCTCACTCTGTATTCCATGGGGACAAGAATCATGTCAATTTTTGTTCCTTCTTATATGCCCAGTGTCCTGGTATGTAATAGGTACTCAAAAACATCTGTTGAATGAAAGAATGAGCAAATAAATGAATGAAAAAAAAATGCATGACTGAAGCACCTTGACAAATCAACTCTGAGGTAGATGCACCCCACATATGCTGTGATCTAAGGGCACCCTCAAGAGTGTACACGCTCACACATACCATAGGTCAGAAATCCCCACCAGAAAAGTCAAATAAGCAGTGGCTTTGGGCCACTGCAGGGAGGGGAAGAGACACACAAGGTGAGCAAGCAGTTTTCAAGGGATGCTTTCAATCCCCTGGCCAGTCCGTGTGTGTGTTTTCCTCTACAAAATGTTTCCAATTACTGTGGCACTCCCGGTATCTGGATCCATCGCCAGTGAATTCCTCTGCGGCTCTTGCCAGACATATGGGATCAATCAGGGCTTTCGGACGCTGGTGCGCTTGCTGAGGGTATGTTGACAGCCTGACAGACGCGGCGTTCTGGTGTCATGGAATCTCCGAGTTTTTGGCTTGATCCCGGGAGGAGAGCGAGAGGGGGAGGAGAGAGATAGAGGCAGGAGAGAGCAGAGCGGAGAGGGAGAGACAGAGGGAGAGGAGGGACAGGAGAGAAGCGGGAGATCTTTCTTGACTGCCCCCTTTCCTTCAAACATTTTATAGGCTTCAGGGACAGAAAGGAGGAGGAGAGAGGGAAGAAGGAAGAGAGAGGAGACAGAGAGACAGACAGACAGACAGAGACAGAGAGGGAGAGGAGGCAGAGAACGCGCGCCGTCCCCTCCCGAGTCCCCGCGCTGCCGGAGGAGTCTGGATTGTGTCCCCAGTGTCAGATGAAAGGGCGCTGAGGCTCGCGGCCGCCGTCCCGCGCCGCGCACGCCCCTCCACGAGCCGGGCCGCCGAGCGTCTCCACGCCCGGGACGACGCCTGCGCCCCGGGGCGACCGCTCCGTCTCCAGCGCAATGTGGCCGCGCCTGGCCTTTTGTTGCTGGGGTCTGGCGCTTGTTTCGGGCTGGGCGACCTTTCAGCAGATGGCTCCGACGCGCAATTTCAGCTTCCGCCTTTTTCCCGAGGCCGCTCCGGGGGCCCCGGGGCGGCTGCCCGCGCTCCCCGCGCCCAGCGAGGACGCGCCCGAGAGCAAAGTGGAGAGGCTCGGCCAGTCGTTCCGGAGGCGCGTGCGGCGGCTGCGGGAGCTCAGCGAGCGCCTGGAGCTTGTCTTCCTGGTGGACGAGTCGTCCAGCGTCGGCCAAGCCAACTTCCTCAGCGAGCTCAAGTTCGTCCGCAAGCTGCTGTCCGACTTCCCCGTGGTGCCCACGGCCACGCGCGTGGCCATCGTGACCTTCTCGTCCAAGAACAACGTGGTGCCGCGCGTCGACTATATCTCCTCCCGCCGCGCGCACCAGCACAAGTGCGCGCTGCTCAGCCGCGAGATCCCGGCCATCACCTACCGCGGCGGCGGCACCTACACCAAGGGCGCCTTCCAACAAGCCGCGGTAAGGCACCCGGCCCCCGCGGACCCCGGCCCTCGCCCCCTGCCTCCCAGGTTCTTCCCACCCACCATCGTCTGCCCAGCTCTTACCCAGGTTTCAACCTTGGGCAAGCTACAACCTCCCCAAGTCAAGCGTCCCCACGCACAAAATTAGAGTCATACCACCTTCCTATTGTTGTGATGGTCTAATGGGATAATGGATTTTTTAAAAGCTTCAGGTTCCCTAAGTGGTGGTCTTTGAGGACCCTTTTAGGAAGGGGTCTTTAAGATGCTAACCACGTTCACGCTTGCGAAGAACAGACCAGTCCTCCTGCAGGTGAGTGTGTTTTACAAAGTCTTTCTAAAGGTAACATGTGGAGTTACCTGACTGTTTCCCCAGTTCTCTTTTACGTTATTTTATGCTTTCAATATGCATTTCATTGTGCGCCCTCTGAATCTTTTACAAGATTTTTAGTCTGGAAGAGGAAGTCAGCTCTGTATGACCAACTTTCACATAATTTAACTTTTTCTGAGTACAAAATAATACATATTCGACTGAAGAATATTGGAACATATAGAAATGTCTGACACATAATAGCAAGCCAAAGTTTGTGTAAATAATAAAACACAAAGGAGGAAAAGGAAAAACAACTATAATCTCATCACCCTTAAAACCCCATTATTTACATGTTGTTGAACATTCATCCAGGATGCACATCCGTACATACTTTTAACCGAATTGGTGTCTTGCAGTTTTGTAGTCCACATTTTCATTTGTTATATCATGAAATGATCTACATTATTGTATATCTAATATAATATAGATGTTATGTATCTACAGTAGTTTCATACTATTCCATTGAATACATGTGCCATAATTTTTCTGGTAACCTATTTTGGACAGGTTTTTTATTAAGTTATAGTAAACACAAATATTAGTGGTCCCCTTTGATTACTTCTTTATGAAGAAGTTTTGTAAAGTTTCAGAATTAAAGGATATGAACATTTATACATTTCTTGATACACGTTATCTTTTCTCCATTGGAGGATTATATACATTTACATTCCCACCAGCAGAGTATCAGAGCAGTAAGTTTGCCATACAGCCATCAGTATAACATATACTAGTATTTTTAATATCTTTGCCAATTTGGTAGGTGAATAGAGGTGTCATTTTAGCAAATTCATCTTTTGTTTTTTTAAGTTTTATTGGGAATGACGATTTCCCAGTGCATTTACTGGGCATTTGTATTTTTTCTTTTGTAATTACCTGGTCATAAGTTTTGCCCGTTTTGCGATTATGGTACATGTGTCCCCCCCCCCCCATTAATGATTTGTAAAAGCTCTATATAGTGAGACTGGTCTTTCTTTTTTGTATATACTGCAGTTGTTTTTCCAGTTCACTGCCTTTTACTTTGGTTCACTGAAGCGTTGTGAGATGGATGATTTAAATTTTTATATATTCAAATCTATCAAACTTTGTCCTTAAGATCCTATATTTGCTTATCTTCTTAGAATGGCAGTCTCATTTCCCAAACAGGAGAAATCATTTTCCATTTAACAGTTTAATCCATCTGGAACTCATTTTAGTGTATGGTATGACAAAAATGTCTGATTTTATTTTTTAATACATAGTTGACCAGTTGTCTCATCATCATTTGCTTAATGGCCATTCATCTTTTTCCAGTTTAATTGAATGACACATATATTCTACACTACATATATCATTCAGTAAAGTTATAGATTTCTAGTAATTAAGTTCTACATGTATTTAGACCTAAATATATTTTATTCAATAATGCTATTATGAATGGCATCTTTCCCAATTAAATTGTAAACAATTATTCTTACTGTATAGACATTGATTTTTTTTACCGTTTTCTGCATCAAAATTTCCTGTAAATACATTGCAATATTTTGATACCTACCCTTCTTGACTTTTTGCAGTTGTGTAAGTAATAAGCATGTTTTTGTACATGTATACATATCTTGTACATGTACATATATGTTTGCCCACAAAAGGATTGCGTTGTATAATCTCTTTTGTAACTTGATTTTCTGTTCTGCCGTATTTTTGGTTTTCTTTCCATAATAATAAGTACACTTCTACTTTATCATTTTTTAAATGGTCACACAGTATTCTACTGTAGTATGTACCTTTATTTTTATTATGCAATTATCATAGGCTGTTACCAAAAAAAAAAAAAAAAGCCACTGCGTGACTAAATCTTTGCCAATATCTCTAATGATTTCCTTAATGTAAATTTCTGAAGTAGTAGGTATTATTGCGTCAAAGAGTATGCCCGTTTTTTACGAGCTTTAGTACATGTGCCAAGTTGCTCTACAGAAAATTAGTACCAAATTGCACTCCTATGTGCAGTGCCTGCATCAGTACCTAGGATGTAGCCAACACAGGTTGGTATCATTTGAACATCCCTCCCCAACTCTATGTGAAAAATGGAGTCCCATTTTGAATTGGATTTTTTATTAGTGAGGCTGAATACTTTTTTCCATATATTATTGTCTATATATAGCTCCTCTTTTTTGAATATTCATTAAAATATTTTGGGATTGTTTTCCGTTTTTTATTTGAGAGTCAGTCTGTTTTTAAATTATTGATTTCCAAATGCTCGTTAAATCTTGGTGTTAACTGTCTACTGCTAAGTAGGATGCAAAATTTTTTTCTCAGTGTTTTCTTGCCTTTTAATTTTGTTTATGGTGGTAGCATCTATGATTTTATCAACCTATTGAGTCTAATTTCCTCTCCGTTGTGCTTTTTTTGTTTATTATAAAGTTTAAAAGGCTTTTACCTTTAAGAGATGAAATAACTCCTTAAAGGTGCTCTGTTTATTGAAGAAGTTACAGCAGGCAGGGATCAGTTTTGCAGACCCCGTACCCTGTTGTTTACACTCCAAGCACTCATTAGGTCCCAATGGCTGGCCTTCCTGATGTCACGGCCCACTCAGAGAAGAACCTTGCTGCATCAGGGGAAAACTTGCCATGTACTAGCTCCTCTGTTTGGCTTGGCCAGGTTTGTGGGGCCTCTGAGTACTGTTGATCCAAAACAGTTAAATGGGTAATGAGTCAAGTACTCACTGCTCTGCTCAAGACCCACTCTGTCTTCAGCTTTCTCCTTCCAACTCCTACATCCTGTCTCGGAGAGTGAAATTGCCAACAAGGTTCCCAGTGTCTTTCTTCAATCTGGATCCATTTGTAATCTAACAAGCAGAGACTTCTCGAAAGTTTGTGTTAATTGAACTTCGCCTTGATTTTATCTTTTCTCATTTTGGTTGGGTCATGAGAAGATGCAGGAGAGGGTCAGCTGGACTCAGTCCTCGTCTAACCTGGAAGCCTACATGTCTTTATTGTAACTTTTCCAAACCTCTGATGAGCATTCTTAGATATGATTAAAATATGATATTCAGAGAAAATTGATAGAAGATGACTAGTATTTAGAAGTGGCCTTCGTGGAGGTTTGAATATGAATTTTTCCATAGAAATCAGGCAAGCGTGTTTCATTGCAGAATTAGTTTGAAAATGTTAAGTTGTATAGTTCGAGTTTGGATATGAAGCCTATGCATTTCCTCATGGAAATGAGGCAGTTCGTCAGAGTCTCATGTATGTATTGAATGGTTGTATTGGAACCGATTGCGATCTGGCCTTTATGTGAAATTGAAAATCATAGGGATTTTTTTCTGCGGTTATTACTTTCTCCAGAAAAATTAGTTTTTCACATCTTTCCATCTGAATCTGAATGCTCCCACAACTATATACAGACACAAATGTGGGCAGACAAATACATAAACACAAATAGATACACACTTGCAAGTACACAGTTATCCTCACAAGTCAGACACCTTACTCCTCAATCTCAAGATGCAGAATTTCCTGTACCAATGTGAAATTTGCTGTTATCTTTTATCATACATGATAGAGTAAATAAAAAGGACAGCAGACTTTTATTTGGTGTCAGAATTATACAATCTGATGGGAAGTATATGTGTGGACACACTATTAGCACACTTTATTCGAATGGATAAACTGCAGTGTAGACCTTTTTTTTTTTTAGACACCACCCCCAGCACTCACAAAGGAGTGCAAAGACTAAAGCAGTAACATCTGTAGTTAGCATAGATTTTTCCAGAAATACAACCAATAGAATGGGAGGGGGGCAGATTTAGCACCTGGAACTTAATTAAATAAAAATCTTTTACAAAATTAACAGAAAGCTCTTCAGCTTTTCCTTTCCAGGGAATCAGTGTTTTATAATAACCTTTTATCTTGGTTTTTCCCTCACCATGTATTTATAAATTGCCTTTCCTAAACTGTATACTTTAGGTTGGCTCTACTATCAATGAAAGATTCTCCTTCTCCTAAGTCTTTCATGTCAAAATAAAATCAGAGCCCCTCACTCCCTCTTCACTTTGGATAAATATCTGCTAAACATGATAGCTTCCTTTGAAAACAAATTCTGCTTTTTTTCATTGTTCCAGAAATATGATCCTCTGGTGGGGAAGGTGCTGTCTTGCCAAAAATCGGAGGTAGAGAGGGTCGGAAGACTAGGAATAGATAGGCAGAAGCTCTTCCTAGCTTCAAGAAAAGAGCATCATTTTATACGTTCACACCTTTACTTGCAGAGTAATCTGCTCTCACAGCCTAAAGGGGAAAAAATATATCTGCTTTTAAGTTTTTTAAATAAAACCTGGAGATGCGTGAAATGCCACTAGATTAAAACCCTGATGAATAAAAGTAGAGCCATTTTGTGTTCATACAATAACCAATAATAGCCTTTGTAGCAGTTTTTATGATGCCCCTAATGCAAAGGCAATAGGGAAAGTTCGAGTTTTTCTTTCCTGTAGGAAGAGGTTGGGGGAGTCATGTAATCTGCAGTGTATTCAGCTATTCCTAACTTAGAACATGATGTAGATGTCAAGAATTGCTCACTGTTGTGGAAGCTAAGTTCCTTTTTTAATGCCGAAAAGATATATTTCTAAATGTACCTCTGGAAACATTCTCTCCTTTGTGCTTCTTAAACTTCTAAACCATTCTCATACTGCTTTGGTCTTATGTAGGATCTTCTTCTCTAATTCCATCAGAACTCTAGAAGTATGATTGAATGAATGAATGAATGAATCCATCCTCAGTGCATAAAATAGATCTAGACCTCAGGTATATTTCCCAGGCTAAAGTGGTACTAAAATTCATTATTTGAAGAGAGAGTAAATAATTCTTACTTATTGAATTTGAATATCTTCTTAGTCTAGAATTTTCATATGTTTTATTTATTAGTTGTGTTATTTCCAGCGTATCAGATACTGTGTATGCAATAAGAATGTACACCTACTGCTACTGTTAAAGACACTTATCATTATTGGCTGCCAGCAGCTTATTTTGCTTGGTTGAAATGCATTATGAGAATACTTGGTCAAACACTGTGAATGCTTAGACAGAGAGAGGGAGGACTGCGCTGTCCTACTTCCCTTCTCTGGTCAAAGAATAGGAAAATCATCCCCAATGTCCTCGGTGTACACATGTGCTCGGGATCCGTTTTCCAGAAAAGGCTTCGCTACTAGGAAGGGTTAGATAACTAAATGCTAATCACAGAGCTAAGGAAATGCTAAAGGTGAAGTCAACCTGGTTTTCAGTCTTCTGACTTGTCATCTGGTCTTCCTCTTCCCCTTCACCCCATTCTCCATCCCCACCCAATTTTTACTATATTACCTCCATATGTTGAGTTGTATCAAAAGCCAGAGAGACATAGGAGATTCCTTTTCCAGAGATTCAAAAATATTGCATAAAGCCAAACAGTCTGACTCAGAGGACAAAAACCATGGCTTCAGGGCCATTTTCTTCCCATGGGTGCATTTCAATTGTCCCTCAATGTGTATATGTATTTATGTACATATATCAATCATATACATGTATGTCTTAAAATATGTATATTCAATACATATTTTAAAAAATTTTGGCAGATATTTTTACATCAGGAGATAGCATTTTTTAAAAATCTGAGTTTTGGGCTAGCTCAGCAAATTGGAATATATAGCAATTCTTGGTGTGATTTCTCTCAGTTCATTAGAGTCCCCACCTGGCACTGGAACTTCATCACGTGGTCCTTGATTGCTTTTCCATGGTCTTATGTGGATCAATCATTGGCAGTGCCTGAGATAGTATAAATACTTGTAGTTTATCTTCTGAGCTTCCTTTTTAACCCAATTAATTAGCTAGCATTAGGTTTAGCTGGGTGTAATAGAAAAATCTAAGGTACCACTGGTTTAAACAGAAAACATTTATTTCTCTCTCAAATAGAAAATGAGAAAATTCATAGCTAATATGGCAGCTCTGTGATATCTTCAGGGACCCAGAGTCCTTCCTTTCAGCTCTCTGCTCTGTCACCTTCAGGTCACCTCGTGGTCTCAGATGGCCATGGGAGCCCCTACCATCAGGACTTATTCCAGACTCCAGGAAAGAGAAGAAGGTAAAGACAGTCACATCTCCCTTTAAGGAGACTCTCTGGCAATCACATGATACCTCCATGTGGGCGTCATTGGGGAAACTTTATCTCATGCCCGCCCTTAGTTTTATGGAACTTTATTGCTAAAGAGAAAGGAGAGGTTGGATGCCGAAGAAATGACAGTGGTCTTTGCCGTACCAGTGTGTTAGGAAGAGCGTGTGTATAATCAAGGCGATGTCCGGAAATCCCACTTCCTTTCTCACTTAGGGGTCAATGGCCTGGCCCAACTCAAGATGTAAGAGTCAGGCCTTGTGTAACTAAAAAATACCTTCGTCCTTGTGCTGGGTTAACTTCTCCAGTAAAAACTATCAAAGTTCCAGAGCAATTCATTTAAACTTGGCAACAGAAAATTTTCTGTTTCCCGGAAGCTTCTAAATAACATGGCATTCACTCCCAAGTTAAAGATTATTACTGAGAGTGGTGGGGAAAGATGCAGACTATGAAATAAAATCAGTATTTCATTGTCGATTTAGTAAACCCAAATGAACATTTCTCAGGAAAACGTGGTTCTTCTTTGGCTTTTCTAGAGTAAGCTGTCAGGTTAAGAGGCCTCTGCATTAGAAGGAATTTCCTGTTATCTATTGTCTCTGCCTTTCCCATAGAATTTTAAGAGTGTTCTCTAAATCTCACACAGGCCATATAAAGCATGGATTTCTGGCACAGAGTCTGCTTATGTACAGTAACTTGCTCTGGTGTAGGGGCCAATTGTGGATAGGAAAACTCTGTGAGAGCTACTGTTATAATGTGTGAATGTCATTACAGTGCTTCCCTCAAAATGAATGATAGTGGGGAGAAAATGAAATCTGTCACACACTAGTGGGTACATTTTCTTATCAATCTTTATGAAAAGATTTTAAAGAATTTGTCTTCTGGGTTGCCTTTCTCATGAGGTCATTCAAGCAGTGGCTCTTTTATTTGTGTAAAGAGTTAAGCAAGAGAGATTTTTCAAATTCAGAACACATATTTCTTTCATAACTGCAGTACCCACTGAAATATATTGTAGTCAAAAAATCATATTTTTAAAGGTTATTTAATGACAGAATTATCCAAATGTTGTAAATGAGCTGAAATTCTGTGTTTACCATCAGTATACAAAACCGTAGCTATAAAGGTCTAATTTCATAAAATATATGCATTTTAAAAAGCTAGGAAGAACAATTCAAAATATTAACAGTATTTGTCCACAGGTGGTACCTCTACCTATTTAAATATATCTATTTCTTCTACATTTTGAAAAGTTAATTAGAATGAACGTATATTGCGTACTAGGAAGTGACATATCACTGTCTACCTGGGCACAAGCGATTGAAGACATGTCTTTGGGGCATTTGGAGGCAGAGCCTGGAGTGGTTGGTCTCAAGTATAACAATCCTGTACATCTCAGATTTTATCTTAAATAGTCATGAGAACTTCTGCATTCTATTCCACAGTACAACTCTACTTTAAGGGATAAAATGATGCTTTAGTGTATTATCGGGAAATGGAAATGAAACAATTTCTGTCTATTTTATTTTTTTTGTCAAATGCCAAATGCTCTAGCATTGAGTCCATTAGGAATTGGAAAATTCTGCTGGATTGAAAGCACTGATCCTACAGACCATGGTACTCACCCCACCTGTCCCTCTCCTCTCTCCTAGTATCAAACTGGATCTTGAGAATCCAGACTCACATGAAAAACTGCACACAGATGACAGTGATTGTTTCGCTGCTTGGCAAGCTACCTGTAGGTATCCACTGAGGAGAGGAGCCGGGACAGCTGGCCAAGACGTGACACAGAGCAGGGTGCTGAGGCTGCAGATGGTAGAAATAACTGACTCCATCACCTTGCTGAGAAGGCAGGAGAACATGGCCGTCTTTTGGCTTGTCGCACACACAGAGGGATGCTGACCCACTGCTTTGTCAGTCTCTCATGCTCGTTGGTAATACTCATCAAAGAATATACTTGGGCAAGAAGGATGTGTTCTCTAACCCTTGTAGTGGTATCGCATGTAAATGAAATAATTGTCTCAAACAACCCATTGTGTACAACTAATTCTCCTTCTCTAGAATTTAAGCTTCATTTTTTTCATTGTGATTTTTTTCCTAGTCAGTAAAAGGCAGTCGGTTTGCCTGAGGCTGCTGATGGAGCGGGTTCAGACACATTCAGATGTGTTGTTTGATAGTGTGTTTTGATATCGGCATCTCTTTCAACTTGGCTCACTCATTTTGACCTGTGTCAGTTGAGTTGTGTCTGCAGTAAGCCCTTATCATTTTAATCTGATCTTCTAGGCTCTACCTTTCCAGATGAATCTAAAATTGACTTGGAAAGAAATTAAGCAATTTTTATTTGTTTTTTACAGTACTGTTTCTAGCCAAGATTTCTCTTTTTAGTTACGATCGCCTTCAAAATATGCATGCTTGACTTTTTATCGTTGTTCCAAAAGCGATGATTTTAGGCAGTTATTGTTGGAATTTCCTAGCAATCAAGACACCAAAGTTTAGGCTATGTGTATCTAATCAGTCATAAAACTCCATATTTTAAGTACTCATCTGCAACAGGATATTATATGAGACCTTGTGTTCCCAGACGTGGCACCAGGACCCAGGGCTTAAACTAAGGAGCACTGAGTAGTCCACATTTTTTTAAAAAAGAGTCAGCAACGATTGAGATTGTGCATTTCCTCAGAGATCTTGAATACTGTGCTGAACAGGCCCTATGAAATTCATCATGACTCTCCCCACTCAGTACCCGATTCATTCGCTTATACCACAGACATTTGGGGTGAAAAATAGAGCCAGAGAAGCAGAGCAGACACTGGGATCTCTGGGGAGAGCAGTGTTCATACTGAAAGGCAGATCCCTCCTGAACCTCATGGAGAGCTTTCTCCTTCCAGCAGCTGAGTGAAGGGGAGACCAGCTTTCTCTATACTGGTTGGAAATTTACTTGGGCAGAAGCCTTGATTTGCAGCTGTGCCTACTTAATGGAGACAAAGCCAGCCAGAGACACGGCCAGTGCCAGAAGCAGAACCTGGGATGAGGATTCAAGTGCAAGTAGCTTATTTGGGAGGTGATCCTAGTCAACATGGGCAGCACTTATTGTCTAAGGGACATCTGCTGCCCCTCTGCTTGTTGAGGACAGAGATCACATCTTATTTGACTTTATATTTGCTGCAAGACCAATAAAAAATGGTATTCATGATAACTTTAGAGTGCTTGAAAAGACATATCTTTAATAGTTTTAATTTTAGTCTATTTAATATATTTACTAACTATAAAAAAGGATAGCTATGCCATCCTCTCAAAGGAATCAGCAACAAATGCTTGACTTTTTAAATGATAGATTATAATGGGGTGAATAATACTTTACCTTTCAAACCACATTTTCATGAGAACAACATATAGAGTTAAGTAGAATCTCAGACAGGTATGAATCTCTAGGTTTTCTCCCCTAAATCTGGTCAAGGAAGCAAGTGCCCACAACACCTCTGGAGAGAACTCCATCCAGGATGTTCACAGGGAATCCGCAGACTCTCTTGGGTTCCTGCCCCTGTCCACGTCACTGTCAGTGCTACCCTTTAACCACTTCTGTAATATTATCCTCATAACAGCACAGGTTTAAGTAGTTATTTTTCTGCTCTTCTGTCCAGAGCATTATGACTCACTTCTTGGCTCTGGTAGAGTTGTGTGGTTACTGGTTATAGAGTCACAATTTTCCCTAATCCTCTATCCTATCTTGTCAGCCTCCGCAAATATGATTACTTGTTTTCATTCATAGCTCAGACTGAAATGTGGGTTTTATTATAATTGGTATCCACTTGACAGACATATTCTAGCAACACGTTAAATGTTCCTGTCATGCTAATGGAAATGAGTAATTACTACTTGCCAGGTACCACTCTAAGCACTTTTCCTATATGAATTCATTAAATCTTTGCAACAGAGAAATCTGCTCAGTTAGGTTATTATCATTATCTCCAAAGATGAGGAAGCTGAGACACAAGGAATGTAAGTAACTTGACCAAAGTCACAATGCTGGTACAATTCAAATCCGGGTAGTCTGGGCCAAAGTTTAAATTCTTAACCACCATGTAATATTGACTCTGTGCTCTTTTGTCAGAAGATCTAGTAGATTCAAGACCCACTGATAAATATTCACCAACCAGGTTCATTGGAAAGACATGAGGCAGAGAGGGCAGCCATGAGGGGAACTTGGGTATGTGAATGTGGAACAAACTAAGAGACACAGGACTAAGACGTTTGGAGACTTGTCATTTGAATGGGTACTCTTTAAAGTGTACGATAATCTCAAGTGATCACTCTCTTCCCTCACCTCCTTTGTTCTCAATCAGTCTGAGGAATCACTTCTCAGATACCATTTTATACAGTGTAATTACACTTGCTAGCGTCTCCCACCTCAGGTCCCTTAACAGATAGATGTATCTGCCAATCATTGCAGAGACCAAGCCACTGCAGCAGTGCAAGAGCATATCTTCTACTTGTAACACATCGGCAACTGTCCTCTTCATTTATCTAGTTTGCCGTATTCTTAGCTTCCCCTAATCCAAGGTCAGTACTCAACCTCACACCCTTTATTCAAATAAAAACGTGACTCAAGCCAAATCAGTTTTTCTAGTCCTAATACATCTAGTTCCTATCTCAAAATATCATGCAGTGTAAACTAAAGTTTATAAATTTACATGCCAAACCTCTGTGCAAAACTTGGTCTTCCGCCTAAATTTAATGTATCCTAATCTGGGATACTCAATGTTCCCTTGTATCATAATAATCCTCTTTTTTTCATATGCCATCCCATTTCACAAAAGAAAAAAAATCTTTATAAGCTAATCTATGCAAACAACTGTAAATCACTTGGGAGTTAATTTTAATTTTTAAAAGTGATATGCATAATTTTTTTCTCTATAAAGGTCATTGCATGGTTATTCATTTAAAAGATACAAAACAACAAAAAAGAAAAGGTAAACTTCCAAATGTCATTTATTTGGATTGCTAATATATGTCACAATTAAATGCTTTTTTTGATAAATTTAGGATAACTATAATAAAATATATAATAAGTTCATGAACTTAAAATCTCTCCTCAAATTTTGCCCCTTCAAATCTCCCATGTGTCACTATATTTGATTTGAAATATGTCTGGCTTTTTGATGAGTTTTAGCATTGAGTTGTTGCTGAAGCCCAAATATTTACAATATAATGGTTAGATTCTCTGTGTCTTTCATATATTCTAAACTGCTAAACTTTACCTTCCTGCTTACTCTTTAAATACCTGGTAAAAAGACATCATTTCTTTCCTGACAGCTCTGAATCATAAATGACATTTTTCTACTTTCTCAGTAATATTTTTACACTTGAATTCTCCCAATCTCTACACTGTGTTTCCTGGCAATTTGGTGCTTTTTTTGGAAGGACAATTTGACCTGATAAATTTCTAAAACAATTTTTCTGATGGATGAGTCTAGGCATAGCATTGGATTTTTCCTTTTCTTTGTAGCTCATGTCTCCTGCAGTCCATCTCAACCAACAGCCGTTTTCACTAAGAGCCACGCCCATTCTCTTCCTAATCACTTACCCACCTATGGGGCTTGTCCCTTTCTGTTTGGATTGAGGTGGCAACACAGAGGTTAAGTTGGATCATTTATATTCTCTCTCCTGGGAATCTTGACTAGGACACAAAGAGCTCTGAGGGGGTAGTTTTTTTGTTTTTGTTTTTGTTTTTGTCATTAGGTAGAGCATATTGAGTTATGACTGTGCACAGACCAGAGACATCTCATCAGTGCAAGGGGGAGTGAATAAAGCTGTGCAGACAGGAGCTGAGGCAATGTGCAGTGTGGCCTCACAGGATGCAGATGGAAGGTTGGAGGGCACAGCCCCTGTGGTTCCTGTGGCCTGGTTGTTCCTTTTCCAGTCCCTCTTGAGGCTCATTTCTTCTGCCTGCTCTTCAGCTAGGAGAGAGATTCCTATATATTTCCAAAAGTCCCCTAATTGAGTAGATATCCAATATTTATTGACAACCAAGTATGGTTAAGACTTCTCTATAACTTTTTATCTTGAAACTGCAAATACCTTTAACTCAAGGATAACCATGAAAAAGTCTTTTCTACCTTCCATTTGCAAGTATTTCTCTACAAGTAATTTTTGCTATTTTTTCTTATTATAGAAATGATATATCCATTAATAATTTTAGATAAAATAGGAAAATATAATTACAGTTTTAGTCTCTTACTCTTTTTATGTGTGTGGGTGCATATGTAATTATTACATGTAAATATGAATCAAAAACACTTTCTCTAGTTTTTATTTTTAAAGCTCCACAATGATATTTTTCCATACTATAAAATGTTAAAATTACCTTTCAAGTATGTTTTATCATGTAGCTATACCACAACTGAATTTTTAAATCTCCTATTACTGATAAGTTATTACTGAAAAACTTTGCTTCTAAAATAGTTATTATTATGCAGAATGCATTCTCAACACCTCTCAATATTTTCTTTTTGATTTTCCTTCATGTGAAATATAAGTAATAGTTTATTATACTTATTTAGGTTTTTTTGCCCCATTACATTGGCTAGACTTCCCACATAGAAGTGATGGAACATTCTCACCTCGTTCCTGAATTTAGTGAGAATGCTTCAAACATGATTTTGCCTGTTGGTTTGTACCTCTCTATTCTTTGCCTGAGTCATTTGTAAAATCTCAAAACTGCTGTTCAGATGTCATTTGAGAATATCTTTTTCCTTTGACATCTTGATGTGAGGCACATGAATAAATCCTCATTTTGACTTTATGGGCTAATTGCCACTTGGTCATGTTGTATAGTCATTGAACACATCAACTGAAATCGTTTAACCAAGTTATTCATAACGGCATTAATATAGTGTTGAATTTGATTTTATTATCTTGTAGTAAATTAGCAATTTGTTTAAGAGTGATATGTCAGCCCTCTAATTTTCATTTGGAACTTGATAACTTTACTCTTTGCTATCCAGATTTTATTTATTTCTATGTGCTTATACAACAAGTGACGGAATTTGGCATTATTAGATATATGTTTGGTCTTTTGCGTGTTTGTTCTGTTGTTATTTTATGGTCTGGATTAAGTCTGCTACTCATCAACTCGTGCACACCATTTCACAATTTGATATACTGTCCCCCTGGGTCCATTTCAAAATGATTTGTGTCCATGTTTAATAACTAAAGCATGTATGTGGGTGGAAAAACTCTGTGACCATAAATCTGGGATTAAGTTCTTCTTTGACCCTCTGGTTCTTCTGTGATTTGGCTAGACTGTAATAAATAGCCTAAATGTTACTCAAGCCAACATTTCATTTTTCATTCTAGAATTTCAGTTTATGAAGCCTGAGTAAATACTTAAAATAAATGAGACATACCAAATATGATTGATTTGACATTACAATTTAAAGAAGAAAGCTTAGTTATGGCAGTATACTCTTCCTGGTTATACATTTGTCATTGTTTTACTTTTTGTTTGTTTGTTTTCAGTTAATGGTTCTGTTATATCATCAAATAGTATGACTAAAAATTCATAGCACAGTACCTGGTATATAATAGAGGCTCAATATGGATTTGGAGAAATAAATTTAAATATAATATTTATATGAGTTTTCATTTCACAATTGCAAAAGAGGATTCCCCATAACAACATTTGGCCTAGAATTTATTAGTTTATTCTGCATGTCGAACATACAGCTAGTAAAAATTAAGACATTTGTTTGTTTTTCTATTTCGTCCACTTATTTCATAGTTATTTTTTGATCAGCAATAGAGTAAAAGAATATAAGGGTCAATCATCGAATATAGTATCTGGCAATCTAGCTTGGGATATAGTCAGATATATAAGCATTAACTATAATTATGGGGTGAGTGTATCAATGGATTCTACATTTGATATATCTTGAAAACAAAAGAAGAGAACCCTTGTTTGTGCATGAAGAGAATATGTTGAGTTTGAGAGGCCTGTGGCGTGTTCAGGCAGAGCTGTATACTGGGCCGCTGAAACTTCCCATTGGGTATTTACAAGTTTAATTTGGCATAGATTTAGGGATCATTAGTCTATAAGTAAGACATGAATTTCTGAGTTCACATCCTTCCTCAGGGGGAAAATAGAGGAAAGGAGAAAGAAAAAATTTGGAAATGATATAAAACTGAAGTAAAAGTAAATAAAAACTCTTAAATATACTACTACTAGGACATAATCAACATTTTGATGTATATATTATCTATCATACTCATACATACGTGCATATACATGCTGTACATTCACACATATATGCACACAAATGTAATAAAATTGTGTTTGGTATCTACTTTTAAATTTAATATTATTCAATACTATCATGGTAATGATATATGATTGCACTGTAAGTTATATAATCAGTTTCCATTTTTTTTATTATTGGTAATTATTCTGTGGTATACATCCTTTTGATCATCTTCCATGTGTATCCATAGTTATTTCCTTCAGATATCCTTAGATGCAGAATTTAAGTTCAAATAGTGTGAAATTTTTAAGGCATTAGTCACTTCATCATGCTATACTCCAAATATTACCAGTCCAGGTGACATTCCAAACAGAAGTATCTGTTTGTTTCTCTACATATTCTACAATAAAAATTTTTTAATTTTTGATTATTTAACAAGTATTTAAAAATAGTATTACTATTATTTAACTTACATTATTTTGGTTACTAGTGAAGTTAAATCTTTTTCACATTTTCTAACAAAAATATAATTTTTTTGGTCTTCATTTTGTTTGGTCAAAATACTCACCTACATTTCTATTATTTTTTTCTTTCTTTCTCTTAGTGATAAGTAAAAGTTCTTCATATTTTAAGGACTTAAATACCTTATTTGATAAGCATAATGGTTATATTTTTCAATTTGTCCTTGCTTTCTAGTTTTGATTTTTTGAAGAGCAGAAACTTTAAGAAGTGCAATATTTCTTCTGGTTTTGTGTCTTATTGCTCTGGTTAAAAATTTCAAAAGGATTTTAAATAATAGTAGATGTACTTAGAATGATTGATTTGTTTCTTCTCTAGTTGAGCAATAAGCTTTTTTCACAATTGAGCATGATTTGCATTGTTGCTTTAAGGGAATCTATCATATTAATGATGTTATCTTTTTAGTCCTAATTTTTTATTAAAAAGAGAAATTAATTTTATTTGTTTCCTTTTTAGCATTGTGGACTATTCTTTTCTTTTAATCGTGACAATTATTGTGTTGTACTACCGCAAAAGATTTACTAATTTTAATCTTTTGCATTTGTGGAATAAGCCTTATTGAATAAAGGAGAAAGATTTTTTGAATATTATTTGAATCAGTTTGGAAGTAATTATTTGTAATTGTGCTTCTTGGTTTATTAGTGAGATAGCAGCTTTCTACACTAAAATTTGTACTAAGCTTGATCAGTCTGAATTTCTAACATTTTATCTTAACCACCAGCAATGTAGATTTCTGTCTTTCATTTTTGGTTTCCTTGCATTCTTATCAAATCCCTCTCCTGTTTTCTTCTTAGCTTGTTCTCTTTCTATGGCTTTTAGTTCCTGTTTCTGTAGAGGCTTTGACTTTCTAAGTCCTAGCGACACAAACACCATTTCATTGTGCTTATTTTCTTATTTCAATATTAAGTTAGTATTCTTCTAAATCTTCAAGTTGATTTCGCAGTTCTTACATTTACACAATATTTTCATAGGCTTGCTCTAGACTTGTATTTGTTCCCCCTGGGATGAGGCTATATCGATCTTGACGCACACTGTCCAATATTATAGCCACTAGCCTGATGTGGCTATTTAAATTAATTAAAATTAAATAGAATTATAAATTAAGTTCTACAGTTGCAATAGCCTCATTTTAAGTGTTCAGTGTCTACATGTGGCTACTGGCTGTTGAACAAAGCAGATAACATGTCAATTATCACAGAAAGTTCTATTGGACAGTGCTGGTCTAGACCCTCTTTTGAACAGATACAGTGCATGGCTTATTTTTAACCCTTTTCAGTGATCACTTGGTAGGTTATCAGTTTGTTTTAATAATAATAATAATAGCAAGTATTATAGCCATGGATCCTAACACTCATTTTACCCAGTTTATTGTTTGCTGCAAACACTATGACTGGATACAGCTCTTCATTCATGGATGAGGAAAAAGGAAAAAAACTGTCTGACTTCTTTGAAAATTTTGTGCTAAAAAAAGAGAGAATGTAAGACACAGATACAGTACAAGAATTTGCTATGAAAAACAGAACAGTACCCTAGAAAGCATTTGTTTTGTGTACTTAACATAGTAAATAAAACATTAAAATGGAGATGAGAAGTGAGGAGATAAAGGACCGAAATGAAAGCAAAACTGGCGGAGAAGCTGAAAGGAATAAAGAGAACTGTGTAAAATAAAGAAATATTGTAATGTTGACGTAATAAATGTTCAAACTTGAGAATTTTTATGAGTTTATTCGAGCCAAACTGATGACAATTGCCAGGAAGCAAAATCTCAACAGATTAAGAAAATGCTCCAGAGAATGGCAGTTTCGCAGCTTATTTTATAAATTAGAATCAAAGGAGACGTAAGGAGGGTTACATGAAATCTATTGGTGGTAGATTAAGGGAGCGGGAGAAAGCAAAGCAGGGAAATCTCTGGGATTCAGGAATAAGATAACAATGGCCGGGTTGTATGGTATCTGCTCTGGTACAGTGGATGTTCCATAATGGGTCTGAAAAAGAAGATTATGCTGACATTTCAAAGGTATGCTATCTCAGATGCACAAAGACAATGCACATGCTCACTTACGGTAAAGACTGATCTTTGTCAAGGAAGCTACAAGCTAAAAACATGACTACCCACCATGACCTGCTTTTATTTAGGAATTTTTACATTCAGAGCATCTTTTGTGGTTACTTTGGGTCTCTGAGTTTATAGGACCCACTGTTCAGGCCTCCCCAGAGCTTGTCTACAGTAACAAGGAAAATAAATGCAATGACAAGATTAATTCTTAATTACAAGTAGAAGAGAAGAGAAACAACACTACATAAAACCAAACTGTGATATGGAAGAAAAGCGTGACACATTTCTACCAAATTCAGGATGGAGTAGAATGAGATAAAAATGAAAAAAAATGATAGAATAGATGAAGTCCAGAAAATGAGGAACCAACAGATGAATAACTTATTTTCCCAGAAATACTATTCGAAAATATAAAACAAGAAACATTCTTTAAACTGGAGAATATTTGAGTATTCACATTAAATGAAGTTTGGTGAAAGTTTAGAATTCAAAGGATGAGGAAAGTATTATTGTCGGTTATGGTGTCTTGTTTGTAGTTAATGTTTCCTAACAGGGAAAGAAAATGTGGAAAACAAGCTGAAACACTGACATAATTTACTAGTTTTCTGCTCCCTGGAGGAGAACGGCTCTGATATAGTTCAAAAAGTCAAGAATTTTAAGAGACGACTTACGACAACCATCACTCAAGGTTGGCTGTGGTGGTTTCTCACAGCTGAGTTCGTGTTGCAGTTGAAATTATATCCACATGGAGTTTAATTAATGGAGCCCAAGGGCAAATATTGTCCCCAAGTCAGATTTGTTGTGACCTCTTTTTTTTCTTTCAAGATCATTTTTCAAAATATTTCTCTTGTGGCCTGACTGGAGTGGGTTTGGGGGAGGGGGTTGCAATCTTGTGTAATGGTGATGGATCTCGGGTGTTAGAACAATGTTACACAACCTTGCATTTTTATCATTCTAATGACTATGGCTGGACAAGGGGAGCTTACTTCCCTCCCAGATATTTATACAAGCTAATCAGAGGCTTGATACAATACAGATGGTGATAACCTTTTGCCATACAAAGTTCATGTTGAGTTTTTCTTTGGCAGCAAAGGGTTTGCCTCATTCAATATTCTGAACCAAAAAAAAAAAATTCTATGTTTTAAATGCTTTACAAAGGCTAGAAGATGATGTAAACCATTTCAGGAACACTAAAAAGAGTCAAATGCTAGGTCTCTGCCACATTCCACAAATATTACCACGGATCTATTTACTTCTTAGATCTATGGGATAAAAAAATGTTTTTATTGAATTATGTCTTTATCCAAGTATGACAAAGCACAAAGATTGGGAGAGAGAAACAAATGATTTTCAGTAAATTATCCACTCCTCCTCTATCTTTAAAGTACATTCCAAACCCAGATCTTGTGTAATTCTTTGCTTGGATTACTAGTCCTGCTATTATTTTTAGTATTTTAAGCTTAATATATTGTCTTGCCAACAAATAGAATGGTTCCTGTAAATATTCACCAGGTCCCCTCAAGAAGAAAAATAAAACCACAGCTTAAAGTGTTGTTTATGTAAGAAGTAGTACAGCAAGAAATGTCCACTTAACATCCTAACCTGGATGTTAAGGAATGTTATTGACATGAGCTAAAATTAATATTACAAGATAATATTTGTTCGTGTCAGAAGAACAATAAAGGCACAAAAAGAAAACTTGGTATTTTTTTTTTGTACAAAACTATACAAATACAGTGCTTGTGTACCCATGCCTACACAAACACCCACACAGATATTCTATACAATCCTAGTGCTCACTCAAGACCAATTCATTCCACTAATTCCAGAGTATCCTAGAGTTTATCCATTCCACTCATTCATTAATTCATTCATTGAATAAAGATTGAGGAGCACATCCTGTGTGCCAGGCGCTGTTGAGAATGCCATATTGAAAAAGACAAGTTCCTTTTTTTCTGCTCTATCAAAAGTCTCATTGTTAGTGCCTTGCTCATAGCTTACTGCCATGGTCTTATAGAAGAGAGAGTAGTCAAAATGAGCAAAAACTTAGGGGAGTGTCCATGGAGATTAGGTTATGATTTCAGAGTGGAACAACTCAGAAAGAGCAAGGATGGTGTAAACAACTTGATACATCTCGGAGTGCTCGAACTGGGAGCGCCCTTTTGAATATGGATGTACAATTTTAGAGACAAATAAAATAATATCTAGCTTTATGTCATCCAAAACAGATAATTGGATTTTTCCCCAGAGGTAGTACTGAATGAAAAAAAAGCGTGCGTATGTATTTCAATCCATTCCAATGATTATTTATATTGATAGGGCGTTTTGCCTGGGCCATGTACTAGCTGAAATATGTATATGTTATATTTCATATTATATATAAATTATATATATTTATATATATAAATTATGTATATATTTACAAACTTAAATGCATTCCGATTATTTTTTTGTTAGCATTCTAATTCACTTTATTTGGCCAAAGTTACTTCTTCAGGCTGGTTTCTAATTCTCTTCGGCATGTCCTTAGTAGGCTTTACTAGCTATTAGTAGTAGGTTTTTGAGAAGGGGCGGCGTGAGATATTTGAATACTTCTTAAATTATGGGCTTTTCAGATGTTCTCCAGAGTCATTTTTAGTTTATTTTAATTGACTTTAAATGAAGGTTTAATGGCTTTATCTTTAACTCACAAACACTAGGAATTTGGGTAAGGGTTATTGAATTGGAATCAATGCCTAATGATTATAGATTAATGAAGAATGCTTTCTATAAACATGAATTTTATAATCTGATCCAGTCTGGATCTTCAGCTGAGTGTGCCCCTTAAAGTGAATTGAGGCAGTTATCTTTTAAATCATATCATCTCTTTCTGACTTTAACAAAACAGGATATAATCGTTGTTCCTACTTTTTGAATATAGTGTTTCTTAAATTATTGCCTAATAAACATAGAATACCTTCTAAAAACTTGACAGAAAATATACCCTGGTACGTCTTTACCTTTCTTATCAATTTATAATGAAAAGCAACAACAGGAAATTTAGTTGCAATGCCGGAGTCACGGTTCGATTTCTTGTGCCTTTACAGTTTACCAAGTATCAGTGGCAGTAAATAAATGCCTTTTAAAAAAGTTTTTATCTTTTCTTCTATCGACAGAGAAGGGGTGGCATATAACATTTATAAATCATAACTCCTTATCCAAAAATAATAAAGCAAAAGCATCAGTATTTTCTCATAAAGACAGGGCATCACTAAAAATAGCTGATTTTGTGCTAATACTGGGTGGTCCCAGTAAAAATGTAGTGCATCAATTCTGCAATATTGGAGGAGCAGTGGAAAAACAAATATAGAAAGGAGGTTGGTCATTATTAACTCTGGAAAAGATATATTCTGTTAAATTTTCTTTCAGATTTAGTTCATGTTTCGAGAGCCTGAAAATAAAAAAAAAAATTATATATATAATTTAACAGTAAGTGATAATATTAATAAAAATTCATTTCATAAATACTTGCTGTTCTTCATTAGCAAGGCCTATGACAGTGCTGCTGCATTTTAAATGGTTTTAAGGTTTATTGTGGTTCTGTGAGACCATTGTAGGTAGGCTCTAGTCTGTGCTTATTTCTATTTTACTTTCACTGCTCAGTGTTCCTTTCCTCACTCTTATGAAATGCTAATGATCTTCACAAATACTATTTTACATACGAAAGGAAGTACATAGTAGGTCAACTGCAACAACAACTCATATTACCTGTCCGTTTCATTACAGCAAATTCTTCATCATTCTAGAGAAAACTCGACAAAAGTTATATTTCTCATTACGGACGGATATTCTAATGGGGGAGATCCTAGACCGATTGCAGCATCACTGAAAGATTTCGGAGTGGAGATCTTCACTTTTGGCATATGGCAAGGAAACATTCGAGAACTGAATGACATGGCTTCCACCCCAAAGGAAGAACACTGCTTCCTACTCCACAGTTTTGAAGAATTTGAGGCTTTAGCTCGCCGGGCATTGCATGAAGGTATTGGAAACCTAATGGCATAACATGGTGCATCTAAATGGGGTTTTCTTCTCTCTTATTGCTTGAAACCCACCAGAGGGTCATACCAACCCTATGAAGTCTTCTCTGAGCACGATGCCCATGTGTCCTTGGTGTATCATGAAATGTGTAGAACTTCAAAATTACAGATGACATTCTGACCTTGCAACATGAATTTTTGTTTTGTTTATAACAGCTGTGATATAATCTCACTAAAATATCCATATGCTCCCACCAGGAACCATTAGAATCAATGGAATGAATTTAGGTGTGTTTTGAGACCACACACAGAATGAGAAGCCTTGATCTCATTCACAGTTATCTGGAAAGATGAAATAAACTTTCAGAATCTCACCAGAATGTTTCCTAGAAATACACATGAAGATATAGGGATAGTAAATACTTAACACATACTTCTTGACCTGATAATTTGAAGATAAATATCCTTATGTATAAACTGAAGAGCATTATCCCAACAGGAAATGAAACCATCATTTATAAGGATGTTTAGTTGTATGATTTAAGATAGATGAACTATCAAGCATATGGGCATGTGTCTTGTGGAGCCACAAGAAAAAGTGTAGATTAGGAGGAGAAGACGAGATCTAGCTTCAGATCAAAGCCACATAGCAAATTAAGCTGGATTCTTGCAGATATCCATGTGAAAGATTCGATTTGCTCAGCAAATCTTGGCAACATGAGGTTTCAAGCAATTAGTGATGTTCATGAAAACTCACATCTACTGTAGTTCCAAGAGAAGATTTTAGGGCAAGATCTCAGGTCAACTATGGGTACAGCAGAAAATCCCACTTAGCTATCCACTAGCTGAGGGGCTTTTGGCAAATTATTTAACTTTTGCACTCCTTAAGTTTATCTTTGATAGAACAGAGAATGAGAATTTTACCTACCTCATAGGTTTATTATAAGAATTAGATGGCTTAATACATATAAAGTGATTTTGAAAGTTACTGAAAGCCTATTATACTAAGCCCTCAATAACTGTCCAAGATAATTACCATAAGCAATTTAACATCTATAAGCTTCAGTTACCTTTGCTTTTAAAATGGAGATATTGTATACAACATAGTTTTATCTGGAGAATTAAATAAAATGTTTAAAATTTCACCAGGCATAGTATTTAGCACATGGCAGAAGTTCAATAACGGGGACTTTCTTCATTTCTCCTTTTTTTAGGGAAAAGTGTTATGTTGAATGGGAAAGCAGGGTGGTGTGTTACTAGAAGGAACTATGAAATTATAGGTTCTATGAGCTATGTTGGAAAGGACTAATTTCCAGTCTTTCATCTTTCCGTCATGTAGGATTGGGACCTTCTACCCTAATGTGAGTTGACCCAGAAACTGGGTGGCACAGAGTCATCTTTTGGTTACAATATTACAGCATGAGTTTAGAAGGCATCACTTTTATTATAATAAATGAATATCTAGAATGTATACTTCTCTGAGTTTCCAGGTTTGGTAAGAGAAGATCCTTCTTTTACTAAAAAGATCTGATCAGGTCAAAGGCAAAGAGCCTCGTTTTCCCAGCCTCTATATTCCTGAAGCTACTTTTAGTTTAGATGGATCCACTCTTGCTCTCAAGACTGTTCATGTTTTTGGCCGTTCTCAATAGACATAGGTTACAGAATAATAGTTTCTCCAGTGTGTGACTTGTGTACTTATCTCTCTTCCAGACCTGGAAGCCAGTGTACCAGTCTTAATAGCTAGATTTTTCTTGCTCTCTAAGTTGCTCTTCTACCAAATAAGTTTACAGCCTAATGTCTCAGAGTTGAGTCTCCATGTTGTAGACCTTTCACCCACATATAGTCTGTTAGATAGAGCTTTAATAGAATGTTTGGTTGTACTGGTCTCTTTCTCTTGGGGCTGGAGTCTTCCGTTGACTTTGACCTTGTCTATTGTTCAGAGTTTTCATGAATAGAGACAGATGTTCCATAATTGAAGGCATCACCAATCTCCTTTCCAGGTATTCAATTACAATCCATGTGTCTTACAGTCCATGGGCCCATCACTCTATCTGGGCTTAGCACCATGGACCTAGTATTGGAATTTGGGCTAAGACTTTTGAACTTCTTCAACATAGTAAATGGAACTTATGATTTGCCTGAGACTGGGCCATCCATTCTTGATCAGTCATATTCAACAACTCTGTTAAGTCACTGTCTGAACAGCTCTGACTGAGTTGTTGAATTCCTAACATGCCTCACCTCAGTATAATAATTTACTTAAAAATGAGAGATTAAACCAGATCCTGGTTCTGTTATTCAACTCTCTTGGTGCCATTCATCTAAGTCTTTAACCAAATAACTATAGAATTGATGCTATTTATTGTTTATTCAGTAGCTCACAAGCAATTCCTTTATACAGCAGTCAGGATTGTAGTTTTCTTTCTGTATTTGAATGAAGATTTTGTAGATCTGGTTACTGCTGCCTGACCTCACACTGAGGCAGTGGAGCTTTGCTGGTGTGGAAGCCAGGGGAGTGAGCTGTGGAACTGACTGCGTTACTTCCTGCTGCATCTGGAGATTCCTCGCTGAAGTACTTAATTTCTGCCTGACCCCGCATGGCCTCGAGAACTTCTGATGAGGTCCCAGACTGAAACAAACCCCCAGTCTGTGGGAGCGCAAATAACACATTTCATCTTTGGGTGGGAGTGGGGACTAGTGGGAATTAGACTAGACAGATTCGAAAAGATATTTTCTCCAGCTTGCACTTAAATTTTAGTAACAAGAGACAGTAACATTCAACTGTTAATTCATTTTTTTTTTTTTTATTATCCTCCATCATATGTTATGGGTAGATCTGCCTTCTGGGAGTTTTATTCAAGAGGATATGTCCCATTGCTCATATCTGTGTGAAGCCGGCAGAGACTGCTGTGACCGAATGGCAAGCTGCAAATGTGGGACACACACAGGTCAATTCGAGTGCATCTGTGAAAAGGGCTATTACGGGAAAGGTCTCCAGTACGAATGTACAGGTGAGTCTCCAGGTTGTGTGTAACTCTGTCAGGTATCTTGCTGTGTAATAAAACGACCCCAAAACTCAATGACTGAAAACAATAAGTACTTATTGCTCGTGAGTCAGCTGGGCAGCTCTGTGGCTCTCAGCCCTGTCAACTCCCGGATTTGTCATCAGCTGTGGGCCGAGCAGGCAGCCCTGCTGGTCTTGTATTCTCTTATCTGTAGGGACACAGCTGGCTGGAGTCTGGTCTAAGATGACTCTGTCTAGCACTACTAGGCTGTTTTTATGTGGCCTGTCAGACTTGGTCGGGCTAGCCCGGGCTTGTTCACATGGTGACAGAGTTTCAAAGAAGGCGGGAAGCTTGCAAGGCCTTCAGAAGTGTAGGTTCCAAGCCAGGTGAGGGAAGATTTGGGGTCTCTTACTTGTAATCAGTCAATAGCCAAATCTGTCCCCTTGGCACTTAAACTGAAACATGCCTCAGTCTCTGTATGAGACTATAGTCAGTGGGATTTTGGTCCTCAGGCCATGTGTAAATTGTGAGATTGTCACATAAAAATATGCCATTCACTTGATGGTCTTTTGGCTTTTCACAAGTCTCAACAGAGGGACTTCAAAAACTCTAAAAGTGATATCACTTCAAAATAAAATTTACTTCATCAACATTTGTAATTTTAACCTCCTCTAACTTTCCTTACCAGAGCATCTTTACATTTTAAATATTTTATTAGAAAGGCAAGAAAAACAATTTAGGATTCTCGTGTTCTACATTATATTTTAGAGAATATCTAGTATTTAAAGTGGTATGTGGTTTTTCTGTGACAGCATTTTGTTTGTTTGTTTGTTCTTTTTGACTCAAAAGCAACATGTTTATAACTTACAGTTTTTCCATGGTTTACTGCTGGAGAAAAATGCATTCCCATGGAAATTAACACCCACCAGGAAAATTTAGTCGCAGCAGGTTTACTTTATACTATCATTGCTTGTTTTATGTTAACGTTATTTTATTCTGACATTTGAAAGGTAGGGCTGCTCTGAAACGTAAAAATGTGGTTCTCCTCTGTCTACCTGAACTGCTTTCTCTTCTTCTCTTTTTCTTCTCATCGGGCATTTCCTCTTATCTTCTTCTTTTACTCTCTTTTATTGCTGCCCCATCCCTTAATTTCTCTTCCCTTCCCTGGCCCTGGCCCCAGCTGGCAGACACAGCCTTCCCGGGTCCAAGCATCCATGCTCACCCAGCAGAATCACTCCTTTCCTGGCCCTGCTCCCACTCCACACAGCAGGATTTCTCATTTAAGTGCACAAAGAAAAGGGGAGGGGGGATCAGCACAACTGCCTCTGAGTTGGCAAAATGCCTCCCCTTGAATCTTCCCACACTTTCATCAACAGCCCTGCTTGGCACTATCCCCAACACCCCCTCTTTTCCTCCTCTCATCCTAGCCCACCAAACACAGGCAGAAGTTCTCATTTTCTTGCTCCATGCTGTAGTCAGCATGTCTGCTTTCCGTGTGGTCCCAGACTGAACTGCTCCCTGCCAATAAGCCACTGCCGTGTGGCTGCCCAGAGCCTCAGTCACACTGTGCTGTAGTCCCAAATGCTCCACGGCACTATAATCTTGCATCCCAGGGGAGAAGCTGCATGAAGAGAGAGGGGGGCAGTTAAAAAAAACCCACTGTCCCCAGTTACCCAAGTAGTTGGATATTCCAGGCTGAAAGGCACAGCAGTCTGTAAATGTATGAGCTTGGGCAAGCCTGTCAGTAGAGCCTCAGTGGAGGTCACAGGAGCACTTTTGCTGTTGGTTCTAGCCAAGAATGTCAAGCACAGAAGGATGAGTTTATCCATCCTTTAAAAAAAAAAATTAGTAAGCTTGGCTTAATACCTCCTTACATGCAAGATTTAAATTAGATACAGTTGCATCAATATAAATGTGTACATATCATCATTTTCAGTATTTGTTTCTCAGGTGTTAGGAGAAGTCATATTGGAACTCCAAGATGTACTCTATGACTTTGCATAGTTGCACTACGTAGTGCTCATCATTGGCTCTACCTGCATACCAGGAATTAAGAGTAAATAAATTATATCCTTCCTATGACATGAAAGACTCAACACCAGGCTCTTTTCTTTTGGAAAGTCAGGAAGGAATATTAGCTGCAAACCATCCTGTTTTGAAAATCTGGGAGCCTTTTAAAATCTATTTAGTTGACAAATGTTATATTCTTCATGCCACACTAAATCCAGATAAGAATTCAATGGTGGGACAGACATGGTCCCTACCTTCTTGGAACTTACAATCTAACCACACAAATCAATTTGCAAATGAAAACTATGATGTATGTTATTTAAATAGAAATGCCCATGGTGTAAAGAAGGGACTCTAGAGAAGACTAAGATTGCGCCCTCTAATCTAAAATCCAAAGGATGAGTAGACCATAGCTATTTTATTGCTCCAGGAGAGAATGTTACCTTTCATTCTAAATAGTTGGAATTCTTGGTATTTATCCTCATTGTAAAAACAATGCTTTTCAGAAGCAAATCATTCCTCTTGAGAGCCAGAAGAAACCTTAGAGATTATCTGCTCTAAACCCCTCATTCTACAAGAGGAAATTGAGGTCTCAGGAAAGATGAGTGGTTTACTCAAGATGGCATATCCAGCTGTCAGCAGGTTCTGGGGAAGGACCCAGGACACTTTTCTCTAAGTCCTATGTTTTTTCCAAGATACCACACCACTTATTTTGTATTTTTGAAAATAGCTGCTTGTATATATTGCTTTTCCACAGATACTGAGCTATGCTCAAAGTGTTTAAAAACAAAGAAATATCTGGCTCAAATTCAACCTCTGATGATTTCAAACTATGAATTTTGGATTATTAAATTCTTCTAATTTTCAGTTTCTTCTGTAAAATGAGCTTAATAATGGTATAGTTATACATACACACACACATGCACATATATGTATAGTATACATATCTATGTATATAGAGGTATGTGCATATGTACATTATTGTGATATAAAGATAAAAAGTTGAGTGATTGAGAATATAGTTAGATTGCTTAGGACAATATCTGACACATCAATTCTCAATGGTAGATTTTATTATTAATCATTATTGTGAAATAATATCCACATGAGAAAACTAATGAATGAACGTTAAAATAATTACCTCAAGAATGAGATCCATGAAGATAAGTGACACCATATATTTCATAAATTTCACTCTTTTTAGACTGCACTAGTGGCTCTAATCTGAGAAATTGTGCTATGGGGAGGATAAGGAAGATCTATATGTGCGGGTGAATTCCCTCAAGAAATCTTGCACCAACCAAAGGTGGAATACAGTTTGACCTAATAAGTATCAAATGAAAATCAAGAATGCTGAGTGAGAGATGGCAGTGAGATGACATGCCATTGGATGTTGAAAAAAGTAGAGGCTATTTGCCTTGATTAGAGAAAATTTATATGTGGAGACAAATTATATTTGTTAATTAATTTTATAGAAAAGTAGAATACTAGAGCTCACTGTAAGGGTTTTTCTCACCATTCACTTGGGAGACAAGGAAATTTTATCCCATGATCACACAGGAAATTTGTGGCAGAGCCAAAGAAGCATTAAGGTTACCCAAGTCCCAGTCTGGGGTCCTTTCTTCATACCAGACTGCCTCAGAGGTACCCGTGAGACCTCAAAAAAAACCTGATGATTGTGATGCTACTGTGATCTCTTTCTCATTTTCCCTGTGATTGGTGATGTGATTTGCATGGGTCCTTAAAACAATGACCTCCCAAAACCCTGTCTAAGACAATGACTTCTCTCGAAATGGTCTAAGCATCACAGTCACAGTAAGCAGCTGCTTCATGCACAAGATTCTTTTGCCTCCAAAACTTTTATTAATTGTGAATCTATTACATATTGTAAACATCGTAACTTGAATGCATAATTGAATATATTTGTTAGAAGTTATTATCAAGTAATATTTTGCCAAAGAGTTCAATTTTATAAGACATTAGTATGTTTGAACTGGTTTTTAATTTCTCTTGACTCAAAACTTTTGAGTTGCTTTCAAAATAATCATGTGCTTTCAGCTGGTGGTCTTGAAGAGTACGTACTTATGGCTTTTACAGAAGCGAAAATCCTATAATAAATAGATAATTCAACGTAAAACAGTGCTTTGTTCATGTATGTGTCATTCACTTGTATAATGGCACTGAACACCGAAACCATATTTGGCAGAACTTAAATAATGCCAAAAAAATCTGCTAGGAAAAGAGAATTTGAAACACAATTGTAATACTTATAAAGCCATCCCCCAATGTGGTCCAGTCTGAGAGGCACTGCGGTGAAGGAAATCCAGTTCCACAACCAAAGTAAATTTCAAAATATTGCAAGTCCTTCACTTGATTTTCTCTAACTCCTAAATGAGGACGTATAGACCACAACAATTCTTAAAATTTTTCTTTTCTCATCACCCTTTCCCTTAGAAATTGTGACTCTTCTGGATTTAAAAATTCTCTTTAAATTCCCCCCTACCGACAGACTCATGCACACATACACATGCATGCACACATGCACGCACTTCCCAAGCCCTACTTCCAACCTCTCATCCTTATTGCTCTTTCTTTTTGATTTTACCCGACATAACTCGATTTCATATACTGCAAATATTTCATATGATTCAGAAATTCAGGGATATTAACACTATGTTAGCAGGTTTACAGGGTTGAGAAAATATCCTTCTAGGATTAGTCATTGAACTTTAGCTAAGAGTACTGAAAAACTGGAGTTTAAGGAAAAGAAGGTGTTGCTTTCTTTTCTAGGTCTAGTATTATTTTCTTCATCCTGAGCATTTAACATAGGCATTTCGACAAGGGTAATGATGATAATGTTGATAATGATAAGAACAATAATAACTGATGATGATGATTATAATAACAGCTAATATTAAAATAGTGGTCACTCTATTCCAGATACTTTTCCAAGCATTGATGTATATTAACTCATTTAATGCTCACAATAATTCTCTGGAGTATTTTTTCATTTTAGAGATAAGGAAGGTAAAAGTTGGAGAAGTAGCTTGTCCAGGGTTACACAGTAAGAGGGCTGGTTTACGAACCCCAGTTGTCTGGCTCCAGAGCCTAAAGTCTAGCCATAGTGATAGACATTCAACAAATAAACACACAAAAATATAATTTCAAATTCTGTTAAGTAGTAGTTTGACCCTTAGGAAATCATCAATATTTAATATTTAATCATTTTCAACCCACAAAACAGTATGGTTCAACCTAATACAAGAGAGAATAAGAAAATTAATTTTATAAAATACAAATCTGCTTAGTGTTTTTAACCATGACTCATTTGTGGCATAAACTTCAAGACCCTTACTGTGGTATAAAGGCTTTGTGTGGTTTGATCTCTCTTCACCCTTTGAGCTAAAAGCTGGAACTAGTTATAGTTTCCCTAGATACCACGCGATTTCATTCCTCAGACCTTTTTTCATGCTTCTTCTGGCTCCCTTTCCCACCGCACCCAACCATTGTCTTTGTTCTTACTACATCAGAGTAGTGATTCTAACAGGCAGGAACTTTCTAATTCGTTCTGCATCCCCACTGCCCGCCTTCAGAGCCCATAGTAAGTGCTCAGGAGAAAGGATTGGGTAAGAAATCTACTTGAATACCAGAATCTTAAATGGACAGGAACTCATTATTGAAACCTTAGACCATTGGATGATTTCCATATCTGCTGTGGACACCACAGGATCGCTAGCATAAAGGCACATGGTAAGAAGTTTTTAAGAATGTATTTAATTTATTTGAATGCAGAACATTTACATTTGGTTCAACTTCGTCAACAATACATCAGATGCAGTGTACAAGTGATTTTCTAGATTAGTCATTTTTAGATGGCTAGATCGTTAAATCAGTTGTGAATATCCAGTGAACTCCTGTTGTAAATCGAAGCAGTTGCAGCTGTTCTGAAATTTTCCCTGCAGGGATTTAAGAGAATATGGAGACAATAGGCATTTTGAGGACACTGCTCTTTTGCAGAGACTGACTTGATTTCAGTGAGTTTGGAATAATTATCAGATTGAAAATTATAGCTGGATGGTAGCCAAGGCCGAGTGCTAGATAATGAGCCAAAGCCCATTATATTATTTTTCATAAAAGGAGGACACACTATAGAAATAGAAACACTGGGATATTTGTGTAGGGATATCTTATTATACATGTAAACATAAGCACACAAATCCCCACCCCTACCCTGCATGCACATACACATTTTCCTGTCTAAGAATTATATCATTTCTTCGGAAAGTGAGAGGACAAAGAGCTCTAGAAATTCTTGAATGGAAACCAAAACATTTGGAAATCTTGTTCTCTGAGAAAAGCTTAGCTGATTTTTTCCGCAGAAAACATCCCCAGCAGTGCCTAATAATGGATTTGTAAGGGATAAGGAATTTGTACAATGTATTCCTATTTGAATTTTATAAGAGAACATTGCTAGTGTGTTGACATGGGTTCCTATCAACTTGAGGAAGAGGATGAGCAACTGCTGCCTAGAGTAGGCTGGTTTGTTCAGTTTTCCACTTAACGAGGTACATCATTAATTCATATATCCATGTATTTTTGTTACTATTAGAATAAAAGAGCATACAACATCAATTTCATTTCTATTTCTCACTTTTATGAGTTTTAGTGATGAAAGCCTTCTTCGTACAATTATGTAGCTTCTTTGTACAAATATGTAGATAGACGGGACTTGAAATAGTTTTGTTAAGTTGATGTCACTAAATTCTTTGAGTTCCTACTGAGTTTCATGTCAAAAATATCATGAGTTGGCTATCATCAAAAATATCTTATAAATGATCTATGAGCTGATGATTTCCTTAGGCCCTTTTTCTGTATTATTGAAACTGAAGAATTGGAAAACTTATGGCTTGCAAATAGTTGTCATCCAATCATTACAATCATTCACTTTCTCAAATTTCTGGAAAGTCCTCCAAAGAGACGTTACTAGGACTTGTTAAAAGAACCAATGTACTGTATACTTGAAACTGATAATAACATTAAATTTTTAAAAAAGGCTACTTGTTACTATTTTACTTGGAAGAACTTTGTTTAACCCAGTCACGTTTGGGAAAATCAAAACAGTAAATTTTAATAAACTTTTAGCAATTCAACAGTTTTTGATAAAATTACCTTACAATGTTCATTGATATATTTTTATCAAAATCTTGGAGAAACCACTTCTTGAAGCTTTTTGGAGGACCTGCTTATTATGCCTTAATTAAAGAGAGGTGTGGTTAGAGGTATGGGATACTTTTTCATGCCTAACCATTGCTTTTTAGACACCTGGATACATGGAACAGAATATGATGAAGAGTATACATGAGCATTAGAATGACTAGAGAGGTATATTCTTTCTGCAGCAATTGAACTACTCATTCATATATCGGTTTCAACAAAATTTTACAGTTCTTCATGATGATTGCACAATTCTCTTAAATTATTCTTGGCAAATATATAGTTTTCTTATTATTGTAAATGGGATTTCATCACATTTTTAAAACTTAATGCTTCATAAAACTTTATTGTTTTTGAAGTATTTATCTTGCCAATTTACAAATCTTTTATTTCTAGTCATTTTTAGTTGATTTCTTAGCATTTTCTCAGTTAAACGATACTATTACATACAAATAGTAAAATAATTTTTTGTTTAAAATAGTGATGGTGAAACAGTAACCTGGCTTTATTAATTTTTATGGTTGTACTTTCTGTATTTTACATATAATGAATGAATGAATGAATTTTTTATAACTCATTTTGTAGTTAATGACTTATTTTCATATAACTGCTGCCATATTTTGACAAAATTTATAAATTGCAACTTTTAATGGAAAATTTCCCAACTATTAATATACTACATACAGTAATAATAGTTTGCTTTATCTATTTTTTAAATGATTACTTAAGTGGTTAAAATCCACAATATCTTTGAATGGTGTCTTGTACTGTTATGTGAATTAAAACATTACCCCACACCATCAGATATCAATACATGCAAATGGCTTTACACACACACACACACACACGCACACGCACACGCACACACCTCACCCACCCACCATGGTTTTAGGACTAATTTTGAAAAATCTCAGTAACTAGATAACATGAAAGAAATACATGTGTGATTAGCCACTTCCTATTATTGAATTCGGCCTTCCAGATGGCTTACTTTGATTTTAAGCCAGTGCTGCTCAGGGTCAATAGACTTGTTCACCTTTGCTTCTCCAAAAAAGGAATGGAAAATTCCCAGGAAGTTGGGAACCAAGCAGAGTTTCCATATGCTGTGTTCTAGTATCTAAACATGTAGTTTGCTTTATTTATTTACTCATTTACTCATTCACTCAAAATTTGTTCATACCTACTCCAAGTCCATGTGCAGTATAGCAGAGGCTATTATAAAATAAGCCTAGTCTCCAAAGTGCAATTTCTTTATCAAGATTATTTCTGGATACATCTTGCAATTGTGCTTCTCTCTGCTTGTTGCTTTTTAATTTTTCATTACACTTTTTTTTTTAGGTAATTGCAGTGTCATGTGCAGTTTTAAGGAATAGCACAGAGTAATTCCCTGTACCATTTTTATCTAGTTTCTCTGAATGGTAACATCTTGCAAACCTGTGGTATAGCATCACACCGGGGATAATGACGTTGACTTTAAGCTCTTGCAACCACTAATCGGTTCTCCACTTTTATAATTTTATCATTTCAAGAAATTGTATAAACATTCCTCTGGCAGAGGAAGAGAGATGAGGAGCACTGCCTCATTCCTGTCAGGTGAATGTAGAATCCAGGTTCCTTATTTCGCCCCTATTAACACTAATACATATGTGTGCGAGCAGGGTGCTCGTTCGTTACTGATGGATGTGAATGGAAGTTCTGGCTCTTTGCTAAGCATCCTGCCTGGGAGGGCTAGGAGTGCCTCGTTATCACTCCCCAAATAGCCTCCACTGACACTACATGAGGGAACCTCTTTACTGCTTGGTGGTGGTGAAAGTCTTGACTCTTCTACTCTCACTCTGCTTCAGTGGGGAGGGGGAAGGACCCCTTGCTACTTCTGGGTGAATGTGGAAGTGGGATACAACTCTCACCCTGTGGTCTCCATTGGCATATAAGACCCATCTCTCTACTTGGCCTTCTCTGATACATCTAGCAGTGGTGTTGGGGTGCTCACTAGAGCTTTGCAAGAGTGGAGGTCTACATTCACTTGGCCTCTGCCTGGTATGGCTGGGGTTGGACCACAGGTTTTTCTCTGGTGTTTGGGTAGAGGAGTTGCGTGGCTGTTGTCTAAACGTATTCTATCATGCTCGACTTCCCATTTCTTTATCCTTTGTCTAGAGAGAGCAGTATTTTGTTGTTTGGATTTGTTTGTTTGTCCATTGCCATGGTTATTCTGGGTTTGTCAGCTTCATCAACTCTAAGTATGGGATATGTGAGGAAAAAGGAAACACAAGGAAGTCACCGTCATATCAGTCTTTGGCTCTTGAGGTCCCTCACTGGTCTGTCTTCTCATCATGTCATTTCATGTTTATTTTATGTATAACACCGAGGGTTTTTAGTTGTACTTAGAAGGAGGAATAAGGAAAAGAATATTTACTCTATCTTCCTGCAAACAGATTACTCTGCTTCTGTGTGCATCTGTTGTTCTCCATTGAAAGATTTTTTCCATGTTGTTTCTATCAATCCAACAGTGATACTGTTGTGTGTTGACTTAATTAGGGGCACCCTTTGTGGAAGCATGTTGATCTCAGTTTATCTCCTGTTTTATGCCCCATGATGACATTTATAAGAATTATGGAGAAAAACAATTAAGCAAAACAGTTAAAAGCAATTAAGTAAAAGTATTAATCATACTTCAAAGTTCTTAAATCACCCTTATCTATAGAGATATAGGGGAGTGAGTGAATCATATCATGTGTTTGAGAATGAAATGTTACTGTCCTTCAACATTATTCCCTAAAAGGCATCCAAAGTAATCCTGACATACATCCTAACTTGAAACATTGTCATTGTTTTCACTGTTTTAGGGATAAACTACTAGCTTTTAAATGTGGACTATATAGTCTATGGCCATGCCACCCTGAACAATCCCGATCCTATCTGATCTTGGAAGCTAAGCAGGGTAGGGCCTAGTTAGTACTTGGATGGGAGACTACTTAGGAAGACCAGTGCTGTAGGCATAAAAAGTAAAAAAATAAGGGATTGTAAACTGACAAGGTCCTTGTAATCTGTGAGGTCAACCAAGGTTTGCTTTGCCTAAAAAATTAAAAAATAATAAAAAAATAAATGTGGCCTATCCAGCCTTAATGGTTCTGGCCCTCAGTCACTTTTCTCGCCTCACTCCTCTGATGCAGTCAGAGTGAACTCTTACTTTTTCTAAGCATGCTCTCTCTTGCCTCTGGTCTACACATGTTGATCCCTCTGTCTGCAATGCCATCCCCCTGTTCTACATGTCCCCTCACTTCTACTCATGGTTCTGGTCTCACCTCTGAAAACACTTTGACCGAAAATGCTTACCTGACCACCCCACTCTTGCCTCAAGTCATGATAACGTTCACCTCGTGTCTTGTCATATAATGTGGTATTTTGTTTTTTTTTTTAACCATCTATTTAAGACAAGAACGGCCATAAGAATATAGGTCGTGCTCTTTTTTATTCCTCTCTGTGTCCCCAGTATCCCTTTACCTGCCATTTCATTTGTACGGAGGGTCATGAAATTTTAGTTTATAATTACTTGGATACATACATGATCGCACATGGTGTTGTGATGGAAAATCCAATTCTCCAATTGATTATATAACTTAGAGACGGTCAGACACTGTCAGAGCTAGTGATAATTAGCACAGTTCTCATCTGAGGATTCTTGATCTTTTTGTACCACACCCTACTTTAATGGGTGAAATGGGAGAAAGATGGTAACATGGTAAAATTTAATGTGTTGAAAGCATTGCAATTGCCAAATTAAAATACTTGCAGTTTTATTCACATGCAGATTATTCAGAAAAGAATTCAAACATTTTAATATGGAACTGGGGAAGGAAAATCACTAGCAGAGTGAAATACTTCAAGGTGCAGTAGATTAGACCACACAGACTATTAAAATGAATACCAAACAGAATGGATCATTCTGAATCAGGTTTCATGGAAACTACAGGAGGGAATTATTTAAATATGTTTGTTGGCTATTTTATCAAATATCTTTTAGGAGCTTTGGAAGATAGGATTGCTGTACAGTACTTGCCTTAAAGTAGCTTATCATGAAACAGAGTGGTAATTATGATAAAGAAGTCAGAATGTGTGTCTAAAACCAAGAATTATGGTTAACCCAGTTCTAAGGAACTGACATTAAATGAAAATAAAAATGATGTGACATACATGCTATACAAAATGCTCTAGCTGTTCAGAAAATATTTACTTTTAGTTATGGAGGTGATGGGATTTGAACTGGGCTTGAAAGATAGGATTTAGACAGAAATGGAGTGTACTTTTGTAGAGAATAGAAAGTACAGACTTGTGGTGGGAACTGAAAGTATCTTGTATGAAAAAGAAAGTAGGCTAAATCTATGAACATGGTGGGACTCAGGGCAAGAAAGAAAAGGCATGGGGATTGGATTGTACTGGGATTTGAAATCCAGGCTATAGGGGTGGAATTAGCTGATTCCTTTGGTTAATTGCCAACTGCAAGCCATTGAAGATTGTTGAGCAGGAAAGCGGCATGATCAGGGTCTTATTATAGGAATATTAGTTTGGCATTGTGGTTAGAAATCACCAAATGTGAAATAAACTAGACGAAGAGGTTGTGTGTAGGAAGGTTACAGAATCAAGTCATAAAATAATGTTTTAAATTAGCATAGCAACGATGGGCATGGAAAACAAGCACTGATAAAATCCACATTTCCAAACCCCCAAAGACCTTAAAGTCTTACTGAAGAGGAATAGAGGAGATGAGGAAAGGAAAATATCAAAGGGACTGCTCATAACTCACCATTCTTTATAGAACCTAAAGGGAAATAAATTTGACAACAAACACCAAACTATACTCAGAATCTTTCTTCCTTTCTGACTGCTAAGGTCAAGTGTTGTTAAGTCCAATGTGTGCCATTTCTCCCATTCCTTAGGACAGACTAATACTCAGCAGATGTGCATCAGTACAGTTGTAACAGTTGTTAAAATGCTGAAGTACTTACGGACTGGCTGGTAAATAGTGCAGCTGCAAGTCCTTTAAATGCCCCTTTTCTGACCTGTCCACTCTTCCTGGCTCACTGGCCTATCTTGTAGTCAAGAACCTACAGAGGTCACGTTTGGCAGAAAATTGGACACACAGTACTCTGCTTAATGCCACAGCTCCTATCCATTCTTATTGATTAACGATCATGCCATTCTAGGCTATAGCAATTTGAATATTACTTCTGCTATGGATGAGGTTTTCTTCCAGAAGCTTCTCAAGCTTTTTAAGCAAGCAGACTTCTGTTGGGACTACACATGTCTGAATCTCAGGGACAGATCCATCCTGGGTTTAAATTGAAACTCCGGTGTGCTGAAATTCACGGGACTTCACATTTAAATAAGGATTAATTGGTGATTTCAAAACTGTTGCTAATCAGTGCTAATGAGTGTACAATAAAATATGTACTTTTATTTCTGATACTGGGAATATAAAATAATTTGACAATAGGCAAATGCGTTTGAAAAGTTAACATTATTTTGCCTAAAACGTTTTTAATGGATGAAAGATATAAGGGAACCAGATGATAATAGAAAAGTTGTTTATAATTGTAAAAAATTGCAATCAACCTAAATGTCAAACATTTGAAGAATAAACCAGAGTGGTTTAGCTTATGGCAAATTTATTTACTTCTCTATAATGATTCTGTGTTATTAGCTATTTTAGAAAGAATAAATGAGGTTAAAGATAATTCTGAAATCTCCAGATGCCTCACCTAAAAGTGCTTGCCCGCAGAGTTTTAATTATAAAAATTAGGATGATCTCACATTTCTCATCCAGACAGTAAATACCTGAAGACAAGAATACAGAGTTTTTGATGAAAAATATTTTGCCTGAGTATTCCGTACTCAGCCAGGTGGTGTTTATGTGCGAATGTGTGGGTACCTATATGTGTATACACACATATATTAATTCTTAACATATGACAATTACTTTGCTAATGAATCCTCTTTTGGACACAATCTTTTGAAGATTTTGTTTTTTGTTTATTTTATTTTTTGATAGACGTCCTAATCCATACGTAATCTCTTTTCTACTCTGAGCAGGTGTTTACATTTGCAATACGGCGCCCTACAGCGAGGGTGCCATTTGCTATTATGGCACCACACAGTTGCTCAGATTCACAGTTGTGTCCCAATCGTCTGTATTCCAGCCAAATGAGCTAAGTAATCACAGGGAGATCGGCAGATTGTTAATTCATTTTACACAGATTCAGATGTGCAGAATCCAGGTCAGTTAAAAGTCTCCTTACCCAATTCATTGATGAAAATAGAAAAGATTTTGGTTGTCTAATAAAAAGAAAGTGCCGAGGTCCTCGTCTTATGTTTGAGAATATGTTGGCTCAGCATTGGGAAACTGATTCTCTTGTAGTGCAGTGGATGCCTATGCTCAAAATCCTAACACCGCTCTTTGAAGGAACAAATTCTTTATTCAGAATAAATCCCTACAGTTCAGAAGAATAGTGATATTGTAATAATAAAGAGCCTTTCTTTAGGGAGCCAGATACTTGCTTGGTGCCTTACTTAGATATGGCAGAAGCTAGGGCTTTTGAGTTCCATGACTCCTGGATATAATTATAATTTGCGTGAATAAGCACCCTGGGAGTTAGGTAGGGCATAGCCTGAATGCAGCTCGTGCAACTTCCCTAAAACTATATTCTTTAAAGAGAGTCATGACTCTGAAGATGAATTGTGCAAGGAACAAAGGCTCTTAATATTTATAGAGTTTTTTTTAACTAAGGTTATATATAAGAAGAAATTTTATAAAATGTAAGTTATTATATAATATAATTAATATTAAATACAATAGTCATCTAAGAAATTATCAATAGGTAAGACAGATTAGAGAGAATGAAGACTTCTTAATATTTTACAAATTCCAAACTGGTTAACGTTTTAATTTACTTTAGTCAAGGAATTGCATTGTCAGTTGAAGAAAAATCTAATGTTAGCACAACATGATAACTTTAAGAATCACACTTCCAGTAACAGTAGCTAATAACTGCCAAGATGTTTCTGAAAAGAGAAAGTGCTTATTTTAACAACAAAAACAGCAATTAAGAAGTAAAATTTGGTACATTTCCAGGAAGGAAACATTTCATATTAAAAAGAAAAAAAAAACATACCCTAGCCATTACCATTACTTGTGAAACTTGTTCAGACCACAGTTCATTTCATCTTTTCAGCTTTTGCCTGGCTTTAAATGAGGAATTTCCCCTTTGGGAATCAAAGAGGTTGATTACACCTCTCCCACTAGAATTGTGCAATGCCTTTAAATAGTTCTCCTAAAGTCTGTTTTCCATTATGAATTTCACAATACATTTCCAAACGTACTTTTGGATATTTTGGATATTTTTATCCAAAACACTATTTTCCAGTCTTGTAAACTCTTGATTACTCAAAAGTTTTGGACAGAAAGAGTGTAAGAGTAGTTCCTTTTTTGTAATATTATTTTTTTAAAATAAATTATAAAAATCTGTAGACAGAACCTGACTGCTCACATGAAAGGTTTCTTTAACTTACTTTTTAGTATTATTCTACTTATAAAATCATCAAATGTTGGCATTGGCAATGTCATAGACATCACTAATTGTAACTTCTGTATGCTGAAGGAAAAGGAAATAAAGTCACTTGCCAGTGACCCATAGCGTGTTAGTGGAAGAGCCAAGATTGCAGCTCAGCTGTGTTGACTCCAAGTCTTACGTCCTTTCATTTCACCCTGTTATTAGCCTCACTGCCTTTGGTCCATCTTCCACACTTGTTCTTCCTTGCCCTCCTTTGAGTGACAGCTGGCTCAGACAATGGGATGGGTAATGACTGGGTCAGATGATTGGAAAACTCTGAACTTATAAGAGCGTGTTGCCCACAGAAAGAGACAAGTGCATATGTTACACACAGTGTGATAGTGTCAGAGCAGAGGTGGAGAACATGTACTCTGGGGACACAGAAATGATGACCGATGTGTTTGATACTTCCGTCGCCTTCCTTATGCTATTGTGTTTTTAATTCTTCCTGCTATCTCTTTTCTTTTTCTATGTTTTCTACCTATGTTCTTTGTTTGTTTTCCTCTTTCACTGATTTGGAAGTTATGCCTTCTTTTTCTGTTCATAGTTATGTGTATTTTTTATGTACAAATTTGAAGCTATGTTTTTCTTTCAGTTTTATCATATTGATATATATGAAAAGAAATGAGAACTTCACCTTCTTCCTCTTCCCACCCTTCTCCCAGTTTCTCTTATATTTTAAACCTTTCTTCTTTATATTATGCAAAGAAAATAATAAGAAATAATAAGAAGAAAATAATAATTTTCCTCCTTAGGTCATATGTCTCTCTTTAGAAAAGAGGCTTTATTTTATATTGATTTTCATTTTCACAATTATTTTAGCAACATCCTTAGCAATCAACTATATGTTGCACTAGTTTCTTAATCTCAAGCAATTTATTAACTGCCATTTTCCTCCATATCTTAGTCCTTTATTCTTTTTCAATCCATGAAGTACTTCTTTGTTTCCAGAAGCCACACAAATCCTCAGATGCCTTTGTCGTCCCTCATATTTACCAATAGCTTGATCAGATGTGGAATTTGGGTTCATATATTGTTTTCATGTAGCTATATATCTTATTCCATTTTTTCCCTGCTATTTGTTTTTGCAGAGGAGAAATGAAATGTAAGTTTGATTTTATCATTTGTTAGTGTCTTGTTTTTTCTGCCTGGATGCTTGTAATACTTTTTCTTTATCCTGGGTGTAAATCGATTTTTATAAATTTTGCCTGGAACTTGATGAGTTTTTTGCTCTGAAGCTTCAAGCAAGAAATATATTCTTGCATTAATATCACAACTATTCTCCTAGGTTTACTCAATTCTAGTGTTCTGGAATTTTATTGCTTCTTTTTATTTCCTCCAATGACAATTTTAATTTTGATGTTAAAATTTATATTTTCTTTTCCATCTGTGTGTTTATCTTAATCATTTTCCCTTATAGTGGCTGACTTCTATTTAAATAAGACCATGTTGTCTTGCATCTTCTTGAGGATCTGTATAAATATTTACCAAGCTTTTCACATAAAGAAATATTCAGTATTATGAGTAATTCAGTATTTAATAATATGATACTTTGATGTAATACTCCCTTTCTGTCTGCTAAAGTATTTATCAAATATCATTGTAATTATTTTAAAAATGTTTCTCTTTTTCTGTGTCACAGATCTATCCAATTCTAGAATTTTGTACTACATATCAGGAGAAAATGTTATCTTCTGTTTATAAATATAATCAAGAATTTTAGAAGCATGGATATGTTTTCTAATAATTATATTGTATTATGAATCTTATCCCTCAGTAATGGTCATTTATATTTTTAGCATATTAAAACAAGGACTTTAGCATTTAAGAGACCTGGGTTTCAGACAGAGCATATGCAGTAGTAAAGAACATGGCCTCTGGATCCAAATTATCTGGCTTCAAATCCCAGCTTTGCCACTTACTGTGTAACTTTGGCAGGTTATTTAACCTCTTAGTGCCTTAGTTTTCTCATCTATAAAATGAGATTAATAATATTAGTTACTTCATAGGTCATTAAGGAGATTTAAAAAATAATATTTATAAAATATGTAGAACAGTCCCTGGGACATAGTAAATGCTATATAAAATTAGCTTTAAATTCTAACTCTAACCTTCCTCTCAATTTTATTGTAAATCTAAAAAAAAAAGTCTCTTTTTAAAAGAGCCTATCTATCCAGAAGTAGGCCTTAAATAAAGACAACAGGAAGCGGAAGAGAGTCTGCTACCATTTCAAAATATTTGATTTGCTAATTAAGAGCAAGGAAAAATGTAATTTTCCTTGCTCTTAATTGTAGCTTTTTCATCTACTGAGTAACTTTAGTCAAGTCATCAAATGTCTCTAAGCCTCTATTTTCTCATCTTTAAAATGGACATAATACATATAAATTAATGCGTATACTAATAACAATATTAATAATTCTTAATATTATTAAAACAGGATTATATACTTTATATAAAATGTCATCACATACATGCACATTACTTGGTTGCTATTGTTTTTATATAATCATATGCATGCTTGACTATGCTACATTTAATTGACTTAACTGAGCACCACAAGTCCCTTTATTCCAGTTTCTCTATTGAATCCTTAATTTTGGGTTATTTTACAGATCTATAACTCCACAGAGAGTAAATTATAAATTCAAATCACATAGTCAATGCAGAGGAAGGCTGTGAAGCAAGGTCGATTAGATCCTGCTTTTAATCTTTTTTTTTTTCCTTGAACCTGAGAAAAGCGGGATCTTAATTCTTGTTTCTTCCGTTTCCTGTTAGTTGAATCATTTCCCTCAGGCCCTTCACTTTCTCCTCCTTTGTCAAGTGCTTTGAACAGACACTGTTCAAAAGTGCTATTTGCATATCTACAGTTGTTCTCTACTGGGAGAGGGTCCTGGGGATTCGGTGGGAGAGGTCCTGCCCAGGTGGAGGAGGGGACAATAGAATATAGAACATACCATATTTATCAAGATTTTTTTATGCATCCAATATCATTGATTCCTTTTAGTTCCTTAACCTGCATTGCTATTTTGAGTTTTCCCATAAAAAGTCCAGACATATCATTGCTGTGTCGTGTTGTAATTGTAACTAATTGTGGGACATAAGAGGCCATTTCATAACCTGCAAATAACAAACTACATCCCTCTTTGACCAAACTTGGTTTCTGTCCTCGCTTGAATTATACTGTTCTTTCCTATGAAAAGCTATTGTTTGTTTTTTTCCCCTGTAATTACTCTCAAAAATGTTAACTGTCAATTGATATATACCACTTAAAATGGACTTCTCTGGCCTCGCCACAGCTTGCCCACCAGGGACATACAAACCAGAAGGTACGCCAGGAGGAATCAGCACTTGCCTTTCATGTCCTGATGAAAATCACACCTCTCCACCTGGAAGTACGTCCCCTGAAGACTGTGTCTGCAAGGAGGGCTACCGGGCATCTGGCCAGACCTGCGAAGGTAAGTCTCCCCACATTGGCAAATAGAAAATATAAAAGTGGATCTCTTCAAGGGAGATGATGCTGGCACTTCCATCTACTTCATTTAAAATGACTGTTAGTATTCATTTCTCTAATCACATTTGCGAGGAAGTCTTTGCTTTTACAGAGTAGCATTTCTTACCGCTGCACACACATCTTGCTCTGGAGAAAGGGGATCTGAGACCACAGCAGTAATATAACTATGAAACCAGAAAGATTCAGTTGGGAAAGATCTAAAATGGATCTAAGGAAGAAAAGGCACAAATCTAATAAGTTTTGAGTAACAAAGGAGCTAGTTTGGGGCCTTGATGATAGTTGAATTATTTAAAATACATTTTTATAAGTAAAGTGTCAATGTTATTCATATCAAAAAATTAAAAGTTTTAATTAGCCTGTAACATGTACAAGAAACTGTGGCTCTTGGGATTTGTGGCAGATGCACTTCGCTGGTCTTACTCATTTTTTTTTTTTATTTCATGCTGCTGTAAGGAGGAAAATAGCTAATAACATGAAGGTCAAGAACTAGAAAATCTTGTATCTACATAGATATTAAAATAAAAAAGCATAAAAAACAATAGTCTTTTTAAAATTTAAGTGGAAGCAAATACCTAATAGAAGTGAGATGTTTCTTCATCCAAATACGCACTTAGAAATTCAAATATAGCAAATGGGAATGCTGTGGGTAATTTAGCCATGTCATAAAATGTCCTCTTAAACCACACACACAAAAAAAATGGAGTGAGGTGGATGCTTCATAGACAAAGGCTAACTTTGCTTTTTAATTTTGTTTTGTATATGTTAAGTCATCCACTGCCCTGCCCTGAAGCCTCCTGAAAATGGTTACTTTATCCAAAACACTTGTAACAACCACTTCAATGCAGCCTGTGGGGTCCGATGTCACCCTGGATTTGACCTTGTGGGAAGTAGCATCCTCTTGTGTCTACCCAATGGTTTGTGGTCCGGTTCAGGGAGCTCCTGCAGAGGTATGCAAACTGCCAGTTCACATTGTTTATTGATTGTCTTGCTGGATATCCTTGACTTAAACTCTAATTGACCGGTAAGTTCTTTGTTTCTTTTGATTTTCATAGACCACGGACCACAGACAGAGAAAAAATTTTAGGAAGTTTGAAGTCAGAACTATTTAGTTCAATTGACCACATCATCATAAACTATGCCCTTTATATTTCTTTCTATGAACAAGCAAAGGAAGGGCCTGCCTGGGAAGGAAATGGGCAGGTTACCCCAAACCTCAGATTTTAAGCAGCCAAGACTGGGTGCCAAGGGAAGTTTGGGAATGGTCAGAATGAGGGCCTTTATCGCCATTATGATTGTAGGACTTAGGGAACCACACCAGTATCCTGCAACAGGAGCCGTTAGCCAACTTATCCATCTCCAGCCTTCACTTGGAACAGCCAGCATGCTGGAGAAAGTGGGAATTTGCCAAAGTGAAATCTCAAAGAGCCTAGTCAGGCCAGTAGAAAAGGGGACAATACCTTGTGTAGAACCTAAGGCTGCCACATCAGATACAGAGAAACAAACAGAATGGTGAGTCAGTTCACTTCCACTCTTGGTATCTCCATGACTCACTTTCTTACTTCTTAAAACTATTGCGCAGGCAACTTCTTAAGGTTTCAAAAGTAGGGTTGGAAGAGAGAGCTATCTAAGAAAACGTAGGAGCAGAACAAGGGAAAGACCTGAGAATCCCTGCCCATGTGACTTCTGAATACAATATTCACCCTCCACCTAGGTGAAATACAGGATACCCAGTTAAATAGGAATTTTAGATAAACAGCATATATATATATATATATTTTTTTTTGGTGTAAGTCCCATATAAGACTTTGGACCTACTTATACTAAAAATTATTTGTTGATTTTCTGAAATTCATATTTAACTGAATATCCTAATTTGTCTGTGTTTTTTTTATGTTTGTTTTGTTTTTATATTTTTGCTAACTCTGGCAACATTACCCTCACCACGCCTGGATCCCAGGCATCCTGTAGCATACACTTTGTTGATTTTGATGGCTCCAAAATCCCACATCACCCAGCTCACTGGAGTAATATGAGAAGTTCTGTCTTCTAGTCTTCTCTTGACAACTACACCCATTAGGGAAGCCCACTTACACCACCCCAAGGTCCTATGTGAACTCCAGGAGACCTCCACTGTTTATATTTATCAGCTACCAATACTCTTCATGTGAATATACATGTGCGAATATACATCCATAAATGTGAATTTGCCTAAGTCATGACCTACTTCAGATTCTTATCTATATCTACTGAAAGGAAAGGAATAAAAGAAGAGAATCAGCAAATTGAACAAAGAAAAGGGGAAAGATGGAATTACTGAGATTAAAAGGAAATTACATTGCTAAAATAAGACCAGAATCCCAAGAAATGGGAGAAACCTGAGAACAGAAATACTACTTCGAGGGAAAAAAAAAATTGCTGACACAATGAATAGACTTAATTAAGAGCCAAATTCATAAGTTAGAAAATCCATCTATGAAATTCTCTGAAAATAGAGCAAAATTTCAAAGATTGAAAAAATTATGAAAGGCTGAAGTGGCATGAGAGTAGTCACAGGAAATAGATTCTTCTATTAGAAATCTAGAGAGAGAATAGAATAGAAGAAAAACACTAGTAGAACATCAAAGAAAATATCCCAAGCTGAAATCTTGGGAATATACACAACTGAAATGTTTGATATTTAAAATCACTTGCTGTGCGCCAGAAAACAATTTTTGAAAACAGATCCAGGTCTGGAAATAATCTTAGTGAAATTTCCGAATGCCCTAGAAAACTAGAAAATGTTGCCTGTTTCACACTTAGAAATAAACGTTACCTACAAAGGAAAGAGAATCGGACTAGCTTTGAGCCCTTTATTAGCATTCTCAATATTAGAAGACAAAAGTATGTTTCCAGGGTTCTGAAAGAAAAGAATTTTACCTTAGATGTCTAAACTCAGACAAGCTACTCTTTATGTGGGAAGGTGAAAGAGACATTTTTAGTCATGTGATCTCAAATGGTAAGAAGCCACATTCCATTTCTGAAAAAATTAATCATAGAAAACTTCTTAGAAATATTCCTGTACAGTTAACAGTTAAAAGTTCTGTGTAAAACTTCTGCTCCTTCTTCCAAATAGCTTGTGGTGGGGGTTGGAAAACACTGCATTTTAACTTTCTACTTTCTGGCCTTCCAAAGAGAGTAAGAAAAGCAGGTAGACAACCCCTTTAGGATAAGGTCTGGCCCCACATCTTCATCCTCCACAGTCCATATCCTGAGTTTCTTGTCCCACATTAGAAATGGTCCTGTCCTTTCAGGAAGCCATCTCTTTGCAAGCCATCCCTTTGTTCCAACAGCCTTGACTGTTCAATCATTCTGCCTTTGCTTTTGATCCCAGTACATAAACCCTCTCCTGTCACCATCTTCCTCAATTTGAGGGGAAGACGTTTAAACCCTGTATGTGCATCCACAGAACTGCCCTCCCCTCATTCCAGCCCTTTTGCTCTGTGTGTCAGGGTCAGTCAGGGAAGCACAAGGAAACTCACCATGTTATGTCAGAGGATAAGGAACTTATTTAAGGAATCAGACCTTACGCGATTTTGGAAGGAGCTGGGAAATGGAAGGTCTAGAAGAGAAGCTGGAGCATCAGAGGGGTTAACTGCCAACTCAGTCTGAGAAACCAAGCCCACCCAGCTGCTGAAATGGAACCACACAAGAAAAATATGTCGAGAGGTCTTAGAGATGCTTCGCCTCTCTGTAATCATGCCCCGATGCTCTATAGCCAAGAATCCATCAGTGAACTTGGGGCCACCTTTAGTCAACAGGGTCAGAAGTCAGGATGTGCAATGGAAGTGAGCAAAGACAATGTGCGACCCACTAGATGTGTCTGCATTTGTCCATCACTGAATCTAACACAATGGCCCCTGCTTCCCTTCTGCCTTCCAAATCTAGTGCAAGTTCTTCTTTTGACCAACCCTAGCCTGGTCCACGATTAAGGGACTCTGACAGTGTGTTTCTCAACTTAGCCAACTTTTTGTAATACAAACCACCCCACTTACTTATTTTTCTTGTCTATCACCTCTGCTGGACTGTGAGTTCATTATGAGCACAGAATGTCCTTTTCCCACTCAATCCTTCATGACACCTCTGGTGAATGGTTGAAATTTGAATTGAACAACTACATATATTGTTAGGGACATTGATAAATAGGTACATTGATGGTCTGCTTCTGTCAATTCCCATTATGCATTTGCATTTTTTAAAAGCAAGTTCTCTTTTACATTATATCAGTCGATATCCTATTATTAAATAAAATAACTGACTAAAGGAGGAGAGATGCTACAGGACCATGGATCCTTTCAATTTTATCCCCAAAAGCTACTGCCTAACTTACCAGTTTACAAAGTTGCCCTAAAGATACTTCCTTACTCAAACTCTTCTTCTGGTTCATCATTTGTAGATTTAGCTACTTGAGGTATTTTTCTATGAAACAATGCTGTATTTCATTAATTTTAAAACATTTTCCCCCACATTTTAACATCTCTAAAACTGAGACACACCTTAACATCAGTGGCATTAAATCCTTTCATAGATATTGTTGTTTCTTTCTTGGTGGCTCATAAAATAATGGTATGTCTTAGAACTGGGGCATCTGAAATTCAATGAAAAATGGCAATTGTGTAGGGGTTCACTTCTGTTTCAGGGTGGGGAATATGGAGAGAGTAATATTTTACAGGTCTAATTTAAATCTAATTATAAGGACAAGGAATAATTGTAGTTATATTTTTCTTGAAAATCTTTCTAAAATTGAGATCAAAATGATGAAAGACCAGTGTAAAATATATAACCTTTTACAAATTTCATGCTACAACATTAATGTTTTGTAGTGTTAAATAATTAATAGGCTTGATTATCATTCCTCATGTGTACACCTCATAGTGGACTTTTAAAATTTTATCTGAGTTATGCATTTCTTTCTAAACTAGTAAGGATTCCTTTGTGGTTTCTCAGTGATAACTAGCCATACCACAACATCACAGTAAATTAAATTTTGTGATAGTATTTTTCCCAAGAAAAAAGTTCAAACACTGAGAATCCTACATTTAACATCAGATTTATTTTATTTTCAGTGTAGATACTACCATAATTTGGAGATGGACAGGAAGTGTGTGTTTGGAGAAAAATCTAATTAGTCTTGGAACCAGAACAGGTTATTACACCATCTACTACATAGTAGATTGTTCTCTAAAAGACTAAATTGCTGCTTTCTAAAAAGACTAAATAAATATTTAAGGATTGTTTTAACATGAATGTAAGCCAAGAAGCCTTTATTGCATAGTTTGTCAGCTTGTTGAAATAAAAAGTTTTTACAAGTTGAAACTAATAAACAAGCATATTCCTATTAAAATGATAATAAATGATCTTTCTTGATTGAAAAGCAGTATAAAATGTTTAAGACTAAATAGGAATTATCACATCCTTTGTTTTCCTGAGGAACAATAGAAATTTATTAAAACTAACATTTGCAAAGCAATATAATTTGCATATATGTGAACATCAACTCTAATTTACTGTCAGTCCTCTTGAGAGATGTCGTAAATCATTTTGTCTCAAGTTGGAAAGTCAGAGTAATTCAAGCAGTCTGTTGAATCTGAAAGCAGTTATTTAATATGGTTTTTTAGATTCTATACATCTTGATCATAGGAATTTATCTTATTCACCTTTTAATCCCACCTCACACCTGGCATTGTGCTACACATGATGGACATACTCAATGAAAGTCAAAATGTGGAAGGCAAAGTATTTCCACGTCCTCGATGTACACATTTGATAAAAATTCTACTTATATGATGGACACAGTCAATAAAAATCAAATGCAGAAGGCAAACTATTTCCGCTCAGTTGTCGTTAGTAGTTGACTTTGATCCAGATTATCCCAGGGATTGAAGGGTAGTGTTTCTTGCTTAACCTTAATCTAATTCTTACATTTTCTCTAAGGAGTAATCAATCCTAAACATATATTTAATGCATTCAATATTTATGCCCATATAATATCATTTCACAATATATTCTACCTAACAATGACTTTGGTTGAATATGCACTGAATATTTTGCCTCAACTTCCTTTCCTATTAGTTTAAAGTTAAGCTTTCATCATAAATAAGTATGCTTGATATGAAAAATTGGCAAATGCAGACAAGTAGAAGAGAGAAAAATACATCTTACCCAGAGTTCCAACAAAATTCTTTTTTTTATTATTATTTTTTTTTTTACGGTGACATTGGTTAACAAAATTCAATAAGTTTCAGCTGTATACTTTAGCAGTAGAGCATATATATGTTTACACTGTGTTCATCTCCCATAGTTAGATTTCTTTCTGTCACCACATATTTGACCCCCTTTACCCTGCCTACCTCTTCCCTACCCCTCCCTCCCACCTTCTGGTAACCACTAGTTTATTGTCCATGTCCAAGAGTCTCTTGTTTGTTTGTCCTGTTCATTTATTTGTTGCTTTTAGGTTTATATCCCACATATAAGTGATATTATGTGATTTTCAACTTTTTCTGTCTGGCTTATTTCACTTAGCATGATTATCTCAAAGTCCATGTTGTTGCAAATGACAATATTTCATCTCTTCTTATGGCTGAGTAATATTCCATTATATATATATATATATATATATATATATATATATATATATATATACACACACACATATATATACACAGCTACTTTATCCAACAAAATTCTTGAGTCCAAATGATTTTACTCCAAAATTTGTAGAGATTTTTATGCTGTCTTCTGGCCTTTCTTTAGTGTTGCAGTAGTTCTGTCTGAGAGCTAACTGAACTTTGTTCTTAGGTAGGGGTTTTTGCTTTTTGTACAATGCCTGATGTTTGTAGGGTTATATCTGTAAGCTATTGAAATGATTATATATGCCCATCCTTTGGCATATTCAACAGGAATCCTCTCCATATCTCTGTTTATGGCAGGCATACACATGCCATCTGACTGAAAGCATGAATTTTCATGGGTTCTTACTTTACCTTTCCCTCCCTACTCTTCAATTGCCACTCCTTCCCCTGCACTCTCCTTTCCCCCACTTTATTCCTCTTCTCCCTTCCCCTTTCTTTCTACCTACCTTTCCCCTCCACTTCTCTTTCTTCTTCCCTCTCTTTATTTCTCCCCCTTTCCTTTCTCCTTTACTCTCCTCCCTCCTTTCCCTAATTGGAAATCTTGATTGGAGCAGGTCTAAGTTAGAACTGAAGGAAGAGAAGAAAGAATATAAACTTGTTAGAGATGATTTCACCTAAAAAAAAAAAAAAAGAAAAAAGAAAAAAGAACACACAATAGATTGGAAGCTCCAGTAGGGTATAGACATTACTGGAGTGGAAGCTCTTAAGGCAGTAATCTGGAAGAGAGAAGGTTGTTGTCAGAGTGGGTGCCTGGTGATGGCTAGGTCTAGTGGATAATGCAATGGAAGGGAGCTGAGATGGGGTGAAGGATTTGGTCATTGGGGAAGAGGAGATGAAGAATATGACTACAGGATACTGGAATGATCATCTACGTAGATCACGAAATCACCAACTCTATGTGTGACAGGGGAGAATGGAGGGGAATGAACAAATGGGAATAAGCTCTTTAAAGAATGAGAAGTGGCCCAGAGGTCAGCAGACAATGAGGTGGAGGGAGGTGTTGGGTATGTAATGTGATACTCTGAGGGAGCTGAAGGGAAGAAGGGAAACAATTGTCTGAGAAAGCAGTGAGGAGCAAAGAAGATACCTCTCTCACTTCCAAGCTCTGACTGTAAGAGACAATAATATTTTGATTGAGATAAGAAAACGAAAGAAAAATTTGAAGGAGTTTAGAATATGAGGGGGATTTATTGAATTCTGATTGTGTATTCTGGAGAGCAAGTGCAAGAGTTTGCATCAGAGCTGCATGGGGATGACCCTGGTAGACGAGGAATGACTGGAGCATTGGGCTTCCTAGGAGATTGTCATGAACAGGAATACAGGGTGTCATGGAAGTAACTGACATGGACTTGAAGGCACATGGGATTTTGGTGGGCAGTGAGGGAATCTTTCCGGGAGAAGTCAGAGCAGACTTAGGAACCTGCAGAAGCAGGAGCAGCTCGAGTGTGCCCTTTTGTAGCTTCTCTAATATAATGTCGAGACTGGAGAGTTAGAAGTGGCAGCACTGGACATTCCATGGCACTTGTAGTGCTTTTGGTGTGGAGGCTAAGCAGGGCTTGGGGGCATTTCCCTCATCTGGGGCTAAGTAAATACTCTTCTGGCTGCTCTCTTGTGGTGGTTTCCAAGCTTCCAGAGAAGGAAAATGTGTCACCAGTTGTACCTGCTCACCTCTCAGATAAGGGAAATATCTGATCCTTGGTCACACGCTCTACCTCTGAGCAGGGTTGGAGCACACAAGTCTCACCTGCTGAAAAGGGCAGAGATGTCCCTTGAACATTAACAAAGGGAAAATGAGCGGATGCTGGACAGAGGGAATTAGGAATTGGATATAGTTGCTGGTATCAAAGAGCCAAAGAACGATATCTTAAGTAATTAAGAGCTTACTTTTCCCTAATCTAAAAGAAAGACAGAAGTGAGTAATCCAAAGCTAGTTTGATAGCTCCCCTGTCATCAGAGACCTAAGCTTATTTTACTTTTTTGCTGTACCATCTTAGTACATGATACTTGTCCTATGGTATCCTACACTTATACTGTAATATGCTGGGGGTACTGTCCCAGCATATTACAGTATTTCAGTACAAAGGGGAAGGCAAACAAAGTACTCTCGACTGAGACAGTCCCCATTAAAAAGCTTTTGCAGAAGTCCCACACAACTTCAGCTAATATCTCATTGACTGTCATTCATTGTGATGGATGTGGGGAGTTATCTCCTGGCTGTGCATATTACTATGCTGAATAAAATTGGGAAGAGTAGTTACTGGGTGGGCAACAAACACTCTCTGCCACAGCAGCAAATTCAAATAAAATGATGGTAATGCCTAAGTCAAAGTTAGCATCATGAACTAGTTTAGTGTCTGGGAAGAAAAAAGTGAAAGAGCTAAAAGGACCAGAATTGTGGTCAGAAAATAAAATACTGAGATTTAAGATTGCAGGGGTTGGGCAGCTTCGCAGAGGCTGAGGCTATTTAAAAGGCCCAGGATATGCCCATGAGATCTTAGAATCGAATTGATCATGAACCAGAAGTCTCTGTCCTAGAAAAGACCCTGCCTTTTGTTGGAACATAGCCTGGAAAATCACAGCAAAGACCCAGGCGAGGGCTGCACATGCCTCTCTTCATCAAGCACACCCCAATTTACAGGCATCATCATCCATTTAGGGCCAGACTCCTTAAACAGTTTAAGTTTTCAACCTATGGATAGATGGCTGAACACATTGATATTGCTTGGCCAATGCATTTGATAAAACACAGACTTTTAATTGTGGTATTAACTAAACAAATAGTGGTGTGTTATATACTGATTGCCATTTTAAGAAAAGGAGATTTTCTTGCTGGCAATGTGTCAGCATTGTTAAACTTATAATTATTATTTTTGTCCTTATTCAGTAAAATGTGACCCAATCGTTTTCATTTTATATAGTAAGGACATGCCCTCATCTCCGTCAGCCCAAACATGGCCACCTCAGCTGTTCTACGAGAGAAATGTCCTACAGGACAACATGTTTGGTTACCTGTGATGAAGGGTACAGACTAGAAGGAAATGCTAAGCTTACCTGCCAAGGAAATGCCCAGTGGGATGTTCTAGAACCCCGATGTGTGGGTAAGTTCCTGGAAAGTATGGTCCCTTTGATGATTCATTTTTCTTGCTTTCTGATTTTTCTGGTTTTCTGTGAAGACCTAGAACTAAAAATTGATTCATAATGAATATACAAATCCATATATACAGATGCATGGAGGTATAGGTATATAAATAAATATGTTGTTTTGTTCCTCTCCACTGATAAAAAGGCTTCTATACCAGAATACAGTTTTTTAAGTCACTAAAATGTGCAGCTTTAAATGGTAATGCCTTTTTTAAACTGGGGCAATTATTTTTTTTTTAATTAGGATATATTTTTTTAATGCTGTATACTTCTCTTGTTTTGTTAAACACAGTTTACTTTTACCTTGTTGACAAAAGGATAAAAATATGAACTAGTGAATCTTAAGATAAACTCTAAAATTATTTTTCATCGGATTTTCTGCTTTATCCTTCACTGAGAGTTGTGGCATCTTACTACTAAAAAGGGGTCCAGAATGAATAAATTCAGCAGCTTTTCCAATTTGCTGCTTTTTATACACTATTGATAAAAATGACAATGATAATAATGATATGATGGTGATAACTACTATTCAGGGATATCTTACTATGTATCTAATACAGTATACTTGGGAGCATTGGTAGGTATGTAATGAAATAATTAACTTCCAAAAAAAGAAAAAGAAGAACTGAATGTATGGAATAAATTGAGATGGGCCAGGACCCAAAGTGGGAAAACTAGGTACTATAAATATGTCAGTTCCTGCCAAATTGATTTACAGCTTTATTCTAGTATAATCCAGTATCGGACCCATGGGTGATGAGAAGGGACGGTGTCACCAGGAAGGATGTTGGGCTGACCAGGGGATGCATTACCAGTCCAAGAGTTAACCCTCACTGAGCAAGCTCAGAAAAACTGATATTATCATACTGAGTAGAGATTAATCTCCCTGGGACAGGAGAGTGAAATTTACTATTAAACAAAGATTCAGTTTATTAACAATGAGATACCTACTGTTGTGTGTACTAAAAGGCGTTGGCCTGACAAGCATTGTCAGTATTTTTCTTGGGTAAAGAGACTCTGTGGAATTTGGAATTCGTGGGAATACAAATAACGTTCTCTCATTTCCGTATAACAGAGCGCCAGTGCTCCACCTTTCAGAAGCCCAAAGGTGTCACCATATCCCCCGCAACCTGTGGCAGGCAGCCAGCCAAACCTGGGACGATCTGTCAGCTAAGTTGCCGCCAAGGATTCATTTTATCTGGAGTGAGAGAAGAAATGAGATGTACCACCTCTGGAAAATGGAGCACCAAAGTTCAGACAGCTGTTTGTAAAGGTAGGTCTTGTACATTAGTCAGGTTACAAATCAAATTTCCATGTAATGACTGTTGATACATTTCAGGACTATCCCCTCTTGCAACTTTTGTTGCAACCCGTGATAAATTGGTAGGTGTTGCTCCAATATACTCTATGAGGATTTCTTTTTCAAAATGGTAGATTTACAAAATCCAGTTACAATATGCCAGGCAATGACAGAAGAAATATAATGTTAGATCAGGACAATCTTAGAGCTGGAAATGATGTAAGTTTTTTATGAGGAGATGAAAATCTTTGAGGAATTTCTGGCCCATGTAAAGCAGATGAGACTAAATCAATTTAAAAGAAAGTTAACAGTTCTTTGAAACCTGCATCCCTTATTCACAGAACATTTCCATCTTCCTGGCAGCAAGAACGGACTGCTATAAAAAAGCAGGTATTAAAAACAAAAGTTCTTATAGTGAAATACCATAAATATGTTAGAGAAGGGCAAAAAAATGGAACAGATGTTGTTCAAAACAATATTAGTGATCTGAAGAACCAAACTGAGAGTTCCTTCATAATGGAGCACTGATAAAGAACTTCCAACCAAACAAAACGAAAAGATGGCGGTTAAAAATCCCAACAATTGGGGCTTCTATTGAGAAGCCCCGATGTTCATTTAATAAAGGGTTCCAGAAGGAGAGAGAAGAGGGAGTGGAGGAGAATTTTCCTATCAGTAGAAGTAATTTTTCCTGAGCCACAGAAGGGCTTGAACCTTTAGATCAAAAATACCCCTTAGGATCAGGCAGGCCTGTTTTCACTACTGCTGGTGAAGTCCAGAATTAAGGACAAAATGTTAGATAAGTTTTCAGAGAGAAAAGAGAAATTGCACAGGAGGAACAGGAATCAGAACCATGTTATATTTCTCTTTTCCAACTCTAAAAGCAAGAAGGAAATGTGGCGATGTCCGCAGAATACAGAGAGAAAATAGATGTAAACTTTAAATCCCAAATCTGGTCTAGCTATTATTATTCAAATGTGAAGGAAAAACCAAATACTTTTTCAAATTTTCAGAATCAATATGATAATACATCTTTGTTGGGGAGAATTGTTAAGTATAAGCCTCTCTGAGGAAAAAAAAAAAGATAAATAAAAACAAATTAAATCAATTCAGATATATGTATTCTACTGCAAGTTACAGAAGACCTAATTTAAGGTAGCTTAAAATAAGGGGATTTGTTATATAATAAGAACTTAGCTCCACAGTAACTAACGTGGGTATGTGTAATGTTACCACATCTGATTCAGTGTCTATACTGCAAAGTTTCACACCGCAAAAAAATATCATTGACTTTAATTTGTTGTTTGTTTTGACAGTATCTTTTAGCACCACTAATTAATTCAATTTGACAGCCCTGTTCTAAAGTGTAGTTCCTTCCTCCCACAGTCAACATTCATTTTTTTTTCTGTTTTTCTTTTTTAATTTCACTCAAAAAATATTTATCAAGCTTTTATTACATGCCAGATACTATATGGTATAATGGGACAAGAAATATCCTGGCTTTTAAAGAGCTTCAATTCTATTGAGGGTAAAAATTTTATTTCAAAATGGTGTGTTGAGTTTAATGGTTAAGAAGGACAGAGAACTGTGGGATCTTGGGGAGTGAGCACCTGAAATGGACCAAGAGAGTCAGAGAGAGCTTCTTGAGGTGCTTGTGTCTATGCTGAGAATTACAGGACAAATAGTGGTTACCTAGGGAGCGGGGAAAGAGGGTGTCGATTCAGGCAAATAAAAGAACATTGGCAAAGGGTCAAGGAAGACCATGGAGCTTTCATGGGACTGAGAATATTCGATGTGGAGAGTGAGTTCCGGTGGGGGATCTGTAAGAGATAAGACGAAGTCGGTAGGTACTGGTTCATGAAGGTCTTCATAAGCCAGGCTGAGATAAATTATCCTGAAGGCAGTTGTGTATTCCAAATCAGTCAAGAATTGGGATATAAAAGATGAGTCACAAAGTGTTAATATGCTTTTATCTCATTCTTAAATGACTTAGAATTATTCATCAGTGTATTAATTGACTTGTGTATTTTCTGAATCAGACGTGGAGGCTCCTCAAATCCACTGTCCTGAGGACATAGAAGCTAAGACTCAGGAACAGCAAGACTCCGCTAATATCACCTGGCAAATCCCAACAGCTAAAGATAACTCTGGGGAAAAGGTGAGATTCATGCAAATATTTGCATTCTTTTTCAAATGGATTCTAAATACACGGCAAATATGTACGATATTGAAGATTTACTAATACTCTAATGATGGAACTCATTTTATGTATACTAATAAATATGAGTGCCTCATTTGTTTAGAAGAATGATCAGCCTTGAGTTTTTAATTAGGAATTTTAAAATACAAAGAAAAAGACAAATGTATTTGACTACAAAAGTATTTTCACATTTTTATTTTAGAAAATTCGTAAATTAAGAGTCAAATAGAAAACTAGAGAAAAATGTTTCAAACTTTTCAAAGATTACAATGTTTATTACATAACATTAAAACCAATTTACTTTTATCACATAATTTTCAAATGGACGAAGAAGGTAAATATACTCAGAAAAGAAAGAAAATATCTATGCCATGCAAACATATGAGAATCTAATCTTAGCATTACAAATTAAGAAACTATGAATTAGAATGATGATCTGGTGCCATATTTTTGATTTACCAAAAGTAATGATATTTAATGTAAGTAAGGGAACTTTGGGTGAGAGCTTCGATACTGACACTATCAAATAATGATGAGAATGCAAATTATTACTGTGCTTTGGAAAAGAAATTTTGCATCATCTGCCAATAAAATGTTAATGATTTTGAGGTTAATAATCCTGTTCATGGAAATTTATTATAAGGACATAATAAAAATGTTTTTAAATTCTCTGTACAGAACTATTCGTTCAAGTACTGTTTACAGTAGTAAAAATGTTCAATTGATTTTTCTTAAAGAAATTACCATATATTTATTCTACAGAAGATTATAGAGACATTTAAGAGTCATCTTAAGTTCTAAAGACAATGTAATAGCATAAAAATGTTTTATGATATTATATTTAAAAACGAAGAAGCATTTTCTATATATGCCAATGTTAGAAACAATATAAATAGAATAATATAGAAAAAAAATTCACCAAAAGGCTGTGCTCGATTTTTTTTCTTTCACAGTATATGTGAAATATTGTGTCATTTTTAATTTCACTTAACTAATTACATATAAATCAAAAAATAAAAATGTACTATTGATATTAACTTCAACGTTCAAAATATCTATTTATCTTTAAAAGGTATCAATCCGTGTTCACCCGGCTTTTACCCCACCTTACCTTTTCCCAATTGGAGATGTTGCTATCACGTACACGGCAATTGACCCATCCAGTAACCAAGCCAGCTGCACCTTCCATATCAAGGTCATTGGTAAGTCTTCAAATTACCTGGCAGGTTTGTGAAAATAATCCAGTTCCCCAAGGACTTTGCCTCTTTATCTTTTCTACTGATTCTTCCTAGTGGCATTGAAACCTACTCAACACACTCCTTCTTTGAAACCTACATACTCTTTAGCTATCACTATAGCCCTTTGATTTCCTCCCATATGAGCCTTTTAAAAAGTTCCCAGTGGTTGTCTTCTCTTTTGGCTTTACTGCCATTTATTCTCAAAGTCACTCAAGTCTGGCTTGTGTCTCCTTCACTCATATAAACTACTTTCATCAAGGTCACCAGTGATCTCTGAAGTTATTCTTATCACATGCTTTTTAGTCTTTACATAATATTTCATTAGATTTTACATTATTTACCACACTCTCCTTATCAAAACTGTCTCCTTATCAGCTTCTCTGATACCAGTCTTTCCTGTCCCTGCACTCCATTCTTCTCATCTATCCTTCTTTATTGCTTTCCTAGGCTTCTCTTCCTCAGACCAACTCTCAGTTGTGGATTATCCCCAGGGTTCCAGCCTTGATCCTCTTTTCTTTCTCTCTCTATAGTTTTTCTGGTGATTTTGTTAACTTACAACTCCCAGCTTTCTGTCTCCTGCTCAGATCTCTTTTATGAAATTCACACCAACATATAAAACCCCTTACTGGGCTTTCCCATGTGGCTGTTCTACCGGCGTTTCAAACTCACCCAAACATATTTCTTAACTTAGAAAATGATACACCTGGCCACCAAACAAAAATCTGGAAGTCATCCTTGACTCCCCATCAATAAAATCCAGTAAGTTTTCAGGTTCTACTGGTTTCCTCTACTTAATATCTCTGAAATCTGTCTCTATCCTCACAACTAGTCACTACTATAGGTCAGTTCTTTTTTATTTTGTTTCAAAATTTTTTGGCTTGGTTCACTGTACCATCTCCCAGTCAATCTTTGGGCTTTCCAATCAATTCAGTAGATATTCAGTGGCTACCGCCGAGACTTAATACATGGAGAAATATGTAGCTATCTGTAATCATCACAAGCACAGAATGACCCCAAACTGCTTGAGTTTATATCCAACTCTACCATTTAAGGCAGTGAGACCAGTCACCTCTCTGTGCCTCAGTTTCTTCATCTGAAAAATAGAATTGATAAATGTATTACCTCATAGGAGTATTGTCAAGTTTTTAATTAAGTAAGCTATATAAACCAATGAACTAGTGCCTGAAACATTAAGCTCTTATGTATAATTTTGCTAAATTGGTCTCAGATATATTTTGATATGTTTATTTTAAAATTCGGTCAGTACATTGAATTTATTTTATTTTAAGAATGTTACATAACTTCTTGAAATAATGAAAAATATCTCAGACTGGTTCCTTATCCTAGAAAAAATAGGTTTTGGCAAAAGTAGATAGAAAGACCCAAGTAAAACTCACTTTAAGTTATTTCATAGTACTTACTTTTTTTAATTACTTTTTCATTGTTTTAAACATGAACTTTACAAGTCACATAAAAAAACGTGTTGGGTTTGTTTTTTACGGTGTTATGCTTTTAAACATGAAAATGTGGTTCAAGAGTTTGCCAAGTTTTAATTTTTCGCAATGAAGAGGCAGCATAGTGAAATGTAAAATGCATACCCAAGTGTCTAGCTAGACACTAGCTGAATTTACACATTATGAATGAGAGAGAGGAAATGGGGAGAGGAGAGGGAGAGGGAGAAGAAAAGGTTAAGAGAGAGGGAGAGAAGGAGCTGGGGTTGGGGGGAGAAGGAGAGACAGAGAGAAAATATTCCAAAGGCTGAGTTTTCTTGTTTTCCTCAGATGACAGGGTGTTAGTGTCTCACTGATAAATGAGAAAAAGCAGGAATGCGTTTGCATAGCATTCCACAGAATGTTGCCTCACTTGCTTTGAAATGGACTTTCCTTTCTTTTTTGGAGACAGTGCATCTGTTGGTGCCTGCAAATCTTTTGACAGTATTTTAAAAAGTCTTACTACTCTCTTGTACCTGTATTTCAACTTTAAAGTGTTGAGCTAAAATCAGATTAAGTTTAGAAAATATTGGAAATACTCATTTGCAATCTCTTTGGGAAAATAGTAAATACTGCCAGATTTTTCCAGTTTAACTATGAATTGACTCGATTCAGCAACCTCAAAGTGCTACTACCTTGAACCCCTCCTTCAGTGTGAATTATAGTGCTCAGCAACCCAGACTCACGGTTTTTAAGTTTCTGCTGTGGCTTTTAGCACCTCTCCATTATAACCTCCCACTCCCATTTCCGCACCACATCCTGCTCTTTGTCTTTACCTATGATGAATCAACCTAGAAATCTTAAACTCCAGTGTCCCAGCTTTGGACATATACCTCCTGGAATTTCAGCAACATCACATCCTCACTTATATTTTGCATATTCTACAACATGACAGATCTCTGCCCATCGGTTCTTCCATTTAGCCTGTCTTGACCCTTCAGATAAGAGGAACATCATGGGAGTCATCCAATGAAATGACTAGTTTGGTCATTTTACTCCTTTTGCTTATCTAGGAGGGTTCTCATCACTTCCAGGTGGATCAGCTCAACTACTGCTGGTGAAACTCACAAATTAAACGCCTACCATATCCAGATTGCCTTTCATACCTCTGTGCTCATGGTGATTTTAGTAACCTAGTGTTTCTTCTTCAACAGGCAGAAGGAAGTATAGCAAGAATCAGCTTTTTCTTTTGATGTTGAGATACAAAATATACCTCTTCATCAAGGGGGCCCCAGGGCCAGCATGGTATCTCTCAAGGTTAGGGTTCTTTGCCAGCACAAGTGGACTTCAGTTCTCTCTCACAAATTCCCTCATCATTTTTGAATATCAATTGTGAATTCTTTCTCTGGTTCCATGTTTTTTAGATGTACAACCACCTAGCATAGACAGGTGCAGATCCCCACCTCCAATCCAGGCCTCAGAGAAGGAGCACGCTGCAACCTGGGATGAGCCTCAGTTCTCAGACAACTCAGGTGAGAATGCAGGCATTTTTTTTTTTTGTCAGTGTGGTAATGCTGAACTATATTTTTTAAAAGCTTTTTAAAAGGATAAAAAAGAAATGAAAAGCAAATTATATCTGTCTAAGTAGAGTAAGGTAATGTATTTTAATGCTAGGATGATTATACACAATTTAACATTATTATTCTTACCTATCCATGAGATTTCTCTTCATTCAATATTCAATGGGCATTAACTTGTGCTAGGTGTTATATTTGAAGATGTTCTAATAAATTCATTGAGTCTCTAAGCTTGCGTTGCCCTGAATGCATGAACTTTACATCTTATTTGTCTTTTTGGTGCAGTTCTATGTATTCATACTCCATTCTTAAACATTTACCAAAAAAATTACAAAAGTTCATAGAAAAGCAGAAAAAAGATTGGCAAATACAACTGAAGTTCCCCTTAAAGATTGCAGTAAACCCCAGCAAACAACACTAAAAATGCAAATTAAATGAATTCCTAATTAAATTTCCATTATTCAGATAGACTAGTCACAGAAAATAATTTATTTAGCAAGAAAAGAATGCCTTAATTTAATGAAGTTTTTGAGTCTACTATTTCTACGTCATACTATAAATATTACATTTTTTATTTTCTACTAGTGGCCAAATTAGCATAAATTGAATGCCCAGCTGGTTTGTATAAATAGAAAATGAAAATTCAAATCAAATAAGATGACTAATAAAGTGACTGAAGACCGGTAACCCCCAAATTGGATTTCTTCCTTTCTTTCTAGGAGGTGTGTTGGTCATTACAAGAAGTCATACGCCAGGAGACCTTTTCCCTCAAGGCGAGACCATAGTGAAGTATACAGCCACTGACCCCTCAGGCAATAACAGGACATGTGACATCCACATTGTCATAAAAGGTATTGTCTTCAGAAGTCTTCAAAAATCTAGTCAACATTTGATAAATGAAACTGTTGTTGCACTCTATTTTGTGAAACAAAATAGACTACAAGCAGTAGATTTTTAAAGTTAGAGTACTGACAGATTTTCTTGAGGTTTCTAATTATTATTACTTCAGTTCATAATGAAAAAACAACATTTTCTTCCAGGGTAGTCTTTTAATTAACATTTTATTCACATTTTCTCTAAAGGTACAGAGTATTATTGTCATGATCCTATTTGGAATGCTTCAGGAGACCAACTCTGAAAATATATTTGCTATATAGTGTTATCTAGTTTTCACTTTTTTTCCAAAAGAATGCCAGAAATAACTTTGAATCAGAAATAAATACTTTTAGCTTTTCATAAAATATGCACAACCTCTATAATAATATCAAAAGCAAACATTACCGTAATCCCACACAGGATTTATGGTGAAAGTTATTCTACGAATATAGTGGACAGGAGGAATCCTTTTCATAATTCAACTTAGACTCCAGGAATTTAATTTTCCTGTATCAGTATATATGAATAATACATTGTTTTATACAGGTTCTCCCTGTGAAGTTCCATTTACACCTGTAAATGGGGATTTTATATGTACCCGAGATAGTACTGGAGTTAACTGCACACTAAGTTGCTCGGAGGGCTATGATTTCACAGAAGGGTCTACAGAGAGGTATTATTGTGCTTATGAAGATGGTATCTGGCAACCACCATATTCCACTGAATGGCCAGACTGTGCTAGTAAGTTTTAATTTTTTTCTGGACTCATTTCGTATATGTGAATGTGTGTCTGCCTGAATGTGTACATTTCTAAGCATTACAAAGGAAAATTGCCTTACTATAGGGATTAAGTTTAGTGAGTAGAAAATGTTGTCATGAATTGGAAATGTTTTCAGATAAATGTTTGTCCCTTGATTTTAAAATGTTAGCCCACCAGAGTCTTGTTATTGATTAGATTGCTATAGGACAAAATTCAGTTTAAGGCAAAGCCATCTAGACCCCCTCACTGTCATTTACCAGAAATAACTGAAGAGACTTGTTAGCATGTTGTTCTTGACTTGTAAACTTAAACTTAACATACACTCTCATTGTCTTCAGAAGAACTAACATTTAAAGTAAGAACCAATGTATATGATGGAATAAGAGATCAGTCACATATTCTTTAGATCTGGTTTATTTTTAAAGCTACAATCTTAAATACATATTGTTATTTAAAAAAAACAATATCTTTGTCTACTGGAAATAATATTTCTGGAGTGAATTTTTGATTCAGTACCACAGGACATGCCAATATCCTGGGAAAAAAGTAAAGCACGCTTCCTTGAGCAATTTTTTCCCCAAATTTGGGAAGTAAGGAGAAGTAAGGAGAAACAATAGGATTTTAATGGTGATGCTATCAGGAGGCATTGTCTCTGAATATTTTGAGTCTAACCCTACAAGCTTCTGATCAAAGGAGAAGTTTGTCTCTGTGAAATTACATTTTTTAGAAATATAATTTCACATAATCAGAAATTGTAAAATGTCTATTGGTTGAAAACATAACATATGTTCTAAGTTTATATAAATATAAAATATAATATCTTTGATTCCCATGATTTTTCCCAGAAATATAACGAAAACAATTTTTATATATGTTTTTCCATTAAATGCTTACTTTTTCATATGGTTATAAGTCAAGAATAATTTATGAAAGGAAATTCATCATTGGATAACTGGGTACAGCGTTTGCTTGGCTTACATTTGGTTTATTATGATTAATTAATGCCTAGAAACTTTTCTTAACTGTCATCTCTTGTTTTTATAACAACTCCACAAATCATGTTAGAGTTAAGATACTAAATCATAGTTATCCCATGAAAAGTTAAATCTTTATTTTGAAAACACTAAGCTGTTGAAGCTGTTTTTCCCAATATTTTCCAGTAAAACGTTTTGCAAATCATGGGTTCAAGTCCTTTGAGATGCTGTACAAAGCAACTCGTTGTGATGACACAGATCTTTTGAAGAAGTTTTCTGAAGCATTTGAGACAACCCTGGGGAAAATGGTATGTCAGTAGTATGTCATTATGGTTCGTCATTTTTAAAAGATGCTGTTGAGTTTTTTATAGCCCCCTGGGTGACCTGCAACAGAAATTCCTTGTCCCAATGTTCTCCCTCTTCTTTGTGATCCAGACTTGCTCCTAATATTTAGAATTATTCATAGGTTTTGGCCTTCTATAGTGAATTACAATTTAATCTGTATTTAAACATTTTGAATTTTTAAAAACACCCTGAGTCAGAAAGTCAGAGAAGCTTAGGGTTCATGTGGTTTGAGAATGTCTGCTTTATGATTTAAAATATGACAAAAATGCCATTGTAGACTATATTTATTTTATGATAATTGAAAATTTAAAGGATTTTCTTTTTAATGCATTTTTAAAAGGCTTTTTCAAAGATTACAGTAAAAGCAAAACAATGTATTTAGCTGTGTCGAGCATCTTGAAGGCTTGAAACATGTTGTACATGTATTTTACCCTAACAGAGTAGCTTAGATTTTGGATAGATTCTGAAAGTAGATTTAGTAGTCACAGTAGATTTGATGTAAAGCGTGAGAGAGAGTCGGGAGATTGAGTATACAGGAATGTAGGTGCAGGCGTGAGTGCGCATGGTGCTTTAAGTGTGTGAAAGGATCTTTTCTGACTTCACCTGTTTTCTCAGTGAAGAAAAGATGCAGAATAATCAGCTTAGAGTAAGGATTTGGAGGAGTTGTCAGAGGTTTGAGAAGAGGCAAGATGATATGAAAATTTCCTAGGAGAACATAAATGAATATACTTAAGAAACACAGCAGGATTGGCAATAAGGGTTGTGTTTTCTCTCATGCTGTAATTGACCGTGTGAATGCAGGTGTGTAGAAAGCAGAGCAATTCATTTCACTACAGTTAAATGCTCTAGATAAACAAATTGGGGACAGTATATGCAAGGATGTAATTCATGACGATGGACCGTGGAATCTAAGATGAGTAAATAAGGAAGTGAAGAAGACATCAGGGGCTGATGAACGGTGAAGAGGTGGTAGGGTTAGTGGATTGTAAAGTCTGATGAAGCCAACAAATTGTTGGGTTCCTGGGGCTAGAAGAGGGTGCAGTTGCTGGTAATGATGAGGTCTTGAGGGTGTGGCCATGAGAATGAGTGACAAAGTAAGGCTGGCAGACAGAAGAGGGAAATGAAGTGAGAAGCCCAGGCAATGGAAGGATCAGTTAGCTGGATATAAAAATCACCAGGAATTATAACAGGGACAGTTAATAAATGTTCTTGGAATCAAGTGGGGGTGTGTGACTCAGAATGGGAAAAGGCTACGGATGATGGCCACAGGAGGGGCAATGTATGGTATGCTTGGTGCCATAAGTTTCAAAACGGTGAGGCTCGAGAAGATGCCTGATCTGAAAGCATCGATGAAGTGAGGAGGACATGTCCTCCACCTCATGCCTACCACTTTAGGAAACTGGAAATCAGGTTTCATTGAGAACAAAGGTGAAGAGAACATTACAAGAGGAAGTACCAAAAATAATAGGAAATTTGCTGATTACCGACTGTGAGGTTCAGAGGGTACAGAGGAAGGTTTTGAGGACTTGGAGACGGGAGATTGGGTCAGAAAATGGGAATCAAAAGAGCCATACGGAGTAAAAGTTCAGAGAGAAAAGTTATCCCAGGAGTCCTGGGCTTTTCTTTATAAGAGGCATGAGATTAATCCTCATGGTTCACAGGCAGTCAGAGGGAGGGAAAGGGGTGGAGAGGGGTCAGGAACCTTTCCAAGAACAGGTGGAGCTCTAGAGCCCTCTCCTCCTTCCTGCCGATGGAGGTGTGAAGGCCTGGGAAGCAGAGGGCTCCTCCAGAGCACACAGAGATGTGAATGACATTTCATCCTCCTCATTTTTTTTTTTATTTGCAGGTCCCATCATTTTGTAGTGATGCTGATGACATTGATTGCAGACTAGAGGACCTGACCAAAAAATATTGCCTTGAATATAATTATGACTACGAAAATGGCTTCGCAATTGGTAATTAATTTATTTAGTGTCAGTAGTTTGCAAGATTGATGTGCAAAATAAGAAAATAATTCCAGAAGAGTGGGACAAACTAGAAAAATGAATTTGATTAATTTATTTATCAAGTTATTTTTCGATGACTGGATAATTTGATAATTTGTGCCTAAGGATCTTTATGGATATATTAAATTTGGGGTATCAAATAAATTCTTTCAAACTATTAGCCAAAACTCTTCAGGATGATAAAAACTAAGAGAACAAAGTCACTTTCAAATATTGATATGCTGCCTTAGAAGAGAATAGTAATAAAGTTTTAACAGCATTTTTCATATGGCATTCAGGTTAAATTACAGTGAAGCCATTAATTTAAAATAGTTACACATGTAAAATGAAGCATATATAAAAAAATAATGGAGCAAACCATGAAGGGAAATAGGAATTGATTAAAATTCTGCGCCCATCCCCCTATTCACTTCTAAAGCTAAGATATTAAGTCAAACATAGAATGGTTTAAATGCCTATATAACTCCATAGAAACTTTTCTTTCTACTTTTAATGTAATTAATCCATTGGCAATCCAAATTTAGTATGAAGTACATAAAATTACAGTATAAGGTTGTAGATGAAACCCTGTATGTGGTACATTATGGGCAATTTAAGCAATGGTCAAGGGCAGTTTGACTTGTGACTTAACGTTAGAAACTAAATGCTGATGATGGTGCAGCTGTAGAATCATTTATTTCAATGTCCCAAATGTCCAGGACCAGGTGGCTGGGGTGCAGCTAATAGGCTGGATTACTCTTATGATGACTTCTTGGACACTGTGCAAGAAACACCCATGGGCGCCGGCAAAGCGAGATCTCCACGGATTAAAAGAAGTGCCCCATTAACTGACCATAAAATTAAGTTAGTTTTTAACATCACAGGTAAGGACAAACTATTTGAAAAAAATAATATTATGCGAAATTCTTGGTTGGAAACCTATTTTTCAAATTTCCCATTTGTTCTCATTACCAGGATGTGACCCTGGGACTGAAGAGATCACAGTCAAATTTAAGTCTTGTTGTTTTTTGCAATTTAATATCACATATTTATTTTATGGTTCTCACATCAGCAAGCATTTTGGTTTGTTCTCATCTTGGCATGGTGAACTAAGGCAGTCTTCTAAGACGCAAGAATTTAATAGGAACATGTTATAATATTCCTGCATCCACAAAAAGGCGATGCAGATCCAGCATCTGAGAGAAAGATTAAAACAAACTCTATTGTCATTAATATAATCTGTGTACTAGTTGCTTAGTCAGTAGTGGTTGAGTTTACTTCTCCTGGAAGGTTTTTAATGTGTCATTTCTTTTTGGTAAAAACTAACTACAAATGACCTCTTGAAACACTATGTGTTATGTTTTATATTATTTTGTTTTTATCTCAGGTAGTGTGCCTTTACCTGATGAAAGGAATGACACCCTCGAAATGGAAAATCAACGACGACTCATTAAGACATTGGAGACTATCACAAATCAGCTGAAAAGGACCCTCAATGATCCCTTGTATACCTTTCAGCTCGCTTCTGAAATTCTTGTACCTGACAGCAATTCTTTAGAAACGGAAAAGGCTTTTCTCTTCTGCAGACCAGGCTCCGTGCTCAGAGGGCGCATGTGTGGTAAGACTTTTCCCTGCAATCAAAAATATTTGGTATATATTGGGTTAAATGAGAGGGATAGAGCCATTTTACAACTACAACTAAGATAATGAAGCAAAATGTACATTTCGCTATTGTCACATGGTTGTTATTATCACTACTTTGTCTCAAAAGTCTAAATAACCACTATTGATCAGGACAAGAGAACTATTTTAGGTGAGGGACTCAAATCTTAGTTTAATTTATGGATCTTTAGACTTCACAGCTTTCAACAGCAGCTCCAACAATAACTCATTTTGACCACTTCTGGAGGCTGGCTCAGCACATCTTGTGCTTAATCCTATTTACCACCTCTATGAGGTACCATTATGATCAAGTCCATTTTACAGGTGAGAAAACTTGATGCTAGGGAGGCTAAGAACTTACCCAGAGAGCCCAACCCCATTAAGACCGTGAATGGTGTCACCAAGATTCCCACCCGGGCAACCGACACTAAGTCCTCATAGCACAGAACTAATTGTTTTAAGGGTGTAGGTCAGTGGTGCCTTGACAATATTGTTCAACCGTCACCTCTGTCAGAGTTCTCAAACATTTTCATCACTCCCAGAGGAGACCCTGTACCCATTAAGCAGTCACTCCCCATTCTCTCCCCTCCTGCCCCCCCCCAACTCCCCATCCCTTAACTTTAACCCTTATTCTAGACTGTCACAATCTGGATCAATTCCAGTCTGTTTCCCATTAACAAGTCATTATTTATAGATAGTAGAATCTCCACTAACCACACTCTGTACACTCAGCTGCACCAAATGACACGAGGCTTCTGTTCACCTCCCCGTAGGCATGGGGTCTTGCATCCTGGTTGGAAAACCTCCTTCAACAGTTCTTAGTGGTGCTATTCTGAGAGCCTAGCTGGGTTTTTTCATGGTGTGATCAATTCAGCACAACAAGTACATTAAAGTTGTCATTCTGCGCCTGCTTTCATTTCCTCCCCACCCTGTGAGTAAAAACCAAGAAGCACCTTGGCCCATTTTCCACATTTTCAGCGTGGTCTTCAGACAACCTGTGTCAGCATCACCTGAAGTACTTGTTGAAATGCATCTTGACTCAGGCCCCCATCCCAGAACTAACGCGTCTGGCACTTTGGCAACAGGGCCTTGGAATCTGCATTTTAGTACATTCCCAGGTATTCTGCACATTTTCGCACCTCAGAATCACTGAGGTACTCATTTCAAGTGCACTCTCTATAAGAATACGACCCTTGCTAGCAGGCTTTCAGTGAAATTTAACATTCCATTTCAGTCTCAGAAATTTTGAATCACTCCATGCCTGGCAAAGAGTAAGCCAAATTTCCAAGGAAGAAAGGTCCTAAAAATTGGCCTTTTCCTTGGGGCCTCGGCTCCAAGGATGCCTGGACTTGCCTTCAGTGGGCAATAACTCCTGTAACCAGAGACAAGGATCTGCTTAATTCACCTGATACAGACTCACTGCCATTTTTGCTTGTTTTTGTTTCTAGAAATGATGCTATAATAGATAAGCAGTCAGTTTTATAAAGGGAACCATTCAGAGGAACAGCTAGGAACCTATTTTTAATACCTCAAAGTCTCAGACCAACCTAACCATTCATTGTTGTAGTCTTTTCTTCAGTGGCCTTCTCTTTGTTACCATGTGTTTCCCAGGATGGTTTAATTTATTGTCACTTTAACCCATACTTTAAAACCTCCATCATATAAACCCTAAGCTTGGTCAACAAGAATTTGCATTTTCTAAAAAGAGCCTACTGTTGGTTTCTAGGAATATATTTTTGGAAAGTTTATCTTGTAAGTAAACCTCTAGCAGAAATTTTTACCTATAAACTATAGTACCTGGAAGCAGACTTTCTTACTTTCATGCCTTATGAGAAAAGAACCCAGGTGTGTTTCATTCCTGTTGTTCACTATATTTGGTGTATCCTGTTTGTTTTTTCTTCAGTCAATTGCCCATTGGGAACCCATTATTCTCTGGAGCGTTCTGTCTGTGAAAGCTGCCTGATGGGCTCCTATCAAGATGAAGAAGGGCAGCTTGAGTGCAAACTCTGCCCAGCTGGGACTCACACCGAATATCTCCATTCGAGAAGCATCTCAGAATGTAAAGGTAGAGGTCTCATGCACGTTTTGAACAGAAGCCTGAATTTTCTTCTCCAGTTAGGAAATCAAAATGGCAAATACAATGAAATAAGAGCATTACTGGAAGCAATTGCATTATTTTTTTTCTTTCAGTTATAAAATATTGCCTGAACGTTTCATATACTTTAAAGAGGTCCATTTTATCTTTCCTTTCAGAACACTCTGTTGCTCTAAGTTAGTCTCCACTGTCAATAATTCCAATCGATATTCATCAGTTAGCCTGGATTTTTTCATTGAAACTCACTTTAATTAGTAGAAAGAACTCTTATAATACTTAGCAATTGTTAGGTTGCTTTTCGTTAGAATAATATTTGATTTCATGGGATCAACTCTGTTTATTTGGAAATTAATAACAACAGATACGTATGCATATATTCTTGCTAACAAAATAGTCAATATTTTCAAAATATTTTACTGTTCTTCTCAATGAATGTGCCTGATGGAAAGTTTTCTTTCCTAATTGAAGTTACAGTAAGACACTAAAGAAGAAATTTGAAAGAAGAAATTTCAAAATCATGCCTCCTTGGTTTTGTTGCCAATGCAAGTGTAATGGCAAATATAAACTCGAGAGCAGTACTGAGTGATTGGAAGTGCACTAAAAGTGTTAGCAATGCTGACAAAGCATCATTTGGAGGTCAAGGGCAAAGAGAAAGGACAGCACACTTGAAGTCAGAGAATCTGGTCCTAGTCTTCCTCTACTACAAAACCATTGCAATGACTTTTAGAAAGTTGCTCAGTTAACCTCTCTGGGCTTGGTGCAAAGACTAATTTTTACTTTCTCTTCCACCAGCCATCAAATGAAATGGTGTTTGTAGATAGGAAGAGGTAAGAGGACCAGTTCTTATTTAGAGCTACAAAGGTGCCAGCTTAGTTATGAGGCTTTAGCCCAATTTGGGGTTTTGTTTTCATCGCCCAAGAGAATGGTATACAAGGTGAGAACTTGTGCAAGGACAAGCTCCCCCATGCACAGCTTGTTCTTATGATAGTGACTTTCTGAGCTGCAGATTTCTAACTTCACTCAAAAGATATTTATTTATACTTTTCGTGTGTCAGACACTGTGCTGGATAATGAAAGAAGTAACCGGAAACGAGTCTAAAACTTACTAGTATGCAGAAGCATTGGGAAGTCTAAAATACAGTGTGTATGCTCGGAGTTCTTTTGTCCCTCATTCTGTCCTAAAATGAAAATGCGAAAATGCTATCCTATACAGTGCTAATTTTATACAACTTAATGTCATCGTTATTAACCATATTGTGTTTTTTTCTTTTTAGCTCAGTGTAAACAAGGCACCTACTCATCAAATGGGCTTGAGATTTGCGAATCATGTCCGCTGGGCAGTTATCAGCCAGAAATTCGTGCCAGGAGCTGCCTCTCATGTCCAGGAAACACTTCAACTGTGAAAAGAGGAGCCATGGACATTTCTGCTTGTGGAGGTTATCTGAGCCTTAGATATTGATATTTCTTCAAACCTACTAGGTTCTATACGTGGAGGAGTGGAATATTTTCAGCAAAACCGTGTGTCTACTGTGTGTAAAGAATGTAAATAACTGTCTCTTCATAGAATGTTTCCTTTTATTCAGCCAGCCGAAACTTAAGTATAAACACCCGCAATATAAACACTGTGCTAATACAATTAGGAACATCAAGGAGTACAAGACTTGGTACTAGGCCTCAAGAGGAATAAACATGTGGCTTTATGAGGTGGTAGAGTACATCTTAACTAGGAACTTCGTTTCCTTGTTTATAAAATGAGGTCCTGCCTTGAAAGTCTAAAAGTACATTCTATGAGTTATGACATTTCATTCTCTACAACTGAAGATTTTCACAAGTGCTTATCCACTCTGCCTACACATCAGAATCATCTGCACATTTACATCAGTATTTTAAAAATACTGAAGCCCAATCTCCAGCCCCAGACATTCTGATTTAAATGGTCTGGTTTTCTTTTAAAGTTTTCTCAGGTGATTTTACAGTAACAGGAAAATTTGAATAGATTAATTTTGGTTCTCAGACGTCAGCACGTAGGACTTGTTAAAACACAGTTTTTAATTCAGGTCTGATTTGGGGCCTGAGAATTTGCATTTCTAATGAGTTTTGAAGTAAAGTTGATTCTACTTGGTTCAGGGACAACATGTTGAGAGCCACTGGTTTACATATAAATAAAAAGATGAGGTCCAACTTTCAAATCATTCTAATGTCCCTACTAAGTACAGATTTCCAGCAGTGTAAAAACTGGAAGACAAAAACAAAAATAAAAGATGAAAATTTAGATTGATAGTGAAACTAGGAATGAAGTCAGAGTCAGCCTATTATAGGAAATTCCCAAAAATCTGCAACCACTTTGCAAAATCAGTGGTCCTGGATTAAAAATAAAAAGTTGTTGGCCTCCCTCTGCTATATCACTGGGAACGGAACAAGCATGCCTGGCTAAAAGATGACTTTTAAAAAAATTTTGTATCCTCCTTATTTTCTATGCCCTTATTTAAGAATCTAAGGTCTATGGCAATCTCAGAATTAAAAAAGCTGTTCCCTTGTTGAATGAGTGATGTTTTTAAGAAGCTAGTGTGCTGGTTCCCCATTTCTCTCAAGCTACACATACACACACACACGAACACACATATGCGTACACACATTCACATGCACACACACACACATACCTCTCCCACCCTCGTTGCATGCCAGTCCTATGTACATCTGCATTTAATTAGAAACAGATTCCTAGGAAACAACTGCTGAATACCTTTGAGTGTAGTAGTGGGCAGGGTGGTGTCCAGCATTGCATCCTGGGAGATGTAGTCCTCAGTTAAGTGCTACAGAGAGCACATACAATGAAGTATAGGTTTTTATGTACTTCATCTGTTAAAATTATCTCAGTGTAGTAGGATCACGGTAGACAAAGTCTTTTAGACCTGAGGAATTGGGTGTGTAGTATTCATCAACCCAGTGTTTCACTGAAGAGTTGAGAATTTAACAAGGACCTATTTGAAATTCAAACTACGTCTGTTGTGTAATACCAACTTTGGGGTTTTGTTTTTTTTTCTTTTTTTTTTTGGCGGGGCAGGGGTGGGGGGAGAGGAGGGTTTAATTAAAAGTCAAACAAGCCTTCAACATAATGGTTGAAATAGATCTATTACAGACTCTTATTTTGTCAGCATACAAACTAATTTGGGGAGAAAATCTTCAGTAAAAAATTCTCTCTCTCCCTCTCTGCAACCACAAACCAAGGAGGATTTTTACAGTGAAACGAGTTCGTATTTGACAAGTTTTCTCCTTTAGCTTTCCAAATAAGCACTGGGGTTTGTCTAATACCAAATTATTGCAATTAAGCCATTCTAATTCCCAGAAAGTCTTCAAACTTCTGGTAACTGCCCTATTTTCTATCATTCCTAGCACAAGTTTAACCACATCTTGCTTGTCATGAGTGAGAACTGGGAATGACAGAAGTCAGCACTCTGCCCCACTGCGCTACATAAACACCATTTTACCTTAAATTCATTTGAGTTCTGAAACGGTCCCTTGTGTATTTTAAAAACTCTTAATTTTCAATTCCCTCTTCCTCTTTTTCTTTTTTTTTTTTTACTTTCTTTTCTTTGATTTCTTACTGTATTGATTTATTTTTATGGGCATGTTGCGCAGTTTTACTTTTTTTTTCTAAGATATTTTTTACATTCTTCAGCATGTTTCACTTAAAATATCAATCAATGTAGCCATTATATTTAAGTAATATAATATTTAAGTTATAACTATGTTAAAGTAATATTATGTGCTTTATACATTTCATCTTTGATTACTTCTTAGACTATTAAATATTCTTGGGTCTATGGTTACAAACTCAAAAGTCTGAAATTTTTTCATTTTTTAAATGATTTTATCGGAATAAGTCTCACATATGATTTTTTGATGATTTGTTTACATGTGGTCCCATAGGAGAAACAGAGATTGTTTTGGAACAGGATGACAGCGTGTCTTACCCTGACCCTCTAGGATGAAGTTAAAAGGAGAGTCAGTGACCTCTGACCTTGTTTTAGGAAACCCATTTAAAAGGCAAAATCTACTTGGCTCCAGAGCTGTACGCATTGTCCTTAACACTACCAGAGAACAGACATGTGGGATTACATTTTTCCCTGGTTATTTGAGTGCTCTAGTTCTCTATTTTTAATTCTATTTCAATATCACTTTTGACATACTTAGATCTTTCCTCCCCTCTCCTCTTTCTCTCTGTCACATTAAAGAAGTGAGACAGATTTTATTCCATTTTCTTGACTCAGAAACCAGTTCCTTTGGCCAAGATTCAAAATGAAACTTTCTCCCTTTTTTTCTTATGACATTAGTCCATCAGGAGCTGCATATGTATGTGTGTGTGTGTGTGTGTGCATGTGTGCGTGTGTGCGTGCGGACGTAATACTGTATTTTATACTAGATAGTGCCATTATTATATATATGTGTATCTTTTTACATGCATGTTATATGTATGTGTATATACATACATATATTTACTGAATATATAAATAATACATTAAATGCTAATTGTCTACTTCTAAAAAGTATGTTTCTAATGACAACTGTCTGCTCTTGGAATATAATTTAAATCAATTTTCACATGAAAATTTATTTTACATTTGCTATCCCAAAAAAGCAAAATATAGACAACACAGCATGCTAGAGATTTTGAGAAGGCAAGTGGTTTATTGACTTTTAATCTTAAGGTTTTATTATATCTTAGTATATTTTTTGACAGTATGTCAGTGTTGAGGGCATAGACTTTTTTTTGAGGGTAAATTTGCACTGAAAAAATGTATGTAAAAACAGATAAATTTATTATAACATCTTGGATTTTATTGACAGAATTTACATTTTTAGCTTATCCACACTCATAGATATTCTCCCAAACAGCAATTTTTATACCTGTACCAATGGAAGATTTATACTTCCAATGAACTAATTAGCTATTCACAAGGTAGCTTTTTCAAATAGGAAAGATTTGGAAAACCCATTTTAAAATGAACAAGTTTATAATATTTTTATGCAAAACCCTTCCTAGAGGTCTAGAGATTTAGTAACAAGAATAGATTAATTTATTCTTGGTGAAAAGATAGAGCTTAAAACTTTTCATGACTCTAACAAATATATTCGTGAAATATTTTCTAAATAGCCACAAGAAATATTTTTCTAAATAAGCATTAATACTATATTTTCTGCCATCTCTTGATTTGACTCCTTTTTGTCAGTTGGATATGTAAAAGAGCTCTTATGAAAAACATTTGACTGGTTGTTTCTCCTTAAAAACGTTGATCTAAACATCTTGAGGTTACCATAAACACTTTACTGTTTGTTTAATGTTTATTGTCATACCAGTGAAAAAGAGATGCCATTACTTGGAGTATCCTGCTCCCTTTAACTTCAAGTATATCTCTAAATTTTTCAACCACATTCTAATTCTTTCTATTGTACTAATTTTTATTATCAAGAATCTAAAACCTAAATGATAAGTACCTTGATATCCTAAGTAGCTACATCCTCATGTTCTAGCTTCTATACTTAAATTTATGTAGACAAGTCTTAATAGTTTTAGTACTTTGCCGTTTACAATGGTTTAAGGGCTCACACAGATGATACCAGTTTATACAAAGAAAGAATACACTCCACCTAAATTCATGTTTGAGTCAAAATCTAAAACCCCAACCCAATAAATTAGTCATGGGTAGTCTATCCAGTGTCCCTTTGCCACATCCAATGGAAACATATTGAAGAAAATCCAGACTCATGTTATGTTTGAGACTATTTTCTCATTTGGTTAATATTCCACCAATTATTGGCAAGAGAACTTCAGATTTGATTAAATAACAATATTCAAAATTTTATTCAGTGTTGCTTACAAAAAGGATGTCTAACAAAATGATATTAAAAGGTTTAAAAATAAAAGGAAAGATCTCCCCACACACACATACACACATAATAAATAATAGACAAATATATAGGAGAAATAAAAATCACCGATAAACATTGTTTAAAAGCAACTTCATTTATCATCAAAATGCAAATTAAAATAAAAGTGCAATTCCATTTTCACCTTCAAAAATTTTAATAATTATTACTATTGCTGACAAACATGTAGTAAGAAGAGCATTTCATACACTGCCGACAGAACTGTAAATTGGAACTTTTTTTAGTGATTTGACATTATATATTGATGTCTTTAAATTTTTTCACATCTTTATTCAACTACTCAAATTTAACTTTTATCTCCAGGAAATAATTGAAGCTATATACAAAATTTATGTCTAAATTTTGTGTCAGCATCATTTGGAATAGCAGACAAATAGAATCAACCTTACTATCCAATAGTAAAGAAAATGTTAGATCAATTGTGGCATGTCAGTGGAATGTAATATTTTTCATTTATTCAAAACCACATTATTTAATAATTTGGGGAGTGATTTGGTAAATGCTTATAATGTTAAGTAGAAAAATCAGAATATAATATTATATGACCAATTCTAATTTTTATGGAGTTAATGTGTGTTCTTAAAGACTGAAAGGAAAAACACAAAAACATTTATCTGGGTGATAAAATGATCTGGGTATTAAATACACACAGCGGCATATATTAGCAATTTAGTGGCTCTTTTACAACCAAAGTTGAACGAATTTCTTTTAAATGTAGGGCGTGTTGCTTCAATGCACAAATAGTTTGTTTTTACTTTTGCAGAACCTTGTCCAGTAGGAGAATTCTCTCGTTCTGGGTTAATGCCCTGTCATCCATGTCCTCGAGACTACTACCAACCCAATTCGGGGAAGTCCTTCTGTTTGTCTTGTCCCTTTTACGGAACTACGACCTTCTCTGGTGCCAGATCCATCACAGATTGCTCCAGTAAGATGATTTACTTCATTTCTATATAATCCTTTATTAGAGATTTGTGCTGGTCTCTGTGGTCACAATATTCAGCTTCAGCTCTGAATATTAATATTTTTAGTGGATTTGGGTTTCTAGATTTGTTAAATTGTCCTTTTGATGTCTTTTTGGTGACTGTCTCAAATTTGGGGATGTTGAACTTGATAACTTCCAATTTCTTTCTAAGAGCGTAGAATTTAATGAGATAGCCCATCCATCTCTGTTTTCTTAATTTTTAATGTTACTAAAACAAAATGTATGTGGTTTTGCCTACTCTGAGAACCAGAATCTTGACCGTAGGATTTAAATAGAGTCTACATATTGGCAATATCTACCACACTAAAATGTTTCTCTAATATCTTCCTATTAATTTTATTAGGTTTTGGTTCAACTTTCTCAGCAGCAGAGGAAAGTATGGTGCCCCTTACTTCTCCTAGAAATCTTGAAACAAAGTATGAAGTCAGTCAGGCAAGTCCATTTTCTACATATAAAATTTTCTCTAGGGAAATGTTTGGAGAACATTACATGTCATTACAGGTCACACAGAGGAAACCTACCAGAGTTGAAACTCTAAGTCATCAAGACTCATGAATATTATCAATGAATAATTGTACATATATGTGACTTCTAATAAGAACTTTCCAAAAATTCAGAATTAGAAGTTCTAAGTACCAAAATTGGGATTTTTTCCCCCCAGCAATGTCTGGCATGGAGAATGTGTAGATGTGAGGATTTACTAAAAATTAACTTACCAGAAGCATAACCCATTATTTGAGTAAGGGCTTTTGGGTTAGCCAAAGGCTTTTTCTTTTTGGCAGGAAGAGTTGCTCAACGTCCATAAAAATTATTTTTAAATGTTTTGCCAGCAAAAAATAATCATTTATTGGGGTAAGGTGTGGGTTTAAAAAAACTAAGCATAATCCATGAATATAACTAAATTGTTTTCTTTTTAAATACTAGTTAAGACCAATTATTTTGATAGTTCAGCCATTACTCTGAATTCACCCTGCCCAGTGTCATGATAAATTTCTAGGCTTTAAGTATTTTTAAGGAGGATAATGTTTTATTTCTTATTTCAATTTCCTATAGCCTTGTCCAAACATACTGACTTGTAAGGGCTTCATAGGTCATATTTAAAACTAAGCCTAGTGGACATAGAAATTTGTAAGAATTTCTAGAGCTGTGACTATCAACCTTGGAGACATATTAGAATATGCTGGTCAATTTTTTAAAATAATGATGCACAGATCCCACTCCCAGAGATTCTGATTTAGCTGGTCTGGGTTGGCACGCCATCCTTAGTATACTTTTAAAACACCTCAAATGGATGCTTATGTGCAGCCCATGTTTAGAAACACTGCTTGAGTTTACCAGAACATCACTTAATAATATATATCACCTATGCTCATGTGTGGTAGGTACCAGCGTTATGCAGGTGCAGTCCAGTTAGCTTGAGTAAACTCGCCGGGAAACAGGAACAAGCTATCCAGTGTTGCCAACCTTCTAACTCCCTAGTCAGGATTGCTTTGAAATGAATAGCGGGTTTTGTCTCTGACAGATTTCTTTTCTGCCATTGGCAGGTTTTCCATGAATGCTTCTTAAACCCCTGCCACAATAGTGGAACCTGCCAACAGCTTGGGCGTGGTTATGTTTGTCTCTGTCCACCTGGATATACAGGTAACATAGAGGAATGCAAATTTTAATATATTTTTCATATGAAATTATTGTGACTTACAGTATCAAACTTAAGAACATTAAAAATAAACCCTGTAAGATACATTAGGCCATATCAATGCACAAAAATTTGGTTGAATAAGATAAACCAATAGATGGAAAAAGGTATACAAATTACAGTTTTCTTTACACATTTTAGAGGAAGAATAAACAATTATGCTTTTAGTGGAAAGGTCACATCGTAACCCACATTTTAAACTGGAATACAGTTCCAGAGGCCATGTCCAAGGTTTCATTCTAACACAAATTAAATAGAACAGATTGTCCAGCATAAACATTTTTAAACAAACTCCACTTTTCTTCCTTTGCTTCACACTAGTGTAAGTTATTGTGGATAGTAGTGATTTGTTGCTTTGTTTTTATCTTTCTGGAAGCTGTGCTTAGAAAAATAACCACTTTAGACTTGATTATGTAGGAATTATGTAAGAATCACGTTTGGTTTGCATTTTAGTTCAGTCCAGAAACATAATTTTTGAGAGGAAGTGAACTATATCTTGAAATTGAAATTTATTTAAAATAATTTTGTTTTCTTCTAGAAGTTAAGTTTTTGCGTTTTCCAAATTTTTCACAACCAACATGAAGTTTTTTTTAATGAAAAAATGATATTTAAAGAAAAGAATTTACTACAAAATAAGCAAAAGGAAAGTCAAAAAATAAAATATAGCTTGGGGCTTTCAAGAATATTGGCATTTCCCTTATAGCTTATTCATGCATGGGCATGCACGTTTCAACTTTTATAAAAAATTTTGTCCTGACATTCCATAAGAACTAGTGGATCTTGTCCAGGAATTTTGTAGATGAGTGGTGGTTGAGAAAAGACATAATTTAAGACAGTGGTTCCGAAGTATTGATATGCATCAAAATCATCTGGAGGGCTTATTGAAACACAGGTTATTATACCGGTACCCCAGAATTTCTGACCCAGTAGGTCTGGGGAAGGTCTGAGAATATGCATTTTTATCAAGTTCCCAGGTGATGCTGATGCTATTGGTTCAGGGGCCACACTGTGAGACTCTGTAGCGTAGAGGAGGAACACGGTTTCTGGCAGAGCAAACCCATAGATAACCTTAGATGCAGATGCAGTCCCACTCTGAGACACCTGGCATGTGAGTTGAATCTGGTATGATTTAACCCCACCCCTACCACTCGGCCAGGTGACCATGATAGCAAGTGTATTTGATTTTGTACATCATACTTTGTAATTAACCTATTCCCTGGCTCTATTTTATACTTCCAGGTTCCCCTGCCCCTACTTCTAACTTGGGATCTTTGCTATCCTTTATGTATCTCTTATAAGGATCTCTTAAATCTGTTTAGAAAGAGGCAGTACCTTTATTATATACTTAACTAGATGGTAGTACTTAAGAAATATTGTTTTTTTTCTTCACCACCACCATTTGCTATAAATTCTGGTTATTGGGATAATTACCTTTAAATGATCATGATTCTGTTTCTCTTAATCTCTCTCTCTTTGATTGTTCTTTAGTGTTTGGTTTGCATTTTAGGCTTAAAGTGTGGCATAGACATCAATGAATGCAGCTCACTGCCATGCCTCAACAATGGAGTTTGCAAAGACCGAGTTGCGGAATTCATTTGTGAATGCCCATCTGGTTACACAGGTAAGGGGAAAGCGTCTTGTTTTTACAGTATAAACCTTGGACTCTTTAAAATTTAATTGCTGAAAATCAAAACCACAATTATCACCTCACAACTGTTAGGATGGCTGTTATCAAAAGACAGAAAACAGTTTTGGCAAGGACCTGGGGAAAAGTGAACCCTTGTGCACTGTTAATGGGAATGCAAATTGGTACAGCCACTATGGAAAACGGTATGGAGATTCCTCAAAAAATTAAAAATAGAACTACTATATAATTCAACAATCCCATTTCTGGGTATCTATCCAAGGGAAATGAAATCATTATGTCAAAGAGATATCTGTAGGCCTGTGTTCATTGCAGCATTATTCACAATAGCCAAGATATGAAAACAACTTAGGTGTATATCAAGGGATAGATGGATAAATATATACATATTTATATTTATGTAATTGAATATTTTTTCAGCCATAACAAAGAAGGAAATCCTACCATTTATAATAACAAGGATAAAACTTGTAAGCATTATGCTAAGTGAGATAAGTCAAACAGAGAAAAATATATATTGTTTGATCTCACATGTGTGTGGAATCTAAAAAAGCCAAACTCATAGAAACAGCATAGAATGGTCATTGCCAGGGGCTGGTGGGTGGAGGTGTTAGGGATTTGTTGTTTAAGGGTACAGACCTGCAACTAGTAGATAAATAAGTCATCTTAAAGACTCAAGGAAAAAACTCAGAAAGAGACAAACAATATGATAAAAATATTTAAACAAAATTATATTTATTTTCTTAACTAAAAAATGGTTAGGTCTTCATGGTTGTCATTTTCCATTGCATGCTGAAAATGCCAAATTTGTGGTTAGAAGATGTTTGCATTTGGCAGAATGAAAGAAAATATGTTATTTCGATGTGCTTGGCAAAAAGCAGAATTTTCTCAAGCATGTTGGCCGTGATTTCCAGTTGTTCTGCATGTATACCTGAACAACTGGCTTGGAAACTATTGGTCTTAAATGTCTTTCAGGTTTTCTCCAGCTCAAATATTCTATGATTCTTTGCAGGTCAACTGTGTGAAGAAAATATAAATGAGTGTAGCTCCAGTCCTTGTTTAAATCAAGGAACTTGCATTGATGGCTTGGCTGGCTATCACTGCACATGTGTGAAAGGATACATGGGTAAGATGTTTTCATTCTTCCTACATTGTCTTAAAAGTCTAGGAAAGCACCACAAATTATTGCATTTACTCACATTGTATATGTTGACGTTAATTGTCTGGTTTTATAAATGTGCTGTGACTATATAAGAGAAAGTCCTTATCTTTGAGGACATTCTCACTGAAGTTTTTAGAGACAAAAGGACATCACATCTGCAATTTGCTCTCAGATGATTCAGAAAAAATAATATCTTCGTGTGTGTTGTGTATTTGTAAAGAAATAGAGACAGAAACAGAGAAAGAAAGAAGACAATTTATATGGTAAGACAAACATTCAAGAAGGAAATAGAAATAAATCTAGTAAGATCACATAGCAAATGGATGCTAAATATTGTGGTTAAATATATATTTATATATGTACATACACGCATTTAATTGATAAAGAGGAAGTCCAAAAAAGAAAATGTACAGTGAAGGAAAAGAGACACAGTCAAAAAACCAGGAAAATTTTGTACTACATTTACTAATTTTCTTTTTTAACTTTATCTCAATTAGATGTCCATTTCTAATGTTAGTTTCAGTAAGACATAAGATCAAAAGAGTAGATGATCAAAAATGCAGTCCTAAGATGACTTATACAAGCCAGAGCGCATTAAAGAATGGATCTCAAACCAGTTTGATAGGCCATTGACTCTGCAGCCTCCATTTAGAAGCAGCATCCCCCACGAAGTCAACACTTTGATCACAGTTCTTCTAGGGATTAACATTTGGGCTCTTTCTTGTTTTCATCCATCCCCAGGCCTACACTGTGAAACAGAAGTCAATGAATGCCAGTCAAGTCCATGCTTAAATAATGCAGTCTGTGAAGATCAGGTTGGGAGGTTCTTTTGCAAATGCCCACCTGGATTTTGGGGTACCCGGTGTGAAAAAAACATGGATGAGTGTCTCAGTGAACCATGTAGAAATGGAGCTACCTGTAAAGATGGTGCCAACAGCTTCAGGTAGAGACTAAATCTTATTCTTTCTACTGTTTTTATTAAATGTTTAGTCATTCTGAATTTTATGGAGTCCTAAGTCATCCACTCTCAAATTCTAGCCCCCAAATAGGCTACAGTAGAATCTCCCAACCACCTGAGGTTCTGATTCACTAATTCTGGTGTAATCCGTAATTTTAAAATAGGGAACCTGTTATGAATTAATTTCCCCAATAACTGACGCACAACCAGTTTTGGGAACCACTGTTCTGTACAGTTGTCCCTTGATATCTTTGGGTAATTGGTTCCAGGACCCTCACAGGTACCTAAATCCACCTGACGCTCAAGTCTCATATATAAAATGGCATAGTATTTGTATATAACCTACACACATCCTCCTAAATACTTTAAATCATCTCTAGATTACTTATAATACCTCTTACAATGTGAAAGCTCTGTAAATAGTTGTTATATTGTGTTATATTGTATTGTTTAGAGAATAATGATGGGAAAAAAATGTCTGACATGTTTAGTACAGACACAACCGTCAACCATTATATGCCTAACTACATAGTACATGTCAGCAACAATGTAACTTTTTTTTAGAATATTTTCGATCCGTGCTTGACTGAATCTGCAGATGTGGAACCCAGGGATATAGAGGGCTTAGAAGGCATAAGAGATGAAAAGAAGCACAATTACACAAGAAGCAAATATAAAAGCCCTAGACAAAACTCATTTTTTATTTTAGCTGGAATTTTCACACTAGCTAAAATCAAAATGAATTTTGCAATTATACTATCACAGTGCCGATATATATTCTATATCCATGATTTTTAGACATTTTTTTTAAGTTTAGTTGCCCTGGGTTCAGAAGAAATCCGATATGAATATAATCAAATAAAATAATGAAAGCTAATCTTTCATAGTTGAAAATCGTAGTGTTTGTGGGAAAGAAAGACTTTGTCTTCCCTGCAGTAGCTCTTAGGGTGCCAGGAAAACAGTTTGAAAACAAACACTCTCCTTTATCACTATCAAGTCTGCCCTATCCCATCCCTTCCCCCTTGCAGGATCAGTGGCTTCTGCAGTACAAAAGGCAGACCAATCTTGCTCTGCAAAATCTTAGGAAACTTTATTGTCCTTAACATGTCACTGGTTATATAGTTAAAAGAGAAAAAAGTCTTCCCCACTTGCCATATTTCCTAATCCCTTTCTGGTTCAGCCCCCTTCCATTACCAACCCCCCAACAAACGGCCAGAACACTATCCAGAAGAAATAGAAAGCCAGTTCTGCTGGTGAGACTTTCACTCTCAATATGGAAATGGTATTATCGGTGTTAACATCCATCTTTCCACCCCCCACCACCAGATTTGCTTATTTATTTATTAAATATATTGGGAGTGACATTGGTTAATAAAAGTATATGGGTTTCAAGTGTATTATTCAGTAATATGTCATATGTATATTACATCATGTGTCCGCCACACAAAGTTAAATTTCCTTCTGTCACCATATATTTGACCACCTTTACCCTTATCTATCTCCTCCCCCCCCACTTTCCCTCTGATAACCACTAAACTGTTATCCGTGTCTATGAGTTTTTGTCTGTCTTGTTTGTTTTCGCTTTCAGTTTTATATCCCACATATAAATGAAATCATATGTAACATCTTTTCATTTACATCTTCTGCGTATTACACGTAACCATAGGCAATGAGAAACTTCCAGATGAACAGCAGAGATCAATATTCTCCCCATGATCAAAACTATAGATTATTGCAAAATTTGTCTAAATTCTAACTAGAGGGCAGGCGAAGGTAAACTCTCCTAATTCAAAAGGAATATTAGTTGTCACCAAGGTGAACCTATTTTGTAGACAAGGTTATTGGACTGCTATAATGATATCAAACATGAGAAGATAAAAATGAATGAAATTCTGACCAAAACAGATTTATCATCAAATGCAGAGAATGCAGTAAAGATCGCCCCCAATTACAACAAATTTTCTTTTAAACCCCAAAACACCATTTTTTCATATTAGTCATCTTTAGGCCAATGTCAAAGAGGTCTCCATATAAATGTGCTAGTAACAATATTAACTGCCATTTATTAGACAAGTGCTTTTTAATTCGGAAATATTTTAGAAGTGCAGAATATTACAAAGAATAATAAAAGTCATCCACTCATCACGATAATTATCAAACCTTAGTGTTTTGCCATATTTGATTCCCATCTTTTGTTTTAAAGAATAAGTTCTAAGGATAGATTTGGAGTATCCCAATACACACACTCACACAGACACACAGACATGCACACGCACGCACACAGAGTCCTCTTCTCCCTCAGTAGTAACCACTGTCCTAAAGGTGCTGTATATCTTTCTCATTCAGACCTTATATTTTACTATATATAAGACTCCATAAACCGTGCATAGTATTGTTTTACATATTATGTAAATGGCATCCTACTATATATATCCTATTGTGATTTTTTTTCATTCAATGTTATGTATTATCAAAGTTGATACATTTGGCTATAGTTTACTCACTTCAGATGTTGATTAATAATCCATTGCATGATTATACCATGGTTTATTTTTCCATTCGCCTCTCCATAAAGATTTAAAATGATGCAGCTGTGAACATTTGTTGCGTGTGTCTTTGTGCATCTATGCGATAATCTCCTAGAGTACATAACTAGAGATGGATAGACAGGGCTCTGAGAATGCAAACCCTCACATCCCCTTGACATTGTCAATTTGTGTTCTGCTCACTGTATGAGTTTTCCCATTTCACAACACCCTTGTCAGTATTCGACATTATCAGATCTACTTTCCATTCTGTTGGGTTTAAATGGTTTGTTCTGATTGGCATACTGATTAAGAACAAGGCACTAGACTGGATTTAAAATTATCCTCCACTACTTAGTAACAAGAGGACTTGGGCAAATTGGCCTCTTTGAGCCACAGTTTACTCATCTGTAAAATGAGAGTATTAATATCACCTCATTGTTATAAAGATTGATTAGTATATGTCAAGCCTTGAGAACAGCATATAAACTTTTTATATTTTTTTCCTAGCACTTCTATGGGGAGAGAAATTCCCAGTGTGGGAATAATACGTCACCTTGACCAGAACTGCGTTCTACTCTATTTTTGCTGCTACAACACTTCAAATACACGTTGTCTTAAATAGGTTTAATTAGATGAACTAGAAAAAAATAACATTTAAATCTATGTTTTAATGTGGAAGATGTGTTTCAGCATTGCGATTTTCAAAGTCCTTTGAGACACGTCATCATAAATGGGAGACATCCTGCAGCCCTTCTAATTGTGACATTTGTTTTCTTTCAGGTGCCAATGCATAGCAGGCTTCACGGGGCCACACTGTGAACTGAACATCAACGAGTGTCAGTCTAACCCATGTAGAAATCAGGCCACCTGTGTGGATCAATTAAACTCATACATTTGTAAATGTCGGCCAGGATTTTCAGGCAGCAGGTGTGAAACAGGTATATATGATCTCAATGTTATCAATAACAAGACTAAATATAGTGATATAATAAGTGTCTATTTTTACCTGCACTGAGCATCACCTATGTACCCCAAACCACGCATTTTGTACTTATTTCATCCTCAAAGCCATCCAGTAAACTAGGTAATTTTATCCCCAATAGCACAAGTGAGGAAATTGAAACTTAGAGATGTAAGGGGGGAATGGAGAAAATTGAATTCAGCCATATCAGCTGAACATGTCACAGTCTACATGTTTAGGCGGGACACATTGATAAGCCACTTGCTCACAGAGGTCAAAGGCCATGGGCATGTTTGAGAATCAATGCGAAAACCTCTTTCTCAGGGCATTGGAGTCTTCTAACGGTAGGACTTTTGTTTTATTGAGTGAAGTATGCAAGATTGGGGCAGAGCTGAATTGATCATGAAAGAGAGAAGAGCCAGAGCCCTGAGTAGGGACGGAAGGGTGTCCTTACACTCACCCCTCCTTCTCACCTGCATCAATTACACCACTCTGCTGAGTCATTCTCGGCAGCATCAGAGATGCCTCCGTGTCTCTCACCCTTAATAACTCCCTAATCCCACCCTACTTTCCACTACTCCCCGTTTCTCTGCTTCCTCTCACTACTGAGTACTTTCCCTATCTCAGCTACTCTCTATTTTATTTAAAAGAAAGTGTTCTATATTTTGTAAATAATGTATGTTCAGTTTTGAAACTGCTTCTCAGATCATCATATCTACTGAAATGGCTTCCTTGACAATAGTGCTGCGTACCTGCTGCTTACCTTAGACAACTGAGACGTGCCTCACAAGTGCCATGACCTGCACACTCTCCTTATTTGTTGCAGAACAGTCCATGGGTTTTAACTTGGATTTTGAAATTTCTGCTACCTACGGTTACGTCCTGCTCGACAACATGCTTCCATCTCTCCACGCTGTCACGTGCACATTCTGGATGATGTCCTCTGACAACAACAACTATGGAACTCCGATCTCCTATGCCCTTGAGAATGGCAGTGATAATACTTTCCTCCTGACTGATTATAATGGGTAAGCAGAAATGCCATCTGTGCTTTGGACCTTATGTTGGCACCAAGTTAGAACTGACATTGGGGACAGGGGAGTGGGAGCATCAGATGCTCCAGCAGGACAGCAGTGTGACAATAATCAAATAGAGCATATTTGGGCAGGTTCTATGAGAAGACAAAGTTTAGTGATAACACCTTAAACATGTATTGTATTTTGCTATTTACTGTTTTCTTGGTATTCTATTAAGCACTAGTATTTGCTAAATACTTCATTTGATCTTCACGATGATCTGAGAAACTCATGTGCATTTTACATTTAGTAAAACAGTTTCAAAGAAACTAAATGATTTGCCCTAAATGTCATACCATGGGAGTGGCAGAGCCACATCTCAAACTCTGACTCTTAAGGCTAGTGTTCCTTCTTTTACATATTAGGGCCTCCAAGGGTCAAGGGATGTCAGTGACACTGTCGATCCATGGGAGACACATGTGTTGAATATGAGTCAGTCTTCAAACTCAGGTGTGCACGATGACATTTCTATTTTTTCTTTTTGGATCAATTCCAGTTGTAGGACAACCTCCCTCTGGGCTGTCAGGACACTCGACCTTAGTTGCTTCTCTGCTTTCTATCACTATGGAGTGCTTTTCCTATCTTAGAGTCTTATAGATTATCTGAAACCCACAGAGTTTTGCTTAAGATCACAAACTCCATCACTGGTCATCTGTCCACATTGCTTATCACTGAGCTGTCTGTTGCTTCAGCCTGTGGTTCCTTTGGAACCACCGCTCTTTGCCGCATGTGGAATCCTTAGCAGAGCTGAGGTTTAACCTTTAACCGAGTTAGATTCTATGGTTTACCACATGACCTTTTCCTCTCAGATACACCTAAATTTGCAGCTAATTGCTACCGAACAGGTTGGCAGCCTCAAAGATCCACTGGGGCTTTTCCTCAGTACATGGCACTGTCACTGTTCTGGTGGAAATCTGTCTATTCTCAACCCCTATTCGTCTTAGTGGGCTTGAACTTTCAGAACCAAAATCCAAGAAATTGGCAAAAACAAAAAAACAAAAAAAAACCTCCCCTGAAGCAAATAAATTGAGAGAATTTGTCACCTGCTTGAATAGGAGAAGGAAAATAGGAAAAACACAGGGGGGAAACAGTGAACATTCTAAAAATGTTATTGCATCATAAAGATCTTTGAATAAGGGCTGAGAAGTAGTCAATGAATTCTTATCTTCCTTATCAATTTTTCCTAGTCTTTTTTCTCCGTTTGCTTTTGAAGACATTTCCCTTTTAACTGCTTATTATCTTTGACATTCTCCTAAGTGACGTGATTGTTGGAACCTTCCAGTGATTGGTCATCCTTGTTCAGTTTCATTTATTCTTTTCTTTGGATCCACATGCTTTGTCTCCCATGTAACTGCCTTGGCAACTGAGAGACAGAACTTACACTCCAGAGTTTCTTCCTGGTTTTAGGATCACTCATTCTAGAGGAAGGCGACCAGTCCGATGTTTGCGCAACTCTCATTCCTTCCATTCCTGACTCTCTCCAGAACAGACAGTTGGTGAATTGTCTCAAATTGGACCAACTTCTCTCAGCTCATCTCAAGACTTTTTTCCTACTCCTCAGTGTCTAAAAAAAAAACACAAACAAATTTCCCATGAGCTACAATAAAGCGTAATTAGTAAATCAAATCTGCTTCTGTGAAATATGACCAAGTAGAGAAAAGGAAGAAATGGTTTTATATGAAGTGCTTTACCCACAAAAAAAAAAAAGAAAAAGAAAAAGAAAAAAAAAGTAACATGCCCTCAGATGAGATTACAGCATATGACTGATGACTGTCCCCTGGAATCTTTCTACAGCTGGGTTCTTTATGTGAATGGCAAAGAAAGAATAACAGACTGTCCCTCTGTGAATGACGGAAGTTGGCATCATATTGCAATCACTTGGACGAGTGTTGATGGAGCCTGGAAAGTCTATATTGATGGGAAGTTGTCTGATGGTGGTGTGGGCCTCTCTGTTGGTGCAGCCATACCTGGTATGTCTTACTTAGCAAAAGGAATATAATTCTGTTAGATGCTAGAAGTGATGGTGATTAGATGAACATCACATGTGCTAGCTTTGTCGTCTGGTTTTAGACAAAGATCAATAGTTATCTCTTTTATTTACTACCCCCTGATTATCCAGACTGTTAATACTAGAAGCTATTCTTAGGTGAACTGTGACTCTCTGTGTAAAAAATGCCTTTTGGGTCTTTATTAAGACTACCAAGAAATGTGCTGAACTAACAATAGGTGGTTACTCAACTATTTTCCAAGGAGATTAATTGCTGGTGTTTTTTATTTGTTGGTTTTATTTTGTTTTGCGATCAGCATACATAGTATACAAGTACATCCAGCATGCAGGCTAGAGCACTCCGAGTAACTATCTGTCTTTTATGCTCTTTTCCCAATAAAACTCAAACTCCCTTCTGAAAATTCTTTTAGAAAAATATTCATAGTTTTAGTTTGAAGGAACACCAAAGTATTAGGTAATTCAGGGTTATTAGCATTGTACATGGCAATAAGCTTGCTCTATCCAGATCCTTCTATGGCATATATCATATGAGGAGGAATGGTTGGCAGTTTCTTATAGTAAATATGAAAACGAGTGTTACAACAGAAAGTGGCATTATCAGGTGGGCGAATGTTCTGTGTTTTACTTTAGAGATAATGAGTTTGAATTCCATTCATAGGAATATATGCAGCTAAAAACATAGGCTAGGATGATTTTATGTCAAATTGACAAAGTTGTTTTTAATGGTAAGGTGTGATTGGCAAGGATTCAGAGTGTGGTGGACACTCTTACAGAGTGCTGGCAAGTGTGAAAATTGATACAACCTTTCTGGACAGCAACTTAGAAACTTTTATCAAAAGCCTTAGAGAAACATTCTACATGCAACCAACATTTCAACTAATAGGAATCAAATATTTATGTATCAGTATATTTGTCTCAGTTTATCCAATAAGAGTTAGTTGTTAAATTAATTAAGCAAATTATGGATTGTTGTACATTCATATGATAAAATAAAATGGCTCTTAAAACTCATGAGATGAGAACATTGTATTCAAGAAGAAAAGCAAGATTTAAACATCACATATAGTATGATCTTCAGTTGTGTGTTTTAATATATCACACACACACACACTAAAAAAAGTAATAAAAATATAACCTAGAGGGAAATACAACTGTTAAATCATTAGTTCTGGGTAGGAATAATTCTTTATACTTATTTTTTTTTCAATATTTTTACGCATGTTAATTTTTAATTGTTAACTTTATAAGAAAAAGATGTAGGTTGGGAAGTGATGAAAGAGGGCTCAACAGACGTTGCTTGGCAGGCGAGTGAGAGCAGATAGGGAGAGTAGTTAGAGGAAGAAGAGAGGAAGCCAGCTGGAATCCTGGGCACATCAGCATCTAAGAGGCAGGCTGAGAAAGGAGACTGAGAATGAGCAGAAAGGTTCAAGGAGAACCAGCAGATGATGCTGTCATGGAAGCTGAGTGGAATCAATCAGGCTCCTGGCAGGAAATGGGGCACACACCGGGAGGATAACTAAAGAGGTTAATGAGGGGACTATTTTCAAAAGAATGAGCAGGATTAAGAAGAACCAAAACGTGATAGTAAAATACCCTGTGACTGGCAGCAATGGAAAGTCACGAGGGGTGGGAGTGACATGAAGTGACAAGGAGTAGGAGTTGTTGACAGAATTTAGGCAAACCTGAAGTAATGGAGAGAAATCTCCCAGCAGGAGCAATGGTATTAGAAGAAAACGGCCACTGGTATCTGTTGCCTGGGAGGAAAGTATGCAGGAAACTAAACTCCTCTGTCACCCCACTTTCTTACCTCTGCCGGTCCTTCCGTTGGCCAGACACAAACAGAAGCCAGAGGAACATGAAAACCAGATGGTTCAGTCGGTCCATAGGTGTCAACCATTGGGGGCCCCAAACAGAGTGGAGGTGGGTGGAGGGTCACTCTAGAGGAACAGACAAAGACAGTCCAGTGCACCAGGAAAGACAGTTTAATAGCGCGAAATGGTTGGTAGAAACAAATGATACAGGGAAGTCGCCAGAGGTGCATATTGAAGAGTTTCCATTAGATGTGGCAATTAGGTGGCCACTGACAACTTTAGAAGCTTCCTTGGAATTGGTGATAGAAAGTTAAGCATCGTAGGCTTAAGAATAAGAAGATAAAGAGCAGCAACTGATAGTCTGTCATGGAGGGTCATTTCGTAGAAGAATGAAGGCAAAATAGGACCTACCTACTTTGTCGACTGAGTATTATATGCATGTATACATGTATACATATAGATTATGTTAAAATTTATTAATCTGATCTAATATTCTAAATTCCCTCCAACTATTTTTAAGGTGCTATGTAAAACGTTGCATTTGTCCTTATCGATAAAGCATGTGGTAGATATAAATAATTTATATTCTCAATAATTTTCCCTGTTACATTTATATTGGCTGTGCTTTCATTAAGTTAGTATTTTAGGAATAATAAATAATTGGGCCAGTTTTTCTCCTTTTTTTCTCTCCTTCTCTCTTTAGGTGGTGGTACATTAGTTCTTGGGCAAGAACAAGACAAAAGAGGAGAGGGATTCAACCCAGCTGAGTCTTTTGTGGGCTCCATAAGCCAGCTCAACCTCTGGGACTATGTCCTGTCTCCACAGCAGGTCAATTCCATTTTCAGTGTATGACAGTAATGAGATGCAAAGGTACAAACCTAGTGAAAATGTGAACAGCCTAATGATGCCATATCTTATTGCAACCTCTGGATTTTCATTTGATGCTATGGTCGTGGACTAAGGCACAGGTTATCTGTAGTAGCTTTCAATAAATCTCCTTTTCAGTTTCTTGGTGATGTTTTTATATTTTATTGGGCATGATTATTTTATAAAATCATGTAATTTCAGAGCTGGAAAGAATCATAGAGAATAATACTTCAAACCCCCCTATGACTAAAGATGCAGAAATTTAGGGCTGGCACAAGATCACACACAGAAAGAGTAATAGATGAGCTAGTGGTTAAAATCTGCATTTCTGGCCTGGGTTCAAATCCCAGTTTTACCACGAACTCATGGCAATAATTTTGAACATGTTACTCCTTCTCTCAAAGCTTCAGTTTTCTTATCTGTGAAAGATAAACAAACAGAACTGCATAGTGGAGCTTGCGTAAGATATAACATAATCCTGCATATACCACTGCGGTATTTTTTGGCACAGAGTAAAAGTTTAATAAATGTTTACTCTTATTATTACAGTGCAGAACTTGTCTAAGCCTTCATATCCTCAATTTTAGATCAGAGATAGAAAACAGGAGAATGGAGAGAGGGAACCTCTACAACACCTTAACAAACTGCCAAGATTTAGACAAATTTTGTGCATAAAATTTCAAAATTTCCAGTAACCACGAAATATTTGAGGAAGGGAACGATGGAGGTGGAGGAGAGAGGAAGGTGAACTTTCCTGTTGCCCATAAATCATATCATACAAAAGTCTGCTTCCCTCTACCCTCGCCCTTTAAAATCTGCAAATGCTTTTAATAGGACTAAATTAAGATATAACAACTCTGTCTCAATGAAATAACTAATGTTTATCTAAAGATGTGTTTTTAAACTTTCAGGTGAAATCGTTGGCTACCTCGTGCCCAGAGGACCTCAGTAAAGGAAACGTGTTAGCCTGGTCTGATTTCTTGTCGGGAATTGTGGGGAAAGTGAAGGTTGATTTCAAGAGCGTATTCTGTTCTGGTGAGAGTTTCCTTCTTCCATAGACTCTGCTGTCTCTCGGCTACCCTTGGGTTTTCTCCTTTCAAAAGGAGACAGTTCGAAATTCTATGTTGGTCAGTGTGTGCCTGGCACTCCGTTGTTTAACTAGTAATCCATTTTCACCCTGCCTTCTTCCAAAGGATTTATTGCCTTTTTAATATTTAAATGCATTCTGTATAACAAGGTACAAATTAACTCTGGAATAAAATTGAACAAAGATAAAATAAGATAAGGAGCACAGGATGAGAGGAGGGATGTGGTAAATCTTTTAAACGCCCCCTGAAGTTCTGTCCTCTTGTTTCAGATGGGTCCTCCCTCTGCTCCGTGCTCCCTATGCTTCCTAGCTACCACAGATGTGGCAGATGGCACACAGAGAATGGCAGTGGACATTACAACCCGCACACTGAGTTGTCAAACTCTGAGTGATCAAAATTGTCCCATAAAATTCTGTACTTAAATCTCTGAGGATGTCTTAGAATTCATGGTTTTTGATGACTTATAAGAACATTTCATTAAATTCCTAAAACGCTATTTTTCCTTTAGAAAATATTCATATTCAGCAAACTTCTACTGAAAGAGGAAAAGTCATTTGTTGACTCAAGCTGGTTTTTTTCTAGTAATTTTGCTTGCCAGTGATTTTAATATCATCAGAGTGGTTTTCAGATGCTGGTACAACATGCCCTTTGAAGTCCTTGATCTGGTGATGCTCTAGTCTGTTGCTGACAAGCTCTGTACCTGTGATCTCTGCCCTCAGATTGCCCACCCTTGGAAGGATTGGTGCCTCATCTGCGCACTGTATCAGCAAACTTAAAACCAGGCTCCAAAATCATTCTGTTCTGTGATCGAGGCTTCCAGATGGTCGGGAACCCTGTGCAGTACTGTCTGAATCAAGGACAGTGGACACAACCCCTCCCTCGTTGTGAACGTGAGCTGCCTTTGTTGGAGGCGTTTCAATAGCTCTTGAAAAATACTTAGTTATAAAAACGCTTTTCAGGAAAGCTTGATAAAAGCTAGACACTTTACAGTGGCAAACATAGCAAGTATTCACTGAATACTTCCTTTGTGCAGTGTACCATGTGTACTGGGCACCACAGAGTGGTGGGAGATGAAGATCCAAAGAGACCACCACCTGTGAATGCACCCCAGGTGGTACAAGGAACTGGATTGGGGGGAAAGACAGCCATGAAGCCTAAATGCAAGGGGAGATGGTTCATCGCTGGGTTGGAAAACAGGAAGAGATCTCTTGAGTTGGGTGTATTCATTCATTCATTTATTCAAGAATTTTTAAAGTCCCTCATATGTACTAGACACTGATCTGAATTCTGGAGATGCGCAGTTGGATTAAAAGTCTCTCTCTTATGGGGTTTACGTGGTAGTGGGAAAAGCAGAAAATAACATGTAAATTTAATATTACTTAATTGTGGTAAATAAGAACAACAAGGGCCAAAATTAAGGGCTGTGAAGAAAAATAAAGCAGGGTGGAAAAATGCAAAGTGAGGGTTTTGGGTAAAAGCAAGATCGCTGTTGTAGACAGGGGGATCTATTCCCACCTGACATTTCACATATTTATCTGTTTCTTGTCTCTCTATTCTCGCTACATTGTAAGCTCTATAAGAGAGAGATTTTGTATGTTTGGCTCATTACTGTAACCTGAGCCTTTAGGACAGTGTCTAGCAGGTAGCAGGACCTCCATAAATATTCTCTAAATGAACGAATTGCATGCCCACTATAAGCCAGCAAAATGCTAGATGCTGAGGGCACAAGTATGGCTACAGCCTGCTAGCACCCCTGGAGTACTCTCAGTCTAATATTTGTATGCAATGAAAAATTCATGCTTAACTTGGCTACTAGATTAATATAAATAAAATATCCTTTGAGCATTTTGTTCCTAATGTAGTTGTGTTCTTCCTGGTCACATTTCAGGCATTAGCTGTGGAGTGCCACCCCCTTTGGAAAATGGCTTTTGTTCAGCTGATGACTTACATGCTGGCAGCACAGTGACGTACCAGTGCAACAATGGCTACTATTTGTTGGGTGATTCGAGGATGTTCTGTACGGATAATGGGAGCTGGAATGGCATTTCACCATCATGCCTCGGTGAGATAAATCTTGGCAATTTCTGTCTTGGTTTACTTAAACTCTATGGGAAACAGTCATCCCACATTCCTCAGGCTCTCTCATGACATTCTTTGTTAACTTCATCTCATCCCAGTAAGCTCTGGGCAAACCATAGTGGTAGAGCAGCTGTCCATAGAGGAGCCAAAAATGTTTTAAATTTTCACCAGGCTCCCCATTAAGGGTATCTTTATCTTTTTTGGTTCTTCTACTTACCTACCTATTAACTAGGGAAATAATAGCTTTTCTTGAATATTTGCAATGTGATTATGACTATTATATTTAAATGTAAAAATAATGTAGCTTTATACATTAAGTGACTTGTAATGATTTAAAAGTATAAACAAATGTTTGGTGCATAAGGAAAATCAACTTTACTATTGGTGATCTGTCTTCATTTTAGATGTTGATGAGTGTGCGGTTGGCTCAGACTGCAGTGAGCATGCTTCCTGCCTAAACACAAATGGATCCTACATTTGTAGATGCATCCCACCCTACACGGGAGATGGTAAAAACTGTGCAGGTAACTAGTATGTGTATAATTGGGAAGTCTAATTCAATTTTTTTTATCCAAGTACATATTTTAAATGTGTTATTTTTTAAAAAGACAATATTTTAAACTTCAAAGGGGAGAATGAGAAGATAAACCATCTTTAAAAAGACATGAAAATAACAACTAAAGGTGCTTTTAATTAGCATTGTGCCTCTCTCAACTTCCAGTTTCTGAAAAAAACAAAACTGAGGGGCAGCTGCATCACCAGAATGTTGACGAAATGCCTACAGAGTAGAAGAATAATAAGAGTGAATTTAGAAATATAAGCAATGGCTTCCACTGCTTCAATCAGAGCAAAGAGGCTTCATCACATCTTTACCATCAGAACCTTTCCTCTGCCTCAGTCACACAGAATTATACCATTGAAAAACATGGACATCTTGCCTTACCACATCTCTGTATTTTTTTATAACATCTAGAATACTGGCCCATCTCTCAATCCATCAGTGTCTTTCTTCATTTATTGTGAGAAAGCAAATAGTAGAAAACAATAAAGAAGGTAAAGAGGAACTCTCAAAATCAAGTCTTGTAATTGCACTTGCTTTTAGAGAGGGTTTTATTTAACGTCCTTGGCTTTTATAACCAAAATCATCTTTAGAGTGATTGTATCAATATATCTTCTCCTTTTGAGAATTCAGGTATTATATTCACTCCTATTATTCAAAGCTAGTCCTAAATTTCCCTTTAACTTATTTACCTTCCCAGAAGTGGTGACTGACTCTAAATTTGCCTATAATAGGGGCATATGGTCTGTGGTTTGTTTGAAAAGTACACCTGTCTCACAAAAACATTCTCTCTTTCAAGAACCTATAAAATGTAAGTCTCCAGGTAACCCAGAAAATGGTTACTCTTTTGGTGAGATTTACACAGTGGGTGCCCAAGTCACATTTTCATGTGAAGAAGGACACCAGCTGATGGGAGTAACCGAAATCACGTGTTTGGAGTCTGGAGAATGGAGTCATCTGATACCACATTGTGAAGGTACGCTTAGTAAATTTTTTGTGTGCGTAGTGTTTGGAAATCTCAGAAATTTAAGGTGTAGAAATGTCAAGTGTTATGTTATATCAGTATTCTTTATGTTTAAAACCCAACTATTAGGCTCATCTTTAAACATGACAAGAAAACCTAGAGCTGCCCTTGAACTTTTAAAGATTTTTGCACACACTAGCTAAGAAAAGCAATGCTTTTTATTTCTCCTCCTCTAAGCTGTTTCCTGCAGTGCACCAGCTATTCCGGAAAATGGTGGCATTGACGGATCAGCATTCACCTATGGCAGTAAAGTAATATATAGGTAAGTGTCCAAGATTAAAATTATATGTAGAGGTTATTGATAACATACTGGCAGTGATAGAATACCAGAAGACAAGGGGAAGAATAATCTCAGAGCATGCCTTTGAAATAATATGGAATTAATTGAATTATGTGTAATATGAAGAAATTGAACCCAATAATTTAATAGTAGTTATAGCTGGAATCCTTAAATCCCCTGGTGAGTAACCTATTGTGGCCACCAGCACTTCGTGAGGTGTTCTAAGAATGGATGCCATGCAAGAAGGCCCTGCAAACTAATGAATATTCTTGGTTGTAACCTGGAGCTTTGGCTCCAAACCCAGTATTTCAGGGACTTATACTAGACCAGACCACTGTCAAACCGAGAATTTTCTGGTTGTAGCTACTAATCCATGACACAAACTGGAGGCAAGCCAGATCCTTAAATCTGTCTTACTTGTCACCCAGTAAGATCCCTGTAGGGAGGATTTACACTATTGAACCTTAAAAAAAATAATTTCAATGCATTATCAGTAAGAAAAAAAAAATCTCTTCTAATATGAGTAAATTCTCAATATTTTTAGAGTTTTGGGCACAGATAAAATTAGGCAAAATAATATTATATTCTGTAATTTTTGTTTATCTTCTTTAGATGTAATAAAGGATACACTTTGGAGGGTGATAAAGAGTCATCCTGTCTTGCTAGTGGTTCTTGGAGTCATTCTCCTCCTGCATGTGAACTGGTCAAGTGTTCTAGCCCCGAAAACATAAATCATGGGAAATATATTTTGAGTGGGCTTACCTACCTTTCTACTGCATCATATTCCTGTGAGAGTGGATACAGGTAAAGTCTATAGATACCAGCCAAGATTCTTGTAGTACCTCGTTAGTCATTATTTATTCATTAGATTTCATTTGCATGTGAGTGGCTGACTTTCCATACTAGTTTCTAAATGGAAAAGGTGTTCTCAAATTTGCATGCTTCCTGAGGCCTCGCTCAGAGTAAATGCCCAGGAAGTATTCCATCTGACTTTGACTTTAGGAGCTCTAGTTCAATTGCTATAAACACTTGGACATTCAACATGAAAGCAAAAAGTTGTTGTGAAGCATAAGACGATGCCTGTATTTTTTGGTAAATGACTTACCAAGCTTACACTTAGCATCACATGGGATGTTATATAAGGCCTGGGTCCCTAATACTGTAAGAGGTTAATTTGACTAATGGGGGGAGGGGAGGTGGTGTGTGTGTGTGTGTGTGTGTGTGTGTGTGTGTGTGTGTGTGTGTTCGAACAGAAGGGACAATATAAGGAGTAAGGCTGTGATCAGAAACTTGACCAACAAATCTGGATGGAAACAGATCAAGTGAACAGACAGAGGAGTGATTAATACAGTCAGTCAGAATCAGGTTGGCAAGCAAAGGTGGATAAGCCATGCCACAGAATGCGAGCTTTGAGAAATTAAAGGAAGACCAGAGAGCAGAGTCATGGGCAACACAGTTCAGATCCCAGGCTCCTGACAATGACAGTGCCCTTTGTCCTCAGTTACCATGACTGTCTCAGTTATCCTGGGCGGCTGTCTCCCTTACCACTGGATTCTAGCTGGCCTGTTAACCCCTTCTCATTTAAGTAACCTCTTCACAAGGTCTGGAGTGCCCTACAATGCTACCAATGAGCACAGTTTATTTTGCACCAAGTTGTTATCTTGTTTTAGCTCTTCATAGTTTTAAAGGGTCAAAGTAAGGACCTACTCAGATTTCCCTTGCTTTTGTGTAAGGCGATGAAATATGAAGAAAGTTTATATTCATGTATTTATATTCCCTTAGTCTTTTCTAAGTCCTTCCTATTTCATCTCCACAGAAGTAAATAAATAGCCAATGAAAGAGATGGTATCATTCTTTCCTTTAGCTTACAGGGCCCTCCCATCATTGAATGCTCAGCGTCAGGCAGCTGGGACAGAGCGCCCCCTACCTGTCATCTTGTCTCATGTGGAGAGCCGCCTGCCATCAAAGATGCTGTCATCAACGGAAGTAACTTCACTTTTGGGAACACTGTCACTTACACTTGCAAAGAAGGGTGAGTAAGGAAAAGGAGCATTGGGAGCTGCCTAGGGAGTGGATGCTCCGTGACTGTGGAGCTGGGCTCCATCAAACACTGAATTAAATTTCCCAACAGCCAAAGCCAAAGACAGTGTTATACTCTTATTTCCTGACAGCGGAAGGGGAGCATATTCTCCTGGGATCAATGTTTTCCTGGAATTAGAGTAATTTATCAAATTAGGCCTTGAGCAACCGACTTTGGGCAGGCAATGCAATAGAAAATACCTTTATACTTCAATTAAAGATGCAAAGAGCACATTTAAATAGGCATTTGTGTATTTATCCTCTGCAAACTCAAGGGCAAAAATTTAAGCCATAACAGAAAGATGACATGTCTGTAAGAATAACAGATAATCAGTTTTTTACACTTTTAATGATCTCATTTAATTCAAAATTTGAAAAACCAGGAAGCAGATTACAAAGAGCTTTCACACTCATTATTACATTTGATCCTCACAAAAACTCTGTGAGGTACAAAGAAAGAGTTCACTCTGGGCTGGTGATCTGCTTAGGCTATCAAACAGGCAATAAAGAATTGAGGGATAATTGAATTCCAGGCAATCTTTTAAGCATTTCATTGCTTATTTTTCCCCCTTGCTTCCTCAGTAAATATTTTCGCCATTAATAGTGCTTTAGCACTCCAGATTCACCACAGTGGTTTTTCACACGGTTGAAAGTTGCTATTTTCTGGATTTGTATCTGAGCTCGATTATTCACTCACTACCTGTGTGGCCTTGGGAAAATCTTATAACCTTTCTAAGCTTTGATTGTCCTCCTGCATAAAATTAGTTCATTAAAGATTCATACTTCTTATATATATTGCAAGGAATAAAATGATACAATGCTTAGCCTAGCCAGAAGAATAAATAAACTCACCAAAATTTGCCATTATTGGAGCACAAACGAGAGGATACAGTTTTTGTACTATCATAGAAGTTGAAGTTCATTCATTTCCCGTGGACAGAAGACCATCACTCTAATACAAGAATGCCAGCAGGTGGCGACAACATTTTGTGGCACAAAGCTCTTTAGTCTCAAACACTTACATAAATAGCTGACTGAGATCTCAAATCTTGAACACTTTCTTAAGTGGAAAAAAAAAAAAACTTTAGTATTAAACTATCAGTGCAGGAGTTAGCTTTTGATGCTTCCATCTCTCCCCTTGTAGGTGGATTCATTTAAAAACTGCTTCCTAATAAACCGCATAAAACTACTTAAGATTAATCATTTTTGTGAAATCTTAGCAAATGTCCCAAATAATAACTTGATATTGACAACTTCTGGGTTTTTTCTTATTTAAAAAGTGAGGCATTATCACCATATAAAACTAAAAAATAAAAAGTTTATTTTTTAAATTACCCAAAAATAAATGCTGATATTTTACTATATTTATTCCCAGAATTTTGTCTTTATATGTAATTTTTAGTATCAAAGATCATGCTGTATATAAAATTTAGATTTTTCTTCTGCACAAACCATGTATTATTTTCATCACAGATTATTCACTTACACATAAAAGTTCTGTCTGCCTAGTGTGTTGTCTATATATTATACAGAAGGAATTTATTAAAAGAAGCATTAAATACAATAATGAAAATTACAACAAATGTGTATATTTGTAGAGGGTTTTACATTTTTCAAAGGACTATCATGTGAATTATCTCATGTTTTCCCTTCTGTAGCGATCTGTAGTCAAGGGGGTTTGTCAGAATAAATATTCCCACTTTATAGTTAAACATAAAGGTATTGATTCACATTATCTTACATATTCCTTCTAGTCTAGGCCAGTAGACACTCTTTGGGAACTTTTTTCTCACTGAGAAGATGGAAACCAAATCTGCCCACCTAAATCACATAACTGTTAAAGGGTATGAGGCCATTTTTATAAAAATGCTTTATAAAGACATGAAATACTATATAAATATATTTTTATTTTCTGTGTCATCATCATCATTGCTCCATAAAGCAATGACATTTTAGTAATATGAGGAAAATTATCTTAAATAGTTAATGAAATTAATAAAAGGTGCACACAGTCACAAATCACCTATATTTTTTCTAAATAAAAAAAATTATTACTTTCCTCTTATTTTACAACTTTCACAATTAGTTATTTTTAATATAGTCAATGCTTTCTTAGATTTACTCACATGTTTATTAATCTCTTCATCACCATTTTTTGGTATCCCACTCCTTCCTCTTGGACTAAATGTTTCTAATTTTGAAGTATATTCTTTCCCTCTTTCTTTCAATGAGAGTCAGTGAGTTCTATACAATCTTTGTCTGAAAATAATAGTATTTTACCCTTGCTCTTGAATTATAATTTAGCTGGATATAAAAGTCCGTACTTTTTTCCCATAAACATTTTGAAGATATTATTGCATAGTCTTATGACTTCTGATGTCACTATTGAGAATTCTATTATCAGTCTAATTTAGTGGTTCTCTACCAGTAGCAGTATTACCTTCCAGAGACATTTGACAATGTCTGGAGACATTTTTGGTTGTCACACTCAATTGCTACTGGCATCGAGTGGATAGAGTCCAGTTATACTGCCATATATCTTGCAATGAACAAGGAGAGCCCCTTCGCAGTAAAGACCTGTCTGGTCCAAAATATTAATAGTTCTGAGATTGAGAAGCTCTTGTTGAATTGTTGTTCCTCTATAGGTAATATTTTTCTTTTCAGTTATTTTATTTTTAATTTGTCTTTGTTGCTTTGATGTTTCTCTGTGATATAACTAATGCTGTATTTATCATTTTTCATCTTGTTCAGGATTCATTGCACTTCTTATATCTGAGAATTGACATCTTACACTAGTTTTAAAATATCCTCATCCATTTTCACATCAGATATTTCTTCTTCATTACTTTCTCTTTCTCTCTTTCTATAGTTCTTATTAGATACATATTGGACCTTTTCTTTCTATTTTCTGTGTTTATTAATATGTAACATTTCCCATGTTTTTATACACTTGTGTTGCATTTGGTTAATTTCCTCACATATATCTTCCAGTTCCTTACTTTTTCTTTCTACTACCTATAATCTGCTTTTGGATATTTCTATTAATTTAATTTTTTTCTATATTTTTAGAATTTCTATTTATTTTTCCTGGTCTCATTTTTTAAAAAATAAAGTTTTGAGTTTTTTTAACCTTAATTATTTTAACATTTATTTCACATTATTTTTTAGACTTTAGACCATTTTGTATTATCTCAATTTATTGGTTCCCTAATCTTGCTGTTTGGTCTGTCTGCTGATCCATTATGGTAGAAAATATGGTTGTGTATGTTTTATAATTTCAGATTATGTTAATATAGTATACAGGGCTTGTTTTATTTATGACAATTTCTTGTGGTCTGAGTGTGTGGATTATTTTCCTCTACCGAGAGCTCCAGGAATATCACCAGCCAAGAACCTAATTTTACATTTATTAGTTTCTACACAAAGTGAGTGGTGTAAATTCTACCCTCATTCCACATGAGGTACAGCTTAGGGACTGATATCTTAGCAGAGACTCTGCTTTTCCACCCAGAGCACTGCCAAAGACATTAATTTCACTTATCATATCAGTAGCCTCTAGGCGGTTTTTATCTAGTGAATATCATTTTAATGAATATCCTTCTAGAACATAGATTTATACCAAAGACTCAGCTACTACTCTGTTTCAACTCCAAGGCTATATTTCCTGTCCTCTCGTCTCTTCCTTGTCCAATCCAAAGGCAAGCAGGGCATTCATTCACAGGCCAAATGCACCCGGAGAGGTGCAAATTAGAATATAACTACAATAGAGATGAAAACACCAATCTAAGAACTGATACGTGGTATTTAAAAAGATAAATATTTCTTTCATTTCTTCCTAGATAAGTGAGTTTCTAGAAATGCAGTAACCCTTTTAAGGATGTCAGCATTGACTCATTCATCTTACGTTCAATGAAACTCCAAGTCTTTCACATTGACTGCCATTAAGCCAGGTTTTCCACTTGTGCAATTTTTCTTTATAATCTATGTGCAGAACCATGTATTTTATCTTTATTAAATATTGCCTTGGTGAATTAGAAGCATTGAACTAGCCTATAAAAACCCTATTTCTCTTTCTACAGTTATGTATTGTTTACAAATCGATGGATGTCTGGGCTAAGGACAGAGTTTTGTGGCATTTACAAAATACGAAACTCCCACCTAGTTTATTTCTATTAACCAATACTTTTGGGACATATGGTTAATAACTCCTTAAATATCTTCTGTTCTAGTGACATTTTGTCTGATGAATCTTACGAGATTCTTGTCAAAGGAACTGTCAAAAACCACTTCCAGTTAATCTGTGCCTGCCACATCTTCACGTATCAGCCAACACAACCTATCAAAATTACCCAATTCTCAAAAGCTTTTGTTCCCTTTCATTCTTCAGGAAGAATCCATCATTTCTCCTTTGAGCAACCACTTTATGAGTGAAGGGGCCTACAGTGCATCAGGTAGTAGAGGGGAGGGGGAACAGACACAAACATGGAAACAAATAAACGCATTGGCATTGCATCTGTGTACTAAGGAAGTGCCTGGCGTAGTATGGCCCTTAAGTTATTCAATGAAGGACTAAATGTTGACTGAGAGTCATAAAAAAAAGTTAGGATCTTAGGTCAGAGAAAGAAATAGTGTAGAGACTAACAAACTATGGGTAGTATCTAAAACATCCTTTACATTTATTCAAAAAATATATATATTTACTTATAAGTTTCCATTACATTAGAACTTTGCTGTGATTTTCCACTAGTTGGTGATGATTTTTCAGATGATTGGGGATCCAAGGTATAACAAAGTACTGCCAAATTACAAAGCACAGTTCTTATGTCCTCAAGAGTTTTGAGGAATAAGGAAAGTTCTGGAGACAGATGCTTCTGCCACAAGGGAGCTGGTCCTATGTAATTAAGGAAGCATTTTATAAATGGCACAATGGATCCTAATAAATCAGTAATGTCTCAGGTATTAGGCATTACTTTAAACTCTGTCATCTTTCCCTTCAGTAGGAAAGTGAGAATGAAAATAGGAATGACTTGAATATAATTATTCTAAAACTGTATAACCTACTATTCTACCTCATTGAGAGAGCACTTGAGAGCATTTTAAGATTTTTGCAAATTATCAATCTATCATAGATGGGTAACCGCCTTTTTCACAAATAAAGACTGAGAGTTTTTAAGCAGAATTTATTCATACTGGTTGAATAACAGCCATATGCAGAACACAGCTTTTAACACTAACCACATGGTTAAAGGTTTAGGAAACACTGGAGCCTGAAATTATAATCTCTGCTTTAAAGTTTATTGAATATAAGTATGTAACTATGAGCTATGTACAGGCTACATATGGCTCATCAGAGAGTGTTTCAAAGATGTGATAAAATCAGCCAGCCGAAGCCATCTAAGACAGATGAAGTTTGAACTGAGTCAGACAGGATTATACTCATTTTTATTTTTAAAGAAATGTGTAACAATTTTGAGAGTTCCTTAAATAGCAATTACCTTTAATCCACTTCACTTTCTGAATGAGCACTAAGATTAATATCAAGATATATTTCTATATCTCAAAAGGCATCTGACCAATATCTCAATATTCAAATGGAAAATATTATTATAAAGATAAAAGTAAAGTTATCGTTAGACAGAAAATGAAAGCAGAATAAGAAAATGCAAACATCATTTCTCAAGTACTATCCTTATCATTTCTTTCCTTCCAATGTCATAGGTACACCCTTGCTGGACCTCACACCATTGAGTGCCTGGCCAATGGCAAGTGGAGTGGAAGTAACCAGCAGTGTTTGGCTGTCTCTTGTGATGAGCCTCCTCACGTGGAACACGCCTCTCCAGAGACTGCCCATCGGTTATTTGGAGACATTGCATTCTACTACTGCTCAGATGGTTACAGCCTGGCAGACAATTCCCAGCTCCTCTGCAATGCCCAGGGCAAGTGGGTTCCCCCAGAAGGTCAGGCCATGCCCCGTTGTATAGCTCACTTCTGTGAAAAACCCCCATCTGTTTCCTACAGCATCTTGGAATCTGTGAGCAAAGCAAAATTTCCAGCAGGCTCAGTTGTGAGCTTCAAATGCATGGAAGGTTTCGTACTGAACACCTCAGCAAAGATTGAATGTATGAGAGGTGGGCAGTGGAACCCTTCCCCCATGTCCATCCAGTGCATCCCTGTGCGGTGTGGAGAGCCACCAAACATCATGAATGGCTATGCAAGTGGATCAAACTACAGTTTTGGGGCCGTGGTGGCTTATAGCTGCAACAAGGGGTTCTACATCAAAGGGGAGAAGAAGAGCACCTGCGAAGCCATGGGACAGTGGAGTACCCCCATACCCACATGCCACCCTGTATCTTGCAATGAACCGCCTAAGATTGAGAATGGCTTTCTGGAGGTAAGGGACTGATGAGCAAGTAATCCATGGCTTTCATCACTAATCAGGGCCAGCCAGCATGGCTCACCTAGGATTCAAAAGCAGGGGCAATGAACAGATTAATTGTTAAAAAACAGAAGTAGCTAAATCTATAGGTAGTGAATATTTGGAGAAAATGTGATATAAATATGAATCCTTTTAATATACTGGCTATCCACATTTGCCAGTATATAGACATTTGAAGTACTTTGTAGCAATACCTTATCCCTAACTATTGTTAGATAAGCCAATTTTTAATAAAATACTATTTTGCTTTATAGAAGCAGTTATTCCAAGATGGATGTATACTATATTTAATAGAAATCAAGGTCTAAATGGAACCTAGAGAAATCTATTATCATTTCTAATTTTTAGACAAAAGATAGGACAAACTATTCACTATGATGCACTTTTTACAACCTTCTTTTAGTGAGTTCGAAGGTAATTTTACCATGATGAACAAAGGTAAGTTAGATCCACATGTGTCCTGCTTTCATAATATGTGTGTTTTCATTAGGTTCATCAGGAAACAGGAATGAGAATCTATTCCCCCAAATCAAGGGCCATTTTAAATAGAGAGTATTCTAATTAAACACTTTTTTAAAAAGCCATACATGCACCTTTTCTCCTTTATATTCAGAAGCAACAACAAAACAACAGTAAGAGTCTTTTTTTAAAGACTTCTCTCAGATGTATTAGTTTTCTATCAGAAGATGTACAGTATATGTAAGGAGACCTTCTTCATTTATCGATTTAACATGTATTTCTGGAGCTCCTACTAGGTGCTAGGTAAACTTTGGAAATCTAGTATCTAACAATACAGATTAGGTCTATAATGGCATGGTACTTACCTGCAGGGGTACCCAAGCAATTAATCAGTAAATAAAAGAAATAATTATGTCCAAGTACCAAGAAGTTTATTACAGCATGGAAGCTGGACTTCACTGTTATCACTAACAGAGAACCATGGTAATCTTTTAAAGATTTCATAACTGATTCATCTTTTGTACTGCCTGAAAATGACATGTCATTATACACTTATTTGAATTTTGAGATCATGAACATGAAATTTTATGTTTAAAAAATGAAATATTCCCCTTTATGTTTTAGCAGCATTTTTTAAAAAGTATATTAGGAATGAACTAAACTCTAATAGTACTCTTAGAACATATCCATGGAAAATATTTTATTAGCTCTTTTTTTATTATCTAATAAAATTAATGAAAATAAATGTATGTATATGTGTTTCCTTTTCTGTGGTTAAAACAACAAGCTAGACCATTGCTTTTGTCAGCAAAATATTTTTAACTTACCAAGTGATTTATAATTTTCAGGATTGCTTTATCAATTCATCAATCGATTTAGAGACTATTAGCCTTTTACTTGCAGGCTAACCCTGTGATTAGCATTTCTGCAGTAAGGTTTACCTAATTTGACTTCCCCCTGTTCTTTTCATTTATTTAAAAAAAAATAGGGTGGACATATTGGAAAAACATAAATCCTTATCTGCTTATGTCTTAATTGATTCATTTCAAAGCAGGCATTTTAGTTCAGTCCGTTTTTACCATTCGATATATTCAGTTAATTATATTATGTTATACAAATTGTACTTAATCGTTTTCTCCCTGTTGTGCAGCATACCACTGGAAGGATCTTTGAGAGCGAAATGAGATATCGGTGTAACCCAGGATATAAGTCAGTTGGAAGTCCTGTATTTGTCTGCCAAGCCAATCGCCACTGGCACAGCGAATCCCCTCTGTCGTGCGTCCCTCTCAGCTGTGGAAAACCTCCCCCAATCCAGAATGGCTACGTGAAAGGAGACAATTTTGAAGTAGGGTCCACGGTTCAGTTTTTCTGTGATGAGGGTTATGAGCTTATTGGTGATAATTCTTGGACGTGCCAGAAATCTGGCAAATGGAATAAGAAGCCAAATCAAAAGTGTGTGCCCGCCAAGTGCCCAGAGCCACCCCTCCTGGAAAACCAGCTCGTGTTGAAGGCGTTGACTACTGAGATAGGAGTGGTGACGTTCTCCTGTAAAGAAGGGCATGCCCTGCAGGGCCCCTCTGTCCTGAAATGCTTGCCATCCCAGCAATGGAATGATTCTTTTCCCTTCTGTAAGCTAGTTCTTTGCCTTCCACCTCCCCTAATTTCCTTTGGTGTCCCTGCTCCTGCATCCACTCTTCATTTTGGAAGTACTGTCAAGTATTCTTGTGTGGATGGTTTTTTCCTAAAAGGAGATCCTACCACCTTGTGCCAAGCCGATGGTACCTGGCGCTCTCCACTGCCAGAATGTGTTCCGGTAGAATGCCCCCAACCTGAGGAAATCCCCAACGGCATCATCGATGTGCAAGGTCTTGCCTATCTCAGCACAGCGCTCTACACCTGCAAACCAGGCTTTGAGTTAGTGGGAAATACTACCACCCTTTGTGGAGAAAATGGTCACTGGCTTGGAGGAAAACCGACATGTAAACCCATCGAGTGTCCAAAGCCCAAGGAGATTTTGAATGGCAAATTTTCTTACACAAACCTACACTATGGACAAACCATTACATTCTCCTGTGATCAAGGCTTCAGGCTTGAAGGTGCCAAAGCCTTGACCTGTTTAGAGACAGGCGATTGGGATGTGGATGTCCCATCTTGCGATGCCATCCACTGTAATCCCCCACAATCCATTGAAAATGGTTTTGTAGAAGGTGCAGATTACAGCTATGGTGCCATGATCATCTACAGCTGCCTCCCTGGATTTCAGGTGGCTGGTCATGCCATGCAGACCTGTGAAGAGTCGGGATGGTCAAGCCCTGTCCCAACCTGTGTACTCATAGACTGTGGTCTCCCTCCTCACATTGATTTTGGAGACTGTACTAAGATCAAAGATGGTCAGGGATATTTAGACCAAGAGGAAGACATGATGGAAGTTCCATATCTGACTCCTCACCCTCCTCATCACCTGGGAGCAGTAACTAAAACATGGGAAAACTCAACTCCTGCTACACATTCCGCAAACTTTCCGTATGGCACCATGGTTTCGTACTCCTGTAATCCGGGATATGAACTTTTGGGGAACCCTGTGCTGATCTGCCAGGAAGATGGAACTTGGAATGGCAGTGCACCTTCCTGCATTTCAATTGAGTGTGACTTGCCTGTTGCTCCTAAAAATGGCTTTTTGCGTTTTACAGAGACTACCATGGGCAGTGCTGTACAGTATAGCTGCAAACCCGGACACATTCTGGTAGGCTCCAACATAAGGCTTTGTCTACAGAATAAAGAGTGGAGTGGTGCTTCCCCACACTGTGAGGCCATTTCATGCAAAAAACCAAATCCAGTTATGAATGGCTCCATCAAAGGAAGCAATTACACATACCTAAGTGCATTGTACTACGAGTGTAATCCTGGGTATGTGTTGAATGGCCCTGAGATGAGAACATGCCAAGAAAATAAAAATTGGGATGGGAATGAGCCACTTTGCATTCCTGTAGACTGTGGTTCACCTCCAGTCTTAGCCAATGGCCATGTGAAAGGAGATGAGTATACATTCCAAAAAGAGGTAGAGTATACTTGCAATGTAGGGTTCTTACTTGAGGGAGCCAGGAGCCGTGTTTGTCTTGCTGACGGAAGTTGGAGTGGAACCACTCCCAACTGTGTGCCTGTCAGATGTGCCACCCCACCACAGGTGGCAAATGGTATGATGGATGGACTGGACTATGGCTTTGGGAAGGAAGTGTTGTTCCACTGTCAGGAGGGCTACTTGTTGCATGGTGCTCCAAAACTTACTTGTCAATCAGATGGGAACTGGGATGCAGAGTTTCCTCTCTGTAAACCAGCTAACTGTGGACCTCCCGAAGATCTTGCCAATGACTTCCCTAATGGATTTTCCTTTTATCATGGAGGGAATATACAGTATCAGTGCTTTCCTGGTTATAAGCTCCACGGAAATCCTTCAAGAAGGTGCCTCTCCAATGGCTCCTGGAGTGGCAGCCCACCTTCCTGCTTGCCTTGTCGGTGTTCCACACCAGTAATTCAAAATGGAGCCGTCAATGGGACAGATTTTGGTTGTGGAAAGGCAACTCAGATTCGGTGCTTCAAAGGCTTCAAGCTCATGGGACTTTCTGAAATCACCTGTGAAGCCGATGGCCAGTGGAGCTCTGGCTTCCCACACTGTGAACACACGTCTTGTGGTTCTCCTCCAACAATACCAAATGCATTCATCAGTGAGAGTGACTCTTTGGAGGAAAATGTGATAACTTACAGCTGCAGATCTGGGTATGTCGTACAAGGCAGTCCAGATCTGATTTGTACAGAGAAACGGACGTGGAGCCAGCCTTATCCAGTCTGTCAGCCCCTGTCCTGTGGACCTCCACCATCTGTTGCCAATGCAGTAGCAACTGGAGAGACATACACCTATGAAAGTAAAGTGGAACTCAGGTAAGACCGTGGCTCTAAGACTCCAAGGGGTGCAGGCAGGAGAGTTGTAAAATGAAAAAGTAATTGATCAAAGTGTAGCTAATTGGGAAGAAAACACCATCCCTGGACTGCTCTCCAAAACCTGAAGCTTTTAATACTTAGCTTTATTCTACCCACAATTATATAGGAACCCATTGAGTGTAAAAATAAATTTCTACATTTTCAGGTTGTAATTCCTAATATAATTATCATGATTATCAGATTCTGTTGAGCTCCATGAAACAGTAAGATCCTTTAGCTAGATTTAATATGTCTTAAATCATAAGGCTCTTTTTAAACATCATGCTGGTAAGTTTCTTTATGATATTTCTTTATGGTTATATTCATACATGCAAATGTTGAGGAAATAAGGCAAAAGCTGAAGAATTCAGTTAAAAAATCAATGTAAATGGGGGAGATATCGTTAAGGGAACTTCCAACTTATGCTAGCTGGGCAAACTAAGCATTTAATGCACAAATTATGATTTTTGCTAGAAAGTTTTTTATTAAAGTGCATTATTTAAAAAGATTAGAAATATATAATAAATTTATAAATTAAATTTTATTGGAATAAATATTCATAATATTCAAATATATTTCACCCTTTAAACCAATCTAGATTTTATTCACATCTCTGAAGCAATTATGGATTTTCCTTCACATATTGGCTTCTTATATTTTATTCATAATTCAACAACCCTTCTTAAACATGTCTGTTGTGGACATTTTAACACTACCTTCATTTTCTCTTAATTTCAATAAGAAATAGACCCAAGGAGGATCGTCAATGATAAGAAAGCAAGAGTAGTGGATCATGCACTAAGAAGAAAAAATTATTCCTTGCTTTTGAAATGCGTTTTTAAATTTTTATTTGGATGTTGGTTTATCAGATGTCTTGTCAAGTCACAGTATCATCTGCTTCTCAGGACTTGTCTATATATTATTATTCCTCATTGTGTGTTGATTATATCATCTCTCAGATCTTCACTTAATAGCAGATAAAAAAAAAAATCATTCCAAGTTCGCAGAACCTCTGACTCCTATCTAGCTTGTAATTTGTAAAATTAAAAATATATATGTTTGCACCTAATAAATGTTAGTTAATTAAATGGTTTGATTTAAAAAGCTGCGTAGTATAGGGGTAGGAGCATGGAATCTAGAGCCACATTCTCTAGGTCAGTGGTCCCCAACCTTTTTGGCACCAGGGACCAGTGCCCTCTGAGAATCTAATGCCTGATGATCTGAGGGGGAGCTGAGGTGGTGATGCTAGCTCTAGCACTGGGGAATGGCTTTAAATGCAGATAAAGCTTCGCTTGCTGGCCTGCTACTCACCTCCTGCTGTGCGGTCTGGTTTCTAACAGGCCACAGACTGGTACTGGTCCAGAACCCAAGGGTTGGGGACCCCTGCTCTAGGTGGAAATCTCAGCTCTGTCACTTCCTAGGAAAGTTATTTAATCTCTCTGGTGTCAGTTTTATCATCTACAAAATGTGATAGAGATAATGATAATACCTACTCACAGAGTTGACTTGAGAATTAAATGAGTTAATATTATTAGAAAACTTAGAATAGTGACAAATCTAATAGGTAAACATTTGCTGAATAAATAAATATAAATTTTTTTAAATTATCAAGAGCCATGTTGACTTGAGTTTGAGCAGCCATACTACTGTTATGTGATAATATCTAATAATCAGGATTAAAAGAAATACCCTATGTAAAGGACTTAGCACAGTGCTTGGCACAAAATAGATACCCAATAAATATTAATTATGTGGTGTTCTTACTGGCATCTGAGTCTATTTTGGACTTTATCTAAAATTTCTTGAACTGTTAGTTGTTTTTAGAATAAAAATTAATTTAGTAATGCTGCTAACCACCATGAAGGCAAATAATATCAACAATACTTGAAGCACCTTGAGTCTTAGCTAATCCTTAATGTACATAAGGATCGATCTAGTTATCGTTGTCATGTTGGTATTTTTGCATGGCGATGCCATCCACCTGACGTTTGAATCAGTTTTGATATAGCAAATAAGATGTCTATGGAGCCTTATAACAGATTTTTATCTAAGAATAGATCACCAACTGTATTGTACTCTCTTTAAGGCATTTAATTTTGCTTTTCTATTGCAGATGTTTGGAAGGTTATGTGATGGATACAGATATAAATACATTCACCTGTCAGAAAGATGGCCATTGGTTCCCTGAGAGAATCTCCTGCAGTCCTAAAAAATGTACTCTGCCACCAAACATGACACATATACTTGTTCATGAGGATGATTTCAGTGTAAATAAGCAAGTTTCTGTGTCATGCACAGAAGGTTACATCTATGAGGGAGTTAACATATCAACATGTCAGGTAAGATTCTCTGTCTTAATTAGAACATGTAAGTGTAATTCATTGATATATATTTTTATATATAGTATATATAATGAATGAATGAATGTATGTGTATATGTATGTGTGTGTATATATATAATCACCACACAAGCAAGATCTTACTGTCCTGAAAAGAGAAAGAAAAAAAAATACCTCGTTACCAATCCTGTCAAAGGGTTTGAGAAGTTTTTTGATAGAAATAATAAAATATATGTTTCTTTCCAATATTCCCATTTTTAAATGAAGAAAGTGCCAATTACAGGTGAAAAGTGATAAAATTAGATAAAAAGTTAAAATATCTATAGCAAGATATTCATGACAAATTAACCATATGGTTACATGGTCTATACACAGATGCTCAAAAGAGTGTCTGTATAGAAATGAGCCCTCATAATACAAAATGTTTCCAGTTTTAGTAGAAAGACCAACGGTTGCAGAAACAGGAAATTGGAGTCAGCTTCTGCCTCTGTTACTTGCTATTTGTGTCACTTTAATAAGAAAAGTACTTAAAATTTCTGAGCTTCAGTTTCCTAATTTGAAAAAAAAAGTGTGTATAACAAAGCATATGGTTAGTGCGAAAAATTATGTACATAATGGAGGAAAGAGCCTAAATCAGCACCACAGACAGCCAGCCTCCCTAGCACACCCCCTTCTCCTAGCTTCTGTAAGATGTACCAGAGAAAGAAAAACAAATTGAGCTGTTGATACATGCTTCTTTTGCTGTGGTTAGTGTGGGGCGGGGCGGGGCGGGGGGGGGGGCAGGGAGGGAGGCGCAGTGGCAGAGCAGGAGCTGAAAGAGGAGAAATGCTGCATGGTATAGAATGGCTTTTACTTTAAACATACCTTTGAACTTCATCTCAAATATGTTTAGGCTCTATGACCTTATATTCCTCCATCTTGTTTTCTTTTTCTTTTTCTTTTCAAATCTATCTTTGAAAGGATTACGTAATGAAGCGTCTAGTACATGCCTGCCATATGTTGGGACTCAAGAACTATCTCTTCCTCCTCTTAGTTTTCCATTTATAAATCATGCGTACTCAATCATTGGTTGCTGCCAAACCTAAAAACAGAAACATCACAGGGAACAGGTCAGATGACTGTCAAAGTTACCATGCTCTCAATATTGGTATAGTTCTCGATGTTCCTTTTTCGATTTACAGGTGAAGTAGTTTGAGGGGAAACTTTTTCAAAGACCCTGAGCTGTCTGAATCAAGCAGAGTCTCAGAATGCTTACGGGAATCAACTCAGTGTTCTCTGAGAGCTCCTCCAGGTTGGGTGTGTGGATGGCTGGGTGGCCCCTCGTGGGCCCTGAAGGACCTGCCATACCAATGACTACGCTCTTTTTTTCTGAATCAGTAATTTATTGTGGACAATCCTCATTACTTTCTATATACATAGTGTGACCCTGACCTTCACTGTTACACTCAATAAATACAGACTTCTTCATTCATATGTATCAATTCCTAAATATAACTTATAATTTGTTATTTAGCTTGATGGCACCTGGGAGCCGCCGTTTTCTGATGAGTCTTGCAGTCCAGTTTCTTGTGGGAAACCTGAAAGTCCAGAACATGGATTTGTGGTTGGCAGTAAATACAGCTTTGAGAGCACTGTTATTTATCAGTGTGAACCTGGCTATGAATTAGAGGTAAGTGAACAAACTGTTTAACCAGAATTTATTTGTTTTTCTGATCTGCTTGGGAACATTTTAGTATTTGTTTAATTCATTTTGTTCCTAAAAGATTCTTTTATACTTTGTTATGTTTTATCTTAATACTTGACAAGAAATATTTGAGATGACTTATAAGCAAAATAAGTCTTCAGTTAAAAAAAAATCAAGGCCATGAAAAAGAAGAAGTTAGTATGCCAGCCACAAGACTGATACTATTACTTTCATTAGCCATTGAAACCTGTTTTTCAGCCTCCTGTTAATCATACTCTTCAACAAGGCAGTTCATCTATCAGTGTGGGGAGGTGACCATGGGGATTTAGGTATGAAAAGCTAGAATTTCTTCAAGCAAAGGGCTCAAATACCTTGTCAAGTTCTGGATTGAGATGTCGGGTTCCCACATGGCATATCTGCCCTAAAAAATCCCCATAGCAGTTCTAACCAAATACCAAGCTAGGTCTCATGACCATTCCTGGTTTGTAATATTAAAACCCCATCAATAACACCTAGGTTTCCCCATTTACTTTGGTGGGAAAGCTGTAATCATCTTTGCAGAAAGCATGATGATGTTATCACACTCAAAACTTAAGAGACTGTTTTACATTACCTAATGTCATCTGGTTTCTCAGGACCCTCTTCCCTATTTGTATTATTGTAATGGTATTTAAATGTAGGTTTTGTAGAAGTATTCATTGCCAGTGTCTGTTAAATTTGTATAGTACATTCTATTTTCTGACCATGCAATCAAAGAATTATCATAAGATAGCCCATGAAAACTGGAACAAGGCTTATATGGATCTTGTTTAAATTCTTCAAAAGATTGAAAAAAAAAAAGAATAATATAATGGTGGATTGCAATTGGAGAGTTTTCCTGTTTTTGAAACTCAGTTGTTCTTCTTGTGACAGTACTTAATCTTGCAATTTGGTAAGACGGAAAGTGGTATAAAATTAAAACAAATATGTAGCAAACTAATGAGTTTTTAAATTGGAGGAAGTAGATAATTTACTGTAAACATTTTGGAAACATCCTGGTATTAACTAAAAAATCAACAGAGGTGCATTGGTTCACTCTAAGTTACATGTTTGAATTACCTAAGAAACTGAAAAAATACATCGATGTCCAGTTACTTGCAGAAATAACCAATTCTAGATCTGGGACAAGAATTGTAAACAATTAGCCTAAAAAATCTTGACACATGAAATAGCAGAGAACCTATCAAAGATTACATATTAAAAAGACTGAGATGCCAAGTGGATAAGGCTCTTGCAAGCCAAGAAGAGACCATTTTAGGGTAAATGACTTCAGTGGACTGAAACACATCAAACATGTCATGAATGATCCTAGCTTCTTAGCAATGCTAAAAATCATTAGTTGATAACTATTAGAGGATGCTCATGAACAAACTCATTACTCTAAAAACAGACAATGAAAGGGCAAGAATTGTCCTTTCGATGCTACCTGGACAGCCAGATAACCAAATAGTGAAGGATGGGAAGATTCCTCTTACCCTTTATAGAAGTATTCCAGGCAACAAATGATAGAATATAAATCCCAGAGTTTTCAACAAATTAATGGATTTAAGTTACCATCATAGCTACTGATGTCAGAAAAAAATAGAGACAACCAGATATTATGTGCCTCCTGATGTTGATAAACACACCATTATGAAAAAAGTCTTGCCAAAAAAGAAAAATTGAATTTGAATCATCAAATCTCTAATTCCAATAATCAGTATAAAAGGCAGAGGAACAAGTTCAGTGACACTATAGCGAGGCAATCAGCAAAATTCTCTCTATGGAAATATTCACAGAACAAATGACCCAGTTTTCTGTTTTCTGAAACAAATAAATCAACAAAGTAAGAGGGGAGGAAATAGAAAAGCAACCTAGAGATTTAAAGAGCGATATTAGAGCTATATAAACCGTGTGGACCTTATTTTGGTTCAGATACAAGTGAACTATAAAAATATAAATTATAGCATTTATGCAATAATTGGGAATTTGAGCAGTAACTGGACATTTCGTTAGTATCCTGGAATACTTGCTTTAAGGTATGATAATGTTATTGCGGTTGTAATTTTTAAGAGCCCTTATCTTTCAGAGATGCATACTGAAATAATTACTGATAAATGATGTCTGGGATTTGCTTCAAAATAATACGGGGTCATGGGAAAGAGGTGGGGCTTAGACAAAACAAGGTCGGCCTTGAGTTAATCGTGTAAACCAGATAATGGCTACGTGGGAGTTTGTTATACTGTCTTCTCTACTGTTACATTTTTCATGTGTTTAAAATTTTCCATAAGACAGCATTTTAAATAATACAAATGTCTGTTCTTACCCCAGACTAATTAATTCAGTATCTCTGTTGGTTGGGTCTGGGGCAACAGTCTCTTATTAAAAGTTCCACAGTTGATTCTAACGTTTAGCCAGGATTGAGAACCACTGCTCTGAGATATTGCTCAGTGTTTCTCAAAGTGTGGTCTATGAACCAGTTGCTTGAGAATTATCTGAGAAGTTGTAAAAAGGAGTGTGTATTCCTAGGCTGAGGCCTTCTGAACCAAATAGGGTCTGGGGAATTGCATTTTTGACAGGTACCCCAGATACCAAAGGTCAGTGGCTAGGAAAGTGGTTAAGGAGTTGGTCCTGGCAGACCTCCTTAAGGCCTCTCCACTATTCCTGGATGAAAGGTGTCAGGAACCAATGGAAACTCTCTGAGCCTCTTTCATCTTGTCTATAATAGAAAATTAGATAACCACTTTTACAGGTACTGGAAGAGCTGTAGATAAAAGAAATAAGTGGTGAGTATGGCCCTTTATGCATTGTCTGAGCTCATTATAGGGTAGTCATTATCACATCCCATGTTTGTATTATTACCAAAATTGGACAAAACAATTAAGACAACTGCTATAAATCATCTTAAATTATTCTACTATGTAGATCAGTTGTCATTCATATGTAAAGTTTACAACTTTTTTGAGCCGTGTACATCTCAAAAATTTTACGAAATATTCAATCTTCTTGAAATTAAAATTAGTACAGGCAACTGAGGAATAAATAAAAATAAAAAACTCAATGATGAGACAGTCATGTTATAAAATTGCTGCTAGTGAGCAACATAGTAGTTGCTACGATTCTAAAACTTAGTATAACTAACCTAACTGTTGATCAAGCAGATACAGTAGGTCAAAAAGAATAACAATGCTAAACCTGGATCTAAACCCCAGCGTAATTCATCAAAAACAAGATATGTAAAGGGACAAAAAGGAAAAGAAAGAAGGAAAAACATGATAAAATTTTGCACTTTCCTGAGAAGGGAGCCTACAAATTGGTGTTTGATTTTTTTTTTTTTACATCAACAATTACAGAAAATAGGTTTATTTGAATTTTTGCTGAAAAAAAAAATCAACATAGTCAAACCAGAGTATTATTCAAATCATTAGAAGAAAGAAAACAAAGAAAAAATAGTATTGGGAAAAATACTAAACTATTAATTAAAATTAACTACTTGAGTATAGTCCACTCTGGAAAAATCCAGATAGTTGGGGGAGATGGTTTTTATGGTTTGCTATATACTTCCTCAAAATTAATAAAAAATAATTCACAAAATAGAATGCTATACTTTCCTGTACATACATAAGTATATAAGCATTGAAAAAGTATAGCAAAGATTGACAGTGTTTATCTCTGGAGGAAGAATCCTAGGGAAATTTATATTTTTCTTTTATGTTTTCCAAACTTTCTATAATGAACACGTTGGTTTTTCAATAGGAAAACAATGAATACATGTTTTTAAGAAGTATTAGATTTTATAGAATGAATTATTTTCTCGAAAAGTCAGGACAGTATCCTCCCATCAAAATCAATGGAATTTTTACAGGTAAAGATTTATCAGTAATTAACCTGAAAGCTCAAAGAAAATATCTTTGACTAGAAGAATAAGGGTTAAAGACATCAGTCAATCCAGATAAAAAACAAAGTAGAGGCAATAGTTTCTTTTTAGGCATCTTGCTAATTTGGGACACAATTTCAAGACAATGAGATATCCAAAGGGCTCTGAACGGTGAAAAAGATGTGACAAAATCTATATGATAAAGTTCATACATTTCATTTAGAGTCAAGCCCCTTAATACATTACTTAGAACCTGATCTTTTTAAATACATCATGGTACAAATTTTATTTATCTTGTTTATTATTCCATATGTTAGAAAAGAGTTAGTATTAGGAACACTCATGATTACTATAAAAGATAAACAAGAAAGAAAGAAGCAGCAAAGACTCATAGAAGTTATATCCAGAAATCAACCTATGTGCAAAGACTCATAGAAGTTATATCCAGAAATCAACCTATATAATCCTGTAATGACTATAGGGTCAAACAGTCTGTACAGCCCCCAAGGGTAATGAGATGTTATGCAAAAAGTATATTCAGCTAAATAATTATAAATAAATTTTTAAGTAAATTATATTCATTTTACTCTATTTCAGAAGGCAAGGAAGTAAATTGTGGAAAGATTTTACCTAAAATGTTTAAAATTTTAAATGTATGGGCCTTTAATAGGATAAGGTTATCTTTAATGGATAAGTTGCATTGTTGAAAAATTCAAGCCTCCTATCAATAAGATATCTTGGCATGTTTCATGTTCAAATGTGTAAAAAAAAAAAATTATTCTTTGCTATACCTCTCAGGTATTGAAAAATAAGTTCAACTCAAAATATTTTTAAAATATACTAAGCAAATATACCTCTTTGATATTTCAAGCACATTCTTCAGGCTTTACTATGCTTATAACTAGTTGTCATTTAAATAGAAAGTGAAACAAAGTCTACACCTTAATTACACTAGCCAGCCAGAGTATGACTTTTGAAGTAATATGATGAGAACATTTTCAAAAGTCTAAAACTACCCCTTAAACTATATTTACTCAATGGATTTATTTAGCATTTCAATTTCGACAGTTTCAAGTTCACAGCTAGGATTACTCCGCATTCCCTTATTATCTTTTTATTGTAGAGTTATGAGCTTGTCAGTGACCATTTTTTAATTGATTCACAGGGGGACAGGGAACGTTTCTGTCAGAAGAACAGACAGTGGAGTGGCGGGGTAGCAGCGTGCAAAAGTAAGTCAAATGGCTCTTAGCAGTTCTGAAAATGGTACTGAGGACACAGAATAACAATGTGACCACATTGTCTTTATAAACCAGTTTTGTAAAAAAAAAAAAAAAAAAAAAAAAGACTTCGTAAGCTATATGAGAACTTTTAATGGGCTTTTGTTTAAGGATGCCAAACCAATAAAAAAATCAAAAACTATAGTTGAGGTTAATGATTAAATTGCAGTAAAACACAAGATGACTGACTGATTTTGCAATGGTGAACATTTTGTTTAGAAACTAGTTATTTTTATTTGCATTTTGGGTTTTTACTCTCAAATAATTAATAAATTAGAACGCTTAGAGCTGTTGCTTTTTGGTGACAGTACTGGCCAAAACTGACATCTTAAAGTGATGTTGGCACATATGTCAAATAAGTGAATATTCATGTTTTTTATGAAATTTTACATTAACTAATTTTATGAGGAACCAAGTGCATTTAGCAAGATGTGAGTTAATTCTCATGACTTTATTCCAATATATGGCCCATATGATTCCTCTAAAGACTGTGTATTTAGATATAATAGTTACAAATCAATCAAAGTGGAAAACTTAAAAAAAAAATTTTTTTTTAATAATCCTGGAGGAGTCATCAAATTTTTAAACTAGAAAGAGCCTGTTAGATAATCTAGTCTAAGCAAACTTTCAGACAATCTAGCTGGACTAGATGAGCAGAATTTATTTATCTTGCTAAATGAGTAAATGGGACTAGAAGGGAGTGAAGTGACCTGCCCAGTATCATAAATTAACTTGATGACAGAGCTGGCCCTGGGGCTCGAGGTTCATGAGTCTTTGTTCACTGTTGTTTCAACCATATCTTCTGGGATAGATTAATGAGTGAATTTTATGTACACAGAAATCTTATGTCTTTTAAGAAATACGGTATGGTTGAAACTCAATGAAGGGTATATGACCTTTTAGTTCTAAAAAACTAGCAGAAATATTATATAGATGAATATTTTTAAAAACATTGAGTAACATCTCAAGGCACAGGAAGGAGTCATTGGGCATTCCTGATAATAGCATTTTTTATCTCAATTGTTCATGATCAAAGAGTGTGTGAATGTACATTTAGAAGAGGAGAGTGGAAAATGAAAAAGAAATGTATACATCTGCGTAGGAAATGGGAAGGGATAGTTTCAGTTTCAGCACGTTTTATTCAAATAACAATGGCAATAGTTAGTATGGTCGCTGTCTCTAAAATGGAAGATAGTAATAAAAAAGCTCTATTTGAATCCTATTATTTTCTTTCTTTTCTTTCTCTTAGTAATAATTGAATAAGTGATATAGATTCTTCATAAAACATTAGAAAGCACAAATAAGCAAAAGGAAAATAGTTTTAATGCCACCACTCAGGGATAAAAACTATGGATATTTTATTGTGCACTTTTTTTTATCGTGCACTATATTTTATTGTGCACTTTTTTTCCTGGGCATATAAAAAGAATATAAATATTTCAGATGGGAAAAGGTATTTCTACTGAATGACCTAATTTGAAAGATCCGTATATAATATTTACTAAATTATTAAGGATATTGATGTTATCTGTATCCATCAGATTTCAGGGAAGCTTGTTCAAGTTGGGATTCCCTACACTGGTGTTTCTCAAAGTGTGGCCCACGGACCAGCAGCAGCTGGTGGGGGGTCTTGTTAGAAATGCAGAATTTCAGGCCACACCCTAATCCCCTTGAATCAAAAAAAATAGCATTTTAACAAGATCCCTAGATGATCCCTAGGCACATGAAGTTTGAAAGCACTGCCTGGGACGTGTGGTTTTTAGCCTCCACACGTTGGAATATCCTGGGGAGCTCTGGAAAATTCCTTGCCCTTTCTGCACCCTGTATCAGTTAGGTCAGAATCTCTGAGGGTGGGAACCTGCATCTGTACATTTTTAAAGCTCCCGGTTGGTTCCAAGGTACAGCCGAAGGAAAGTAAGGTCCATGGTCCCCCGTACTCACGGGGCTGAAAGAAGCCCAAAGAAGTCACTTAGCATCTACTCCAGTGGCTCTCAATTTTGAGTGAGCATCAGCATCATTTGGGGAGCTTTTTAGAAAATACCAGAAGCTAGGCCACAGCACAGAGATTCTGACTGATTTGGTCTGCGACGGGGCCCTAGGTGGAAAGCTTCCCAGGGATTCTAATGACCAACCAGAGTTAAGAATCACTGGTCTAGATCACCTCCTCTACCTTCATTTACCAAGATCATAAAATTAAGACTGAAATGTACCTTTTAAGATTGTGGAAAGGATGAGCTTACTTTCCTCCTAGCACATTCCTGTGAATACTATTCTTCACAGGTGCAAAACCATTCTTTATAACTATACTACCCATTAGTTTATGGAGTCTGTATATTCATAGAAGAGATATAAAATGCCTGTATCCTAATTTTCCCCAAGCTCATAGTTCCCTGTTCTTTATACATTCTTATTATATTTTACTTTCTAATAATTTTATTTTTTATCTCTCCTTATGAGCAATATGACCTTAATCAAATTATTTAACCTCTCTGAGCCTCTCTGCAGCTGTGAAATGACATCATCTGAGTTGCTGTAAGGTTGCTAGATTTATCCAAAAAACAAACAAACAAACAAACACACATAAAACAAGACACCCAGTTAAATTTAAATATTAGATTAAAAATTATTTTTAATATAAATATGACCCATGCAGTATTGGGGGCATATATATTCTAAAATATTATTTATTATTTATCTGATATTCAAATTTAACTGAACAGTCTGTATTTTATCTGGGCAACTCTAGTTGTAAGAAATAAATTTGAAAGTGTCTGGAAAGTTCTTGGCCATGGTAACAACTTAACAAGTGAGAATTCCTTTATTTTACCCACTTGTTCATGCATACCCCTGGCATTGTTAACAAGAAAAGGTGGCAGTGTACATAATGACTGCTACGGTCAATTGGTCAATATAGCAACCTTGAATTGCCTGCACGTATTAATCCAAAACTTACGCATGCTGGGTTTTTCCCCTCCTTCAGTGTGTATCATTGTGCCTCACACAGGAGTAGGTTATAACATTTTTTACAGAGCATTGAATGCCTTCACCTACTGTAGCGGAAGAAGGAAAGAGGATGGGAGAATGTTTAATATGAGGCTTTTATTTATTTATTTATTTTTTTAGAGACCAGATGTGAGGCTCCACTTGGGTTTCTGAATGGGAAAGCTGAAATTGAAAACACTACCACAGGACCCAGCGTGGCATATTCCTGCAACAGAGGCTACAGTCTTGAAGGGACACCTGAGGCATTCTGCACTGAAAATGGAACTTGGAGCCACCCAGTTCCTCTCTGCAAACGTGTGTGTTGACTTTAGGAGAGGTTTTAATCAGATTCAGTTTCATGATTAATTCCCCAAATGTCTAAATCATAGAGAGAATTCTATTAGTACGTGACATTGGCCCAGAGAAAGCATCTGTCCACATCTGGACCAAACGCTGTGTGGAATTTTAAAAATCTACTTGGGTTTTCTAAAATATCCTGCCTGAGAATCATCTTTTATTAGAGTCCTTGGCTGATTATACACTTCAGGCACTAAAAGAAAATACAGCTTGGTGAAAAAGATCTTGGGGACGTGAAAGGGATGAAAAAGGAAAATACTTTAATGTGCGATACTAATAAAGTATATATAAAAATAATAAATAAAGGTCATTATAACTACTGGAGTGAAAGCAGTATTCATAAGCAAGGTGTAAGTTGAAAGAGCTCTGGTTACTGTTTCAAGTATTGTAATGTAGTAACTGAGCCTTTAGAATTCAGCTAACACCTGCCTCGCTCAAAATGACTTCCTTTGTGCCCATTGAAAACTTAAAAAAAAAAAAAAAAACTGAAATTGCTTGAACTGTAGGTTGACATGTGTGTCACACATTTGCAGTAAGAAATCCTTGTGCTATCATAATTTCCTATTCTTCCTGCAAACCTGTAAAAATGAATCAATTTTTGTCAATAAGCCTTGTAAACTCTACAATTTAAGTTCTAATGCCCTGGTTATAGTAGTGTGGGTGTAAGGGCATAGTCAACTCACTTAAATATATATCTGGTGATTCTCTGGTTCATCTTTCTGAATGATGTTCAGTAAAAGAAAATAAAGGGATAGTGAGAGGCATTTACTCTGCGTTGTTACTATTCTTCAAATATTATGGGAATGTTTGATAGACTACTTGATTTCTAGCATGGCTTTTGTTTCCCCAATGCTAGTCAAAAAATAATTTAAAAAATTTTATTGGCCATACCTTCAGACAGTTATTTAATTTGCTTAGATATCTAGGACCCATGTTATAACTTGGTGTTTTCAGATCTTACCTGATTTCAGATCTTATCTGATTTTATCCACACAAATAATTTCATGTGAATGCAAAACAAGTCTGTGTTTAATGTTTGAAGTTCTATATGTCTAAGCCTCATATTATTGTCCCTGAAAACCCAACTCCTACGGGGCTCATACTCTGCCTTCAAAGAAATAAATTAAGAAAAGAGGAAAACTACCATAAACATTTTCTTTTCTTTTCTACAGCAAATCCATGCCCGGTCCCTTTTGTCATCCCCGAGAATGCTCTGCTTTCTGAAAAGGAGTTTTATGTTGATCAGAATGTATCTATCAAGTGTAGAGAAGGCTTCCTGCTCCAGGGCCAAGGCATCATTACCTGCAACTCCGATGAGACGTGGACACAGACAAGTGCCAAATGTGAAAGTAAGTCAACCGGTGGACACCAGTCGATTGCATATGTGCAGAATGTTTTCTCATCTTTGTAAGATTATTTCCAATCAAGCAATTAATAGCAGATATTTAGATTTCTGCTTTATCCTGCTTATCGGTTTCTGTGTTGATAATTGTAAAAACTCAAAAAAAAAAAGGTCTTTGAACTCCAAACATAGAAAGAAAAAAACTTTCCAGAATTAGGCTAAAACCTACCTGACCAGGATTCATTGAACAGATTTTCAAAATGTGCTCTTCTAAGAACAACCAAAATATTAAATCTAAAATACATATTTTTCTCCACATTGTCAGAGTCCCCAAACTATCCTTTAATTTGGCTATGAATGCTTTGCAGCACAAAACTTATTCCAGAGTGGTTCTCAAACCTGAGCCTGTGTCAGAACCACCTAGAGGACTTGTTAAAAACAGATAGATTACTTACTGTTCCTTACCCATCCCAACCAGAGGCCTAGAGTTTCTGATTCTGTAGGGCTGGGATGACATTTGAGTATTTGCATTTCTAATGATAAGGCGATACTCCAGGTACTAGAACCACAATTTGAGAAGCACAGGGCTAGGCCCATGTTGATACAGAACATGCAAATTGGCAGCATCTCTTGTGATAACCCTTGACACTTCCTACAGTTAAAACATCTTCCCTGCCCAACACCCTGCCCTCCTGGCTTCCTTGTAGTCCAAGGTACTTTCTCTATAGCAATCAATTAACAAATATTCATTGAGTCCAACCAGATGCAAGGCACTGGGCTACATTGTATAAGAATCTATTATGCCTACAGTGGCCTCTGTCTTCAGAACACTTGCACTCCAATTAATGAGATAAGAAGTGTGCATACTGAAGGCCACAGGGATTCTGGAATCAGAAAACACCTGGGTTTGGATTCTATTCTGCAGAACTTTCTGACTCTAAACTTATGCTATTACCCTAACTTCTCTGAACCTTAGGGCTCTCATGTTAAGTTAATAGTACCAATGATACCTATTTTATAGGTTTGTTTTGAAGAATAAGTAAATTGGTATATATTAGTAATATTTCCTTACAGTAAGAGATACATCAATAGCCCAAGGACCTGAATTTTCAACTGGCAGCCTATTACAGCATTAGAATTTTTATTTTACTCCAGGAAAGTGTGTATTATACTTTTAGCTGGGCTTTGGGTCCCAGATCCTTATGAAATCTACTCCTAGTGAAATAGAAAGAACTAAGCAGGTGTAGGTTTTGACCCACTCATCTAGTTTAAAGCCATCACCCTGAACTAAAACAGGCCAAGTGGCCTGATTGTGCCCACATATCCTCACATTGGTCTTGGCTCCTTGACTTACCACCCAGTGCTGGAGGAAAGAGCAGGAGAGACATGCACTTACGACAGAGGTTGTTCTAGTGCATGCGTAAGTATTCCTCGGTATTCTTGAGAGAATCAGGGATTGCCTTGGAGAGGAAACTGTTTCCACTATTTTTTGTTATCCTCAATCCCTCTTTTATATTTTCTATTAGGCAGGAAGTCTTGGCTTAGAACAAAATATTTTGCCTGAAGAACTCGAGCAGCCACTTTCTTCATTCTTCTCAGCTCCTGCCACTATTACAAATCAGCGGTTAAAATTTAATGTGCATGAGAATCTCCCAGGGAAGGTATTTAAGATGCAGACTCATAAGCTAGAAACCTCATAAATTTGCATTTTTAATAAGAACCCAAGGTGTTTCCCTTATAGATAGTTTAAAATCCATGCTTTGATAGTCACTTGTATAAATCAACTGTCAATTTACCAAGGTCTTTCTTGTTCCCCAACTTGGACACTCTTTCTCTCTGATCCACTCCAGCTTTATGGCCTACTCCAAGTGACCCTTTCAGTGCAATTCATACTCTGGCAATCCTAAGTGTAATTAATTAGTTACATTCAATTTAGTAATAGTACATTTATATTACATTGCTAGTTTACATTCTGTTTAAGTAATTCAAATTAGTTACTCAATTTTTCTACAGTACAGTATGCAGGGCCCTAATACAGCTTGTTTTTAAGTCGTATTGCAGTATTCTTTGTCTTTTTCCTTTGAGCAAGGACGGCATTTTTTCATTTATTTCTTTCCGGTTTCTGATACACAGTAGACATTAATACATATTTGATATCCAACTGATTGAATTAATAATTTTATCCACTTTGGAAGGAAAATTTTAAAAGCTGATACAAATTGATCACCCCTCTGACAAGTTTTGAATAGTATTGTGACCACCGAGTGACCTTTCAGAAGCCAGTTCGTGAAGATTCATCTAGAAGTTAGACTTATGCAAACTGGATATTGATGAAAGTCCAGACTCTAATCCACTCCTTGTCTTATGAGCTACCACAGAATAACTCTATAGTTATGTCAAAGCTTCTCATAAAAGTCTCAAAGCAAAATTAATTATAAAAATTTTTATTCGGATATCAAACACATGTCACTTTAAAAGAGGATTATCATTCTCTCTAACACATTCCAAAAGCAGAGCCACTACTTTACAGTCTCAAAAAGAAGAAAACTAACATGAAACCTTGAATGACATAAACCTCATCGGGGTGTGTCGATTGAATATCTATAGGCTAGACACAATATTCATACATTTGCTTATTTTTCAAATGTGTATTGAGAGCCCGTTGCATGCCTGGCGCTGTTCTAGGCACTAATAAAACAGCCTTGATGGAATATACAGTACTGAAAGCAATGATCTTTATTCTAAAATAATGGACTGCAAGTAATCCCCATGATTCTCCTCTTTTCATTTGGTAAGCACCCAGCCACATCCCTAGCAAAGTGCAAGAGCTCATTCTTGGTCTCCCACAGACTTCTTGCCTTGAGTACAAAACAGTTCAATGTCAACATTTGAATCAGAAGACAAAACCTTTGATCTTGCACATCTAATTTTTGATATGTATAGGTGAAAAGGTTACCTTTATGTATTTTATCTTTGCTCTTTAAATTAATTTAGTCTTAGAGATGAGACTGTGTTCTCTCTCATTCACTGGCTGGGTGAGCGGCACAGACTTAATTGTTTTGTTTTCCTATAGAAATCTCATGTGGTCCACCAACTCATGTCGAAAATGCAATTGTTCGAGGTGTGCATTATCAGTATGGGGACATGATCACCTACTCGTGTTACAGTGGATACATGTTGGAGGGTTCCCTAAAGAGTGTTTGCCTAGAGAGTGGAAACTGGACATCACCTCCTATTTGCAGAGGTAAAACATATTTGAATGGTTATTTTTCTTAGTGAAGCTATAGGAAAATGTATATGGGAGTCTGATATAGCCAATAACTAGTCTGCATACTATTTTATATTTTCTTGGCTTTGAATTTTCTCTTTACACCTGTGTCATTTTCCTTTCTAGGTTTGAGTGTTGAAAGATTTCACACAAAACTCTTAGATTCAAGGCTTGAAATTCTGCAAAATAGAAATAGGTAGATAATGAAACATCCTAGTATATCCTTCTAAATTTTAGGGTCTTCTAATATATGATTATTTAAAATCATAATAATAATTCCATTCATTCTACAAATATTTACTGAAAGTTGAGAACTATGCTAGTAAACAAGACAGGTATAACTGAGGAACTAAAAGAATAATTAAGTCGTTGGATGAGTTGTCCACATGGCCCCGTGAACAATGGTCAGGTTTGGATTTGGGGTGAAAAGGCCAAAGTCCTTAATGACTTGTAGGGTCAGAGAGCATTGAGGAAATCAGTGAATGAATGGCATGAGCTTCAAAAGTGGCCAGGGTTATTGCAGGAGAAAGGACATTAATTATCTAAAAGCAACAGTGAGCCGTAAGACCACTGACACATGGGTTGTAAGAGAATGTGCCACCTTGAAAAGGCTGCTGACGAGGTGGCATCCTTAAGGAAGAGACCAGGTTTCACTTAGAGTCGGAAGTCAGTGATGATTGTGTTATTGTTGGCTGGCTTGTGTGTTTCCTCACTTGTTGATTTTAAAATACTGAAGAACAGTGGCAGCACCAAGGAGCTACTGGCCATCAAAGGCCACCTTTGAAAGCACATTTTCAAAACTTCTGGAAGGGACATGTCCCCTGGTCCAGATCACGAGAGACTCTTCTTTATAGTAACCACCTTGTCCTTCCTACCCTGAATCCCCAAATTACTAAACCCCTGATAGCCATGTTCTCAGAGCCACCCAAGTTTGTTTATGCCCCTTCTGAGTCTCTCATGTTTGTCCTCAACCAAATCTTGAGATTTGGTTTTGTTTCCCTTCCTTAAAGCTTACATTATACACTGTAAATGAGCGATCCTATTTTCTGACAATCACCCTTCCATAATTCCCTAGATTTATGACCATCCTACTTCTTTTACAGCTGTCTGTCGATTCCCGTGTCAGAATGGAGGTATCTGCCAACGCCCGAATGCTTGTTCCTGTCCCGACGGCTGGATGGGGCGCCTCTGTGAAGAACGTGAGTCTGTCCTTAAATCTTAACCTTGAGTCCCGATAATTTGCATGGAAGCTGCCAACTCAGGGGAGTTCTAGGAAATGGCTTTATTAGAGGCAGGAATTAGTTTGCTTGTCCTGTAGCACAGGGGTTCCCAATTCCCTGGGCCATGATTGGTCTATAGTTTATTAGGAGCCAGGCTCCTCAGCAGGAGGTGAGCAGCTGGCCAGCAAGCGAAACTTCATTTTTATTTGCAGCTGCTCCCCAGCATTAGCATCACCACCTCAGCTCCACCTCAGATCATCAGGCATTCGATTCTCAGAGGAGCACTGGTCCCTTATGCCAAACAGGTTGGGGACCGCTGCTGTAGCAGACCAAACAAAGTGGCTATGGCTGATCTGACTATATCAATTAGTCACAGAAGATCTGGAATAGTAGTGACCTTGAAAATACAGTTACCAAGATCCATCAAAGCTGTCTTCACATGACTCCTGGTACAAAGTTTTATGAATGTTCTTAGGAAGGAGTTTATAGTAGAGGGTTTCCCAGACTTTGTCTTCCCTCATCCAAAGTCCATTCATGTACTGTGTCAGTCATTGCTACAATTGATATAAATTCACGGCATTGCCTAACATTGTACTTGGCAGGAAATATTTGCAGCCCCACCATTCATTTTTTCATGAAGGAAATAAGGAAAGTTGGCACTCCTGTATACAATAATGCTTGGTAAATTAACATAGAATTTTGATCCTCATAAAAATACATTTCAATTCGAATTTCCAGGAATACTGTGAATAAGTTATTTTAAATGTTTTTTAAATATCTAAACCACATTTTGTTTCAATATCTTAAAAAATATATGTGAGGATAAAATGATTTCGTGTTTCACTGGGAATGGTATATGTGAATCACATTAAGGGTCATTAATGTGATGGCCATTGGTTCGTACCAGTTTTTCCTCAGGCCAGATATTTTATAAGAGATTCTAAAACTTTAAGCGTAACCATTTCAACTAATCTAGAAAGAACCCTATATGATGGAAATAAATTTAGGCCACTAACAAGTCATCAAAGCAAGTATTCTCATGGTGATTAAGAAAGAAGAGAAATCACATTTTTCCTTCCTTTTTTTCTCAACCATTCCTTCCAGCTGAGTGAGGGCTCCCACTTGACCTGCTGTAATGCTGAGTCCAAAGTTTCAGAAAGAATTTACCGTGGGATACCCTAACAATAGGCCTGACTTAGCTCCCTGAGCATGAGCCTGACCTTCTGACCAGGTTTCTCAAGGTTTTATGTGTGTATAAACCACCTGGGAAATGTGGTTAAATGCAGATTCTGATTCAGTAGATTTAAGTGAGGATCTGAGATTCTGCATTTCTAGCCAACTCCTAGGTAATACCAATGCTTTTGGTTTGAGACCCACGCTGGGAAAAGCAAGCCAATAGACAATCTCACTCCTTTTTAACAGACTATTCCTCTTTAAAGAGCTCAGTAATTTCTAGTAGGAGGAACGATTGGCATGGAGAGTGTAGGGAAGGCCTGATTCAGTCAACATCAGGCTCCAGGGAGTTGTCCCATTACTGCTGATGCGTTGCCAGCACCAGCCTACAAGCTAGCCTTTTAACTCCCATTCTCGCATTTAATTCAAGATGAGAGAGCCTCGGGACAGCCAAACCCTTTCTTAAAGCATTTTACATAATTCGTAATGGAAATTTGAAACTATAATAAATGGAGAACATTCTGCTTATTTTGCGGGATGGCAAAGCACTTAGCAGATACTGATGACTGCGTGTCCTCAGCACATTTGGCATTAAGTCGTTGCACCAGGCAAAGGGTCCAGACTTACTTTCCTAATTGTACTTTCTCAGTGATGTTGATTGATAAACAACACACATCGAAAGATTATCTAGTGAGTCATACAAGGTTTTACTCCTGGAAAATGGTTTTTGAACACTTGAACATATCTGAGTGTATCTTGATCAGATTCTTTTCGATTTTCTTTCTAGCAATATGCATTCTCCCCTGTCTGAACGGCGGTCGCTGTGTGGCCCCTTATCAGTGTGACTGCCCACCTGGATGGACGGGGTCCCGCTGTCATACAGGTAGGCCTTCTTTCATGGTTTGTTTTCTCGGTGACTTGGTTCCATGAAGCCCGAGAGGGTGCTGATGAGTGGGACTCAGATTCAGAGGTGGCAGTGAAAAAAAAAAAAAAAAAGATCCCCAAGTTTCTCAAGAATTCCTCAGAATGGTCCCTCGAATGGTGGTCTCCATGGCTGCCTCCTCAAACACACCTTGAGGGGTCGTATGCCAAAGAAGAACAGCGAGGTTGACTTGGTTGTCAGCCTTCTTCATGTAACCTCTATTTTTCAGAATGTAGAGAAAACAGTATGTGGAGGTTCAGAAGAATATTATTTAAATCTCCGTGAAGCTAAATGACAAAATTCATGGTAATATTTAGAAAAAAAACAAGCCTCTAAATAAATATTATTTAAGTTAAAGAGAAAAAAAATCATCAAAGAGATTGTTCCTCATTGGACAAAAGTAACAAACTGTTGTTGTTTGATTTGGGACAAACATGCCCCCTTAGCAAACCTTGCCTATCTCAAGCATAGCATTTATCCTACTATATTTTGATATCTGTGTAATTGCTCGATTATTGATCTATCCTCATCCTACTAGAGGACAAAGATGTTTCTTTGCAACCTTTATGTTCTCTGTAGCTAGCACACTGCCTGTATATGATAGATATTTCAATAAATGTGTAATAAGCCAATCAGTTAAAAATAGCACATTTTTATGTTTTTAATGTCCGAATTTTTAAGCAACTGTTAAAAGAATAGAACCAGCTGTATTTATGGAGTACTAACTCTAAAAGCCCACCATCCCTTTTGTAAACAATATTTCTACCACCTCCCCAGTGGAGCAAAATATAAAGTAGAACAGATTTACTGACACCAGAGCTTGTCGTGAGCTCTAAGGCTGGAGTGACCATACAATTTAGCTTTCAAGTAGGGGCATTATTAATAAGTAAGTCAAGGAAGTGAGAGAGAAGGGGACTGTCACAGGCAAAATCAAATGTGCAGTCACCCTACCAGAGGGCATCTTCATCTTCTTCATCTGTGATTATCACTCTTTTTGTTCCTTCTTGTACAGTGTCTCTTGCATCCTACTCTATCCTCACTGTCACCAGCTAGCAAAAGACCTCTTCACACGCCTCCTGGCATAAATTCCAAGAATCTTTTTGGGAAGGAGCTTGTAATAGAGGGTTTCCCAGCCTTTGGTGGCTTCCATTATCTCATGAATTTATACCGACTGTAGCAATGAGTGGGATAGTACATAAATGGCCTGCCAGAGCCTCCTAGTTGACCTTCCCATCCTCATTTCCCAAATAACATAATTATGTACCACTTTTGGTATGTTATGCCCTGTTTAAGAACCTAAAATGGTTGTGTATTTCTTCACATAGAGCCCAAATTCTTTTGACTTCCAAGGTGCTGTGTAGACTGGCTTCAGCATACCCGATAACCCTTACTTCCCATCCTGCCAATCACACACTGTCCCCTGTGCAGTGATGGCTTCCTCATTACGCCCCAAGCAGTCCCTCTCCCTCCCTTCCCTTAGCATGTGTTCATGGTTTCCCTTTGTCCTCTAACTACTCAAACTTTAACTAACCTCAAAGCCCTGCCTAAGTACCCCTTACCTCCAAACTTGCTCTATACCACAGGAATCTATTTTCTAACATTCCATAAATTTTTTTATTGCATTGGAGATATGTGCATTCTATTGGTCTGCTCTTAGTCTTGACTCTCCAAGAGAGCTCCTGGGGCTAAGACTGGTGTTTGACCTTGTCCTCTTTCTTCCCACCCTTATCAAGTGCCTGTAACTTGCTGGCATTTTCTCCATTTTTTATGAATGAGTGATTAAAGAAGTAACATGTATTTATATTTCACCAAAGATGAGTTTTTCAGCTGGGGAAGCTTAGCTTTCCAATCTATAATGAGGCTGAAATAATGAGACTAAATGTTTCTCATTTCTAGCTTTTTCTCAACAGGCACTTTATTTTCTTCCAGAAGGGAATTCTGTTTTCTCTTTGATATGTTAAACTGTCTAGTATTAGCTCTTTATCAATTTTAGCATTCTTAGGATTTTCTTTCATTTTCTTTCTTTCTTTTTTTCTTTCTTTCTTTTTCTTTCTTTCTTTCTTTCTTTTTCTTTCTTTCTTTCTTTCTTTCTTTCTTTCTTTCTTTCTTTCTTTCTTTCAACAAATAGACTCATGCAAATGAAGAATTTGGTTATGAGACAGCATATTTCTGAGAAAGATGTCTATATAGTAAACCTTTGGGTGTTCACTCAGGGTTTTCATCTGTGGCTCATCCTTAACTCTATTCCAGGTTTTATAATTCCAATTAAAGCTAGTTAAAGTCATGAAATATGTTTCCTAGCAAACACAAAGGGCTTTTGAATCATCTGTTAATTTAGACAACCCATGTGCCTGATTTATTGTCCTCAGGGTGGATGTCTGCTGTAATGACTCAAGCACTCACAGTTCATTTCTGGCTCGCTCAAGAAATTTACAGCCTGATTGAGCATGTGAAAATTTTATAGTTCGAAACATTATGTGTCAAATTGGTTACATAAAGAAAAAGGTTAAAGAAGAGAAGCATCAGTGGACTTGAAGTTATCAGTAAAGATTTCAATACTTAGGTAGAGCTTAAGCTGGGACTTAAATATGAAAATTGACTAGCCTAGAAGAAAAAAAGGGAGGTGGTGCCGCATAATGACATGAGGTCAAACAAAGTGGCAGAAATGCATAATACAGACAGTTTGTGAGGATGGTGGTGGCTGGAGCAGAAAACAGAGTCAGAGCTTATTCTACGTAATATCACGGACGTCTTTAGAATCGCTAAGTATTAATTAAATAAATGCATGACTTTTTCATCCCAGCTGTTTGCCAGTCTCCCTGCTTAAATGGTGGAAAATGCGTAAGACCAAACCGATGCCACTGTCTCTCAGCTTGGACAGGACATGACTGTTCCAGGTAAGAGAACCGAAAACTAACGTTTATAATGTTATGTATATAATGTGTAGATATATATGGTTAAGAAAATATATATAATATATATGTATATATATGTGTGGATATATATACATATATATACATATATGTGTGTATACACACACACACACACACACACACACATATATACACACACACTGTATTTTCTTAATCTATTCATCCATTGATGGGCACTGGTCGTTTACATGTCATAACTATTGTAAATGATTCTGTAATGGACATGCAGGTATGTACATCTTTTTGAGTTAGTATTTTCATTTTCTTCAGATAAATACCCAGAAATGGACTTGCTGGATCACGTGACAGTTCCATACTGTTTTCTATAGTGGCTGCACCAATTTACATTCCCACTAACAGAGCACAAGTCTTCCCTTTTCTCTGTATCTCGGTCAACACTTGTTTCTTGTCTTTTTGATAATAGCCATTCTAACATGTGTGAGGTTTTGATCTGCACTTCCCTAATGATTAGTAATGTTGAGCATTTTTTCAGGTACCTGTTGGCCTTCTCTGTATCTTCTTTGGAAAAAATGTCTATTTAGATCCTTTGTCCATTTTTTAGTCAGATTTTTTGTTTTTTGGTTGTCGCATTGTGTGAGTTCTTCATATAGTTTAGATATTAACTCCTTATTAGATATGTGATTTGCAAACATTTTCTCCCATTCAGTAGGTTGCCTTTTCATTTCGTTGTGGTTTCCTTTGCTCTGCAGAAGCTTTTAGGTTTGATGTAGTACCACTTACTGATTTTTGCTTGTCTTGCCTTTGCTTTTGGTTTCAAATCCAAAAAAAAACATTGCCAAGATTACTGCATATGTTTTCTTCTAGGAGTTGTATGGTTTCAGGTTTTACATTCAAGTCTTTAATTCATTTTGAGTTAATTTTTGTGTGTAGTATAAGATAGTGGTCCAGTTTCATTTATTTACACATGGCTATACAGTTTTCCCAATACCATTTATTGAAGAGACTGTCGTTTTCCCATTGTATATTCTTGGCCCCTTTGTAGTAAATTAGTTGGGTTCATTTCTGGGCTCTCTATTCTGTTTCTTTGATCTATGTGTCTGTTTTAATGCCAATATTGTACTGTTTTGATTACTATAGCTTTGTAATATAGTTTGAAATCAGGGAACATGATGCCAGTATCAAAATACTGTCCTCACAAATATTGCAATGTCAAAATATTACCAGCTCTATTTTAAGACTTTCAATATACATCATTGTATTATGTCAGTTAGATTTGTATAATATACATTTACTTCCATTTATAAGAATCATTAAAAACAAAAGGATATTTTCATATTTATTTTAAAAAATAGGAAATTCAGGTAACTTGAAAACCACTCTTATTTTTTTATTTCCTTGAATTTGATTGAAATGTCAAAGTCAATCTGCAAAGACAAAAATCTATTTAAATACAAACTTAATTAACAAAAAATCTGTATTGTGCCAGGGAATTTCCTTATCTTATCTCAAGTGTATGCCATCTCTGCAGAGAGAGAAAAATAAACCGAACCCCAAAGAGCAAACTTGGATTGCACAATTATATTTAGAAGCTTCTAGGATTACCTGAGAGTAATGTCAAAAGAATATTTTAAAAAATGAGAGTCAAACTGGAATGGATTTCTGGGGAAAATGAGAGAAAAGAAGAAAGAAAGAAAAAAAAGATAAAAAAAAGAAATGACAGTGACTCAAAAAGAAACAGGAAATATGTATAACATTCTCATGATTTTAGTCTTTATATTTCAACTCCTTCAAACAGATAAAAGGAAATCTAGAGTTTATGTGATTCCTTAACATCAAAGTACTTTCAAAGGAGTCTTTCTTGATAAGGGGAAGGATTAGCTTATGTGAAAATACTGTCTAATAAAGAACAAAATCTACATTTTCATGCAAAAGCTTGATAAAGGAATCAAAACACTATGGCACAGAATTAAGCTGAGACATGTATTCCACATTCAAGGAAAGGTCAACTTCAACCCAGCACCTCCTGGGCAGCACCCTCCGCCCCACCCCCCGCCCCCCGCCCCCACTTATAGTCACCCATTTTTCTAAAAGACCCATATTAGTTATGACTGTCTTATTGCAACTCTAAGTAGCTTAAACAAAGAAAGGAATATATCACAACAGAGGGACCTTTCATGGAATCCAAATACATGAGATGGCTGAGCATCATGAGGACCAGACTGAGGACTTGAAAACCACCTGAAGCCTCCCCACCTCCTGTCTCACCTTCTCTCTCCGGAATCTGTCCCATCCTCTCTCTGGTTTTCTCTGCTGTTCAGTTCACATGGAAAGACAGAACTGCTTCCAGCTCTCACATTTTACATGTCTTACTACAGTATCCACAGAGACAGTGTGCTGACCCAGTTTAAAAATCCAGGATAAGAATGGACTAGTCCAGATGAATTCAAGGGCCCACCAGGGTTCAGTCAACTGTGGTCCTGGGTTAAGTTATGTTGTACTAACATGAAGCATCATGTTGTCAAAACCTTTACATACGTTTGTGTGAAGGGGTGAAGAGCCTGGTAATGCCCAGAATAAAGAAGGGTGAGATAAAATTCCCTGAAATGAGAGGAGGAGAAAGCTTTTATAAGAAATCAAAACAATAAATGTTTACCAACAATGGTTTATTTCCTTCTCTTCCATGAGATTAAGTGCCTTAAAGATTGTGTCCCTCGTACTCAGCACAGGCACAAAAATTGATGCTCAATAAATGCTTATTGACAGAAGGAGCAATTTCCAGGCATCTGTAATAGCTGGTAGAGAAATACCCTGTGACCTCCATTAAATCCCTCAACCTGTAACCCTCTCTACTGATGAGTAAGACTGACCCGGTATCGTTCCCAGGTAGTTCAATCCCTAAGAAAGAGATTGTGTTCCTCTGATCTCTACGTGCCTTGTCAGAAAATTGATCCTAAATGAGTCATAAATAAAAACCACAGACTGGTAATGCTATAAGAGACCTTCAGAATCATGAAGTGCAAACCCCTCATTGTTTACAGGTGACAAGATTATCAGATAGGATAGTAGTGACAGAACCAGGACTAAAACTCACGTCTGCTGATTCTCAGATCTTTTCGTAAATTAGCACCTGTTATCCATGCCCCTTAGTTCTCTCTAGGAATGACTCTCATCAGTACAAACAACGCCATGGATAATACTCAGGTACCGGAGACTTTCAATTCTGTTTTAATCAGCCCCTAAAACAGCTCTTACCTCTTCAGTTCAGTCTTTTCTGTTGAGTCTCTTTGTGTTTTTTTGTTGTCGTTTTTCCAGGAAAAGGAGGACTGGGTTTTAACCACTGCACAACCAATCAGCTCTCCCAAAAGCAGAATCATCTCTTCCTGGTATAGTCTTGGGCATCCTGGAACTAACGCAAAGAAATTCCAACACGGTGCTGGGTCTCATTTTTGTTTAGTTAACTTGTTATTTGGGGTTTACCTTTTTATTTTGTATTATATTTTGTTATTACTTGTGACATACTTTCTTACATGTTTTCGTTTTTAAATATGCCTGTATTTTCTATATAAAATATATATTAAATAGATGCTGCTCCACTCTCACAAAATGTACATATGCTACTGTCTATTGGGAAAGTTCCTGGTACACGTTTTTATTCAGTTACTTAAAATGATCTTTCAATTAAAATATATTTTGCTACTAAATAATATCTTGCTGGATAGTGCCGTTTTGTGAGGTGACCACGGAATAAAGAAGAAGATTAATGATCTTTCACTTATGCTACTGGCACAATACAGGATCACACCTAGGGTACTGAGAAATTACAGTAAAGGAGGTCCTGTCTCTCTAGTTCCATCTTCTTTACAATCTGTGTAACAATAAAGGTTTCCTGTTATTTAACCAGAGGATAACTATTGGACCTACCACTCTCCACGTGAAATGCTGTCTGGGTGCTGAGAGCAGCCCAGCTAATTCCTTCCCCAACATTTGGAAAGCCATAGGCATCAACTTAGTGGATGGGGGCAGGGAACATACTTACTGTGGTTCACAAAATAAAGTGCTCCTCTTCCTTCTCACATATGGAATAAAAAAATGCAAGACCTGGAAGATTATCAGAGAGCCTTTTCTGGGTCATAATCCTATAACTCACTACTTTGGGAGAAAGGAGATAGGAATAGGAGGATAGAGAAAGAGAGGGGAAAAGGCAAATGAGAAAAAGTTCTCCAGAAATCTGCTCCTGGTCGCACCTGCACAAAAGAATTGAGTCTGCCCACGGCAGAGCTGAGTTGCCCCTTAGTCTCCACTGTTCCACTTAACTCCAACACTATGCTTCTACCAAGATAAACACTTCCCCAGACTTCTGGAAAAGAAAGCCAAATACTAGATTTTGTTTAAAATAGGAAAATCACAATTAATTCATCTTCATCCTCTGGGAGAACTACAGTCCCATAGGACACAGGGTGCATTGTAACACTGTGAAGAAATGAAGGAATGATGAAAAAGATCTTGATTGTCCTTCTGGGTCTCTCTACTGCCCTGTATCTCCCTCAGCTATTGACTCCTCCTCTTTCTGTCTGCTGACATTCACTCTCTTGACCAATCTTACATGCTTATGAGTATACCTTTTATTTCGTTTATTTATATCCCACCAACTTCCAAACTGTGTTTATCTTTGTCATTTATAGTCATAAAACTATAAAATAAATCTCGAAATCCAAGTAACAAAAAGAAAGATGGTACTGGAAAATTTAAGTTCAAGAAAGCTACTGCAATTGAAAAGAAAACTCAGTTCTGAAAGTGTACCTAAGTAGAATTCATATTGGGTTACTTGAACTGATTAAAAGATCAGCATTTCACAATAAGTCAAATTAGTTGTGTTATGCGGATAGTGTAAGGAAGTAAAGCACCATCCAAGTGAGGTTTGCAAATGATATGAGTGTCTACAGATCTAGAAGTGTGAGTCCCAGAGCAATAATACTAAAGAGTGTTGAAGAATGTTATTGTTTAAATTTTTAGTACAGATATATTCACAGTGAATTCTTAAATTTTCAAGATAGAAGTAAGGGTGTTTGTCCAGCATACTCAAACCAACTAAAATCAGTGCTAGAGTGAACCATTAAATGCTTTCCTTTAAATCAGAAGCAAAGTAAAGAATATATTCCCATTGATCTTAAACATCATTCTCTGAGTTCCAGCCAAAGCCATAGAACAGAAATTTATAAAATAAGTCAGGGGTATAAACATGAGAAAATTAAGAGTCATAATTTTCATTTTGGCCAAAGATACAATGAAATACCTTGTAAGATGAAAACCCAAAGACATAAAAATCCATTGGAATCCATGAATTTTGTAACTATCCAATTTACATAATAAATATACAGAAACAAAGAGCTTTCCTGCATGTCATTTATAAATAGAAAATATAGTGAAAAAATCCTAGTCACAACATCAGTAATAAGTGTATGTATGCATATATATACTACATACATAGATATACATATATATTTATTACATAAATAAGAAATGATGTCACAAGGAAGAACATCATGAAATTACATCTATAAACATTTTTAAATGCTCAAAGAATGAGAAGCATTCTATTTCCTGGATGAGAAGACAAGATGTCATAATGTAATTACAATCCTACATGCCATATTGGATTTTTTTGGGGGGGGGGGCTGGAGGGGGGTGACAGTATGACCAAATTATGTATTCTAATGTTCATTAAGTAAAAAAAGGAAAGTTAAAATACTTTAAAGAAATATAATGAAAAGGACTATCTTTACTAAAAACCAAAAGAGCTGTAGGAATTAAAATAGTGCATGATGGATCAAGAATTACAAAAGCATCAATGGGATAGTCTATATATATAAATTCAAATATTCTATTTAAAAACTCAAATGAACAAGAAAACATCAATAATCAATGGAAATATTAAAAAGAAGTATTGAGTGACTGGCATTAGATGGTAAAAATTTGAAAATTATTTAATTTGTGTTTTTATCATGTAATGAAAATAAATTCAAAGTGAATTGGAGAGATAAATATCAATATTAAAGCCATAAAAATGTTTTTTTTTAATTTTCTAGAATTTACGGCTTAAAAAACCTTCTAAACCTAGAAGTTATAGAAAAATCATAGTAGAAAGTCTAGATATCCTTTAAAAATCATAATCAAAATGTAAAGACACATTTTCATGATGGACCAAGGAATAATGTTTTATTATAATGTCTTTATTATGTAAATTGAAAAACATTTATGCAACTCTAGAAGACAGACAACTTGCCAAAGAAATACAATAAATTCATATGCATATGAAAAAAATTTTAACCTCACCAATATGGTATGCAAATTCACACAGTGAGAAGCCACTTTGTTTATCAAATTAGCCACGACTTATTTTAATGTTGATGAACAATGCTGGCAAATGTGGAATGAAATGAAAAATTTTATACATCATCAGTGAAATGTAAATTGGTATATTAACTTTAAAAAGCACTTAGACAATATGTATCCTTTAAAGTATTTTTACATGCTTTGAGCTAATACAAAGCAAGTTTTAGACATAATAATGTTCATCAAAGTGTTATCATTAATGAAGAAAAGATGGACATGGATGAAAGGTCCAACTATGAGAACTCTAAACTATGCTACCTTAAGCACATTTTGGAATCACAGTATGTAGCTTTCAGAGATAACACATTAACATAGAAAAGGCATAAGTATAAGGTTAAGTGAGGGAAAAAGCAAGAGATAAAAGTTTCTATACACATAAGGTTAATCTACAGAAATAATGTGCAATGAAGATGAGAAGGTAAAATGCCCAAGGTCATTATAAATGTTACAACTTGAATTAAAACTCAGTTATGTCTAGCCTCAAATGTCTGCTTTTTTCATGATATTCAAACACTACTTCTTAACTTTGGGATATCCACGTGGCAAACATAAACTAGTTAACAGTAGAAAAATACAAATTCAACAAGATATGACAGTCAATTGAAAATGGTTTTTGCCACAAAAAAAAGAAAATGTTGTCCAACCATAGGAGAGTTACTCCTACCCTGTGTCATAAGAATGTCAAGTACTAAAAGCCATATGATCATTTCAGTAGATGCAGGAAAAGCTTTCAAAAAAATTTAAAATCTATTCTTAATAAAATCTCTAAAACTCAGACTATAAAGATATATTTTTACTTTAGTAAGGCTTTTCCTTTTCAAGATAATACCCATCATGCCTAATGCTCTGGTGTAAGAACTAGTAGCTGACTAGCAAATCAACTAAAGACAATGGATTAGGGTGTACTATGGCCAAATAAATTTTAAGTTCCCGTAAATTCTCAAAAAAGACAAAGGATGTAGCAAAACCAAACATGGTCAGAAGGAGACACAAAGACTGATATTAACCTGGGGAACTTTGAAAACATTCCAAGTGAAAGAAACCGAACACAAGAGACTACATATTATATGATTCCATTTATATGAAACTCCTGGAATAAGCAATTCTATGGGGACAAAAGGCAAGGAGGAAGAATGAGGAGTAATTGCTAATAGTTATGGGACTGTTTTTTTTGACCAGATGAAATGTTCTGCAACTAGATAGTGGTGATAGTTGTACAACTTTGTGACTATACAAAAAACCATTGAATTGTGTACTTTAAAATAATTTTTAAATAAAAATTTTAAGGGCTCACAAAAGAAATATATCAAAACTCCTAAAATGTTAAAACTCCTCTAACAAGTCAAAAATTAACACAAACAAAACTAAGCAAAAACATACATGACAAAATAATATTCTAAAACACTATGATTTAATAGATAGCTCTAAGAAAATATTTTGTTTTGGGCGGAGATATGAACAAGCAATTCACTAAAAAAGAAATATAGATAGAAATGAGCAGTTTAATTACAAAAGAAATGTAAAATAAAATGATGTAAATTTTCACCTACCAAATCGGCAAAGGTTTAGTGCTAGTGGTTGTAGGGTTTGTTTATAGGATAATTTGCAGTTGGCTATTAGATGAAATCCTTGTCTTGAACTTCTGTAGAGAATTTAAACTAGTACAACTTTTCTTCAAAACAATTGGCAACATACATCAAAAACTTTTAAAATACGATGCATACCTTTTACTTTTATAATTCCTTGCCTGAGAAGCAATCCTGTTAAAAAAAAAAACATGACTTAGGGGTAAATATTCATGCACAGAGATAATTTTCACAACATTTGTAATATTAAAAGTCAGCAACAACTTACATGACTAAAAATCCTGGACGTGGTTATGGAATTCATAGTATACTTATAGGATTAAATATTATAAAGCCATTAAATATTACATTTACAAAGAATTTAAATTACATGAAAAATCATAGCAAAATGTTCAGTAGAAAACAGTTTATAAAATGTGTTTACAGTGTGTTCTAAATTGCCTAGAAAATGCATATTGCAATATGACTAGAGATTTGCTAAACTTTATTAATAATAATTTTCCCTAAGACATGGACTATGGGTGATTTTTATCTCATCCAAATTTTCCTTTTCTTTCTGACTTATTTTCAATGAAAATCTATTACTTTCATATTCATAAATATACTTTTATATTCATAAAAAGTAATCTTTAATTCATTAAAGTTAATTGAAGTAAAAGCCTCATTTAATGCATATATCAACTTTCTGTTTAATCTAACATCTGCATTGGCATGTATTGTAGAAATTTAAGCTCTTGCCTATATATAGTTTTGTTTACTCCTTCAAGAATCTTTTGAGAAGACTTCAAATCAAGATATGTATTAATTCAATGTAAAAATGGAAGCTGTTACCAAGAGGAAATATCAATAAATTTGAGCCACTTAGTATACACAGGAGGAAACTATTTTGCTGATAATCGAATTAAGGAACTTAATTATTGAAACCATCAGTGTATTTTGACATTTTATCCTTGTGCTTTATACAGCAGGTGAACCTAAAAGACAGACACTTACAATATCTTCAATTTACCAGCCAAGTGACATCAGAATTACTTTCATGTGCTTCCTTAACAACCAAAATAGCAGCAGCAATACTCTTTTTAGTTAAGAGATTATAACTAATTACTCATGATTCCTTACTAACATTGACCATAAGGTGGTGACGACTTCAGATCTTTATTTTTTTCCCCTAATTATTTTATAAAACAGCCCTTCGAGGTAACCTGGACCTAAAGTGTAGACTTGAATGGAACCCCCCCAAAAATGGGACTGTTTCGAAAACAATAAAAAGCTGCAAACATATTGTAAGGGCTGCATGTCTTTAGCTCCTACTGTATCTGCCTGTTCCTAGCTGCAGTAACTAGCCAGTGATATTTCCGGGCTGTCCAGCTTTGCAAATAAAGCCAATTTACTCTAAGGAGACACAATAAAACCTAGGTTGTTTGAGTGTTTGTACGAGACTGCAATCCTCTTCTCTTCAGAGGAAATGGTATCACGCCCACTCCTCACAGAAACTAATTCCAGTGTATTCACTCCACCCTCATAAGTCCTGACCTGTCTAATTACCCACCTGATCCTCACCCTTCTGAATCATGAAGATTCCCGCTTTCATTGCGTCCACTGGATCTTTTATTTTTCTGGCAGAGTGTTCAAGTTAGTTGATGTTTCTGTAAGTTAAAAAAAAATGTAACTGATCAGCAAGTATTATAAAGAGTGCAAAATGACAAACTAGAAAAACCTGAAAGAATGGATTAAAGACAACACACACACACACACACACACACACGCACGCACACACACACAAAGCAAAAACTACCTGCATGCATTTCTCAATTACACTACAGTCTTTAAAAGAATCTGGATCTTTTCTTGAGAATCTTTGAACTGTAGAGTCAAAGGAGAAATAGTTTCAGACTCTTTTTTGCACATTTTATAGTTTATATTCTGCTTTGTAATTTATTTTTATTTTTTTTAAGTTTATTGGGGTAACATTGGTTAATACAATTATATAATTTTCAGATGTACATTATCATTTGACATCTGTATATTCTACTGTGTGTTTACCACCCAAAGTCCAGTTTCCTTTAGCTACCATATATTTGATTCCCTTTACCCACTTCACCCTCCCCCAGCCCTCTATATTTGACCTCCTTTATCCCATCTACCTCCTCCTCCTCCCCCATCCCACTAGTAACCACTACTGTATGTTCTCCTACATTGTCTCAAAGTTATGAGAATTGAAAGATATGTGGGTGCCTAACTTTTATCAAGTCCGAATAAAGTTGATGTCTCTCCAAGCTCTGCTCAGCCTTCTCCAACCTTCCAACCTGTCTCAACTAGTTCTGCAAAGTTCCCTCTTTACACTTAAGAAAACTGAGGTACAAATAGGCAATACCTATAAGATCTAGAAATTATTTTCCCAACACCTGAAGTCCAAGGCTAGGGTTTAGAGTAATCAGCCACAGCACACTTTCTAGAAATCAAACCCTAACTAGAAATGTGGCTAGTATTTTCAGCCCCAAGTAAGCTTTATAACTAAGGTAGTTTATTATTACAGCCTACATTTCTGATGTTTGCAAAAGAAAATGTTCCTAATCACAAGGCACCTTTGTTTTTCCTAAGTCCCACCAAATAACTTCGGGCTATGTTTAAAGGACAGCCCAGAATGTTCCACTGAGGTCCTCTCAGTGTTGCAATAATGCCTTTCAGTTCTCTGAATATCCATGCATGCAGCCTGAGGCCTTTTTACAAGTCATTTCCTTTATTGGGTCACTTTCTTCTACTCTCAATCCTCACCTAATCCTGCCATCATCATCACCTTCCCCACACTGTTCTTTCTATCTTTGTTCCTGAGTTCTCAGATGCTGTTGACATTATTAGAACCCCATCCCACCCCCATCTCCACCCAAAGACCAACTTATATAGGACACAGGGAGAGTGTGCTCCACCCTTTCTCATTCCAAGATACCTTCTAGTCAGTAGAGCCAATCAGTAGAAAAGGCAAACCAATAGGAGAATCCAATTACAGAATGAACATACTGTGTGTGTGTATGTGTATATGTGAGATGTATTAAGATTCAAGAGAAAAACAGGTTAGATATATCTAGAAACTCTATTACACACACACACACACACACACACACACACGCACACACACACGCACACCCCACAAACCTTTTTATCCCTATCAAACTAGTTTGTGACCTTGATCTTAAGCCACTGCCTGGCTTGCTACACTTGAACCTTAAGTAGACCCCAAAACACAGAGTGGAACCCAGAAGACTGTAACCATGTTGTCATAAAAATACACGTTAATAGGGTAGACTCTTAAGGGCTAAGGTATCTCCCTCTAGAGTAAAAGGTAAAAGGGCACTGAGCTCTGGTTGACTCCTCGCTGCACAGACTGCTGAGATGATCAAACTTTGATAACCTCACCAAGTGGCAGAAAGAGGCAACAGGAAGGCACTTGTTTATACTCTTAATCTCATATGTATCATTATACTACTACTATTTTACTAGTTCTATAGTAAACTGAAGAAAGATCGAATCCACCGAAGTCACAGTCATCTTTCTCTCTGGCCTAAATAGCAGGACCTGTCTTTGTGGTGTGGTGTAGCTGAGCATCTCATCTAGCTGCACTTCTGGTCTAGTTGAACTTCCAGTCTACCATCATGAATGCCAGTTCCACCTGGCGTCTTCCCTAGTTTCACCTTCTAACACGGAGCACACTTTAATTTACAAACTTGAGTCCTTCTATACATACTGCTAAACTTGACACCTTCCCTCTCCTAAAGATTAGATCCCCCTTCTGATTTCCCAAGCAGTAGTTGCCTCCCCATTGTGGTTCTGAGATCAGCCCACAGCAGATATCATTTGCCTCCCTCCCTCCCTTCCTCCTTGAAGACGGAGGTTATATGTTATTTATCAGTATATCCTTAGTGATACTTGACATATAATAGGTGCTCAAAAAAATACTAAGGAAAGAATGAAATAATAAAGACAGATAGGGAAAGAACACTTTCATACAACATAAAAGAGCATTTAGAGGAATCCCCAGGAGTATGGTATCATAAAAATATAATGTTTTAGATAACATTTGTGTGTCTGTGTGTGTGTGTGTGTGTGTGTGTGTACACATGTAATTTTTCATCAGTGGAAAACAATCTAATTTTTCAATTTTGTTTTGATATTTAGCCCTACCAAAGTCAAATACAGTAGAAATCTGAAAGATAAAAATGATGAGAGTTACCTCAAAGGCCAGATTGGTTCAGAGGGTGCTGAGAAGTGTTTAGCCCCTAACTACATATTGTTGTACTGATGAGATTTGGAAGGCATTCAGCTAGTGACAAATTACTCTGGTCAAAGAAAAAGAGTGGAACAGCGTTCACGAGTTACCCGCTTAGCCTTCCTCTGCAAAATGACCATTGGGTATCTCAACATTCATGGATTTTCACAGCCCACTTCCTCAGCAGTACATGGCACATGCTGTTTTATTTTTCCATCATTTCCAGGTATTTGTTTTTCAATCTGCTTTGTTGTTTTAACCTTATAGATAAAATTATGTTTGATGTGTGACCTATAAAAACTGTTCATTTTATTTTTATCCTAACAACCTAAATTGCTCCTCAGAAAGGTTGTGTGTCTTTGCAAATATGCCTGAATAGAACTGAGAGGGAAAACTGTCTACCTCTATTCTACACAAAGTAGTAAAAGTTCTTCCATTAAAATCATGTTTATTAATCAGGAAAAATTGGACATAAGGCATTAGATTAATATTTGGAATTGTTAGTTTCATTGGTTGGGATAATGGCATTTTATTTTTTGAGCTCTGACATATATATAGGTAGTTATGCTGAAGTGTTTACTAATAAAATTATATGAATACTTGGACTTACTTTCAAATGCTTCAGGAAAAAAAGAGGGGGTGGGAGGAGGGGAGGTATAGCTAAAGCAAGGACAGCAGAATGCTGATAATAGCTAAAGAGGAGTGAGGGATACGTGGGGTTTTATTTTACTATCCTCTCTATTTTTGTGTGTGTGTTTGACATTTTCTGCAACCAAAATATGTGTTTACAGTACATTTATTGGCTAGTTTTTTAATGAACCTTGTGTCAGATATCCATGAACCTTGGAGTGAATACATTGTTGTTTAATCTATAAACAGACAAATGCATGGTGTCTAGAAAACCCATAGCCTGGAATTATAAAATATGTCCCTTCTTAAAAAGAAAATGTAACTGACTCTTATGCTCAGTTTTCTTCTTAATATGTAAGATCCCTGAGCTTAATCATTTCAACCTCTGGACTTCATAGTACTTCATACACATCTCTATTAAGGCATTTTTCTCTTTATGTCATAACTTGATTATGTATCTGACTCTCATTAATGGCAAGATTTATTTCTTTTTTATGAGTGCAGTGGTTTAAAGCACAGGCTCTGGAATCCAACCACCCACATTCAAATCCTGGCTCCTTCCCTTCTGAGCCATATGATTTGGACAAAAATGCCTCGCTTTCTTCGTCTGCATAATGGAAGCAACACTAGGACCTACTCCAATCATTGTCATTGTGAAGATTAAAGAGTTTCACAGATAAGTAGGTTCTCACACATTTTACCGAATCAGTTCATTTTTCTCAAGTACATTTCCTTGTGAATCCCATTACTACACTAATAGTCCATGGGACTATAACCCAAGCTCTTATATTTCCCAGCCCCAAATTCTGCCCAAGCAACTGGGCTTGACTGGAGGAAACTTCACATTTAAACTGAAAGATCAGCCTTTCAGAGGAAAATACAGAAAACATTAGCCACACTGTGACATTGCTGACGCTCTAGACAGGTGAATGAGACATTCTATGGATCTTACAGATTTTATGCTTTGGCTCTTCCAAACCTCTTTCACTAAAGAAGACAGAGTACTGAGATAACTCAAGAACTTAGAGCTGGAGTTGAAGAACGCTCTCATCCCTGGTGTGTTATTGGGCCATACTGTCAATGTGCCGAGACAACCACTTCCTCCCTACCACCCAGCACTCCCGCTACCAGCACAACAGCATTAGAATAAGACCTTGAGGATATTAAAGTCTTGGCCAGAGTTACCTCACCACATCCTCAGATATAATAGTGCCTAGATAACAGTCAAAGTTAGACTTAATATAAACCATAATATTCAACAGTTAGGATATGTGACATGTTTCATTCATCCAAAAATATGCATTTTTTCATATTTTAACATCTCCGTAATGCAAATACATCTTACGATGCCACGACATAGTATAATTGGCAGTTTAATAGTATTTCTTACCTTCATAGTATCATAGATTTGCTAAGAAATGATCAAATGAAAGCTTCAGTGTCTGGCATCGTATCATTTAGTATTTAACATACGAAAATTTACAAGATTAGGTGAATTACTGACCCAAGGTTCTAGAGATATTTCTTAGATCTCTGAAAAGCCTTTTGAGTCTCTGTTCTCTAAAACCTGCTATCTCTAATAAAAAATAAACATCAAGATGAAAGGAAAAAGAAAACATGTGAGTGCTTTGAAACCCTGACCTTTTATGTGAGAATGGCTCTTTCCTAACCATCCTTGTTTTTGTTTGCGTGAGTCATTGTGGAATGCCTCTCTAGATCCTGAACCTCCTCCCAATTCTGTTCCGTTTTCCTAAGAGGTGAGTAAAGACTACAGGAAAAAGGATTTGGCTAAATTCAGCGTTTTTTCCCCCTAGGTGCCTCTTATGACAGAGTTACTCCCTTTCACACACTTAAACTACCTGCTCCACCCATTATCCACCTTGTCCTCAAATTCCCTGGTGATTCACATAAGCAGGCACTGGAGGCCCTCTTTTTGGCAGCGTATCTGGACCACATGACTACATTCTGACTTTGTCTTCTGATTGCTGATGTGATCATTTTCTCCTTTCTCCTGGTGTGCTGATCTTCAGCTTTAGATTCCTCCCTCCAGGTGATGTGCCTTTCCCCAGATTAGCTTCTGCAGTAACAAATCAGGACTAGTCAATCCCCTTGACAGCAGAACTCTCTGCAGCGTTGTAGCTGGAAGGGGAAAGGGCCTCCGTGAAGGTAAGGTCCTTGGGGGCCAGCGCTCTCTTGAGTTTCAGGTTTTAAAAATGAAGCTCAGAGGTGAAGGATGTAACCAGGGTGACACCAGTTAGAAATAGAATAAAGAACACAACTCTGGCTACTGCCCTTCCTCCAGAGAGTAGGAACCTCTCCCCTCAGTTTAGATTCTCTCCAATGACAGTCTCAAGAACAGATAAATTTCAACGTTGGACGGCTATCATCCTCTTTGTAATCTTTCTGGATTGTAGTAAAAGGATATAGGAATAAATGGGACATCATTATCGTAACCCAGAGAGTGATGGCTTCATAAGTATGACAATGTGGTTGGGAAATGGAGCTTGAAGGTCCACTTGCATACGACTTTATTTAAGATCAAGAAATAATCAGTTGTCCACAATGAAGAGCAGAGGATGTGAGGAGAGAGTCAAAGCATGCTCCATGCTATATGCTATTCTTGGCATCCTCACTCGATCAAGCACTAGGTTCCTCATCTTTGACCCCTTAAATGCATTTGGGGATCTTCCCTGGCTAGATTAATTCATCATCCATTCTTTACAGTAAAATTCTATGGCATTGTCTTGGGGATGATCTCCTTCCCATGCTATTGAATATGTTGGCTACACTCCCCCTTGAGCAAAAACATACTATCAAAAAAAAAAAAAAAGATTTAATAATTTTGTCTCAAATAAATGTGATAAAACTCAAACTTAATGGACTTAGTGATAAGAGGTGAGGATGCCTCTTAGTCTGTCTGGTCCCTTTGCTCTCTATAAAAGTGGAAGGTTTCCATGCCCAGACATTTATAATGTCCCCTTGTAGAAGTTTCCTAATATGGTGGAGAAAGACCCAATCTAAACCATCCCTTCTTTCCTCTCCCCATTCTCCTTTAACCTTTTTTTTTCCTCCACAAAACTTCTAACCCTGTGATTCTCAAACTCAAGCATGCAGCAGAATCACCTGGAAGGCTTGTTAAAACATATACATCCGGGCCCCACCCTCAGGTATTCCGATTCAGTAGTTCCGAGGTGGAGCCTGAGAATTTGCAGTTCTCGCAATTCCCAGGCAACGGTAATGCTGATGCTCCCGGGCTCTGTTTGCAGACAGCTCTCTGATAGAAATGTTTTTCTAGAGCAGTGCTTCTCAAACATCAGTGTGCACAAGAGTCACCTGGGAATCTTGTAATGCAGATTCCAATTCTCTGGCTCTAGGGTGGAGCCTGAACTTCTGCATTTCTGTCAAGCTCCCAGGTGATGCCAAAGTCTACACAGCCTTGAAAAGCAAGGTCCTAGAGCACTAAAGAGAATTTGCCCTTCTTGTCCACAGAATGAAAGTCTTATTTATAAATCCTTTATCCTCTTTTTATATAATTCTCTTCTCGCCCTCCTTCTTTCACGTATTATTCTGTTGTTGTTCCTTCCTTCCTTCCTTCCTTCCTTCCTTCCTTCCTTCCTTCCTTCCTTCCTTCCTTCCTTCCATCCTTCCACAAGTTCCCAGGTGATGCTGGCACCGCTAGTCTGCAGAGCATACTGACTAAGACTACAGTAGTGGATGCAATTCTATACCCTCGCTGCAAAGCACTTTGGAGCAGCCACACAGCTAAAGCCTAAACCCCTACGAAAAGAAGATATCACCAGGGAGTTTGGTAAGAGAGAGTAAAACACCTTTCTTCCTTAGGATAAGACTAATAATGATCTGAGTTTTATATTAAATCATTCTCTATCTACTGTGGTACTTAACACTTGGTGTGTTCTGTAAGTTCTGAGGTGGATTATAAGTAACGTATATGAATGATTTATCTCCTTTTTTATTTTTGTGAAAAATTTATGCACTTTGCCCTCTTTTGTTCTTTCCCTCTCCCTTTTCCTCTCAGCAGCTTTCTTTTCTTCTCTTCCCTTCTTTTCTCTCTTTACTTCTTTTCTTCGCACTGTTTTTTCTTGAATTTTTCAAGATTTAAAATTCCCAACACTTTCTCAGGCGTTCGCCCCCAGATAAAGTTTAAAACAAACAAACAACAACAACAACAACAAAACCCACAACCCTGATTTCTCAAAAGAGACTCCACCCAGATCATTTTTGGAGCTTCATGAGTCCAATAGTGAGGTCAGAGATAAATCTAGGAAAATGCATGTGAATGCATATCAAGGAAATAAAGAAGACAGTGCAAAAGGAAAGCCCAGATTGCTCTTTTCTAGAAAATACTTGATCAGGAGCTTTATTCCAGGACTAGAAATTTGCCCCGCTTACCAACTGGGCAGTCCCTCTGCAAAACAAAAATGATACCCATTTTTGTGAACTTGGTCATTTTCTGGTTTTTACCAGTGCTTAATTCTAGTTAGGAATAAACAGACTTCTGTGAGCTGTCAGCTTCCACTCACTCTCCCTGTCCTAGGGCTGAGCAAGCTGCTTAGCAGTGAGTGTTGTGGAAAAGCCTATGAGCGCTTTAAAGCAGAAATACTGGCCCAGCCCTGCTCCACTCCGGGAACCCAGGAAACATCATGGGAGTTTGTGTCAGTTTGTCAGACAGAGACTGTGTCTGAGAGTTAATTTTGTACTATGTTCTTTCAAATGCAGTGAAGAGAAGTTCAGAAAGAGCTCCTTTTTTAAGGAAAAGGAGTGTAGAAATGGTAAATGTCTTCTTAGTGCCAGGAAAATAAGAAATCACTCTGAATTCAGTTCATCCTTTGCTGACTGGTATTTTTAAGAGACCTGCATATTTTGTGTTGACTTTGTGTTCCTCCTTATGTGACAAGTGACCCAGACTTGAATTCTAACTTAATTTTAGCTAGGATAAGTTATCTGAACTTGCTACACCTCATCTGCAGAGCAGACACAATCACTTTAACTACTTGCAAGGTCATGTAAATGAAAGTGATGCCCGGAACCAAGCCTGCACTTCTAAACAGTGGTTCTCAACTGGAGATTTGGAAGATGTTCCATAGGTGTCAACATCCATCTTTCCTTCTTAGATGAAAAAGAAAAGAAAAAGGAAAGGAAATGATAAGATCTTCAGTATATAACCATGAATAAGATTTCCTGGCTGTGGTGGTAGAAATGTCAAAATCAGGAGTCTCAAACTCAAATGCCAATAGAAGCCATGCAAGTTATAGAAATAAGCCCCACAGAGGCAACGAGAAGAGAATAAAACAGACATTGGATGAAGACATTAGACATACTTCAAATACCTATTGTTATAGTGGAAGAAAAATAACTGCACACCCGCACCAAAAGTCGCTCCTTGCCTCTCTACCTCAAGTTCCCAAAGCAACAGGAAATGGTGGCAACACGTGTCAACCGGACAGAGCATGGCCCCTCCAGAGGGACAGCCACTGTCTCTCCATCTGACAGTTATCATGCAACGCAGGACTCAAGGCCCAGTGTTGCCAGATCTTACGACTCTTTTCAAGATGAGAAAGAGGCTTTATTTATTCCCAAAATATTCCAGTTCATAAACATTACTGACAACATAGTGTGCCATCAAAGGCTTGTGGACAATTAAGTTATAACCCATGCTTCTTTTCCTTCTTAGAGTTCTGCCAGCATGGAAAGGAACACATTGAAATGCTGTTTCCTTTCTATTCTCTAAGAGGTAAGAAAGCCCTTTGCGAACTATATACTTGGGAATCCAGAATGGAGTGCATGCCTTTGCTAGCATGGGCTAGCAATTGTGCACACTTGAGTGGACTTCTTTATATCTGTTAATTCTCGTAATATCCCTATGAGATGAACATTATCTTCACTTCACAGATTAGGAAATAGATAAGCAATAATTTGCTCAAAATCTCACACAATAGCAGCACTCAGATTTGAAGCTGGCTCATCTTATCCAAGTTTAGCACCTCTCAAATACCATGAAGTGGGAAAATAACATTTGTCTGAGTCCACAGCTCATTTTCCTTCCAGGTTCTCCCTTGATAAATATGAGGCATTTAGGGAGGCTTGAAAGCAAATTTAGATCACTGGAATTTCAGTTTGTAAATGGGCATTTCAGTGCATTAATGAATATTTTGAGCCTGGAGATATTGAAGGCCAAAAATTAACTTCTTCAATCCTAAAGTAAGATTTTTCTCTATTGTGGACCTCATGTGAGAAAATTTTAGATACCCTAGTTCTTGCAATTTGAGTCGAGTGGAGAAATTTCTATATTATATCTGAATAGTTTCCAGGTAAGTATCAGAAATCTCAACTTAATCCAATTTAAACTATAAAGGAATTTACTGACTATGGAAATGAGTTTCTGCCAATGCTTTAATCCAGTGGATCAAAGCATCACCAAAAACCTAGGTTTCCTCTATGTGACTCCTCACTATTTCCTGAAATAAAGAGTAGGTTCCTGTGTGTGCGTGTGTGTGTGTGTATGTGTGTGTGTTTATTTAAATTAGTGTTAAGTATACAATACATTGGTTAGACATCTATATTATTCATAAAATGATCCCCCCACTGCTCTCTCCCTCCCCTGGCCCTCCACTTGGCCATCATATTGCTAACTGCATTCCCTGTGCTGTGCTCCCCATCCTCGTGCCCAACTATCAACTACTAAGGTGTACTTCTTTAATCCTTCACTCCATTCTCCCATCTCCCCAACCCCCCTCCCCTCTGTCTGTCACCAAATTACCCACTATATTTCTGAGTCTGTTTTTGATTCATTTATTTTTTTATTCATATAAGTGAAATCATATGGTATTTATCTTTCTCTGTCTGAATTATTTCACTCAGCATAACAACCTCTAGGTCCATCTATGTTGTTGCAAATGGTAGGATTTCTTATTTTTTTAATGGCTGAGTAATATTCCATTGTATATATGTACCATAATTTCTTTATCCAATCTTCTGTTGATGGGCATTTAGGTTGCTTCCATATCTTGGCTATTGTAAACTGTGCTGCCATGAATATTGGAGTGCATTGATCTTTATGAATTGTTTTGGTTCTCTTTGGATAAATACCCAGAAGTGCAATTCCAGGGTCAAAAGTTATATCCATTTTTAATTTTTTGAGGACCCTGCATACTGTTTTCCATAGTGGCTGTACCAATTTGCAACCCCACCAACAAAGGGTTCCCTTTTCTCTACCTCCTCACCAGCATTTGCTGTTTTTTGATTAATTGATGATGACCATTCTGACAGGTGCGAGGTGATATCTCTTTGTGGTTTTAATTTTTATTTCTCTGATGATTAGTGACCTTGAGCATCTTTTCATATGTCTGTTAGCCATCTGTATTTCCTCTTTGGAGAAGTATTTGTTCAGGTCTTCTGCCCATTTTTTAATTGGATTGTTTGTTTTTTTGCTGTTGAGTTGTATAAGTTCTTTATACATTTAGGATATTAACCCCTTATCAGTTGCATCATTAGCAAATATCTTCTCCCAAACAGTTGGTTGTCTTTTTGTTTTGTTGATGGTTTCCTTTGCTGTACAAAAACTTTTTAGTTTGATGTAGTCCCATTTGTTTTTCTTTTGTTTCCCTCACCTGAGGATATATATCTGAAAAGAAATTCCTGTTAGTAATATCAGAGAGTTTACTGCTTATGCTTTCTTCTAGATGTTTTATGGTTTCGGGGCTTATATTTAGTCTTTAATCCATTTTGAGTCTGTTCTTGTATGCAGTATAAGAAGATAGTCCAGCTTCTATTTTTTTTTTTTTGCATGTATTTATCCAATTTTCCCAACACCATTTATTGAAGAAATTGTCTTTACTCCATTGTATATTTTTACCTCCTTTATTATTAAGTGAGTGTATAGGCGTTGATTTATTTCTGGGCTCTCTATTCTGTTCCATTGATCAATGTATCTGTTTTTATGCCAGTACCATGCTGCTTTGATTACCATAGATTTGTAGTATAGTTTAATATCAGGCAGTGTGATACCTCCAACTTTGTTGTTCTTTCTCAAGATTGCCATGGCTATTCAGGGTTTCTTATGGCTCCATATAAATTTTAGGATTATTTCTTCTAGCTTTCTGAAAAATGTCATTGGTATTTTGATAGATTCCTGTGTGTTTTATAATAGCTGCCCAACCAGCATCTTCTTTGTATCCAGATGGGGAAAGAGAAAATTTTAGTAACTCTGTCTTAAGTGCTAGAAATTGCTTTTTCTGTCTTTTGTGCTCTCTCTCTTCATTAACCCTTTGTCTAAAGATGGGATTGCTGGCTGGATTAAGGTAATTGGGGTCTAACTTTAGACTTAGAGTTACCTTAATCCTGTATGAACTCCATAGCTGCTATAAAATAGAGGGAGATAAATTTTCCCATAGAAAAATCAGTATATTTTTGGAGGGAAGTAGAGGAAATGCAGGGAGGCAAAGCCCAAACCGGTCTATGGCTACACAAGAAATAGTCATACTTCACACTTTGTCAAATACATACAAAAAGAAAAGGCAGGGGTCTTATCCTGGGAGGACTGACTGGATTTATGGAAAAACCAGAAAGAAGGATTTTGCTTTTTTTGTTTTACTAAAGGATTCTATTATTTCTCTCATCGTTGTTGTTGTTGTTATTGTTCTGAAGAAGATTCTTAGGAACATTGGCCATAGCCATGTTTGGAGTTTTTTCTGACATTAAAATCTGAAAAATGGCAAATGATCATGTGCAGGGTTCAGGAAACCGCTGCTGTTTTTGTAAGCTAAGAATGCTTTTTTAAAAATTGTAAAAGCAAAGGATACACAATAAAGATTGCATGCGGTCTGTAAAGCCTGAAATATTATTGGGTCCTTCACAGGAAAAATTTGCCAACCTCTGATCCAATGCATAAAAGTGAGGTTTGTTTACCTCTTTAAAAAGTTAGAGAAAATAAACAAAGTTTAAGGAATCTGTGACTCATAAAACCAAATTTCTCGGAAACTTATTATAGGAGTAAGGCCTTAGTGTTTTCCTCAACTGCAAAGTCATCCCTTTAAAATCCTAACTGAAAATAACTTTTATCAATTTAACATTGCCTTGCTTATTTTTCAGTTAGTGGTTGGGGTTGAAGGGGATGTATGGAAATAGTAGATTAAAAGCAGACACATTATTGATTCTGCAGTCAGCTGATTCTTAGCTGATCATATGTTGACTAACTAGTCTTGGCATAAAAGTGGAATTAGCTCCAAGTCTGCCAGAGTTCCAGGTTCTAAGATGTCATGTTGAATGATGTCATAGAGAAGTTACCCTTCTATTCCAGCCAGGATCCTATAATTAATAGAAGACAGCTACAGCAAGCCACCTGAGCCAATAAGAGAGTGTCATCAGCAATTCCCAGGTGTAAATCATGGTGCAGATTATTAAAAACATGGCAAGTATTTATTTGGCTTCACCGAATATTTCAAAAGAGACCATTTTAAGAACAGATTTTAAGAATTATTTCCTCTATCCAGTACTCCTCTATTGCTTTGTAGCAAAGGAGAGATTTTAAAATTCTTGCTCTTGATACTGTTTCTTGGGGGTTGGCACTCTCTAGAGAGTAGCCAAGAGACAAATTGATCAAAAAAGGTTTTTATTCCTTCCTGATTCTCATTTCATGCTCTGACTCCAGCTGGACCCAGCCCAGCTCCTAACATATCCCATTCTGACCTGATCCCACATATTTCTCTTATTCTGGGAAAGAGAACAGATATCCCAGACAAACCATGGAATGGGATAGGAAAAATGATGGCCAGTGGTAACGATTCTGTAGGCGGTATTTTATAAAGCCACTTTCTATTCATATTGTCCAATGTTGCTGCCACAACGAATCCAAATACAGATGTAGGCCAGGGATAATTATTTGTGCATTAAAAAGAAAACTGCCCCTGAAAGAGAGCTTAAGATCCCACACTATGTCAAATACATACAAAAAGAAAAGGCAGGGGTCTTATCCTGGGAGGACTGACTGGATTTATGGAAAAACCAGAAAGAAGAATTTTGCTTTTTTTGTTTTACTAAAGGATTCTATTATTTCTCTCATTGTTGTTGTTGTTGTTATTGTTCTGAAGAAGATTCTTAGGAACATTGGCCATAGCCATGTTTGGAGTTTTTTCTGACATTAAAATCTGAAAAATGGCAAATGATCATGTGCAGGGTTCAGGAAACCGCTGCTGTTTTTGTAAGCTAAGAATGCTTTTTTAAAAATTGTAAAAGTGAGCATTAGAATCCAGACATTCCGATGCCAGGCCTTGTTACAGCAAGGCCAGGAGCTACAGGGAAGGTGGGAGGGCACAGGGCCTGGGCTACCAGCTCCTTCAGATTCAGACTTTTGACATCTTCCCCAAGTGCAGCTGTACGTAAGGTCACAAAAATGAGACTAACAGGTGGAGAGAAAGCATTGCCATGTATCTTTGATATGAGTAAATGTTTTAAAACAGTGTGCATTTGCTAATGCTTTTGGTGCTTTTTTTTTTTAATTTCTGGGAATCTCACCCCTCCCTGAGAAGCCCTCTGCATCTCCTCCTCAGAGGCCTCTCAAGATGGCCTATTGTCTCCTTCATGTCTTTATTCAAAGTTCCCATTTCATTGAGGTGGCCCTTGGCTGTCCAGACTACAATTGTAACCCAATTCCCCTCCTTTCCTTTTACTGTATTCTTCTCTTTGTTTCTTTATTAGCAGTGATCACTAACACACTACATATTCAACTTACTGATCTTGCCATTGACCTTGCCATCAGTTCCCCCTCTAACGTGTAAGCTCCACGAAGGCAGGAAATGTTTTGTCCTTTTTTTTTGGTCCACAGTTGTGTCCTAGCAGGATGTCCAGGACCTAGCATAGAGCAGGCCTCGATAGATGCATATTGAATCAATGCATATACTATGGAGGGTATTCCCTTCAGAGAACTTAGCCAAGTCAAATTCATTAGTCTAACTAGACCAACCTTCACCCTAACAATTACTGAGACGTGGAGGGTGTAGGAGGCCTGTGAGGATGGCATCTACGTTATAACTTCAGAAGCAAGTGTTAAATGAAGGCTTGGCATGGCTCCCTGACAAGTTAATTACCACCTGTCTTAAAGGAATATTGGTAAAGGAAGAGAGTATATCTCCTTTGAGCCATCAGTTTCACCTGCTTGAAACTCCCCTATTGCAGAGCCATTCAGAGTATGCCATTCATATAAATTCCATATGGAATTAACACTTCCCTAATTCTAGTGGTAGGTCTTGCTAGGCTTAATCCAATTAGTGATCCCATCCTCCATCTTACTGATTGGCCCAGGGATGGTTACAAGATACAGTTAGGGGCAGTGAGAGGGAGAGTGAACCCTATTACTGTGAAGAACTTAGGAGGTGACTTTGTACAGTGGGTAAGGAGTCAGGCTGCCTAGGTTAGCAACCTCAACCATACTACTTACCGGCCGGTTGACCTGGAGAAAGTCAATAAATTTCATTTCTCATCTGTAAAATGGAGATAATATGAATTATACCCACTCCATGGGGTGGCTGTAAAGATTAAGAGAGCGAATACCAGGTACACAGAATAAGCTGGCTATTACTATTACAATTCCAGTCAGAAAAGGAAAAGTAAATCTGAACACAAAACTTTATGTTGGCAAATCATTCATCCATTCACTAACTAACTAAATACTCCATGAGCACGTATTCTGTGCCCGTTAGGGACCATGGAGGTACAGGAGTGAATCAGGATTGGGTTCTGTATGAGCTTGTTGGGGAGGTAAGCCATGCATGAAATAACTTGTATAGGACAGTCACTGTTCATTAACCAAGCAAATATAGATACAATGCTCTGAAAAACGCACTTTACTTAGATGATATGGACAGTTAATGGAAAATTCAGCTGACATTCAACAGGAAGCATGTCCAGCCTTACACGTGTGGTTTTGATGATAGCTTTAATAATGATCACTCTGTAAAAACGAAACAAACAAACAAACAAAAAACAAGAAGTGATTCAAGGTGTCAGATTAGTTCTTCTCCTTTTAAATTTCACTATTAATGCAAGTTGAGGTCCTTGTTTCAAAAAAATCAAATATAGATAAGCAACCGGTCACCCTCACCCTCCACCCCTCGTCTCTCACACTGACCAACCTCAGTTTCTCCCAGATATAATTACCAATCATCATTTAGTAAAGAGACTTCTAATTTAGTGTGTGTGGACTTATTGTCACTTATGTGTACTTAAGAAGACAAATATGTGTGACCTTAAAGACACTTAGAACAGTGAGGGTTCACCTGGTTAAAGTTTTTAAGAAGTAACCTGTCATTTAATACTTTGCAAGACTTTATGAGATTCAGTGATTATGTACATTTCCTCATTTATGTTCTTGTCTCAGGATGAATTAAAAAATTTTTTGAAAGCTGCTGAAAGCAAACTTGTGGTGGTTGAATTCTCAGCCAAATGGTGTGGTCCATGCAAAAGAATTCGTCCTATTTTTCACGTAAGTATCGTCAGTCTCTATTTCACCATTTTAGAAGAAATTAAAGTGCCCAAATAATTTTCCCAGAAAATCATAAAAGTTTGGCACTTGTGAGCCATTTATGGAATCATAGTGTTTTGAAGTATGTTGATTAATCTGAGAATAATATACCAACATCTAATTAGATAATTAGCACACATAATAGAAAATTAATACTGCTCTTCTATGCGTAATTCTACAAAGAACATCAAGATGTGCAGAAAAGTACAATTGTACAAATGAATGGATTATTCACAATAATAACATTTTACTAAAGTTCCAGAGTTCAGAACTTCTAAATATTGGAACAAATTACAGATAATGTGATACTTGTTTTTAACTATAATATAAAAGAATAATTTATCCCCAATCCTTCAGCTTTATTATGGGAACAAATCATATGTCTTACATATTCCTTTTGTATCTTTGTTCTACTTTATAAAATATTTTAGTAAAATCTTTCTACTTAATAGAATAAAGTCATATATTTATTTTCAGATTTGTTTTCCATATACACATTGGGTCATGGTTTTGTAGTCTCTAAGTTATCATTTTGATGTCTATACAGTGTTTTATCAAGTTAATTTTCCTATTGCTCCATTTAAAAGTTTCACCATTTTACTTATTTGTTTTTGGTATAACATGCTGCAAAAAGAACCTCAGGGCATTCTCCTGTCATTTCTCCTAATTGTGCAGAAGTTTCACATTTTCTGTCAATTTTATGAAATCTATTCCTTCAAATATAAAGAAGTTTTGATTCCTCCACACAAGTGAAAATACTCTGGTCAGTGAGATTTCTAACATTTCAACTTTTTTGACTCTTGAACTCTTTTTTTTAATTAATTTTTAATTAATTATTTTTATGGTGATGTTTGTTGGTTAATGAAATCCAATAAGTTTCAGCTATACACTTTAACAATAAAGCATACATATATTTATACTGTGTGTTCACCTCCCATAGTTAGATTTCTTTCTGTCGTCACATATTCGACCCCCTGTCTACATCCCTCCTCCCCCTACCCCATACTATAACCACTAGACCATTTTCCACGTCTATTAGTCTCTGTTTGTTTGTCCTGCTCATTTGTTGCTTTTAGGTTTATATCCCACATATAAGTGATATCATGTGATTTTCATCTTTTTCTGTCTAACTTATTTTGCTTAGCATGATTATCTCAAGGTCCATCCATGTTGTCACAAATGGTAGTATTTCATCTCTTCTTATGGCTGAGTAATATTCCATTGTATGTATGTAGCACAGTTTCTTTATCCAGTCATCTATTGTAGGACACTTCGGTTGCTTCTGTGTCCTGGTCAGTGTGAAAAGTGCTGCTATGAACATCAGTGTGCAAATATCTTTCAGGTATGGGTTTTCAGCAGAAGGATTGCTGGATCGTATGGTAGATCAATTGTTAGTTTTTTGAGGAACCTCCATACTGTTTTCCATAGTGGCTATACCAATTTGCAGTCCCACCAGCAGTATATAAGGGTTCCTTTTTTTCTGCATCCTCTCCAACATTTGTATTACTTGTCCTGTTGATTATAGCTGTTCCAACAGGTATGAGATAGTATCTCATCGTGGTTTTGATTTGCATTTCCCTAATAGCGAGCAATGTTGAGCATCTTTTCAAATATTTGTTGGCCATTTGGATGTCCTCTAGAGAGAAGTGTCTGCTCAGATCCTCTGCCCGTTTTTTGATTGGATTGTTTGTTTTTGTTGTGGTGGGTAAGCTCTATGAGTTCTTTGTATATTTTGGATATTAGGCCCTTATCGGAGGTGTTGCTGGCAAATATATTTTCCCATTTGAATGGTTGTCTCTTTACCTTGTTGACAGTTTCTTTTGCTGAGCAGAAGCTTTTTAGTTTGATGTAGTCCCATTCATTTATTCTGGCGTTTACTTCCCTTGCCTTTGAGGTCAAATTCATAAAATCCTCTTTAGGCTAAAGGTCCTTGAGTTTAGTTCCTGTTTTCTTCTATGCATTTTGTTGTTTCAGGTCTTATATTCAGGTCCTTAATCCATTTTGAGTTACTTTAGTGTGTGGTGATAGATAGCAGTCTGGTTTCATTCTTTTGCAGGTGGCTTTTCAGTTTTCCTAGCACCATTTATTGAAGAGGCTTTCCTTTCTCCACTGTATGTTTTTGGCATTTTTGTCAAAAATTATTTGCCCATATAAATATGAGTTTACTTCTAGACTCTCGATTCTGTTCCACTGGGTCATGTGTCTATTTTTCTGCCAATATCATACTATTTTGATTACTGCTGCTTTGTAATATAATTTGAAGTCAGGCAGAGTGATACCTCCAGCCTTGTTCTTTTTTCTCAGGATGTCTTTGGCAATTTGGGATCTTTCGTGTTTCCATACAAATCTCATGATTTTTTGTTCTATTTCTTTAAAAAAAAATGCTGATGGGACTTTGATGGAGATTACATTAAATCTGTATAATGTTTTAGGTAATATAGTCAGTTTAACTATGTTGATGCTCCCAATCCAAGAACATGGAATATCTTTCCATTTCTTTGATTTCTTTTAATAAGGTCTTATAGTTTTCATTATATAGGCCCTTCACATGTTTCATTAAATTTATTCTTAGGTATTTTATTCTTTTTGTTGCAATTGCAAAAGGAATTATTTTTCCACTTCTTTTTCTGACACTTCATTATTAGAGTATAGGAATGCTATGGATTTTTGAACATTTATTTTGTATCCAGAAACTTTACTGTATTTTGCTTATTGTTTCTAGTAGTGTTCTTGTGGAGTCTTTAGGGTTTTCTGCATAGAATCATGTCATCCACAAATAGTGACTGATTTGAATTCTTTAATCCATCTGAGTTAATTCTAACCACAGTAACAACCTTTGACCTTTAATTTAAAATAAATATATATAAATAGAGAAATTGGCTGCATGCCATCATTATGCCTAAAATTCTTGGAATATCCAGATGGAATATTTGAATATCTGACAGGCCTGCCTATGCTGATACTTAAAACTTTAAGAGAATCACTGGTGTTTAGCTTCAGGAGTACAAATATACGCACATGCTGTGAAGTCAAAGCTGGTCAAATTCTAACAACCACCAAGAGGCATTTTCATAAAGGACAATGAAATCTAAGGCTTGGTAACCTCCCTTCATACCTTCGAGCCTTAAAGGTGGTAATAGCTGTGCTGCTGTCATATTCAGGCCACTCCTACACCCATCCTTAACTTTGTTCTTGGTTATCGTTAGCCCTTGGGAGATAAACCTCCTGTGATTATCCTAATTTGAATGTGCCATCTGTCTTCTGTTGGAATCCAGACTAATGCAAACAGAGTTTTAAAATAAATTTTAGTTTCAGTCACACTGTGAAATACTTTTCAGATGTTAAAAAGAATCAAGTAGACCCATATGTCTCTAAGACAACATAGTATTTAGTATAAAGAGCACAATATAGAAAAAATTATATAGTACGGTCCCATTTATATAAAACAGACATACATGCATATGTGCATGTACATATGTGTGTGTGTGTGTGTGTGTAAACAAAGCAGAGCAGAAGGATTCATATCAAACAAGTTTTTTTTTCTGTGTAAAGGAGTAAAAATTGTGGGAAATCATGAATGCTTGTTTTGCTTTTTTTTTTTTTTTTTTTTGGTACTATTTGAACTTTTGCAAGCCAATGTATTCATGTGTCCTGTGTATAATTTTTTTTAAAAAAACTCATAGCACTTGAGGGGTTTGGAGTAAGGCTTTAGGTCACTTTATCAGTCAGAGATCAAAGCAGAAAGTAGACACCAAATTAGACAAAAAAGGACTTTACTACGAGGAATTTAGTGCTTATAAAATCACTGGAAGATTGGATGAATGGGCTCTGGACTGGCACTCAATGAATGACTCTCTCAGAACACCAAGGACCCACTTACAGAGATTCTAACTTCGCCATCATAATCAGATAATCAGGAGTGAGGGAAGATGGGAGCTACCACTGAAAGAAAACAAAACAAAACAAAACAAAACCCACCAACAGAGCAGCAGTCAGGCTGTCAGAACCAGAATCGAGAAACTTCTGCTGTCACAACTTTGGGACATCCAGGAAGCTGATGCGTGGATACTGGATCCCTGAGTCTGGTGGCAGCTGCTGCCTCCAACACAACTACTATTTGGTACCCACCATCTTGCTTTCCAGTGAGAACATCCAAAGATGAAAAGAAAGTGGCTTCTGTCTTCCTTTTGCCTTCCAAGTCTCACCTGCATACATCTCTCTGGTAAAACCAATATCCATCCAGAACTCTAGCTGCAAGGCAGTCTAAGGAATCTTTACCTTTTTTTCTTTCCAGGCTCTGAAGGAAGGTGGAATGGAAGTTACACAGTGAACGTGGCAACCAATGAGCTTCAAAAAGGAAGGTCAGGTCAAGAAGGACCTTGTGTGATAACTTAATGAGTTCCCATAGGGTCAGAAGAACTTGAAGAAGAGTTTTGCCATGATTGAATGTGGGTTTTTAGAAAATACTTTTGGCGGTGTTGTTTAAGAATGGTTTGGACAGACTGACCCAATATGAACGATAAGCTCGGTTTTAGAGATTTGGTGGATTTTGAAGGAAAAAAAAGAAAAATCAAATTTAGGAGACATTTTAGAGTTAAGACCAGCAACACAGGGAACCAAACAGAAACAGATAATGTGTTAGGAAAAACAGAACAGAGGCAACAGTTGTTGTTTTTGGGAAGGGGGGTTCCAGGTGGAGAGAGTGGGGATGGTGACTGGAAGGCAAGAACTCCAACCTAGCAAGGAACACAAATCTGTACCATGCATTTGGCCACTATTGGATACAAAAATAACTGACACGTCCTGGTGCATTTCCTGACAGACATGAGAGGCTCTGAAAACTTCATAAATAGAACTGATTCTGGGAATTAAGGGTCCACATAGCCCAAACCCATTCTCATGATTCCTACGGAGGAAACATTCATGTATCTTCAGATTTGAAAAGTACAAGACAAGAGTTCTTGAGTGACACCATTATATAGTCCTTTTCTGTCTAATTTGGTGTCTGCTTTCTACTTTCTGCCTTAGAATTCTTGAGTGACACCATTTTCCTGCCAGGCTTAGAGAAACTGCCAGTCAAAATCAGCATCTTTTTTACCTCATAAGTACTCTAAAGCTCCAAAGGCCTTTATATCTATTATTTAAGAATTTTCCCCTTATTTTACCATCTTGATGAGCCTCTGAAGAAGGAAGCCCCACTTTGGTCACCATCCATGGATAAACAACTGGAAAGAACCCTATGATAGAACTGTGCGCTACTCACTACTACTCACCCCGTGCCCTGCTTCTTCCTGCTTCTGCAGGGAAATAGCTCCCAGTGACAGCTTCATCTGTTATTGGCTCCACTTGGCAAAGCTCAGAATACCTTACATCACCATCAGAGAAAGGTCCCATTTGAAATAGGTCACTGGATATGCTTGAAATGTGATGTAAAAACAAATCAATATGCTTTTAAGTGTTTTTAAAGTATGAACACAGCTGTCTGGAAAAACAAAACAAAACCCAGGAACTGACATTTACAGGCTGTTGATGCTCCTGCATCTACTGTCCGCCAGACCCATTACTGACGCCGTTGTCATTGCCACTGCCAAAGGTGCTTCCAGAACAAAATGAGAGTCGTTTCTTCCTGCTTCCCACCTTCCATTTTCCTGCAAATGCTTCTTATTGGCAGAACCTAACTAGAAGACAGCTGGCAAAGGATCCTGGAAATACAGTTTTAATACATAATAAAGCACAGTAAGATGGCAATGGGAGCAGAAAGCAATTAGCCTAATGGTCAGAACAAATATTTTTACATTACCTCAGCTATAAAAGCCTTCTACCACCACCAGCACCATCCCTCCTCCCCATCGCCCACCTCCCTCCTCCCCCCCCCAAAAAAAAACTGTATGGCAGAAAGAGAAGGTAAAGACAGAGTTTGAGGATTTTGTTCAGAGATCTGGAGACAGACTCCCCACCACAACATAGCTGCTGTCTTCCTCCACCCCACAGTGTAAGTCTGGGTGCACCACACACATTTCATTTTATGTTCTTCTCCAGCTTTGAAACTCTGATCTTCAGTTGGGTTCTTTAGACTCTGGTTTTGCCATTGACCTTTGTTTGACCTTGGCATCATCTAACATTTGACTTTGGTGCTTCAAGTTCTAGGCAGCAATGAGACACCAGAACGCTTCACTCTCTTGAACAAACTTCATGTTCATTTCTTGTTCTTGACACTTCTAGTATTTAATTTAATATTAACACTATGTTAATAGGGAATTTTTTATTTTTTCAAGGCATTGTCTCTGCAATACCAGAATGTAATGTTTGCTAATGTGGATGTGGACGATTCTCGGGTAAGAATCTTAAATCCTTCCATGTAGATACGTAAAATCAGGATGCAATGTCATTGAGAACACTGTCTCAGTGATTATAATCAATTTAAGTCAAATAGAATTTCACTATGTTTTCTGGTAAACTACAGTAGACTCCTTCACAATGTTCTTGCATGTTTTGTATTAAAAACAACAACGACAACAACCACACAGCAAATATGTGGCTCTCCTGCTCCTCCTTGTCCTTCCCAGACCGTAGTGGACCTCACTAATCAATCCCAGCATTCTTCACCACTCGCTCTGAACTCTGCCCCAGAAACCTGCTCAGCAGAGTTGCTCTAGGCAAACACCACCAACTGGCTTGAGTTGGGCTCAAGATGGGAAATGATTTTCACCCCCATAGCAGAATATTAATCAATTTCTGACTCAGTGCATTATAGACATATTAATATATCTTGCTTTCCTCTTGCTGTACCTTGTGCTGTGTGTGTGTGTGTGTGTGTTAACACAACAAGGAATTCCAGGGAATCCTTCCTTCATGTCCTTAGAGCCTTTCTTCCTCACCCCATGCCCCCAAAATAATCAGCCTCATGTCCTCAATCAAAATGTGGCTTATTAATACACAAAATGTGTGTATGTATGTACAAACTTATTCTTCTTAACATTTGTTCATTTATAATGTGGAAAAGTTACAATAATTTGTAGCCTACGAATACATTAGGTTGAATTTGAATTTTAACATAACAAAAAATCTGTTTTTCACCCATTCTGCTCTTTAATGTTTTCATTTCTCTTGGGTATCTGACTGAAATTGTTGAGTCATACGGTAACTCTGTGTTCAACTTTTTGAGGAACTGACAAACTGTTTTTCAGTTTGCACCATTTTACATTCCCACCAGCAATGTACGAATGAGTGTTCTGATTTCTCCACATCTTCATCAACACATAGTATTGTTTGACTTTTTGATTATAGCTCTTTGTCTTTTATGGTGAAATAAAATGCACAATTTTCTTTTTTAAGAGTAATTTATGTATTAGTTATTGTCGCTGTCATATAAAAATTATAATTTAATATGTGTGTGCGTATGTGTGTATGTGTGTGTGTGTATGTTGTAGATGGCAAGGGAGAGATTTAGTGTCATGAAGTGATAAGTATATTAAAGAGAAAAGCCCAATTCTGTTGATCCTGTGGGTGGCTAATTTTCTTTTAACTCCTAAGCAAGATAAACAAAAACTGGCATTTGAAAGCAGATTGATGGATTAAAACAATTGAAATTTTGACATTTTTCTTGTCTTTTGGCTCCAAATTTTTCACAAAGATGGGCAGCGTAAGGCTTACCAAAAAAAAAAAATATGTAAGCCTTACTTAAAATGCTAGACCATTATATTACCCCATGTCTCAAGTGTGAGTTATAAAGATACCTCTACTCTTTCTTATTTTTTGCAACATTTTCTCTCCATATTGGGTTCTACTAGAACCTCTTTGCAATCATTCACAAGCCTTTTAAAATAGAACTCATTTAGTCCTTCAATACATTCTGTTTTGGTCTCCATCCCTCCCTCTTCTAGAGCTCTAGGGTGAGAAAGCACAGGAATGCTGAGAACAGTCACTTACTATTGTAATGCTCCTAAAGGCTTTGAGGACATATTAGAAAAGTTCTCAGCAGGAGAATCTGTGAAGTGTCAGCTTTCACGGAGCTTTCAGACACTCCCTCTGAGAAGTCACCAAATGCCATGCTTGGAACAGAGTAAGGAGACCAATTGGGACTTCATACCATTTCTTTTCTTTACCAGGAGTTGGCTCAAACTTGTAACATCAAAGCAATACCTGCATTTCATATGTACAAGCAAACCCAAAAGGTATGTGTCCATGGTAACTGGCAGAGTTGAATTAGATTTTAGAGCCACCAGAGTCTTAAAAAAAAAAAAAAAAAAAGATTGAGTTATCCTGGATGATGAAACAACTGTACTTAATTTTTAATCCTTAGTAAAGTAATTCTTAGTTTCTAAACTTTACATATTGGCAACAAGTAGAAAAAAATGCACGAATTATAATAAATCTCCCCATTCAGACCACCTGAGATTCCCAATGCATGAGAAATATCCCATTATTATCTCTATCTGTGGCAGAACCATTCAAAAAGAATCTTACAAAAAAGAATATGATGAAATTCTCACTCAAATGTATACAAGTTATTAATAGTACTCAGGGAAATGTTAATCAAAAACTATCACAAGGCAATATAGCCTAGTGGTTGACCATGCAGATTCCGGATTTTCATGGTTTAAATTCCAGATCTACCATTTCCTAGCAGTTTACTTAACAACCTCATTGTTTCTTAATTTCCTTGTCTTTATAAAACATGGATCATAAGAAGTGTTTTTCCCTCACAGGGTAGTTGTGAGAAATAAATGAATTCACATGTCTAAGTTTTTAGACCCATCCTGACACACATTAAGTGCACAGTATGGCATGACAGTTGTTTCCTTGAAGATATTAATGGAGCAAAATGTCCAAAATACTTGGTATGTGATGAAACTGGTAATTTTCAATAGAAACAATTGCTGGGAGCATTGACAATTATATGTACCTTATGAAAGGTGATTTTGCAGCACAGTTAGGAGAAACAAACATTTCATTCCTTGTCACACAATTATTCCATTCGTGGGAACTTTTGTCACAAAAATACCTCAAGAAAAAATAAACAACTAAGTGTATAGTAACTATAGCATTATTTCTAACAAAATAGGGAAGCTAAATGGCATTTTTTAGTAGAATGGTCAGATGATTTATGATACATCTACTCTGTGAGATGTACTGTAAGTAATTAAAAAGTGTTAAGAATATATGTAAAGCAAAATTTATGTTAAATTTTGTAATTATATCAGCAATATAAAGAATGAAAGCACTTGATATGTTAGCTATAGAATTTTATTTTCAGCATGTATTTGTTTGTTTGTATTTTCCATAATATTATTAGTACAATAGCTTTAAATAATGTATACAAAAAAAAATAAGACTACCCATTCCCTCTCTTGAGTTTTTACTTGAAAATTGAAGCTATTTAACATGTACCTTCTTAATTTCCCCCAGTTACATGATAAATTCTTGGCTTGTCACCTTTATAGTCTTATTATCTTCTCTCTTAAAAATGAGGATGCTTTCTCCTTTTGAAATCCAGTCCTTCCACTGCATCTTGATTGATTCTTTTCATTCTGCTCCAGGCTTCAATCCACTGGCAAAGAGCCACTGTCCATTAGGCCCTTTTTAAATGCACATTCTTTGAAAAGCCTGATGACAACTCCTTCTAAAACACAGATTCTGAAAAATATTTCCCTCTCTTGAAAATATGCTCTGCTCCCTTATATTCACACAGAAGACTCAGTGAATCCCTTGAGTTTCTTTTTCCACTGCTGCCAAGAATCTCAGGATTACCTCTGCTACTCAAACCCTGTAGTCTCCCTTAGCCAGTTTCATGATGTTGCCTAACCACCATCCCCACACAGCATCATCCTTTCATGGTTTTGCTATTCTATTTTGCCCTCGATTCTATCTCATTTCAAAATTTTTCAATATATACAGAATATAAACAAAACATAACTTTAAAAAACTAAGATAAATGAAGCTATATGACAATGACCTAGGGCTATTGTCCAGTGCTGGAAGTTTTCATGCAGAGGTCGGGGGAATATCTGGCAGGGATGCACTGTAAACAACAGCTGTAATTGTTTTACAGAGCATCGGACAGGCAAAGCATATTCCAGGCACTATATAAGGTGGGTTTGTTATTTCCGGCTGTATTCCTTAGTGTTTTTATCTGAGACATCATATCATGTAAGATGGATTGTGGTTTAAACACAAAAAGTGCATTGTTATGGTGTCTTCCTCATGGGGCATCCAAAACTTTGCTTTTTTTTTTATTAATAAGTAATTTATAAATTTGGTCTATAGACTCTCTTACAATCCAATAGACTATAAACTCCAGATATGCATAAAAACTGAAATGTGCATACAATACTAAGGTATTCAATGAGCCTTTGAAGTCCATCATTGGATCCCCTTTGTTAATAACTTATGTTCCAGATCAAAGTTGATGTATGTCCATGGAGTAGGGGAAATGTAGAATAACGAAGACTTAGCCAGTGCTGGCCAACTGCTTCGATATGAGCCACTGTCAACAGTTGGTTCCATCTTTCATTCTTTGATATGAGAAAATTTGAATAGCATTTCAGTCCACTTATCAGAGTGATGGGACATGGGTACGTAGCTGCTAATACATGAATTATTCACAAATGAATAATTAAGAAAATAACTGTGCTCTCATATTAAATGGCAGGATACTCTTACCCTTACGTTTATGAAGCACAGGGCTCTTGCCGAGGTCATAGAAATCATTTCTAGCAAGTACCCTCCTTGCAGTAAGTACAGAAGTGAAAAGAATCCCAAGTAGGTGACACCATCCTGTGCTAAAAAGAGGACAGTGTTGGAAGCAGAGGTAATAAACTCCACGCCTTTGAAAGTCAAGCAGGGACAATAGGTGAGCCAATAGGAAGTGAGGAGGATGGTGGTCCCTCTCAAATGCTTACTGTTCAAGTCCATAAAAAATAGTGCTTGGATTCCGGCCTCCTCCTTCAAAAAGAGTGTCCCATAACTAGTTTTTGCCAGCTCTGAGTCAGGAAGCTGTAGGTTGAACTCCAGGGTCTGCCTCTTTTTAGTGGGTTACCTTGGCAATGTGCCTTCACCACCTTGAGGTTCGGTTTCTTGCATTACGAAATAGGGGCTATATCATGTGTCTTTGAATGATTGTCATGAAAATTTGCAATAATGTATATAAGATGCTTACCACTGGACTTGGTACATACTGTAAAATGTAGCTGCTATTAGAGCCCCAGGATCTACCTGTGTACCTATCTTCCTGAAAATTTATAAATAAGAGTTTAGAAATAGTTTACGAGAGACCTCTAAACTCTTTGAAATTACAGTATCCATTTAAGCTAAGTCATCTTAGCCTTGAGGAGTTACCAACCCAATGACATCCGACCTGTCAAAGATTGTTAAACACAGAAGGGTCCTGCATGAAGGGAAAGAACTCTCACATGGTCTTCAGGGCTCTGAAGGGTGCAGAGCCCTAAAAAAGGTTGCATATCAGCCCCATTAGCAGCTGATACATTGGCAAAGATTAATTACTGGAGGAGGTAAGAACTGAGTGAGACGGAGGGAAAGTCAGAGAAGTACAGCAATCATTTATCACTATTTAGCAATTTTCAGCAATTATTTATGTACCTCTTTTCTCCAGGGCAGGGATTAGAGTGAGGCAAGTGAGGCAGGAAATTTCAAATATAGGGTGGTATCCTATCTTTATTTGAATTTTTGATGTTTTGTTCTTTGTGAATTTTTTCATTAATTTTTAATACTTTTAAAAATATTGGTTAAAATATTATTTATTTTGATTACTGACTTTCTGGAACCCCTTAAATTTTATATCCTAGTCCCAACTCCATTCTTCTCTGAATTTTAAGTTGTAGAATATGGGAGTATTTCATTGGGTGATTCTCCAGAAGGACTTAAAAGACTCAATAGCAGGTTGTAATCATAGCTAAGGTTTATTACAGCAAAGAATACAGAGTAAGAGCACCAGGGAAGAGATATGCATTGATGGAGTACAGAAAAGTCCAGCACAGACTTCTGATGTTCTTCCTGGTTCAAGGATCCATAGGAGCGCTCTCTCTCTAGCAGTGAACTTTAGGGACATGTGTGGAATGTCTCTACCTAGGGATGCCCTTTTGAGTCTCAGGATTTGAGACCTTTATGTGGGGACTGGTCACGTATACCTATCATGCTACACAACCAGCCATGACAATGGAAACTCAGGACCCCAACAATAAAACCAGGTACATATCATTAAGAGTGATGTTTATACAAAGCAACTTGACACACCAGTGTGTTATGGTCTATCAATCACTAACACAAAGAACAGTCAAAGGGCCACATTTCCTGGGAGTCAGTGAAGGTTCCATCATGGTTCTGTTGGAGATGTGCAACTAGTAAGCAACTAGACCTGCTATGTTAACTCTTTTCTTATACCACATCATGTGGAAAATCAAATATCATCTTTACAATAAGTAGCAGTAGTGCTAATTTGTGCTAATTGAAGGACATGGCTTGGACCCATGTCAGCAGACTTCCTACTATCTTTTGAAACCTGGGCCTTGAGATGACCCAACTATGGGAGAATCTGTAGCTACAAAGGAGAAACTTACCCACCTAGGTGGAGGAGATATTGTTGCTTTCACAACTATCAACCCCCCCCCCCCAAAGAAGGCAACAGACAGCCTTCCAGACCTATCTGTAGAAAACAGACCTTGGCCCACTTCAGACGTGCCTTCCAAAAGGAGGACACTGAGAGGACAAGAGAGCAGACCTTTGCCTTGAGCAGAACACCCCCCAAAAGAGAAGAGATAGCCACGAGCTCTTTCCCTCATCTAGGCTTAACTGATAAGCTCACCTCTGAACTGGGAGAGAAGCCAGTGAGGGGATGTAGGAAACAAGCATATTTTCCCAACACTAGAGAGATGAACAGGTTTTTCCAGTGGAAATATGAGAACAGGCATACATTGCCATCGAAGGAAATGGCTCCCAAATCCTTTTTTACCCCCAAGAACAGAGTTTTATCCCACACTTTCAAGGAATGGGCAGAATGGCATCTCCTCCAACCAGCATCCAAAATCACTTTTCTTATTCTCGGCGTGGCTTGAAATGGATTCCCACATTAGACGCATGCCCCTTTTCCCCTTCAACAGAAATCCACATCATACTGAGTCACTAGCTCTCAGGCATCTTCACGTGTCTCCTCAACAACTTCAGCTCCTAGGGTTAAGGGTTGGCAAACCCAAAGGTCAAATCTGACCCTCTACCAGGTTGTGTCAATAAAGTGCTACTGGAACACAGCTATGTCCATTTGTTTAAATATTGTCTATGCCCTATGGCCATGCTATCCTAAGCAAGCCTGATCCTGTCTGATCACAGAAGCTAAGCAGGGTCGGGCCTGGTTAGTACTTGGATGGGAGACCACCTAGGAAGATTAGGTGCTGTAGGTGGGAAAAAATAAAAAATAAGGGATTGTAAGCTGACAAGGTCCTTGCAATCTGAGAGGTCAACCAAGGGTTGCCTCGCTAACAAATAAATAAACGAATAGATAGATAGATAGATAGATAGATAGATAGATAGATAAATAGAGATAAATAGATAGATAGATAGATAGATAGATAGATAGATAGATAGATAGATAGATATTGTCTATGGCTACTTTCACATGACAGTTGCAGATCTGAATCATTTCGACAGAGACCATATGGTCTGCAAAGCTTAAAATGGGTATTATTAAGCCATTTACAAAAAAGTTTGTCAGTACATAATATAGAAGAAGAAAAACACTTTAGTCATTGTTTATGCCACCAAGGCTCTAAGAAACGGATATGTAGGTGGAGTTTTGAAATCAGATACAACAAAATGAAAGTAAATTAGTGTTTTACTGAAATCTCACTATTGGAATAAGTTGAGAAGAAGGCCAGTATAGATTAGAAAAAAATAATGATAACATACTGCTTTTATATGCTCTGTTCTTAGAATTCACATCCATATAAATTCAAATTGTTTGAAACAGAGTATTTCAAAGAATTTCTATCTTCTTGTTTTTGCTCAATTCCAAAAACCTTAACTAAGCTGCTTGGACTTGCAAAGCCTGCCCTGGGTGTTGTGAAAGTGTACAAAGGGGAAGTGTACAAACACCTGCAGTGTGATGTTGATGGTTCTAGGGAAAGAATAGGTCTGGGCAGAGTCAGAGAAAATAGCCAAGATAGAAACAAATAGTGAAATTAACATTGTTCACCTCTCAATAGAAGGTTAAGGTGCTTTTGAAAGTTCTTATGTTAGGCATATTACTCCCGTCTTAATAATATATTAATATTAGTCATTAGTATTATTAATATACTAATATACTGCCTTAGAACCCCTTCATAAAGAAGAAAAAGAACATTAAAGTATTTCAAATTGCAAAATTATATTGTACATACCAACATTTCTATAGCCATTTCCCCAAAATGTCTTGTGTTGGTTGATTGTTTGGGCTTTTTTGTTTGTGTTGTTATTGTTGCTGTTGCTTTGAGGAAGTTGTTGTTTTTTAGCTCAGTACAGATGCCTAAAAACTTGAACTTTCATACAACTGATCCCAACATAACTTCAGTATTTACTCAATCGCATTGCATATCAACTGGCCAAGGCATTTTATTATAATTATGCTACAAGTGCATCGTTAGTCAGACTCCTTAATTTATACTCTTATAAATCCATTTGTTAGGAAGGGACCACCGTCTCCTATTCATTTTCTCAGTAACAATAATAAACTTTTTGTAGGTGATCGAATGTCTTTGGCATAAAAAACTGCCCCTGGTTACAGCTGGGTGATGGGTAAATGAGGAAGTTTGCTTTATTTGTCTATTTTATGTATGTTTGAAAATGTCTAAATAAAAAGGGGTTTTTTTAAATAAACTGACTATTAGACATAGATGGTTCTGTTATGCATAGATGGTTCTTTTATACATAGATGCACATCCCAACAGTCTCTGCAAACTGGAGCTTATAATTTTCATTAGCAATCATTACTAGGGTGGCAGCAGTATATGAAAAATAAAGGCATTGAGGGGAGAGGTAAACATTGCTTCCAGAATGGAGTATGCCTTTGGGAGACACAGCCAAACAAACATTCAGGTTAAAATGAGAAAACATTTTTGGTGGAAAGAATATGGTAGTTGCCTTGCATATATCGAAAGAGGGGGGGGGTGGAGAGAGAGAGAGAGAGAGAGAAGAAGAAAGAGAGAGAGAGAAGAAAGAAAGAACAATAAAAAAGAAAGAAAGAAATGAAAAGACAGAACGCAATGAACGCCCATCACAGACGCAGGAGTGCATTGCTGTCTGTCGTGTTTTGCTCGCGTCTCGATCGCGCTCTCTCTCTCTCTCTCCTCTCTCTCCCGCCCTCCCTCCCTCCCTCCCGACCTCCCCTCCCTCCCTCCCGTCCCTCCCTCCTCCCTCCTCCCTCCCTCCCCTCCCCTCCCTCCCTCCCCTCCTTCCTTCCTGCCTTCCTTCCGTCCTGTCACCGTCCTTCCTGTCCTTCGCTTCCTTCCTGCCTTCCTTCCCTCCTCTCCCGCTCCTCCTCCCCTCCCCTCCCTCCATGGCCGCTTTCCATACCTCCCCTCGCGCTTCCCTCCCTCCCTCCCTCCCCTGCTTCCCCCCTCCCTCCATCCGCTCCCTCCCTCTCTCTTAGAAGAAAAGCTAGGTAGGATATAAGCTCTTATCAGAAAGCTGCTTCTCCTTCATTAACTGCATCATTAAGCTCCTGGATGCAAAGCCCGTGATAGATAAGGAGGCACAAATATAACATTTGTCTTTGGCAAACTGGACAGAAAAAGAATAAAATAGCTAACAGTTAATATGAGAAGTGTTACCTTCTAGTAGTACCTTAAGCTAAGCTTGACCCGGAGTCTCAGACTCCTGTTTCAGTGACCAGAAATCAGCTTTGCTCAACTCACTTCAGGCTGGAAACTATTAATAGAGTACCCAAGTGCAAGGTTCTGGGCTAGAACTAATAACAGGAAGGAAAAGTAAGGTACAGTCCCCATCTTTGGACTAGTGGGGAAAACAGATAACAAAATCAACTCTTTTATGTTTTTGATTAGAGCTGACATTCAATATTTTATATTAGTTTCAGATATACGCCTAGTGGCTAAACATTATGTAACTTATAAGCCTATAGACCTGATAAGTCTAGTACCCACCTGGCACTATACATAGTTATTACAATATTATTGACTATAATTCTCTATGTTGTACTTTACATCTCTATGTCTATTTTATAACTACCAATTTGTGCTTCTAAATCCCTTCACCTTTTTTACCTGGCCTCTCAAACCCCTCCGATTTGGTAGCCATCAGTTTGTTCTCTGTATCTATGAGTCTGTTTTTTTTTAATTTTTTTATTTATATATCTTTAGATTCCACATATAAGTGAGATCTTATGATATTTGTCTTTGTCTGACTTATTTCACTTGGTGTAATACCCTCTAGGTCCATCCATGTTGTAACAATGGTAAGAGTTCATTTTTCATGGCCGAGTAATATTCCATTGTATATATGTACCACATCTTCTTTACAAAATCAATGCACAGGGTACTATCTGATCGCAGAGAAAGACTTCAGGGAAGGCTTCATGAGTTAAATCTCGATGTGTCAGGAATTGTTTGGTATCGATACAACAATAATATAAAATTATTAAATCATCACTAGACTATGAGGTTCACCAGAAGATTTTGTCTGTTTTGTTCATGATGTGTCTGGCTCATAGCAGGTACTCATTAAGTATTTGTTAAATAGATAGAAAGTGTTGCTGGAGTTCAGAATTTATGGGAGGGAGCGGCAGTAGATGTAGACAGGACAAAATCAAAGAATCCTTGTGAGAAGTTTGAATTTTATGATGATGGAGAAACGTTAAAGAAGGCTAGCATGACTGGATTTGGGTTTTTGAGCTTCAAGGGGGAGAGGGGACCTAATGGGAACAAGACTGGAGACAGAGAAAAAATGATAAGCTGTTATGAAAGTCCAGGTGAAAGTCGACGAGGTAAAATCCATGGAGTTCAGTGACAAATTTAATGTCACGGAAAGCCATCAGAACAGCTAACACAAAAAAGACTGGCAATACCAAGTGTTGTCGTCAAGCATGCAGAGCAACCCAAACACCCCTCTACTGGTGGAGTGTAAATTAGTATCTCCTACTAAAGCTGGACTCAGTAGTCCCAGATTCAGATACTCATCAGAACCCAGCAGAAACGAGTGTCCATATGCTCCCCCGAAGATGTCCCACAAAGATGCAGGGGAAAAAAATCTTCCTAGCAGCACTCGTGGTCATAGCCAAATAGATAAACTGTGCTAGAGTCATGCAACAGAATACCAAACACACTGAGCAATGAATGCACTGCCACCATACACGTACATCTCACAAGCACCGCGTTGAGTGAAGGAAGCCAGACACAGAATCCCTACTGCAGAATTCCATTTATAAAAGTTCAAAAACAAACTGAACTAATTTATGGTGAAAAATTCAGATTAGCGGTTGCCTTTGGGCACAGGGTCATGGCGGGGAGGGAGGTGTCCGGGCACTGGCAAAGCTCTCTACCTTGATCTGGGCATGGTTGTGCAGGTGTGCTCTCTTTCATAATAATTGTCCAAACTTTATGCTTATACTTTGTGCAATTGTCTGAGTGTATATGAATTTTTTAAATGTGGCTTCAGTTTTCTGGCTCAGGTAACAGGGTGGGCGATGGCGCCTGTGCTAGGTTCAATGTATCTAAAAGAAAGAGGAGTCAAATTTCACAGTAGCCAAGGCTCTTATTGCACGCGTGGCTTCTGCTTGCCCTTGATGGCTGTCCACATGTAACGGCGTAGGTGTGTCATAACTCCATGGTCATGGAAATCACCCCTCCCTGGAAATCTCCCTTCAGGGATGTGCCTTCCTGTTTCTTACATCCCTAGAGCCTACGCCATCCCTCCATGAGGGGCAGACGCTTCCAAGAAGAGAATCCCATCTTTAGGGGCCCCCAAACTCTCTTTCGCTACACATTGGCCTTTGGTGGTAGGAGAGTTTCTCAAATAAGCAAGTACAATAAGATTCACTGAAGTTATTGCCATAAGGATAACAAAAATACCTCCTTATAGACCACTGGGGGTCCAGGCGACTGCCTAGAATTACAAGGCAGTGCTGATGGGAACAGACACCCCTTGGAAACACCCCATCCCAGTGTAGTGTCTCTCTTCTGCTCAGCTGTTACATGTGTCTTCCCTTGTGTCGAGTTACTTCTGAGGTAGAGACTTGGGAAGACTCTAAGACAGAAGCTACAAGAGAAGGACTGCAGACATAGTGCCATTGCAGAAATAGTAACGCTTGCCTTTCCAGCTCCCATGGGAAAGACAGAATAAAACTGCACTCCACAGCCTGCATTCCACCCCAGCATTAGTTAGGGACAAAGCTCCTTTAAGACCAGAAAGTTCTGCTACCAGGAAGTCTGACCAGGAGCAGACCAGGAAGTCCTGCTACCCTCAAGTGAAAAGAATTCAAAAAGCATTCCCCTCTCTTTCAGTCTCTCGCCTTATGGAGCATGCTCCCTCGCAGTGGTCCTTGGCTCTCTGGCAGTGGACTCAGCACTCTGCTCACTTAGCTAAGCTTAGTATCATTCTCCTGCTCCCTGCCAAGTCTGGTCATCCAGATGGCCAAGTGCTACCAATGTTCTTGTCGTGATACCTACTCTGGCCTCAGAGGATTGTGAAAGTCTCTTTATGCCTAGAGCCACTGTCCAGCTGCCACCTGATCCTTAGGGAACAGAGACTCTCACAGATTCTTTCTGACACCTTCCTCCCATGGTGGCCAAGGCCAAGAGAACTATTTATAGAGGAGATGGCTACAAACCAGACAATCCAGATAAATCATGAAATTCTGCACCCACACTTAGGTAACCCTATTCTCAAGAATCAAAAGAGCAATTTGCTGTTACAGAAGTGGATTCATGGTCGAGCCGGTAAGTGAAATGGGATCAAGACAGAGTCAAAAGGCAGCGGTTTGCTTTTTAAAGGGTTAGAATGAACCAAATGCCCTACAGGCAGCATGCAGACTGAATGCTGGCTAGGGAAGCAGAGTCATTAGATGTGGGGGGTCGTTTCTTCTCTGCTGCACACTAAGCATTGAAGTTACTTCTAAACATTTCCAACCCCTGCTCGCAAAGTCCCAACGCTATTTTTTGGTTGCTGAAACCTCCCTCACTAGAAACTCAAGTCTTCGTTTAATCCCGTCTTCAGTTTTAATCCCATCTTCAGTTTACCCACACTCTTCCTTCTCTCCAACTACATCATACAAGTGGTACTAAAGTGATAATGAGTAATAAGGTCTTTAACGTCCCTGTTTTATCAAGTATAAGATGCTCATTGACAGATGCACCATTATTTTATGTACTACTGAAAAGTGTACCAAATAAAATGCTCTATTCTCTGTGAAATACATCCTGATTCAGAGATGTGAAAATTTGAACAGAAAATGTAATTCTTAGAAGCAACTCATTGCAATAGTATTACGTGGGCAAAAGTCAGGGAATGGGGAATCACAGCTGTTTGACTTCAGGAAATCATTTTACGTATATTAACAAGCCCTCGATACCAATAGGTAAAGGCTCTGTGACGTTTCAGTGATTGGGTTTCCACATTTCTAACATTATAAGTTGCAGTCCTTAGTTTAGAGGAATATGATGGAAAATTACATAAATCCGGCAAAACCTGGCATAAATAATTTTGAAAAGTTGCCAGACAATTAAACATCATGAATTTAATGTGTTTAATGTATCTTAATAATGAAAGAATCTTGCAGATGATGACAGTAGAGAATAATTCGACAAGCGGGAACAAAACTCAAAGCTTCGAATCTTCGCAGTATTTGAACCAATAAACATTTCACCTTTGTGTATTTGTGAACAGATTTTTGAATTCTGTGGAGCTGATGCTAAAAAACTGGAAACGAAGATTAAGGAACTAATGTAAGCTGATCTCCAAGACAAAATATACTTGCAACATTCTAAAAGGTCACAGCGAAGTGTTCGTGTTTTTATTTCCAGCAAATATTATAATGTTCCACTGGTGTTTCTCTAATGCTTTACAGGTTGAATTTCATATTGCAACCTCACTGCAAAATTGCTTAAAACTCTTGCGCTATCAGAAATTGTGTCATTTCCATTCTCTGAGGTGTCCTTTCTACTTACTCTGAGCACATTCCTTAGGCAGTGTTTTTATGACATGCACAGCAAAGACCCTGCACAGCTAAATAATACACGCTCATTTAGAAGGTTCTCCAGAGCTCGCCAACGAAGGGATTCTTCACGGTGCCTGATTTCCCTGCTGCACTTCAGATATACAGAGGTCTCTTCCCAATTAAGCCATTATTTGTGATACAAAATTCTATCACCTTGAACTGTGTCACTTTTCTCTCCCCCGCTGGCTTTCTAAAATTCTTCTATAAATCTTTTCATCAATCCCACAAAAACAAAAGCCAGAAAGTCATTTTTCTATCTGTATATATTTTTTAAACGGAGATAGCTCAGACATTTAGAGCTCAGACATTTAGAGCTCAGAGAAGATAGCTGCTTCTTATAATAACTGTGCCCACCATGGGGCTGACATTAGGGGTCTTAAGTCATAGAGTAGAGCCAGCTTTTCCTAACCATTATTAACCGAGATTTTAACAAAGCTTTGGATCTAGAATTCTTTGGAATCTAGAGGAAACTGACACATGCTGGCTTAAGCAAAAAGCACCATGTATTAATCATTCGACAAATATTTATTGAGCACAAACTCTGCCAAGCATTATTATAGGCATTTAAGATAAAACTTGATTCATAGAATCCAAAGGCAAATATATAGCCAGCCTTTACACTAGGTCAGAAATGATGAAAGAAGGGATATGGGGAACCTAGGAAATTCTGAGTATTTCTGTCCTCTGCTTTTCTCTCTTCATCTGAACCACCCTTTCTGTTGCTATAGATAGGTTTTCTTTACCTCCCAGTTCCTGTGTGGGAAAATAGCTTCTGAGAATAACTCGCAAGCATACATTATCTCCTCTGTTTGGGAGACCAGCCAGACTATGCCTTCAGGAAAGACTAGCCAGTGGGCAGGATCACAGGGTAAAAACAATTTTGCTAGAAAGACTTAAAATATTGTGTCTCCTACTAAAAATAGATTTTAAAGTAAAAACTTAAAGCAAAAATCATCAGACAAAAGTACATATACACAGCTATGCTTACATATGTAAATGCTTACGTGCTAGGCAATATCTAAGCCCTTTGCATTGATCCCTCATTTAACCTTTGTAGCAGTCCTGTAAGTAGCTGCGTACTGGTAAATGTTGAACGACTGGCTCTCTGGGGCGAGGCAGGAGTGTGTGGTTTGTAGTGATTGCCAATTTCTGTGGTGTAAATACTCGGTAGATTTCAAACTGTCAACATGACTCACAGAACATGGAGTTGGGAAAAGATGTGCATAATAGCTTTCTGTGAGCTGGTTAAGATTTAGCCCTTCCACACTGCTACCTATAAACGAGGTACTACTTTTATCCCGATTTTCTTACAGAGGAAAAAACAAGACACAATGTAGTTAAATGACTTGCCCAAGCTTGCCCAGATGAATCTACGTTAGACCTCAGGCCATCTAATGCCAAAACTGAGACCAAGGATTTAAGAAAAATAGTATAGTTGGGCATATAATACCCCATGCTTATCTTAAATTCCACCAGTGACACTGCTTAACAAAATATAGTATCGAAAAAAAATTCAGATCATCTTGTCTGCTGCCCTGATTTTACATAAAAGCCATTTCGAGAAGTTTAGAGTAAAATATCTCAATATGCACTTCCAGAACTCTAAACCATAACTACAATTTACCCAGTTCTTTGCACCATACACTATCTGCATCATCTCATAGAGCCACAACAATCCTTAAGGGTTCTTAGCATTACAGACAAGGAAATAGACTCAGAGGTCGACTTGTCCAAGACCACAAAGGAACCAGGATTCATACCCAGGTCAATCAGAACCCAAGATCTGCAATGAAATGTTAATTAGAGTTCTTTGGGGCCCTTTTCCAACCTCTATGAGGACTTTTGTAGTTCCACAGTCAAAATGTTTTGTCCTTTCAAGCCAGCAGTCTGTTTGCCTGTCCAATGTTCACTGAAGCAAGCCCACAGTCCCTCCCGAGAGCCTGGCCTCCTTCCTTGGGCACTGGTCCAGCTGAACATGTCTGTTCCAAGCTTCCTGACTCCCAAGCACAGTTCTCTCATCTCTCAAAGTTTACATTAAAGAGAAAAGAGGGTGAGGGGAGGCAGGGGAAGGCATCCATAGTTGCTGCATCATTTCCTTTCAGTGAAGATAATAATGTTCTCTAACCATAACAAAGTCTTTTCCCTAGCTCTTCCATCCGCAGTGAACATACCTTTAACATACTAAGAAAGTTCTGGCTTATTGTCTACATTTTACTCATCTAGTAAAACAAATTGCAGTCTAAATTTAAAATCCTTCTTCCCGTTCACTTTCTGTGGGGCACATCCAAAGATAATCCTGGCAAAATTATGAGGTAGGTCAAGACCAAGTTGAGATCTCCCCTGCTTTCGTTTCCAGTACCTCCTCACCCATCTCTTCTTCCTCCCTCCCCACTCCCACCTATAACCACCCAGCACGTATGTTGCATATTATTTCCCCAGAGCTTTTCTTGCTATCAACTGATTCTACAACCATTCCTTTATTCATTCATCGCACATCATTAATCGAGGGTTTTATTTTTTTTTCATGCTAGCACTAAGCCTATTCTAGGGATGCAGAAAGTACGATTACCACTTCAGCAGAGGACGCAGTCATGTACAAACAAAGCTACAAGAATTACAGTGAGAGAGGCTCTAATTAATATTTATACAAAGGCAAAGTGATGTGAAAAACAGGTGAGTGAGTTATTCTCAAGGAGGTTGGGCAGGGAATGGGGTTGATCTCTGTTTAACCTTGATTTGTTTATCTTTACCTTTAGGATATTTAGACTGGATCACTCCCAGAGGGAGGGGGAATTTTTTTTTTTACTTTTTTGCTAGTCTCTAATTCTCTGGTATCCAGCCCAATGCACAGACCAGAGGAGACTAAAGAGACATGACAACTAAAGGCAAGGTGATGCCCTGAATTGGAGCCTGGAGCAAGAAAAGGACATAAGTGGAAAAACTGGTAAAATGCAAATAAACCCTGGAGTTTAGTCTGCAATCATGTACCAATACAACTTGTGATAAAAAATGAGCCTTAAGAATTCCGTACTCTATTTCAGTTAATCCTCAAGCAAACCTATGGTAATATAGTTCTTATTTTACAATCATGGAAGTTCAGAGAAAGGAAGTGCCTTTTACCCAAGGTCATACAGCTAATAAATGGCTGAGTCCAAACATGAGCCCAGATGTGCTAGAAAAAATTAGAAAAACAACGAACTAATACAAAAAGATTCTCTAAAAGCCAGTAAAATCTGCCTCCATCGATTCTTTTATTGGTGTTATACTCAGGTCCTTGCACTCTAGTCCAAGAAATGGATTTCAGAGAAATTTCCTTTGCTGACATATTCCTCTCTCCCAGGAAACGTTCCCAAAGGTCTGTGCGACACCACTAATTATTAGATGTGTCATGAGTACTTGCTATTAAAGGTCTTGAGCCTTTTTTATTTCACCAAGATCAAGGGCAAGTATTTGGTATTAGGCATCCTTTTTAAAGGGATGCATTCATTTGACTCTTCCTTATCAGGGCTTTTAAGAAAAAGAATGTGTGACTAGGTGAAAAATAAAGGGCAGAGAAGCTCAGCAAAGGAAGAGTTTAAGCAACATACTGGATTTCAGTGAAGACGTGGCACCCCTACATGATCTTTATTCATTCTCCAAACAAAAGATGGACATTTCTCCAGAAACTCCTCTATCAAAGTTAAAAAGTCTAAGAGGGAATTGGCTACCAGGTAGTAATGTAACTTCGGTCAGGATTCCTTAGCCCTGAATTTTGCAAACTCTAGTCATTCACATGCCGCTCTTATTATTATTTACTTAATCTATTCACTTTTTTTGTATATGAACAAACCTTTTTTCAACAAATCTTTTAATCACCAAACCTTAAATAGAAGATTAGTATTATTCTCAGAAGTAGAGGAAAACTTCATAAACAAATACATTAAAAGCAAAAGGATTTTTGTTTTCAAGTCTAATTTGGTATGTGGCTTGTCCAAGTTTCAAAGGCAGAGTTCCTTCTCCTCTCAACTCCCCTCTCCTTTCTCCTTTCTCCTTTCTCCTTCTCTTCCTCCTCCACCTCTCCACTCTTCTTCCCCTCCCCTCAAAAGGATGAACTATTAGACAGTTTTCAATGCTAGAATAGCATCAGATTAAGACCTTCTTCTTGAGTAATCAGTATCAAAAGAGAAAAAAGAATTAAGAAGGGGGCATATGAGAATTCTCCGTACTTTCTGCTCATTGTCTCATAAACCTAAAACTGCTCTAAAAAAGTCTATTAATTTTTTAAAAGTGTACACATAAAAGTAAAATTAAGAGTTTTAAATAAAACAAAAAAAGAATTAACATTCTTCCTGCATGAGTCAAAGTTATTTAATGCTACCCAAATCATCAGAATAATTACCTGAAATTATCTCTCAACAATAACATTGGTCCATGGCCTGTGTTTTGTGAAATGCTATTTAGCTAGAATCTGATTATATAAAAAAATAAGAAAAAGTATAGATTGGGTGGTTTTCTATTGATAGCAGAAAGAAATTGTGACTCATTCACCTTTCTGCCAAAGTCCTTCAACATTTGTTCATTTTTGCCTTTGTTTGGCTATCTCAGACAAAAAAAGAGTTTCTTCTCTTTAGTGCCTATGGAGCTTTGTATATACAACCATTAGTTGGCATCTTTTTGTAGAGTATGGTGGATTTTTATGCCTGCCTAGGGCTACCAAATACAACACATGGCACCTAGTTAAATTTGAATTTCTTATAAACAAAGGATAATCTTTTAGTATAAGTATGTCTCATACAATATCTAACTTGGTGTCCTTAATTTTTTCTTTGCTAAGTTTGGCAAACTTTTGTCTGTCTCCAGTGAGACTTGGCTTCCCAAAGTTAAAGACTGGGTTTTTCCATCCTTGTGTGTGCAGCACTGAGGACATTACCAGGCACTTAGTAGAGTCTTGGTCATTATTGAATGACTGTTTCCCAACTCACACAGAAAACCCTAAGATTTCAACTGATATTGGGAATACATTTCTATTTCTACCTAGAAATACAGGTTTGGAAGGCAAAAAGATAATGTGCTCAAATTTAATACATTCATAATATATAAACTAAACCTGTAGGAAAGAGCAAATGTGTCTACATTATTCTCTATCTTGCCTTTAACACACATAATAAGTCACACATTTCATAGCTTCTCTATACTTTATAAAGCTACAATCAGCTCCTATACAGGTCACACTACGAGGGTGAGCACTTAGTATACTAAATCCAAAGCCAGGCAGAATAAATATCAGCATTACTCAAGAACAGATCTACTCCACGTTGGGGCCAGTTCTATCTTGATGAATCAGGCTGGCAATTACTCATAATGTTTTGCTTTAAAGCTTTCCTTTGAGGGGAGTATACAGTAATGGAAGTATCACAGGCTCTGAAGTCAGAGAGACCTGGGTTTGCAGTTATGACTCAGCTACTGTCAGACAGGAGGCCTCTCTGGGGCTCAATTTTCTCATCTGTAAACCAGGTTATAATGGCTACCTGTCCGTAACAAGTGTTAGAGAGTGTTAACAAGGAAGGTGATGAGGATGGTTGTGTTTTTATTTCTACTGTTCCAGCCACATCATAATCTCTTTGAACATATGAACAGATTTTTATTTATTTATTTATGTATTTATTTAGACTTCTTTTGTAGCCTTCAACAGACTCTGGTATAATGTGGCATAAAGCCTATTTGTCATATAGACATCCAAAGAGAGTGAGGCTCTGTGTTTTAGTGCCTTTCATAAAGCCGACAATATTTAACCACAGTAGGACAGGAAAATTTGAGCTTTATAATTGACTAGTGAACTGCACACAATCTTTTATAAATCATTGATAGACTACATTTGGGGAATAAGAAACACTAGAGAAGGAAATAGTCACTTCCTTCTCGAAATAGTGAAGAACAGTTTTGACTTAAAATTTCCCACCAAGATGTTCTATTGCATACGTGACCTAATCAAAGGCACCGCCTTTGGAAACACCTCGGTGAGGTGGTGGTTGCCCTTTTCACAGCTGCTCAGTAAAAAAGTTCAGTGTGATGAATAATCTACTCTCAGCAAATGAGCAGACTTAACCATATAGAAGCCATTCTCCAGCCTTAGTCTTTATTCATCCCTAACTTAACTGCAGCTCTCATTAAACTTTTCATATTAAAATATAACTTAAATCTAACAAAGTCCTCATTGGTGCCAGCCTTTATAAGGATGTCACCCCACCCTCCCAAGTCTTTTCCTTGGACTATGTGTCTTTTGACAACTTACTTTATCTGGGAAGTAATTTTTTCCCCTGTATTACAAGAAAGTTGGCATCATGTGGTCTCTAAGCTCTTTCAGCTTTGTATCCATAGAATCCCACCCCTCTATCTTGTTGTTACATCTTTTTTAATTGAGTCAGAGTTTCCTCAATGCTAAATCTGAGTCTATGAAAGAGTACATTGGTCAAATTATTTTTTTTTCCTCAAAATTTTAGCATTCATTTCTAAGTCAGCTCAAGTGCGTACTCAAGATGATCCAGGCAAAACAGATCCAAAGATTGGGGTTTAGCTCTTATTAACCAAAAAGTGCAGTGGCGACTTCTTTTACAAAGCCTGGGATCCAAACAAGCCTGATACCTACGTAGGAAACATTCGGGAATTGTTGTTTGTGCCATTGTTGTTACTTTGTTATCACTGCAATGGAGAAAATTAAAATGTTGGAATTATTCCATCTTGTCTTTGCCCTTGATTGGGCCTGGGATTGCCATCCACCCAGCTGTTCCTCTGCGCAGGGAAAGCCAAGATGCAGGAAGGGAGAGGAAGAATTAGCTAAGAGTAACAGCCCGTATTGGCCTGAATGCCGAAGTGAGAGAGCAGAATTAGATCTTCCCAAATTTCTCTGCCATTTTCCTCTTCAGACACTCTGTGTTTAGTTTGTATGAGGAGCTTGTCCATGTTGAAAGATTTAAAGTGTCACTGAGGCCTTAAACTACACCGATAGTTATTTATTTTCTTATGGTAAACAGTATCCTCTCTCAAAGTGGTCTTTAAAATGCAAATATACCGAGGTGTTAACACATCAAATTTCCAACACTCTTTTTTCTTAAGGTAAGTTCCTGGGAAGGGGGCGTAGAAGAGGGAGAAAGAAAGAAACAGCTGGAGAACAGTTAGGTCTGAGAGATCAGGTAGAGGAAGGGTAGTAGTGAAATGGCTGGAGGAAAGGATGCTAGGAGCAGGATTCTAGAAAGGTGGGGCAGGAGACGAAGAAGTTATACTTCACTTACTTCACGGTTTCCTCTGGGTTCCCTTCTACTTCCCCACCCCCCAATAAATACACTCGGTTGAAGTCCGTGGATTTTTTTTGGCAGCCAGATCTGCTACACACAGATCAGAATGGCTCTGTGCTTGCAGTAGGTGTGGCTTCTGACAGCATCCGATTGCCCTGTCCTCAGGATACCTGGGAGAAACAGCCCTAAGACATTTGGTAGCTGAGTCTACCCTAAGGATATTATTGAGGACAGTGCAAATCATATCCTAACAGGAGAATGATCATTCTTGAGAGAAGCTGCTTTTTCACTTTGTGGGCACTAAGAACTGCAAAGCTGAGCAAGATGCCTATGGTGGGTCCTGTAATGTCCCTTAGATCCCCTACACCAAGTGGATACCTCACCCCTAGTTGTCATGACTATTGGCTGATACAGCTGCCCTCCTTCTCCTGAAAATTACCCCTGGCTGATGGGAGCCCTTTGCCTAGGAGGTTATGACCCCACTAAAGGCAGCCCATAGTCAATGACTACTTTGGGGGCATGAGAAGCCCTTGGCCTCAAGGGAGTAAAATTGTGATGGGGTTCATGCTTCAGAGGGTCAGCCAGAGAGGCTAGTCTTGACCTAAGACCTTGTGTGGCTGTGTCCCTTTTCCTCTCCTGCTTCACTCACTCTCTTACAGGCTTTTCAAAAGAGTGCTCTTCAGTGAATTATGTAAACTCCGTACCTGTCTCAGGCTCTCCTGGGAACTTGACTCTGTACACTCTGCTTTGTTGAGACACTACTGACTATGTATCACTGAGAAAGAAAAGATACTGACAATATGTGACATGCCTTCAGTTGTAAGACCTGTCCCCATTTCAGTGGGAAAATATGCATCTTTGAATTAATTAAATACAGTATGTTATATATGATTTCACTACATTTCATTCATCTCTCTATGTCACATGTTTATATATAGGCAAATGAACTTTGTTTCAACTATCTTTTTATATATAATAATTTTAAATCTGGTGATTTAAAATCAGATTTTAAATCAGTGCTATGGTCTGAATGTCTGTGCCTCCCCACCCCACACTCCGCCCCCACCATAATTCATATGTTGAAATCTTAACCCCCAAAGGTACTGGAATTAGGAGGTGGGGCCTTTGGGAGACGATCAGGTTCTGAGGGTGGAGCCCTCATGAAAGGGATTAGTGCTTTTACAAAGGAGATTCCAGAGTCCCCTCACCCTTTCTGCCAAGTGGGGACACAGGAGGTCTGCAACCCAGGAGAGGGCCCTCACTTGACCAGCCCACACACACCCCGATCTCAGACTTCCAGCCTCCGGAACTGTGAAAACTGAATTTTCGTTGTTTCCTCATATTTTGAGCCAGAGCAAGCAATTCACTGCTTCGTATAGCAGGAGGAACGATCATACCTTATACATGTGGAGCTGCTGATCTAGGGCTTTCAGAAAACTTATTCCTGTCCACAGAGAGTGAATCAGACTTTGGAGCAGTTTCAGATTTACTGAAATAGCATTAGAGTTAAGGAACAATAAATGGGACAATGAAACTTGGGGAGCCTCATTGCTTTTAGGATGAAGACTTAAATCCTTAACATGCCTGCAGGGCTATGGGTGATCTTACCCCAACATCCTTCTCTACCTCCATCTCATAAAACTCTGGCCCCCATCTACACACACACACACACACACACACACACACACACACACACATACACACACACCACACACTGTAGCCATTCTGGCTTTTTTCCAGTTTGGGAAGGTGCTAACTTCTTTCCCACACAAGCCCTTTTTTACATGCTGTTTCCTCTTCTGAAAAGCTCCTCCCTCCACCCTTTTTTGCCTATTTACTTTTAGTTCAAAAGACTCTTATTCCAGGAAGCCTTCTCTGATTTCCCAGATTATAAAGGGGCCCCTCATTTTACACTTTAATAGCACTCTATAGTTCCCTTTCCTGTTACTGCACAGTTGCAATTTTAAATTTATTCCTGTTATTACATGATTAAGACCTATTTTCTTATTAAGCTATATGCTCCTTGAAAGTAGCTCTGAATTCTTGCTCACTACTGGCGCTGTTTCCAATATACGCCAATATCTGGCAGGTAGTTGGTACCCTATGAATCAGTTGGTTGGCTAATTGAGTAAATCGGGCTGTAAAACCTTTCTCAACCAGTTGCATGAATACTGAGAAATAGTAGTACCATGGTTAACTGAGCGTTTAGACTCAAAATCCACTACACAGTCCAGGATAAAACCCTGGCTCTGACACTTGCGAGCTGTGAGGTTTAGGGCAAGTTAATTCACATTATTATATCTCTGTTTCTTCAAATGTAAAATCAGCATAATAATTCTGTATTTTATTGACTCCAAGACGGCCTTGATGATAAGACACCCTATCTACCACTAAGCTTGGAAAATCAAACTTACCAATTAACCAGAACACAATGTTTCTTATCATTGAGGCTTTTCTCATACAAAACTGCCCTCCGTTCCATCAATAGGATTAGCCAAGCAGAAGAAAGCTCTGAACCACACACACCTCAGCTGCGACCAGCCCTTTCGGTGGGGGAGACTTTCTTCCAGGCCACTGGCACCCATTCTACAAAACGATCTTACTGGCAGTATCAACAATGCTTGTAATTCAGCTGAAATGTTGAAAACATGGTACTGTTTTCATTATCTGCCCAAGTGCGATATTGTAGGCAATGTCCCCATCATGACCACTGCTCTGCTGACAGCCCTTAAGCGAGGCCATGGCTTCTAAGATACCCCTCAATTTCAGAGAATACGAGTCAGCATGGGTGCATTGGCAAGTTCGATTAATTCATTAATTAATTGATTCATTCATTGATTGCATTCTTTGTTGCTTTTATTTTATGAAACAGCTCATTTCAAATATACATTAAACTCAGCTGAATATAAAGTCTCAGTGAAAGAGCCCTAGTGGTCTTGTTTGCAAAAGCATTTGGCCACTATCCTTTGGCCTTAACATTTCAGGAAGGGCATCTCAAATGGCATGTTTGCGTGATTCAGCACCAGGAAGCGGGAAAACTCTGACATCTACTATTAGATATTCTTCGGTCACCAGAGCAACAAGTCTCTTCAGCAGGTTATTCTTTAGTAATGAAATTACTTTCACACATTCTCCATCCCCTGGCTTTGGCTTTGGCCTGATATTTTTCAGCCTCATCTCCATTAATAGTTACTATCATGATGTGTATGGTATAGTTTGACAAACCCGGATCCACACATACAGCTGGAGAACATTCAGCAACATCACCTTTACAGCTGGTTTCTCCCTTAAGCTCCGGAAAAGCAGCTGCTTTGGGACATTGTCATCTGTGACACCTGCAGGGAATTCTAGGCTGCGGCCTCCCATTGGTGGTCAGACTGCTTCCCCAGAAGGACACATTCACAGCGAAGAGTTCTTGGCACCACCAGAACTGCCACACCATTGGCCGACTTCCTTTCCTGCTTGTACGTGTCGCAGTTTCTCAAGTTCCTATTTTACCGGTAGGATCCATGTAAGTTGTTTTTACAAGCTTGGCCCATCTTCCTTCGGAAATTAACTCCTCTGAAATAATAGACTGGTATTTTGAGAAGAATCGTGGGTTCTTAGTTTTTTGTTTTTGAACTGGCATTTACAGTCCTCAGGCAAGAAGTTCACATCCAAGGCGTGGGGTGAAGGAGAGGGTATTCCTGTGGGAAGGGAGATGAAAGAATAAAGACGAGTCCAAGACAGCAGTCTGAGGAGATGCCGTGCTATTGCTTTTAGAACTTAGGTGGTTGTGAGAATTAAATGTGTTAGACTATATGAAGTGAATGGTTTATTCAAGTGAAATCCTGGACGCGAAACAAATTGTCCCCATCTCCCAGTAGATATCTCCTTTGCCAGGCAGTCTTGAGCCAGCATCCTTCCCCTTGGGCACCTCTGGAAGGACGAGGCCAGCTGACGTGGCACAGATGCACAGACTCAGCACGGCCCTCAGATGAACCCATTCTTTCATTCATTACAGTAACGGAAATGATCGGGAGCCAGAGAAATTCCGGCGTTTTCAATTACGTGGCGGTAGAATCACAACTCCTCACTAGAATGCCAATGGCGTGAGGGCAAAGATTTTCGTCTGCTTGTTCACTGCCATCACCCCAACGCCCAAGACAGTGCTTAGCACTTGGCATGTACTCAGCACATATAGTTGAATGAATGGGTGAATAACTCCATAGGTGTTTACTAGAAAATGGTGAGATGAGAGAATTCGCACTGTGGAGGATATGACTTACAGCTGAGTCAATTGTAAAAAGGGCTTTGGTTCTCTGGTCTCCCCTTTACTATGGCAGCCTGTAAAATATCCCAGTCTTATGGGGCAATTTTAATGAAAATAAACTTAATAAGTTAAATTTATAAAATTAATTATATGTATTCAGCTTCCACTGTATTATTGATCCAAGGCTGCTCATGGTGCACCTGGCAATAGTGAAAGAAAAATGGTAGCAGGTGTTTGGACTTAGTTCATGCTTGCTAACCAATTAGATGAAGACTTTGCCCTTGGCTAGCCTAAATAGTTTTCATTTGGCTTAAAAGTTAAACATTGGAACCCAGGGACTTCAGCCAATTCTGGTCATCTTTCTTACTTCTGGACTGGAAGACATTGTATTATTAAGATGCTTTTGCATATAACTAACCTTATGCATTAGAAATCAATTTTATAGTTTCTTAGTCATTTGACGATGCCAGATTTTACACAGTGAATGAGCATGGGCTGAAATCGGACAGTCATGGTTTGAATCACAGCTTTTCCATTTACTTGCTGTGTGACCTAGGGTATGCTACTTAACCTTGCTGTGCTCGTTTCAAAATCTGTAAAATGGGGTTAATAATAGTACATCACTAGATTATAATGACGATTAAATAAACAATGTCTTAGACACAGTAAGTGCTATATAAGTGGGTTTTAAAAATCATCCTTAAAAATACATATTAATTTCCTATACTTTAGTTCCCAGTAAAGTTTTTTGTAATTGATTACATGATAATTTAGGCACACGATAGAAGTTATAAAGAGATTTATGTCAGACTTACAGTAACACATGCCTAATAAAAATTAAAAATGTAACTCCTAAAGGCTTGGTTGTGTTTGAGGACTTTTTAGGTGGAGAGTATCAGCTAAAATTTTTGGCAGCACGCAAGGGAAATTCACCCGGGCTACCTTAATTAAGCAAAGCCACCGTGGACGGGAGAGGGTGGGGACAAATCAAGCCTCAGAAAAGACAGGAATTGGTCCCCAATAGGAATGACACCAGTGATTTTCCTTCTTGCATCAGACCCCCAGAGAGCTGAGTTCTTGTGACAGGGTTTAGCCTAAAGTTGCATGCCCACCATTGGGCCTAGTGGTAGGGGAGCAGGTTTGGTAGGTATCTGGATAGCTGGTCCCAACGAGATTCCAGGGAATGGAGGAAAGGGTATTTTCCAAAGGAGCAGCAGGGTGTTATGACCCAAAGAAGTGGGGAGGGTGGCCAGGCAGTCCAAAGAAGCAGCTGTCCATCCCATGGAGGTAGAAGAAGAGAGAGTAAAGTTATCTCAAATACTATTTATGTTTGCACCATAGGCCTTTCCAGGAATTTAAATACGTTTCTCTCCTCAGAGGGTACTTCCTGAGCGGCTGCTTCAGCCCCAGGGGCATTCATGCAAAAAAAAGCAAGAATCTGGCAAGAATCATAAACTGCTTCTTTCTCTGGCCTAATGAAGCAAATCTGTAGTTGTTTATGTTGCATGAATTTAAATGTTAATCCTTGCCTCACAATTTCATAATAGTGGTAATTTCTAATTCAGTCAAAACACATTATGCTGAACTTTTGGAATTGGACAAATGATAGGCTTCCAAAAGTGGCTCACATGTTCATGAATTTTTTTTTTCAGTTGGGTTGTTTTTTGGCTTTAAGTACAAGAACACTACATTTGAATGTGCTTAAACCAAACAAAAATGTATTGGTGCACATAACTGAATGTCCAGATGTGGGACAGGCATTGGGAGACTTAATCCAGCGGTTCCAGCTCTACTTCTCTGCAGTTACTGCTTTCTGCCTTCGTTTCCTCTCTTTGTTCTCCATCTCAGGATGGAAGCAAGATAGCGGCAGAATTCCCAGGCCTCGCAATTACACAAAATAGTGTCTGGAAGAAGATGAGATCATTATTTACTTAATGCAGGTCTCAGGAATAAGGTTAGTTCCCCTGAAATCTTCTAGTAAACTTTCCTCTCTTCCCCGTTGGCCCAGATTGAGTTATGTGCCCAATCCTGAAACAACACTTGAAGCCAAGGAGATGTCATCTGCTAATTGGTTTAAATCTAGGGTATTGGACTGGTCACTGGCTAAGAGAATTATATTATGCCTTGTCCCCAACTCACAGACCACAAGACAATGAGAAAGAGAAGGAGCATATGTTAAGAAGAAAATAAGGTAGGCATTTATCTTTTTTCTCCCCCAGCATCTGAACCTCACTACTGCCCCATACTTACATCTGAGAAATTTAAGACGGTGAAAGACAGAGGCCATTTTCAATTAATGATAGAGACACCATCAGCATTCTGACCACCCTCTCAGTTGGAGCAGGGCCCTGGAGCAGAGACTCCGCCGATGACACGTATCCGTCTCAATCAGGTTCCTTTTAGAACCCGCGATGCAAAAATCCACTAGAGTGGCAGGTGGCAACTTGTTTTCAGGGACAGCAAATGGTACGTCCATTGTAGAGTTGCCAGATTTAGCACATGAAACTACAACAGACCCAGTTAAATTCAAATTTCAGATAAAAAAATAATAATTTAAAAATATTTTTAGTATAAATATGTCTAAATTGCATGAGACAACTTTAAAAAGTTATGCATTTTAAAATATTGATTTAAAAATACAAATTTAACTAAGTATCCTATATTTTATCTGATAACCCTTATTTAGTGGCATCCATTTTTCAGTGGCAGCAAAATGTTCAGTGGAATGACAAGAGGGTCCTCACTAGACTGGGTCTGTGGCTTGTTTTGGGTTGTGATTCATCCTGCTCTCTTTCTCCCTTGCTTCCACTCAGTTTCCAAGCCTAGTTCTGCACGGTTGCCAGAAATTCTGTAAGAATAAATTATACAGTGTAAGCTTTGGTTGCTTGCAAACAAACTCAGATCATACAAACTTCAACATCCACTACATAAGTTTGAACCTGCCCTTTAGCAATGAGATCAGCATGCAACGCAAAGGGGCTTGAAAAGCAACATTTTCAAAGCGTAAGTAACATGATACTGCCTTCTAAAGTCTGGATCTTAGAAGAATAGTGTTCTTTGTAAGCTTCTGCTTTGTTTGTGGCTTAAGGAATTCCAACCATGCCTCCTGCTTCACTTAACCTAAGTGTAAAATGGAAAGAATTCTGGAATGTTAGGTTACTCGAAAATTAAGGATTATAAAATTCTGACATAGACAAAACGTGTGCCTTATTAGGAATTTTCCTTTCCTTTAGCCTATCTTAACTAATAAAACTAAACTCATATATAATAATCTCACTATTATTAAGTTTGATAATATGAATACAATGAAAACCTGTAGTGTGAAAAGCATCATTAATACTTTTGGCTCCTAAATTATAATGTACTCCTATTAACCTTTTTTTTATTTTCTCAGAATAATATGTCTTCATGATTTGAATTCCCTTTGGAATTCAAAAAGAATTGTTATTCAAAGGGAAATAATTAGCTGATGCTAATTTACCAATTGTCATTGGGTAGTATAATGAAGCAATGTGATTATGCTAATAGTTATAGACTGGAAACACTGCCCTTCTTTCTTCTCTGGATCATGACAGAAGCATCTTGGTTCAAGATCATGAAATTAGTTATCCTGCACACATGCTAGGGAATCGGTGTGTCTCTTGGGCTACTGGCTTTTTAAGTGATGGTAAAGGCTGTTTGCTGAGGTTGAACCTGGTATTTATAAGGTGGACATAGCCTCTCCGACCCTTTTCAGCTTCATTCTGTCATAGCTGGAATGGCTGGCGTGGCTCTGGAAGCCAAACCTGAAGCAAAGGTTCTCTCAACAATTAACCATTTCAAGCATGAAGAGGCTACTAAAACATAAGGGTGATGGATTATTTTTTCCCACCCCAACATCCATTCTTTTCTCACATACCCTGATTTCCATATGGAAAATTATTGGTCCTACACTATGTGATATTTAATAGGAGACAATAAGCCAAAGCCTGACATCCTACTAAAGAAGCTGAAGGGGTCCCTGAAGTCTCCTTCTCTAGGATTCTACTTCTCGCTCTCCCAGCCTAGCAAAGTGGTAGCGCATGTGACCTCAGCCTGGTCCAATAGCTGGCCATATTGACTAATCCACTCAATCAGAGATGATGGGACACAATAAAATCTAGACTGGGACTCCCGAGAAAAAAATATTTTGGCTCTTTTTCACTGGGTTTGAAATGATGGAAAGTTAGGTTTAGAACTGCAGCAACCATACTGCTACCACCCTGAAGAGGCTTGGCTGAAAACAGTGCACATCAGAGATATAGAACCAAAAGACGAAGGAAAGTTAGGTCCTCGTGACTTTACTCAACCTTCATGTATTTATATAGGTCATTTATATCTCTTCTTTTGAGAAGTGTATGTTTAAATCTATTGTCATGTTTTTACAGTTGTTTGTCTTATAAATGAGTTATAAGAGTTCTTAATATATTCTGAATAAAGTTCTATGGTAGGTATATGTATTGAGCATATTTTTTCCCTGTCTGGCTTTTCATTTTTTTAACAATGCTTTTCAAAGAGCAGAGGTTCTTAATTTTAATGAAGTCAAATTTAGTAGCTTCTTCTTTTATAGTTAGCAATTTCTATGTCCTGCCTAAGAAATATTTGCCTACCCCAAGGTTGCAAAGATTATCGCCAACATTTTCTTCTAGAAGTTGTTTGGTAACTTTTGAGTGATTTTGTTGTATAGTGTAAGCTAAAAGTCAAGTTTCTCTCTCTCTCTCTCTCTCTCTCTCTCTCTCTCTCTCTCTCTCTCTCTCTCTCTCTCTCTCTCTCTCTCTTTCTCCTTCTCTCTCTCTCTCTCTCTCTCTCTCTCTCTCTCTCTCTCTCTCTCTCTCTCTAACAGCAATATCCTTTGGTTTTCAAAGGAGGGGAAAGGGGAAAAGTCTGGTAGCAGCAATGGGATGCCTTTGTCTGACCTCTTGGCCCTGATCTACATGGAACCTGTACTTCAGAAGAGCAGAAGTTTAATTAAGTCAAAAGAAACATCAGAGAGGAGGTTAAGGATAAAGTGGTGCTTGGAATCCAGCTGGTTCCAGCAGGGTGCACAGCAGAAAGTTGGAGAGGGCAGAGAAGGGGATGATTGCATCAGATTAAGGGATGTAAAGAAAGAGCAGTGGTGTGCAGGGCACTTATTCACAGGGGGATAGTCTACTGTTTGAAATTTACATTAAAATACTTAGCATCGACAGTGTGGTATATATGTATATGTATATTTGTTTTAAAATCTAAACAGTTGACATTTAAAGTGCCCTAATCAGGAGCCCACTCTTGGGGTGTTTAAATTAGCATGTGAACCACCCCGCCCCCCAAAATAGGAACTGATGTTCCAGAGGGAGTTTCTGCAAGCTATTCAAATATCCTTATAGAGTCTGTTAATTAACATAAAAAAATGTCATGTTTCACTGCTGAAATAAGAGGTGTTCAAAACATGTGGATCACTCGCTTTAAAACTGTGCTAGCACTTCCTCCCCTGAACAGGGTATAAAGGTCAGTGCTCATCGGGTGTGACCAGAAGGCTTTCTGAACCTCGGATTTTTTTTCTCTGTAAAATAATAAGAATATCTATCTCCTAGTGGATGTTGAGAAAAATGATGTAGTAGCCCAAGCTCCAGGCTTGGCACTTAATTATTGTGCATGTGTATTTGTTCCTTTTCCTTTGCATCTTCTTTACCATCGTTTTTGAGCTCCCAGTCTTATGTCGCTTACCATGTTCTCTTCTATGTCCTCATCTCAACTCTCTTGCTAAGATACAAGTCTTCAAGCTTAACTAAGCTGGCCTCCCTCTGCAAATCCCGGGGCAGTCCCTCACATCTTAGTGTGCCTAATCACCTGGCGGTTCTTTAAAATGTAGATTCCAGTGATCTGCCTGAAAAGATTTCCATTCCTTATGTCTGTCTTGGTGTGGCCCAGGAATCCGTAGTTTCATCAAGTGCCCCCAGCTATAAAAAATGAGGTGGCGAAGGGCCACACTTAGAGAAACCTTTGATCTGAGAAAAGCTTGCTGCAGAAGCCCTAGAGCTGCATTTTCTTCAAATTCAGACCTGAACAAAGACAGCAAACCTACTTTCCCAGTCAGTCCCCCACGGAGCCTCAGGCTGAGCTGACCCAGAAACCTGAAGCAAGCTTATCACCATGCTACCTGTTACTGATCTTCTTGATGATGTAGAAAGATCATTTTTGCCTATCCCCCGTTTATTTCCCCTTTCTCTGTTAACCCTCTGGATTGTCTTCACTCCTAGTAGAAACAGTTTCAGCAAGGCTCATGGCCCCCTTCTTCCCACCCCCAATACAAGTCAGTGACGGTCAGCCTCTAAGACATTGACTAGAACAAGGGAAATGAATGCTTTTCCTCCAGGGATACTAAACTGATAGAACAAAAGCCTGGAGCTGCCTGGGCTGCTCTTACAGAAGGCGGGGAGAATTCCTCCTGCTGAGAATGAAACAATAGAGATGGGGCCCCAATTACTGACATCTTTCAACCCCTGGAGTTCCTAGTAATATGAGTTACTAATTCTCTTTTTGGTTTAAGTCAGGTTGAGCTGGAATTTCTGCTGGCAACCCAGAATTCTGACTAATACGCAGACACTTCCCCACCAAATAAATGCATTTACAACACCCTCTCTCTCCTCTCTACAGGAAAGAATCCTTCCTCACTGGACTGTCCCAAACACGTCCCCTGCACCTCACCTCCTGCCATAACTGAAATCCTAAAGACTCAAGTCTCCCATGTCCTGTAGGCATGGGACCCTCCTCTTTAGGCAGGGCCAGGTCTAGCCTACTTTTCTTTTACCCTTTGAGGGGGGAAAAGTCCTTTTTCTTTCAGACTCAAGTTAGCAAGCTCGCTGTTCATTACTAATTTCTTGATTATTCACTTAGGATTTTGACACCTGTTTTACAGTCTCCCCTTCCACCCCTGCCATTATTCCAAAGGAACTGCAGCAGTCTATGTAATAGCCTGTACTCATAGTTTATATAGCACTCGCTGCATACCAAGCATGGTCCTAAGCACTTTACATATGTTTTAGGTCACTCGACCCTTATAACAGCACGAGGTGTTACTATGCCCATTTTATAGATGAGGAAACTGAGGCACAGAAAGGCTATCTAGACTTGTCTAGGGTTACCCAGCTACTAAGTGGTAGAATGGGGATGAGGACAAGGGAATCTGATTGCAAAGTCTGGGCTCTTAACACACACACTGGCCTCTCAGTTCCCTGTAATTGGAGCATCCCCCATATCCACTCTATACTGATCCCATGAACATGGGAGGAACTCAGTACCCCCTCCACCTGAGTCACTGGACATGCAGAAGGTCCTTGGAGAGAAGGGAAGGTCAGCTGAGAGTGACTTGGATGGTCATTAGAGATCTATACCTCCTCTTCCTACCACTCAATTATGTACTGTTATCTCCCATGTAAATGTACCAATGAATAGATAGGCTCAACAGCTGGGATGTAAGTTGGACTGAAGATACAGCAGCAGGAAAGCAGGTTATACATCCTGCTTCTGGTACCCCGTAAGGCCTATTCTCTGCTCCAATAGTCCTTATTTCCTGAGAAGGTTGCTGTATTTGGGCCAGTCCATCCTCTCTCTATCTAGAACTGTCCTTAGAATATGTCCCTTGTCTATATCTTTACCTGTGGCCCTGTGCTCCTCAAGCCTCTAGAAACTCTGCACAATAGGTTCAAAATCTTTGATTTCTTCCTGCTGCCCTATTTGAAAGAGCAGAAGAAGGAAGCCAAGGGCTTGGGGGGGATGCCAGGGAGCAGTTTCACCATCTCAGGCCACCACACCTAGGTTTAGCTTTATCCAGAGCTGCTTCATTCTGAAAATTCATGCTCAGACCCAGCACCCCAACATCAACCCACCTCCTTTCTTTCTGGCTTTTGTTTCTCTCTCCAGCTCAACAGCTTCTCCACCTCCACTCCCAGCTACTGCTGGACCCTTCTGGCTTCAAGTGCTTGCTAACATAGCTCCCACAATCCCCAGCACTGCCAGACCCAACTGGCCACATGCATCTTGATATCAACACAAATGGCCCACTTCTCTGTTCCAGGCTCTACTGCTGGTAGGAAAAAACTCACACAAATGTGTGAATTGGTGTCATTAAAAATTAAAGGGCACCAAGCTCAGCATGCACCGCCCCCCATGACACCAAGGAAGCCAAATTAGTATTCACAACAACTATAATTATAACTATGTATATTGAGTGCTTACTGTGGGCCAAGCACTGTCATAATCACTTTACAAGCACTTCATTTAACTCTCAAAACACCACCGCCATGAGTTAGAGATCATTATGGATGAAAAAAGGGCCACATACTAACCTGACAAACTCTGGGGAGGCCTACATGGCAGGACTTACCAACCCAGAGGCCAAAGTAACCACACAGAGTAGTCTGAATGTAAAAATTCCTAACTAAAAGTGGGTCGTGGTGGTAGTCACATCTTAGGCCTGTAGTTTCCATTGACAAATGTCAATCTTTGGCATTAAAATTGTCTATTGTCTTTGTACATCCGAGATAACATACCTTTAATATGTCAGAGTAATCTCTTCCAGACTGCTCAAAGACACAACAGCCAGCACCAGAGCACAAGACCACATTGTTATCTTGCTGCCCACATGCCATCTCTATGTGCTATAAATGTTAACTCTCCTGCACCTGCCAAAGTAAAAGAAGTCCATCTCTCTCCATTTTGCTTCTTATCCAATCTCAGAGATTTCCCCACTTTGCGTTTTCCTGTCTCCCTAATCTACCACCAGGAGATTTCATGTCGCCCTTCCCCTATATCTCCTCCTTTGATTCTAATGTATAAAATGAGCTGCAAAAACTGCTCTTCTCTGGAGCAAAATCTCAAGCCACTAAGATTTTGTTTCCTGACAATTGTCAGTTTGGTTCAAATAAATTCTTACATGACTCTTTCTTAGGCTGGACGTTCTTTCAATGACATTTACTTGGCGTAGTCAGCAGGATTCTGAAGAAGCTCACCCAGGCCCACTCTGTGGACCTGGACCCGGTGCTAAGTACCAGCAGGGGCCCATTAAGCCCTACCAACTCCCCGCTTCGCATTGGGTGAATGAACTTAGGTGAGTTCTCTCTTGGAATCCAGAACCTTGTGGCAGAGGGCCTGACTTTATCTGAGCTTTCCTTAGAAAATCCTTGAGATGGCACTAAAGGATAGGCGTTAAAATGGGTGGCTGGTTTTAATTTTGGCTTTTCAGTTGGAACTATTTACTGTGAGTCTGAACAAAACCTTTGACTGGACAAATGAGAGATTGAACTTGTTCAGCTCTGAAGGTAAGGGTTATTGACTCCCTCCAGTTCTGATTTTGGGTATTCGCAGATGACTAAAAATCTCTATGGAGGTATCTTTGGGTGCCCCTCAAAATAAGCAGGTCTCCATAGGAAATTCCAACGCAACTGTAATGAAATATTTAAGTTGCACCAGGAAACGTAAGTAAAGGCTAGTTATCTAGCTTCACAGTTGTATTAGACAACTGGAGAGAGAAATTGAGACATATAAGAGGGTTGAAGCGACTTGGGAGGTGACAGCCCCTTGGAGCTTAACCCATAAGCAGCACTATTCAACCAACCACACAATTAGCCTTAGAAATTTGTTTGGATTCTGTCAATCCCAAAAGAAAACAAAAATTAACATGGGAAATCATGCCTCTAAGGTTGCTAAACCACAACGACCCCAGCTCCTGTTAATACTCCTGCAAGCTATATGCTTAATTCACATGGAACCTCAACTTGCAAATACCTACAGAAATGGGAAAATTTAACTAAAATAATATCAGCTTGCGATGGCTAACGTGGAGAACTTTCGACACCTCCAAATTGTTTTTTCTGCATATTCAATTAGGAAAAAAAAAACTGGCTCTAAAATTAAACTGAATGAATGGAAAGCTTGTCTTGACTGGAAGTTAGAAGATTCAATGAGGAATACAGATTAATATTCTCTACAAGAAGTTAAAAAGAAAATGTTAGAGACTGTCTTTGAACTAAAGATTTCTGAAGCTGAGAAATGCCAACAGCCTATTCTGCACCCACTCTCCAGTTGCTCCAATATAACCTTTGCCTTCTGAGCTTCTTCATCTGGACTTGCCCTTCCCTTTCTTTCTTCCCCCCCCCATCTATCTCCTCTATAGCCTCCACCACTACTCCCTACTGACCTAGGGAAAACTGAGATTAGAAATCCAGACCAAGATAGACCAGAAAAATTTAAAAAAAACTACAGCAGCTCCCTTTAGGAAAAAGCCAGTCTTATGCAGTGGGGATCCAGTGATTGCGTGTGTTCCTTGGACTAGAACAGAATTAAGGACTCTGACTAAAGATTCCTCCAACCCTCTCCAGGGCTCTGATAGGGATTGTATTTAACTGTCAGAACATATGATGCTGGCTATTCTGACCTACTTCAATTAATATACCTACTGGTTTCAGAGAGCAAAGCAACAGAATGGCTAAATAAGGTTCACTAGGAAACTCCTGTAGAGGAATTTTTAAAACAAAAAGAAGGTAGACTGGGAAAAAATGCAGGGAATTAACCCATTGGCTTTACCAAGCCATACTGAGATTTTGCCCTGGAAAATGGACTGGGCCAAGATCCAGCAATGTAAAAGAAAGCCTGATGAACCAGTGCTTGATTTCTTTGAATGTTTCAAAAAAAAATTGCAAATAATACTTGAGTTTGTCTCCAGTTTTAAGGATTATCAAAATGACCCCTTACTGGGAGTTCCAGTCAAGGTGGCAGAATAGGGAAACACTATGCTTGCCTTCTCTCACAACTACATCAAAATTACAGCTAAATTACATAACAATCAGCCTGGAGAACCATCTGAAAACTAGCTGAACAGAAGTCCTATAACTAAGGATATAAAGAAGAGGCCACATCAAGACTCGTAGGAGAAGTGGAGACATGAAACTGGGCTGGTCCCACACCCATTTGTGGCAGTTGAGAATCAGAAGGAATATCTCAGCTGCAATGGTCCTGCCTGAGGAGCAAGGGGTCTCAGTCACACTCCAGGCTCCCCAGGTAAGAGCACGAGTGCTGAAAAATCAGCAGAGATTTTGTCCCGGCCCGCGGGACAGTCAACAGGGACCCTAAGACAAAACGGGAAGGGGAGGGAGACAAGACGACGCAAAGAATGCAGACAAGACAGGCTTTCTGATCAAGTCTCGTTTACTAAGGCTCGCTGCAGGCTTATATAGGGCGTGATTGGGTGATGTTGCGTTAGCGGGGCTGATTGGCCAGAGGCATTCAGGAGATACTGTGTAACACAAAGGGGCCGGGTGAAAAGACCCGCGAAAAGTCCCTTCGGCGGGAAGCGAGGCAGATACATCCAGGAGGCTTACGTGGCCTTGGCGGGAAGCCCTGCTGAGCAGCCATTTTCGGCCTGGCAGCCATCTTAGTCAAAACAGCCCCCGACAGGTCCCCCTTTTTTCTTTATTAAATGGAAGGGGCCAAAACTTTCACAGCTTTGGAGCAGATAGACTGTGCCTGTCTTAGGCGACTCTCTACAGACATGAGCCTTACCCGTCATTGGTACATGAGTGTCATGCAGTCATGCCCTGTCTTAGGTTGGTCTCAGACTTAGAGAATCCTTACCCGTCTTTGACTACCAGCCTCTGCTTGGGGGGTCTTGCTGTTGACGTCTTTATTTAAAGGAGAGACATGGTGGTCAGTCCTCTCCTAAGTGGATATAGGCATCGCCTCTCTCAAGCATCTCTAGGCGAGTATAATGAACCTGTATAGGTTTTGCTTGTAAGGCCTCTATCTGTTGGCGAATGAAGGTCATGAGCTTCTGGAATAAAACTGGCCCTAATGAAAGCAGAATCAACAAGCCAAGTAGGGGAAGCAAATAGGGCAACATCCCACCCATCCCCGACCAAAAGGGGTTAGAGGTTATTTCTTTTCGTCGCCTTTCTAAATCTTCTTGTAGTTGTTTTATTTTATCTCGGACAATTCCTGATTTATTGGCATAAAAACAACATTTTTCTCCTAGGGCCAAGCAAATGCCGCCCTGTTCTGCTGTAAGTAGGTCTAGGCCTCTTCTGTTTTGTAATACGACCTCAGCTAAGGAATCAACTTGGTCTTGTAAATCTTGGATGGTCTCAGAGATCGCCTGGACATCAGTAATTAACTGTCTTGAGATTTTTTGATACTGGACTATGGAATGTCCTAGGCCTGCGGCACCAGAGGCAACTGCTCCAGAGACGCCTAGGCCTATCAATAAGGGGACGAAAGCAACCGCTCGTTTGGATCTGCCAGCAACGTGGTCAAGAGAAGGGATGGGAACTGGCTCATCACCAGGAACCATAGTTATATCAGGGAGCAGATATCCTAGTACACATGAGCCAGTCCAATTTTGCGGTAAGGAGGTATAAGCATAATAATTCCCGCAAATAAAAACTGAGCTATTGGAAGCACAGAGGGGTGTGGACACATTTACAAAAGCGGTACAGTTAGCAAAGGAAACATCTCCCAGGTCAACTTCATCTGTCCTGTTAAATGAGTAGGAAGCGAAGCAGGTAACATTAGTAAAATACAGGGGCTGTACTAAAAAGGGTGAGCTAGCGCGACACGAGGTGGTAGCATTGAAATCCTTCTCAGGGAGGGGCAAAGCTAGGGGGATCGGCGTCCTCTGATGCAGGCACAGCCAACAATCTCCGGCGAAAGCGGGATTGGAAGAGTTTAACAACTTATGTGTGGCCGTGAGAATATCAAGGGTCTGGGCGTCAATATCAACACTGCCCCGAGGTTTTGGGAGAGCTAAAGGATGATAGACTAGGGGTGAAAACAAAGCCTTATGGGCTTCTTCAAGTTTTTCTTGAATCTTAGTAGCTTGATTGGTATCTGCCGGGCCTCCCCCGTCAGACATGTGTAGGGGAGGGTTGGTTAACCAACACACATTTTTTCCCGGGGTATTTCCACAGGGGGCAGCAACTTGAATATGAGTGTACGGGGCTGCAATTGGCGTACCACGAGTCAATAGTGCGGTGAAATACACTGTATGATTTAAAATGCATTGTTGGAAAGCTTCATAGCAGGAGCTATGAACTAGGGGGTGAATGGTGGTACATTCAGCAGGGCAGGTAGGGAGCTCAGACCCCTGGTCAGTTGTTAGCTGAGACCTGCTTTTGTAGCATGAGTACTGGCCATTGCCATTGGAGGGCAAGTAAGCTATCTTATCGCCACAGTTGACCGTGGCAAGGGTACTTACACCTCTTTGCAGATACCCGTATCCCCCATTGCAGTCGCAAGGGTTGCCCAGGTGTTGTCTGAGTCTTGTCAGGGCATCGCGCGCAGGCTCAAACCTGGCTGACACAAACGTCACGAGAGGAATGAGTAGCAGGCACACCGCGGTCTTGCGAAGGGGGTCCATTATTACTGTAAGAGAGAGCATTTTTATGTTTTCTCAGGGGGAGACGTCTCCCTGGAACTGTGGTGTCAATTTGTTTTACAAGCCTCTCTGGAAGCCATCGAGCTGCTTGGGCCTTGGTATCAAAAATGCAAACTGACCCTCGACCCCAAATGAGTACAGGATCAGGACCTGACCATTCATTGGTCAGGGGGTCTCTCCAGAGAACTGAGGCATAATTATTACTGGTTGTGGGATGCCAATGTCTATCAGTGGCAGACTTTTCATTTTTATCTAAGGTGAGGAAATTAAGAATGAAAAGGGCATGAGCAACAATATTTTTTGGTGAATTCTTGGTTGAGTGCCATTCCCCCGTCTTTAATTTAGTTATGAGATTTTTAAGGGTCTGATGAGCTCTTTCAATGATCCCTTGGCCCTGGGAGTTGTATGGGATGCCAGTAATGTGTCTAATTTGTAGGGTGGCACAAAAGGACTTGAAGTTTTGTCCAGTGTATCCAGGACCATTATCAGTTTTAATAGTAGTAGGCTTTCCTAGCGTTGCTAGGCAAGCGAGAATGTGGGAGATAACATTTTTGCTGGCTTCACCCGTCTGAGGGGTGGCAAAAATAATGCCACTGTGGGTATCAACAGTTACACGGAGGTATTTTAGGCGGCCAAATTCTGGGACATGTGTGACATCCATCTGCCATAGTTCATTTGGGACAAGCCCTCTGGGATTAACTCCTAAGCGGGGTGTAGGCAGGTACATGACACAGGCAGGACACTGTTTGACTATTTGTCGGGCCTGCTCTCTGGTCAGCTTGAACATTAATCTCAGGGTCTGAGCATTTAAATGATGCAGAGCATGTGCCTGTTGCGCTTGATCTATAGCGGAGGCAAGGAAAACAGATTGATGTCGAGTTGCTAAGTCAGTAACCATATTTCCTTTGGAGAGAGGTCCTGGCAAACCCGTATGGGCTCGTAAATGACCTATGAAAAAAGGGCAGGTGCGAGCTTGAATAGCTATTTGTACTTGTAAGAACAATGATATTGCAGTAGAAGAAGTCTTGATAAATGGGGCTGTCTCTAATAGCGGGACCGACTGGGCAATATAGGCACTGTCTGTATAAATATTAACAGGATGAGCGTCAAAAGTCTGTAGGACTGCAAGAATAGCACAAAGTTCAACTAATTGGGCAGAAGTATAGGGAGTCTGAATAATCTGTGTTTGGCTATTGACTGTGTAAGCCGCATTTCCATTGGAAGAACCATCAGTAAAGACTGTAAGGGCCTCACGCAAGGGGCCCCTTGTAGTAATTTTTGGAAACACAAAGGGATGGAGTCTAAAAAATTGAAGGAGCTTATCAGCAGGAAAGTGATTATCAATTTGTCCCAAAAAGGAGGCACAGGCAAGTGACCATTGATCTGAGGTCTGAAAAAGCCAGTTTATTTCAGCTTTTGTGTAAGGCTGTATGATCAGGTCAGGCTCTTTGCCGAAATAACGACGACCTGTCTCTCTGCCTATCATAATTAGTTTGGCTACTAGGAGATAGTATGGCTGAATGGTTTTTTTCGGGAGAGGCCGGGAGATGTGTCCACATCAGTGGCGCAGATTGCCAGAAAACCCCGGTAGGCGTGTGAGCCGTAGCACAAATTATGAACTTGAGGGGCTTGGTGTAATCTATGAAGGTAACAAATTGTTGGGATATAGCCTGTTCAACTTTTGCCAACACTACTCTCCCCTCTTGGGTGAGGCTGCGCAGGGACCTGGGATCGGGGTCACCTTTGAGAATGTCAAATAAAGGTCTGAGCTCACCCGTGGTAAGCCTCAGGTAGGGGCGTAGCCAATTGACATCTCCAAGAAGTTTTTGGAAATCATTTAGGGAGTTTAAGTGAGCGGTTCGTAATTGTAATTTTGGAGTTTTAATTTGTTGATGGCAAAGCTCAAAACCTAGATAAGTATAGAGATCTTTAAGTTGGACTTTATCGGGGGCAATCTGTAGGCCTTGATCAGTTAACCGTTTGACTAAGGCATTACAGCACTGAAAGAGATCCTGACTTGACTGACCAGCGAGGAGGATGTCATCCATGTAATGGATAAGATAAAGGGAGGGCCATTATTGTCTAATAGGATCAATTGCCAAAGCAACAAACTTTTGACAAAGGGTAGGACTATTTGCCATGCCTTGTGGCAGTACTCTCCATTGATACCTCTGCATGGGGCCTTGGAAATTGATCTGTGGTAGACTGAAGGCAAACCGCTGCCTGTCTTGAGGATGTAGAGGGATGGTAAAGAAGCAATCTTTAAGATCAATGATAATTTTTAATGAATGAGCAGGGACGGCCACAGGTGAGGGCAGGCCTGGCTGACGAGCCCCCATAATTACCATGGTCTTATTTACCTCACAGAGGTCTTGTAGCAGCCGCCACTTGCCAGACTTTTTACGAATCACAAAAACGGGAGTATTCCAAGGGGAGTCACTAGGCTCTATATGACCCGCTGCGAGTTGTTCCTGCACTAACTGGTTGGCGGCAGCGAGTTTTTCAGAGCTCAACGGCCACTGATCCACCCATACAGGTGTTTCAGATTTCCAAGTTATGGGATCCGCATGGGGTGCAGGTTGGTCAGAGGCCATTAACCGACGGGGGCGCTGATCAACAGAGATAGGCGTTTTTATTCCTTGAGCATGTTTACCTAAACCCTGCCCCGGGAGGAAGCCTTGTCTCAGCATTTGAGAGGCTACAATTTCATTTGGACTAACCATCATGATCCCCATTTGCGAAAGCAGGTCCCTATCCCATAAGTTAACAGGGAGCCCAGAGAGAACATAGGGTTGAACATTTCCAATATTGCCTTCGCTATCTTTCCAAGTTAGGAGTTTGGTACTTTGCTTTGGGTTGGTGCTTTGCCCAATGCCTTGTAAATGTGTGAGGGTGGCCGTGAGAGGCCAGGCCTTAGGCCAATCTTCCTCTCTTATAATGGAAGCATTGGCCCCAGTATCAATGAGGCCTTTGAAGCGTTTTCCATCAAGTTCAAGGTCTAGCATGGGTTTTTGTGAAAGAATATTCTGTACCCAGTAGGTGTCAGAGGATCCGAAACTGTCTTTTCCTCTGGGCATGTTTGTGACCGCAGCGTTTGTTGCAGTGAGGGGTAACAAAAGCAACTGAGCAATCCTCTGCCCATTTTTAACAAATGCGGGCGCTTTGTGTGAGGATGCCATGACTTTAATTTCTCCAGTATAATCATTATCTATTATTCTAGGATGAACAAATAGCCCATTTGGGGTGGCACTGCCTCTCCCTATCAGTAACCCAAAAGTGTTGGAGGGCAGGGGGCCATAAACACCTGTAGGCAGGAGTTGTACCCCCGTCTCGGGGGCTAATATTGTGTCGGAGGAGCAACAGAGGTCCAATCCTGCGCTACCTGAAGTGGCTCAGAGGAGGTCTGAAATTGTTCGGTAACTTCTGTCTGGGGAACAAACCTGATCGCCCCAAGGTTTGGACTCTTTTTGGGGGCCTGAGGCGGGCCCCTCCAGAAGTTTCCCTGATTTGGAGGGAGAGGATTACCTTGTACATCTGTCTTAGAATAACATTGATTTGCCCAATGAGCCCCTTTTTTACACCTGGGACACAGCTTTGGGTTAACATTGCGTCCCTGACGGGGAGCGGTACAATTTTTTGCAAAATGTCCGGGCTGTCCACAGCTGAAGCGTTTAGATTGACTAGGATTATTAATTAAGGCTCCCTTTATCACTGCCCCGATAGCTAAGCCTAACTGATGACTGGAGCCTATTTCTGAACAGAGACGGATGTAGTCCGAAAGACTCCCCCCTCTTTTGTGAGGGGGGATTGCTGCCTGGCAGGCGGAGTTTGCATTTTCAAAAGCCAACTGTTTGAGAAAATCACTATCAGTTTTGGCACCACCCAGAAGCCTTTCGGCTGCACTGGTAAGGCTGCGCTGGTAAGGCGGCTAACAAACTCTGAATAGGGCTCTTCAGGTCCCTATTCTAATACTTGCTAGGGATGTTGTTGCGGCTCCCTTAGTGGCTGCATGATGTATCTGGGCGAAAAGACCAGCAGGATACTGAAGTTGAGCTTCATTAGTATCATAAGGTCTATGCCCTCTAAGTTTTTCATAGGTCCACTCCGCACTGTCGCCCCCACCCCCCGCCTCTAAATTGCGACGGGCAGTGTCTTTACATACTTCAGAAAATTCTGACTTCCATAAAACAAAATCTCCCCCTGTTAAGGTGGCCCGGGCAAGATGTTGCCAGTCATTGGTGGTGAGCCAAAGGTCATCTAACGCCTTTAAAATGGAGAGCATGAAGGGGGCAACCAGACCGAACTGCGAGACTGCCAATTTTAGTTCTTTTAGGGTTTTGAAGTCAAGGCGTTTGTACTCGCGAGCAGGGGGGTCCCCTCTCTCTTCATCACTGTTTTCTCCCTCTATTTTAATAGCTGGCCGTTCAAGAACAGGGAAAAGGCCTAGGCCTGCAGATTTCTTGAGAGTTTTCGTTTTGGGCGGGGTCTTGGAAATGGCGGACTTAAAGGCATTATGCTCTTTTTGGAGCCGAACAGTTTTACGTAATTTTTGAACCTGTTGCGACCAGTCTTCAGGGGCTGGAGGGTCATTAACTACTAAATCGTTAACTACCGGATGAGGCTTTTTTCTTAACTTTTACTCTCCTTGATCGGAGTGATTCTTTGAGACCTCCGATAAATTTTTCTTGCGCACTTATCTCTTGCCCCATTTTTTTAAATAGAAGTACTGCCCTGAGGCGAGCACCATGAAAAGGATTTTAGCCTAAAATATAAAACCTATTTCTTTGCGCCTTGAATTGTGTCTCTATAAACGGACACCCTTTTTTTCTCTCTTTGGGGCTCAGGCCCTGGGGTTACAACCCCTTGTCTCTTAGAAATCGCCCTCTTACCTCATCGGCCGTCTTCACGAGGCAGGCACTCTCGCGGCGACCACTTTTTCGATTTTCTTTTTCGGGGACTGCGGTCTATTTTTCAGGACGATCTCTCGCTCTCCGTCTCTCCGCAGCGTCGGGCCCCACGTTGGGCGCCAGTTGTCCTGGCCCACGGGACAGTCAACAGGGACCCTAAGACAGAACGGGGAGGGGAGGGAGACAAGACGACACAAAGAATGCAGACAAGACAGGCTTTCTGATCAAGTCTCGTTTACTAAGGCTCGCTGCAGGCTTATATAGGGCGTGATTGGGTGGTGTTGCGTTAGCGGGGCTGATTGGCCAGAGGCATTCAGGAGATACTGTGTAACACAAAGGGGCCGGGCGAAAAGACCCGCGAAAAGTCCCTTCGGCGGGAAGCGAGGCAGATACATCCAGGAGGCTTACATGGCCTTGGCGGGAAGCCCTGTTGAGCAGCCATTTTCGGCCTGGCAGCCATCTTAGTCAAAACAGCCCCCGACAAGTTTTTATCTGTCCATGTGAGACAAATTGCTCTTGGAACCTCAGGCATCCTCTTAAAGGACCCACACAGACTCACTCATTCACAGGTACTCACCCTAGGCTCTAGCGAGGGGATAGCAGCTTGGGAGGTGCCAGAGACATACAGGGAGAAACTGAGTTGTGTGGCTTCAGGATGAGGGCTGGAGGGATAGCCACCATTGTCCCCTTATTGAGCCCTCCTCCTACAGCACCAGCAGGCAAGAGCCATCTTTCTTGAGTTGAGGCCTCCTACCACATGACCAAATCTGAATCTGTATTAGCCTAATGAACACCACTTGCTCTACCTTGATGATTCCCTGAGACCTTGCCCCATCCAACTCAAGCACCACCAGAGGCTCTTTTGGCGGGAGGCAGCTAGTCTTGGCCTGTGCTGCAGTCTTTCTTTAAAAACTCTTAAAGTTCCTCAGGCCACAAGTGGGTGGCAGATGGCCTCAGTATGCCCTGTGCCTTTTGCTGAGTGGCCCCAGGCTCAGCACTGAGGCCAAATCTGAATCTGCATTAACCTGGTGAACACTACTTGTCCCACCCTAGTGACTTCCTGAGACCCCCCCATCTAACCCAACCCTCATAAAACCTGAGGCTCTTTTAGAGGCTAAGCCTTATGAGCAGCTGGTAGGAAACAGTAGGCCGTAGGGTACCCTGTGCCTTTGCTGAGATGCCCCAGGCCTAGTATCAATGGCAGCTGGCTTCAGTTCACACCATGGCTCCTCTCACATACCTTCACATCCAGCACAAACAGCTACCAACTACAATTACTTTGTAGCCCTGGGATGGCCACAAGCAGCAGCTGACCTTGACCTGCACTAGAGGCCTCCCAAGAGGCCCCGAAACCAACACGCCCAGTGGCTGGCTTCAGACCACAACAGAGTACCACCCAATTAGTCCCACAGTAGGCACCATAGCCCATTGGGGTGAATCCCGCTCCTTGGGGTCAGCCCTTGCACAGTAGTTCACATGCTGTGGTCATGGGCAAGCCTCGCAGCCAGTCAGCCTAAGGGTCAATCCCACCTCTGATGTGCCAACAGCAATCAAGGCTCGAATATAATAGGGTACCCACAACCCACACAAGGGACACTCCTAAAGCATCTGGCTCAGGTGACCAGGCAGATTGCACCACTGGGCCACACAGGACACTTAATAAGGCTACCCTTTTAAGATTGGGAGATACCTAATACATAGAAACAAACACAGAGAGACAGCCAAATTCAGCAAGACATTAAAAATATCATACACCATGGTCAAGTAGGATTTATTCCTGGGATGCCGGTTTGGTTCCATATCCACAAATTAATTAACATGTTATACCACATAGACAAAATAAAGGATAAAATCATACAATCATCAATAGATGCAGAAAAAGCATCTGACAAAATCCAGCATCTATTTATGACAAAAACTCTCAGAAAAATGGAAATAGAACATACCTCAACATAATAAAGGCCATATATGACAAACCCACAGCTAACATCATACTCGATAGAGAAAAGCTAATGGTGTTTTCCTTAATATCAGGAGCAAGACAAGGACGGCCACTTTCACCACTTTTATTCAACATAGTATTAGAAATCCTGGCCACAGCAACCAGGCAAGAAAAAGAATCCAAATTGTAAAGGAGAAAGTAAAACTGTCATTCGCAGATGACATACATATGATATATAGAAAGCCTCAAAGAGTCCACCAAAAAACTATTAGAACCAGTAAGTGAATTTAGTAAACAAGCAGGATATAAAATTAATATTCAGAAATCAGTTGCATTTTTATACAATGATAACAAACTATCATAAAGAGAAATTTTTTAAAAATCTCATTTATAGTTGCATCAAAAACAATAAATACCTAGGAATATATTTAGCCAAGGAAGTAAAAAAACAAAAACAAAAACAAAAAACTGTACTTGGAAAATTATAACACATTGACGAAAAAAATGTAAGAAGACATAAATAAATGGAAGTATATATCATGCTCATGGATGAGAAGAATTAACATCGTTAAAATGTTCATACTATCCAAAGCAATTCAATGCAAATATCCATACCATTTTTCACAGAAATAGAACAAATAATCCTAAAATTTGTATGGAACCACAAAAGACCTCGAATAGCCACAGCAATCTTGAGAAAGAAGAAAAAAGTTGGAGGTATCATGCTACATGATATCAAATTATAATACAAGGCAATTGCAATCAAAACAGCATGGCACTAGAATAGAAACAGACTCATAAATCAATGGAACAGAAGAGAAAGCCCAGAAATCAACCCATGCCTATATGGGCAATTAATTTATGGCAAAGGAAGCAAGAATATACAATGGAGCAAAGACAGTCTATTCAAAAAATAATGTTAGAAAACCTAGACAGATACATGCAAAAAATGAAACTAGACCACTTTCTTATACCATATACCAGAATAAAATCAAAATGGATTAAAGACTTAAATATAAGTCCTAAAACCATATAACTCCTAGATGAAAACATAGGCAGTAAACTCTCTGACATTGTGTAGTAATATTTTTTTCTGATATATCTCTTTAGGCAAGAGAAACAAAAAGAAAAAAAATTAACAAATGGGACCACATCAAATTAAAAAGTTTTTGCACACCAAAGGAAACCATCAATAAAACGAAAAGACAACCTACTAAATAGAAGAAGGCATTTGTCAATGATACATCCAATAAGGTGTTAATATCCAAAATTATTAAAGAACTCGTACAACTTAACACCAAGAAAACAATCCATTTAAAAAATGGGCAGAGGACCCGAATAGACATTTCTCCAAAGAAGATGTACAGATGGCCAATAGACGTATGAAAAGATGCTCAATGACACAAAACATCAGAGAAATGCAAATTCAAACCACAATTAGATATCACCTCATACCTGTCAGAATGGCTATCATCAATAAATCGACAAAAAGTGTTGGCAAAGATATGGAAAAAAAAGGAAACCCTCATGCACTGTAGGCAGGACTACAAATTGATGAAGCCACTGTGGGAAACAGTGTGGAGGTTCTTCAAAAAATTATAAATATTACTACCTTGTGACCCAGCAATTTCATTTCTGAAAATTTTTCTGAAGAAATCCAAAAGACTAATTGGAAAAGATATATGCACCCCTATGTTCACTGAAGTGTTATTTACAATAGCCAAGATATGGAAGCAACCTGAGTGCCCATCAACAGACAATTGGATAAAGAAGTGGTACATCTATAATGCAATATTACTCAGCCATAAAAAGAAAATCTTACCATTTGCAACGACACAGATGAACCTAGAGGGTATTACGCTAAGTGAAATAAGTCAGAGAAAAACATACTATAGGATTTCACTTCTTTGTGGTATCTAAAGAACAAAATAAGTGAAAAAAGCAAAACAAACAGACTCATAGATACAGAAAACAAACTGATGGTTGCCAGACCGGGAGGAGCTGGGGCTAGATTAAAAAAAAAAAAAGAGAGAGGGGATTAAGAAGTACAAATTGGTAGTTACAAAATCATCCCAGGGATGTAAAGTACATAGGAAATATAGTTGATAATATTGTAATAACTATGTATGATACAAAGTGGCTACTAGACTTATTGGGAGGATCATTTTATAAATTATGTAATGTCTAACCATGATACGATACACCTGAAACTAATATAAAATAATATTGAATGTCAATTATAATTGAAAAATAAAAAATAAAATAAAATACTAAAAATGTAGATTTTTAGAAAACAAAAAACAAGCAAAATAAAACGATCCCTTATGAAATTTGGCATTTTTGGAAGGACTAGATGAAGGGCTTGTAACTCTGATTAAACAACATAAATTAAACTGACCAACCATGTATACTGATGAACTAGCAATTCTGGTTGGTCAACTATCTAAAACTATTTAAAAGAAAGCAAAAGACAAAGCTGTCAAAATCATGAACTTACAGCTCCAGAAACTAAGCAGTCAGGTCAGACCTCCCCAAAGGTCTCTTAGATAAGTGGAGAGGGGAATCTGTTTTTGTTGTAGAAAGCCCCACAACCTTAAGAAAGATGTAGAAAACTGAAATGGGAATTAGGAAAAGAAAAGAAACAGAAGCAAATATTGGGCTTCCCTAAGAATTATAAGAGGGAATTTCCCCTTGTCCTGACTAATTCTTTAGGAGAAATTGAAATTACTGTAAAAGGGGAAATTATTAAGGCTCTTGTTACTGGAGCTACTTTATCTGTTCTTAACCCCACCCAATTAAGTTGCTCTCTCCCTCAGAGTAAAGCTTCTGTACAAATGGTAGGGACATCTAATCAACTGTCCTCAGTTTTTAAATCAGAACCTGTTCCCTTCCTATTAGGGACTGTTATGGGAAACGTACATTTTTACTAGTCAAATCTGCACCAATTCACCTGATAGGGAGAGATTTACTTAAAACTTGTGATGCATATATCCTTTTCTCCGAAGGGTGAAATATATTTAGAACTAAATGAATCAGATACTGAAGAAATTAGAAAATAATGATTTTAAAGGAAACCCCACAAGAGAAAACTAATCTTGGGACTGAACATTTGTCACAGGACATTTCTATGCAAATTTGAGCCCTTAGATATCATCAAGATTAAGCCAACCAGTCCTATTAAAATAACTATTGACAATACCTTGCCTCTAGTTAATATTCACCAATATTCTTCAAGACCTGATGCACTAGCTGGAATTAAGCCCATTGTACAAGATTATTTTAAAAGGGGGTTTATAATTCCATGTATTAGCCCCTGTAATTCTTCTATCCTTCCAGTAAGAAACCAAATGAAAGAGGATGAAGATTTGTACAGAATCTCAAAGCCATAAATCAAATAGTTATTCAAGACATCCTGTGGTTCCAAATCCACATACCCCATTATCAACCATTCCTGTAGACTGCCAATATTTTTCAGTAATAGATTTAGGTAGTACCTTTTTCAGCATTCCCATAGATAAAGACAGTGAAAATCTCTTTGCCTTCACCTGGGAGGATCGCCAATTTCCTCCCAATCTGCCTGGGAAATATACAGAGAGTCCCACCTCTTTCTCTTAAACACTAAAAACTAATTTAAATGATGTTGATGTCCCCAGAGATTCCACTCTAATCTAATATGTGGATGATTTACTTTTATTCTCTAGGGCATTACTAGATTGCCGAAAGGACACAATTTACCTATTATAACAACTATCTACAAAAGGATAAAAGGTATCAAAAGACAAACTTCAATTTTGTTTGTCCCAAGTACAACACCTTGGCCATCTCATGTCTAAAGATGGTCCACTGATTGATCCTGAAAGGTTCGGAAGAATCCCATCCCTTCCTCTTCCAAAAATAAGCAAACGGCTTTAAGGATTCCTAGGTCTGACTGGATAATGTGGCAATTGGGTTCCAAATTTTTCGTTAATGGCCTCTATATGTCTTGTTAAAAGCAGACCGACCTGATCAAATTCAATGGAGCCCAGAAGGGAAACAAGCTATAGAAGCTCTAAAGGAAGAATTATCTAAAGCTCACACTTTGGGGTCCCCTAATCATAAACTTCCCTTCTTCCTTTTCATACACGAAAATAAAGAAAATGCTTTAGGAGCTCTAAACATGGGGGCGTATCAGAAACATGGAGATCTTCCTCGATCTGTAGGATATTACAGCCGTAATCTGACTCAGTACCAGGAAGGCTCCCTTTCTGCATGAGGGCCTTCTCTGCTGTAGCCATGTGATGCAAACACACAGAAGAGTAGTTATGGGCTCTCCTTTACCAATTTATGTTCCTCATTCTGTTGAATCTTTATGAGCTCTCGTCACACTCAACACTTCTCTTAGTGTACTGATTTCTTATGAAGTATTCCTGCTTTCTGTACCTAATATTACTTTAACGCAATGTAACAGCCTTAACCCAGCAACTTTATTACCTACCGGATGAAAACATCACTATTGTGATTTACAGGAAACTCCTATTGATAATGGTGACTTTATTTGGTTTACAGGTGGTCCTTACCTGAAAGATGAACAGGGACATTACTGAGCTAGACACGCAATAACTTCCATCATGAACATAACTGGAAGTTCTTATTTACCTGAAATAAGATTTGCCCAGAAAGTCAGATTCATTGCTCTAACTCAGGCTTGTCAATTGGCCAAAGATCAAATAGTCAGTATTTACAGTGATAATTGCTCTGTGTCTGGTGCAGCTCACGACTTCAGAATGTTATAGAAACAGTGGAGCTACTTAACTTCCTCAGGACAGCCCAGAAAGGATGAAAAACAGGTTACAGCATTATTAGATGCCACGCGACAACCTAAACAATTGGCTGTTCTAAAGCTGCAACCAAGGAAACAAAAAGAAACCATTTAGCTGACGCTGCAGCTAGACAGGCAGCACTGAGCAGCCAAAATATCCAGACCTAAGAATGTTCCTTGATTCCTATTAAATGAATAAAAGACTCTTTTACAGTTCCAATAGACAGCTACAGAAGAAGAAAAGAGGATATGGCAACAAAAGAGGGGAACATTTGACCCAGACGAACAGATATGGCTTGGACCCAATCAGAAACCAATCTTACCTATAGGGGCTCCACTGCCTATGCTTTAATATGCACATGAGCTAACACATTGGGGTCCTGAATAGACGATTTCATGGAAACCTCCCGCTGTGCCTCATAAAGTGTATAACAGATGTTCAATCTGTCCAGAATATAACCCTGGAAAACCACTCCATGGGTCCCAATTACATTCCCACTTCCTTTAGGTCCATTTGAGGTATGGCAATTGGATTTTATCCAAATGCCAGTATCTCAGGGATACAAGTATGTATTAGTTACGATTTGTATGTCTTCTCAGTTGAGACAGTTCCTTGCAGGAGAGCAACAGCATTAACGGTAGATAAATTGTTACTGGAAAAAATAATTCCCAATTGGGGAATTTCCTCTGAGTTACATAATGACCGAGGGACTCATTTCACTGCCAAACAATGCAATACATCCATAACATTTGGCCTATTCCACATCATTTTCATTATGCTTACCACTCCAGTCCTCTAGACTGGTGGAACGTACCAATGGTACAATCAAAATTCAACCAGTTAAAATTTCAGAAGCTTTTAATCTCCCCTGGGCAAAAGCTTTCTCTATAGTACTCCTCAACCTGAGAGCCACTCCTCTTCGTAAACATAACCTTTCTCCTTATGAAATAGTCACTGGTTACCCTATGCATCTGGATGAAGGGGCGTATGAACCAGCCTTACTAACAGGAGACAATCTACTTTATTGTCAAGGTTTATTAACCAGCTTAAAGGGACTGATAAACTAACTGATTTCAAAGACCATGGCTTACAACCAGGAGATTTGGTCTATTAGAAAAGACATTAAATAAAAGACTTTCTCCATCCTTATCAGGCGTTACTAACTAATCTACGAGCAGCCGAACTTAAAGGAGTTAACTCATGAATTCACATTTCTCACTTTAAAAAGGCACCTGATTACAAATGTACCCCTACTTCTGTCTCTGATAATTGCCTCCACCTACAGCAGACATTACAGACTTTTCAAGAATGAAAACCCACCAACAGAGAAGGCAGACAGCTATCCCAAGACATTGACAAGGCCTGTATGCCCACAAACAGATGTTGAATTCAAGCACATTTGTTTAATCATTTTTTTTGTCTGCTAATAATAATAGCTAAACTTGTTCTTTGACCTTCTCTCAAACCTTACTCTTATATGACCTAATTATTAATGATTGATGAAGATATATAAAATTCTTATATTATTATCCTTATGAAGATTTCCTAATGGAAACAATATCTATCTCCCTGGACCCCCTGCCTTACTGGATACGAAAATTTTAACTTGGGTATCTGCTAATCTTTACATCTATTAAACAATAATATTTTGATTTTCTGTTATGGTAAAGAAGCGACCACCTTGTTAGCTGTGCATTAGTTTTCTCCTACCATAATATAAACTTTGGTATATTTTTCCCCGGATGTGTCTATTATAAAGGACCCGTCTTGGACAAATACCTTCAAGAACACCTCCCTGATAATTCCCATGATAGAATTATATATGGATCTAATTTAAATGAGTGTTGTAGAGCTATAGAAATGGATGGTTAAAAAAAAAAATTAGGAAAAATACCTGAGTGTGATGCTTTGTAGCAGCCTACCTAGCCTGTTATAGTATATCTTGTCCTCAGACTCACCAGCTCTGCTCTTGTGGCTATATGCCCATAAAACAGGGAGGGGAAATCAATGGGTCCCCATTTCAGAAATTATTCGAATTACTTGGTGGGTAGATATGTCTATAACTACCTCACCCTCCTTGCATTCTGGATGCTTGTGGGAAGCCCTATGGAATACTCAAACTCTAGCTCACTTTGGGATTACCTCTATTCATTTAACTACGGTATGGGAAACATTTTGGGGTCCATTCAGTATACCCCAATTGCTCCGAGGCCATGGCCAGCCAATGGCAACAACATTTCTGGTAGATTCAATAACACTGTCCCCCTCTAAGAAATAAGAGGGGACTACTTGGAGGATTAGGGGCTGGTATTGGTATGTGGGGACAAGCTGAATTTGCAGTTAATGAAGAGTCATTTGTTAGAAAACTTTATCTAAAAGAGGGAATGTTATTTCAAGAAGAAGGAAAAGAATGGGAAGCAGCATGGAAAGACAACGAGGCTTTAGCTCAATGGATAGAACAGACTCAACAGACTGTAAAAGCTCATGTACAAACCCAAAAATGGGAATGTGCCTGTACCCTGGCTCAACAGGGCCTATTATCTATGTTGTTGCAAATACAATCTGAAGTAGCTATGAAATAATGGCTGACTATAAAGGGGAACAGAAGCCCAGGCAGGACATTTACAGGACTCATATGGTCCTCCTGGATTTTGGAAAAATTTATGATTTATGATGTTGTATCATAGAAGTCCAAACACTTAGGTTAAATCTTAAGCTAAGATTTTTAGTAGTTCAACTGGCTGGTATAGGGCCCATTCTTAATAACAGTAGAATAGTTTCAATGGGAAGTATACAGGCCATATTAAAAAAACAATAGCAAATGCGAACCTGTCTCATTATCTGTTTGTGAAAATTGGACAAGTGAATGGTTATGTCCCCAGTCTATATGGAATTCTGTATTTCCCCAATCCTGGCCTATTGTAACTACCCCAACAAATAATAATATGTGGTATACAGGAAGGGGACATTTTGCTGGTCAGGGTTAGAAAACTTTTCTGTTATACTAAGTGACTTCTGTTGTAATGACACCAAGTTTACATGAAATACTTCAGAATATGGTGTAATACTGAAATATAAGCAAAATAACTTTGCCTGAGGTTAATGAAACCTACCATAATATCGATACTGAAAATCTGGTATATTGGAAAATTAAACTTAATACTCCCTATGAAGTCATTTCTATGGAAATTAATTGGTCAGGAGAAAAATTAGAGCTTCTGGATAATGAAATAGTAGAAAGTCTTCATTTATCTGGCCAAACTTATCATAAGGCACAAACGGCAGTAGACAAGGGAGGAAATATTATTAGCTTAATAAAAAATTATGATGATTCATGTAAAGTGTTCTTTGGTCAGCTGGGATGTTTGTTTTCCCCAGATTCATCCTTGTCTAGTATTCTACATTTTCTGTTCCTAATCGTGTTATTGGTTTAATGCTTTTGCAATTGTTTCTGCTATGTAAATGTTATACTCCATGCATAAAAATAAAACTTAAGATAAACAGCAAAAAAACTCAGAGCATGTAAGCTCAAAGTTTAAAAATGATCCAGAATATAGGATCTCACTGCTTCCCATTCCCACCTTTCTTTCTGAAAAATTCAGCTTTGACGCCATCCAAGGTTACAGTTTTGCCCCATTTCCAATAGAACACCTTCCTTGAAAAAGGTCAGTCATTGACTTTGAAGTTGTCTATTGTCTTTGTACATCCATGATAACATACTTTTGAAATGTAACCTTTTCTAGACCCCTTAAAGGCACAACCACCAGCACAGGACCACTGTAAATGTTAACTATCCTTTACCGTAAATGTTAACTATCCTGTGCTGTAAATGTTAACTATCCTGTACCCACCAATGTAAAAAAAGGCTCTCTCCATTTTGTTTTTTAAGCCAGACTCAGAGATTTCCTGGCTTTGCTTTCTCCTGCCTTTCTATTCTACTACCAATGAATTTCATGTAACCCTTCCACCCCGCCTCCCACCCCGCTTTGATTAGCTGCAAAAACTGCCATTCTCCAGAGCAATATCTCAATGTGCTGAGATTCTGCTTCCCAGCAATTGTCAGGGTGGCTTAAACTCTTACCAGACTTTTTCTTAGGCTGAACTTTCTTCCATGATTCCCATTTTACAGAAAGTGAAACTGAGGCCCCAGGAGGTCAGGACCTGCTCAAGGTCACAACTGTGTCAGTCCCACCACACTGACATCCCATAAGGACCTGTCTGCTCTTCCCTGGTCAGCCCAGTTTCCCGGCCTTCTCTACCGTACTAAACTGCTGTGTCATTCTGGAGCAGGAAATCATTGGTGAAAGTGAAAGAACAGGAAGAGAAAACCGTCGCTTTAAAGTCCAGAAACAATATAGGGACCCACACGCAGATATACTTCCTGGTCATGGTTACTCAGCACTTTGTGGGGATCTTGGGGCTGATGGGCGGGGGTGCGGCGGGCCTTTACCAAGAACTCAGCCCCGCCTAGGCGGCCTCTTCTCGAGCCTGGCAGCATGCCATTAAGGCGTGGTTGACCCCTTCCCAGGTAACACTGTGGCTCTGGGGTTGGCCCCACCGCCTCCCCACGCCGTTCATGGTGCATGCGCCCTTTAGGTCGCTCATAGCCCCACAGATCCCCACTTCCAGCTAGGGTGCCGAAAGGGAACGGTGCATAGGGCTCCAGGCCCACTGGGTTTCTGGAGCTCTGACCCGCATCCTGCAAGCCCCGCCCCATCCCCGCCCCCGGCGGCCGTCCCGCTTCTCTCCCGCGGCTCGCCCGACTCTGGGAGGCGGGACCTGGTCCGGCGTCTTGGCGGGCGCAGGAGGCCGGAGCGAGCGCGCTCCCGCCGCACGCACGCCGGGCGCGTCCGCCCGCCGCCCGCCCACTCCCCCGTCACTATAAAGGGAAGGCGGGCTGCAAGCTCTCCCAGCGCGTATATCGCTTTGCATCCGCGTTCATCGTTTCTTACGGTCGCTGGTCAGACCTCAGCCGCCAACATGGTGAAGCAGATCGACAGCAAGGTATGCGCTCCCGGGAAAGGCCAGGGCGCGCGCGCAGCCTCGGAGACTGGGGGAGGCGATAGTCTGGCGGCGGGCAGGCCGCCCCTCCGCATCCCTGGAGGACGGGGACGCGGTGACTCGGCCTGGGACTGCGAGAAGCCCGAGGTCGGGCGCACCCGAGGCGCCGGGGCATGCCCTGGAGGAAGGGAGAAGGGCGAGGTCCCCTGAGGGCGGAGTCGGGTGCCCAGAGCGCCGGGATGATGCCAGTGCGCGTGGAGAGTCTGGGTGCCCCCTTACTGCGCCTCCTGCATCTCCAGTCTGGAAAACCTCGGTTGTTGAAGGGATGCAGGGAGGCTGTCTTTGGCCCGCATCTGTATCCAGATACGAACCTGAGCGAGGAGATGGAGGGCCCCTGGGAGAAAACACGGGGTTGCTGGCCGCCACTCTCTTCCCAATAATCGGCGCTGGGTTGGGTGGGCTTTCTAGGAGCGGGTCTAGGCCGGAGACCCCCGGCCTCCTCCATCACTCCCAGGCCCCAGAGATGACGCGTGTTGTATGGTCGAAAAGGGTGCGGCTCCGGGCCAGAGACCCCCCACCTCCACCCCACCCCCTGGCCTATACCAGTCTGGCCCCGTGTCCAGAGGGGCCCAGGTGGCCACAAGGAAGTGTGGTTCGGGTCGCGCCCTGGGGACTCCTCCCTCTGCCGCGCTGGGCGTGTTTCCGGCAGCACTGGCTTTGGAATGACTCAGTCCCCAACGCTGGGCCTGAGGGCCTCTGCTGCCCTACCCATCTGATTCACCCACTCTCAGTGGGTCTCACTGAAGCCAGGAGTACCCCTGGGAGCAGCCACTCACTACTGTGTGCTCGTCGGCCTTCGGGTACCCAGATGGTGGTTCTGTCCTTTTAGGAATGCCCAAGGCAAAAAGTGTTCCACGTTAGAGAGTTATTGCGGGCCTAATATACTGCTCCGAAAACTCAGAGCTTAACATAGTGTCCAGTATACTGTAGCCACCCAAGAAATGTTAAATGCAGAACTAGAAAAGTGAGTGGGAGAAAATTGATGCTCGAACAGTGGGAGACCTTTCGAAAGCATTTGTTTACCCTGCGATACTCCCACCCCCAATAAAGCAGGGGAAAGGTGGTTCCTCACCTGCAAAGCTTGAGTGGCGGGACCTGTTAGATGCTGGGGCAGGCTTCGGCAACAGAAGTTTCTCTGTAATGGTCCCTTATTGTTTTTGTTACTTTTATGATCAGAACGTGTATGATCATTGTAGAAATTCTGGGAAGAGATCTTATATTTCCTAGAAGCGACCACCAAGTGATTGATATTATTTTGTATATATTGTTTTGTTTTTGAGCCTTTTTTTTCTCCCCTAATTTAGCCTGAACCCTTTACATGTAATTAGTCTGTAATCATGTCAGTTATCTGAACTCATTGCTGGGCATTTAGGCAGTTTCTTCGGTGAATAGTTTATTCAGAACGTTTTGTACAGAGTTCAGGATGTTTCATTACGTTAGGGTCTGGAGGGCAGTGATTGGGATGTGAACCTTTCACAGTTTGTAAATGCCCCCAAGAAGCTTATGAGAGTGCTCCTTGCCCTTTAATGCTGACTTCCTCCCCACCCCCACCCCCCATAACTTTAGCCAAATTATTAGTAAGAAAAATTCTCATTCTCATTTGAATATTTTCAACTATTAGTGACCTTTTTTTCTCCTACATGTGTTGATTAGCAAATTGTAGCCTATTATCTGCTTGTCCTTATGAATTTTTTCCTATTGGGATTTTTTTAATTATGAACTTTTATATTAAAATTAGCAACTCTCTCATTTGTTGAAAAGAGATCCTTCAGTTTTGTTCCATGTACTTTTTCCTGATACCTAATGAGTGACACAGTTTATGGGTGGCAGGAGAGGTTTTCCAGGGTCTGTGAACCTCCTCAGTGTAGCCTAAAAGGTGAAACAGGTGAGAACCCATTAAAGGATTGAGAAGACCTTTGAGGGGTCTGAATTGTCAAAATTCATACACTACAAACAGAAAACTGATTAATTTTGGGAGCATACCTTTCAGTCTCCCTATTTTCATTATCATAGTTGTGGCACCCTCCCCTCATCAATAAGAAGATAAATAAGAGTGATGGGAAATTTGTTCCTCAAAAAAGCACTACAGCCTCAGGCCCAAGGGCCCTGATAATCAGTTGATCTTCAAAATTGTAATCCAGAGTCACTAATCAAACGTTAAACTAATTTGAACATTACTTGTAAATGAATATCGAATACACTTCAGAATTTTGTCCTGATAGATTAACGTTGGTGCCATTGGCCATCCAAGACAACTAAAGTGCTGGTGGTTTGGAGCCACTGGGATCTATTTCAGATACAATTGGGATAATGTGATGAGGAAGAAATCAGACACATATTTTGTTTTTTAATAGCAGCTGCTATTTATTAAACTCCTATCTTCTATACACAGGCATTTTGCTAAATACTTTACGGACCACTCCTCTGCTTATTAATTACCTTTGGAATGGGTATGTTTAGGAAAAGAGGTTCTATATTCTGCTGTTATCTACCCCAACTACTTCACTTTGTTTTCAAAATATTTATGTCAGTAATGGGAGCCTTTATTAAACTTCATTTTTAGTTTCTGGGAGCTATAAATTGTGGTTTGCTTCTTAGTAAAATAATCTTGAATCATTTTCAAACTTATGTATGTTTTAGGCAAACTTAGCATCAAGAGAAGAGAATTTGTGAAATCTAGACATACTTGGTTCTGTAACTCATGTTCATTTAAGCCAAAAGTTATTGTTGGGTATCTTTTTTTTCTTTTCAGAACTTTAGGTGGTTTTGCTTGAATTAGATTCAGAATTGTTTTGGGAATTCCTTGAGAGCGTTTGAAGTACAGTCAGCGTTGAAAGTAATCCTACCAATTATTTACGGAGGACTAACCATGTTCACAAAGCAACATATAGTTGACCCTTGAACAACACCAGGGGTTAAGGACACTGACCCCCGCACAGTCAAAAATCCACAGAGAACCTTTAACTCCCCAAAACTTTACCTAATAGCCTGCTGTTCACCAGAAATCTTACCAACAACATAAACAGTCAATTAACACATATTTTGTATGTTATATACCATATTCTTACAATAAAGTAAGCTAGAGAAAAATATATTTATATTTAGGAAATCATAAGGGAGAGAATGCATTTGCAGTACTGTACATATTTATTGGGGGAAAAAAATGCATGTAGGTGGACCCATATAGTTCAAACCCATGTCAGCTGTATTTATCTGAGCAGATAGTGTCATTCCTTGACTTCATTCCTGTCTTACCTGGATCTTCCTTGTATAGAATGGCTGTTTGACCTTCTAAAAATTACCTTAGGAAAGGCTTTGAATGAAATTCATCTAGAAGACTCAGTGATGATTTGGAAATATAACTTCTGTACTTCTAACTTAACTCTGTCCTCCACACCCGAAGGTAGGATGGGAGTTTGTATTGGCATAACTTAAAAGGTTACAGAAGTCATGGTGTGCCAGTCTCAAAACACCTTTTATGAATTTTTTTCCTAAAAACAAAATATGAAGTAGAAATTAGAAATCTAAAGAGGCAACTGAACTTCAGAAGCATTCACTTTAGATTTTAGTGGTGCTTTATTTACTTTCCTTTTTTATTTGACCAGATCTGATATGATTCTTAGCTTTCAAAGGAGGGGAATGTTAGTTTTTAATTAAGCCAATGTGACCAGCATTTTTCCCTTGAAGAAAACCCAGACTTCAGATATAGATGTTTGTGTTTTGATTTCTCTTCGTTGCCTGGGTTTTGATTAGCCGTCACTGACTAATTGTGGTTAAAATGAGGTTAGGTTCCTAGGGTTACAATATCAAGACCATTGGTAAATTTTTCAAGGAAGTTGGTGGTAAGGGATTTCTTGAACATTTCTGCTGGTGGAACTTTATTTAACATGCATTCCTTATGAGGAAATAAAACTTTCATTTGGTCAACAATGAGGACAGGTTTTGAGATAAAGGGCAAAAATTAACTATCAACTGTACAATATCAACTCTGGAAACTCCATTAGAAAGAATATAAGGATATATGTATGCTTTACTGTTAAATTGTACACCTGAAGCTTATTAGAGTTTGTTAACCAATGTCACCATAAATTAAAAAAAACAAGGAAATATGCTAAATGTCAGCCAGAGACTGAGGGTTTAGAGGGTATTATTTTCCTTGATACTTTTTTGAGCTTTCGGATCATTCCAGCATAGAAAATATTAGTTTAATCAAAAAGTGTTAGCTTTTTTTCTTAACCGGTAGTGTTATAGTTGGCAAAACTGTGCCCTTGTGACTTCAAGTCACCCCTTGTCAGTTGATAAGCATGTAGTGAACATCTACAACATAGATTTGAAGTGGAAACTTTTTAATGCAAATGTCTGTTTTTTTCTTAAGCTTAGTGTGGATATAAATTAACCAATATTTTATAAAATATTCATGAAGACATGAATATTGATATGCTGTACACAGATTTGTTTCATCTTATCTAATACTAAAACCAACATTGTAGGGTTTTTCATAGTTTGTTTTGTTTTTTAATTAAAAAATAGGCCTTGAAAGCAGGACCTTCGAATTGTGCTTTATCGGGTTTTATTGGCTTTTTAACACGTATGCCTTTTTCTCATCTTAGGATGCTTTTGAGGAAGCCTTGAGCAGTGCAGGAAGTAAACTCGTTGTAGTTGACTTCTCAGCCACGTGGTGTGGGCCTTGCAAAATGATCAAGCCTTTCTTTCATGTGAGTATTAAACAACGTCTGCCTTATAAGGAATTTGTTATTTAGATTGGTGGTCACAAAGCCAGGAAAGAAGGACAGACAGTTAAAGGGTTTGGGTTTTTTTCTTGATGTTGGATCTTTGATCTAAAAGGAATAGTGTAACATTTGAGCTTCGACACGTATAGCCCATTGAAGATAACTTTCAGAAGCTAATTTTGTTGTCTTAAATGTTTTTGCTTTTCTTTAAGTTGAGACATGGGCCCTGCCCTATTTGAAATTCAGTCTTCAGAAGTCAGTGTACCAAATCATTTCATACTAGGAGGAATATGATTCAAATGAAATGTACATCCTTTATGCTTACCTGCTCCCTAGTCTAAATTTTTGGATCTTTAATTTCCATCAAGTTTCCATTTAAGAAGGTTGAGTATATTGATTGCCATTACTGGGTTCTAAATCTTTGTGTATTTTTCATTTTAAATTTTCCAGTCCCTCTCTGAAAAGTATTCCAACGTGGTATTCCTTGAAGTAGATGTGGATGACTGTCAGGTACGTGGCTGGAAATTCAGAATTACTGCTGAACGTTTCACATTGACTTTTTTCTGAGTTGCAAGTGATTGTTTTCATAAATATGTCAAATAATACTAGAACTAAAGCCCTAACTAAAAAGTTTTGTTCTAGAAGAATAGGTAATTGTAAAAATCATGAATATAACCCTATATCTCGGGAACTATGTATATATCACATCGTAAAATAAGCAGAAAAATAGATGGTTGAGGCTTCTGTACCTTACTTACCAGTTACTCATCTTTCTAAAAGCCTACACATTCTACTGAACATTTTGAGGTGCTCCGTACATAGAAACTGAATTTGACCATGACAGCTAAAGCCAGGGAGTGGATGGTATCACCAAATCGGGAGACCACCTTTAAAGTTCTTTGTGAACTAACAGCATGAGAAAGTATATTTGCAAACTTATCCTAGTATTGGTTGATTTACATCCACTAGGAAAACCCAAATGGTTTCAAGAACAAACACCAAGATGCCTAGTAGAGAGCTGAGAGGATATTTAGGGGGGAAATTCCAGGTTGGTTTTAATTAACAAATGCCTGTTCAGCACTTTTTGTGCGAGGCACTGTTCTCTGTGCTTTACAAGTATTGATTCATTTAAACCTTGGTGTTCTCATCCCCATTTATAGAAGAGAAAAACACAGAGAGGTTATTTATGGAGGTGCAGTGGCAGAGCGAAGATTTAAGATGAGGTCATTTGGCTTCCCAGCCCTTGCTGTCACCACCACACTTTAGAGGAAGTTCTGTCATGTGGTATGTGCAGACCGGGTTCCCAGCACGTGACCTTGCCTCTCACCCAGCCCGCTGAACTAGGAGAGCCCGCTGAGACGTACCACCTGGGGGCTCTTTACAGATAGGTGGGCCTTTTTTCTTAGCCCCAGTGGGGCAGGAGGGCTTTAGGGTATGATGTGGCAATGAAGGTGCTAGACCTTGGTACCAGAACTGGCACAATGACTTCTGCTTTAGATTACTCTCTCCTTCCTTGAGCTTTGTTTTTCCTCTATGATCAGATCTTAATATGTCCCCCATTAACCTGTCAAGTTTCCTTATTCATTGAGCAAACACAGGCTATTGATAAAAAGACTAAAGGGGCAATAAAAGCTGGTATATAGCTGTACTTTCTAAACCTATGAGGAAGGAACTACCAACACCACCTTGCTTAATCTCAGCACATTTTTCTTATTCCATGTCTGTGCCTTTGCTTATACCATCGTCTTTACCCAGCCCATCTTTTCATTTCCCATCTGATAACCTCTTCTCCAGTTTACACCCCAAACTAGATTAGTTTTCCTTCCTCTGTGTCCCCATGATGTCCTCTGCCCTTCTTTTCCTCTTGTGTGTATAGTAATGGGGGCAGGGGGGTCCTGCTTCTAGGCTACTTGCTTTATTTCTGAGCTCTGTTCCTCATCAGCTCTCCAGGTATGGGTAAGTTTTTATCTTTTCTGTGCCTCAGTTTGATCTCTGCAAAATGGCACTGTTAATCCAACATCATAGGGTAGTCAAGGTTAAAAGTACTCATTGACTCTTGGCTATTACTATAATGACCTCTTTGTCCTTTACCATCAGTTCCCTCTTATGCATCTTGTTTCTTCACCAAGCTCACCTGCCTTGCATGCTGTAGGTGCAGAATGAATGTTGTATGGTGGTTAAGTTATTGGACTGATGCATCCCAGAGTTTTAGAAGAAAAACTGAGAATAAATAGCACATGTTTGTGAGAAACACCTTGCTCCCTGTTTTAACCTAAGTCTCACCATCTTATCTTTTCTATGATCACCTTAACCAGGCAAAAATGGCACCTGGGAGGAAGTAGAGAAACTTCCTAGTGCTGACCCTGTCACACAGCAACTGGATGCATTTTTATTTGAAAGCCATTCCCTGTGCTAGGTGCTGTGGTAAGCTTTCTGCGAACCTTATGTCATTTAATCCTCACGGTAACTATGAGAAGTTTTTTAGCACCCCCACCGAACAGATTATCAGGCTGTAGCACAGAAGGAGAAGCAGGTCAGACAAGGCAGAGCCAGTGGACTGTGCTGGACCAAGGACAGATGCTCTTACTGCCTCGGTCCAAAACCTTTGGCAAGTAGATGTACAGAGGAGTCAAGGACTTCCGTATGCCAGGGCTGTTTTTTTCATATCTAGTTGGGATACTCATAATCACCCTGAAAGTTTCCACAGCTTGAAGTGACCCTCTCACAAACTGGGACCTTTAACTTCCTAAAGATTAAGCAACATATGGTATCTTTTTCTTGGAATATCTTTAATGACTATTACAACCATCTAAATAGCTTTATGAATCTGTTGCAGAGTTAAAAATTGAACTAATCCCACAACCCTTTGGACAGCACATACACGTAGCAGCAATCTCTGTCAGCTCCTACTCACCGGGTCATTCAGCAGAATTACCAAGGCAGGCAATTCAAACAAAAGGCAGTTTGTTAAACAAGCAGTGGGTTATTTTGTAAATTACACATGTGGATCTTCGTTTTGCTTTGGAATGTTAGGTAAAACCAACGCCTCGTTTCGACTCTAAAAGAATACAGATAAGGGATAAAAATTACATAGATGTCATTTCTGAAAATTAGATCATTAACTAGATGGACTGTTTAATGACTGAATTAGTTTTTAAACTTTTATGCAGGTAATTCCTGACCATGAACTTCAGACCCAGGATCTTTTATGTCTTTGGGGCAAGAAACATACAGTTTTACTAGAAGGAGCTATAAACACTTGATAGGAAAAAGTTATCTTTTAGTTGTAATAGATTCAAATAGACAAGTAGGGGGCACGGACATATAAGTGGTTCACAAAGAAAATAATTTGGTATTCATAGAAAAGTATAAGTACTAACTCTTTTGGAAATGATAGACTGATGTTATTTCTTTTTAACAGTAGACTACTACTCAACTCTTTGCAGAGTATGATACTTTTGTAATTAAAATAAGAAACAAAGTAATTTAGACATAATAGTTTTACAGCCTTTTAGAATGATACTATGTTTCTATTTTGATTAGATGAGCCAGGAATGAGTTAATAGAAGTTACAGAAACCAATAAAATTAATAAGGTAAAAATGTCATCTTGTTACATTTACTAATAAAGATCTGAGACTAGGGAAAATTATAGGGACTTGAGGTTGGAGGGGGTGGTTGACTTCAAAGGAGCTGCTAAAATAAACTTTAGGGGAGTGAGGGAATTGTTTTGTATCCTGATTTTGGTGGCATTTATATTACTACATTTGTCAAAATTCAGAGCTTGTACACTCCCCAAAGAGTGAATTTTGCTACGTGTCAGATTACAATTCCAGACTGTTTACCAAAAAACAGGAAGTGGGGGTATTATTGGGCTAGCTTTCTGTTTCTGAGGGAAGTGATAAGAATGTTTTTAAAACCTCAAAGGTAATTTTTAACTCTGCATATCTTTCAAATCACTACAGAAATAGGCAAACTAGTCCATAGAACAAGTAGTAGAAAACAAAAGTAAAAAATTAACTTTAGACAGTAAAGATTAAGTATTAGTTATGAAACTACTAAATTTTCAGGAACAGAGATGATTTTAATAGGTGTACTGCTGGATGTTGACTCTGTTATTAAAATGACAGTATCCCCAAATTTGTCTAACTTTAACTCAATCTGACATTTTGGGGAAATTAATCATAATGTTCTGAAATAATATACTCAGGAAAATCCTGCAAAGTATTTTTAAAAAAATAATTGGGAGAGAAGCTGTAGAGGATGGGCTACATATTAGCTACATTAATTAAAACTGTAGCCAGAGTAGGTAATGTAGATCCATGGAATAGAATAGAAAGTCCAAAAAAATAAAACCAAGTCTGTTTAACTATTAATAGTGATTAACCATTTGGGGTTAAGATGTATCTCTACCTCGTTCTTTATTCCCCAGTAAAATCTAGAACAAATTTAAACAAAAATCCTAGAGAATACTGAACATATAGAGGTGATAGACACTGTCGACCACACTAACCACCCTGTCTACTGTAGTCTTAAGAACTTACCTGTTATTCACTTTTGCCATTGAGGAAATAGGCCTGAACCTATTTCCTTTCACACAACCAAAGTCTGATGCTAAATCAATAGTGCCCGGGCTTTTAGTGAATGGAGTAGGGAAGGGCTGATGGATTTGATTGTATGCAGTCTTAAACTGGATGGCAGAAATCATAATACTGATACATTGACACAAACTCCTTGGAAGGTAGTTGAATAGTATGTATCTAGGGTCTTTAAAAGGAGCATGTTCTTCCTCTTAGCAATTCTATTTATGGGGGTGGGGTTAGAACCAGAGTGTAAGAGATATTTATATATGAAGATTAAAGTATGTACATTAGGCGGAATCAAAGTCCTTTACATCTTGACCAGAGGATTAGTTAAGATAACGATGCATAAATATGGTGACTGCTATGGGACCATAAAAAAATCATTACATTTTCATAGGGTAAAGTTCATCATATGTATATTATACCCAATAACAATACATAGCATGGGTTTTATAAAGTACAATTAACTCTTGAACAATTTGGGAGTTAGAGGCACTGACTCCCCATGCAGTTGAAAATCTGTGTGTAAATTTTGATTCCCCCAAAACTTATTAACTAATAGCCTACTCTTGACCATGAGCCATACTGAGAACAAACAGTTGATTATCACACATTTTATATGTTACATATATTATATACTATATTCTTGCGATAAAATAAGCTAGAGAAAAGAAAGTATTCATAAGGAAAAGATAATACATTTCAAATACTGTATGTATGTAAAAATCCATGTATGAGTAGACCTACACAGTTCAAACCTGTGTTGCTCCAGGGTCAACTGTATGTATTTAGGTGCATGAATAAAATATTTACGGTAGCTAGGGGAGAATATAAATGGCTTTCCTCTTCCACTTTGCATAGAATATAAAGTTACTAATGTTATTTAAAAGTGAAAATGATCTTAAATCCAGCAGTTCCACTTCAAGGTTTTTGCCCAGGAATGTGTCTGAGAATTTATTCACAATGATGTACATAAACTGGAAATAACCTAAAAGCCCATTGTAGGGATTAAATTATGGAATGGACTCCAGTGGACCTTAAAAAAAAAATCACTTTCACATCTAATGAAAGAAAATTCTTAATGCTTTAAAATTTTACCATGTAAAGACATGGCAGAAGTCTTAAAAAATAAAGTATATGAAGACAGTTTAAAAACAACTTAAGAATGTACCTCGGCGTTGACACCAATTCTCTGAGCATTTTTTTTTTTTAACTTTTTAATGGTTTGTTTTACTGTAAGTTAAGCAGCTGTACCGACAAAGGAATGCTGATCTCTGGCGAGGTGAGGTCTAAGGCATCCAGAATCAGAAAACATTGACTAGACACAATCGCTTCCAGTGACTGGGAGCCAAGTTTTCTGCTCACAAAGCTTTGAGAGTGGCTTTTTCATCTAAAAGTGATCAGGGTCCAGGTCTTGTCATCTTGCATGCCTTCTGCCCTGATGCCACCGAGTTCCACTGCTCTGTAGAACTGCAGCGGGGAGAGAGTGGCTCATTCTTTCCAGAGCAGTGCCCTCCCGCCATGGATAGAAAGCAAAACCAACACTCCTGTTGTGAGGCTTCTGCCAACTATTTCCATGAAAGAGGATACCTAACCAGCAGCTTAAATTTGCCACATAGAGAGGGCAAGGACTGTAGGAAGCAGCTGCTCTGTCCCGTGCTGTGAGGGGTGAGCCCAGTGATCACAAACGTGCAAGTCTGAGAGGTATCTTCTAGTGGGCAACCCATCCAAAGATTTTTTTAAGCATTTTCATAAGCCGAGTAAAATAATCTGGACCAGATTCAACTCCATAGATGACCAGTTTTCAACCTTTTAGCTTAACCAGTCCGTCTACCCTTCTAATCTGTCATTGTCTGGGTTTCTTGGTTACTGATCCGCATTTCATCCAGGACTCTTTACATGTACAGTCATAGTCTTCCTGTCAAGTCATCACCCCATTTCAATCCTGGGTGCTCACCCTGCTAGGGAATCCCTGGAGTTATTAATTGGTGCAATTAATATTTTGTGATCTTCATTTTGACGATCTTATCATTTTCTTGATAACTTCTCTATAGTTTTTGTGAAGATTCGGTTTCTGGAACATAGGAGGCATTTGGTACATACTGGCCATTTTTATTCCAGCTATTACTCTCCTTATGCCTCTTGTTGCCAGCAGTTAAGGAAAAAGTAAAGGTTATCTGGTTATCTTCAAGCTAGGAACAATACACATGCAACTCCATCAAGATGCACAGCCACCGTTCCCAGGCTCAGAGGAGGTGAAGTTAGGCCAGCAGGTACCATCTGTTAGTGGCTCATCACAGAGACTGCTCCATTGTTAATTCTTCAACTCCCAAACTAGAAGTCATCACAGTGTTTGTAGTTGATTCTCCTCTCGTGAAAGTTCTTTGGTTTCCTTGCTCCGGCTCTGGGGACTCTGCCTCCTCAGTGCTTGTCCTTCAGTTTTTGCTGCTTAGGGGCCATGAAGTTCTCCATTTCTTACCTGACTCTCATTTCGGTGCCAAGGTGGCGTTGTCAATCCCTAAATGGACCTCTTTACTTGAAACACTTGTCCAAACCCAACCATTTTCATGGCGTTTCCCTCCAAACCTTGTATGAAGAAGATGTTGAGAGAGTGGGGAGCTAAAAGTTCTCACTTTGTGTTCCTTTAACAAGATCAAAGAACACTTGATACTTCAATGGCCTGAGAGCTGCAGAAAGCTCCTTAGATAAGAGCCACATCTAGAAGAGAAAATATGCGCCACCTAGCCCACTTTGCAATGTTAGGACTTTGTCCATTTTTCTTTCTCTAAGCTGGGCGACTTGCAAAGGTCAGAGCGTTATTGTCCCCTAGGGCTCAACTTAACGCTGATTTATTGGGGATAGGGGGACAGAATTGTCTTGGGGAACCTTGTAGTGCCCCTCAGGTGGCTCTGACAGTGCAGCCAGGTTTGGGAACATACAAGTGAACTTCTAATTAAAAATAAACAGAAAAGTCAGTGTGCCCCTCTTAGATTACTATGACTTTGTTCTTGAATAGTTCTTTTGCAATTAAATTGTTCCTCTTGCTGACCTTGGACTTTTAGCCTTTATGATAATCATCTCTGTACCTCACTCCCATCATCAAACGGGAAGAACTATGGGCAAAGATGAGAGGTACTAATTCTGAGGAATAGCTGGGTTTATGATCTTGAGTATAATTACAGAATTTATTTTTGTTTCTCTATGATACCTGAAATAGCCAAGATACAATTGGATTAAAGAGCTTATTTATAATGGTGGCATTCTGCTCTTGGTGTACCTCAGAAGTGAGAGTACGTATTAGTGAGAACTTAAATTGAGAATATAACTATTTTGGCTTCTGTGCTACCATTATATTCATTATCGATTTTTATTTGCTAAAATAAAGTCCTAGTACAGAGATGTGGCGTTACGTAAACGAATCCTTTTTTGGATTTTGAATTCCTTCTGTCAAAGGCTCAATACTCAATCTTGTTTCATCTTCTCTTCCGCTATCACCTCCCCCCATAGGATGTTGCTTCAGAGTGTGAAGTCAAATGCATGCCAACATTCCAGTTTTTTAAAAATGGAAAGAAGGTAGGTACTTCTGACCTTGAAAACTGACTAATAGGAAAACATGGTATAAAATGAAGAAACTCAAGTGACTTATTCCTTCATACTGGGAAGCAAGTCCCCATTGTCTACTTTTAAGACTATTTATTATGATACTTCTCCCCTGCACCCAAATCCTCCCCCTCCCCATTTTGTGATCATATCTTATGCACAAAATAAGGATATAATGCTGCTATCTAATGTCAATTCAATATTCTCTTAACAGGTGGGTGAATTTTCTGGAGCTAATAAGGAAAAACTTGAATCCACCATCAATGAATTCATCTAATTATTCTGAAAACATAACCAGCCATCGGCTCTTTGAATCTTGTAATTTTTTTTTAATTTACAAAAAGGAAAGACTATACTCAACTCCCATCTGGTTACAAATGAGAATAAAATATTAATTCAACCCTTTTTAAAACTGCCTGGTGTCTTTGACTAGCTTTCAGAATAAATGAAAGGTGACCATTAGATGATATTTAGTGTCTTGATTATTTTCATATTTTCTCGATCACTTTTTAATAACATTATAGATCACTTTTTTTTCTAGTATTACTGTCAGCATATTTCTAGAAAAATCTTGTTGGGGCAATGCAGATAATAGATAACAGTTAAAAAAATAGAATTTTAACACACTAATGAACAGAAAAAAGTGTTTTCTCTGTTCTAAGCAGACAAATCTCCCATGTTCTCTGAATGATCAGCATGACAAAAACTGATGTCTACCCAGGAAGCAATTGTTTCTCTAGTTCAAGATTCCTATCCCAAAGGTTCCAATGAGCTTCTAATTTTGCTCATGGAAACTGAATCCTATTACATCAATTAGTAATTCTTTATGACTGGCTCACAAGGGAATTCCTGCAAACATTACCATCAGAATTTTGATTCCCTTCCCTCAAAGTATCTAAGAAACTAGTTTTATAGGTGGAAATTTCAAACCGAGGGGTAAAGGGCATAGAAGTTACTAGTTATTTCATTCAAAGAACATTAAGTGTTTGCTGTGTCTAAAACACAAAGTGCTGGAAGAATGCTTGAAGTTTTTAAATGTGTATTATGAAAGTCAGAATTAATCACATACCCCACATCATCCTTATATTAATCTGTACCTCTCCAAAAAGGGTAGGTGCTATAAACCCCATTTTCCAGTGAGAAAACAGGCAAAGGTTAAGTAATTTCCCCAGCATCATACTAGTCTGAGGATCTGAGATTCAAACCAAAGGAGTGTGGAGCCCAAGTGCTTGGTGCTCTACTGCATTACACTTCCTCTCATTGTAACAGTCTGACTCAATAGTAAAATGATGGGCCCTTTTCTGCGTTCCTTTCCTCATCCAAAATTAGGGCACTGACCTCAAATGATTTTTCAAAATATTAATTGAATGCCCATTCTGTGCAACGCAAGGGATATAGTTGTGAGTGAGACGCTTTTCTCAGAGATCATATTCTAGAAAGGGAGGCAAACTGGCAAATGATTGAAGAATGTTCTACAGAACCAAAACAAACACATGACGTGGTTGGGTAGGGTTTTATGAGGAGATCATGCCAAGACCCGATTAGTGAAATGGACTCTGACCCGTAAAGTTAAAGCAGAGAAAATGGCACGAAGTCAGGAAAGAGCCGGTACATTTTATCAGAAGCATGAGAAAAGCTGGATCGAGTGGCAGGGACTGGTCTTCGAAGGCCTTCCTTGTTCTAGGTGCAGAGGTATGCTATTGAAGGGTAGACCAGAAGTACTCTGACCGTAAGAGTTCATTGGGGCAGCTGTAAGGAAAATGAGTGGGGCAAGGAGACTAAGAACCAGAAAGTCACGCTTTTGCAGTTACCTAGGCAGAGATAATGACAGCTGTGATTGGGGGATGCCAGGGAGGTGGTAGAGAAGTGTGTACAGACTTGATGACATTTTGGAAAGAGCATCCAAGGACTCCTGGGAGTAGGATTCTAGAGTAAATCCCAGGTTTTTGGTTTGAGCAAATTGGTAGTTAGGGTGCCATGATGAGGATTGGAGGGAGCAGGTCAGGTTTTCTCCAGACATGTGGAGTGCCTTCAAATGAAGACGTCCTACAGGCTATTGGGTGCTAGTCTGGAATACAAAAGATTGGTCTGGACTGGGGTAGGACTTTGGCAGACATTGCCGTGTAGTTGGTAGTTAAAAACAGTAGTAGATGAGATCACCCAGGAAGAGAGTTTTAGAGTGAAGAGGGCTGAAGACAGCCTGATGAACTTCCAATATTTAGAGACCAAGTAATACAGGAACTAACAAGGAAAACTAGAAAACCCACAGAGGAAACCAGGAAAGGGTTTTGTCCCAGAAGTAAAGCAATTTCAAGGAGGAAGGAGTGTCAACCATCAAATGTTGACAGGCTAAGAAAGATGGCAGGAAAACCAAGTGGAGGTTGTGACTGTGACCAAAAATTCCTGTGGAATGATAGGGACGGAGGCCAGAGTGGTGGGAACCAAAGAGCAACCGGAAATGACTTGGCAGTCCACACTTCTCATATCTATCCTAAAGAAAGTAACATTTGTGAAGAAAAATGTCCAAGAATCATTGTTGCAGCATTTTCTATAGCAGCACAAAATTGCATCTCCATCAATAGAGAAATGGTTAAATTCAACACGATAAGTCTTTTCTAGGTAATATAGACTGAGAAGTTACTACTGAAATAGGAGAATCTCCAAGCCACAAAGTGAAACAAAGCAAGTTGCAGAATATTAATACTGAACGGTAAGATTCCATTTGTATAAAACACAAGGCTTGCTGGATATCTCTAGGTAAATCTGCAGAATGTATCTCCAAGGAGAAAATATCTCCACGGGAACACTTCTAACTAATTATAGCAGTGACTTCTGGAAAGAAAGGTAGGTAGAGAGATTGGAGATTTTTAGTTCTATCTGTAAATGTTTTAAAGAAGCGATAGAATTTAAAGAAGGGGACACAGGGTCTGCAGAACCCATGAGAAATTTTGCTCTGAGAGATGGCATTAAGAGGCATTCTGTGTGTAAGATGGGTGGGTTCGCTAGCATGCAAATGGGAATGATACATAGGTAGAGATCGATTTTTCAGGAAAAAGGATACCTGAAAAAGAGAATTTCTTGTGTAGCCAAAAAAGAATAGGATTCAGAGCACAGTGGAAGAGACTAGTCTTTGGTGGGAGGAAAGTAATTTCCTCCACCATAACCAGTGAAATAAAGATATGAGCATGAGCATCTAAATATATAAAGCACATTAACAGACCTAAAGGGAGAAATACACGGTATACAATAACAGTAGGAAACTATAATACCCCATTTGCATCAATGGATAGGTCTTCCAGACAGGAAAATCAATAAGAAAACATCTGCCTTAAATGACACATTAGACCAGATCGCCTTAACAGATATATAGAATGTGCCATCTAAAAGCAACAATATATATTCTTCAAGTGCACGTGTAACATCTCCAGGATAGATCATATGTTAGGCCACAAAACAAGTCTTAACAAATATTAAAAGACTGAAATCATATCAAGCATATTAAGCATCTTTTTCAACCACAACAGTGTGAAACTAGAAATTACAAGAAAACTAGAAAATTCACAAATATGCGGAGATTAAATAACATACTATCCAGTAATGACTGGTTCAACAAAGAAATCAAAAGATATCAAAAAATACCTTGAGACAAATGAAAATGGAAATACAACATACCAAAACTTACGGGATGCAGCAGAAGCAGGGAGGAGGGGGAAGTTCTAAGGGAGAAGTTCATAGCACTAAATGCCTCACTCAAGAAAAAGGAAAATCTGAACACAACCTAACTTTACATCAAGGAACTAGAAAAAGAACAAATGAAGCCCATAGTTAGAAGGAAGTGAAGTTAAAAGGCAGAAATAGTTGAAATTGAGACTAAAAAGACAATGGAAAAGATCAATGAAACCAGGAGCTGGTTCTTTAGAAAAGATAAAATTGGCAAAACTTTAAATTCAAAAAGCAGACTCAAAATCAGAAATGAAAGAAGGGACATTATTGCTGATACCACAGAAATACAAATAGGACACGTAAAAGAAATGGCTAAGTTTCTAGAGACATACAACCTTCCAAGACTGAATCATGGGGGAAAAAAAAAAAATCTGAACAGATTACCAGTAAAGAGATTAAATCAGCAATCAAAAACCTCCCAACAATAAAAGTCCAAGAACAGATGCCTTCACTGGTGAATTATACCAAACATTCAAAGAATCCTTCTCAAACTATAAGAAATACAAATTGCTAGTTATAAAAATAGTCACAAAGATATAAAATACAGCACAGGGAATACACTCAGCAACACAGTACTATGTATGGTGCCTGATGGGTACTAGATTTGTTTGGGTGATCACACTGTAAGGTATATAAAATGTCCGATCACTAATTTGTACACTTGAAACTAATATATGTCAACTGCAATTGAAAATTTAAAACAACTCAATAGATGCAGAAAAAGCATTTGACAAAATTCAACATCCATTTATGATAAAACCTCTCCATAAAGTGGGTCTAGAGAGAACATACCTCAACATAATAAAGGCCATATATGATAGGCCAACAGATATGTTCAACAATGAAAAGCCAAAAGCTTTTTCTCTAAGATCAGGAAGAAGACAAGGATGCCCATTCTCACCACTTTTATTCAACATAGTACTGAAAATACTAGATAAAGCACATAGACAACAAGAAGAAAGAAAAAGCTTCCAAAGTGGAAAGAAATAAAAATGTTACTATTTGCAGATGACATGATATTACATGTAGAAAACCCTAATGACTTCCCCAAAAAACTATTAGAACTAATAAGTGAATTCATTGAAGTTGCAGGATACAAAATCAATATACAGAAATCTGTTGTACTTCTATACACTAATAACAAGCTATCAGAAAAAGAAATTGAACATTTATAGTTTCATCAAAAAGAATAAAATATCTAGGAAATTTAACCAAGGAGGAAAAAAGACTTACGCTGAAGACTATAAGACATTGATGAGAGAAATAAAGATGACACAAATAAATGAAAGGATATTCTGTGCTCGTGGATTGGAAGAATGTTGTTAAAATGTCCATATTACTCAAAGCAATCTGCAGATTCAATGCAATCTGTCAAAATTCCAATGGCATTTTTTCCTTTAAGGAAATAGAACAATCCTAAAATTCGTATGACCCAAAATAGCCAAAGCAATCTTGAGAAAGAAGACCAAAGCTGTAAGCATCATGTTTCCTGATGTCAAAGTACATTACAAAGCTATAGAAATGAGACAGTATGGTAGGTAAAGGCATAGAAACAGACACATCTATCAACTGAACAGAAATAGAGAGCCCAGAAAGAAACCCACACATAAATATGCATGCAGATTTAAACCAGACTGTGGGGTGGGAGATAGGAAAATGGAATTTCCATCTGATGGTTTCTATTCTCTAAGATGAAAATGGGAGGAGAGCAAGTAGACAATACTGAGAAGGTATGAAATAGTAATCTGAAATGTGAAAGCAGAACATGGTTCCTGGGCAGGACTAAATGCACAATATGTTTATTAGGACTTCAGAACCACGTTCTGTGCTTCTCCAGCCACATTCAGCTGCGTCCATGCAGGTAATCAAGTGGAAGCAGGATTGAGCAAGTGTAGGACTGGGTCTTAGGAGACAAGTCCAGCAAAGGGAGGATATAAAAGTTGACGGCATGTTCAAAGGATTGGTTATACTGATGCAGCCTAGAATCAAGGCTGGATGAGTAGAGAAGCAAATCCAGGAAAAGGCTGGTAAAGACAGAGAAAAGGGATGGAGTCTGGGGATCAGAGGTCTCGACAAGGTCAAAGACAGGTGGTAGTGAGAGTGAATGAGCAAGGCAGCTAAAAAGATAAGAGATGATGGGCAGAGTGGGATTTAAAACAGGTTTTAGAGGTAAGTTTCCAGGGAAAGCAAGGATTAAGGTGAAGGATTAAGATAAAGTAGAGGAAGATGGTTGGAACTCAGGTCAAGGATCTGAGACCAGGGATTAGATGGGCTGCTGAGAAAGAAAATGAGGATAGAGATAGAATCTTTGAAGTGAACCAACTTCAGTGAATGGGGGGTTGATAGACAGCAGATAGCCGTGATAAGGTAAGAAGTTAGTATAACGGCATAAATGAGTTTCAAAGGAGATTTTGCAGGAAGAAGAAGTGATTTGTAAGGGGCGTTGGAGGGCAAGCAAAAACCCAATCACCTCCTGACTCTGGGATATGTGGAATGTAAAAGGAGGAAGGGGAACCCTTAGGAGATTTCTGTTAAGGGAGGAGGAGATGTTCCAAGAACAGACTGGAGATACAGAGAGAATCCTGATGTAGATTCCAGCAGGTACCATGAAAGGGACTGGGAGGGAGGGAAGGAGGGAGGGAGGAAGGTATGAGGCAGGATTTGGTCAGATTAAGGTTTGGCTCTCAAGCTTGGCAGCACATTAGAATCCATTAGAGAGCTTTGAAATAAAAAGTGATGTTAGGGTTCCGCCCCCAGAGGTTGTTTTAACTGGTCTTGGGTAGTGCCCAGACACCAGATGATCAAATGTGCAGCCCAGGTTGAGAACCACCCATTTAGAGGGTGACGACACATGGCGAGGGAATGATGGGTGACTGGTCGAAGGCTGGACTTCTGGCAGCGATTGTGGCCAGCAGGGGTTTGAAGCGTAACAGAATGCATTCTGATAGTTTCTTAGAATGAGACAAACGTATAAATTGCTCCCGAAGACAGTTAACAGACGTTGTCTTTTTTGTTTGTTTTTTTTGCACTTCAGAAGCATTTTAGGAAATGAATGTAAATATCATGGTCTTTCTTCTCCCCATTCATGTAAATTTTATAGCTCCTTCCTGCCAACCTCCGTCAAACAAAACTTCAAGTGCTACACTTGGTCACTTTACTATGAACCAAGTGTTTAGAGGAGACGTTTCAAGACTTGAAGAATACATTGTTAGCCATTTAAAGTATGAAATATGCGAGAGTTAACTAAAGATTGTAAAAATCAGTAACTAAACAGATAATTGAACGTCACATAGAATTCTATTGTCCCCGTGGTGGATTATTAATAAATTTAGAAATAATGGTGAGCATTTGTTGCTTGTTATCGAATTCACAAGAAGGAAGATAAATACAGGAGTTACAATTCCATAAGACATAGAATAACCGGGGTAATGAAAAGAAGTCAGACATATTAGTACGTAGATCTACTATATAGTTTAACACACTACTCTAGAGTTGGCCATAGTCTAGCAAAGAAAAAAGGTGTCAGAACAACTAAACATAGGATTTGATAAGGTCTCTGGGAATAAAAGAGTAATTATTCTGTCTAGGAATTTAGAAACACCTTAATGAAGGTGATGGCATTTGATCAAGCCTAAAGAAAAGAGTAACCAGGGCATTCCAGAAGTAGCATGAACTTAATCACACAGTGGCGTCTTTAGAGAAAAGCAAGGAATCAACGGCTAGAATTTGGAGCAGAACAACAGATCAAGATGCAAGGGAAAGGCTGGGACCTCAAAGGCCTTTGAGGTAATTTGGTCTCTAGGTGCCTGCTTTGCAATGTTTATGTCATGGTACAGAAAGAAAATATTTGAGCAGCCCACTGGGTTAAATAGAAAGGATCTGGGGACAGCTATAAGTGGCTTAGTAAAATACTAATGTTTTTATTTTAAATCATTTCAATACAAAAACTAAAGAGAAACTATTAGGGAGGATATTATAGAACTTGTGTATAATTTCCAGAGAAACATTCTTATTTTTGAATGTGAAACTTCAAGCTCATTACCACAAATAAAACTTTTTAAAAGATTTAATTGTGAAACACGGAAGAATATATAAAACACATGTGCAAATTTAAGTGGAATAGTAATAAATGTATTATTCTGTGATCTGCTTCTTGTCCTCATCTTCATACTGGTGAATGCCATCCATGTTAATATACATAGTTGTGGTTCATTTATTTTCCTAGCTGTAGAGTATTGCATTATATGGATACCCCACTGGTTCTGAATTAGAATTAGTCTGTTTTTATTCACAAATAATGTTGCTATGAACATTCAGCCATGAAAGAAGTTCTTTAAGGTATATGCTTGCAGTGGGATCACTGGGTCATAGAGCAGTGCTTCTCAAACGTGAGTGAATACATTAAGTCACCTGGAGGTCTTAAGATGTCAATTCTGAATCAGCAGATCTGAGGCAGGTTCTGAGAACCTGCAGTTTTAAACTCAGGTGATAACAATGCTGCTGGTCCATGGACCACACGCTGAGTATGAATTTGCTCAATCTTCACCAGGTACTTATAGAAATGAGTCTTACTCCACAAACTCAACAATACTTAGTATTATCAAACCTTTAAATTTAAATAAAATCCAATGAGTGGATATGTAACCAGATTTTGTTTGACTTTGCATTTCTGCGATTACTGATGATGTTGGGCATTTTAATACGCTTATTGGCTTCTCGGATTTTCTCTTTTATGAAGCACCCGTTCAAGTCTCTTTCTCTTCCATTGATTGTCTTTTCTTATTGATTTTTCAGCATTCTTTATCCATTCTGGATACTAGCCTTTAATTTTACATTTCAAACATATTTTCTAGCTTGTGGCCTATCTTTTCACCTATTTTGTGGAGTTTTTGAGTAGACAAAAGTTTATAATTTTGATATCACTAAAAACTTGAAGTCAGGTAAACAATTGTCTTTAGCACCTGTGAACTTTAATGGGTTACGCTGCACACAATTCCTAATTAAGCTTTAAAAATTTTTCTCTTCGTATTATAGCTAGTAACCATCAATAAGATAACCTCAAAACTGTAACCCCACAAGTTACAAAACCTTTAAGCAATTTAACCACCAGCATTTGAAATGATACTTAACAGAAACAACAGTTCCTCCTTTTTTATTGCCCGATTCAGTGTTGAAACATACTGTGATGCCAGTAGATTTCAAATCCAATTTCATGCCTTGGAAGTGAATCTTTTAAAATGATAATGCCACTAGTTTTCAGAACACATACGCACTGTAAGCATGCACGTCAGTGACAACCGGGCAAAAGAATGAAATATATGTAAAGACAGATTTGGGAGCTACTGCTTGTGGCTGGTCCTCTCAGCCACCCCAGCCTGCATCACCTCCCCTTCCGCCTCCGGCCATACCTTGGGGTTGAGCTTCCTGGACACCTGGGCCCCGTTATCCTTCTGGACAGCAGAGAACACAGGGGTGGGGAGAGGAGAAACAAACTCCACTGAGCTTGAGCTACCATCTGAGGAGCTGCAGGAGAGGCTACTTATAGCTGGAGCCCACGGACCCAGCAGCAGCCTGATTACCGGCGGATCAGTGTTCTGTGCCACACCTGTAGTCTGCTTGCCTCCTCTCAGTTACAGGTTGGGAAAGTTCTAGGGAAGAAGAAACCTCAGAATACTTTAAGGCAGGGTAAGAAAGACCATGGACGGTAGTGGGTGGATTAAAACAGTCATTATCCTGGCTGCAGTCAAATCTACTAGGTTTGCTCTAAAATTATATTGGTAGCTGGGGCCCCACCCCTAGAGAACCTGATTTAATTGACTACGGGCAAGGCACAAGCATCAGTAAATATTTAAAAGTTCTCCAGGTGATATAAATGTGCAGCTGGTAATGAGAATCACTATATTTTATGCCTCAGAGCCTGTAATCAATGCAGAGTCTATACAGTGAGAAACAGGAAGACTTGAACTGTTACTGAGTCGTCGAAGAAGAGGTCCTGGTATAAACCAGCATTTCTTAGAGTATGGACCTTGAAACCTCTAACAAATGCAGGTTCCTAGGCATCTAGATAATTAGAATTTCTGGGGGTGAAATCCAGTGACCGGCATTTTTAAATAAATTCTCTCTAGATGATTCTTAGAACACTGAAGTTTGAGAAGTTATGGATATTTTGGAGGTGGAATGAACCTACAGGAATCTTTCATTACCTACAAGTATTAATTAAAGATTAAAAAATTGACTTTAAGAATTCACCAGAGTGAATACCCGCAAAGATCTATGTACACATGTTCACCAAAAGGCATGCATCAGAATGAGCCTCGGTAAAACCGGTAAAGAACTCATACATTGCTGTTCTTGTAAACCTCAGTTTTGAGCTTGTTTGTGTTTCAACGATTGATAACTGGTACAAGCTGGGATACATTTGGCTTCTGATGGGGGAGTTGTGTGTTGTTACTTTAAAGTGCAGGGAAGAATTGAATGGAAGAAACAAGAGGTAAGAGAAAAAAACTGTCACTCTTCTCAGCCTGGAGGCAGTTGGTTCTTGCACCACAAAGTATCCTTTTCTGTGTTGCTAGAGACTTCTTAACTGTCTGTGTTTTAGTTCTCAGTCCTAAGATACTCACTAATCAGTGTAGTGTTTGCAACAGTTGCACATGGCAACCAAGGAACATTTTACAATATTACAGAATTCATCTCACTCTTGAATTTGTATAGAAATATGTAGGTCTAGATATAACAGATGAAATGATTCTAATCATAATTCTTTACATTGACAAGTAGATGAACATTGAATACTAGAATTGAGTAGTTTTATTGTTTATCAAAATAGGTTTTAATCAATTTTCAGAAATTATGTAAAAGCTTTGGCTCCATTAAATAATCTCTATGTTTTTATCTCTTAATTTCTGGGGCAATTTTGACTATTTAAAGAGTAAAATCAGTTTTGAACACATATAAGCCCATTCTAATTTTATTAATTTTCTAACTTCCAATTTACATTTTTAGATTAAAATATATTCAAATTTTGAATATTTTAAAACAACCACATCATTTTTTAATTCTTTGGATTATTGAAATGTTTACAAATTAAGATCATAATAGAAATAATAATGACAGAAGAGAAGAAAAAGTAAAAGGGACAAGTAGAAAAAAAACCAAAAGGGAAAAAAGAAAAATTCTAATAAGAAGGGTGCTTAAATTTTTAAAAACCGGCAACAATGAAAATTAAAACTTTTTTGAGCATAATCCGTGCAAAATTCTGAAATAAGACATTATAAACTATTTATTAGTAAAGATTTAATTGCTCATGAAAATAATGGAATTGAATAAGATAATTATTCTTAATCAAACCCACACCCTGAACTTTAAGTCAGATTAAATTTTTTCAACTTCATATTACGTGATAAATGATTCTTTAGCTATTAATTAAAACGCTGAGATGGAAAAGAGAATTGTTGATGTCAAACACATAATTCAGAGATAATAAATGTAATTGGGCTGAGCCTTGCAAGATAAAGAAAATTATACCCATGAAACCAGTAAATTTATCAAAAAGGACAAAACCTCTGGACTATTACTGTGTTTGTTGGATAAGGAGACTCTAACCTTTTGGATAGCATGAGATTATTTCTAGCAAAACACAAATATGCTTCAAATTAATGGTATAAACAAAAAAGGGGCTATGTAATAAAACTGACAAGCTCAGGGGGCCACATGACAAGCCTGACAAGCTCAGTGACTGAAAGTAACCACACAGGATGGTCTGATCATAAATTCCTAAGTGGGCAGGCCATGGCCAGTGGTCACGTCCCAGGCTTATAGCTTCCTTGGCAAAGGTCAGTCTTTACCTTAAGCGAGCCCTATCCACAGTTCTTATGCATCTAGGATAACATACCTTTGAAATGTCAGAGTAATTTTCTTTTCTAGACCCTTCAAAGGCACAATGCTGGCACCAGAGCGAGAGACCACAGAACCCCTCATTGTTATCTTGTTTTCCAAATACCATCTCTGTGTGCTGTAAATGTCCATTAGGATCTGTCCTGCCGCTGATGTAAAAGAGGTCTGTGATTCTCCATTTTGCTTTTTATCTAATCCAGGAAATTTCCCCACTTTGCTTTCTCCTGCCTCCTTAATCTATCACCAATGAATTTCGTGTAACTCTCCTTACATCTCCCACTTTGATTCTAACGTATAAAATAAGCTGCAAAACTGCCATTCTCGGGAGCATTTTCTCAGTCTATTGATATCTGCTTACCAGGCATATCAAAATTTGACTCAAATAAACCCCTATAAAACTTTTCTCTAGGTTTTCATAATGTTCTTTCATCGACAGAAGTAATGATTTTCCATTGGATAAATGTGGTAGAAAACATAGCATTTCATTTAACACCAAGTCTTTCAAACAGAGTGTCTTTTTATTCAGATGTTTTAACATCTGAGGCCTTACTGACCCTGGAGGGGTCATATCTACCAAAACACAAAAATGCCCATTGGAAGATCAGAAAGAGCCAAATTAAATGTGAAAACTCAACAGGGAAGTTATGCCAAATTGAAGAACTCTTACCTGGCTAGTTCACCTGGGTGATTTTTGTAAACCCGGAAGGGATCATTAGCAAAACCGCAGGAGCTCCCAAAGATATCGTCCAAAAGATATTGGTGCAGCAGGAAGCTTTGCTAAAAACAGAAGCAGAGAGCCATAGGACTTTCAGTAAACTTCCCTGACACTTAGTACACATAGCTAGATCTGTGTACAAATTAACAAGCAATTCAGATGCTAGCAGTGTGGGTAAACACACAGAGCAGAGGCCTGCACCTTGGACAACACAGTCTCAAACAGAAGCTCATAGCCTGGGTAACAGACAAGACAAGGAGACATTTACAGGTCAGATAGCTGCAGGTAAGTCCATTCGAACATCTGTGAAATTAGGTTTGCTATTCTTCCCTGGATCTGTATGACTGGCCCAGAGTTCGGGGAGCAGTGCAGAGGGTCCAGGCCATATCTCTGTTATGATGGGGCAGAGAACTCAGAGCTCGGCCATCTGGGAAGACAGAGACCTGAACGGGATCCCACCTCCCGCCCCACCCCCACTCACTAGCACTCCCTTTGCAAACAAACATGCCAGGACGGTGAACAGAAAACGGTGTCCCCCCTCCTCAAACTAGGCAGCTTCACATTAAAGTACAGATGCCCAGGCCCCCTCCTCTGTGATCGGGAGGAAATTGGTGCGGAGGACTAGCAAAATAACTTTATGAAGTGACTCAAGTGATTCTGAACATGCTGTCAGCATTGAGGACTCTGGGAACTAGTTTACACACCTTAGGGCAGTAGTCACTTGACTTTGCGTAAAACAGAAAACAATCCCCAGGAATGTGGGACCAACTGCAGACAGGCCTTTCAGTCCAGATTTAGAGAAAATTAAAGGGAAACTTAAAGATTGTGGAGCAAGGAATCAAACTGTTCCTAGACAAATGATTTTGAAAACTCATCCAAAAGCTTATTGGTCAACCTGATTAAAGTCATTTAACCTAGTTATTTTTAAAAGAGAGGTTTGCTATGATATAAAGTGGGAGAACATCTAATTTCATACCTCCATTTAAACTCAGGGTTCAAGTACCACATGTGGGTTATGGGGTAGTGGGAGGTCTGATATCACAAGGTCTAACAGCAGGAAAAAGTGGGTTCGAATTCTATATTGCTAGTTATTAGCTGTGGGACCTTGGGTAAGTAACTCAACCTCTCTGAATCCCAAAAATAAAGATACTAATACCTGTTTCTCGGGAGGCTTGCTAGGATGAAATGGGATGGTGTATTAAATCATCTTTGTTGGGCTCTTTAACACACACTACTTGGGGTAACTCAGGGTTTGAGGTAAAAACATTCATGGAAGGTGGGAAGAAGCCAGTGGTCACAAGCCCTACCTGGACTTACCTAGGGCTACTGCAACATCTTTGGGATAGGAGGCAGCAGTAGCAGGCATTTTTTTCACCCTGATGCTCCACCATCATGGTTCAAATACTTTCCGTCTCTTTTCTTTGATTGTAGATTAATTAGTTTTGTTTTGCTGTCTTTTGAAGGCTGACTAGCTGGGCCTATTATATCACTCTCCTGTATGCAGAGTCCAATTTAGTAAAGTTTCCACCCCAGGCCACTTCTCAGGCCACTGACTAGCCATCAATGGTGTCCAGAGAGGATGGTGAGGTCACATGGTACGAAGTATGCATAAAGAAGACCTCTGAAGCATGTTGGGCACATGGGGTCCTGGAGCAGGCAAGAGATCTCAACCAGCAGGAGCTCATTAAATAGCTTCTGAAACATGGAAAATGCTCAACCTTAGTTGTTTGTATGTCTATAACTCAAAGTCCCCACTAGAGGGCAGGAAATTTCAATTTAAGATCGAGTTTTTTTACAGGTGAATAAACTGATAAGCTATAATAATTATTGAAATAATAAATAATCATAGATAATTTTGGTTATACATTTTCTAAGGGCCAGGAATTCCTTTAAACACTTCATATGCATTATTTCATTTAAGTTATTTATTGTAATCTCTGCATCTAGTTGATGTCATAAATTTTAATTATCTAATTGTTAGTTAACTTGTTTTTCATTTCTGTCCCACTACTGGACTCCCATGCAAATAACGTCTGTTTAATTTGTTATTCTGTACTAATTGGTGAGTCTGGATCATTGTAGTAGCTGAATAAGTTCTTATTGAATGAATAAATGCTGAACAAGTTGAATTTTCACCTCAAAAACCAAAAGGTAGGGGCTGTTATTATCATAGTCCATTGTGTTTGTTGTTAGTAAAATTGTTTTAAAATTTGTGATAATCTTTTTTCAAGTATTTGAAGTTAATTATTAGGTAGTTGTCTCATAGTGCTCTTTCAATTGCTTTTATATGCTTTATTTTGGGAGAAAAAAAATATTCTTTTGCAAAGAGTAATAGGCATTGCCAAAACTAAAATCAGTAAGATCCTCCTTTAGACGACTCATGCTAAGAACTTATGTCAATTAAAGGTTTGTAATTATTTGGGCCAATTTGTGAATTTGCATTCAAAATAAGCTCATGTAGTACCAAGCTCCTATCAAGCACTGTTCTAAGGATACTGCATCCTTACAAAAGTGCTGTTATTAGCTCCATTTAGCAGATGGGAAAACCAAGGCACAGAGATGTTTCTTATGTCAAGAAACTTGCCCGAGATTTCACAACTAGTAAGTGGCAGAGCCAGGATTCAAACCCGGGTGTCCTGGCTTCAGACTCCAGGCACAAATATATTCATTATACTGCCTCTAAAATTCACTTAATGATTTTATACAATTATTACATAAAGTAGTAACAATTTTGACAGACCACAGCAAAACAAATTTGGGAGAATGTTTATACATTTTTCACAATGGACTTATAGTGTACTTTAATAATATAGTTGGGAAGAAGAATAAACAGGTCAGAAAGTATTCCCGCTTCTCACAAACTCATTTTCAGCCAGGGAGTTATTTTGTTATTACATGGTGAGCAATTACAAACTGTAATGTCCTTTCCAAAAAACCAAACACACGAACCAGCTAACATGCAAATGCCGGCCTTACTGCAAAGCAGAGCTCTTGACATGTCAACGGAAAAGCCAAAGCGTACGATGCAGAAATCTTTTAATACCATCGAAATGCAAGACATTTGAAGCTAAGGAAGTTTTGTAGTAAATACAACATACAAGAACTATATGACTCAGCAATTCCACTCCTAGGTAGAGTACCCAAAAGAACTGAAAACAGGTATTAAAACAAACACCTGTAGGTGAGTATTCACAGCAGCACTATTGACAATAACAAAATGTCCATCAATAGATTAATGGACAAACAAAAGATATATTTGTACAGTGGAATATCGTTCAACCATACAAAGGAATGAAGTACCGATATATGCTGTAATATAGACGATCCTTAAAAACAGTATGCTGAGTGAAAGAAGTCAGGCATAAAAGGTCACATGTTGTATGTATGGTTCCATTCGTACAAACTATCCAGAAGAAGTGAACCCACAGAAACAGAAAGCAGATTAGTGCTAGGGAGGTAGGTACTGGGGACAGAGGAGAAGAGGAAAAGCTAGACATCGGGGTACTTTAAGCTTTCCCTAGAGTGTCCAGTGGAAAGAAGTTGGAACAAAAGTCCTACAGCAGGACAGGATCCACTCCTGTACTCAGCTCTCAAACCATCTCCTCCACAGGCTTCCTTCTTCAAGCCTCTGAATCTCCAGCCACCAACGGCCGGGCCTTAGATCACGGTGCCTCCAGCTGGAGTGATTCTCTTTGGAGCAGTGCCCTAGGGAAGAGTGACCCCCATTGCTACCCAAGTCTCACAGAATGTCTGGATTTCTTAGACATCCGAGAGATCCTCTGGACTTAATTTCCTGTACTCTAAGCTCCAGCGAAAGCTGCAGGAATAGCAGTTTTTTTAACTGGTGGTCCTGTTAGAGCAGTCACAGGCTTATCTCTCGACCACAGACTTAGATGTTCAGGTTCAGTACAGTTTAAATACATACGGAAAAAGAAAATCTTTTCTCAGATAACAGAGCATCTCCTCCCTACTCCAATGTCCCGAACCCTGGGCAAACTTGAAGCTTGTTTCCTGTGGCCCTGGAGAGTCTGCTTGGATAATGAAGGAAACCTTTGTGGTGGCAGCGGTCATCATCATCTGCAAAGGACTCCAGACTCAATTCTGAAGACTTCCTGAGATGGGATACAGTTGCCATTTTTTTTCTTACACTATTATTATCGTTATCTCAAATCATAGAGAGAGTTTATTCAATAAGTGGTGTTGTGATCATTGGGGGCTGTTACTTGGAGGAAAAAAAGATCTAACTCTAACACTAAAACCAATCCCAAATGGGTTAAAGATATGGGATAACTGAAGTCTTGACAAGGTGGGAACGAGAGAGTGAGACCTTTTTAAAAAACATATGGCACGGGAATTATGTTAAGAAATCGTCTTGTAGAAACTCCACCAGCCTCGACCACTCATCCCCGCTTTCCATACTTAGAACGTAATGATGGACCAGATGCCAAGAGAAAGAAGTTAGAACCGGGGACAACACAGGACAAAGAAGGAAGCAGGAGTGCGCGGAGCAAGCTTCTCTTCAGTCCATCAAATATGGACTGAATAAGTCAGTGGAGAGACTGAAAAGGGAAAAGAAAGCGCTGCCTTGGACCGCCTCTCAGTTCTACCTACGCCTGACGGTCTGAAGATAAAATTTCCCAGTAATGAACTGTATTGTTTTCACAAATGATGACATTTGCATTTCTCTACCTAGCGTCTAACTCAACTCCCTCCTGATGGCCCAAAGACCATAGACGCCTCAACGTAACGTCTAAAACAAAACCCTCCTCTTCTCCCTCCCTCCAGTCTGCTCCTCCCCTGTGCCATCTCTGTGAGTGGAACTACCGTTCCTCTGCTTGGTATGGTTTAAATCGTGCCCACCAAAAGTCATATGTTGACATTCTAATCCCGGCACCTCAGAATGTGACACTATTTGGAAATCGAGTCATTGCAGATGTAATTAGTTGAATTCAGATGAGGCCCTCATCCAATATGAGTGGTGTCCTTCCTTATAAAAGGGGGAAATTTTGACACAGAGACATGCACACAAGGAGAACGCCATGTGACTACAAAGGTAGAGGTCAGGCGATACTTCTACAAGCCAAGGAACACTAAGGATTGCCAGCAAACCACCAAAAGCTAGGTGGCCTGCGCCGAACAAGTTCTTTCTCACAGGCCCCAGAAGGAACCAACTTTGCTGACACCTTGATCTCAGACTTTGAGCCTTCAGAATTGTGAGACAATAAATTACTCTTGTTGGAGCCACTGAATTTGTGGTACTTGTTTTGTTTTGTAGACCGAGCAAACTAATGCACGACCCACTGAAGATGCGCCCTCCACCGCCCATCCCCATATCGAATGGCAGATCCCACCCAGTTAACCTCCAAAATGTCTCTAAATCCAGTCTCTATTCTGTTTCCATTGCCTCTGTCGGTGTGTGGGGTAACTGGGTAACCTGTTAGCCCCATGTTAGGAGAAGATAGAAAGGGACTTTGTTGACCAAATGGAGCAAGGATATGTCAAAGCTGGTGCGAGAGACAGAAGGTCTAGGATGGAGAGGGATGCAGAGACGGTCAGGCTGGCAAGCAGAGAGTGAGGGCGCACCTAGCTGCGGGTAAGGTAGACACCAACTTACTGCCTGGTGGGAGAACATTGAGACCACAGAGCCTGCATCGCATGTCGCAGAGAGGGGGCTGGCTAGAGGCCTGGGCTCCCTTGGGCTCTGTCCCCACAGAAGACTCTGGGGATGGGCTTTCTCCTGAGATGTGTGTTGGGGTAAGTAAAGATCTTGGGGACACCTTTGCCACCGGATTTTTCCCTAGGACATGGCTGCAGGATGCACATCCCTCAGGCGCCAGCTTCGGGAGGCTGCAGGGGGTGTTCCCTTTCCAAATGCAAACTGAACAGGCAGGTTTGTTGACGGGCATCCAGGTTCCAGTCCAAGAGGTGTGTGCCCAGCAGGCACCTGGCATTCCCCAGCATCCGCTTCCGCTCTGCTGCAAAACCGTGGACCCCACCACAGCTCTGGGAGCTGGATTCTAAACTGTAGGATCAAGCAGCGAAAGACCTGGAATACAACGCCTCCTTGGGTGCCCAGCAAGACTCTGAACAGCTGTGCCGGCCTTTCTCTTTATTCTCCTATTCCGCCCCTCCCCCTTCCCCCAAGCCCCGCAGCCTCTCACTCGCCAGTCGCTCCCCTCCCCCTTCCTCCTCCCGCTGCCCCCAACGTCCTCACTTTTCTCTCAGCCATTAATCCCCCCTGCCAGGGTCACCGTCCTCCATTCTTCCCTTCCCTCTTCCTCCCTTTCCTCCTCCTTCCTGATTTCCCAACTCTTCCTGACTTTCCTTCTCCCTACGTTCCCCTCCTGCCCCCGGCCCCCGCCCCGTTTTCCCCCACTGGTCTTTTTCCGCTCTCCTTAGCTTTACTTCTTCCCCAACCTTCCCACTTGCCCCTATACTTCTCTCAACTCTTCTTTTCGCTTACCTTTTCCTTCCCCCAACATCTCCCTCTCCCTCCCTTTTCCTCCCCTTCATCTTTCTCCCTCCACATCTTTCAACCTTCCCCCTCTCGTTCCTCGCCCCCCCGACCCCGCCCCACTCAGCTGCTCCCCTCTGCCGCCCCGCCCATCGTGTTTGCTTTTCTCCCGGATCCGGATGAAGGGATCCTGCCCATGCCTGTGCCCTGCACACTTCTGGCAGCTGGGGTCCCTCTTCATGGCCGAGGGCTCCAGGATTCAGGCCCTGGGGAAAGGGCCCCCACTCAGCATCCAGCTCCTGCGAGCCCAGTACGAAGGCTTGAGGCAGCAGCAGAGGGCCCAGGCCCACATCGTGGTGCTCCCAAAAAGTAAGGCTGGACAGGTGCTGGGCACAATGGAGGGGACCCAGGCCTGGCTGTGGGTGGAATAGGAGGGCACATGGGGGTCCTGAGCTGCTGGCAGGGCAGGGCCAGAGCTCTGCGGAACCCCTCAGGTGGAGAATAATGAGGAAGCAGGTTCTCTGGAATCAGAGCCAGAACACAGGGCTGGTTCAGGGCAGCTCTGCTGGGCTCAGCCCCCTGCCAACCGAGCCAGAGACCAGCCAGGCATCTGGCCCGCAGCCTGCTGTTCCCTGGCCTCCTCTTGTGTGTTCTGATCGTGCCAGACTGGTCTGCCTGGTGAGCTGGGCTTGGCCCCCCTGCTAGGCCGGGTAGCAGAGGGGAGCTCTGCCTCCAGCCTGAGGAACTGGCTTGTGGGGAGAGGAGACGTGGCATTCCCAACAGCCTGGGCGCTGGCCAGAGAAAGAACAGGGCTCAGCGCCCAGGAGGCTCCGTGGCTCAGGGGGCTTGCTCATCTGAGCCTCAAACAGTGGCCAGGGAGCTACAGTGATGCACACTAGTCCCCTCCTCAAGGGGCGGGGGAGCCTCTTCCCTTAGGGAACTCAGATTTCATTCCAGGAGGAAGTTAGGGGAACCTGACTCAGAAATCAAGTGACTGTCAAACCCCACCCCTTCATCCTTTAACAGAGGAACAGGCCAAGGGAGGCAGAAATTTCCCCTGAAGGTTAAGACCGCGCCTGCAAGTTTCTACAATTATGCGTACAATTCAGGATTGAGCGGCCCACGCCCTGCACAAGCCAGGCTGAAAAGAAATCAGGAGCCAGAGGGGACTCTGTGATCCAGGACAGGAAGTGTGCTGCTTTTTGGAGACAAAAGTGGCACTTTTGAGCTGAAGGTGCCCATCTGCCATTACTCTTGCCAACTAGTGGGATCCTTTTGAACTGAACTGGCACAGTCAAATAGTGCCCCCAGTCTGCAGGGCATAAGCTAAGAGGTTCCTAAAGCCCTATCCCATCTTCAGGGGTGTTTATTCATTCGGTCGTTCAGCAAACATTCACTAAATTAACCCACTATCGAATGAAAGCACCATGCTTAACACACCTGCCTTTCAGACTCACAAATCCATGTCAGGGGCATGTCCCAAAAGCAGCTCAAACTCCACATGCCCCCAGCCCTCCCTCCGGCCCTTTCTCTTGCATTCTGTAAGTCACAGCTCCCTCCTCCTTCAGTACCAAGTGATAAGTTAGGGCACATTAATTCAAAGAGTGCTTAGGCTGCTGTTTCCTCAGAGAAGACTTCTGGCCTCCCAGGCTAGGTACATGCCTTTGAGGGCCCTTCTAACAGTTTACAATTCTACGTCTTTGTCTAAGTGTGCGATGTTGTTCACTGTCTGATGGAGTGATTCCGTCTGCAGGCTCTGAAGAAGAGCTTGCCTCTCTGCTCTGCACTTTCTTGCTGTGTATGGCTTCGAACAACTTATGCAAATTCTCTGTCACTCAGGTTCGTCATCTGTCAATTGGGAATAACCAGTATCTAAATTATAGGCTTGTTGTAGGAATTAAGTGAACGGATTCCATACGAAGCTCGTTGGGGCTCTTTGTGTTGGTTGGCTGAGGACCAGGTCACTTATGTCTCACACGTCTGAGCTGGAAGGACACTTGAATCATTTGAACTGAGAGTGAAGAATAAGGTAGTTGTACAGGGAGGAATCAGGGTAAGTTTACAAAAATAAGGTGAAAATGATGCTAGGGAGGCAAAAAAGCAATTTCGCATATATTTTTAGCAACGGAGTAGATGGTGGTGCTATTCACTGAGATAGGGAATACAGAAGAAAAAGATATTTTAAGAGGTGACTCTGTGAATATGCTGCATTTGAGACAGTTGTCTGTAGAACTTCCAACCAGCCTAGACCTCAGAGAAAAATTGAAGCTAGAGATATAGTTTTGGGGTCATCAACATTGCAGGCGGTAGTTGAAGCCGTGGGCATGGGTAAAATAGTGGCAGGTCACTGTGTAAATTCATGAGAGGCTGAAATGACAATTAGAGTTCTGGAATATTCTAATATTTAAGAGACAAGCTGAGAAAGAGAAGTGAGGGAAGACAGAGCAGGCAAAAATGGCAGGAGAGGAACATTATATAGCCCTGAAAAGGAAAGAAACTCTGACACATGCTGAGCCTTGGATAACTAGGACTGAACTTTGAGAACATTATGCTAAGTAAAATAAGACAGTCGCGAAAAGACACAAGCTGTATGATGCCACCTGTATGAGGTACCTGGAGTAGTCAAATTCATAGACAGAAAGCAGGAGGGTGGTGGCCAGGAGCAGGGAGGAGGGGAGATAGAGAACTGTGGCTTAAGGAGTGCAGAGTTTCAGTTTGGGAAGATGAAAAATTTCTGAAGATCAGCTGTGTGACAATCTGAATGTACTTAATGCTACTCAACTGTACCTTTTAAATGGTTACGATGACAAAATTTATGTAATGTGTGCTTTAATTTTTTTTTATGGAAGAAATTAAATATTTTTTAAATGGTAGGAAAACACCAGGAGGTATTAATGACATGAAGCCAAGCGAATGGAGGGAATTTAGAAGAAGATAGTGATTCTTTGTGCCGGTATGTACGCAGAGAGACCCGGGGAGGTAGAGCGGCTGTGATAGTGGCTCCTCCTCAAACTCGAGTCCAGAGTCTTACAACATCGGGTTGTGTTCGGAAAGGCAGGTCTTCTGGGAGCTGATGAACAGAAGGAAGGACCCTGCGATTAGCTTCCTTCATCCTGTCATAGTGTCATGGGATGGACCGAGGTTCTAGAAATGTGGTTCCAAGGAGCAACATGGCCGCTCTGATGCAACACACAAGGGCACCACGTGACCTTGAGCTGGGGTCCAGGAAGCCCCTGTGCCCCCACTGGCTGCGTCCAAAACGCATAGGCCTTTGACACATCCAGGCACTGCAAGACTCACCTCATGTAGCAAGGAAAGGGGCGTTTAACATGTATTTTTCAACCAACATTCCCGATAGCCTTGTAAAGCAGCTCTTCTTTTCATATCTCCCTTTTCCACTTCTTTACCTCAGCCGAAGGGGGAAAGCAAGAAGGGGCTCAAAATACCGCTTTCCCAACTTGTATTTTCCATCAAATTGAACCAAGAATGGAGAATTAAGCCAGCATTATGTCCCTTGGTCCCCTCTGTTCTCAAATAAGTACAGAGCTATTTGAGCATTTTTAAAGATTTTCATGTTTGTTACACTGAGAAAATAGTCGTTGAGATAAGCAGGAACAAATCTTCAGTCTGAGCACTGCGGTTAGTGTTTGTGGGGCTGTACCCATATGCAGAGATGGCTGCTTTGGGCCTCTATTTCTCTCGGGTTTCTAGAATTGGAGCTCAGGGCTTCCTTCTGGTGTTATCCTTCCAACACCATCTCCTCACTCCTGTCATGCGCTTGATCACCTATAGGGCCTCCTGCCGTGACAAATGCCAGAATGCTGGAGTGAGCTACACTGACAATTCAGAGAGAGCTGCAGGCTGGTTGCGGACCTGCTTTCTGTAGGAACATATCTTTCAGTTATTCCCACAACCCTCACTTGCCACCAAGAGTTGACAGTAAACTATCGTGTTCCACAAGGTGGTCAAAAAATATGTCCCTGAGGAAAAGAGACTTTGGTCTGCATCCTCATCCCGGAACTGGCTTCAGGGAAGCAGGAAGTGGTACAAATGTGTTCCCAGAACAGCGTGTATGTGACGGCAGGAGCAAGGCCAGTCCTGCAGAGGAAGCTGCATGAAAACTCAGCTCCTCCGCCTGGGCCCTGGGTGGCAAACCTATCATCAGAATCAAGCCCCATAAGTTAAGTCTTTCCCACCGGTGAGCATATGTCATTCCTTATGTGTGGGTGACCAGATGTGCTTCCTTGGCTCCTTACCATTCTTTTGGCCTGAAATGCTTAGGTCCCTAGCTTTCCCTAGGGGTCACTCCCTCACTGCAGTCAAAAACCAAAGTATTTCCTTAGACTCTATCATGTTTGAGTTTTCTTCCATAGCATTGGTTAGCACCTGAAATTTTACTGTAATATATTCATTTGTGTATTATTTTTCCACCTCACTAGAACACGTCATAAAGGTGTGTGTTTTTGTCTCAGTGGTCACTGCTGTACTCCCAGCACCTAGGATCAGTAATGCCTGGCACATAATAAGTGGTCAATAAATATTTGTCAAATGAATAATTGTGTGAGAGAGAAGGAGAGAAGACAGAGAGAGACATCCTGCATGGGTGTGTGTGAGGCGGGCAGGAAGGGCACGTGTGTGAGCGCACGTGAGTGGGATCATGGGTTGTCCATGTGTGTGTGTGTGCACACGCACCATGTCCTGGATGTCTGGCCTCCTTCACATTTGGGGCATAGCCTTTTATCAGCTTCAAAGCTCTGAGACCCCAAAGTGAGAGCTTCCCACAGACCTTCCAGCAGTGACTCTGTTTGTACCTTGCTTTCTCAGGCGAGAACATGCCTGCTCCTGCCGAATCCATGGTCAGTGCTGTTTGGATCAACAAGGAGAGAAGGCATTCACTGTCCCTGGACGTGGTGGCTCCTGAGGCAGCGGGGTTGCTGGAGGAGGCCAACGGAGGCTGTCTTCAGGCTCCTGCATCTCCATGGCACACACACCTACAGATGCACTGCTTGGTCCAAACCTTCCACCAGGAAACCAGTCATCCAGTAAGACATAAGGGCAAGCTCAGGGGCTGTGAGCAAAGGCTCGCTGAGGAAGGAGACCCAGTCTCATCGGAAAACAGGCAGATGACTCAGCAAGGGACCCCACCGATCCCAGGGGCAGCCCAGCATGAATGTCTGGTGGGCACTTCCCAAACAAAGGCGGTGGGATCTGGCTTACACAATGGCATTCAGTGCCCTTCTTCCATAAAGAACCCATACAGGTCTAGAAAACCAGACCACTATCCATTTCCTCAGAGGAAAACGCCCAGGATCTCCCAGGCTGCCCGGAACCTGGGCTTATATGGCCCAGCCTGAAGCTTTCTACTCAGCCAAATGTCCCGCCCTTGAGGCCCTCTGTGGTCTCATCAAAGAACCCAGGAGGCAGGGCCACAACTGGGGCCTCTAGCTAGGAGCAGACCTGGACTAATTCAATGATAGGGATTGTGGAAAATGACCTTCACAATGGGCATGGGGTCTTGTCCTTCAAAATGGAAGAGATTGCCCAGGCCAGACTACTCACAGTTCAGGGTGAAAGAGTGCTGTCTGATCCACGCAGCCCCATGCTGCTCACACGTGACATCGCTGTGGAGCCCTGGATGCCCGTTCCTTGGGGAGGTCCAGTAGGACATCTTCTCCCTCCCTAGAACCAGGAAATTTTGAAACGTAGGACAAGGAAATGCCTTAGCAGTGTCCTGGAGTCAGCGTACGTGGGCAGTCTTGTTTTCAATATCTTCTGGTGATTTCCCACACATTCTGGAGAAGACGTGCTCTGAGATATGCTCTTTTCTGGCTGCTCTTCCTAGAGGCCAGCTCACTCAGAAGTCACTGCATTCACTGGTGGTGACCACACCATTTCAGCTTGAGCCTCCTAAAGTCTGGTCAACCTGGGTCAAGAGGGTCAGAACAATGCCACCTACTATTTTGTGTGTTTAAGGGGTCTTTAGGAAGGGTTGGTCATCTCTTACCTCTCAGAGGCCGCATGTTCCAGTCTCATCACAGATTTATTTCCTCCTGTCCCTCCTTCCTTCCTTCCTTCCTTCCTTCCTTCCTTCCTTCCTTCCTTCCTTCCTTCCTTCCTCCCTCCCTCCCTCCCTCCCTTCCTTCCTTGCCTCCCTCCCTCTCTCCTTCCTTCCTTCTTCCCTGCCTATCTTTCTGTTTGTCTCTCTTTTCTCTCTGTTGCTCTCTTTCCAAATTACATTGTAACTAAACACTGCCAGTCATTGAAGATATATGGTAATATGAGCCAGAGCTGAAGGAGCCAAAGAAATGTTCCTGCTTAGAAAATATGTGTTCCCCACAAACTTCTCTCTTTTCAGGAAAGCCAAATTTGGATCATTTGGATCCTTCCTAGGATATTTTAAACCTAAGACAAAAGGAAGCAGGTGTTACTCGGGTGTTGGGGAATAAAGTATGTCTTTCCTGGTTAATATTTAACTTTGGCAATGATATTTAAACACATCTAAGGTGCCTTTTCCTCACATCAAATTTTCTCTCTGTAAAGTTTCACCCACATCTCTTTCTGCTCATTGTGATCCAGCCTTGCTCATCTGCATCTAGAGTTGTTAACCAAGCTTGTCATTACCTGTCAAAAATAAACATGCATCTGCTCCTTTGCCTACCCAGAAATTCACTCCAGTTTGGGGGGTTTCTTGTGATTCCTTTAATTATAAGAGGCCGTTGTTAATCTTTTTACAGTCTAATAAAAACAAGAAAATTTTCTGAAAACAAATTTGTGTTTTGCTTTTGTTCTACAAAACATTTCCACCACTAATCCCTTTCTACAGAGTATCAATCAGGATAGGCTATGTTTTGCTGCAGTAACAAACAACCCCCAAATCTCACAACAGCAGCTTTTCTTTTTTTTCCCACTCTTGAACAAAAGTCCACTGTGGATCTATTACCAGCAATTTAGGCTGCTTCAATCTGTGGTACCACCCTATTAATACTGATTTCTCTAACCACTGTAGCAGGAGAGGAAAATATGCATTAATTATTATGTGCTGGCTCTCAAATCAGTTTTACTCATGTTTTATTGTCCAAAGCAAGTCAAACAGTCATATCTCCACTTGAAGGATATGAGGAAGTACATCCCACGTGCCTAGGAAGGAAGGAATGGAAATGTGGCTGAGCAGCACTAATGGTGAACATACGTAGATAGGGGCCGGGTCATAGTCCAATATTAGATTTCACTCTGAATTTAATAAATAGCCATTAAGGGATTATTATACTATTACATATAGGATTAAAATGATTTGATTTACAGTTTAACCAGATTACTCTGGTGGTTCCATGGAGAACGAGTTGAGGATCAAGTTAAGAAGCAAAGTCAAGGGAAACTGGCCAGGGCAAGTTCAGTGGGAAAGGTGTTATTAGCTCAATCAAGAGTGGAAGCCCAAAGAGGCAGAGAGAGACTCCATAGGATTTGCTAAAGGAAAAATCACAAGTTCAGTTTTAAGGATACTGGATTTGAGATTCTTGAGACATACAAATGAAGGTATCAAGTAAGCAAGTGGATAAATGAGACTAGAGTTCTGAGCTAGAGACATGAATTGACATGTCATGAGTATGTAGAGGTCCTTCAAAGAATGAGAAAAGATGAGCTCACCTGTGCAAAGTCTAGAGAGAAGACAGGGTCCAGAATGAGTCCTGAAAACCCCTAATTTACTTAGTTTGAAGAATCTCTAAGGATTTTTCTAATTTTTACTTAGAAGAGGTGGGGTAGATGGAGGAGGAGGTAGCAAAAGATGCTGAAGGGCCATGACCAGTAGAAAGAAGAGGCAGGCAGTGTGGAGTCACAGATCTCAAGAGGCAAGAGACAGGGCAAGATGTTGTCCGGTTACTCGCCTAACTGCAAACCTTTCAGGAGACTCCATTTCCTAAGTCCACATTCCACGGTGGGGAGTTGCTTTTCCTTTAGTGTGGGTGTAAGAGTCCAGAGCCCAAGAGGAAATGCCAGACATGGGAAAACTTTTCAGCCAGGGGCAGGGCAAGGCGGTGTCAGTAAGTTAGGTCAGAGCCTTTGCCCCAGAGGCCTGCCTTTCCTTGGAACTGGGATGTCCCCACGCCTGGGGCGGGCTGAGGATTGAGTGTTCCAGGCGCCGGAGCATGGGGGAATGGAGCATGGGGGGATGGAGGGGCGGGGGAAGGATATGTGTGTTTGGGGGTGGGGGCAGCGGCGGGGGGCGGGAGGAGTCTGGTTTAGAATCCTTCCGCTACCTCCCACAGGGCCGCTTCCTCCCGGAGCATTAGATCTGAACCAACTCTCTGTTTCTCAAACACACACACTTTTACCAACCCTTGGACTGTCAAACCTGCTGGAGCAAAGAGCTCAGATTACACCCGTGCTGTCACTCTACCCAAGACTCTGATTTTTTTTCTCCCGTGCTGGTCAGAACTGGAGCTAACTTTCTCTTCCCACACTTTCTGCTTTGCTGGCAAAAACAACCAGCTCACATTGTAAATTTTACATCAGGCAAGTTACAGCCATTAGAGTCGCGGACCTTCCAACTGCTGATGGTGAGGACGCCCCCAAGCGGCTGCCACAAAATATGTTTCAGTCTTCCTGGGCTTGGAGGCCAGGACACCTGGGCTCTAGTCTCAGCCTTGCCATTTGTAGACGTGACCTTGGCTGAATCACTTAACTCTGAGCCACCAGATTTCTCAGTTGTAGTAGCTCCTGTGGGGTTGAGTGTGGGGACGGGAGGGTCGTTCTCATCGGCTGTCAGCCTTGCTGGCCCCCGATAGGGGCCAGGCTCCCTTTACTCTGGTTAAGTCTGATTCCCTAACTTTCCGGTCACTCCCCGTCTTTAAAGCGCTTTCATTCCAGTTAAGACTCGAAACTGTTCTAATTTAAGTGTATCTCACATTCAAGTCAGATCCCCCTAACTCACCGTCTGATTTATACCTTTAAGGCCAGAGGGAGGGGCGCAGGCTTCTTGCTCTGACACCCAGCCCCCTTGTGCGCCCCCACAGCTTTTTGGCATAGGGGTAGAAGGCCCGCAGGAAGAACGCACAGAGGGCTCTTTATGTGACGGGCTGTGGTGTACTTTGATCTTTCCCTGAGCTGTTTACACTGACCTAGCTCAGGGTCCGCAGGCTTGTTGTGGACAGGCGGTGGCTCCCACAGTCCTGCAGGTGAGGGACTCCATCCCGAGTGTCGCCCCTAGCGCTGGGGGTCCTTTGTGGGAAGGTTCTGCCTGCTCCTGCTGCACCCCCACCCCCACCCCCACCATTGCAACTACGTCCACTTCTCTTTGCTGGTTGCCCCAATCTCATTTACCCACAGCTGGCCCAAAAATTTGAATCGTTTTTTGCTCAAATAAACGCTTAAAATTTTTAATGTGCTTCGCTTTATCTTTTAGCACGATCATGTTAAACTACCTTCTTCTGAATCCTTCTCTTACTGATCTTTATATCACCTTAGCTGGGAAATCCTCTTCAAATATTTTTGAACTGAAACTGTTGGTAGTAACATCGATGCTTCTACCTGGAGGCCAGAGAGACCCATATGACTTTTTCTAAATACTTGGAAGCAAAAAGGTGGCTATGAAATAAAACCAACAAGCTGAGGTTGGGGTAGGGGGCCGGGGGAAGGTGGAAGTTGGTTACCTAGAAGGCCTGATAAGCTTAGTTGACCAAAAGTAACCACACAAGACAGTCTGATCATGAATTCCTAACTGAGCAGGCCATGCTGGGCAGTTATGTCCCAGCAAAGGTCAAGCTTTACCTTAAGCGAGCCCCGTCCACAGTTCTTATGCTCTAGGATAACATACCTTTGAAAGGTCAGAGCAATTTTCTTTTCTAGATCCCTCAAAGGCACAACCGTCAACCCTAGAGCCCAGGACTACCAGGAGATCTCAGAACTCCTCATTGTTTTCTTGGTCCCCGAACACCATTTCTTTTCCTTTTTTTTTTTTTTCTGACTCACCCAGGTCATTCATTCTCTCTCCCTATCTCTCTCATTTATGCCTACAGCACCTGGTCTTCCTAGGTGGTCTCCCATCCAAGTCCCATCCAGGCCCGACCCTGCTTAGCTTCCAAGATCAGACATCGGGCTTGTTCAGGGTGGCATGGCTGTAGACTATGGACTGTGGCCCCACTGGGGTGTGAACCCAGGACCTTCTGAGTGTAAAGCAGATGTGCCACCTGCTACACTGTAGAACCACATCCTCTGAATACCATTTCTGTGTGCTGAAAATGTTAATTATCAACTGTCCTGTACCCTCCAATGTAAAAGAAATGTGTGGCTCTCCATTTTGCCTTTCATCCAGTCCTGGAGATGTCCCCACTTTGTTTTCTCCTGCCTCCTTAATCTACCACCAAAGGATTTCAATCTACCCTCCTTACGGTTTCTCCTTTGATTCTAATGTGTAACATAAATTGCAAACCTGCCATTCTCGAGAGCATTTTCTCAACACTGAGATTTTGCTTCCAGGCATGTCCTCAAAATTTTGGCTCAGATAAACTCTTTCAAAACTTTTCTACGAGCTGGACGTTCTTTCTTTGATATACCGCTTCCTAAAACCTAACCTTTCCCCAGGCTTTGTGGCATCGGTCGTCCCTGCCACGCACAAACATCCCTTTAGGTCACTTCCTTATTGTAGAGAAAGACCCAATTCGCCTACTTTCAACATTTTCCATCTGCACATACAATTCCAAAGTTTTTTTTTTTTTACCTGCTGTGATTGTGTTTCTCCCACGGCTAATGAACAATAGGTTTCCTAGAAACGATGTTTAGGGACTGAACTTTTGATCTTAATTTTATTTCTTGGCCTTGGGTTTATGACAATTACATTAAATTTTCTCCTCCATTTCCATCTGGAAAGATGATACATCCACCGTGTGTTATTAATCCCTTTATCTCCCCATTGTCTGTTCTTGATAAATCCACAACCTGGCTATGTTTGATTCCACTCTGCAGATTCCTCAAATCCAGGATCATAATCGAGGCTTGGCAGCATGCCAACCCCTTGATTCTGGGCAGAAGAGCTGGTGGTGGCACACACGGAGTCTTCTGCCAGCCCAAACTCCAAGTGTTTGTAAGGTGGGTCTGAGCTGGCCCTCAAAGTCACTGTCAGCCCAAGATTCAGATGAGCAAATGCTCTCCCACTGCAGGAGCTGCTCCCTTTCACAAGAAATGCAGGCGCTCTCGAGGTCAGCGGGGCCTGAGAGAGCATGTCCCTGCTCACAAACAGCCTGAGGACTGAGAGAGATGGCCTCCCCCGGGAGTCCAGGCTCCTCTCTGCTGAGCACTGCCACACGCTGGCGAGATCGCTGGGAAGACCCCTGACCGCCAGGCACCACCGCCAGTGTCCACATGGTGTGTGTGGCGAGGCGACACAAACCAAGCGCACGCCGGGGCCAAGGCCCAGCGAGTTGGACCTGACGCGGGTGGACCTGACACCAGTGGACCTGACGCGAGGCCCCTTTCTGTCCTGCTAGCCTCGGTTGCCCTGCGTTCTGAGTGCTTCTCCACCCTGACTGCACAAAGGAATCATCAGGAAGCTCGGAGAACATTTAATTAAATTACAATCTCTAAAGCAGGGCTCCAGCATTGGTACTCTGTATTTTTCTTTTTGATCAAGACATAAAATACGTAAAGTGTGGGAAGTACACTAATCTTGTCCATAGCTCGAAGACTTATTTTAATAGACATACTTATTTTCACAATATAGACAGATACACATACATGTGTGATGCAGACAAGATCTACATTTCCAGTATTCTAGAAAGTTCCCTTCAGCCTCTTCTCAGTGATCAACCACAATTTATTTTTCCATGGTCCTGTTTCCTTTTTTTCCTTTTCTTTTCTTTTTTATTTTTTTGCCATTGCGAATAAAGCTAGTATCATTCTTTTAGCACGTCCTTTGGTGGACATTTGTTTTCATTTCTTTCTTAAATTCATTTTTTCTTTCTTTTTTATTTTTTAAATAGATGCCTGTTTAAGTGGCCAGGTCTTGAGTATGGGCACCTTTTGAAAGCTCGCCCTGGTGATCCTAACATGCGGTCAGCATTCAGACCCACTACCTTAGAACCGTAGAGATTGCAAACTGGAGGCCGGGATAACGTTGCTCAGGGAACAGAGGCTTCTCTCTGAGGCCAAGCGCAGCGCTCATCAGCATCTGGATGGCCCATCTCCTTTGGTCCTGCTCTTAGTCCACTTGACTTTCTACGGGGAGAAGGGCAACAGCGGTGGACAGTCCTGTGCAGAAGGGAACCCAGTGCCTATTTAACCAGCTCCGTGAGTGGAAAGAAAAGGAAGTGATCTGCATGGCGTCCTCTGAAAAAGAAAGTTGACCAGAAGGGCCATAGTCCCGCCTACCAACATGCAGACTGTGTCCTCTTTCGGGGTCAAGTGGGGCGAGAAAACCTTGAACTTCCTCACTAGGCCACCTATCTCCTCTTCATCATCTAGGGAACCAGAAGCATGATGGTCACTTTTTTTTTTGGCTATGACCCCACAATGCCACTCCCAGGTGTACGCCCCAGCAATTGAAAGTAGGGATTCAAACAAGTACATGTACATGTTCACAGCAGCACTGTTCATTCCCCTTACAACAACCCTTTACTTTTTCAAGTTGCCCGATTGCTAAGGGCCAAGTGCATCTAGCAAGCAGCTGGTTTATGTGACATTAGGCATATAAAGATGCATCAAGAAGGTATGTGTGTTAACCACACATTGATTACCTTAGATGTTCTACTGCGGAAGGCACTCTCAGGATTTAAACAGTCTATACTCAGCCTTGTTCTAGGTGAAGAGTGTAATACAGCAACCATAAGAGAGATATGCCTTAAAAGGGGTCGCAGTCTCTCAGGCCCAGGCTCCTTTGTCCCCCCATCCCATCGCTAAGTCACACAGGTCTTCCACCACCACCAGCATACATGCAAAGCACCTGAGCATTAGAAGCCCAAAGCCTCCTTGTGGTGGGGGTCTCTTATATTGAGCTGATCTTCTAGGCATGTTCCAGCTACATGGCCAGCCTTAAATGTCATCTTCTCCCCCCAGGGTCCACTAGGATCATCTAGATGCATTTTATCTACCTAATTATTATTACTAAGCATTTCTGGCAGGCTGGTACATCCTTCCTGGAAAAAAACCTCACAAACTCAGGGTTAAAGGACATCATTTATCTGCAGTTAATACATTCTATAGTGTTAGCTAAGGGTCACTGCCATATTCCTGCAGCTCTGGAGATAAGCATGAGGTCATTCCAAACCAGTCGAGATTATCCCAGACTAAACAACATGGCAAACATATTCAGCAGCCACCAGAACCTTCTTTGGGTCAACCTGTACAGCTTACAAATCAGAATCAAAGAATCTAGCACTAGCACAAGCAGCTGCATGACCCCGAGAGGCCCCAAAGCCCTCGGTTACACTGGAGTGAGACACGGGAACGTGACTGAGGGACATTTGAACACAGTCAACTTATTCGCGTCTGTGAGTGACTGTCCTTGTGACTTCACAGTCCAGGCCGAGCATCCCCATGAGCCCTTGGTAAGCATGCCAGCGCTGCTCTCCTGTATGCGGGGTATGTGGAATGTGGGTGTTCAAGTGATGTTCGTGTTCCACAAGGAGGCATGAGTGACTCTGTGTAAACACGTAGGGGGTGCCTTGATCCACCCACAGGACTCTCCAGGACCAGTGGGCAGTTCTGTGGTCCTCTCATCTGTCCGAGTAACTATCCTAGTTTGTGCTGTTGTAACTACGGGAAGGGGTAAACGCGACGTGGGATGCACACTGAGGGAGGATGTACAACCTTAACTAGATTTTTAATAGCTTGTTCCTTTGGACTTTGAGTGGTTCCCCGGACAGCTTCTGAGGTAGTGGCAGAAAGCCTAGAATTACCATTTCCTAATCTCTAGAAACCAATCTGCTGTCCGTCTTCATTAATTCAGAGAAGCGACAGCTACCGAGGATCCAGGGCATGGGCACACCCGTTATCCCAGGAAATGGCTTTACTGCACCTGACCATCTCCTAAGGCTGGACCATGCCCGTGATGACAGGTTCTGGGGGACAGGATGAAAAAAGTTTGAGCCTCTAACATACTACTGCCCTCAGACCTCGAATGTTCCCCTTGGACTGTAATGTGAGATAAACTTCTCTCTTCTTTCAGCCACTGAATTAATTATTGGGTCTCTTTGTTAACAGTCTAGCTTTACCAGACCCAATACAGAAACAGACACCTAGAATTGGGTCAACTCTGTAATATACGTGAGCCTGTGTGTTATGTATGCATGTGTGAACAGTAGGAGCCATGGGAAAACAGATGCTTCAAGTTGGAGAGCTGGAGATTCTTCCAGTAGCTCTGTAGAACACTTGCCTAACTTAGTAGATGTGCGTGATAACTTAGTCCATGTACCTATGTGCTCACAGAAGTTGTTGGAAAGAGCCACAATTTTAGTGGGTGTTGGCTCTTAATGACGGGGACTTCCTGTAGAGGCTGTGACTGCCCCACTCAAACGCGCACAATCCCACGACTTAGCCATTCCCACATGCAAGCCCCATTTCCAACTGTTGTAGCACCACGTCCCTCTGGGCACCGGTCTGTGCTGAAAGTAGGCTCTCTTGGTCTGCGAGAAAGCAGAGCTGGCTCAAGACTAAAACTGGAGGTTTGTTTGCTGTTGATTAAAGTCGGTGAGAAGGAAAGTTTGAGAGGTCAGAGTTCAGGCTTTGAATCTTCCTTTTACCACAGGTCACATCACTTGCAGCAAGTTATTCATACTCTCTGAGTGTGTTTCCTCATTTATAAAACGGATATGATACTAACAGTATGTACCTCAAAGGAGTGTCATAAGAATGAATGAAATGATCCACTGTACTCAGCACAGGGCATGGTGCAGAGCTAGCCCTTCATAACTGTGGGGCGTTATTGGTAGAAGCATTCAGGTGTCTGCTGCCCTCTGGTGGCGACGGGCAGTTTTCCATCGAAATGTAAGTAAGAAACGTGCCACATTTGACCTGCGTATAGGATTGCAGAAGAGGCGGTTTTGCTTTGCGGTGTTTTTGGAGTAGCTGCATGTAGATCTCAATGGAGTCCTGTCTTGTGCGAAGGGTGGGAAATGCCCTCCCGGTTCCCCAGGAAGGCTCATGACTACGGAAGCCGTTTTTACTTTAGGGACCACTGCCATCTACTGGCCGCCTTTCATACCTGCGGGCAAAGGTGGCCATCTTAAGTCAACAAAATACATTGAAAATAATGAGAGGAACCCTCCCTCCACCTTACCCAATGAGATGCTTCTGTAGCCTTACGTTAATCTTGGTAAGTTCCTGCGTAAATGTCTCCTTCAAGCTCCTAGTACCTTCTGACTTGCCACTAATGAGTTCTGAATCTTTCTGGCTTTTATTAAACACTTGGATCTTTCTTGCCTAGAAGACTACCACAACTTTATGGGTTCTACAGCGAGAGGAGAAATTAAAAGCATGCTGAGACGGGTGATCCCTGGGTGGCTCTGTTTAATAGGCAGGTGTGGAAACGTTGCCTGACCTTGGAGCATTTCTGTCCCCACATTCCCGATGAGCTTCCCAATTCCAGTTGAAACCATCTGAACAAACCCCTTTTTCATTTGCTCTTGTATGCACGGAGCTTGACGCATACTAAGCACTCAGAGAGTATTTGCGGACTGAATACAAAGCTCTAAAGGAAGTAAACTCAGAGCACATCTGTACCCACCACTCACAAGCACTTTCCACATAATTTATTTAATCCTCACGGCAACTCCGTAAGTCAGAAATCTGATCCAGAATAAGCAAACGGTCAAAGATTTCACTGAAAAAGTGATGAGCCCAACATCTGAGCGTCCTGCCTGATCCCAAAGGCTGAGCACTTGTCAGAGAGACATTGCCACTAAAAAGAGAATTGCTGATAGATACAGGGAAATTGTCTGCAACACAGGCTCTATTGTTTCACATTTTTGGTCTTCCCGGCATCCTTTTCTCCACTTTCCTCTGTCACAGACCCTGGCAACAGGGATGGGCTCATGACTTACATTGTTTTTTTTTTTTTTTTTGCGCCATCTAGGACTGATGATGATCAGATGGTCAGAATCCTGAATCCCTGATCGCTACCTGCTGCGACTGGTTCTTAAGAGCCACTCCAGGCAAATGAAGGCTCTTATTAATGATGGCTTTAACACTACATCTCCAGGTCATCCTGTGTGTCTTTTCATCACAGTAGCTTTGTTCTCTACCAGCTATTAAGTATTCCTGAGCTCTGTGAACCAGTTGGTTAGCTGTTAGTATCTTGAAACCAGCCGTTATAGGAATATTTACACCATGAAAATCGGCAAACAATTATCAGGACAAATAGAATGGCCATGGCTGCATCTTCCAGAAATCATCCTGTGCCATCTTTGGCATTTGTCCATTTGAACTCTTTCTCAGTAAGAGCATGCCTCCGGCACACCCTGGTGGCTTGTTTCTCCCCCAGTTAACCCCAAAGTTTGAACAACTGAATCTGCCATCCGCCAGAGGCATGGAGGCCTCTGGGAGAGGAGAGCTGAGACTGTAAGTGACAACTGCAGCTTTGCAAAGCCCCGCCCTCAATTACCAACTTGCTTTGTCTCTCAGGACCAGTGAGATGGGCCAGTCGAGTCCCTCAAGGCCTTTTATTAACTTCACTTTAAAGTTGCCACTTTCTGAGGTGGATGGGTCATGAAGCAAACACATTTCTCCGGAGATGCATTACTAGTGCCTGGGGCATGGCTAAAACGACACTCGCGTGTTCAAACCCATGTCTGAGCCTGACCCAGAGGAAATGCATCAGAATATCTAAGCCCGAGGGTCAAGCGCCAGTGTATTTAAAAACCACCCAGATGACCCTTAGGTGCAGTGGGTTTGAAATCACAGCACAAGACAAGAATGCTCAGTGTCTCCGGGATGCTTTTAGCACATATTAATGCCTGGGCTCTAACTCAGACCAATAGAACCCAAATGCTGAAGCTCTCCAGGTGATTCATGCAGAGTCAGAATTGAGACCTGCCGCTCTGGATCAAGTAAGAATTCCTTATTTTACATTTTACCTCAAATTATGCAACCATGTTATTCAAGCAAATTTATATTATTAAGTCTGATTTTGCTATCACCCTACACAACTATCCATTTTCCTGACAGTCATTAAAGTCTGAATGTATAGAGATATGTTCTTAACCTCCTCACCCCTGTCAGAGATGCTTCACTTGTGAGTCTGAGTGGTCTGTTAGTCCTGCTTCTCCAGACCGACGAGTGGTGCATCGATGTGCTGGGCAAACACACAAAAGCCCTCAACAAATATTTAAAACGACCCAGAACCACACGTGACTGTATCTGCATCTTATACAATATGCATCGATACCCCAATTTTCAAACACGAGTGGTATTCCCCAACCCTACTCATTACTCACTTTCCAGACCAGCAGTTCTCAGTAAGTTCCCTGGACCAGCAGCAGCAGCATCTCCAGGCTAGAAAGTTCTTGGGCTGCACCCAGACCTCCTGAATCAGAAACTCTGGGCCTGGGGCCCTCCAGAGGCACATCAATGTTACCAGCTGATGGCTGCAGAGACAGAACGTTGTCCAAATGGGAGGATGGGGGAAAAAAAAACCCAAAGGGAGAGAGATTTGTAATTTTACTTCTCTAGGGCACCAGCAAATCCATTCCGAGTTGTTCGGAGCCCCACTGCCTGTGAACTTAGAACAAAGCATCTGGATAATTCTCCCATCAAGGTTCACTGACACTGAGATGATTCTATTTTGGAGACACTTTTTTTTAAAGCTGTATTATTCAAACATCCTTCTTTCTTTGAGAAAAGACATCTGAATGCTTGGGCAACATTTAGAAATTGCGTGTGGCATCTCCAAGTATTTCCTGAGGCCCCATTCTTGGCCTTACTCTGATCTTGTACATTTGAAACCTTTTAAATTTCCCTTTCAATTTTGCATGTTTTCTGTACCCCTAGCAGCCCAGTTCTAAATGTTGTGTGGGTTCTGTGTAAGGAGAGATATAGTCACCACCTCTTGTGGCTCGGGAATCCCATAATTAAAATGAGCAAGGCTCCAAAGTACCTTCATGGCCTCGTGTGTCCCACATGGTAGTCTCTTTGCCACCAGTAAAAAACAGAAGAGATGAACCAGGGGTAGTGGCCACGGCTCCCTCTCCCTCCCCACTGATGCTCTATGTCACAGATCAAAAAGCCTGTTTACCTGCCCCTGCCCATTAGGGGTTAACGCTTCACGTGCATGGTTTTGCAGGAAGAGCTTCCTCAGCAGGAATCCCCCTGAAATACCTTCCACTCTGACCATACCAGACCCCATGTCTTACTTCCTGGCTTTTCACAGCCTGGGTGCTCAGCAGTCTTGCCCACCAAATCTCAGTCCCACATACGGTGACTTACCTGGGTCTGCCTAAAGCCACAGACTTAAGCAGCGATGGATGGAGAGAGGACCAGAACATGTGAAATGTTACTGCTCTTGGTTTTACGGGGCAGCCCAGGATGGTGCGGCTTCTTCCTTATTAGCCATTGGGCCGGCGGCCACATGTTGGCGTGAAGGATCCCACTCATCCCTCTCAACCTAAGGCAGTGTGGCCTCCTGGCCCCTTTCCTTGGACTCATTATCCTGGTTCACTTCCTTTGTTTGTTTGTTTTGGCTACAGCTTTCTTGAGGGATGATCCACATATCATGAATTTACCGATTTCAAACATACAATTCCAGATTTTTAGTAACTGTAGAGTTGTGCGACCATGATGAGTCAATCTTAGAACATCCTAGAACATCCCCATTTGCAGTCACCTTTGGTTCCTTTTAGGCAGCAGGGATGCCTGGGCCATCTCTTCTCACCATCTCCAGGGGGAGCTAATCCCCAGGTAAAGAACTGGGGAAACTCATTCAAAATGAAGAAACTTCGTTGCTGCTCCCACCAGAACCCTCTTCCCCGAAGACTCGAGCCCCCATCACAGCCTAGGCCTTGATCCAGGAGAATACCCTCTCAGAGTACAGTGAGAGGAGATGCTGTGAGGTCACCAGGAGCTCACACACATCATCAGATCTACAGGGCCCCGCATGTGAAGTCGCCAATATGTGTTTCTGCCAGGACGGTAGGACAAATGGTAGAACTCAAGCTTCACATGTGGCTCTCAGGTTCCCATTTGTATTACGACATTCCCAGCACTTGTATTTGGCTCTCCTCTGAAGAACAGAAAATTTCAGACTTTAAGAGTGTACTAAGACCGCAGGTCTATCGAGAAGCTCCCACCCCAAATTTCCTCCTGCTCTCCCTTCTGCCCTATCCTCCCTTGATGGTCTCCAGCTGTTTCGTTCCATATTCCAACCCCTCGCACTTACTTGCATCCTTGACCTTCCATTTCCTGCTCACGGTCTTCTCTCCAGCTGCCTCTTAAACAACAGCACTTGAATTTGAACCTGGGCACTCAGACTCAAGGCACGACGCTTAACCACGTTTCTATCCAGGGTGTGGCAAAGGGGTTCTTGAGAACCTGTGCCCCACCGGCTAGTGCGGCTTGCTTGGTTGCACACATGCAAGAAGTAGAGGCCAAGGGCACTAGATGCCGCTGGCTAATCAGTCTTCTGGCCTCTTTCCCAGCCAAACAAATAGCCACCATTTATAAAAACACAACACACACTGGGTTTTAATGAGAAAATAATTGTATACTTGCATTGAATGCCTCACAATCACTATAAAACCTAAGCAGAATAATGACATTTAAGTGGTTAACATACACAGGAGAGCCAGGTACAGAGTATTAATATTCAAACACAGTATTGCTTTTTCTCTCCCTTCCTCCTCCAAAAAAAAAAAAAAAAGTCATTTTGGTAAAGAGCAACACAAAATTAAAATTGGCAGCTCACTCACTGAATGCTTAAAATTCAGGAAATTGGTTCTGTCACTAAAACTGGATATATTCACCATCTCTAAACACTTAGGCTATTTTTTTTTCAATACATAGTTTAATTACATCTATTTTAGTTGAAAAAAAAACACGTTTAATTATCTGTCTTCAGAGACAAGAGTCAACACTGTTTTAGTGTTCCTTGTTATGTTTTTTAATATGTGCGTGTTGTGTATATATGTGGACATTGATCGATATACTGCTTAAATGTCACTTTCTAGGGTGGGCAGCATGCACGGGTGTAGAGAGGCAAAGAAATTGCCTTGTGTCATCTGAGTACAACACAGCCTGGCCTCCTGCCACTGACAGACCCTGTTTCCATAACTTCCGGATGAGAAAGCCAAGGCATGTCAGTAGTTAATCAGCTCCGAAGGAAAGTGAACATCTAGAAACACTGCAGAATGGAATACTTTCAGGAAAGCTTTTAACATCTACAGAATCTAAACATTAGTTATAGCTGAGATTAACAAGCTTGCGTGCTATTCAAGGGGGCGGGGGGGACAAGCATCAGAGGCCAAGTTTCCCACAGGCCTCTTCCTCTCAATGGATTAGGCAGGAACAAACTTTCCTCCAGGGGTCTGTTGCATCTTCAGAAAGTTAAATAGGGGTTCGTTTGGGATCCCAGAGCCTAGCACAGTGCTATGTACAAAGCGGTGGCCCAATGTTTCTTAAATGAGTAAAAAAACTCAAGAGCGCAGAGAAAATCTGGCTCTTCCAAGGGAACTGTCATTTACACGTTAATAGGATTATGAGTGAGTGGAGGGAGGAAATAGACAACGGTCATCCAAAAAGGCAGTAGAAGGGAACAAGCAAACGTCATCGAGACGCAGGGGCCACAGGTGAACAGCTATGTGACTGCAGGATGGTCACGGAAACTCTGCATTTGATGCCTTATCTACACAGGGAGCACGGACCAAGGGACTCCAGCTCTACAATCAACTCTCTCTGTGTGGAATAAATGCCTCTGGTTCAATCGGCTGCAGTCAAAGACCGATTTGTCTGCCTCTAAAATGATTCCAAGATTGTGTGGCCTCCCCTTCCTAAGTTTTCCTTTCAGCTGCAAATTCTCTCCTCAAACCTCAGTTGAAGGTGGGTACAGGATCTCCCTCACAACAGAAAAACTTCGGGCTTAAGTCCTGAGGACCAAGTCCTCCTGTGAAAAATGGGGGAGTTTGTCTAGATCATGTAAAATATTCTTGCTTGTCCCACTTCACCTGTCTAATCTAACCCAGATCTTGTTTTCCTGAGAATGTCTTGTCTCCATGTTAGCCTCCCCCATTAGAAAATAAATTCTTTGTAGCAGGAATCTTATTTGTTTGGTGTCCCCAATGGCTAGCACAATTTGTCGAATATTCATTCAGAATATTCAGGTTAGAATGAACCATATTAAGATGGCTCCAAATGCCCACATGTAGAATCTGGCTTCAAATTGCAGGTTCCCTTGGCAGTTTTAAAGGATCCTTGTAAATTCTCAGACAGTTCCATTATTACTTTGTGCCCACCACTCGTCTGTGAATAAACTTTCCCCTAAAGTCAACACTAGTCTAATAAAAGAAGCAAAGATAATGTACATAACATCTACATACAAAGCTTGTGGAATTGCTACTTGTCAGAATAACATATTAGAGCTTATGACACAATAATATAAAAACAGAAAGGAAATTAAGTGAGGTCTGACTTAATTATTGCTTTTTTTTAACCACAGTTTTAAAACAAAAGGCCAAAAAAAAAAAAAAAAAAAAAGAGGCTGGTCAGGTTTTTCTCATGGCCAGAATTGGAAATTTTCTCATCCAGAAATTTAGGGCACTCAATTATTGAATACCCTTATTATATTGCTTTGAATGATAGAAAGACTAAAAGCTGGCATCCTCTAGAGTATACTTACTAAGTATGAATACAAAGCATGAGAATAAATATGATACTTTCCTAAATGTCAAATTACAAAACCGCTCAAAACTCTGCCATTTCGACTCATGCAAATACCATGTTAGGTCAATTTAATATTACAAATACTGCATCAGTTCGGTGCCTCTATATCCCTTTTCATAAAAAAGAAATTCTCACTCACTCCTGACGCTGGCTAACAGCTTTGGAGGAAAATAACTGTACACCCTTGTCCCCTGATCATTCTGGAATCTTAACACACACACGCACATGCACACACAAGCATGAATGCACACACCCTTACTCATGAGCATACACACTTTACAAAACAAAGTTAAGTGTGTATGTACACACACACACACACACACACTCACACACCATCTTTAGATTTGCAGCTAATTCCAAGCCTGCATTTAAATTTCTATCCTATATTTTTCTCTGTATGATCCTGGAAAACACTGGTTGCTCAGCAAAAATATCTCTTACTTCCTTTTTTTCTCACTTTCTTCCTCCCTTCGTCTCTCTATACCTTCATGACCTTTCTTTAATGTTTCATTTCTGATTGATCCAAAATAATCTCTCATTCTTCCTGCCATCCCTAAGGTCCACTTTATAATATAAAATATAAACCCCTTTTTATTTCTTGTCACCTACCTCTCTAAGGCAGAGTTCACCTTTTTTTCAATTATTGCCACTCTAAAAATACCCCTACCCTCTTGAACCAGGCTGTTCAATGTGTACAGGTTTTATACATGTATATATTCCCCCATCCCATCATAAAAATAGTTGTTGCCCACTAAATATAGTTTTCATATGAAGAAACATAATCGTGAAAATGTGTTCTCATAAACTGCAGATCAGTCAGTATTAGAAGCAGACGAGATCCTAAAGCTAAAATAATCCATTTGGTTTGGCTTCCTCCCCCTTCCTCAACCTCCTAATGTAGAATAGATTGTGTTTGCAACATGAAGAAACATTTTCTTAAAGATACCGATTTTACGTATTGCGATCATTGATTGCTCCCAATTAAAAACAATTCAATGTAAGAGAAATGGAATCATAATTGCCTCTTCTTGGCAAATACAGAGAGAAGCATTATACATTTTATGGTTGCCGGAGTAAATGGGGTGAACCCATCACCTCGGATGCTATGAGAAGGGGTGAGAAACCAGCACAGAAATAAATACGCTACGCCGCGTAGACCGCACCCGCTTGGGCTCTGCTGGTCTCTCGATGGCCCCAGCGCCACTGTTTTACCTCACCACCCGGCCAGGCTGGTCTCAGTTCTGCCTGGAGCAACCATGTTGATTTGCTTATAACTTTGTCCTTTTTGATCAGTTGTGGATTAGTCCAAATCCAGGTGATTCTTTGAGTCGCAAAAAAAAAAAAAGAAAAAAATCCTTTCTCTGTTGACTCCAAGGTGTTAAGAGTTTGATGTGCGGACTTCTTTTCACGTGATGCGTCATCATGGTAGGTTGCAGCCTCTGGTCTACATAAGGATTGCTGAGTTTGTTTGCACTTTAATAAATATTCCATTAAAATGCTCTGATGTGTTGACAGCTTGGTTTCTTGGTAACCCAAGCACCAACGAAGCTTCCTGGATGGAAGAAGTTTGCTATTCAGTGCCCTCCTCCTCCTGGTTGGCATAGATCCCTGCCTCCCAGCGCAAGGCCAGCGCGCTCTTTCTTCGATTAACTCGTGTGGCCTCAAGGACCTGAAGAGAGAGGAACAAAATCAGGCCGAGTTCATGGATGTTAACTGTGTATACAAACCAACTTTTTCGTTTCCTTCCTCCTTTCCCTCTCTCAACGGCATCTTAAATGAGAGGGGAAAGTAATAAAGAGCTTGGCATGTCTAGGAGGTAGGGGAGACATGGACATAAAAGGGAGGCAGAAGGTTCTGAGTGTGTATTCATCTCATAGCCAAAGTTTGCTATTTGACCTATAGGTTTCAACACAGAGAGATTTAATTTTCCTGAAATGTTCTGCAAGTTTCTTTGAATAAGCCTTGGCTCTGCATCAGGTTTTTGATGTCTACATGCTGCAGACCAGCGCCATCTGGTGGAAGGGTTCTGTATTTGCACCATGGATGATGCTACTAGAGGCTAGCCACACGTGGCTACCGAGCCCTTGGGATAGGGCTAAGGTGGTGAAGAAACTAAGTATTTAATTTTAATTTAAATATCCCCATGGAACCAAGTGACAGCACAGCTATCGATTGTCTTAGTCACTTTGTAAACAAGCAAACCAGAAAATAATGCCAAACAACTAGACCAGTGTGCCTTCAATCCTTCAGGCTTTGTAGATCAGACTTTGTAAATCTATGTAAAAATTATGATCATATATTTATATCATGAGAGTATAATTCCGCATAATCAAAACTTCAAAGAAGCATTAAATGAAAAAGCAAATAGCTTTTCAGGACAATGAAAAGCAATCTGAGCATTCTGATGCAACTTCAGGGCTCTCGATGCTAATAAGTGAAATGAAACGTGGCAACCTCAAGGGCAAGGAGGCTGGTCATCCTCGGGGCAGGGCTTCCCTCCCTCCAGCTCTCTGGGATAACCTACGGGCTCCTGAGGGGAAACTTCAGCCCATCTGTTCCAGCTTTAGTCTGAACGAGATGAGACCCAGATGAATCACATTTAAGTTTGCCAGCACATAAAAAAATGGCTCAATTTCACGACACTCCACCAAAAGCAAGCCCATGCACGCCAGCCAATTAAATTATGGTGGCATTAGCTTAGGATGTGAAGTTTCTGGTTTTAAAGACAAGTCCAGCAGAGCCAACACTGACTGATTATCCAAACTGCAATAAAGGTTTTGCTTATTCTAAGAATAATCATTGTGGCAAGAGACAGTGATGCCGGCGACTCCGGAGAAGGAAGGGTGTGAACGTAACGGGCAGTGGTGGGAGCCCAGGCATAAGCAAATGCTGGGGTCCATCTCGGCCTGAGTCTCTGCACCTCTGACAAATGCGTGAACTTCTCAGAGTTTCGGTGTGCTTCCTTCCTTCTGGGAAGTGTTCCCCAGTCCTCCCAGCAGGGTCAGCTGGACCTGACATGTAGGAGACAAGTCATGTCTCCTGCATAAACGATTATCATTAAGCGCATAAGCCATGCCATACAGCGTTTCGTGTGTAAGCATATCACTGTCACTCGATATCTAAGAATAAGAAATCGGTAGGAAAGAAGCGTGCTTCCAAATCTGGTAAAGTTATAAATACAGGATCACCTGGTCAGTGCACGGTAATATGGTACCGAGAAGCAGTGCTGGGCCAGAATTTTAATTCCTGAGCTTTATTTGCAGTTCTGTCCTTGGGGTATGCTGCTGTTGTTCATGGCATCCTGAGCCTCAACTTTCTTTATCCGTCAAATGAACACAGCACCACCTGCTCTACTTCACAGGCTTTCTCAGGAGACAATGCAGGCTCTGAAGTCCAGGCAGGTCTAGGTTTAAATCCTAGTGATGATGTGACCTTGGGAAAGGTTACCCCTGTGTCTCACTCAGTCCCTTTACACGTAAGATTGGAATAATACAAACTGCAGTACAGAGTTGGCCTGAGGAATAAATGAGGCAACACATGGAATGCATTTAGCACAGTGTCTAGTATATTCTCAAACAATAATTATGTCTGTCATCAGGTGACAGGGCTTTATAAACTATCAAGTGGTATTCAAACACAAGGCGTTTTTATAAGGAACTCTACGATGTGTAAAACGGTCATCTGTTCGCCTTGCAGATTAGAGATACAAATTGGAAAGTGTACCTAAAATCTAAAAATACATCTAAGGTTCTGAAAACCACTATTAGACATCGAGAAAGGTACATGGAATGATATTCTCCATATTCATTTTATCCCTCATGGAACAAAATTACTGATAATCATCAGCTTAGATCTATGGTTAACTATAATTACTTTGCTAAATAGAAAGATTTTCAAAATATCTTGTGCTACAGGTTAGTGCAACCAATTTGAAGAATAATTTGTAATATGTAGTGACTGCAAAGATATGTAAGCCCTATAACTAGTATAACTAGTACTTCTTACTTCTTGATACTTAAGAGAAATTCGCCAATAAGTGCTCAAAGAAATATGTATAATAACATTCACTGAAGCATTATTTGTAATGAAAATAATGTTTTGTTTTGTTTTGTTTTTTAGAAAAAAGGAAACACCCTACATATTCCCTTCACTAGGAGGATGAATAAACAGTGACATGTTCATTCGATGGAATACTATAATAAGTGACCTAGAGTTATAAGTATCAACATGGACACATTGAAAAACAGTGCAGGCAAAATAAAGCAAAGAGTGGAACATACTACAATGCATTATCTACAGAAAGTTCTAAAACATGCAAAACCAGAACACACTGTTTACGTATATAAAGGCTTGTAGTACGAAAACATGCATGAAATTGATGAACACCGAACTCAAGGACAGTTACCTCTCAGAAGAGAGAGAAATGAGAACTGGGAGAAGTAACTGGGAGGGCTTGAATCGTGTTTACGGTATCAATTTCCTTTTAAAACTGTAAGCAAATATCGTGAAACAATTAGGAATGGACAAAGCTGGATAGATGGGCTCTGTGGCTTCATCATGTCACGTTATTTGCAACACGTGAATGCCGGCTCCATGACATCAGGGACTTTGTTTCATGGATTGCTCTGTCCCCAGAACCTAGAGAAGGACCTGATTGATGCATAGTAGGTGCTCCAGAAAGTGTTAACCGAGCAAACGAGTAAATTGTTCTCTCTATAATTCTGTAAATTTGAAATAATTCTTTTAAAGTAAAAATATAATGTTAGAGAAATAAAAATGTATATGAAAAACGCTGTTTTTCTTGCAGCAAAAAATAAAATATATATATATATATGAAAAGAATAGGGGACGATGAAAAACATCGTGCTTTTTCCCAGCGCAGGCTTGTGAAATCCGTGTAAAAGGAAGTCGTAGGGGAAAGATGGGGACTTGGGAAGATTTGATACTTCAAGGAGCTTCAAAAACAAAAATATCGATTTAATCAGTTGGGTGAAAGGGGAGCTGGGATGGTTCAGGTTTGGAATAACTTATCCCAAAGCTATAGATAGTATGGCGCTCTTTAAACAAAAGACTCGGTCCTCTTAAGCTGCATTGTTTTCCACCAGGCCAGGGTGTGTTTGCTATCAGTGCCCGAAGAAACTAAAAAAGTCCGTGGGTTGTGTCCTCGAGTCCAAACCCCTTCCAGATCTATGAGCAGGGCAAGCTCTTCTCCAATCCCACCACACGGCACAGCACGGCACAGCACAGCGGGGTGTATCACTGCCGCGTGGACGCCAACATTTCAAAGCAGTGAGTGTCCCGCTTCGGAAAAGGCAGGGAAAAAAGAAACACGGAGATGAACTGTTTTCTTGCCCTTCTCATTCAACGCATCGGGAAATGGCAAACCACAACGGCATGCACCTGGGCCAGGCATGCAGGACGAGAAGACAAACAAGTTGAAAAGTACCTCGGAAGTCACCTTGCAAGACATTAACTTAGAGGTGTACTGGCAGAGAGGGAAAAGACCAGGGTTAGTACATGGTAGAGACACACTCGCGGAACACCCCCCAGCTGGGAACGGGCTCCAAACGGGGGGCAGATGGGAGGGAGGGAAGGAACAGCAGGCGACCACGACACGCCCACGCCGAGGCTCGCTTCGTCTGATATTAGTTTATTTAAAAGTCTGTATCTTGTGGAGCAAGTAGATACCCTAAGATTCTTTAACAAAAGTATCAGATAAGCCACACTTTGTTAATTCAAAATTTGTTGCTTCCATTTTCTGTGATTTGAATTAACAAGATCCACCCTTTACCGCCACCCAATACGCAACCAGCTGCCCACCTGCAAGGGCCCTGACAGCCATTTTGGATTTGCCAGAATCTAAAGGCATCTGTAGCCAAAGAGCCTTTCTCTTCCTGCAGGCTTCTCTGAACCCCAAAGCAGTCTGATGCCCTATTTATTGTCCCATGAAAAGGAGACCCTATCCACAGACAGAGGTTGCTTTGAATGCAAGGTTTGTGGAGGCGGCATCTCTAAAGCTGACTTAAGGATGGCATTGCATGGGAGAACCACGCCGCCTCACTCACCATTACTACCTTGGGTGCCTGGATAAGCTCCTGAGAGCCAGGTAATCAAATAGGAACTAAAATGATCCTTTAGTTCCCATAGGAGACTAAAAGTCACTGCAAGAAAAGCTTAGGAAAAAAGATGACCTGGTTATGGGAAATGAGATGGAAGGACCAACTTTGCACAGCCCCCTCCAGAATTGTGGTTATGACCTTGTGTTCACACTGCTTAGGACACTGGAGGTATGGTTGGTTTTTGGCATTGGTCACCGTACACTGGTTAGGTGGGATCATACGTCTGTGATCACTGACTGCTGCTTCTATGTAGCACTTAAAAATTATAGTTCTGTAACGATCAGACCGATGGCTAGGAGCAGATGCATCTGGAGCTCTCCTCTTCTTTGTACCTTCTTACGGTGAGAGTGAGAACCCGAGAGAAAGTTGGGCAGCACGAACACATCACTGATTGAGGCTGAGCTTCCGGTGGAGCCTGCGCTGTGGGGAACCAGAGGCAGACGGCTTCCTTCACCTACTCAACGAGCAGGGCCGCGACTCCCAGGAACGTGTGCCAGGAATTCTCAGACAAGCAGAAGCTGCAAGACCCCAGCTTTGACTTAACCCAGGAAAATCAACGAGGCCTTCTCTTAACCCAAGACGGGCAGGCATGGCTGAAAGCAACTATTCTCGGGCCAAGAGGGAGAACACAGGAAATCCCCACCAAGAGTAGACCCAGTGCTATAAGTGAGGGTGGGGCCGAATGCCCAGGAGGCTATAATTTGGACTCAGGCCAGCATCACTTCAATGGAGAAAGGAAGAGCAATCCACCAAGTTTAAAAGCATCACTGAATCAATAACCCATTCTCTTCCGAGCTCAGGTCAAGTTAGGGGAACAACTGGCCAGAAAAAACACTGTTGCCGAAATATCCTTCTTTTGCACGGCACTTATGAGTCATCAGTCCGTTTCGTGTTGCATGACAGACCAGAGATGGCATCAGGCCCAGATCAAGGGCTATTTCCACATTTCCAGATAAGAGAGACCCACACTGAGCGCAGGGCCGCTGCATCGGTGTGTGCAGTGCGTGTGACCTGCACAGAAACACCAGGCTGAGCGGACTGGTGAAGTCGAAGTGTGGTCTCCCTTCTGCAGTCACCAACTGCGTGGCTGGTGCAGGGCTGTGTCTTCACAGAGGAATAAAAGGTGCCTTTTTCTTATTCTCACAAAGGCTCTGTCTAGACTTGTAATCAGCCCAGGGTAAGGGGGTGGGGTGAGGACAGCAGCCTCGCTACTCCTCGAATTAGCCAAGGAGTCTATTGGTAAGTGGAACCTGGCCGAAGCCTGGAACATGGAGACTCTCACTGGTAACCACGCCCCGCAGGGCAGGAGAGCTGGCCCGGGTGGATGTGGACTGTGGGCAGCTGCTCAGGCTCTGAGCTGGCAACAAGCACAGGCGTGTGGAGAGAACTTTTTGAGAAAAGAGGCTTTTTCTGATTCTCTGTCACTGACTTTTTCGCCAATTGCAAAATGAGCAGAACACCCACAGACAATATCATATTACTGACCCAGTGACTCCTGGGCCGATGTTCCAAGAGTTCATAATTTAATTTTCTACTTTCTGTTGTTCTCTGAACGCTCATCTCATTTCCAGCAGGAGAGAGGGCCAGTTCGGGAACAGGAAAGACCACCAAAGTCTGTACTGTGTTCCCCGCATCAGCCCCTGGCAGGGATCCCATGAGCCAGAGGCCTCCCTGCCTATTCTGCATATGATTTTTTTTTATGAAGTGGGAAAACGTAAGGCCCTGAGCTGGGGACAGGATGCCAGAGACCATCGCTGCTCTGGGGTCGGGGTGGCTGCACCTGTTTTGATGGCCAGGGTCAGTTTTTCTCAGGTAGGTTGGCAAAAGTTATTCATGAAAACTGCAGGCACAGCTTCATGTGGCTTCTCTATCTTCTCTTTCTTCTGTCCTTCATGCTCATGACTATTGTGTCTAATGTATCACTAGACATACATCCCAGTTACGCTACTTTGTTTTTAAGTCCCCATCTTCTCCTTAGGAAGCATAGCCAAGAAGAATTGTTTTCATTCAATTCAGAAAGAGCTGGTTACTTCCCATGGGCAAACACATGGTTTGGTCCTGATCATGTGTGAAAAACTCATAAGTGCCATCAAGCGATTTTTGGAAGGAACATTGGCAGATGAACCCACCAATAATATGGGCGCCAGGGTGACACTGGATCCAGGTAAGCCATGTGAGGTTCTTAGAGGGTGGAGAATCTAAGAAGCCACAGTTTGCCCAGAGAATAGCGTATGTGAATGGAACAAGGACAGAACTATAGCTTCCAGGGGCAGAGAAGCCAATTATACAACTGAGCCACTGAGCAATCCATCTGATCCCTACTATTATCCTTCTGGGATAAGAGACAATTAAAGAAGGGGCCACAGATCAGCTATGAAAACCAACGAAGTCTTATTCATTCCTACAGGCAAACTTCTACATGTTTTCCAGTGACAGATGCAGGTACAATAGGGAAGAGCCCCGAAATCAGGAAAGGTAAACATGGGGTGACAGGTGGCTCTGATCATGTATTTGTTTTAGAAACAACCTGAGTGTGCTTTTTCCAGATTTGGTTCTCTTAAAAGGGATATATGGTGGATTGAATTTTCAACAGAAACAAACTTGCTTCTCTTATAATGTCAATAACGGTACAAAACACTTGGCCTTGAATTCGTGATCTGGGGATATTAATAGCTTGATTAGTTAGTAGGTTTCTTCCTTATAAGAATGTTTATTTACTTGAGAAAATTAGAGACAGGAGGCTGCCACTTCATTGCTTAAGCGAAGGGTAATCGGTATATTGAAATGCTGACTCGGAGCAGCCCAAAACAAAAGGGAAATCCAACCCGGTCGGCATTCGCCAGGTGGCTGCCCCGAGTGTCAGAATTTAAAAGAAAGAGGCTTCCAGCCTCTGCCTAAGAAACGAGTAAGAGCGGACTCTGAATTTCTGTGTGCAACATTTTCCTCCGACATCTGTACTTCCACACAAAAGGAAATACGAGAGACATGCAGAGGGTGCTAAGCAAACACCCACACGGTTCGGTTCCATTGGCTCTTCCCCTCCACACCAGAATGCGAGGGGTCCCTTCAGCCAATGTCCACCAAAGCTGCTGATGTACGGTGTGGAATCACTGGGGAGATAAGAAACAAGACACTTCTAGGGCCAGGCTTCAAAATGGTCACAGACGCCAGAAAACACCTAAAGGTAAACCCCACATTTTAAGTGGTGACGCCAAGAAGGGCAGCTAAAGGGACTTGGGATAGGAAAAGTCCTATGGGCTCAGGAAGGAGCTCCAGCAGGGGAGAAGTCTGTAGCAGTCTCCGAGGGCCGGGCTCCATGCCACTGTGAGACAGGGGAGCAACCCAGAGACACTCCAGCCTAACAGAGCAGTGGAGTCAGGCAGGATCCCAAGCAGTTTCGGTGCAGACGCAGAGGGGGAACCTGAGAGATGCCGAAGAGCCTTCGGGTCGCTACAGAGAAGTTTGCTTTTGTCTTCCCTTTACCCCAATATTTTTAAAGCAATATCGAGTGCCTGGCTTCAAGTCCGGAAATCCTTTCACTTAGCCAACAGGAATATGAATGGCAGTAAGTCAGCCTGGAAATTCCTACTGCGAGCCCCACAGCATTCAAGTTTAAGGTGATAAAGAAGGTATCATTCAAACTAGGGCATTTTTAAGAGTAAAAGGATGTTTTTAATTATGATGCCATGACAACAGGCATAGCCAGGACCGTACCAGGTGAACTGGGCGGTCTCCTCAGCCAACCAAGCTATCTGGGACCCAGGTGTAACCGGGTGGGGGGATCACCTCAATAAGTGCGAAGTGGCCGAGGCCAGCAGACCCCGAGGAGGTTGATGTGGACCCCTGAGATGTATCCCAGGTTCCTGGCCGTGGAACAACTGCTCTTAAGTCTCTTACTAGAGAAAGAAACCACAGAGCAGATGACTTCCTTCATGGTCAATGTGAGCATCACGTGCAAAGTTCTCAGGGTTGGGCGGAGCAGGGTAGCCCTGTGGTTTTTGAATGTCACTTCAAATGGCTCTCTCCTGCCAAACTGTACATATGGCTTGGTAATGGCCCCAAATGCACTTAGTTTTTTTTAGCACCGTGTAACATTTATAAAGATTGCCCAGAGTACGTTGAAGGAATAGCATTGTCACAGTTCCCTAGAGCAGGGGTCCTCAACTTCTGGGCCACGGACTGGTATTGGTACTGTGGACTGTTAGGAACTGGGCTGCACAGGAGGTGAGCGGCGGGTGAGTGAGCGAAGTTTCATTTATATTTGCAGCCGCTCCCCAGCGCTAGCATCATCGCCTCAGCTCCACCTCAGATCATCAAGCATTAGATTCCCATAGAAAAACTGGTCCCTGGTGCCCAAAATGTTGGGGAGCATTGCCCTGGAGAAATAAAATCTACAGAGCAGGCCGACGATGGTAGAAATCAGCTCCCTGATGCCTGGGATGATTTCAGAATCTTTATGTCCTTCTTCCTGACCTGCAATGGCGTCTTTATACACATCAATCTTCTCATGCAGTAACCCTGGGCTCAAATTACACTTGACAGCAGAAAGACCTGCTCCTTGCATGATCAATGTTTTTGAGAACAGAGACAAACATTCAACCCCAATTCCAGGCATGTGAAACCACACATTTGAAAATCAGTTTTGGAACCACGATTCTGGCAGACAATTGCATACACATCATGCCTGAACCGGAATATACCGACGTTCGCCCTCGAAGTGAAAGAGGAAAGGAGGAGAAACTTACACTACTATCATCCATTCTCTCGCGCCTTTTAGATTTGTGTGTCTCATAGTCTTCCATGAGGGTCTGCATCAGATTCTTGGGCCGCTGGGATCCGGCAGCCTCTTCAGGGGCTAACTCAGGCTGCGAGCTGGGGCCTTCAGCTGTGGGGGATGGAGGAGGTCTGACTTTCTCTATTTTCCCTGAAACAATATGAAGAGAACACCCTTTCTAAGCTTGTCTGCTCATGACTGCTTTCGGAAATAAGAGAAAACCGGCAAAAAAAAAAAAAAAAAAAAAAGTAACTTCCGAAACAGAGAGTGGTACCAGAACAATGGTTAAGTGCAGGTCATTTTATCACAGGGATCAAAGCACTTGTGGATAATGTCATAAACTCATCCAACGAGGACCTCGAGGAAACCAGTGCTAAAAAGTCAGACCAAAGAAGCTTGTCGGGTGCTCTGCAAATATGTTAGACAGGCAGATAGAAGATGCTGGCTCCAGTTGTATTAGGCATATGTGTTCTATCACAGATCACAGAATTAGACTGTCAGAGGAGGTGGCGCCTTTGAACCTTAGAGACTCACTTCTTACAGTGGAGGAAAACTGTTCTATGAAGAGAAGAGTGTGCTGAGGTCACTGGAAGCCAGTGAGGGGACCCGGGTCTCATGGTTTCCTCACTAGGTTCTTTCTTCTCTCTCAAAGGCCACCATCTATCACCTGACCTGCCCAGGCTTTTGGCATGAACATCAAGTGTTATAAAACCTTTGAATGAGAACTAGGTTTGTTCTTCTTACATGGGGCCGTTTACCTTACCTGCCAATGTCCTGAAGGCATTTGGGTTTGAGGCTCCTCCCCAATCCCCCCCACCACCCCAAACATTGCAGAATGAATGCCAACAAAGGCAGCTTTGGTGTTATAGAAAAAGTGTGCCCTAGGCTTGCACAAGGTGAGATTTTTAGCTTCGGTCATGACGTACAGTGATTCTCAGATAAGGAGATCAGGTCAGTGGTGGCCGGGGTGTGGTGACTCTAGGCACTTCTGCATCCCTCTATCTGGGGCAGTGCCTGCCTCTGACTTCTAGCCTATCAAGGAATGGGGTTTATTGCCCGAGAGCCCCAAACACACCTCTGAGAAATTTCTTTAGGGGCAATGGTCATGATTTTTCCAACTATGCTCTCGTGGGAGACAAAAGATCTACGAACAAGGAACATGGAAAAACACGCAATTCAAACCCAAAGTTTAGCAACTGCAGAGGGGAGAATAAAGCCTCATCTGACCCCTTCCCGTCCCAAGCTGAAGGTGACTCGTCTAGCTTTCCTCATCTTACTCCCCAGACTTTTAACTTGGCAACTGCCTAATGCAGCTGGACTCACTAGTGAAGTCGAGGGTCCACGTCCCCCTGTGGGCGGCCACGGCTCCTTTCCGGGCACAGCAGCTCCTTTTGGCGGGAGCTGGAAACCCCCCTGGAATTCAGGAAACTCAGGTTTTAATTTCTGCTCCTCCGTGAACTAGCTCAGTGGTTGGCAACAGGCAATCACTTAATGTTTCCACCTTAACCTTGGGCCAATCACTTACGCTGTCTGAGCTTCGACTTCCCTGGTTACTGAATGAGAATTCTCGAACAGGCTGTCTTCGAGGTCCCTTCTAACTCGGACATTTTGCTGTTCCACCAAATGCCTTTGGTAAGAAGAACCACTTTACTTATTAAAACGAAAAGCATATTGCTATCCCATGTGGCAATTAGGTGGGAAGTTCTTTTGAATACGCAGAACAGGGCCCTCCATCTGCGAGAGCCACCATTACATCAGCAACTTAGGGAAACTCATTGCCTGGAGCTAAATTACTCAGCTCATTAAAAAAAAAATGTCTTTTGAATATTGATAGTAGGGTAAAAAATATTTCAAAATCCCCATATTTGCCAACGGTGATTTCTATTTTTTATTAACAACCTCATACCTCAAGTAATCTCCCCTCTGCATACTTAATATATATATCTCTCTAAAATTTCAGATTGACTTTTTAAATGAAGGTTTGAAGAACAATACAGCACAGGGTTGAGCATGCAAGGTCCTGGAACCAGCCTGCTTGGGTTTGAATCCACTACTTAGCAGACAAATAATCTTAGGCGAGTTACTTCCTGTTTTTCTATCTCAATTCCCTCATCTGTAAGATGGTTATGATTATAGAGATACTTATCTCATACAATTGGTATAAGGACTGAGTTAATATTTATAAAGTTAATCTTTAGAAAAGCAAGCATCTAACTTATCTAGTTACTATTTATTTGGAATTCCAAAGAATAATATGTCTATAGAATGAGAATGAGCAATTCCATGGGTATTCTGCATAAGATTTTTGTAATTCTTCTAGAACTAGAAATGAACACCAAATTGACGAGGCTAGTCCATCATTATTTTCCAACTGACCTCTCAAGTGTCCAAATCATCTCCTACCAGTTAGTTACTCCTCCAGCATTAAACTTCTAGAAAGCATAGTGTGTATTCCCTGCCTATGCCCCCCGCTTTCACACATGCTGCAGTAGGTCCCCTGCTCCATAGCACTTCGTTCATACTTCTGTGAAAGCCTTTTTCACACACTGCTTTGTATCATATCTGGATGTTTAAGCTTCTCTTTTTAATAAAGCTGTAAAGTCATCTGAGGATAGGGACCATTCCACTCATCTATGAACCCCTTAGTTCATTTGGATATAGACTCCATTAAGGCAGGACCTTGTCTGTCCTGGTCACTGTCGGATCCCAGCACCCACTTTGGTATTTGGCACAAAGTAGGAGCTCGAGTTTGTTGAATGAAGCAGTAAGTATATTATGAAATACACATATCAGCCACTTATTGAATACTTGTGAATTGGAATAAAATTCCCAACAGAGAATCTGAGGAAAAGAGCTTAGTCTTCACCAACGCGCATGAAATAAAACAATCTTGGTCCCCAGAACTGCAGACTCAATCAATGGCTTTGTAGTCATAACGAGCACATTTATATGGCATTTCATTTACAGGCTTCACATCATTTGATCCTGACAACAACCTTGGGACGCAGTCAGCACGGATGTCACGACATCTGTGAACAGTTTTGATTACAGAGGCGCAGAGGTTAATGCAAGCCCAAGTTTACATTAGCTAGTCACAAACAGTCACAGCGAGGTCTGGTCTGGAACCCGAATGTGTTGATGATGGCTCAAAATTTTATGGTGGGATATAGGCTGAGAGGGAAGTGTAAAGAGCATGAAGGGTTAATACAGAGCCGTGGTCAACCATGAAACATTACAGACATTTCCTGGTTATTTCTTCGTATTTTATGCAGCAAAACAACCCATCCCTGGAGCAAGTTTCACTGTTTACAGGCACTAGAGGTCGCATGAGAGACAGGAAAGAAAGCCTGGCCTAGCAGGTCTAGAGCAGCTGCTTCCATAGAGGGGGTGGCTGAGAGGTTCGGGGAGGAACAGGGGGTTTCAGATAACCAAGCCCCCCGCTGAGCCTCAGGAGAAGCTGTCACGTGCCCCATCCCTGGACTTCTGGCCATCAGTCCAGTCGGTATCAGGAAAGTCAGCTTGGTCGGGCTTCTCTGCTGGGCCCTGCAATCTCCAACCAGCCTCCTTGCTGCCCCCCTCCCCTGGTGTGGTTCAAACCAGGCACTGGCATTCTGGGCGTCATATCGGGAATCACACAGACTGCCGAAAAGCTGAGGCGGGGCCTGTTCCACACACGAGGTTTTCCTCAGAAGTCTCGTTTGCAAACAGTGGTCCTCAGAATTAGGATATTGAAAAGACTTCTAATGATCCTCCCCCAGTGGTGGGCACTAATTGTAAATAATCAGAAGCCTTTGGAATCACGAATGTGATGTGAACTGTCTGTGCCACAATCCTGGAAAGTCTCTCTCGTCCTTGTCTCCAGCCTTGTAAGCCCCCTTGAAATTACTTGGATACACCCTGTGAGAATCACCCCAAAATGGTGCTCATCTGTGGAGCTCATTGGCATGCATCTGACCCAGCACTTCCCCAGTACCCCCAGGTTCCACCCCCACCTGCCTCATCCGAACTTGCTCCCATACGTGTTGATTCACCTGGTGAATGACTGAAGAGCTGATGACAGCTGAAAGTGACCTCTATTTCTGATGATGAACATTCTGCCGTCTAGTTTCTCACCTGGCTGCACACGCTACAAAACAACTCTCTAGAAGGACTCCTCCAGTCCCTGGGAAATGACGTGAACAGAGAATGCAATGCAGACCTCGGGGCACACCAGAATTTTTTTTCTTTTAAGGATTATTAGCTGTGCTAATAATAAGAGAAGTAAGAGAGCCGCTTGCTTTAACTGTCATGGACTAGGCAGGCCCAGAGGCCTTTCCATCTCATCAGGCGGCACACACCCAGGAGAGCTGATGAGCTGACACTTCCCCAAGGCCTTAGAAAAGCACCGGTCACATCTGTGACAGTGGCACTCACAGGCTGTAGCACCGTGAGGCAGACGAAGGAGCAGAGCATATTGCTCCAAATCAGTAAATATTGTTTCCCATCATAAGTGGAAGAGAAAACTGGGATACGTGGATTTATGTTTCCCATTTATTTATTATAAATAATTAAACCAGTTTCTGGGCCAGAGAAAGCAAGCCATGCTTTGGCTGCATTTCTGGATTTTCCGAGCAAGATGGATTTCCCTTGGGGCATCTGTGATGACAGGCTGTGCTGCCCGGGGCAGAGACAAAAAAAATCTGCAATTCCTCCCACCCAAGGGAACCTAGGCGAGGGCTGCAAATCCTCAGAACACAGCTGTTGCCATCCATGACAGCCCAAACCCTCCTTCCGGGGAAACGGGACCCAACTCTAAAAAGCCAAGAATGTGGCTTCCACAAGTTTAGAAAATTAATTTGGTTAAACATTGTGATTTCGATGACTATTACATGCCATGTACATAGTGTCTGATGTCTTAAATGAAAGCTCCTTTGTTTCTACTTTTTTTTTTTTTTCAAAAGAAAAGAAAAAGCCAGCACCCACTGCTATTTAAAAACCAAACCAAATCGAAGAAAGACGCCCACCAGGTGACACGCCTTGGCCCAGACCCCCTTTCAAGGGCCTTTCTTCACTGGCACCGGGGGGAGGTTCAAACATCAAAAACAACTCACCAGTCACTGAAATGAGCTCAGAAAGAAATGAGCTCATACTTGCATTTTCAATTTCCTCCCAGTACGAGGGAATATCCTGCTGTCAGACCCAGAGTGTAAGGGCTTGTGCAGAGCGCAGCTGTGACCCGCACACCAAGAGCTGGTCCCTAGTCCTTTCATCTCCCCTGAAGGCCCAAGGCGGAGAGAATGCGAGGATAAGAATCTTCAGATTCTAAGCCCAGCTCAGATACGAGAAACACTCCTGCCTGGCGAAATAAGTCTGAAGAACAGCCAAATATTATTACGTAAAGGTAAGCTGGGGTGTTGATATTGGGCCATTCCCTATGAACAAAAACTACAAGATGAAAACTCGAGAAGGAAAGAGCTCTGCTTCTCCAGCGGAAGCTCAGCTTAAGATCAAAACAAAGGAGACATTTCATGGAAACATTAAGGATGGAAAATCATGCTAAACAGCAATTCCCTTACAAGATCTTTTTGTGAAACACACTTGTACCAACATGGTGGGCTTGGCTGTGTGACGCTTACTCCCTCCAAAAAAAAAAAGGGGGGGGGGAACTATTTTTATGGTAATACTTGTAATTTTATTGTTACCCAATACACTTAATGATGGGCTTTGTTTTTATGAATCACAGCTGACTATCAAAAGCTAATTCCTGAACTCAGATTTTGTAGGAGAAACTAATTCTAAGGAAACAACTATGGGGGGTGGGGAACCCCACTAGAAAGCAATTTTATAATGGATGGTCTGCATTTATTTCTGGGTCACAAAAGCCATGGAAGAGCAACGCGTAATTCTGATAATGTTTCCTAGGCCTTTTCTTAAAACATATCACTAACTGTAATAATTCCTCTTGGGAGCCTTCTGGTTAGCAGACACTGTCCAAACCTACTGATGAGATTGGTACTATTTATTTTATTCTCATTTTACTGGCAAGGAGACTGAGGTTTACACAGCTAGCAAGCAGTTGGATTCAGGATATGAACTTTAGATATAATTCCAGAGAAGTGACTGTCACATTTAGGCCCATAATTTTCCTTGACCAGCTTTTTTATATAAGATATGAATTCACATTTGAGTAATGGAGAATAAAAGAAAGAGATGGGATAACTATGATGTCTGATGCATGCAAGTTTGGGGAAACCTCTGATGTTTACATTTAAGATCATTAGAAGTAAAATACCATTACTTAAAATATAAATGTATTCTTTGGCAATGTAATAATTGCCTATCCTGTACATCACCCCCCCCACCCCCCCACGACTCCTAGTTCCTTCACCCGTATAGCGGCAGCTTATTCACAAAGATCAAACGGATCTGAAATGCCATTCTCCTTAGGGAAGTACACAGCAAGTCACCATAGCTAGTAAAAGACACAGTCATATCCTGCCCTGAACTCCAGCGGTCACAGGGGACATCCTGCTCCCAGGCCTGGCTTCGATTAGCTCATATTTCTTACCAGGCATAGAGCAGAGAGCTTGCAAGAATTAGGTCCTTTGATTCATCTCTTCTTTCTCAGCCTCAAGACTAAATCTTTCTCTGCATGAGGTTGAGTATGATTTTTCAGAAGCCACTCTCCTAACATGGAGCGTGGAGCAGCCATACAGGGGTAAAGGACAAGCACCGAGGACATCATGTGGTCCTGTCCCCCAGTAATATAGGACTACCACTGTTAGCCAACCCAGGCACCTTGAATATATCAGAAGACCCAGCACAGGTAGCAGCGACAGCAGAACCTGCTTAGAGAACAGAATTAAACTCATGAGAAATGTGCCTTTCCCAAAGTTCCGCTTCCCAGGAGCCAGGACCATGGGGCTTGTCACTGAAGAAGGACTGGAGTGTGTATCTTCCCAGGCGTGAGTAAGGCTGACAGCTTTCACCAAGGCAGCTGCCCTTTACAAACTATTGAAGGGAATGTCCAAAGAGAACTCTGACTTCCGTCATTTGTCAAGTCCTGATTTCATTACACACTTTCACCCCCTTGCAAACACTGCTTCTTAGCAATTCTTTCCCAAATGGCATGTGTTTTAAAACGAGCATATTCACTGGGTTCAGATAAATAAAAGACAGGGTGATTCTGGTCCATGGGAGCAAAAGAGAACAGCAGAGAGCAGTCATGGTGGCCAGTGACCACCAGAAGACTAATTTAGTTGACTTTGACCTCAGTCTGCCATATGCATTCAGTTAATAGAGTGAATGCTTACTCCTGCTCGTCCTTAAATTAAGAAATTGGTCCCTTGTTTGAGTGCCCAGTTCCTTCAAAGATTTCAGGGAATGAGCCTGTGTCTGGAGTGGATTGCTGAGCTGCTTCCTGGAAAATGAACTTTCGGAAAGAACTCAGAAAGGCTCACAAGCTGGTGTGGGCTATGCCAGCCCCTCCGCCACCTGCTCAGATCTTTGGGCAGCACCAGTAACTTTGCCTAATGTAATTTGGAGCCTTAGCTGAAGTTCTGAAAGCACAAAGGAACCATTCTGGGTCACTAGGGTGGCACTGTTTCATGACCTCTTGGAGCAAGGTCATCCACTCCAGGCCATTGCGAGTAGAGGACTCTCGAGGTACAGTAGCTCCAAAAAGGAGGTGCAGAAAGGATCCCCAAAAATGCAAGGGTTGGGCCTAAGACTGGAAGATGGCAGAAGGAGACTGAGCTCAGTCACTGCAGGTTGAGAGAGGAACCGTTACTATACACTTCATAACCCTCAGGGCAGAGGGCAAGAAAAGGCACAGAACGAATATGAACTTTGGAGTCAAATGAGCCCAAGTTTGAACCTGGCTCTGCCACTTCCTAGTTGAGTGATCTCAGGCAAGTTACTTAATCTCTCTGGACTCTGGTATTAATTTTTTGAAAACGAAATAATATGACAGGCCCACAATCCCTTATGCACAACTCCAAAATCCAGAAAAAGCCCTGAAAGCCAAGTTTTGTCCTAACTTATTTGGTGGCAAACCCCCAGTGAATTGGCATAAGGCTCTTCTTAGTCTCTACCTATCCTGCTTAATATAACTAACTCTTTCTAAGTTTTACAGCAGAAATATAATTTGACGACAGGGTGTTGCCTAGACCCTGCCCGGGTGTGTTAAATAATATATGCATGTATAATATATATATAATGTCATTAATAATAAATGTGTATTATTAAATAATAAGTAATAGTATATACACTCAATGGCTTTTCTAAAATCAGAAACACTGAATATATCTGGCCTCAAGGGTTTGGATAATTTGGATTACATCTCAGAAGCCTGTTGTGAGGATTAAATGAGGAAATGTGTGTGAAACAACTAGTAAAGCACATAGCTTCAAGGGCTTGCTAAGTCGGGGCGACCATGATTAGTCTCGTGTCACCAGAGAACGCTCAGGAAATGCAACAGCAGACAAAAACCTCTGTAGGATGCTCCGCATCAAGCTCTAGTACCTTCACACAGCCAGCTGCACGGTCTGTGCCTCCGGCAGGAAAGAGAGGCGCTGCCTCTTCCCGAAGGACAGCCCGCTCTCACCTGGGCCTGTGACGGGACCCCTCCCATCAGCTCCCCACCTCAGGTCCTTCTCCTGTGGAGCAACAAGAGCAACTCAAGAGAGACGTGTCCTCGTCCGGCTCTAATTTAGCATAGAACAAGCCACCAAGCTCTGCTTCATGAATGCTATGCTGACATAAATATATATATTTTTTTCTGTCTAGGATGTTTCCTTGTGATATATTTGAAGATAAGAAATGGCGAAAGAAAAAAGACCCAGTCAATAATCTTTATAGTAATGATCACCTCATGTGCATCTTGATTCAAACTGACAACAGAAGTCAAAACTCCTTAGAAATTTTCTTTTTGTAATATGTATAACTATCACCTCTTTCAACGTATTAAAAGACATGAACAGACACTTTACATTATGGGTCTCGATAGCCACACCTTCTCCTTTACTATTCTCCACAATATCCCGGTGGGCAAATTATCTGGCTTGGTAGATGAATTCAACACCTGGCATGACAACGGAAACTATTTCAAAAAAAACTAAACAAATTACCTAACAGTTTCTCTGTCACGCCTAGAACTTGGAAGTGAAACCAGGATATCTAATAATAGACAACAGGCACTAAAGTAAGAATTGTCTGCTGACACCCCTTCATATGAAAAGACATTTGAAAAGGCCTACGTTGTTACTTCCATAAAACATTTGGGTTTTCCTCGCAAATTCACTCCTCAAGGGCGTCGTACAGCAGTGTGTGGGTTACGCCTTCATATCAAGCGTGTACACCTGCCGAAACGCTGCCTTTATTTTTTGCGTCTAAGTACCAGCAATAGAAGGTGCACACATGCTCGTTCTTGGGGGTGTGACCTCTCACATAACTCTCAAGTCACCCGTCAAGGTGGCGGCATGCCTCCAGAAGAGCTTGTACAGAGGAAGAGCTCAACAGATGCTGGTGGAATTAACTCATTAAAGAAGAAAGCAGTAGAGTCATCGATTCATGGATGAAGGCGGGGCAGCTTGGAAAAGTGTGGAGATAATTACCCCCTCGAGAATCCTTGCTGGCTCCCCACTCACCGCAGGATAAAGTTTAAAATCTAAAACCTTTAACATGGTCTATGTAGCTCTTCGTTGGCTGGCTCCGATCAACTTCGTTTTGTTTTAAATCGCTTCCTTTAACTCACCCCAACCTTATGTAAACACCTCAAATGTGTCACGTTCTCTATTCCTTTTGGGTTTCCATAGGTGCCCTTCCTTCTGGCTGGAACAGCCTCCTGCACCCTTTCAATCCAACCTTTCCTTCAGTTCAAAGCCTGGATGGTAGTTTCCCAAGAAAGGAAGACTTTGCCCTTCCTCGCTCTGCGCTGCCATAGGTCTCCATGCCTCTCCGTCATGAAACCGCCACCTCTGTGTGATGTTTCTCTTACTGAACTGTAAGTTCTCCAAGGGCAGGGACGGTATCCTGCCTTGTTCATCTGGTTAGGAACAAATGCCACAAACCCTATTTACATGGAACTGCTTCCTTGAAAATTCACAGAAATAAAATTTCTGGATAATTTTGCTGAATAACTGGTCTTTGAAAATAACCGTATCTTTTATAAAATAGGAACCCTAACATTCTCCATCTTTGAGAGATAGGAAAACCTAAAGCCAAAATAAACATCTTTTGGACACTTGAGGTGTGGCTAGGGAGAATAGATCTCTCTTTCCTATTAATCTTGGCTCTCAGTGGATTTTGCTTGCCTAAAAGTTTTAGGATTCCAGCATGATTTTCACCAGAGGAGAAGTTTAAAAATCATATTTTTCATCACCTAATATCAAGCTGTCAATCTGAATCACCCAACAAACCAGCTGAAACACCTCTACTGGCATGCAACGTGGAGTAGCGTAGTAGGAACTTAGCCACTTCTCCATTCACAAAACTAAAGTTGGAGCCAGCAGTTCCGACCCCGGCCGTGAATCATTCAGTTTGGCTGCTCAGAATGATGTGTCAGCCTCTTCTCTGATCACGAACTTGGAGGCAGGCTGGACAACCAATACCCTAAATGTTTCCAGGCACGGACATTGAGAAAATTATATTTTGCATTCAGTTTCTTTCAATCCACATTGTAATGCTGGGAGGCCCTGTCACCTACTAAATATTCCAGAGATAAATGCGTCATTATCGTGACTGTGTTCAGAGTAAGGACCAGACAGGAGCAGTGCACAGACCTTAATGGATGAATTACTATCTTCTTAAAGGGGTGGAAATCAATCCTAGAGGGATGGGATATGTGAGAGGAAGTTAGCATTAGTGTAGAGGGAAGTGCTAAGAAAATCGAGGCTGGGCTGCTGGGATGCCGAGGGCTACCATAAGGATACAGTCTTACTTTAAGCCCGGTGGGGAAGCCCGACAGACCACAGTAGATCAGGGAACTAGGGGGAAAGTGTTGAAATTTTGTCTTTATTTTTGTCCATGTGCTAAAAGGAAATTGTGGGGGAGGGGGACAATATGGTAAGAAGTTCGATTAAGAGGTGAAGCGAGGAAAACTGAAAATACCCACTGAGCACATGAGCTTTAGAAAAGGTCCTATAATGAAATAACGTAAAGGGAGCAAGGTGGGCGGCGCCAGATGTACCTGACAAGAGAGCCGCGGTGCCTGCTTTCCACGTGAGCGGGAGCTAAACGCCTGAAGGACTTCGCTCCTTCTGACTGTGGGTCCTTTAGGGTCACTTCCTTGTGAAGCGGGTTTCCTAGACTGGGCTGAAATCAAGTGCCATAAAAACTTTTTCTGGGATACCACAGAGAATGCCCAGCTGACATCTCTGTGCCAAGCCAGACCACAACAAGAATTTAAAGTGAACTTGACAACTAAGGATCTTTTGGAAAAGCCAACCAGTGTCTATTAAGCACGGACAACAAAACCCCCTTCGAAGTTTTCTTTGCCTCAAACACTCCGCTGGCCACTGCCCTGTGACCTGAAGGAATTAAAAAACATAATCGAGAAAGTCGCCATGCTTTTCTTCTTCCTCTTCTCTCCTCTTTCCTTCCTGAACAAGTCAGTCCAAGACCGATTAGGTGGGGCTGAACAAGGTGACGTGTGCAGTAGGGTGGAGTGGGAGGAGCCGCAGTGGCCCGGAGTGGTGTCTGCAGCCAGAGCGGAGTGGGCGGGAAGAGTGGTGACCCAGCACGGTCAGCACTGGGTGTTGCAGGAAACCGGGAGACTGGTTACATGAAAGGGGAGGGGACTGGTCAAATAATAAATATATTGTCAAGACTGAGGTTTGAATGTGAAAGAGAAAATAAACACTGTGGTATTAGATTAGAATTAAAGATAGAGTGAGCTCATGGTTTTCAAGATAGGTAGGTAGATAGATAAGGTATATAGGAAGGAAGGAAAGAAGAAAGGAAGGAAGGGAGGAAGGGAGGGAGGGAGGGAGGAAATGTATATATTCTCTAACTCTGTCCATTGAGAGTGCCTGGGGCAGTGACAATACAATAGCAGTGAACAGACCGAACAACCAGATCTTGGTTTCTAAACACCATTCTCCAACAATTGGAACCAGTGCTCTTTGGAGAAATGGCTGATTTCAGCATTAGAAAATACAAGATGAGACTGCAACATCTCATGGTGCCAAAAAACGAGAACATGCCCAAAGAATAACAGGGACGTGTTAAAAGGACACTAAAGTGAGCTCGAAAGGGCTTCCCATGAGCTACATCTGAACAAATTAAGGATAAAAATAATAATAAAAACGGATTACAACTCACTGAATACAACAGGAATCCATGAGACCATACTGACAAAAATAGATCAATGGACAGATTTAAAGTTTGATGAGGAGTAGGCTAAAGGTTACATAGTACCAAAGTACCTCCCCACAAAATATTTATTAATCACAAAAGGAAATGGTAGCTTTACTGAGCAGAAACCTGGCAGACACTCCCTCAATAAAGTGATCAAAATCTCGTGAAAAAAGTTAACATCTGTCCCAGTAATAGAACGAGTTGACACCATGTACCACTATCTGATTGGATGCAGTGAGAAGATATCTATATATATATATATAGCATCAGTTCTGTGGTATTCCTACTGAAAGATGCAAAACTTGAATCTAATTGTGTGAAATCGCCAGACAAATTCAAACTGAGACATTCTATAAAACTGGTTTCGATGGAACATCATGTTGGCAATTTACTCAAATGGGTCAGGGGAAAAAAAAAAAGGTATTTATACTATATTTCGGAACTTTCTTTAGGTTGAGATTGTTTAAAAATTAAGAACAAAAAGTGTTACCTTGCATCATTGTAGATTTAGTGGAAGCCAAGTGTCAAGATGGGATTAAGATCTGCAGGGACCAACTTAAATACCAATAATTATGAGTAATACGTCTAAATTATCTCTGTTGAAGGAACAGTTTTTCCCCACAATCCAAGGTGGACCGATATTTTTTAAAATACAGAATCCCACATTTAGATTTGAGGATAATATCAAATTGCTACAAGAGTTTTCAAAAGCCGACTCTCACTGTCTGTACTTACCTCAGCATGGTCAATAAAAAACAGGTTCACGGACACGGTTGGACCACACTCTGAGCAGCGCCTCTCTAGGGTAGGACAGGTGGGTCTCCAATCACCATCAGACCCAAATGGGAAATAACAACTACTGGTCACGCTATTATCCATAATGGTAGCAACACTAATTACCGCTATAATTAACATCAGCCATCTGTACAAAGTATTCAAGAAAAGGACTGCCTAGGCAATGAGAGAGGATTAAAAACCTGCCTTTTCTTACTGTAGCTCAACTTCTCTGAATGCATCATTAGGACAGAAATGGATGATATCACCTCTGATTCCAGATTACTTGCTTTGTGGTGACTAAAACAAACCCATTTATACAGAAGAGGGACAAAAGCATCTTCTGTGGGTTAAACTGCAACACCATGACTACCATTGTTGGGAAGGGACACAGAATTCAGAAGGGTTAGTGGAGCACTTCCCCCATATCAGACAGGTTTGATTTTAACTGCAGACATTAAGGGTCAAGCTGCTGACTCCAACACAGCCCACACATGGGCCCCACACAGCCCCTCCCTCAGCCAAGAGGCAGCCCCTTCAAAAAGCAGAGGACAATTCTCTGTGCTGCACCAAGAGCAGAACCAGGAAGGAGCTATTGCATCCTCTGGGAAATGGCAAACACCATCCAGGCTCAGGGTTCTTCCAGAGGACACTCTGACACTCCCGTTGCATGTCTCCAAACATGGAAATCCTCACGGATTGTCCCCTGGACACTTATTCCAGCCACACACACAGGAGGCTCCACATAGAAACCTGTAAGCTAACATGAACTGATAGCATCTGTCTCTGGCACTTCACTTACCTGGAGCGGTTTTGAAGCACAGTGATCGGGAGGGCAACGATGAGGCGTTCTTTGCCCTGGAACTCTGGGTACTCTGCAAGACTTGTCTCTGCCTCTTGAGCTCCTCTTCCCTTTCCTGGGCTGCTCGGATCTCTTCTTCGATCATGGACAAAGTCCGCTGCTTCCTTGACCTCAGCTTGAAGGGCCCAACCATCACATCTGATTCTTGAGTGGCCAGGAGCGAGGCTGTGCTTCTCAGCTCAGCTGCCTCCGAGTACTTGCTGAAATAGCTCCCTTCCGGTCTGGTCTCCTCCATGTTTATTGGGCCGCTAGGCTGCACCGCGGGCAGTGGTGGGGAGGGCCCCTGTTCCCTGAGCGCCCTGCCTTCAGCGGGCAGGATCTTTGGTATTACATCCCTTTTCTCTTGAACAGGAGAGGATACTTGAGGTGGCTCAAACATGCTCTGAGGCTTCTCGGAGCTGGGGGCCCCAGTTCCCGCTTCCTGTAGTGTTGCCTCTGGCCTCTGCTGTTCTGCTGTACCCTTGCTGGTGTCAGACACAGCTCTATCCGCTTGCTCGGCTATGGCTTGTTGAATGGCATTCTGCACCAGGAGACCAGCCTGATATTCCAAGGGGTCGTCGACCGACGGAGAGTGTCCCAGTGTGGACGAAGGCGAATAGAAACCGTGATCACTAAATGACTTGGAGACACCTTCTCCTCGGCTTTCTGAGGGGTTGTCGGTTTGGGGAGTCTGAGGCAGGGAAAAATCAGCCAGTGAGTTTTCCTGGAGGGCATTGGCTGTCTCATTGGAGGCCCCGCTGTCACTGATGTTGTCCATGCTGAAATCATTGGACAGAGTCTCCAGGACAGTGGTGTCCTGGGACCTCACCGACAATTCATCCAGACCAGAGTCGAGCTCCTCTTGGGTCAAAGAGACATTGACTGACCTTGAAAACTGATCCAAAATCCCAGGGTCGTCATCCTTGACCACGGTGAGAACGGCCCGGGCACTCGTAAACTCTCCATCCTCCGCCCACAGTTTGGCTAAGGGCCCGCGTTTGGAGGGCTCGCTGTAAGGCCCCTCCCTCCCCTGAGGAGCTGCACCGCCCTGGCCTGCTCCGGGAGACTGGCTCTCCAGGGCGCAGTGGGCTCTCTGCCCCTTGGCTACCGACGAGCCACTGTCTTCGAGATGTCCTCCAACAGAAGCTGGTCTGGAGATGGTCAGTGGCTTGTCTGAGTTGAGTGACCCCAGAGGCCTGTAGAAGGGCTTGATAGAGAACAGCCGGGGGGTACTCTGGCCCTTGGCCGCTGTTTGCCTGGAATTCTCCATCAGCTGGAACTGTTTGCGGGCAGCAGAGAAATCTATCTGCTCTGTGACAACGTCCTCCTTTGCGTGTTCAGTCATGCTGGAAGGTTCCCGAGAGGATGCAGGGGCTGTGCAGAGCTGTGGTGGCGGCGGCTGCTGCTGCTGCTGCTGCTGCATCAGCAGCTGCTCCTGCTGCGCCCTCCTCTCCTTGCGCTCCTTGTATTTTTTGTGTGACTCCAGATGTTCCTCATCCAGCTGTTCCTCGATGGATTTTTCCTGGGGAGGATTCCACCATTTTGCTGCAATGCCGGGATTCTTTTTCACAGCCTGGCTCCGAATGAGTTCTCGCCTCTCCTTTTCCAGCTCCAGCATCTCTTCCGAAGGCCTCACTTTCCGGACACAGTACTGTTCCTTTGTATTCTCATCATCTTCGAAGAGCTTGGAGGGCTTCTTGTCCTCGTGGAAGGCACGCAGCTCGAACTTGGCTTCCTTCTTCAGAGTGGTGAGCGTGAATTCCCCATCTCGGGACGAACACCACGAGCTGGTGGAGGAGCTGGGGCTCACGGGTGCCTGCAGGCTGTCCCCCAGTAGATCCCTGGGCTGGTCAGGGGAGTGGCCGTTCACTCTTTCACCCTCTGCCATGGTGTCAGAGTTGCTTTTACTGAGCTCAATGTGAGGAGGCACCTGCCTGCCAGCTGCTCTCTCAGTGGGTTCCAGATGGGTGGCTGGGTGGGTAGGCGGACTTAGGCTACCCACCAGGATGGCTGCTCCAGGCTCCGGGGAGGATGTGCCGTTGTAAGTTCCGTCCACGGCAGAATCACAGCAGTTGGCCTCCAATACCTCGTCTAGATACCGGATCTCTCTGGCCACATCATTATCCAGAGATTCGTGGTGATCGGCGAGGAGGCCATTGTGGGGGGGCGAGTAAAAAGGGGAGGGGTGGTCCATGGAATGTGGAGTAGAGGTGATTCCGGGAACACTCTTACATTCTGCAACAGAGACCTCAATTTCCATGTTTTGGTGGTCTGGCGGAAGAGAGCTGATCGCAGGATCCAGGGCGTTGTTGGCACTACAATCGTCTCTCTCGCATTTTAGCCGAATATCATCCTCGGAAAGCTGGGGAGGCTTCTGGAAGAAAGAGGAAACAAAAGTTGGGGTTAGACACCACATCTGTTACCAACATGAACACTGAGAAATCAATGGATAACTAATTGGAAGAAAAATTGAAACAACAATGACAAGTCCTTTTGAACAGAGATTTCCCTCCTACTCAGATCATCTGAAGATATTACTCAAGTATCTTCTAAAGTGGAAGAGATACAGCAATTGTTCCAGAGTCTTCTAAAATATTCACAGCAAACTACTGCAGAAATGTAACAGGACTATTTGTGTGTCTCCAGCTGTAAAAAGAAGGTCCTTCCGTATGAATAAATCTTCTTAAACACATATGATTCTCTGCCAAATGTAATGCAATTATTCGAGAAAAAAAATTTTTTTGGAAAATTTTTCTAAAATAACATACTGGGAAACAGTAGATTCCTTCACTGACTCCTTGAAGGCGGCAATGCCTCACTGCCATGGCCGTCTGACCACGTGCATTATAAACACCATAACCAGAGCCATTGACTGCACAGTTCTGTTCTCCGAAGCCAGATCAAAACCACACCCCTTAGGAGGTAAGGAATGAGTGCTGCTTTGAAAAGCTGGTGGCCGGCAGCACCTCCCTCCTAGTTCCTAAAATGCTTTAAATGCGATAGCTCCGATTCTGTGCTTAAATAAGAAAAACACACCTTCTTAATGGCTTTATGTGCACTATATTTTTTAATCAGTTATCAACCCCATATAATTATTTATTAGTAAGATTAATTTTCAAAGTCTAGGATGATTTTTTTTTTTTTCATACCAAAGGACTCTGGTTTACTGCAGATAATTCAGCGGTAAATTAGAAGCTTGACCGGAGTTCCCGTCCAGGATTTCACTAACACTTTGGTCAGCTCTGCTTCTCCATCAAGTCTACAACATGCCCAGTATTACTGACGTAGTCCAATGCAAAATTGCAATATGGTATAAATTTTAAATTTATTTAAGTTTTGTCAACAATTTTTTAAAGGCTTAAACTATAATATCAAAATACCACCACAAGATGATTCTCAGGAGATTAATTCCAAAATCTTTCCAGGGAAAGTAGATAATTATGGATTTGTTCACAAGACCTAGAAAAACAAGGGCGTTCACTCCAGGTGCCTTGTACGGCTATCAGAATGTTGGAAAGTTCTCAGGTTATCTGTGAACTGAAAAGTCATCCATGAACTAGGAGTTCCCTTCACTCCCCATTTTCCATATTCCCCCTTTGGACTTAAATCAATCAAGCAATACATCTTTATTAACAGGCAACAGTAACAAGTGTGCCTTCTCTGTTACTACCTTCTGGTCTCGGTTGATCTTCCTTCCAGTTTAAGTCTGGTCTTTGTCAATGGTACTTAGTAACACTACAATCTTTATTTCTATTTTATTTCTGATCACTAACTAGTGGTCTTTTATCTTTATAATGAACTAGCGAGGCATGACAAAGTTTTTCTATCCTTTAAAAAAAATCATCTAAACTTCTTTTGGTAAGGCAATTGTCATTAAGAATTACAGAAAATGTGCATGCCTATAACTTATTGGCAACCATTCAATTTCAAGAAAACTCATGTCAAAATTAGCTCACTCCAAGGAAAGCTATTACCAGAATACAGAGACCAACAAAAAGAAATGAGTTTCATTTGTTTAATAATTTACTAATAATATCCCTTGTGAGAATAAGTAGAGCTTTCCTTCTATCCCTTTTGGAGGAAAAAAAAAAAAAAGCAGGAAAATGGTAGAAAGCTGCTTGGAAGAAAATATGGTTAAAAATCACTGCTCTATGAAACAGAAAACACCTTAGAATCGTTGCCATGAGAGGAAAAGGGACAATGGAAGCTAAAGGGCAAATAATTAATTCTATAGTTCATTTAGTCATGAATCCACTCATTAAACACGCAGGAGGCTTATTCTGCAGGGCCATAACGCAATTAGCGGCAACAACGAGCACTAGAAGAAAACACCTTCCTCTTAACAAAAATGGAATTTTGGTCAGGAGAAATAAAAAAACCTGTCGATATTTATCTCCTGTAGATAGCAGTGACTGAGCCCTTCTCCACAGCACTCCCGAGAATGTTTCTCGGCTCCTCACATCAGCACATCTCTTTAAACTGGATGCTTAATAGTTCAGCGTTTGACAACGGATACGCCGATGCCCTGCCGGCTTTTTCTCTCTTTCTTTTTTTAGAATTTAAAAATTATATCAATTTTCAAGGCATACTCTCTGAACAGGCAACAACTGTTTCAATTCCAATCCAAGAATAGCATTAGACAGTACATTATTTTTGCGGTGTCAAGAAAACTACCTTTAGCTTTCAGTCAGAAATCATGAGTCTTCTGTGATATATCAAACTAAGATTTAAAAAATGCTAATTACTGGTTAAAAAGTTTTTGTTCCCAGTATAATTTGAGATGATTCTTTTCTAACCCAGTTTAAAAAAAAATAGACACTGGAAAATATAAATAGGAGAGAGGCTCTCCTTTCTGTTAGTTCCATGAGGCTCCGTCTTCTCCTTTCTATAAATTCAGAATAAACTCCTGACAATTCCATCTACTTCAGGGAGCAGCAGCTCTAAATTCTAATCAAGTAGAAGTACTTAAAGAGATAAACAACTTTGCATTACTGATTCACAATTACGCATCAGAGGTTCTGAGCTTTTGTAAGTTTAGGCAACAATTTTAACAGAAGAGTAAATTCCTGAGTTCTATTCTCAGCAGGAAGAATTTACCTTCATGCAAGAAGACCTGATGGGATCAAAGTTGCCAGCAACTGCACGAGGTAAATGGAAATGGGCTGGAACCCCATTGTCCAATTTTGGCAGGAGTCTGGACTTGACATCATTAAAGGATGTCTTCTTTAAATGAACAAATGCTTGTTGCTCCCTTTGAAGATAAGAAAGACCAGACTTTTCTCCATGCTTCAGATAACAGGAACCTGATTCCAGATTTAGATAAAATGCACATTCAATAAATGGAATGGAAAAAGTCTTTTCTGGAATAAACTATGCCCCATGCAAACAAAACAAAACAAAACAAAACAAACAAAAAATATGTGAAAAAACAGGACAATATGAAAAAACCACCAAACTGGACTTTCAAAAATCAGAGAAAAAGTAGGGTGCTAAGAGGCCCATGGGAAAACTTTGGCTTGCCCTGCTAACCCTCCAGGTGGAGCCCTAACAGCATCACGGCACATGATACCTGCCTGCTGACTGGCTTCCCAGAATAGCTGACAGCCAGTCAGGATGTCTGCCATTTACTTTAAAATACTTGGGCAGACACAATGTAATGCAGCTGCATGTGCCTGAAATTAGCTTAAATTACATTCCAGGGACAGACAGACAGCCATTTCCATCGGGAACATACGCTCCAAGGGTGGTCAACCAGGACTTGGTCGGAAATCCCTCGCTCGCTCAGGGTGGCTTCCTCCCTCCAGGAGTTTAGCTCTCTTTAACTTCCGAGGGCCCCTGAGGCTTTGCTAATTGGTATAATTAAGGTAAGAGATGGGTTTTCCTCAGTGAAATTAATGGCTTGTCAATTAGCATAATGAAATGTTAGAAATCGGTGAAACTGGTGGTGCTCAAATTTGTGGATTGGAGATATTCTCCAGCCATTCCTAAGTAGGGTGGACAAACGGGAGTGAGCACATTGGCTGGTCCACCCTTACGGATGATGCCTAAAGTGTGAGAGCTCAATGGCTCTGTGCTCAGCCTTTGGTTCAGAGGCTGTCGGTTGGTTGTTACTACATAGTAAACAGAATCCTATCTTTCTAAAACTACCACATTGGTCTTCATGTAAGGTGAGATTAGAGCACTTAGAAGCTTCCAGAGCCAGGACTTCTTTGAGGTTACAGGCAATGATTTTATATTTACTTTCAGAAATGTTTACTTAATAAATGTCTGTGATGAGCATCAGAATTTGATTCCTGATCTGCTTTTATTATAACTTTGTAATCAGGTTGTGTCTAATGCTGCCATTATTTACCAAAAAGTATTTAATAATTAAGCCAGCCCCGTCCATTCCTTTAATAAAAACAAATTAGTGGGGGTTAATTTACAATATAGGTGGCCCATGTCTCTACAAAAGTTCTGTAAGAAAACCATGGAACTCTTCTGAGAATATAACTCCTTTGTAAGCAGGGCTTGTAATGACTTCACAAATCTGTTTTGAGGATTAAATTAGATGACGTATTTCAAAACTACTATGTACACTGTAAAATGTAAACACAAATGTTCATTATTATGAAGCAATTTTACATGGAAGCGTAAATGACCAATATTAAATTCTTTCCAGGAGCAGGTTGCCTTTCTTTTGGGGGAGAAGAACGGGGGGATGGTAAAGTTTTGATGTTGAGAAGGAAAAAAAAAAATTAATATGAGGCGATTATAAAAGAAAAAGGTCCAGGAAAAGCTAAAAGTCTGATCCTAAGGCACCTCTATAATTTCCCTATCCTAAGCATTCCAGATCCTTAAATGTCAATTTTTGTTGAATATAAGTACAATTAGAAAAATGTGTTTGCTGCTGCAGCAAACAGAATCACTGCATAAAATGCCCTTAAAAGTCAAATTCTGAAGATGCTGTAGCATGGAAAGTCAAGAACCACCTACACCTGGAGCTCCTCCGGTCACTTGGGAAGCAGGTGGGGCCCCACGTTGTTCTGAACAGTCGGCATACGCTACTGCCAAGTAAACGCCTGAGTGGATGAGCATAGGGAGCTTGTCCTGTGGACGCGCTATGGGGGTCATACCATTTCATTGTAGACACACGTCTAAGCTTATCATTGTCACAGTACATGCACAAACATGATCTCGGCTGATGCTCACAACTGGACTCTTTGTTACGTGGAGAAGATTTTACTTGGGTCTCAAAACAGTAGGATATGGACAAAAAAGGTGTGTGTATATGGGGGGTGGGGTGGGGAAGGGGGGGCGTAGTCTATGGAAAGCAATCTCACAGGGTGATCTGATCACAAATTCCTAACTGGAAAAGTCATGGTGAGTAGTCACGCCCCCGGCCTCAGACAGACAACTTCTTTAGTGAAAGGTTTTAAGCCAGCCTTGTCCATTGTTCTTGCACATCTAGGTTAACAAACCTTTGAAATGCCAGAAGTAATACCCCCAAAGTGAGTAGTAACCCTCAAGAAAGCACACAACCTTGTTAACTATCCTGTAATCCAACTTCCCGCCTAGCTTTCTCTAATCTTCCTTAATTTCAAATGCATAAAAGAAGCTGCAAGACTTATTATCCGGAGCATTTGAGATCTTGCTCCCCAGCAAATGTCGTCAGCTTGGCTCAAATAAACCCTTGTAAAAATTCTCTACAGGTTTGGACGTTTCTTACGTCAACAAGAATACGGGGTTTAGAGAAATCGAGGGACTTTTCCAGAGATCGCCTGGCTAGTAACTGGCGCAGCCAGTGTCGGAAGGCCCTTGTTCCTATCCCAGTACCTCCAAAAGTATTGTACGTGTCAGGAGGCTTCCAAAACAACTAGGGGAGTGTTAAGAAGAGTGGATGGATTTAAAGAGCATGTACTTGGCTTCTGGTTGGTACTCCGCTCACTTGAATCTCTAGAAGTCATGTGAGACTCACGATGTGGCTTCTGAAGCCAGTGACCCATTTCCTCTCTTTATTCACAACAGGGCAGAGATAGACTCTCTGGAGACTCAATGTCAGCTTCCTACCTTCTGCTCTATCTTCAGGACCCTCCAGTGACAAATGGGGTGCTGACTTCCTGCTTGGTCTGGAGACTTCACCCTCTGCACTGGCCTCTGAGGCGGGTTCTCTCTTTACTCTGATGACATCTCAGGGGCAAAAATATTAAGATCCCGCATCTCGGTCACTGCAATGGACACTGTGGAAAAAGGCTGTGACTCCTTTCCAGCACCACAGAGTCCACAGCACGGAAGAGATTCTAGAAGCCTATTTAATTTGCACAAAAAATACATCAGAGTCTTAATGCCCACCCTTCTGGGGCAATGGACAGCAATGTGATCTTTCTTCCCTGGGTACCTGCAGCTGGGTCCTCACGGATAGAAAGAAAAATGCATTTTCCTTAGCTGATCTGGCTGGGCCGGGGTAGGGGGGTGGGAAGGTGGGGGTGGGGAGGATAACACCAGGAATGTGTCCTTCACTACAAGGACAAGCAAGAAGCAAAAGCTTCTACTCATGCCCACTGTGTTCTCAGCTTCCGGACTTGCCCACCACCCTCAGGCTGTTACCTCTGGACAGTGTCTGTTACAAACTTCGACCCGTAGCCTAAAAGCAATGTGACCCAAATTACTCAAACATCAGGTGCCCGCTGGCCCTGCTGCACGACCAGGTTTCTATGCTCTGAATAACCCAGATTACTTCCTCCTAAAGCCTCACTATTTAAATTAGAAACCCTTTTCCCCAGGTAATAGGTGACCTGATCCTTTAATCCAATTATTTTTAAGTTCCATCAACAGAGGCATGGCTACAAAATAAAACTTCCTCATAGCTGTGAAACCAGCATCTTCATTTTCCTTTCCTACCCTCCCTCTCTTTCCTAAGTTGCATTTTTTTGTCCACAGAGCACAACTGCTGTCACGGCAAAGAACTGGTTCCACAAGCCATGCGTGATTGCCTCTAGGATGGTCCTTACAGGTCTCTGTTTCTATCATGAAGGCAAAGGGAGGAGGGGGTACAATCTGGCTGGAAGATGATGCTCAGACACTTGCAAGATGCCCAGTCTCATCTACTGAACTTCATCAGCCTTGGGAGAACCAGGGTAAAGCTACAAGTTCAGGAGGTCTGGGGAAAACAGAATCCCCAAACCAAGGGAACCCGAGGAATGTTGGAGAACATAGAGGTGAAGTGGTCAAAGTGCATTCCTGCAAGGATAAGCATGCCCTGAGAACCTGCTGAGTGACAAGCCGCGTACCATGCAAGGGCCACAGGGCTCTGAGATGGTCCCCAGCATAAGGCAGAGGAAGTGCTGTAACAGTACCGGCAAAGAAAATCCTGGCCCTGTTCAATGGTATAAATTGTGCAGGCTGAACAGAGAGTTTATGAAGGAAGCTGGGAGCACCAAGTCTCCTCAGCAGCTGGCCTGCAGCTCCTCTGCCCCCGATTCCTGCTGACGATGGCAGGCTGGGGCAGGCTGGAGGAGGCCCTGGGATTCTGAGCGGGCCCCTTCCACCGCCCTTGTAAAGACACAGAGAGTGGGAATGTCTGAGAATAGCTTGCTTCCCTGGTTTGGAGGTTTTAGGCCTCCGGGCCAGGAAGTGGAAGGGACAGGTGATAACCTGGGCCACATTCCAGACCAAGGCCACCTTTCCTTTTCTACCCACAGCAGAGAGAGCTTCTTCCAGCAGTAAGACCAGGGGCCTCCATTGACCATGGGAAGCAAGGAGCCTAGCCACTCCCAGGGAGGACAGAGATATCCGCCTCCCCCACTGCTGAAAGGCAGACTTCAGACCCCAAGCACTGCTGGGCAGTTGCAGGCTAAATTTAGACCAGGCAGGCTCAAGTCAGCTGTGACTCCCCCCATTAAGGTCACTAACAATTACAAAGCCTCTTGGTTTCCCTCCCACCGACCTCCTCCGGCCCTGAAGCCATTTACGGCTAAATGTGACTAAATGCACAGTTGGAAAAGAAAAAGAGGTTCCCGTTCCCACAGGCCCAGCCTTTCTTCCCTAGCGCTTCTATGCTCTCGGTCAATACAGCAGTCACCATCCTGCTATTCTCTCAGGTTTATGACTCAGGTACAGGCTTGAAGACACAATGAAAAAAAACCTCTGGAAACCGCTTCCACTGGAAACAAGGCTCGTCTATGTTTTGGCTCACTCTCCTGCTGGAGGAAAATGGTCCATTTGTACGAGACGGAGTCTCCCCAACACCAAGGCCTTTCTTATTAGTAGCATCCCCTTAACCGTGCTGCAAAGTCACCAGCTCAAATGTCAGACTGCACATCTGGAAAATGTTAAGGTGTTGTTTGATTAACACATTTACAGCTTGGGCTTTCTGTGAAGGAAACTGAAGACGGTGTGTGTGTTGGGGGTGAGAGGCAGGGAGCGAAGGAAAGGAAGGAAGCTGTGGCCTTTCCTGCAGCCACTGGTGAAAGGCATGTTTCTTTCAGTTGCTCCCTACGAGGGCGACTGAGAACCGCTGGGACATTTCAGAGTTTCCCTTGCATGAGAGAGACGCTTCATCTCGGCTCCAGGAAAGTCAAGTTTTGCTTCTTCTCAATGCGATACATTTGCTGCTCTATCAAAGAATCCTCAGATATTCTTCCCACCAAAGGCCCTTTTCACTGAGAGACTATTTTACAAGGCAGGCCCCACCTCCAGAATAAGCCAAGATCAAGGCCACAGAGCAAACTCGGGCTCCTGCAGCCTGAAATTTCTAAGAGAACTGATTCTGCTGAAAGCAAAAGCGAGCCTGGCTTTATTCTTTATAATTTTGATGTGTGCCTCTGAGTTTTAAAATAGTTCAGGATCTTGGGTTCATGCCTGGCCAGCCAGTGATGGCAGAAGGCAAAAGTTAAAAAAAAACAAAACTGGACCTAGCAAAAATCCATTATGTTGAGACAGAGACAGGAGAAAGGAAAATGCAGCGCCAGATGATTTTGAGATTAACCTTCTGCCCACAGATGACTCTACACATGAATACAGCTGACGAGGGTCTCCCTCCATCCCCCTGGATCCTATCGATGACAGGTACACACACATTTCCTAAAAAGCCCTAAGCCACTCCACAAATGTGGCGAGTTCCACAACATGGCAATAGAATGCTAATTGTAGATTATATTCAATACAAGGTGATAAGAAGAAAACCAGTGACCAGAATCGCTGGGTCACTTGGTTCCATTCTGAAAAGGACACACACACACACACACACACACACACACACACACACTCACTCTGTGTCTCTCTCTCTCTCTCTCTCTCTCTCTCTCAGACACACGCATCATCTTCAAAGCACGGTCTGCCACAGATGACTTGTGTGTCTTTGCACACACTACATGTGTAGTGCAGAGCTTCCTCTTTGCCCTTTAGCATGAAAGCTAAAGATTTGCAAAATGAGAAGCAAGTGGCCAGTCTGAGCTGCCCACTCTTCTCTAGTCCCGACTCCACAAAAAAAAAATCTGGCCTCAAGGAACCCTTCCAGATTAGAAAGAAAAGAACAGTAAGATAGGTCAGCAGACTCGGCTTACCCTGCCCTGAGTGTGTACATCAAACGTCCCCAGTCAGAATTGCCTCTTTTTCCAGACAGATTCCTGTGCACTGGCTCAAGCTGAACAAATTCCTTCTCAGCCTCCTGACCAAAGACTGTGATGTCACAGCTGGCCCTCCCTCTGCTCCCTAAAAGGCCATTCACACAATGAAGGACTTTAACCCCCTTCCAAGAGGCCCGGCCCCTCCCTCCCTGGCCAGAGCCTGGAGGGCAGCAGCAAGTCCAGCCAGAGGCAGCTCTAGTCTGTTCCCAGGGCGCTCAGGGCTGACTGGGGAAGGCGGGAGCCTGGTGATGCTGATATGAACCAGTTACTCCTGTCTTCTCGTTAAGTCAGAAATGGGCCTTGGGTAAGCAGGGAATTAATATCCTGGTGATGTGTAAGTATTAAAAAACTCCAGAAAGATCCTGAAGATCCAGTTAAATGAACTTTTTTTAGGGCAGCGTATACTTTTATATACATGTGTGTCTGTGAATGAATGCTCACTGTAAAAAAAGAAAAAAAAACTTGGAAAATAAGTTATTTATCATCATCCCACTGAGGAAAACAATATTTTATTGCGCTTTTAGAAATGAGTATTTAATGTAGTTGAGACCAGACAGTATATGCAATTTTGTTGCCAATTTTTTTTTTTTTTTTACTTCATATTATCTCATTCTTCATGTGCTTTAACAGTCTTTGTAAGACATACTTTGAATGGTTACATTACGTTCCATGAGGAAGTGGGGGGATGAGCGCTCTCATTTCCAGGAATGTTTGGGGGACGTGGCTACACTTTCCACAACTAACCAGTTTCCTCTGCCAGCAAGAAAACAGACGCACATTTGCCTTGGGTAGAGATGAGCGTAACAATGACCCCTCACTCCTTCACCATAGAATCAGACCCCGAGTACTACGCAGTAGGCTAACGGGGTGCTGCCGTTAGTCCCTGCTTGGGAACTCCAACTGGCTCTCAACACTGCCCCCAGGCTCCACCTACCTTGTCCCCAACTTCAGGCTGACCTAGAAAATGTGGGGCATAACTTAGGGTCTGGCTGACTAGAAAGCCAGTCGGAATTCCAGGTCCATATAGGGCTATGAAGAACTCATTTTCTTTGGTAATATTCTGGAGAAGACAAAGAGAACAGAGATTTATAGTGATGTGAATAGGAAGAGGTGGATAAATGCCAAGTATGGTTCTATGATGCCAGCTGTTTGGGGTCAGTTTGGGAGCAGTTTGTCTTGGCGAAGCAGGTGAACAGCCCAAAGCTGGTGGCCCCAGGTGTGTCAGTAGTGCAGACCATCGAGGACCCTCCAGTAAACACAATTCAAGGAAGGAATAATCGCAGTGGATAGAGCCCAGGCAGGCTATTTTGAAAAGGAAGCTAAAGGCATACTATACCTCACGACTATTTGCAACACCTAAATGACTTACGTTTTTAATATGCTGAAATTTATTTAGAAATATCTAGGAGTTTCTCAAAATGACTCACCTGGTGATACAAAGTCACCTAGGGGTTGCCATAGCAACTGTATTTATGTGCCCGTTGGAATAACTGGAATGTTCTGTTGTACAGCCAAAGGCATTTCAAGATGCTACTCAACGGTCTCAAGTAAAATGAGGTGAAATGAGGTGGGAAAATCACACACCCAGAGCGGCATTGCTCTGCCTGAGAATGATGACCCAGGGCGGGGCCTTCTATGAAGAGGTGTCTCCAAGCCAAGAGACAAGAGTGGTACCCAAGACCCACTACAAAATCACTCCCGCAGGTCCACACACATGAGGAGGTTTGTAAAACAAAATATAACAAAACAAAAGAAAACACCCCAAACAAAAACAAAACAAAAAACCAGTTTCAAATCTGCCCTGTTAACATGAAAGATGCCTGTATGTACTCTTAAAGCACTATTACTAAGCTAGTAGGCATGTTCCGATTGGAGCCTGAGATGCTATGGTTCACCACACGCATGCACGCTGTTACGGGTCAAATTGTCTCCCCTTGTCCCCACCCCAACTTCATATGTTTAAGTCCTAACACATAGGACCTTGAAATGTGACTTTATTTGGAGATAGGGTCTCAAGCAATTGAGTTAAGTGGTCACTAGCATTGGCCCTAATCTAGTATGCCTAGTTTCCTTGTAACAAGAGGGGAGTTACACAGAGACACACCTAGAAACTAGACAGCATGAAGATGCAGAGAGGGAAGATATGGCCATCTACGTACCAAGGAGAGGGGTGATCCCTCCCTACAGCCCTCAGAAGGAACCAACTCTGCTGACATCTGCTTTTTGCACTTCTAGTTTCCAAACTACAAGACAATAAATTTCTGTTGTTTAAGCAAGGTGGCTTTAGGCTGCAGAAGCAGAAACCGAGTTGCCCCACCTTAGACGGCAGTGAGGCCCTCGCAGGATTGAGCAGCGAGGAATCCAGCAGCTCGCACCTCGCTGCTGTTCATCCTTCCACTTCCCCTCCCTCTCTCTGGGCACAGACTCTGAGCTTGGGGTGATTTTTCTGAGTTAACGAAAACAAATTTGTACTGCCTGCTGGTGTAATTCTCCTGGCGCTGTAACCTGATCTTCTGTTTAGTCTCTGAGGGTGCCTTGCACTGAGGGGATGTGAAGCCGTTTTTTGAGCATGGCCCTGGCTGAGTGGGAAGCCACGTGTAATTTGTGAGGCCCAGGGGCTGGGGTCTGGAGACCATCAGTGTTTTTGTGACCATCACTCAGCAAATATCTATGGCACACCCACTGGGTGCCAGGTCGTGTTACACATCCCTACATACCTTCTCTATTTATTCCTCCCACCAACAGCAAGGTGGGGGTTCTCATCCATTCCACAGAGGGGCGGACCCCAGCCTATGGAGCCAAGCCTGCCCCAGGGTCAGGAACAGAGCCCTCTGGCTAGAATCCACGGATCCCACCCACAGGGCAAAACTCTTGCCCCTGGGAGCCACCCTGGGCAGTTCAGGAGGGAGCAGACCCAGCAAGTGTGCAGTGCTCATCCTACGAATCAAAAAGGAAAGATTAAAAAGCAAACAAATGCAAGGCAGCAACAGACTGTCTTTGAAACCATGTGACAGCTGCTATGTGACTTTGGGAAAATCATGTTTCTTTCCTGGGCGTCAGTTTTCTGGTCTGCAAAACGAGAGAACCACACCAGGCGAACCTCCCCAAATTCACTTCCTTTCTGCTCCTGATCTGTATGTAATTCTGTGAGGTTAGCACGAACCTCGAGTAAAGGTGAAGCACTGGGTAGCTCTGAGTGTGGTAATGATGAGGGCAGAGCTGAGAGAAAGCCAGCCAGGAATGGGGGCGGCAACGGCAGCCTTTGAAACCACACAGCAGTTCTGCCAAGAGAGATTTCAAGGGTTCCGAGAAGGGACTGGGCTCTGTCTTGGACATTCCCCTTATCAGAATTTTATCTCTTTAGTTGAAGGAGTTTATCCTGCTAAATGTGTAACCGTCTCATTTTTGTACTTTAGTGTGATAGAATGTTCCAGAATGGATTTGTTGAGATCAGCAGGAACTAGACAGAAGCAGGCAATGTGGAGAGAGGCTGGCTTCAAAACTGGGTAAGACCGAGCCTGCTGCCTGGAATTGCAAAGTGGGGAAGAGGGGAGAGGCACTGGGAAGGCTCCTTCTGCACGTTTTCTGGGGCATAGGGAAGCCTTTGTGGTTTTTCAAATTGCTCCGAGGCCCAATTTGGAGCACACACTTAAGGAGGATCGGGTCTAGGAACCTCCAGATGCCCTTTCTAAGTGGCTGGAGCTGTGGCCTCCTCCCCAGACGGTCCTTTTCCCCCTTTACTTTTCAGTTAGGACCTTCCTCCACGCCTCACCTCCAAAAGACTTCACTTCTCAGCGTGGAGCCAAGCCTTTAAAGCCATTTGCACCTAGATGTGAATTGGATGGGAACATTTACAATTTAAAATAGGAGCTTGTTTACCCAAAGGAATCCCTAATGGGGTAAAGTGTGCGGAAACTAAGACATACTCAGCCCTGCTTTGTTGAGGAAAGACGGATATAACAGCAACTTTCCCCAAGAAAGGCTTTTAAGAAATCTAGACTCACAGCAAGTCCCCGGATGTTCAGGTGTTCAGGACCCTGACCGACAGCTAAGAGCGGAGGCTGGGAAGATCATACACGGGTATACGGACCACCCAGCTACGTCAGCACTGGCCTTGATCTCCTTTTTGCTTGTAAGAAACGTTATTCTATAGAAAAAAAAATAGTTCACCAACTTCTGAGCCCTCACCCTTCCCACTGCATCCTGCCATCTCCCTGCATACCCTCTGACTGTCTCCGATAATGCTCAAAAGAGGGCTTTGGGAGGGAGAAGAATCTGGAATGCCAGTGTATGGAACGCTTCCTTCCAGAACCAGAAGAAGCTAGTGGTAACCCTGTGGGAAAGTCTGGCAGGGCAATGTGGTACCCCACATGCGTCCCATTATGAGTCCCTCCCTCGAGGATCTTAGACTCAAAAGGTCCCTCTGTTCAACACTACACTCATCTTCTGCAGGAATACTGATGCCATCACGGTGCATCATGGGAGGGCAAAGCTTTAGAGGAAATGCATTCTAATCAGGGACAGATATATAACACAAAAATATATATAAACGATTCTTATACAGAAAGATTCTCAATACCACTCACATAAAAGTAGAGCAAAATTAAATTATGAAATAAGTTTTCCACCCATGAAGTTAGTTATCAGTATGAGAAGAAACAGGTACTTCCATCCAACCCCACGAAGTTGCATGGCAATCTGGCATATGTATCCAATTTTAAAATTGCCACTGCCTTTGACCTGGTAATTCTACCTTCAAGAATTTATACTCGGATATCTCAGATGTATAGTGGTACATGTATAAAATGACCTATAGCCAAGACTCTCCGAAGCCACGTTGCTTGCAATAATAAAAGGCGACAAATAATCTAAGTTAATAGGAGGCTAGACTATTCGTGAAATGGAATATTATCCAACCTTTAAGAGAACAGTGCAGCTCCCAGCTCTGAGAACCATATGGAACAATCTCAAAGATCTACTGTTAAGTGACAAGTGGTCAATTATATACGTGGTATATAGTTTATATATTACTATGCTACTTTTGTCATTAAAAAGTGAATGTAGATATATATATATATATTTATATGCATAGATTATCCCTATCCATAAAATGAGAAATGGATACAATGATTTCCTCTGAAAAAAGGGGGTGGGGTGGCAGCAAAGGACTGGACATCAGAGGTAGTAAGCTTCTTTTCATTGTGGAAGAAGTTGTGCTTTCTTGTAATACATCATACTCTTAAGAGCAGACTCTCATTCTACACAATTGTATGATAATAAAATCTTTTTCAAAGATATGTAATTGACTTGCTGTTATATATAGACATTTTCCTTTCACGAGTGATCTATTCCCAGAAAAGTTGTGAAACACTCTGTGAGTAATCCAATTTCCCTTTGGGAGGCAAATGTCATAGAATTTCATGGGCTATGTCGTAGACAGGCTATGTCATAGGAAAACCCCACTGTAAAGTTTACCAAGGTGGGATCAGTCAAGTAGAGAACAAAAATTGGAGGCTGACTTCATCTCCTATTCTAAACTGTGGTCACTTTTTGCTCCATTCAACTTAAATGTACAGATGAGTTCATCTCGTAACCTCCCTGTTCACCTAGACAGACAGGTATACACTCACACACACACTCACACACACACACACACACACGAATACACACACATGTACACACACACACACAAATGAGAGTCAGTAAATTTAAATCAATTTGAATCTGGCGAATATTTCAAAGCTTTGAGTAAAGTTTTAACAATAATATTTTGGTTTGCTAAACTAGTAAGCAAAACCACCGTGTCTTTTATTAATGTTTAAAGAGGATGCTGAGGGGTTGGGGGATGGACAGTAACTCTGCACTGAGGCAATCCCAAACCCTGGACCCAATGCCAATTCTGCCACGGGATCCTGCTCCTTCTGTTGCCCAGTTCCCAGCCCGCTGGTTGGGCCTGAGGGTCTGAGGTCAGCGAGAGGACCTAGCATGGCACTGAATCCTGTCATAGAGTCACCCACCTAGTTCTTCCCTGCTCAAAGGCAAGAGGTGTTAACAGCAAGCCTTCACATCCCCAGGACAGCACTCCCAATTCTGGAGAAGAGAGGAAATCCCCACAATCAAGAGGTGCTTTTTAAATGAGATACTTTGTGAGCACTAAGAAAACTCAGCCAGAGGATCTAACACTAACCAACAGGAAAAAGGTTTGATCCTGTTGAATCGGCTACGGATGGATTGCAAGGGAAGTTCTGGAAGGCTCTAGGTTTAGATCGCCATCCACAAAGCAGGTCTCATCATCACGGATATCAGTGCCACCATGAACTGCTGCTCACTCTGGAAACCTATGAATGGCTGTGCTTAAGTTTCTTCAAAAGCACAAAGCCGTATGTGAGGCCAGACTGTGCAGCAAAGAGACCTCTGATCCCATTCATTCTGACACATTCTGGCAGAAAGAGAGAACTCCAGGAAAGTCCAGATGGTCAATCTGAGAGTCCTGCTCTACCAGGAGTACAGAGCGATTCTGGATCAGGACACGTGCTGAGGGCACTGCCTGATGGAGAGCAGCAGGGCGTGGAGGGCGGCCAAGGAGCAGTAAAGGCTCACACCAGGCACACTCCAGTTTTCTGACTCCCACCTCATGCAGCAAAATGATGCCACTGACAACATGGGATTCTGAGCCTGGTACCAGAAGTGTGTTTGTGGTTTAAAAGAAGCTTGACCTTAACACTGAGGACTTGACTCTGGTTCTGTTCCACCCTTGTACTTTAGCCAGGACCAGGGGAGCACGTAGAATCCACCCCTCTCCTGCCCGGTGCTCTCCCAATCCTGCCCTGAGCCAGCTCTGCTGGACCACATTCTGGGAGAAGTTTGGGCAGCCCAACTCAGGGGCAGCTGAGGGCCAGTCACCTGCTTCCTTCTGTCTACTGCTTTTTTGTTGTTCCGAATGCCAGGAAGGAACCTCTGTGGGAGAAGAAAAGCATGGAATTACTCCATCCACCGAGGGGATGCATGATAAACACAAGCCAATAGGATGGGGTGCAGAGGGAATCGTGGGGAGGTATTTGGATCCATGCAAAGAAATGTGCTCTCTCCCCTTACTTAAAGCCAACAAAACTGGACCGCTACCTCGTATCTCATTTATGAAGATACTCTCTGCCCAACCATGGAATCCCAGGAGCAGAGCACTGTGGTTGAGAGCCAACGAGTTATACTGACTGTGGAAACAGGATAAAGCCTAAGCCTGAGAACCAGCAATAAGAAAGGAGGTTGCCATTTGCTTGCACAGCCCCTGCTTCATCCTGTTTACCCTCCAGAGGCCCCACTTTGATCTAGTGGCCAACTGCTACTAACTCTTTTGCTTCCATGGTTTTTAGACCTTTGTTTTATTCTCTACCTCTTTTGTGTGTGGTAAGGTGATTCAGCGGGAAGAACAGGAGTCTAGAGAAAAGGTCAGGGTTTGAATTCACCGGTGTCACGAACTGACTGTGGGATGCTTGTGCGAGAGATTTTCTCCTCTCTGAAGCTCAGGTTCCTCATCCTCATCTGTTAAATGGGTATAATTACTGAAGTAGGTCAAACAGCGTCCTCCCCAAAATCCATGTCAACTTGGAACCTCAGAATGTGGCCTTATTCGGAAATAGGGTCTTTGCAAATATAGTTAGTCAAGATGAGGTTGTACTTGATCCAATGACTGGTGTCCTTATGAGAGGAAAGGACACACAGAGACATACACAGAGGAGAACTCCGTGTGAAGATACAGACAGAAATTGGAATGACTCATCTACAAGTCAGGAGCACCAAGGACTGTTGGCAGCCACCAGAAGCAAGGAGAAAGGCATGAAATGGATTCTCCCCCACAGTCCCCAGGAAGAACCAACCCTGCCATCCCTGATTTCCAATATCTGGCCTCCTGAATCGGGAGAAAATACATTTCTATTGGTTTAAGACACTAAGTTGTGGTAATTTGTTACAGCAGCAATAAGAAACACATCTACCTCCTAAAGCTGTTATGAAGATTATCTAAGAGACAGCATACGAAAGCAGTTAACCTCATGACTGAGACATGATAAGCCCCCACATAAGCAGGTCACTCTTGCTTCCTCCTCTGGCAGCAGGCCAATAATAGGATTTTTCAGGCCTTTCAGAGGCAACTCGCACCATGGTATTTCTGCTTTTTAACTCTTGTGGACAAAACAAGATGAGTAAAGAAATATTAGTGGAATAAAGATATGCTCAGGCAGCAACGGCTGCAGTCATGGAAACTGTTGTCCACAGAAGCCAGTTTGCAAAGACCAAAGTTGCGAAGTCCTGGAGTTGGCAATGAACACGCACCTTGTCAAACTGGAGAAGGGACAGAGGGGCCCCTCAGACCCTGAAGGTGTTGGCTGAGGTCAATGACTGGGTGATCATAACCTTATATCAAGCATTTATGATATGCCAGGCATTGAGCTAAGTGATTCTAATGCACAATCATATTTATTTCTCAAAATCAGCCTATGAAGCCAGTGCTCTTGATCATACGGCTCAGTTTTAAGTAACTTGCCTCAAGGTACCTAGCAGGGGTGAACCAACGCCGCCTATGGCAGGGCCTTTAAGCACCATCTTGCCTCTTGTAGATGCAGAAGTAGAAGTTGAAACGATTAGGACTACAGGTTTATTGAATGAGAAAGGTTAGCTCCAAGGTTCTTTGCCTACTTTACCAAGGAACCTAAATGGATCCTAGGACTCTTCCCAGGTGCTTTCTGGTTCAGTTACGAGCCAGTTTTCTCTAAGGGAAATAGAATGGATACGCATGACAATGCTCGCAATTATTAATTGAACATGACAATGTGTAGGCATTTCACTACGCCCTTTATATACATTACTACCTCAAAAAGTCCAGATAGCCACATCACGAAGTAGGGTATAATCTCTATTTTGTATAAGAACACATTGAGGCTCAGAGCTTAAGTTAATTGCCCAAGGACACAAGGCGTATAAGTGATGGAGTTGAGAACTCAGCTCTGGCTGGCCCAGCTCTCCAAAGTCCACTCTAAAGAAGCAAATCTTGACATCCATTTTGCTTTTCCAAGATGTGCCACAGCTTACTGAATCCAAGAATTCACTTCGAGCTCTTAGCTGTATCTTAAAAAGCTATGTCTGCCATCTGCCCCTACTTCAGATGTTTGGAGTTCTCTAAATGTTCTAGGTGAGTGACTTTCTCTTCAGCTGAGTGGTTGAAATTCTCTAGAGAATGTCTGGTCACTCACAAGAATGTTTGTTTGTCTCGTACACAGTTTCAACCACAATAGCAAGGATATGATGGCAGTCAGTCCACTCCGGACATGGACCCCTCCCCAAATAAGCAAGGCAGAAGGTGGGGATCCAAGAACAGGAAATAACAGAAACCGGGTGTGGGCGTGGAGAGTTTCAAAGCCAGAGGAACACGACCAACAAACATCTCAAACTGGGAGACATGGCAGAGGCTGCTGGAACCAAAAGGTTGCCTGGAGCCCAGATGTTGCATTGTTGTATTCTAAAACGCTTAATCTCCCTTGTTTCCCCCCTTTAAGTTTTTTTGCGAGCACATCTTATACAAAATGAAAAATATAACCGCAAGCCATGCTCCCTGCAGCATTGATGACTTCATGCTGAACCGCGGAATTGGTACAGACGGTTAAAACTCCTATATCTCTTCTTATTGGGACAGTTGGCCGCTGGGGGCTAGAGAGGGGAGAGATCGCAAGGCTTAACCGGCGAAGACCGGGTCGTAACGAGGGGTTTCTTGGCCCCCTACTAAGTCAATGTCACCGTGCAATGCTGAAATACATGTTCGTATGTTTCCCTTTCAGCAAAGTGGTTGAGCCTCTTATGGAAAACACTCTTTAAAATAACTTCTTCACTTCACTTTCCAATTCATGTTTAACAAATTATAAATTAGGCCTGCTAACTTCGAAGTTGGGTTATGAACACAAACCAATAACCCAAGGGAATACAAGATGTTTAAAACACAGAGCCCAATTAGATTCAAATACCCAGATTGCTTTAAGCCTGGATTGCGTCATGTGCAATATTTAAGAATTGAGGGACATAAGTGTACCCCAGTAACCACTTCTGGAACCAGAGGTCCCTGGGGTAAAGAAAGTCATGTGTGGTGTAGGAAGAGGCCAGTCTGTGATCTGAACTGAACCCCAGCTACCCCAAAGGATACTCCGGATCAGGGGTGTCCACTGTGGCTTGCTCTGGGTCTTCCCTCCTGAACCAAAGCTCAGCTCAGACATTTCCTGAGGGCCTATAACTCGCTGAGCCCTGCCTAGGGCGCCACATGGGAACCAAAAGAAGCCTAAGATGGTGCATGACAACTAGGCCCTCAATAAATGTTGCTTGAACCAATTTTAAAACAAAAACAAAAACAAACCAAAAAAACCTCCTGACTCTAGAATTAAGGGCCTGCCACCCTTTCCAGACTTACTTCCTAAGGCTGTCCCCTCACTGACCCTTCTACCTTGGCGTGCCCTCCTCTCTCTCCGTGGGCTTTCCTAGACGGCCCAGGCCAAACCTGCCTCCCCCACCTCCATCCTAAAGAACACTCCAGCAGAATGAACTGCTCTATCATCACCTCCTTCTAACGGATCCACCCACTCCTGGTTGGGGATCCCTGAGGGCATGGTTGGCATTCCCACATACATGGAAATGGAAAGCTACTGGGGAAGTTACTTATCTGTCACTGTCAGTGAGGACTATCATCACTGCCCTCCTTCCTGGGGGCTGAGGACATCACCAAGAGGCGTCCGTGCTCCTCAGAGGGCTTTAATTACCTCAGCCTGAAACATGACCTCTCAACCTCCAAGGTTTCTGAAGTTTTAATAACAGGCCACCCCGCTGCTGAAAATTTCCCTCCAAATTACCAGCTTCACCTAAAAACGCTAAATAGTATTGAAATGTTTTAGTGTTTGGACCTCATGAAAAATAAGCTCCACACTAAAATTTCCTCCTGGCGTTACAAACTCTGAAATCTGTCCATGCTTTAATTCTCAAAATAAAAAGGAAAAAGAAAAAAAGGAAAGCATAATTTTGGTGCATAGTCTATATAGTTTTTTTTTTTTAAATATGATAGACAACATAGAACATAAAAGTTACCATTTTTACCATTCTAAGTGTAAAATGCAGTGGCCATTCGTTATACTCACAATGTTGTGCAACCACCACCACTATCTATTTCTAAAATTTTTCATCATCCTAAAGAGAAACTTTGTACCCATTAAGCAATATGGGGCAAAAATTCTGAAACAGTCTATGAGGCCAATGAAGTATGAAACAGAATCTAAGTGGATGGGTTACATCTTTGTAGCAAACCTAGACTAGACTAGAAGAACCTAGACTAGAAGAAAATGAAATAATTATTGATTGTCTTAGGGTAGTGGAATAACTATCCTAATTTACTTTCTAAATTTTAGGCAATTAATTTTTTTATATCCTGTTTTTGGTCTCAAAAGCATACTAGAAAACAATATGAAATAGCTTGATTTATGAAATTCATATATTCCTGGAAAACTGTATGTAAATTAACACTAGAGTTTGTCGGTATTTGAAAGTATCTAAAAGTCAAAGAAACCAACAACAACAACAAAAAACTTATTTTTCACTTGCTAATCTCAAGCGCACAATTAGATTTACCACATCTGCAGTGTGCTTCAATTCACAATTTGGCTAATATTAAGTTATCATAAAAATAAATGGTTCTGCTTATTTTTTATTTTTTTAAAAAAACTTAACTTAATAGTATTAGGGCTGATTCTTGAAGGAATTAAAAATGTAACTTGTTTGGAAAGGAAACTGGTCATTTCTACCCCAGCCTCAAGTGATCTAAAATCCAATTACTAGAGTGACTTTAAAAACAAACCAAATAACTAGAATACTTCTGGACATCTGTCACCCTCTGCCTAGGCTGTGAGAAAACCTTTGCATAAAACTGCATCCCAGATAAATACTGTCATCAGTGGTTAACAACACGGAGATAATCCCTTCCTTGAAAAGTCTGTTTTCAGCTTAACCTTCCAGTTGGGTTAATTGATGACTGATCTTCCATTAGGAGCGCCTTGCACATCAAAGCATTGTTTGGGAACACAGCAAAGTGGACTGGAGGGAGGGAGGCTCTTTACTCCTCAGGGCTAATCGCTGGAATTGAATATTTCCTAATGGAGATAGCAGCTTTCAGTTTAATAAACAAGCCATTTGTTTGAGAACTAAATGGCTGTCCAATTTCTGGACTGTTGATGGATGCCTATGTGTACCCATGCTTGTGCACACACACAAAGCAACACAGGCCTCTGTCCTCCATGCTGGTCAAACCCATGCCTGGCTCGCGTGCTGTGCTCCCCCTTCCCGGGCCTCCTATCCTGCTGCACCTGGGACCAGCGCAGCGGCCCCCAGCGCACCTGGCATCCTGGAAGCGCACTGGCTCAGAGCAAGCACTGAGCACCCATTACCTCTCTCTGGGTAGTACTGTTCCTTCAGCGCACACCCACCAAGGGAGCCTTCTCTTCTCACCACCTTCAAGAAAACAATGCGCGGCATTACACATGCCCCCAGCAATAACGCCAAGAGGAGTCTCGAGGTGCTTTGCAGTATGATCCTTCCCTTTTAGGCCAGTGACTCGCTTTACACTCCCACAACCCATCTTCTGGGGTTACAATCTTCCTTCTGCCAGTCACCTCTGAACCCAGCTCTCGGGACTTCTCTGATGTCCTTCGTGGTTATTTCTCTCAGACTTTAGTCATCAATTCTTATTGTCTAGGGGTGGGAGCTGGGACCCTGCCGAGACCAGTGTAGCTCCACCTGGGGTCTCCACCTCAGAAAAAAACTAACCCGATGGACCCAAGAGTTTCCTCTTCAAATAAAAAAATGAAACCATGTTTGCCAAAGAAGCACTCACATCAATCTAAAAATATGCAGATGTAACTAACCACTCGGTAATTTCTAAAATAACTAAGGCTGTGGTCAACCTGGACCATGCTGCTTTATGAGGCAGAGGTTCTGGCAGCATTATACCGAAAAGTTTTGGAATGAAAAGCACGTAGACTATTAGGCAAAATTAACTAGCTGAGGGAGGCCTGCAAGTCTAAAAGGATTACTTGTAATAAAGTTAGTTCCTCTTGGAACTGATAAATGTTATGTCCGACCCATACGTTAAAAATGATGTGGTACCAATAACCCTATAATAATGAGCAGTGAAACACAGTGGTACTTACGTCTCATTAACTCTACTGGTCAGCGCCATTGATCAATACCGTATAATGAACAAGGCCAAATATCAGGGGTTTTAAATTAGTTGTAGCCATCAATTGGAAATTATTCAAAACCTAATTATTTCTTCAATGACATATGCAAACTATGTGCACATGTGGCTAAGGAACCAGAGTCCTTTAAAACAATTATCATGTAATGTGAATGATAAAATCTTCTCTGAAACTGTAGAAAAACAAAGGACTTCCAGCAAGTGCACTTAAGTTAATTTAGATGATTTTTTTTTTCCAATTCAGTTACCAAGTAGGCTCTATAAAGCAACCGAATTTCAAGTAGCAGTAATATAAACATTTAGATGCTATAATAGAACCACGAGCATAGACTATAGCTATTGCAGAGGAGCTAAAATGCAAGCGTTGACATCACAAATTCATTCTATGTGTCCTTTTCTGGTATAATTAACCCAAGGGATTCACTGCAAGTCAATCTTAAAAGAAGATACGTACCTATTTAAGCTTCTGGTTTGTTAACCTTGAATATAAAACTCTTCAGAAAAGTACATTAAAAGGTAAAAAGATCCCAGCCTGAATTAACAGCTTAGCCTTGCTCTTTATTTCTCCTCCTGTAAAATGGGGATGTTGTGTGCCGTGACAGTATATTAGCTGAGAGATAATATTACTAACCTGAGCAAGTTTATCAGTCTCTCAACTAACATCTCCATTTGGCGGGTTGAGTTCTAGAGAAGAAGGGCCGAGATAGTCTCAGGACACATGCAGAACACCTGCTGCCATTTGGCACTTCTGAAGCATTAGGAAGATGGAATCAATACTTGGACCATTTCAATAGCAGCCTTATTGAGAAAGCTCGGATCTGCCATCCTTATGTTTCAGAGATAAATACACAAGGAAGCATATAATTCCAGGTTTGAAACATTCTAACCAGGTGCAAAAATTTCCAGTGAGTCCAAGTTTTAAGCACATTACAACTGAGCAGAGGAATCGGGTTTGGAGACTGGTCTCATTCCACATCTGTGAGCTTTGGCAGCTCTCGATCTTGATTCCGCCTTCTTGGAATTCCTAAGCTGGGTCCTTTCTGCTCATCCCAAATATTTAAGTCCAAGGCGTTTCCAGGCCATTGGAGCTGATAAACCAAGGCTTTACATCAGCTATAAAAAGCATCCTTCAGAACTTGGTAAGATGTGGCCTCAGAGGTACTGATGCTTATTTTTCAAGTCACTGGAACACAAGCTAGCTAATCTTTAACTTTTTTTTTTTTTTTTTTAAGCATGAGTGTTTACTAAAAACACAGAGATTAGAGATTGAAGAACTGCACCAAGAGCAGCTTCAAGTTAAGAGTTGATTTGTATTCTGGGAGGAATCTTAAACATTTCTAAATCTGGACCTGTTTCAACTTAAATCTCAATTTGTTTGGGGCTAACCATCTGAAACCCAAACAAAAATCTGGACAGAATTCAATTTGACACTGAACTCAACTCAAGATAATATGACAATTTGCCCCTCCCCCGCTAAAAAAGAAGACCTTCTGTAAGTTTCCTAGCCTGCATTTATATTTAGATAACAGACAAGGAGGCAAGAGCAGAACCATGTATCCACATGACAGACAATAGTAATAGGGGAGCTTCCTGGGGGAAATTCAATAGGTTTCACCATTCTTAGATGGAGACCCTTGTGTAGTCCTACAAGATGATGCGACTGGCAAACCTTTAGATGTTGGGGGGATCATAACACAGGCCAAGTAGGAGCAGGAGGAGGGCGAATAGATCCCAGTTCATGTGGCCAAAAGAGAAAGCTGAGCAAAAAAGAAAAGTACTAAAAATTTTAAAAAAATAAAAAAATAAAAAAAAAGATCTTTTGCTAGGAAGTCAAAGAATTTCTCTCTATTCGAAGAGACTTTAGGACCAAGGAAGGGCTCAGCTCTCTCTAAACCCAGAGGTCTTGGTTTCAGTGTCTCTACTGAGAGAGGATCAAATCTCTAATAATAAAAATAAACCTGTTAGGGCAACTTATGCATGCCACGTGGACTCATATGGGGACATTCTCTCTCAAGATAAAAATTCAAGAAAAAGTATAAACAGCAGCCAGGGGAAAAACCGCAAAGAAAATTCTCAACAGAAGTCATACTCCAGGTTCTAATTCCTAAGAAGAATTTGCATAAGATGAAGATCAATCAAGTCTTTCTCAAAAGCTGATTCTTTTAAATTTCCTCCCTCTCCACTTAAAGAGCTTTTTATTGGCTATTTACGCTAAGAATGGCCTAAAAGTCTGGAAACTTGACTGGAGAGGCGACAAGCTTTCTTTTTTAATTTAACATCACTGCTTGGTGTCTCCCTTGCTGCAACTTCAGCACAGACTATGCAGTCACTATGAACAGGACATCTGAATACTGTGCTGGGCTTTAGTTCATTTATTCATTCACCCTTGCAAGTGGATACCTGCTGTGTTTCAGGCACTGTGCTGGGCACAGTGGGGAGAACTAGGCAAGAAGCTGCCCTCTGGAAAATTATTGTAAGGGGAAAACAAGATCTTTTCAATCACAAATAAATGTCAAGTTGCATCCAGGATAAGTGCTTTGAAGGAAAGGCAGCTAGTGAATCAACAACCTCTAAAAGGGGAATTTGATAGTCAGGGAGATCAGAGGAGGCTTCCCGGAGGAGGTGACAACTGAGCAGCCCATCTGAAAGATGAGGAGTTCAGCCTTGGAGGGGACAGAAGCCTATTCCAGGCTGATGTGGAAGGCCCTGAGGCAGGAACGACAGACGCTTACAAGAAATGTACTTACAAGAAAGGGCAATATTTCAGTGGCTGGTAAAGGGTGGCAGAATATGCCACCCTAAAATATGCCACTTTGACATACGAATTATTCTGAGCTGAAGACAACTGAGAATAAGCAGATATAAGAAAAGCAGGACATAAATTCGTAAAGTTGTCCCCTCTCTTCTCTACCAGGAAGGACAGAAGTTAATCACTGGAGACACTCTAGACCCCACGGTCAGCCCAGAGATGGCATTAGAGGAATCAACATAACAAACCTTGCTAAAGCTAGCCCTTCTCAACCACTAGTTTCCCCATACATTTGCCTTCCCACGATTGGCTGCTCCTAGAAACTCCAAGTCCTTTTTCCTTTTGTTTTGTCATTTCCCTACAAAATTATCCTTCTCGGCTAAGATGTAATAAAAGCTCAAGTTCTAACCATCCTTTTGAGTTACTCATCACCAAGTACTCCTCGACCATACATGTTAATAAATTTGTTTGTTTTTTTCCTTTTTTTCTTATCGTTGGATCATTTTTTTATTAGTTTCAAGTATACAGTACATTGGTGAGACATTTATACAGTTTATAAAACAATCCCCCTAATTGCTCCTTCTCTCCTCTGATTTTCCACCTAGCCAATACATTAATGCTAACTGCATTCCCTATTCCCTTCTCCTGAGACCAACAAACTTAAGATAGGGAGGGGAAAAAGATTTCTCTCTTCCTCCTCTACACTGGTATGGAGTAAGGGGCTCAGTGAGGAAAAGATGCCTGGAGAGACAGACGTGGCCAGAACACGCAGGATTTGGGTGTTAACTTTAAGTGCCACGGAAAGGATTAAAGTATGGAGGTGGGGAATGGCATACCTTTGGCTTAGCCAGTCTTGGTTTTCTGTCCCGACAGGGGCCTGCTGGTCTGGCCAACCGCTAACAAAGCCAGGAATCTGGTCAGGGAACAGAATCCTGGCAGCGCCCATACGGCCCTGGGCCTCCTAGAGGACCTCGGGATTATAATTCTGTGGCCCCTTAAAAACAGTGAATTTAAAGCCAGGCCTGACATAATTTATTTACTTTTTTTGAATGTCTGATCGTTTTTTTCTTAATCTTTCTGAAACCAGCCCTGGAGATTACACAAACAAAAAAATATATGACACCACTAAGCACTTTGTAAATTTGGATAGCAAACTTACTCTCTGCTTGATAATGTTTATATGCTAATATGTAATACATAATTGTAAATCCTGTTTTATTTCCCAGCAAAAGGCATCTTTCTAACAGTCCAGTAAATATGGTCTGGGAGACAGGAATAGGACCGATTCCTTTAAGCACTCTTCTGCTAATACAGATAGTCCCGCTTTTAGGTGGTATTAGATTAGCAGCTGAGATATGAAGCAAACAGCACACTGCAGAGGTAGAAAGAGTGTGGGATTTGGCACTGAACAAAACCGGCTTGGGATCCTGGTTCTGCCATCTGCTTGCTATAGGACAAGTGGCTGGACCTCTCTGAACCTCGGTTTTCTTATCTGAAAATAAGATGAGGGTATGGTACCTGGCATGTTGCTGTGTGCAAAGAGGCCACGTACGTAACATGCACAGAGGGTGCCCAGCACACAGGGACTGTCATGGTTGTGGTGGGGGGGAAGGAGTAGCCTGGAAAGGACAGTGGGCCAGCAATCCCCCTGGGCCGCCTCCTAATGGAGATACATTACATCCAAAAGGAAAGGGAACTATGAAAAGGCAAACATTTCACACAGTGATTTCCCAGATTAACCTCTGCCCAGAGAGCCCTTTATTCTCATTTTAAAAGCATGCAAGCAGCTGCGAGGATGGTTTCACAGGCCCACAGAAGTCAGCAGCTCCTCCCTCTGGGGAGACCAGCAGGAATGACAGCAACAGCTGCCGCATGATTTCAAGGCGAGAAAGGCAGCAGCAGGATCACATCCGAAAGCACCTGTGTGAAAGGGTGCAGCTGCCTGTGTCTGCCTGGTCCCGGCCCATCCCTTGAGAGGCGCCTCCATAGTTTCCTGGCCTCTAGAGATCCAGAAAGTGATCGTGAGAGAGGATTAGCTCCAAGCAAATGTTCTAGATACAGTGAGAGGAGCAGGGGACTCGGTTTCTGGACAAACAGCCTTGGCACCAAGGCACCTGTTGTGCCCTGATTTTTAACATAGTTTGATCCCTTATTTGACAGAAAAGCACAGGAGGGGATGACATCCTCTAGAAAGCCACATGGTCACACCATGGACCTCAGGTACATGATGGAGGCTGTTAGCGCCCAAAAGCTTCAACTCTGTGAAATGTTCTTAATCTCTATTCTCATTTCTTCTATTCGAGATTGCTGGAAAAGGTCTGATAGAACATCACACTTACATCAGAGGGCATTATGACCTGGCTCCTGGGAACGTTCTCCAGGCACTCACCTTGCCAGCAGCCTTCCTTGGCTCAATTGGCAGAGACCTTGAGCCTCATGGTAAATCCTCAGAGCAGAGTCCTCACATTAGCTGGAAAAATCTACTCCTTTTCTTGGCCGAGGGGGCTTGGGTCAGCCCCACATGTTCTTGTCATGTGTCCATGCTAAGACAACCACAGGACTCTTACAGTTATTTAGAAAGTTATTCTGTTTGAGTAACTTTTCAGAAAGGTTCCTTGACAAAATCCTAAGAACTCCCCCTCCCCCTTTTGCAAGAGTGCCCTTGTAGACCTCAAGAAACCAGGAGTGATTTCGGGTACCTACATATCAGAGGCCAGGCGACATGGTTACCTGGCCTTCGTATCTGAGACAAGTAAAATGAAGCCATCCATTTCCAATGTCCTTTCTCAGCACCTCCTCCCCCAGCCTGCGTGTGTGTGTGTAAACAGAGGTCCTTGGGGAAAATCACTCTGTCATCTGAAGCAAAACCTGAGCCCACGTAATAGTAAAGTCTGCAGAGTCTTCTGATAAGCTGCCTCAGTTCCCTCTACGTGACCGAGAGGAAACTCGGTCTACGGGCAAATACTGAAATCAGGAGACGATTATCAGCGTCCTTCTGGATGGGCGGGGGGCTGCAGCACAGCCTTCTTGCCACTGTCTCCCCTTTCCAGAACAGCGGCAACGCAACCTCCACCTCTCTTTAGGTACAACGCTACCCACCCTGCCCTTTCGAACCTCGGCCTGCATCAGAGTCAACCGTCTAACCCTTGGTAGGTCAGCCTGACAAAAGGCCTGAGGTTGTCTGATGAAGGGAATCCATCACCTAGTTCTTAGTGCCTCCCCTTTTTTGAAAAAGTGCTTTGGTCAGAAAAATAAGTGTGTGACTTGAGAATGAGACTCTTCCTAACATTCTCTCCCTCCTTCTCTGCTTTCCTCCAGCTCTTAGCTTTCAGAGCTGAATTATATGTCCCAGATGCTACAGTCCTAGAAACAGAGAAGGGAGAAGGCAAAAGGTGTTTGTGGACAACTGTTCTTTCCTGCTCCCAAGAAATAGAACTCCGTTAAAAACCCTCTCCAACACAAAAGTGCAAAATTACTCTGATTATTACCAGCCAAGTCAGAGCAGTTTTAGGATTTGATGGGTAAATTACTCTCTTACTTTACCATATTTTTCACTTTTCAGATTTTGTTTTCTTGGGACTCCAGAACTGATTCATGCAAAGTAAATGAGATTTCGTAATAGACTTTGCTACAATTCCACCCCCTGGGGGCAAACCTATTCATTAAATGTGGGGTGAGGTAATGCTGCCATCTGCTAGGAAAGGCCTGCACTGTCTGGGCCACTGAAGGAAGACGTGTTTCAAGTTCATCTCAGGAAATGGATGGGCTGAAAGCTTGTACCTCCTTAGGTTTCCTTCCTAGAGATAATTGCTCAGGACACTCAGAAAAACAACTCATTCATAGCTGCCTGGAAACTTGATTTTTTTTTTTTTTTTAACTGATAGTAATTGCACTAGTTCAGGGAAAGCAGTTTTCCCTTATCCTGAATACCAGATGTCGGTAGAAGGAAGAAATCCCAGAACAAAGCATATGGCAGAGAAAGCAGGAGGTGGAAGGGAGATGAAGCCTGCAGGAAGACTCTGGATCTGAAATGGTTTCTATTATTCTATAAAAATGGATTCCGCAGAGGCGAGGGAAAAAACCCACCATTTTATTTCTAAAGCCCTCCTCTCTTCATATGTATTCCTGATCTTTAGACTCAGAATATCTCAAGGATGAGTAATACTTTCTTCAGTATGGGGCCAAAATTTGTTATTAATTTTCGGTAGTGTGGTGAGTGGGGGTGATATATATATATATGTATTTTTTTTGGAAGCTCTCCAATTCTTAACTGTCAAAAATTGAGGAATTGAAAACAATAGCTCAACTGAAAAACTTAACTGAAAAATATCCATTCTATATCCAGAGCTGAGATAAAGAGCATGTCATCTATGTTTCATATTGTATCTATATAGGCATTTATAATATATTTGTGTAAAGTCCTGGAAAACTTGGAGGTGTGTGGCAGGTGAGAGGGACTGTTATACGTAGCTGGTGAAGGTAGAAGGCCATGGTTTTAGGTCATACCAGGTCATACCATTATTCTTTCTCCATTTACGGTCTGGCTCGATGCCAGGACAGAAACTGACTTCAGCTTCCAATCTGAATTGCAATCTTCATTTTATTTCTGAAAGTTTGCAAATTGCTTCACTTGTGTGCCAAGGGACTTGAGGTCTGGAACTATCTCTGCTACTCACTCGCCTTGAACAAGTCACTTACCTGCTTGGTTTAAAAAGGCGGTACTTGGCATATAATAAGTACTCGATTATTTTTCCTTTTAGAACAGCTTAATTGAGATGTAACTCACATATCGTAAAAACCACTTTTTTAAAGTGTACAAATCAGTGGTTTTTATTATGTTCACAGACTTGTACAACCATCACCACAACTAAGCTTTTGATGAATGAATGAATCAGAAGTTTTAGGTAACATGGCTTTCAGTACCAGGCTGTATTCTGTAAACTTTTATGAAATAATTCATATAATCCTCTTATAAATCTACAAAATTGGTACTATTATTATCATCATTTTATGGAAGAGTCAACCGAGATGTGGACCAAGGTCATCCAGCTGCAGAAACAGCATTCTTAACTCGTTTGAAAATTCTACGATTCTATTAAGAGTAAAGTTCCTTATTTATTATACCATTCATGCTGTGAATAAAATTAAAATAGCAATAGCCTTTCTTTTCATGTTCATGACAAGTTTGCTACCCTGGATCCCAAAATGTCTCATTTCCAGGGAGTGGCAGGAAGACCACTAAACTGTATACACTTTCATCCAAGGCTACTTCTGGCTTATTTTGGGGTCCCTAGCACCAGACACTTAGAACACTGCCCACCATGCACTGTTTATGGACCACACAGAAGTCTCTTTCAGTTCAGCCAGAGGAAGAGCCAGGTGCCTGTGGTGGGTCATACACCAGATCCAAATCACATTAGCCATCACCAACTGGTGCCACAGGCCCTTGGACCTGAAACTGGCATTAAAGCTGTAGTTTTGGTTTTTTGGAGCAGTAAGGATGAATCAGTCCAGATAAACCAAGGAGGAACATGTCACCCTCTGGGTAGCATGAAACTACCTAGCCTGCTCCACATTCATTAGAAATCAGATTTGAGAATGCACCTTCAGACATTACAGGCTCATGGATTTGGGGGACCTGTGTGAATAGTTGTACATTTAAGCAGGTGGAGGGAGGGGGATAGGTAGAATTCTATTCAACATCATGCCCAGCCCCAGCCCCACCAGAGGATAAGAAGCAGCCTGCCCAAGCAGGAGCTTAGTTCTCCTTCCATCTAAGTCTCTTAATAGCCATCACTTTTCCATTGCTATGGCCAAATATTGTGACTCATTCTAGAAAAAAAGTGAAAGTCCTGATGCCAGTCAATGGCACAAAATGGGGAGAGGGTAATGGAAGGAAAGAATTACAGTAATATATTTTCATGCAAAAAAAAAAAAAAAAAAAAAAAAGCCTTTCCCTTCTCCCATTTGCTTTGTATATACAACTCCCTGAGAACAAAAAAACTATTCTCCTGCTTGACAGCAGGCCATGTGTGATCTGCTTTCATAGCTCAGGGTCCATATGAAATCCCAGGGTTAAAAGGAAACTCAGTTGGAAGGCTGGGGTGGCTGAAGGGGGCGGTGCTGGCTCCTTTGTTTCTAAGGCATGCCACCAACCCAAACACAAGCATCTCAAGTTAAAAGCAGGCCTGCCTCCCTGGACACTCTGCAAGGGAACTTGCAGCTAGCAAGACTGTGCAAAGCAAGACTGCCAGTGTGTCCTTCCTTGGTCTGCAGTATTTATTAACTAAATGGGTTTCCATCCTGCTGTATTCGGGATGACCCACTTAGGCAGTGACCTCATTTACACGGTTTTGAGAGAAGTCTCCATGAGGAGTTTCTGAGGTTTCCTGGCACAGCAGCCCCTTGCTCTAGGCAAAAGTCCCAGGGACCGAGGAAACTCTGCTTTACACCAATGCTCGGCATGCGAAGAAAATAGTCCAGCAACTAGAATATTCGATATTCATTATTTCCGCCCTCAGAATTGTTGTTGGCAGATTTCTTTTTCCTTTACCACCAAATTTCACCAATCTAGATGTCGTACATATGCGGTAAGAAAAACCGTAATGGTCAAAAGTGAAGGTAAACAGCAAAAATCTTTGCCAGAAGCAGCTAAAGGATGTAGCCAGGCCACCCACTTCAGCATGAAAGATGTGAGACAGCTTTCATGGATAGTAGTAACCTGGGTACATATCCAAAAGAACTGAAAGCAAAGCCCAAGCAGATATTTGTACATTAATGTTCATAGCAGCACTGCTCACAATAGCCAAAAGGTAGAAAAAACCCAAATGTCCATTTATGGATCAACAGATAAAAAAAATGTGGCACCCACACAGAGAGCAATATTATTCAGCCATGAAAAGTTATTAAATTATGATACATGTTACAATAGGGATGAACTTTGAAAACATTACGCTACATGAAAAAAAAAAACAAATGAAAAGGACATAAAAGGACAAATATTGCATAATTCTATTTGCCATGGTGAAAAGTTCTGAGACTAGGTAGTGGTGATGCTTGAGTAACATTGTGAGTGTACTGCATTTCCACTTAAAATAGTTAAGATGATAAATTTTTGTTATGTATATTTTACCATAATAAAAAAATTAGATAGTAAGCTCTCAGAGGCTGAGATCCTGTCTTAGCCATCTTTATATCTCCAGCACCTGATACATTCTAGCTCAGAGGAGTAACTTCACAAAAGCACTTACACAGTACAAACGTTGTCAAGTTAATGCTTTTATCAGGTTACAATGTACCTTGCACCAGACATCCAAACCACCTTAGAGTTATCATTCTAAGAACTCACAAAATGATCTCATTTGCAGAAGTAAAAATCCATCCAGTTTTATTTCTCCAGGAAAGTTTCATATAGATTTATTTCTCTTGCTACAGGGGCTGAACATGGGCCAAGCCAGGTCATGAACAGAAACACTACAATGGCTGAGATACATACCTGTCTGGCATGAGAAGATAGAGACCATAAATCTTTAAAGTCTCTAATATTTTAAAAGAATACACAGATTTAGAAGGGGTCTCTGAAGCAATTTTTTCTAAATCTGTGAAAATCAATTCAATCCGAACAGCTTATCCATCCCTAAAACCATTCATGGCCAGAGGACATACTACCCTAATAACGTACTGTGTGTGTGTGTGTGTGTGTGTGTGTGTGTGTGTGTGTGTGTATTTTTTTATGTACTATGCTAACACTTCCCTTGTTTGCCCCAAAGCTCTTTTCTGTAGGAGGGTGAGAACACAAAGGCATGGTAAGACCAAGCCTCAGGTTTAAGGCTATATAGCTTAAGATGAGTAGGGCCTCTGGGTACCTCATTCTTCGAAATGACCAGTTTTTTTAAAATGTGTTCACAGGTAACTAAACTAGAAAATATTTCATCTTATCTATCCAATCATCTTTAGATTACTCTTTCCTGAGGACCTACCCTGTGCCAGACATTTTGGATCAGAGATGCAAAGACACAGATTACTTACAGGGACCTCAGCCTCCTTGAGTAGATTCAAAAGAAACATCTAACAATGTGGCGAGTGCAATAGTAACGAGTGTTCTCAACTCTGGCACTAGTGCCATTTTGGCTCAGATATTCTCTGTTGGGGGCTGTCCTATGCATTGTAGGATATATTTAGCAGCATCCTTGGCCTCTCTACCAACTAGATTCTAGTGGCCCTCACTTGTCAAGATAATTACAGCTGTTTCCCAACGTTGCCAAATGCCCCCTTGAGGATAAAATAGCCCCCTGTTGAGAATTACCGATAAAGACACACATAAGATATCATGAAGGCACAGAAGAAAGATTCTTAAGTCAGAGAAGAGAATCTGCCATTAAACTGAGTCTTAAAGGGTAAGTATGAGTAAGCCAGAGAGGGATTCCAGGCAGAATGGAGCACCGCTAGTGATAAAACAGGGTAGTGTAACATGCCTAGTGGAGGCTCCAAACTACAAACCGGCTGGCTGGTGATGTTCATGACAAAATACAAAACAGCAATAGGGGAAGACAAGGCTGGGGAGTTAGGCAGGGGCCAGGTCACAAATACCATGTTTTGGAATCTAGACTTTATTCTGCAGGCAGTCAATCTTCACGTGATTAGACCAACCACGCCGCCTGTAACCTTCATAAATTCTCATCAAATGATCCTAATGGTATTTCTATCCAAAGACAATATTTCTGCTCTTCTCAGCAATGCTAATGAGTGCTGAATTTTCAGTCCATTGCCAATTTCTATTATCTTCTCTTTTTTTGTCCTGACTTTTTCTTAGATACCAGGTTTTCTACTCATTGATAAGCACAAGAACCAGTTCTCCTCACGCCCCATCAACCTAATTCAGTAGAGTCCCATAGTCACTCAATTTCCGCTATTCTCCTCCAAAACTATTTCAACTCACATCCAGTAAATGCCCGTCACCTCACAAGCCTGATAATGATAATAATAATATTAATAACCAATCCTGAAAACTTGCTTGTCTGGAAGATTAGCCTAGAGTAGATAGTTAAAAATGACTACTAGCCTGAATGTCCCAGCTACAGAGAACGGGTGTTATCTCGATCCCTGATCTCCCTTAATCTCGTCAACCACTATCTCCTTCTGCCCTGTGAAGGAGCTGACACTCCTTCAGCTCCTCCGGGACTGAGCATGGGACCCAAGTGCGGCCAATCAGAACACTGCACCCCACCCCTTCCGCCCTCCTCCCAACAACCCCCCACCTCAGGGCCAGGAAGGGTAGGAGAGCCAATTAGAACCAATGAGACTCCAGGGTGAGACTTTGGTTGGAATTGCAGGGAATTGAGAAAATGGGATAAAAGCCTGGAGCTGCTGTCAGTCATCTTGATAGCACCAAAAAAAAAAAAAAAAGGCGAGGCGGGGTGGCTACCAAGGATAGAGCTAGTACAAAGGAAAACACAGCTGGGTGGAGAAAGAGGGACACCGATGATGTCATTTGAACCCCTTCTCCTGTGCCTGAAGCCTATCCACACACCTTTCAGTGATTTGAGCCATTAAATTTCGCTTCATAAGCCGGTTTGAGTTACGAAGTTGGCAGGACTTTCCTTAAAAATACACAGAGCTAAATTTACATAAAAATATAAACCGAAATTGCAAAAATTAACTTTTTTCATTTTTAGTATATTACTTTTACCAACTACAGTATTTATTATCATTTTTTTCAGTTATTTTTTATAAGTCGTATAATACATTGTCATTTTAATCTGCTAATTAAAATAAGAACAATCACATAGTGCAATTTTCTCATTTATGACTCTTTGAGGAAAAAAATCAAGAAATTAGACCTTGCTTCTGACATTGCACTCTATTTATGCATAGGAAGTGTCAGACACTGCTGTGTTATTTGTTACAAAATGGTTCAGCTCCATCTGCAAAAGTAAGAGCAAATAAACTCCATACCCAAACGTGACAAGAGAAATTTGGAATGAAATATAACATTTGGGATAATCTAACTGTTCTGTATCCTAATTGTGGGAACAGATCCTCAACTATATGCATTTATCCAAACTCATATAGAGTGAGTTTTACTGTACATAAACAGTGAATAAAACTTAAGCATGGATTTAAAAAAATCACCCCCCCCCACACACCATATGGGATTAGAAAAAGCAACAAAAATTATCTCATTACAAATCAGAACACACAAATCTGAAAGGGTTCTGAAAATGAAGTCACTTCTCATGAGTTAAGATTTTTTTTAACAATTTCTATTGACCATGGACAATACCTGATCTTTGTGAACTTGAAAAAGTTCAAGTGTGCAGTTCCACACTTCCTTTCTCTACTTCACTACCATTATAGTGCAATGGACAGAATTGTACACTATCTCCCTCCTCTCTTTTTGAGTTGGACTAATAAAAGTTCATGAAGACAAAACCTGTCCCTAGACCCCTGCAGAGTACAGGATGCCTGGCCAGAAGTGGGTATGAAAGGGAGTTCATACAATAGATTCAAATCCTAAGAAGAATATTCTGTAGCTTTACCCTCATGCTTACCTACCTGGCCAATGTGTTCAAGGTCAGGGGCAAAGAATTGGGCCAGATTTTAAAGCAAGACATGCATATACTTTTCATGTATTCCACAGCTTACAAGCTGTATGCCAAGTTTCCCAACAATGCATCTAAAATTTTACTACCTGGTTTAGAAATGAGTATAGCATTAACTCATCAGACAAAAATCCCAGAGAACATTCCTACTTCAGCTTTGCCTCCCTGAGAAGAAAGTGCTATCCATATAAATTGAAGGTCCCAAGGTATTTCAGTAATTACTAGGGAGAAATAATTTACAACAAAATTGGAACTTGAAACAAAATAACATTTGTATAGCTTTAGAGCTATTCTGCTTTAGCTTTCTTAAAGAAAGTTGGCCATGGAAGTACACCATTAGCTTTTTAGAATTCCCAGAGCCTGAAATGTCAGGGATGTGCCTTTTCTTTTTGGGCGACACCAATGCCTCAAGTTTGTAAAGGTTAATTTCCCTAAAGAATAATGGGAAATGCGCCTAAATGAGTCTGAGGCACTAAAGGTGTAAGTTCCCCAGAAGGCGCACAGCAGAACTCCGCAATACAGGCACAGTAGCCGAGGAGACCTACCGTGAAGAGCGAGAACAGCATCCAGGTGGCGATCATGACCCAACTCTCCCTCAGTTACAACCTGATCTTGAGAACTAGCTGCTCCTAAAGCGTCGCCCAGGTTTCCCTTTCCTCGGTCGGACATCTGATTTAAGGACACGGTCCTCTCTGCCAGGTCACAGCGTTTCAGGTGAAGTGGGACTGCGCTAGCATCCTGTGTGCGCATGTACCTGGTGGACGCTGCCCCAGGAAGCACGCAGACTGCAACGTGAACCGGCCCGACGTCTCCGATTCAAAGGTACACTCTGGAACCATGCTAGCGCCGAGGCCTCAAGGGCAAATGAAACAGGAGTCCAGTGTATTTATTTTTACACAGCTACTAATTATCAGATTACATTTTATCAGATCAATTATGATCCAACAAATACTAGCTGTTGGTTGAATTCAAATGTAATGTGATAACAAGCCCCGAATAAACAGTGAGGTTTTTTTTTTTAAAGTTATGATGACTTATTTTATAATACGAACACCAGAATGTGACCTTCAAGACTTTTTTTCCTCCCGTAAAGCCGCTGGCTCTCTACAATAAGGAGAGTCACTGGACACTGTGTTTACAGTAAAGACAAGTAACTCTATTGGTTCAAACAAAGGCACCTTTACAAAGACAGGAAGAAAACCTGTTTAGCAAAGAGGCAGGCGCAAAAAGGAACAAGCATTTCGTGAAAAGCGATACGAAATGAAGTCAAGGCACAGGTGCTCTGTTCATGGAACAAGAATAAAATTCTAGCCTTTTAGGACATGAAAGTCAAAATCCTACTTTTACTAGGAACTGTATTAAGAAGTTATTTCGTGTTTGTTTGTTTGTTTTTTTTTTAAGTTTTAAAGTCCTGTTTTAAAGAGATTTGGGGAAAAGACATGGGGAATTATGTTCCCGGCATTGGTTAGGATGGCTGGCTCCCCGCCTCTAGGGGCGAGGGGCATGAGCTCACCCACTGGCCGCTGAATCCAGCAGTATTCATCTCTGAGTCAGGAACTGCTGTGTCCATGCCATAGTCTTCAATTGAAGTATTTTCTCTATCGGTTTTTACACGCTTTCTATTCTCCTTAGAGATCATTTCCATTCTGCTTTTAAAAATTCTATCAGACATATCTAGTCTTGACTTCAGCCTCAATTTCAACAAGTGAAATTAAAGGAGGCAGTTTTTTGAAATACATACATACGCTCTTCTACAAGTAATCCAATTTCCCATTCTCCCTTACTTTTTGTATCAGCCTAATCGATGTCCACTGTACACTGCTCACTACACTCTAGCCACAACTGTCCCTCCAGCGCAAATCTGTTCCTGCCTCATGGCCTTTGACCTCGCTGTTCCCTCTCCCCCGAATGTTCTTTCTCTAGCTCAGCTCTGTCCAACAGAACTTTTCTGTGATGATGGAAATGTTCTATATCCAATATGGCAGCCCCCAGCCATACGTTGGCGTATGCCTACGTGAAATGTGGCTAGTGAGGAACTTGTTTTTAAATGTTAGTTAATTAGCTTAAATGCGAATTTAAATAGCTATGCATGGTAGTTAGTGGCTACCAGATTTTTTCAGTCAGGCCTCTCAGCACAAATGCTACCTCCTCAGAGAAGCACCTCACACTGATGTCTTCATCTTAGTGGCCTCCCACACCCCCTCGCCTCCCTTCTCAACACTTAACCACTACCTGAAATGATTGTGCTGTGTTTGCTTCACACTGCTTGTTTCCCGCCTCGAGAATGTAAGGTCCCCAAGGACAGAAATCTCATTTCTCTTATTCCCTGCTGTCTCTCAAGTACCCAGAACAGGATCTGGCATATGGTAGACACTCAGCCAACATCTGAGTCAATCAACGAATCAATCGATTCACCTGGCAGAGGTGCTTCCATGATGGAATGGAAAAAGAGGGAAATCCACACATCTTGGCAAGTGAATCCTGAATTGCTTTTATCAGAACTCTGACCCATGGAGCCACATTCCACAGCTGATCTAGCGCCGTGTTCAAATGGTAACGAGGTAAAGCAGCCTCCAAACCAGGATCACAAGGTCGGAGACTTGGAAGCCATGGCCTTGTGATTTTCTAAGAACAGACATGAAGCTCCTTTCACAGACAGGAAGAGCCGTCTCTGAACAAATGGCTGCAACCCTGAAGACCCACAAGACTGGCAGCAGACCTAGCAGGAACAAGCTGTGTCAGGTACTGGGTTATAGGGCAGTGACCAAGACAGAAAAGATCCCCCTCACCTCCTCCTGGAAGAGACAGACACAGCAATAGTATTAAGATGATACATTAGCTTCGGGACTCTGTGAGGGGGCCTTGTGAGGGTGCTGGGAAAGCACAAAAGGAGACACCTCACTCAGCTTGGGGTGGTCAGGGAAGGCTTCCCGGAGGAAGGGGTAATAAAGTTGAATCTTGAAGTGAGATAATTAGGATTGTCATGGTGGTAGGCATTGGGGGTTAGGGGTGACAAGGAGCCAGGGAATGACTATTCCAGGCAGGAAGAATAGCAAGAGCAAAGATAGGCATGAATTGAACTGCTTACAGAGAATTACACAAGTACCTTGGTTTTACTGGAGTATAAAGAGTGAGGTCTAAGTGGCAAGAAATAAGGCTAAAGAAATGGGTGGAGAGTGAAATTTTATAGATCATACAGGCCATAACGCAATGGGTGAGAGGCCTGAAAAATAAGGATGAAGTAGCTATCTGCTTTCTAATGGTCATAATCCTAGAAATGCAGTGGTGGCGAAGAAATTGGAAAGGGCATAACACTTGAGACAAATACTCTATCTGGGACAGGGATGGAAAATACTGCAGCTGTGTCCAGAAACCTAATGGGGTCAATTGGGCCAAAAGTGATATGGCTGCCAAAGACTTGCCGGTGCAGTCACATTATCTGGACTAACTTTATAATGCACACGCCTGTGGGGTCATGAGACCAATGCCCTCGGTACAACAGTGACAATCAGCCACAGCAACAAATGCCATCTTGAAAGGTTAGGAAACGTTGTCAAGTCATTCTCTGCAGTTTTTCAAGAAATCATCTCTAAATGAATCTGGTCAACAATGCTTGCTTTCAGTTCAAATCCAGCAAACATTTATTTAGAGCTTACTGTATACTAGGTTCTCTCACAATCTCTTTCAATAATCACAATAATAAACACGTCTCTTAACAAGATTAAAGAATCTTTATACTGCCCACACAATTGTCTATAGATCGTGTTCCTTGATATTTTCATTATTTTTTTAATCTTTATTAGATAAAAATGCACATAGCATGTACCTGTGGCATCAAATGGTTGTTTAAAAATAAATTGGCTGTTCAGTGGCTAAACTGTCAAAAATCTGTCCCACTCCTCATTCCTTAGTCTTAACACCACTTTTTAGTTATTTCCTATGGTATTTACCAAGATTTTCTATTTAAGATGCGCATGGTATGTTGCTTTTTATTGATCAGTTTCAGGCGTTATCCTTTGACTTCCCCTCTGATTGTTCTCCCAATATTTCATTTACTTCACAAATTTTGGTTAATTATTCTTCAGTGTTTACCTTTCATAAATTTCATACAATGTTTATTTAAGAAATACACTATGATTATATTCTAATGTCTAATTTTATGTTTTGCTCTGGTATGAATAATTACCTTGTTTTCTCCAATTCTTAGTTTTCTATATATATATATATGTCTAAATTCCACAATTCCACAAGGTCTGTAAACCCTCCCAAGAGCATTTTCTAAATAGCTGAGTTGATCAGAAAATCAGCCAGTTCCACCGCGACCCACACACTTTGTCTTCCTGCTCTAGTCTTGCTGGTTGCTGGCTAGATTACACTTTGCACTCTCCTGAGCTGGGAGCCCTGGTTTTCTGTATGCCTTCTGCTTTTTTTTAATTTACTCCCTCATTTTGCTGGAGCATGTCCTCTAGTTTAACCTTTCTTATTGCTTATTCCTTCTTATCCCCACATGTTCTTTAATCTTAATTTCTACGTTTATTAAAGTCATATAGGCACAAAATTTCAAGTGCCAAACAGGTTCTACGGATTTTACAAAACACAACAATCCCTTAATTCTACTTCCTCACCCCTCTTTCCTCCAACACTTCCTCCCAAGAAGTAAGCACTTTAACCTATTTTAGATGACTTTTGGTAACAATTTTATATTGTTCCTTTGTGATTTTTCAGTTGTTGGCACTATTTATATTGACTTCCCAGTATAGAAAATGAGGATTTCATGATTTTTTCCTGTCTATGCCCTCACCATGCAAGGGTACCCTTCCCATGACCCTATTCTCTGAATATAATTATACTGAAACTTTTAAAGATCAGCATTATTATGATTATATAACACTACTTTCAGGTGAGCCATATGGTAAACTATGATAACTTTTCCTTTTCCTTTTCTAAACATCTTACTTTTTTCTCCAAAGTTCCTAACAGTCCTTTCCCCTCTTTGCTTAGTATTTGATATACTTCTCACTAATCCACACCAAAGTTTTAACCACATCTCTAAAACTCCTCTCACAACACTGAGATGCACCAAATATTCTATCGATTCCACCTTAGGAAAGAAATCACTTCCTGGACCTTCTGATGCATCTTGGGAGCACAGCTGTCACGCTGGGATTTCCCACTGTCGCACCTAGAGATTTCCACTTGCCTCCTTCATGCTAGATCTACTATTTCCTGTATCACTTGTAGTTTTCAGTCCTCATTTCCTCCCTCATTTCAGTGGACCATCTCCTCCAGTTGCTTTCCGAAGACCTGTATGTCTGAAAAGGTCATCATTCTGCCCTCACATTTGATTAAGAGTTGGCTGAATATAAAATTTTAGCTTTAAAATCATTTTCCTCTAGACTATCGAAGGCACGGCCCCATTGCCTTCTAGCTGCCAATACTGCTGATGAGGAGTCAAAACCCAGTGTGATTCCTGAACTTGTAGGTGACCTATTTTCTCCCCTACCCCCACCCTGGAAGCTTACAAGATCTTCTCTTTGCCACCAATGAAAATTTTAAATAAAACTTTGGAAGATAGAAAGCAGACACATAAGTAGTAAAAATAAAAAAACAATAAAACTTTTCAGATCTGAGAAAAAAAAAAAACAGGATCAAGCTGTCAGTGGGGAAGGCTGAGAGCCAACTGATTCATATGAACGACTCGGGAATGTTTTGACATTCTTAATATACCAATCCTCCTTATTTTAGCTATATGTCCCCTTCAGCTTTGTGCCAAAAATTTTGTTCCTAGAATCTCCTTTCCTGTTACTCTTGTGCTTGTGAATTTACGCCTTTTTAAAAACTCCCTTAAGTGAAATAAGCCAGCCACAACAGGACAAATACCATAAGATTCCACTTACATGAGGTACCTGGAGTTTGTCAGGGGCTACAGCGAAGGAGAAATGGGAACTTAGTGTTTATTGGGTACAGAGTTTCAGTTTAGGAAGATGAAAAAGCTCTGGAGAAGAATGCACAACAATGTGAATGTACTTAATACTACTAAACTGTACACTTTGAAATGGTTAAAATGGTAAGTTTTATGTTATGTATATTTCATCACAAGAAAACGAAAACGAACCTCCTTTTATATCACTTTAATGAGGTTTTGTTTGTTAAGGGATTGTTATGTTCTGTAAATTAGATGCGTGTGTTCAATCCACTACCTTCAATTCTATTCTTTAGGCCAGATCCATAGTTCTAAACTTCTATTATTACAAAGGGTTACAGACACAAAACCATGTGTTGTTTCTATGTAGTGTACTTCACAGGTGATTTCAAGGGTGATTTTTACTACACCAGTTTCCACCTCTTACATTCACTGCTCTAGAGCCTGACCTCCCATGTTAACATGCTATTGTCTACAGTATCTTGGGCTCTATTAGCAAAAGTATAACACTAAGAACCAGAAATGACATTCTGGTTCTTAGAATACAGGTTCCTCTCTTGATTCCACATACTAGGAAGGTGATGGTTAGTGGTGAAGGGCTTTAACTATCGAATGAAATACAGATGGAGGCACTGTGGCTCTGTTCAGCCTGGTGAAGAAGGTTGGGTGGATTGGAGAAAGATGGTGTGAGTGTGAAAACAGTCTTTTGAATCTCTCATATCCGAAGAGCTGTCACAGGAAAGAAGAAATGCACAGATTCTGTGAAATCCACAACAAAGGTGAAGCTCAAGAAGAAACGCCAATGTCACAGATTCTACCTCAGTATAAGGGAGAATTTTTTGTCACTTGGGCGCTGCCTGAATATAAGCTGGGCTGCCACTGAAAAATGAGGACCTAGTTGCTGACAGAAAGACCGTCTGGGAATTGGTGCTGGGGCCCGGACTAGCTGACATTATGCGCTCTTTCAGTCTTGGGATTGCCCATGAAAAGATTCACGTCCACAAGAACACTAGCTTGAACAGTAAACAAAACGTTGTGCCCTGCCAAGCCAGAGAGTAAATGTGGTATGCTCCATTTTAAGAACCTAATCCACTAAGAAAAACAGACTCCTAAAAAAGGGAATACATGATTATCGGCAACACACAAGCCATGATTCTAGCTCCACCCCTGCCTTTCCAAAGTGTCTCTTTTTAACAATGTAAGTTCCAAAACACAAGGGACCATAATTCTCAATGAAAGGCTCTGGTGCAAGTTGTGATTTTTTTTTTCTCCCTAAAAAATCTATGTCCCGATTCATCACATTCCATTAGGAGAAAAACCTGTGACTTGAACTAATTTGATTGATTTCCTAAATACACATTTTTCTAGAAGAAAGCTTCAGAAAATTAAGCAAATAAGAGTATCAGAAAAATCGCCGTCTCCTATTTACTAAAATGTGTATGATCTTTCTGCAAGACTCCCAAAGCAGTAACTACATGTTACCAGGTTGAAGCAACATCTTTCTATTTATTGCATTTGCTTTAAATATGTATCTTTCATTTTTTGGGGGGAAAGATACAAAAATATCATAACACAAAGCAGACTCTTGAACTTTTACTCACTTGTTTCCTGAGAAGTTCAAAACACCTTCAATATTCAGCTTATCCAATTCTTTCTAAATTACCAGTGGGCACAGCTTTAATGGACAGAGGGAGCAGAAACACCCCTGGGGATGACAGAACTCTAAGAAGTACAGGCTTTCCGGGTCTAATCGTAATCCCGATGTGTGCCATGCAGACATGCTTCCCATCTCTTACCCTAACTGATGTCACTCCTCTACGATTTTGATTATCTAGAATTACTAACCATATTGGCCACTTCTATTGAATCTTCTCCTAATGGCTAAAGCACAGAGATGAAAAATGATGAAATGTACGGCTTTTTCTCCCCCAAAGTTTTCATTCTCTTAGGAAAACAGGAGACACTGAAGACTTTGACTGCCAACTGCCATGACTACCCTCGGTTTCTCTTTGGGGATGCAACTTCAAATTGCCAGCAAGTAAACGGTGGTGATGGGCTACATATTTATGTCCCCGGTGCTACCTCAGAGAGCACCTTGCACATGGTAGCTGTCAAATGCATGTTCTCGAAAACGAATGATGGAGAGAGAACAAAGATACCTTTTGAGACAGGGAACCCGAACCTTCTAACCAAAGTCGACACTCTCCCCCAGCAGGCGACGACGAGTACAGAGGGCCAGTGACACAGTGCAATGCTGTGCACCCCCTGGAGCTGCCAGTGCTGCTCTGTTCATTAGCTGAATCACAATGATTTTTTCCGCCAAGTCTTTTCCATACTATTCCTTGCGGAAAATCCCAGGGAGAATGAAGATTAACCCAACATCTCAGCTTGAAGATTAAAATAAGCTACATGTCCTCACTCTTCGCTGTACACCCAAAACGTATATTTTGCCTCCTTTAAAAGATGAAATGTCGAACATAGCCAGGAAATTCTGAGGCACTTCATCAAATTCTACAAATGGGAAATAATGGTTCTTGGCAGGATAATGTAGAATAATCATTGAGGGTAACAAAATACTGATTTTAAAAGAAAACAGCTTTATTCAGCCAAGGTTGAACCACCCAGGGCAATATTGCAAATTAACTCCACAAGTTTCCTAAAATTAATTGTCATTGGGGTTGTTATTATTGGACACCCTCACGGACAAAGTACAGTTAAATGTATTTCAGCCACGAGAAATATTCTTGGAGTAAACACCCTATGGGTATCCACAAGCTGGTTCTTTTCTAGATTACAAAGGGTAGTTGTTTACTTCTGAAAGAAGAAATGTGTCCACAGACATTCTTTTTTAACTCATTTCCCATTTAGGGGGGGAAAAAAAAAGCATAGCTAGCTGCCAGCGTTAATTTAATTTTACATAAACATACTCTTTGAGTCTGAAGCAAATTTGAGTGGTTTTCACTGTGAAAATAAAATAGAAAAACTCTTCTTGGAGTTATTTCTAAACAGAACTTATCTCTAATCCTAACGTAACTGAAATGTGTACATAAACCAGATTCATCAAATGAATCCTCAGCTGAAACTGTTTGAGAATGATGTTAACATCATACATGAGAATGCAGTGTTTTCTAGGATTTGACATTTTCAGCGATTGAGAATGACTATATTTTGTAAATGGAAACACCACTACTAAAAAACAGAATGCTATAAATAGAATGATGTCATTTGTTTCCAAAGACTATCCGATATACCAGAGCAATGCAAAAATAGTAAGCAAAGTGAGATACTTCGTAGCAAACTTGGGGGTAAGGTTAGGACTGTAATCCGCAAGTTACCTTGGGGTAAATGCCGCAGCCGCAGGTGCCGCTGGCGAGTATTCTCAGAGCAAACAGGAAATGGGTTAAATTATTTTGAGTTAACAGTGTAGTACGAGGGAGACAGATGTCTTTCTAATTGAAACAAAAGCTGTCTAAATCCCTAAGGAGAGTTTTTATTGAAAATTATGATCGGCACAAAATGAAATAAACTGATATATAATAAACACTAAGAATATCTGAAAATACTTTGTCAATTTACATTCGTGATAAAAGCACTTTTCTCAATCTGCTTTTTAAATGTCATTTCAGAACAATGTGAAACAATACAAAACGAAACAAAATTAAAAATTCATAGGTGCTAAATAAAACCACAGTTTTTAATTTATTTTTATTATTTATGCCTACACCACCTGATCTTTCTAGGTGGTCTCCCATCCAAGAACTAACCAGGCCCGACCCTTAGCTTAGCTTCTGAGATCACACATCGGGCTTGTTCAGGGTGGCATGGCCGTAGACTATGGACCGTGGCTCTACAGGGGTGTGAACCCAGGATCTTCTGCATGTAAAGCAGACATGCTAACCACTATACTATGAAACCATGTCCAAACCACAATTTTTTAAAATATAGGAATCTATAACATAAGAGAAACTTATTGGATTTTGTTACCTAATGTTACCATAAAAAAATTAATAAATAAAATAAAAAATCAAAAGCAAGGCAAAAAGGAGTGAAAGGAAAATAAAGGAACATTAATTCACAAAAAGAAAGAGAGAGAGGCAGAAGGAAGGAAGGGAAGGAAGGAAAGGAAGGAAGGAAGGAAGGAAGGAAGGAAGGAAGGGAAGGAAGGAAGGAAGAACGAAGACATACAGAACGAATATTAAATACATACTAAAGCACATAATAAAAAGAAACAAATAAGAAAGAAATAACAGACCCCTTGCCGTTCCTCCACTCAATGCCCTACCCTCGTCATTCACGTCCTTCCTCGTGCCGCTCCCTCCCTCAGTTCCCACTCCTTCTCTCCGCCCCCGACCTAAAGATAAACGACAGAAACACAACAAACACAACAGAAAGACAAGAATAAACAGTAGATCACCAAAGATGAATGCAACGATAAATAACGAAAAAACAAATGAACATAAACTAAAAAGAATAAGAAATGAAAGAAATCAAAAAGAAAGAAAGAAAGAAAGAAAAGAGAAAAGAAAATACTGATAGAAGAAGCTCTCTTGTATTTAGCAAGGAGTGATCGAGTACCTACTACTGTGTGCTAAGCCTAAGCCACTGGAGCGTTCTTCATTTACGTCTATGACCTCAAAAGAAGGTCCTTGCGTGGCCCGCATAGTGAGATGAACACGCCTCCCAACAGAAATGCACTGACTTCCTACATTAGGGGTTGATAAAGACAGCCCATGCCTGAACCAAGTCTGATTGCTACAAGTTCTTACAAATACAGTTCTATTAGAAAGTAGCCATGCCTGTTCATTTACATATCATCTAAGTCTGTTTTCAAGTTCTAACAGTAGAGACATTACAACAGAGACCATATGACCTGCGAAGCCTAAAATAGTCACTGTCCCATCTTTACGGAAAATGTTTGCCGATGCCTGGTCTGTATCAAGGCATACCTGGGTAGAACCCAGAGGTTTATTCACCATTTGCCCCAATAGCTTGGGACCTCCAAGTACAGAGTTATGAAACAGGCAGCGGGTCTCAGGAAAAGAGCCCTGACCTTTTGGGAGTAGGAAAACAGAGATGAATGCCCAGCCTCGCTGTGTACCAGCTATGTAGCTTTGGCAGTTCACAGAATCTCTCTGCATCTGGGGTTTCCCATCTGTCAAATGGAAGAACAGCTGGACTGCCTACCTCACAAGACATGAAAGTGATCTTGGCCACTGTAAAGCATAGACTCAAATAGAATGGCATTCTAACACTAAATGTGTGCTTGGGATGTGCCAAATACCATGCTAAGGGATTTCTGTGTTTTCTCAACCACCCTATTAGATGGGTCCCATTATGATCTTCCTTTATAGATAAAAGAACCAAGGCTTGGGGAGGTTAAGGGATTTGCCTATTGTCACACAAGTAAGTGGTGAAACTAAGACTAAAACCTAAGAGTGTCGGACTCGGACTCAAGTCAAGGGCTTATGCTATTCATTAGTAAGAGCTCCGACTCTCAAAACTACCCCACCGAATGGGTATGCACCATATCTATTCACTTCATTGAACAAAGCCCTACTGGAATGGTTTTTGAGGCAAGCACTACAGGGCCTGACACTGGGGTGGTACAATCTGTGTGACAGCCCCACTTATGTCCTAGAGGTTGAGAATTGCCCACAAAATAAACATTACAGCTTTCTCTACACAGGCAGTGAAAGGAAGCCCCAAGCAATGATACAGTAATCTTAACCTTCATAGGTGCCAGGATCAATTTCAAATCGATAAGTAACCCATAAAGATTGGCCTGCCTGCACAACTCGGAGGCGGCTGCCTCAACTATCTTGTCTTCTCTACATTTCTAAACATTATGTATGTATAAGTCAGGACCCTGCGGTTCCGCTTAACATAGCACATCTAACAAAAATATTAGAGAAAATATCACAGTACCAACAGAATATATGCCATGGATCTCCCTGTTATATTCCTGGGTTTCAAAAAGGAACCTTAATTTGGCACCTTGTGAGATTTTATTATTGCCGATTTTACTCTTCTGAAAAGTGATTTGGAAATCTGTCTGCAGAGTCTTTCTAGCCACGCCAGTTTATCAAGTATTTTCATTTCCAGGATCTATCAGATGGAAATAATCAGAAATGCTTACAAAAACATAAGGGTAAGGATGTTCACCACAATACTATTTATAAAGGCAAACATCTGGAAGGCTCCTAACCTCCCAACATAATCCATTCTCTAACTAAATCTCAATGGAATATTTTGTAGCTATTAGTGACCAGGGGTAGAAGACAGACTAACCTACACAGAAGGGCATTGCCTGTACTCTTCACAAATGCTAGTGGTATTTGCTAGGGGATGAAGAACTTTCCCAAATTAAAGGAAGCTAAGGAGAGATGACCTCTAAATAATCCAGGACTGGATCCTGGTTTGGAGATTAAAAGCAAATTGCTATAAACAGCATTTTGGAGAAAAATTGGCAAAATTTGAAAATTTTCATTTTAGATATTAGTACTGTATCAATAACATATTTCCTGAGTTTTATCACAACTATGTAAAATAATCTAGAGGCATGATGTCTGCAACTTATTTGTAAATGATTCAGAAAAAAATTATATTACAATTACATATAATGTGTACAATATACATACATTATATATAAATTCATATACTATATATGAAAATGAAGAGAAAACAACTATGGGAAATAATAATTGGTGAGGGGAACACACCATTCTTTGTTTTGTTTTTGCAACTCTTTTGTAACTTGAAAATTATATTAAAATGGAAAGCTAAAAAAGGTCTGAAATTTTGTTACATGAGAAAATGCTTATGGTAAAATGAGCAAAAACATTAGGATACAAAATTACATATTAGCACAATGTCTCAAAAATGGGGGCAATTTAAAAATAATTATATTAGAAAGAATTAAGCCTAAATGTTACCGGTGTCATTTCTGAGTGGAGATTCTAGTTGAACTTTATTTTTAAAATTATTTTCATACCATGCTAGATGGGGTGCTGCTGGATTCATAAATAACTCAATAATGTCAACGAGATCTTTAAATTTAAAATATATTTTTGTAGACCTTTTTTGTATTTACAGTTCTTTTTTTATAGTAAGCATATAGTATTCTTATTATCAGGAAAGAATGAAATATAGAAAAATTATAGTTTTTTTGAACCACATAAACATCCAATTCAGTCTTAAGAACTTTTGTGCACTAGCTTAATACCATGTCAGAGGAATTTAAAGATAAAACTTTTAAGCCCTAACCAGGGCTTAAATCCTGTGTACAGCAGCAATATTATATTGGTAAATTTTACTACATATTTGAAATTACTTTCCACCCAAACCTGAGAAGACCAAGGGCAGCCTACAGGATCAGTGTATGAAAAAGGGGGCACTTCAAGCTTCAGCTAGAACTTTCTCAAGATTTTCAAACTGACAGCATAAATAATTGTGCCCATATTAAAGAGCATTTCCTTCTAATTCATCTCTTATCTTTTACCTATTCTCAGTTCTAAAAATTAAAACACTACATGTTATATGTGTGTGTGTATAATTTTTTTCTAAACCACTGGGGTCAGCTGCAGACATAATGTCCCATTATTCCTAATACTTCAGTGTATATTTCCTTAAGGAAAGGACATTTTCCTACCTAATTCCAATAGAGCCTCAAAATCATGCAATTAACATTGACAGAATCCTACCATCTAAACTACAGACCCTATTCAAATTCAGCAATTCTTCCAATGATGCTCTTATCAGCAAAATGGTCCAGCCGGGGGTCCCATGTGGCATTTAGTTCTCGGGTCTCTTTAGTTTGGAACACCTACTTGGCCTTTCACATCCTTGATACTTTTAATAATTACAGACCAGTTATTTTGTTGCACATTTTTCAATTTGGGGTTATCTGATATTTCCTCATAGTTAGATCCAAATTATGCATTTTGTAGGAATATTACGGAAGTGATGCTGTGTTTTTCTCTTGTTCATCTCATCAAATGGCACTCTCTAAGTCAATTTGTCCAATTACTGATAGTTTTAACTTTGAATATTTGATTAGGGTGGGTCTGTCAAGTTCTTTCACTGTAAAATTACTCTGTTTCCTTTGCAATTAATATGTATTTTGTGGGGGAGACACATGAACTATATAACATTCTGCTGAGACAGTATGACAGTTAAAAATTCTATACCAAGTAGCAATAAATTCAACCTCCAGAAAAAAAAAAAACTAATATATCTTCATAATATATTTGCTAGTTACATTTAAGAAATATCCCTAAAAGAACTGTCCCTTAAAAGATTTTTCAGAACCTGCAGAGATGAGACCTGGGGGCGAGGGGGATGGTCCCATAATAGAGACACTGAAATTTGTCAAAAGTAAATCTATTTTTATCTGCACAAGTTACAGAAGGATGTGCTACCTATAGTCCCTGGGGAAACTGTAAAAAATAAATATTATTTGATCTCTAGTTATATCCTTGGAGCTGGTATCTAAAATTCATTGTTGACTCTTATGAACTTTCTTGTTCATTCTTTCAACAAAAAGCCTTTTGACTGAGATAAAACAATAAGCTAGGCTAACCCTGGCCCAACTCTGTGGATCACATATAAAGTGGGACCACACAGAATATCCTATAAAAGCCGTGTCCTCCATGGCAATTCTCTGCCCAGGTTATGAGGCTCACTTCAAGTGTTTAAGCTAAGAGCATTTCCAGGAACTCCCGTGGGAGAACAACTGGTAGTCTTTTGATTTAAGCATTTTCCCCTCAAAAGCTTATGTGTATCTAAAAACACAAGACCAGTGATGACTCACTCTTGCTCAGAACAGAGAATCTGTCATTAAGATGAACTTGCAGATGGAGGGTTCAGGGTTTTGCAATAAAGGCTCATTCTGTGCTTTAGAATTTATGATGAGGTTATTAAAAGAATAATGCAGAATCGAATATAATTTTCCTTTCTTGTACCTGGCAAGCCTGATGGCAGAAACTTTCCAAAGGCAATACTTAATAGTTTGGGTTCGTGTGAATTCCTAGGCCTGAGTGAATATTCTAAAAATAAACAGTGATGCGTTTCTTCTCTGTCTCATTGCCCCAGATTTCCACTTGTTAATAAGAAAAGGTCTCTTTAGAGATTCAAAATGGAGTTGGCATGCAAAGTCAAAAAAAAAAAAAAAAAAAAAGGACAGGGGAAATCCAGCTAGATGAGCCAGAGAAGGGTCATTTTGGGTATCAGATCAAGGTAGAGCTGGAGCAGAATTCAGGAGACAGAGGAAGTGGGTCAGATAGTCTGGAATGTAAGAGCAGAGTATAGGGAGAAGAGTCAATTGATCAGAGCATAGTCTACAAACTGGCAGCATCCCGAGGTGGGTGATCTGGACAGGCTGGCTGCATTTGAACAGCAAGAATCATAGAGACAGATGATGCCTCCTGGTGGTTCATATACCTCTAGAGCAGCAGTCCCCAACCTTTTTGGCATTAGGGACCAGTTTCATGGAAGATAATTTTTCCATGGTTGGGGGTGGGGATTGGTTTCGGGATAATTCAAGCGCATTACATTTATTGTGCACTTTATTTCTGTTATCATTACATTGTAATACATTTATTGTACACTTTATTTCTATTATTATTACCCTGTAACAAATAATGAAATAATTATACAACTCACCATAATGCAGAATCAGGTGTCCCCAGATGCAGCTGTACAATTGAAGTACAACAACTCACTTGCCACTATAAAGCCCGCCACCAGATGCAATTTAATTGTCCTTTGCCACTCACTGATAGGGTTTTGATATGAGTCTACAGCAATTGATTTATTATGATCTCTGTGCAGTCAAACCTCTCTGCTAATGTTAATTTGTATTTGCAGCCGCTCCCCAGCACTAGCATCACTGCCTCAGCTCCACCTCAGGTCATCAGGCATTAGATTCTCATAGGGAGCACGCAACTAGACCCTTCGCAGGCTCAGTTCACAATAGTGTCTGCGCTGCTATGAGAATATAATGCCTGATGATCAGAGGTGGAGCTGAGCTGATTGGTGATGCTAGTGCTGGGGAGCTGCTGCAAATACAGATGAAGCTTTGCTCACTTGCCTCCTGCTGTGCGGCCCGGTTCCTAACAGGCCACAGCCTGGTACTGGTCCACAGCCCAAGGGTTGGGGACCCTGGCTCTAGAGCATTTAAGCTATATAAACACTGCTCTCCCAAACAGGACATTTCCCCTACACCTAAGGATGACTATGTCTTAACTCCAAATCTCTCTCAAACCAATGTCTCCTCCATTCCCATCCCTTCCTTCAAACCCTTCGTGCCATTTGCAGATGCTGGAGGACACAAAACTATTAATCTCTCTCAGGTCCACCTTCAGTTTTTCTTGCTTGTTCACAAATGACATCATAGACAAATTCTATCATCTGCATGATTCTGGAAAGATCCAAGCTTAGCAGCAGGCAGTTTTGGGAGACTTTGTATGATAGAGATCAGGGACTACCCCACTCTGCTTGGCTACCTACCAGGTGAGACGTGGAGCTGGTCCAGAGTGAGCTCACTGTTCCAAGCTACAGTGGGCAGCCTGGCTTCTGAGACGTTATTCTGAGAGGTTATTTTTGCCCTCCTGGCCTGGGCTTAGCACTCTTCCACCCTGCACACATGGGCAGGAAGGCCCTGCCTTCAGCACTGCAGCCTGGCCCATGGCTGGAAATACCATTCTGTTTCTTACATCTCACCCTACCTGATGAGTTATTGTTTACGAGAAGCAAGATTCAGAGCACAAGGTAAGTGCCAGATCTTGAAAGGCTGCTGTGGAATCCTGCCCCCACAGAAGAGAAAAAGACAAAAGGAGGAAGGATAGAACGGGAGCCAAGCAGGAGCCACACGGAAAGGTCAGGGAAGCATAACCTTGCCTCTTCCTTGTCCAATTGCCATCGCCCGCCAAGGCTCATAGGCCTCGGACCACTGCAAATGCCTCCAAAACCATCCTCGAGTGGCCACTTGGGGTAACTAAACAATACAACTTAAAAAAAAAAATGTTTTCTCTTTTCTGCCTTAGATCTACGTCTTAAATAAGGCATCTAAACACATCGCATGTGACCCTTTCACATGACAGCATTACTGACAGTCACTGCTACTACGTACAGGGAGTGAAATTTATTCTTCCAATATTCCCATTTCTTCTATTTCTTGCTTTGTATCTACTGCAAGACTAACAGGATGCTTAGTAATAAAACTATGTAGACAAGTAAAACAGATGACATACATCTGAAGTTTTAATGAAACAAGATAAATCTTGAAAATGTATGCAGAGTGATGGATGTTACCACTAGGCATAAGAAGTTGGTGAGTGATTTAAGTTTCACATCAATGTTGGCTTCCTTTTTCTTAAGCTTTCAAAAAAAAACAAACATAAAGGCTTAGCTTGTCACTTTTAAGAAGAGAAAACTGAGTTGAGTCCTATAGAAAAAAGATGGAGATTTGGGATTGTCTCATTTTCTCTTCTTTCTCTCTCCCTTCCCCCCATCTCTGCCCATGTCGATAGTTTGCTTTATAATGAAATGTGGTTGAGATTCTCCATTTTACCAATAGGCTTAAGCAATGCATTTTCCTGAGTGCAGTGTTATATTGGTTCAGAGACCATTTCTGAGAAAGAAAATTGTGAAAATGCAATAACATGAGCTAATAACATTAACTAATGATAACTAACCCTTCATTGTTTCCGTAATGCTGTCTACACTACCTATAAATATATAATGGTGAGAAAGTCACAAGTAACTAATGTTTTTTTACTGAGAATGAATTTATAGATCTTGTATATTGACAAACAACTCATATGAAGCCCAAGGTCAAACATTTAGTCAACACAGTGATGTCCAGAACACAGTTATCCTAAAAGATCACCTTTGAGCTCTTATCACTCAATAACACTACTTCGGTCTAAAAGAATTTCAGAGATATAGTTTTACACAAAACTTACCCAGTGAGAAACTCTGACAGTGCTAAAAATCCTGAGTTTTACCTATTTTCTATGCATCAGTGAGGCTGGGTGCTGATTATACAGAAAAGTTTCTAACCTAAAAATAATTGATCTTCAATGAAAGAAAACCGGAAGGAGGGGGTACAGAGGACCCGTCCCCTTCCAAGTGAGCAATAACAGAATGGAAGAAAGTAAACTGAATCATGATCTGTCAAAGACATTAAAATAGTCTTTGATGTCTTTGATGGTCATGAGGGGCGGTGGGCTCTCAAGTAAGTAGAAGGCTTTCCAAAGTCAGAGAACACCTGTATAAATTTGAGAAATGTAAAGCCATGTTCATATTTCTTTGAGGAAAGAAAAAAGATCTTTGGGATCTAACTATAATATCCATAGGAATGATATTTTTAACCCCTATTACAAACCAAATAGTTTTACTATTCACTGAGTGCCATCAGACTTTTTTAAATACTAGGTCACACCACATGAAATTCCCAGTAGTTGACCATTTTAATCCACAAAAATGGCAATTTCAGATGCATTCTACCTAATTCAATACCTCTAATTTCTAATTCTAACCTTGTGAGATGGGGATTAGTATTTCCACTTACAGATAAAGGAAGAGAAACATGTCCCAAAATTACAAGGGTACCAAGAAGCGCCATGTTCTGACCCCAAGCAGAGGGTCAGGAGCCTCTCTCTCAACAGTACAGCCTGGAGTCATCTGAGTTAGTTCAGGCAGCTAAACATGTATTTAGCAGAACACAGAGCTTAAATCATCATAGTTTGCCTCTTAAGTTTATTTTAAATTGAAGTATATTTGACATATAACCTTGTATAAATGTAAGGTATACAGCGTGTTAATTTGATTCACTCGTATAATGTACTACAATATCAGCACCTCTATCGCCTTATATAATGACCCTTTTTTTAGTGATTGGAATATAGTCTCATAAGTTTTGAGATATATTTTATACCACTAGCCAGCGTATCATGTTGACAAAATTTCTTAATTGCACTTGTCTTAAACTTTCTTCAGTGAAAGGATTGGACTAAAGGTTTGATATGATCCTTTTTTTCATTCTCTCAAATTTGAATAATTACAGCTATAATAAATGGAATTTTTAGGTTTTTTAAAAATGATTATTTAAAAAAAAATGATTATTGTTCTTTGGAACCTATCCAACCAATGTAGAAAAGTTGATAGTAGAAAGTCTTTCTAAACTTTCCCTTCTCCTCTAACTTTGGTGGTCTCTACCCATCTGGAATTTTGCCAGATCCAGGTGTGTGCCCTTGAGCCATTCACTTAGCTTCCCTGAGACTCAAGTTTCTTTGTGTGCCAAATGGGACCCGGTGATGTCAGCTCAGCCACCTCCCTGGGGGGAAGATGAATGTATTAAATTAAGGTGAAAGTTTCCACAATGGGTTTTGCGCAAGGTTGTTAGTACTGCTTTGCTGGGAGTCATCATCATACATTTCCCTCTCTGGAATTTGCCATAATACCCATCAAGTGGGGATGCCTGCCAACCCTCTTCCTCCCTGGGGTCTCGCATTAATTAGCAAGGCAGCCTCCCTTCATGAGTCAGGACAATAAAGGTTGAGCATCCTTGAGCTAGTCAAATGACATTAGAAAAGTGGAAATAGCTACCAGATGATGATTCAACCACAATAATAATTCTTATAAAACCATCTCTGAATCATGTTCAAATCACTCCTGGTAAATCTGACCAGGCAGAAAACGGTAAGCGTGAGTGACCACTGGGAGTCACTTCTTTGCAGCTCTACCTCTGCCATACTTGTTCCCCCAAAGACACAGGTTCTATGAGGCGGATGGAATGTTTGGTAGCTGTCTCTTCCTCAGCACTTCTGGGTCAACTCATGGTTTTAGAATCAAGTGAATGCATATGGCACCATCAAGAATATGGAAAGGTTTAAATTAACCACATTAATAAGCCGCAAGAACGACATAGAGTAGACTTAAAAAAACTAAAAATGCGCCCGTCTAATGATCAAAAGATATCTCTCTTCTGTTTCTGGGACCAACAAATGTTTCGAAGTCAACTAAGAGGCAAACGCAAAAAATAATTAATATGTCGTTTTCAAAAAAATTTTTATATGTCAGCTCATTTGATCCTGAATGGTCGGTCCAAAGGAATATATATTTATTCAAAACTAACTTATTGATAATAGGCTAGCCACTTTGCATGTGTTAGTGCATTTAATCCTTAATAACAACAGCTAATCATAGATACTATTAATCCCATCTTGCAGTGAACAAAACCGAGGCTATGGGAAGTGAATAACGGGATCAGGACATTCTGAGTTCCCTATCCTCTCAGGCCCCTTGCTCTACAACCCAATCCTCTTAGAGACTGTGACCTTTCACCTCGGTGAAACTGTGGATTACTGTATTGCGTTAGAAAATAAAAGTTGTTGCAAATAAAGTCAAGTGGACACTGAAAAATGTCAACTTCCTTCCTATGCTGTGTTCTTGCTTCCACACCGACAGATCCTTCCCTGGTGGACAGCCCTTATACTCTGACAACTAGGGCTAATTATTTCTGGCGCCTTGTTTACCCAGAAGCGAGGTAAGTAACCAAGAGAAGAGCTGCTTTTAGGAGAGTTTCAATCCTGCTCTCACTGGAGAACACCCCGGACCACCAAACACTGCAGCCGCTGCGAGGCGGTCCCTATACCACTTCATTAGTAGTGTGAGCCGCTACCAAACCCATCACAATACCTAACTGGACATGCCTCTTATTTTCATGCAACTAAGCTGCCTCTTTAAAGGAGGTAGGAAAGAAGTCTAATTAGAAAAATAGAAAAATAAAAATAACAAAATTAGCCAAGTGAGATCTGCTGGAGACTTGGTCCTATTTGACCAATCTATCATGCAAGTTTATTTGAGGAAAATATACAGCCCCAAAGGATTATACATTCCATGAAATTCTATCTGCCTCCAGTTCTACCGATACTCAAAATTATGGTCTTACCAAAAAAAAAAAGTTTGGAACACAAACAAATGCTAAATGCTAAACCCAATCTGGGAAATTCTCACTTGCTAAATCCTCCCTTGCTAAATGCCACAGGAGTATTACAGCCACTACTGCCTTATAATTCTCAATGGATTTGGGGGAAAAGAAAAGTTATCAAAATTTAAACAGAAAATAAATCGCCAAGTTTTTTCACTTCTAACAACAAACATAAAAAATTAATTTAAAGGCAGCACAACAGACCTTTCTGTAGCCCAGCAGACCGAGCAATTATCAACATAAAAGAAATTCTTGATCAGAAATGCTAACAGAAAGACCAAAAGAGAATAACAAGGAAGGTGTAAAAAGACCCTCCAGGAATCTGAGAAGCCTAGGCACCTCGAGTTTATCTAAGCAAAACTCGAAGTTAGCAAATTAAAGTGCAAACCATTCAGCTTGAACCAGAAGTCTTCACGATTACTAGTAAACAAAAATGCAAAGCAATATGCCAAGGAAAGTTAAGACCTTGGTATTCTTTTTCTCTCTCACAATATTAGCTTACAGCTTAGCAACAGCTAGGGTGGAGGAGGAAATGCCTCTGTTCACGCCCACTGCCCCCCTCAAATGCCTGTTTTTTAGAGAACTGTGTACAATGCATTAAAAGAAAAAAAAAAAAAAAAACTCTTGATGGGGCGAAGGAGACTCAGATGTTTTTTCTCCCAGCTAAGAATGGATTCGAATGCCTTGAAGTCAATGAACTCCTGGGTAGGAAATACCAGGCAGACAAACAGGAACAGAATCGGTAATGCACCAGCCAGATGATGTGTCTTAGACCTACATTCTAGAATACTTTTTAGGCACCCTTTAACAGAAAATTATTTCATTCAGCAACAACAATTTAATTTTACTTTATTTTGAACTTTTCAGAGTTTAATTATCACTAGAAAAACAAGAGTATTTTACTACTTGAAATTAAAATAATCTAAATATAAAATTCTTAATTGAGACAATGGCCATGATGAAAGCACTGTTCACAGGGGCGGTGTCATCGGACCCACTTTCACAAAGATATTGGAACCTGGCATCTTACTCTCTCTAATTTGCCCAGAGTTAGAAAAAACTAATTCGTTCATCAGCTAGAAGGTTATCTACTAACGGTTGTTCTCCTTCCTCATCCTGTATCTTCCCAGTGATAAGAAAGCCAGGCCACATTTACTTTGTTATCAATTATCTGATAAAAAAAAACAAGGAAGCTCTTTCTCTACTTGATAATATGAGAGTCTCCCAAATTAGTTACTGTGCTTCCTTAAAACAACTATCATCTCAAAGGGAGGTGAAATAGGAAAGGCAGGATAGGAACCATAAGTGCTCCCAGTTGTGACAAATATAGATACTACTGTTTATGGTCCTGTTAAGGGAATGATATGTTACAAACAGTCAAACTGCCTGATGTTCAGTGGCTAATACATAGCATAGCTTCCTCTGTACTTTAGTATCGCACGCTAACCATGTGCCAGGATCTCTGTTAAGCTGTCTACATTTTCTCATTCAACCCTCTCAACAACTCTATGAGGAAAGTACTATTATTCTCATCTTACAGATGAAGAAACTGAAGCTTACGAAGGTTTAAAAATTCACCCAAGGGGGCATGGATAGCAAATGACAAAGCCAGGATTTGAACGAGGGCTCCCTAACTCTGGAATCCCTGCTTTGATATATGCTCTCTCCGAGACTTCCATTTTGCAAATCCACACCCATGCTCGTGACATATCTTGAACGGATGTGTCACAGTATATAACCTCTGCACTGCGATTTACTTTTTCCTGTATTTGTACTTTGGCACTTGATAAAGATAGTGAACTCCTTGAAAGCATGAACTGGGGAATTCTTTTGATCTGAGGTCTTCGCAAAGGAATCATGCCTCTCAAAAAACAAGGGTGAGACAAAAGGGGGAAGCAGCCCAAGTGTCCATTGATGGATAAATGGATAAACAAAATGTGGTCTATACATACAATGGAATATTATTCACGGATATTAAAAAGGAAGGAAATTCTGACAAATGCTACAACATGGATGGACCTTTGGGACATTATGCTAAATAAAACAGTCAAAAAAGGACAATTACTATTTGATTCCACTTATATGAGGTACCTAGAGTAGTCATCAAACTAGTAGAGACAGAAAAGTAGAATCGGGGAGGAGAAAATGGGGAGTTAGTGTTTAATGGGTAAAGAGTTTCAGTTTTGCCAGACCGAGAAAGTTCTGTGGATAGATGGTGGTGATGGTAGCACCACAATGTGAATGTATTAAACGCCACTAGACTGTAAATTTAAAGATGATGAAGATGCTAAATTTTATGCTATGTGTATTTTACCACAGTTAAAATTAAAAACAAAGAAGGCAAGAATTAGAAGGAATGTCCGTCAATATACCTCTACATGCTTGTTGGGGGCGGCAGGAGGAAGTCACACTGCTGTCATGGGTCAGGAAGCTGTTCCTCCACCAGGAAGTCATCCTGCTGGTGTGCCACCTGAGGCCACCTGAGCCCAAAGACAGGGATGAGCTATTCAGGGCTGTCACCACTGTGTTTCCGTAGCCTTGCAACCCAAGGGTCACTCTTAGAACATGCTCTTTCTGAAAGCCCTGGAAGCACAAGGAAATGACGAACTCCAAGAAAGTATGTTTCTGAGACCTCAACGGGCACCTCTTCCTGTTTTGGAGGCTGGGCCTGTGTAGGGCCCAGATATCTGACACTCTGAATGCCAGAAGACAAGTCTAGGCATCCATCATTTCCCTTGTCATGGAACCACTGTGGTGCAAAATAAAGGGGCAGGGGGAGGAGTTTCCAACTTGGAAATGTGACAAGCCAGAGTTAATTTGCAAAGGAAACAATATTGAGAAATGTGACAGCTTGGGATTCCTTTGATGACAGAGCTATGGTAGTTAGAAGCTGCCCTCATCCCAGGGCCAGAGAGCTGTCTAGACAGTAGAAAGTATTAACCCATGGCCTCGGACGAGGGCTGCGAGACCCCCCAGGCTCCTCCCACTGAGCAGTCTTTACGGGAATGGACAGCTAGGACTCTCGAACACCCTCTGAGCCAACTCACAATTGGGTATTTAGGGCCCACAGGGTTCAAGACCTAGGCTGGGCTCAGGGTTCAGATAAGAGTTGGCATGTCCCCCAGGAAAGATGAACATACCCACGGCTGGGGGATTCGAATCTGCGTTCTCCCTTTGACTGCAAAAAAATAGTTTTTCATGAACTTTTTTTAAATCATTTTTTTTAAATTTCTGTCATTCGGATATTATCTTTTTATTATTTCTAATTCAAGTCAAAGTTTTTACGAACCAAATAAAATAAGCTTTCTGTATTGACGACTAATGCCTTTTTACTCTGGTACAATATACGTAACATTCACCACGTTAACCATTTCGAAGTGCACTGTGCAGGGGCGGTAAGAACGTTCACGTTGTGGTGCCACCGTCACCACCATCCACCCACGAACTCTTCGTTTAGCAAAACTGAAACCCTGTTCCCACTGAACACCAACTCCCACCTCCCTCTCCCCCAGCCCCTGGCAACCACTATCCTAACTCCATGAACGCTTTTGAGATCTTAGTTAAAGGTCTTCTTTCACTTTCTCTCCCCTCCTGACTCCTTAGGAGGCCAGCCAGGCTTTCAATTTAAATGCTTGCTTGGATCTGGTGTCAAGGAGTAGAGGTTCTTCCTGGCTTTTGTAAAATTCTAAGCCAGGAACCAGATTACGCAAGGTATCTTTTAGAAAGGGTACTTTCTCCCTCCACCCCTGGGGGGGGGGGTGTTTTGCTCTGTTCCCTGGAAGCTTCTAGGGTAACTGGCAAGACTTCAGAGGAGAGACTCCAGGCTCCAGGTTCCCAGAATGCTGTGCTCCATCTCATGCCTGCTCAGACTAGCAGAGAGCCTCAACCCTGACCACGTAGACAGGCACAGTCAAAAGCAGTACAGACGTGTGACTGGAAATCACAGCTTCAATCAGTGCAGACAGGTGTCTGGAAGGCCCCCTTCCCACAACCCAGCACCTTCTCCAAGTTTAGACCCTGGATACAATGACAAGGTGGGTGTGCTCCAAAAATAATCGAGGTTAAATCTTCTGTTAGCTGAAAAGGTTGAAGACTTGGAGACAAAATTAATTTATTTAGGTTTTAAATGCTATATTTTTGCAAGTTTATATGCTAAGATTCATACCCTCAACCACAGTAAAAGATAGTGGCAAGCATAGTTTGTATCAAGTGTATTTAAGAGATTGTCTATAAAAGCCAGACTACAGGAATTCAAATTCCGGCTTTGACACTCGCTATGTGCCCTTATCCATAACCCCTGTGCCTCAGTTTTTTCAGCTTAAACAAAAAAATTAGAATAATGGTATCTTCCCCAACAGGATATTATGAAGGTCGAAGATAACAATACATATAAGGAACTTGATGAAAGAGGACATGACTTTTAATAAATATTTGTTATCAACAAACAGCTTAAATCTTAAACTGATTAAATACATATTAATCTCAGAGTATCTGCTCTATGGAAGATTGAACCCTGTGAAGAAATATAAAAATCTAAATTTTTTCAAAGTTACACTCTTCTAAAAAAAGCCTGATCACAATTTGTGGATGAACATGGGCACTTGTTAAAGGTTCAAGGTTTTATTCAATTGTATGCATAGTATATTACATCTTCCTGTATTCATACAAACTGTCCTTGGCTTGGATCCATTCTTCATAAATCCCCAGTAATTGTTACTTTTTTATTTGTCCAAGTATTTGCAGCAGTCAATTGTGTGACGATTCTTGCTAGCATTTTCCAGGCCAACTTTGAAAGGCATAATATGTGGCAGAGAGAGGTTAGTGGATTTTGCAAGATATGACATACATTATCAAGCCCAAAAGGCCCCTTGAGGAATTCATAAGGCAGGACAATACACTTACAGGGTGTGGGTTGGAGAGAAGATTGGTGCCTTGGGGGAGATAGAGGCCTCAAAGGAAGAAGACACCCAAGCAGAGATTGCCTTTAAAATCAAGGGGCTAATCACCCAGAGCGGGGCATGTTCAGTTTAAAACAAGTAGCTCAAGTATATCAAAGTCAAAACTCCTGGTCCAGTTTCCTCACTCTCTTCATGAGAGTGAACAGAGGCTTAGCCAACACAGAAACAAGAAAGGCAAAATATATGTGATATGGGCCCGGCCTTGACCAATTCATCTCACCTCTCCCAGCTGCAGTTTCTTCATCTTTAAAATGAGATTAAAACAATCCAAGCACCAACAGGGTTGTTGTGGGTCTAATATGTACCCGGCCTAAAAGATGCACTTAATCATTAATTACAATTACAAAGTCTAGATATCAAGTCTCAGACAGCCCAGGTCAGTTTTCTTCCTTTTGTTTTCATATCTTTAAGACTTACATTAAAGACAAAAATGTTTCTAATACTGATTCCAAATTATTTTCTCAAAACAGTACTAGGAATCAATTACCAGATGTCAAATCTCCCCTTTTTGTGGCATAACTGATAATCCCCCATAGCAACTCCTCTCATGTTCTCTGGCTCCCACTAGCCCCTGCAACTCCCCATGTTCTCATTTAAAGCCCTCTGGAGCAGATCAGCTTGTCTGTTGGAAAAACAGAGACTTCCCAGACCTGGGAAGATACATTCCCCTCTGGCTCGAAGCCCAGCACTCTGGCTTCCTCTGCCCCGGCCTCTAAGTCCAAATGCTGGGGTTGGACGTTCTGCATAGCCCGCCAGTCACTCCGCAGGCCTCCTTTCTCTTCTACAGCCCGACCTTTCCTTTGCAAGGGATGATGAAAGCTACGAAAAGAAGGTACATGGAAGTTGCAAAGTGGTTTTCTCTCTCTGGGAATGGCTTGCTATAAATCCGGTTTGGCTCCAAAACTTGTCTAGAAGAGTCTACTTCACAGATAACGTTCATTAAAAAAAGGAGCGAGAAATAATTGTTATAACATCGATAATGAAAGAAAGCTGGGGGGAAAATCGCATTGAAAAATAACCTCTTGTTTTAAAATTCTGGAGCTCAAAAAAAGCAAGTTTAATAGGAGTAAAACAAGAATGTAGGTAGAGATGTTTGTAGCAATTCTGAAGGAGGCTCTCATAACTGGAGATGAAGGACGGGGGGGGGCTTTTAATTGGCTATACTTTTATTTCAAAACTTTTTCCCCCCTGAATTTATATTGGGCGCGCTGGTTTCACTTCCCAATCACGAATCAGGTCGATTTCTAGCTCATCAAAGGAAGACAGAGAGAAAAGGAGAGAGGAAGGCAGATGGGATGGAAAAAATATGGCCCCAGAAGTTCTGGGCCAGAATCTAAAGAGAAGAAGGAGGGGAGGGTAACTGCCGACCGTGGAAGTGCCTGCAGCCTGGTGGAATTCAAGGAGGTGAGGGAGACAAGAGGGAGACGCATAGATGGGCAGGAATGAGGCTCTGCCTCTCTTCATCAGTCTTTCGTTTATTCTCTTTTCTTCCCCAGCCTCCAGGTGGCACAGCTGACCCCACGCAGCGCGCTCTGGAACTGAAAGAGGCCTGGGCAAGTTTGGGGAGTAAAACACAGAAACGAGAGGCATTGCTGCCAGGCAGGATTGGGGAGTGTCGCCTCTTCGCAGCCCCCCAGCGGCTCTCAGTACGTGCTCAGGAACATTCCGCCGCTTCTTGGATAGGATGGATCGCCAGTCGTGCTGCGATTTAAGCTCTTGTTCCCTTTCCCAGTCCCACTGGAATTTGTACCATCTCGTGTAACATATGCTTGCTAGAGATCTGCAGATATCCGGTGCTACAGAGACATGTTTACGGCACAGGACTTCAGGACCGCAGCTTCTGAACTATGGACGTAATGGGCAGGATAATTCTTTGCTGCGAGGAGCCGTCCTGCACACCACGGAATGTTCGTTCAGCTGCATCCCGCTAGATTCTAGCAGCACCTTTACCTGCTCCCAGACAGACCAATCTCTCAGGTCAAGTTTGAGGATGGGCTAGTTTTCATAGTGGTGATGAGCTTCTCACACTAGATTTAGTTAAAATGCAGATTTTGATTCAGCAGGTCTGAGATGGGGCTCAGGACCCCCTCTACTTTCAACAAGCTCTTGAGGTGATGTCAATGTTTCAGGTCCTCAGACCACACTCTGAGCAGCGAGGCCCCAAAGCACTGGTTTAATAAGAGGAGGGAGCTGGGTAGAAACGCTGGCCTGACATTGTATAGCTGTGGGACCTTTGGCTGATAACTTCTAAGGGCCTCAGTATCTTCATTTGAAAAATGGTGGTGATTATAAGGATTAAGTAAAATAGTGGAGAAAAGCAACCAGTTTGGCATCTGGCATTTGAAAACTGTTAATTCCCTCTTAGTTCCTCCCAGCACCAATCCAGGAAACCTCAAGATCAAGGTATCCCTGAGGATTCATTACAGGGAATTCCCTAGAAGAGAAAAAACTCCATTCCACTCTGAACAGTGGTTGGAAAGGGAGGGACTTCTCCCCCGTCTGCTCCTCTATCTTACAGCTTCTGTGTGTGGTGACGCCATAACATCTGTCATCGCTCGGAGACTGGATTGTTTTCCTAATGAAGCATATGATGAAAAGAATATTTTAAAACAATGTACACATTGTGATTTCATGTAAAAGTCATGCCTCCCACTCTCGAGGCCTGTCTTTGTGCTGCATTTAACACTAAATTGAACTTTTCTCTAAAGGACGAATGATCCCAAACAGAAATAATCACAAGCACTTTAGATATTATCTAAGTTTCCAATACAGTTTGCTAATTTTCCTCCCAAAATGAATGAATTCTGCTCATCTAGAATTATATCGGAAGAGCATTCCTGCTATTCTTTACGACAAAATGTTCTAATGAAAAATAAGAATTTACCAGGCTAAATACACCCTTGGACTCACACAGCCCATGGCACATGGACCTTGATTTTCATACACAGAGAAAGTTTTTGAATTCAGGGTTGTGAAATATGTGTATTTTCTAGAAAATTAAGGTTTATTTCTTTGGGAAAAATCACACAACTTCCCACATAAAAAGGGCCAAACAATGGTGTCTTTCTCTGTTGACAGGCTGTATCACAAAACTTACACAAGCCATCACTCCAAAGTAACTTTCTGCATTATTCCACTGTGTGAATGACATCATGATAATGTAAGCCAGTGCAGTCAGGGAGAGGTGCTGAAAGCAAAAAGTTAACTGCCTACAGAAAAGTGAAATTTGGCCTTCCTCACACCTTCTCTACAAACTTCACCCAGGTACAGGGCTCAGGTGGGCCCTGGCAGAGCTCTGCGTTAAAGGCTTAAGTCAGGCTGGGAAGGAGGAGAGGTAAGTAGGTGCCATCCCCCTCCACAGCCCAGGTTTGGGGCTTTCCCCAGTCTGCAGGGCCTGTCTCTACTATAGGAAGCTTAGGAAGGTCCTAGCCCACAGGTTCACCGCCATCACCCTGGGAAGAGTCATAGGCTGTGGATAGGATGGCCACCTGAGGAACGCAACCCCCGCCACCTCTTCACAGAACTTGGTGAGATGTGGGTGGCAGTTCTGTGCATAGACACTTCCCTTCTATCCAACAAAAGACTAAAAACCTGGAAGCCCCAGCAAAATTGTCCTCTAAACTTTAACAAGCAAGGACACTCTAAGCACTGTATAGAAAATTCCAGTCCAGCCCCACTCTGACAACCCATGAAAAACTGTTCTAGCATTATATTATCCTTACTCTGCATAGCAATAATCCTTCTCGAGGCCCCCTCACTAAAGCACGTGCAAAGCAGTAAAATACATCTTTACATAATTTAAAAGACAGGTTAATATTTCTGGACCGGCGTACATCTATCGTTATACATTGACTCTATTTCTTACCAATCCTATACAGCAGATAAGGTGCTCCGTGGAGCAGAAAGCTCAAGCAGAATCTGCAGACCTGTTGACATAGCCCCAGAATAGCCCCTGTCACCTCATATTTGGCACCATGAGGAGAACCAGTTTTAAAAGCTGTATACAGGCTCTTCCCAGATGAGTGATCCTGACAGTCTATGCCAGGATCCAGGAATCTCTATGTGGACACTGGGGTGATAAGACCACATGACCATAAGTGCTGCCCAAGTGAATAGGCAGATTCCTAGGAAATTAGGTCTTCATGCAGTGTTAAGGTCCTTAAACAAAGTATGGGCACTGGAGAGTCACTGGACCCGAGGTGGACAGTCCCTGCTCCACAGACATTTTAAAGGTGAATTCCCTCCAGCAGACAGTGACTAAAAAGAAAACTTCTCAGGGACCTCACAAACTGGGTTATGTGGTACAAAGTTCTACTTTTTAAATCATGTTGCTTGTGAATCCCCAGCTGCTTTTTTTAAATGACTCACTTCCTTAAATGCACAAGCTCATCCTCATCTGGAACCCCAGTCTGGCTGCCACCACATATTTGTTGGAAAGGTTTGGGCCAAGAGTAGAAGATACATTTTATGTGTTTGATTTGTAGCACTTAAGAACTAACTCAAAATAACATTTCTGGTGTGTCCGCCTCACAATGATGTTACATAATAATACGTCCAACCAGCCAAGTCTACTGCGAATCCGTGGATAGTTCAATGGTACGGTAAAAAGGACTGGATTCACTAGGCTTCTCAGGCTCTTCTGAAGACCTTGTTTATTTCAACTTTCATTGGAAATCTTTATTTCATATGTTAATCCACCTTCCGGTCTTGAGGACAGAGTAAACTCAATAGAGCTGGCAAAGCATCTTGCAGGAGTTCCAGAAGAGTCCCACTGACACCCATCACATGCAGGTCACTGATGGAGCTTAATTCCCAGAATTAAGGTCCTGAAAATTTGGGTCCTCAAAGTATTATGAGGGAGCAAATAAGGAAAAGTGAAAGAAGCCTCAATACAACAGTCAGTGATTCAGGGGTAAAGGAAGGAAAAGAACATTAGCCAGATTCCTTCAAATCAAAAGGAGGCACTGGAGGATGGGAAGGTAAGGTTAGTCTTGGAGAATAACCATGATCAAAGCTTCTTGATCAAATCAGTGTGAAAGATAAATAATTGATCTGCTACATAATTACTAGAAATTTAAGATTAACTTTAAAGACTGTTTACTTATGGTACCCCATTTGCAAAGACGAGGGAACTAAGATTCATTCTGTTCACATGACATGCTCCAGCTCTTACAGAGAACTTGGCCAAGGCACTAAAATATTTTGACCCTGCCATGGTCTGAATACCTAACTGGGGCATTATAGCAACTGAATATTTAGCTCTGCTCATCCCATCTGCTCCAACCAAGCATCAAAACCAACCACAAAGTCCCTGCTTCCGCCTAAGAAAAAAGGGCTCTAAGGACAATGACAAATTCCCCACTAAGTTCCTCTTCCCTGGCATTCACATTGCTCTCAACTGAGATAAGTATCTTACGAGTGTTAAAAGACAAAACAAAACAAAAAATCCCAGCTCTTCGAGCCCACTTGAGCAAAATTCCATCCCCACCCCGCCCCACCTGGATAAGGAAACCAGAAGCATTCTTCCTCCAAAGGGTACCTCCTCCAGCTGCATGGCCCATTTGGTCACTCTGAGACCCCCTCCCAGAAAGATAAAAACAAATGCTAGTTACAAGTCCCTTAATCTTACTCAAATGTACCTCTCCAAAGCCTTATAGCACTGGTAGTCTCAGACTTGAGAGGAGAGAACTAAAGGAAAAAGAAGTATATGGGGCCCAAAGATGCCTCAATCCCTTTTCCCATGCTGGCTGTCTGTACCTTCTTGGTCTCAGGATTCACTTCAACAGCAAAAAAGAACCCCTGGCTGAAAGCACTTCCTGTTTTATTTCATGAAGAAGGGAAAATATTAATTCATTCATTTTTCTGAGAGTGGGGCAAAGAACAGAAGTTACATTTGTATCGGGACGTTAGTTTTCACAAAAGGCAGCCTAAAAGGCAGCCTCCAGAGTCTGTCCCGGAGTGGGTTCCACAATCATACTTCTACATCCCTATAAATCAGAATTCCTATCTATGCTAACATCACACTCAAACTACAATCCCGAACTGTCAGTGGAAGCAAAACAGTATATTCACCAGGGCAAGAAGTGGAGGCAAGATACTCATTCATTACATTTTAGAAACACTTTCATTAGTAACAGTTGAAACAAATTTTTAAGACTTAGGTTTAAACTTCAGGTACTATATAACTTGGAGCACTCCATTTCTTAAGTATTCTAATTAATCTAATACTATTTAAACTGCATAAACAAACTATAACTTCCTCTTTGAGCAAAACAGTGAGTGAATGTTCCTGTGGGAATAGAGATGATTTCAACTTTGCTATAATAATACAGTCCTAAAAATATGTTTGAAGGGCAAATGTCCACAACTTGAAATGTAGTCATGTATATATTCTCAGAAGAGGATTATCTAGCAAAATTATATATACGTATATGTCTCATCATGGTTTATGGAGAGGCCCAAGTCACTCAAAGTGCTGCTGGGGAAGGCTGGTGGCAGTACAGGACTCTGAATCTTAAGTTTTTTTGTTGTTTTTGGTGGATTTTTTTTTTTTTAGCTTCACCAAAAATTTGCCTCTGGGTATCAAGTTTACTAACATTAAAATGAACTCTGATAAGCATAATAATTACTTCGAATTTCCAATAGCTGGCACAGGATCCCTTGTGCCAACAATAATCTAAGTAAAGGGTGACTCCCATGTTTCTGAAGATCAAAGAACAGCCATTGCAGAGGCTAATGCAAGAAAGATCGTACCCCTGTAGACAAATGTATAAAATGAAAGAATGGAACGAAACGCCATCCTCTTGGTTTTCAGAAGTAAATTTCAACATGAGCCTGTCTCAATTATTAAAATCCCTCAATACATGCTCCATCCAAATTCAATTTCTTCTTTATTTGAAACATTTAATACTGTAATAAGTAGACTTGTAATGACACTATGATAGAAATCTGAGACATGAATGCTTTAAGAGTCCAACAAATCTAAAAGATGGTATCTAGATGATAATTATAATAATTAACTAGAAAGTTCAGAATGTCAGCATTTTTTTAAAGTGACGTTTAATATGTTCTATACTAAAATAGTAAAAGTTCTGGAAATTTTTTTTAAAAGTGGATATTTCCCTCTTACTTGATAACTAAATTAAGACAACCTGCTTCAGTTTATATCCTGAGATCCTGAGAATACTGAGTCAGAATGATAAACTTCTTAAAGTGAAATAAATTCTGACAACACTACCCCAAACTCTGCACGCGGGAAGCTGTGCCAACTGTCATGCCAGAGCTATGAGATAACGGGTATTTCAAAATGTCCCGTCCTAAAGCCCAGCCATCCTCTCATGATAGCACCTCGACTTTCCAGAAAGAAACTGAAATGAACTCTGCTGCCAGAGAAACAGCTCAACACTTAACTGCAGTTTGTTGGGAGACCTACATAGCATTACTTTCATTTTTCCTGGCTCATGACTAATTTTATTGGTGCAGCCCAAAATAACTGCAGGGCCTGTAAGACCCACCATGTGTCCACCTGAAGGAGAAAATGCCCTTTAAGCAAAGAGTCTGCGTCAGAACTGAGGAGGAGAGAGCCAGCAGTGGACAGCTGTTTAGAAGGTGCTTTGGGGCAAGTTTTAATTTTTAAAAGGCTTTATGCTTAAAGAAACAGTAAACTCCTTACTAAGATACACCTCGCTTTCTGGACTTGTTACTCTGAAATGCTATTGATCGATAAATGTGGGGAAACTACCCTGCTGGGAGAAGAAGAATGTTTAATTAAATTGGGAACAGTTCCAGAGAAAAGTGTGATGCTTAAGTGAACTCTCTTTAATTAGAACAAAGACAAGGAAACAAAGCCCCTGGATTACAATGGTGAGGGGTGGGTTTGCTCTTATTCAGCCTCTAGGCACCTGGGAACTGTGATAAGATGGAAGGGTGCTTCCTGAGAACTTGTTCGCAGACTCAAAGATATACTATATTTGTAGAGATAAGTATGGGGCAGGGGCGGGGGGGGGGGGCGGGGAGGGTAGTCTCTTTACAAAGGCAAATACCTTGGGGCGGGGGGGACGGGGGTCGTGGGGGAAGTTTGACCAAATGAATGGCGTTGCACTTAAAACTGCTACAGGGAATAGTACAGATTTATCAAAATCTGACCACACTGCCTATCAGCCAAACCACAACTAACCCCAGGCGGGAAACTGGCTTTACCCGGTCTGGAGAGAGAATCCACAGCCTCTCTAAACGCGTCACCTGCCTCGGAGATGCCCCCCGCCCCACTTTCTTGCAGACCGATGAGGGACCCCCCAGGGCTGGCGAGCGTCTCTCATCCGAGCAGGAGAGCTCAGGAACCCGGCTGCGGGTCCGGCTCGCGCGGGTCCGCTCACCGCCTCGCCCCGCTCAGCACGCATCCCGCCGGTTGCCTTCAATTCTCACCCGGCCAGCAGAGCCACCTCCCTCGGCGAATTCCTGGGCTCCCAGGCTCCCCGCCCGAACGGACTTTGAGTCAGTCCCCTGTCTTCCACTACGTTTCTCTACAATTTCTCCGGGCCGCGGGTCTCTCTCCTCGTCCCTATCCCTGAAGGCGCGCCTTCTCCACCAGGGCGCACGATGGGCAGTGTGCCTAGCTCTCACCACCACGATGCGCCTCTTCGACTCTCCAAAGTGTCCCCACAAAAGGCCCAGAGACGGGCGCTCCGGCTTTACCAGGGATAAAAACATCGGACTCTAACAGCGGGAATCCCATTCGCGAGCCAAACTTCGAGGCTCAGCTCGGACCCGTACCTGTGCTCGCTCCCGGCGCAGAAGGGCTGCTCCCTCGTCCGCATCCCATCCCGAGTTCGTTTCCCGCACCCGAAAAGGCTCAGGCTGGCCAGTCTCAGTCTCCCTGCAAAACTCCAGACTTCCGAAAACACCCCCAGCGCTGCCATCTAAGGAAGCAGGACCCGCGGCTCCAGCCACCGCGGCTCCAGGGTTTGGGGAGGCGTCTACCGCCCTGTGACAGTCGCCGCTTTTCCTGTACACCCCGACTGTGTGTATTTATGTACGTGTGTTTGGAGGAGTTCCTATGTTTATTTTTTAAAACATATACAAGTGACTTAGTATTGAATAAAGCAGCCAAAAACTTGGCCCTCCCCCAAACCTAGGAATTGAAAGCCACATGGCACAGCGCGGCCCCCCTTCCCCGCACACGCTCCGCTAGACAAGTACCATAAAAGCCCTTAAAAGTCCGCGGTGCTTCCAAGGACTACTCAGATCACCGACCCCTGCCCCCCACCCCCAGGCCACCTTATCCCCACGCCCGAAGCTCCAGCACCAGGAGGGCGCCCCGGAACGTGGTGTTCCGGGCCACCGCGCATCAGCTTGGACACCCACCTCTGGGCGCTGGATCCCGGGAGGTGCAGTCCTCCGGCTCCGTTCCCGCGCGGCGCGGCCACTGCCTCCGGCTCCCGGCGTCCGCGAGACGCTGGAGAAAGGCGTCGGCAGCCCCGGGCTGGGCCGAGCGCATCTGCGGAGAGCCGCGGCCGCCAGGCGCACTGGAGGGCTGCGAGCGCCGCCCGCAGGCTCCCGGGGCCCGCCCCTTCCCCGCCCCCTCCGGGCGCCCGGCGCCGAAGATCAGCCCCTCGGCTTCCCCATCCCCTCCCCATTCACCCGCACCTTCTCTCTGCGGTTTTGGCGGAATCTTTGCACAAACCAAGAGACCGAGAAATGAATGAATGTATAAAACAGAGTGATGGAGGGAAGGAAGAGGGAAAGAGCGGGCGGGGGGACGAGTAGACAAGTGAAGCAGGTAATTTGCTAACGCGGGAGAGGGCTCTGTGTCTGGGTAAGCGGACCTGTGTCAGCGCATGGGCGGGCACGCGGTGTGCGTGCGTGTGGACGTGGGTGTTGGTGTACACACACGTGTATGAGTTTGAGGAAGTGTGTGGGAGCATGGGCGCGCTCACAACGCCGGGCGTTGCCGAGAGGGAGCGAGTCTCTTATCTCTTACCCAGCATCACGACTCTCCCCAAGTACGACAGCGGGAAGCGGCTGACGAAGATGGGGTCGCCGTGTGTTTTGGGGCTCTCCCTGACGTGGCCCAGAGGCTGAGGTGTCGAGAGGGATGCTTCCGTCTCACTGGCTCGCCAGAGCCTTCATTCTGCCCTCCCCTTTGTGGCAGCGGTGGCCTGATGTCAAAGCGTGAGTGTTAACAAAGCCAGCGGTGGGGAAGGAGGCAGCTGATACTCTGCCTGGGGCTCGATTAGGCGGGTGGCCAGCCATCCCCCTCACTCCCTGGCTGTCTGAAATTTCAGTCTGTAACCCCCTCCCCCACCATGAATATTTAAATAATGTTAATGACCCTTTGGACTGTCTAGAAATCCTGAGAGGACACACATAGACACAACCCACACAGAAAACAGCATTTTAAAAAGCAAGGAGTTATTTTACTCTGCACGTTCTCTGCAGAGGAAAATAACGTCAGATTTTGTGAATGTAAGTTCCCACTAAGGCATGACCAAGGTTTTCGTTTTCCCAGTAATTCTCGCCAGCTTTGCAACTTCTGAATGCCAAACACAGCTGTGAAAGACAACTGCCTGGGTCTGGCTCTTTCCTAGTCTACAAAGGTCCTTGATTTCCAACACCCTGAAAGCCTGTCCACCCTAAAGACACATTAAAGATAGCACCCTCCCATCCCAAGAAAGCCTTCTTTCCTGTCTTGAGCTTTCTTCTTGACACCTTTTTTCAGGAAGGAGATAAAGTCTACAATAGAGACATTAGCTCTTCTCCTCAGGGTTCCGGAATATCAATAGGCTTTTTCTTTGCATTTAGGAATTGTTTCGCCAGCTTTTTTTTGTAAGCTAATCTCTCACATTCTTAACTTTCAATAGAATTTACTGACTAGTGGCCCGAGATTACATTGATCAGTTGTTTTCAGTCTCAATCAATTCTTTCTCTTTCTCTTTCCTCCCTCCTTTTCTTCCTTCCACTCCTCACATCACCGACTTAAAGAGTTAAATATTTGGATGCCCTACATTATGATCTATTTTTACGTTTCACTATCATGTGAAAACCTCACATTGAAATAAACATGTTTGGGTAATTTATCTATATACACCACAGACTCACCAAGGAAATGGTCTAAAATTACAGCAGAGGTGAGATTTTGTAAACAGTATAATGGCAGATGTATCATGACTCTTTCTTCATGTGTTCCTAAGTTAAAACGTGTAAAGTTTACAAATCAAATTTGCTTAATTATTTGAAAGAATTCAGCAATTCACACTAGGTTTATTCTGAATTACTTCTTTTAATATTAAATATTGTATTTTAATATGCATTAATATAATTTGATGTTAATATTAAACATTCTGGTATAGCTCATAGAAAACTATTGGGAATATTAATTTAAGAAAAAATGCATGTTCAGTAAATATTAATTTACAAAAACATTTCCTTTTCTTCCATCTTATAAGATACTAAAAGAGGCAATGACTATGATTAAACTTTTATATAAAAGGCTTGGTACATATCAGGTGCTCAGAAATATTTGTCTGATTTGTTCAATGAAATCGATGTCAGGGTATAAACACCTGCATGCAAAAATAAAAACTTTTTAATTAACATTTTCTCGTTTATTTTCCCCTAGGTCAAATGTTCTCAGTCGGGGGTGATTTGACCTCCCAGAAGATATCTTGGCAATGTCTGGAGATATTTTTGATTGTCAAAACCAGGGGTGGGAGGTCCATCCGGCGTCTAAAAGATAGAGGCCAGGGATGTTGCTGAACACCCTACAGTGTACAGGACAGCCCCTCGATGACACAGGATTATTGCGTCCCCAATGTCAACAGTGCTGAGGTGGCGATATCTTGCTCTGGGCTCAAAGCCACTACCCAGGACCGCAGATAGCAGAACCACCTCTGCGCCTCTTAAACTGCAGATTCCTGGCCTACTAAGTCAAAGTCTCTGGGGGCAGGGCCAGGGAAACTGGATCGTAGCAGCTCCCAGTTGATTCTTAAGAACATCAAGGAGTGAGAGGCTTCGGCGACGGGAAAGGCCGGGTTTATTACTCAGCATGCTGGGTAATATGCACGCGTATGGGTTCATCACACTGTATGTCTCTCAACATGATGATGGTTGTTAGAGCTGAGAATAGTTTATGAAAGAAGCACGTTTCTTCTCCAAGATACAGGTTACAAGCGCACTTGAAGCAAATAAAGGACTACGAATTCTCTGAAAAGGATAGCTGTGTAAATATGAAATGCTGCCAAAGGGCCTGTACCATTTAGGACAGAAAACTTCTTTGAAAATTTTGCTCGGCGAGACAGCTGATTAAGATTTCTTTCACGATGGCCTAAGTGTACATTTTTGCTCATGTTGTCTCTGCCATGCTGCTCGCTGTCCCACTTTAAACTGTGTCCTGAACAAGAGTGGCTCCCGGGGGACCCAAGAAATAGAATGTACTTACTGGAGAAACACCCAAAGTAAAGGTTATGTTTCTGGATAAAGAATTAGCCTAAACACATTTACAAAGTGTCTTCTCCCCACACTGAACAAAATGAACCAAATTCAGCAAACAATGGTCTCGCTGTAGCCAAATGCCCTCAAGGTTAGAAGAGTAGAAGCTGAAAAAAAGACCTGCAAGTGTCTCAGAGAGCTGATCTGAAAACCGAACCGAAGGCCCAGACTAGCCTATCATCAAAGAGAATTTGCCATTTTCTCCTTTTAGCAAGGAGAAAGAACAACAAGCATAGCTGGGTGTAATCCTTAATTATTAAATGTGTCCCACAGAAAGGAAAAGTTTGTTAGAAGAAGAAAAAAAAAAAGAATAAGAGGGAAAAGCAAACAAAACAACAAAAACCCAATCAAACCAATAGCTATAGATCTGTGGGGCTTTCCCACCGAGCACCAGGTGAGGTCATTGGAAAGTCAGAAACAATCCCAATTGCAAGGGCATCCCCATGCGGCAAGATACGCCACTGAAAATCTAAGAGAAGAAACAAGCTGGAGGAAATATTTTTGACATCTAAAACAGTGGGTTACTACCTCTAATATGCAAAAAATTCTTGCAAATCAATAAGTTGAAGAAAATTACCAACTTCCTCATAGAAAAAATCAAGTAGTTTATAGACAAATAAGCACAACTGGACACTGAATTTACAAAGATGCTCAAATTCTTTATAATTAAACCAATGCAAGTGAAAATAATAGGACAATATATTTTGCCTACTGTAGATAGAAATATAAATTAATATTAATAAATTGGTAAATTTGGAAGAGTTTGGTGATATCTCTTGAGATAAATGTTTATACACGGTTCAAGTACGTTTCACTTTTGGAATTCAGAAGTGTATAAAATCTATAACGTCAGATGAAAGATGGGAGTGGTGGAAAGGAGTTAGTGAGTGAGAAATTCCTGTGCACAGAAAGGTACAAAAGAAAGAATATTTTATATAGACGTTTAAAGTCGTTTGCTATGCTATGTTATAATGTAAGCACTTCTCGTAAGCCCTAGACCTCTGAAAACAGCATTTGTTTGGAGAACCAAAGGTAAAGGACTTCTATGTGGCTCACTGTGGGGTGGATGCCAGGCAACATGGATACGAGATTAAAAATTCAGACAAAATAGGAAATCTGAACAAAGAGTGACCAGGAGCTAACTCCATCCCCTTGAGTTAACTATTTGAGTTAAAAATCCATAAAAATAGTGGGGCAGGCACTGGACAACCTCCAAAAATTTGTCCATTGGGGTCCAAGTAATTTTAATTTAGATATAAAGGGGAAGGTTTATTCCTGCAGGCTGCAAGACATGGGACAGTCGGCCAAGTAAAAGTAACTCCTGGGATCCACACAGATCATCCGCTTGCTTTCCAGTTCAAATAGTGGTTTTTAATCCTAACAATTCATCTGGATGTTTTGTATATTTATGGATTTCCCACTTAAGACATTTCTCTGCTGATATCTGATTCTTATTTAAGAGCAAAGAGGTCAACTTTAGATAATGTGGCTTTTTTCATGGGAGGGACTATCCATCCACAGACCATTTTAACCATCAACTTTCTGAATCTACATCATTTAAGACTGACATGTGTCAGTCCATGCACTACTAACATTGACTTATAGTTGTGTTTTATCAAATTAAACACAATCTTCTCAAAACCACCTCTTCTCTGAGGTCAGGCCTAGTTGCTGAATGGTGGTCTGCTCTTAAGACTGTAAAATAGTGTTTCCCGAGCTGGCTCACATCGAGAATAACTGGAAAGCTGCAAGGATGGGCGGGGAATTCTGGGTTCATTTTCCTAGTAGATCTGGCACCCAGGAATCTGTGTTTGTTTAAGCTTTCCATCTGATGCTGTTATACAGCCTGGCTTGGGACTCACTTAGGGTGGACACAGTCATCCTTAGGGGGTTGGAGGAAGGGGAGAACAAGCGGATGCAGAGACAGAGATGGTGTCATATGAGAATGCTTGGCTCTCAGACTGTGTTTACTCCTGTTCTTCGCCTAGTTTGTGGTGCCTGCCTTTCCTTCATTTCCTCTCTAGCGTCTCCGGCTTCCTGTGCCCAAGTGAGTTCCTTTCCTGCCTGTACTACATTTAATTCCTTTCCCCGCATCCTCACACTTGGCCTCTCCTTTGCCAAACCCTCTAGCATAAGGAAATGCTGGCCTGAATACATTCACTCCAGCTGCTTGAGACTCGCATCACAAGACCTTTAAAAAACATTCCCCAAACCAAGCAACATTTGCTCATCGAACGTTTTCATGTGGTCCCACATTATAGCTGGACTGTCTTTTCTAGGCTGACAAAGTGACATCATATCATTCAGATTGCCCATTAATAAACATTTAAATGGTACCATTATAAAGAGAACAAGTCATACATTATTCCACACTAAAATCTTCAATGAAAAGCAGCAAGTCGGGAAGCCCTGTGCTGGAAAGAATGGAGGGAAAAGGCTATATGTGGAAGGGAAAAGGAGGACAGGGGAAGGAAGAGAGAGCAGAGGTAGAGTCTCCCTGGTGAGGGAAGCAAGAAGGCACAGATGACTACATGGGACTAACTGTGGGCCCACACCTCTCAGTTCAATAGGCCTCAAAGCTTTTGTGCAAATGACAAGAATGTACTCAAGTATTTCTTTGGCAATCAACAACAACAAAGCCCTATGAGGCCCAAGGTCTTTCTTTCTCCGCTGAGAATTTTATCTCGTTTAACAACTGAAGCATTTAAAAAATCTAGTAAACACTCTACAGTTCATGCCCTGACGAGACACAACATACAACAAGGTCCTAATTAAGTACAGTTTTGAAAACATAAAATACGCTAAATATACTTGGAATGTACACAGCATGATCACTGGGAGAATGCTGGGAAACTGAGCCCCTGAGGCCAAAGACAGTTTTCTCTGAGTAAATCCAGGGAATTTGCTTCTCATTAATGATCTGTTTTAAATGAAAACTTTCTTTCCAGTGGTGCTCGATTCCATTTCAATTTTAGGTAACGAAAGAATTATTTTTTCGTTAAAAAAAAAAAAATGGGACTGTAACATTTTTCCAGTAATTCCCAAGTGTTTTCTTCAGAACTTTTAAGCACAGGCTATTAATTTATGGCTAGAACCATATGGATTTTCAGTAATATTGGAGAGATGAAATCTTGACATTTTAAATTGTAATAATTCTGATTGTCATGGAGGTCGTCTTTGCAGTGGTCTCTGATTTACTCATGAAATGTTTTGCTAATGAGAACTACTCAATGAGAAAGTTAGCTTTTTCCTTCTACAATAGCACACATAATAAATTACAATCATAACATTAATGGAAGTTCACTAACTACAAAGAGAAAATACTGAGAAGGCATTTTTAAGATTATATACACAGATCGAGTTAACTACCTAAGTAACTACTAAGATTATAAAGTGTTAAGATCATTTAAATATGAAGCATGTTAATAGCTTCTACAGCATATTAAAATTCTCTGTTGGAATGGGATCATGGCCAATGTAAACTCTCTTTAGAAACCACAGTAGCTTATGATTAAGTCAACTAAAGCATACATACCCACATTATCTGTGAAGATTCTCCAGCTTCTCAGATAAAATATAAAATACCTTTGCCTTCTCTCCAGCTCTCTTGCCCTCTCCCTCTCTTCCTCCTCTCTTTTCTTTCTCTCCTTCCTTCCTTCCTTCCTTCCTTCCTTCCTTCCTTCCTTCCTTCCTCCCTCTCTCTTGTCCTCCCTCCCTCCTTCCTTCCTTTCTTTTCTGCCTACTTTCCACCCCCCCTCCTGCCTTCCTTTTCTTTTTAGACAACTTCCCAGTTAATTTTAGGAGGAGGCATTGCAAACACAAATACCTTAAGAAGCTAGACAGCATAAATGAGTAAAGCTGACAGGTCTCAGAAGCAGTTTGCACCTGGTAAAAAGAACCCAAGCATTGAGGAGCCCGAGGGCCCAACTGCTAAGTAATTTATGAACAGATTGAGATAAAATAGGCAAGCAGCGGGAGAACTGTGTGTTTAGATAGATGGCTGCTGCTGCTGCTCCTGTTTTCTTTATTTGCTTGGGATGGGTGAGGGCACATCAAAGTGTTGGAGGCCTGAGTGTTAGAGCGAGGAGGAAAATATTCTGCCACCTAAGCCGCTTTCCTCATTTTATAGTATAGCGAAGTATCAGTGAAAAACAGGGTCTCTGGTGCCAAAGACCTGGGTCCTAATCCTGCTCTGTCACTTACTAGCTGTGTGAACTTGGGGAAGTTGCTCGGTCTCTCTGTCCCTCCAAATCCTCACCTGTAAAAGGCAGATCCTGAGCACATCTACCACATATGATTGCTGTGAGCGTAATGAGAGCATCCATGGAAAGCTGTAAGCTCAGGGCCAGCCACAATGAAGAGCTTGATGTGAGTTGTTATTAGCAAAGCAAATGATTCCTGGGGGGGGGGGGGGGGGGGGGACGGGACTTGCCCAGAACGACCCAGCAAGAGTGGTTCAAAGTCAGTACTCAAACCCACATCTGTGCACTACCAGTTCAGGGCTAATTCATTTGCTATAAGCTTGCTTTCTTTGGTATTTTTATTATTTCTAAAGAAAACAATTAACAATTACATGAGATGGTGAGAGGAAGCCCTGGTGAATGCGGTTTTGAGGCCAAAGTCGTATCTACGGGCCACATCTAACAGTCTTGGCAATAAAGCCAGACAAGCGCAATAGCAGTGGTTACTGTCCGTATAGGCAGCCCAGGCACTCAGGACGGCCGTGTCCTTGGCGTGGTTATAGGTCCATAAGCTTTATCAACAGTATCCTAGAAACATTTTACTCTCAGTCTTTTCAGCCCCAGGTTTTGCTTTCAGTGCCAGACTGTTCTCAATATCCTGTACTATTTTGCAGACAGAAGATGCTGCCATGGACTTGAATTTTGGAGAGGGGAAGTGAAGGCTCCCCGTTGCCACACCTGTGTCCTGTAATTTGTGGCCACTTCCTGAAGAGGGCCTTTCCAGGCACCGTATTGAGGGGGCCTGGTTCCTACGAGAGTAGGGTACCATTTTACCTGCAGGTGCCCATCCCAGGGAAGGGCACCTGCAGGTAAAATGCACAGAATCAGTGCCCCAAAGGGAACCAATATTTTGCTACCCTGAAGCTGCCTTTGGGGATATTGATTTTAAGCTGAAATGTCATATGTACCCAGCGTTGCCTCACTGCCTCTGAAATTTTCATGCTTATGTGACCTTCCCATGTACATGTATTAAAATTTTTGATTTTCTCCTGTTAATCTTTCTGTTAATTTGATTATTAGCCCAGCTAGAAGAACTTAGAAGGTGGGAGGAAACATAGATATTTTAGCCCCCACAGCAGCCACCGCCTGATCCCTGCTCCCCTCTTACAGCATTAGCTCCACCAGCTGCCCTCGTCCGCGCTGGGATCATTCAGCCGGCCCAGAATCCACCAGCTCCTTAATCCCTCTGCTCACTCTCTGCTCTTCACCCAGAAAGCCCTTCTCACCAGTCATGCCTTATCCAGCTCCTCCCCTTCAAGGCCTGTTCCTCAGCCTTCACTCAACACTGCTGTTCCCAGGGCCCATCCACAGTCTTCTTCCCTCCATTCCCATTATCCTGACCCTTCCCTAGATAGAGACGCTTTACTGAGCGCATCCTGGAGTCCTACCTGGAGCTCAGCATCTTCCTTCGAATATCCATCAAACCCACACATTCAACCAAATTCCTTACTTGCCTCCCTGCCACACACACTCATCATCATCCCTGTATTTCCTGACTTAAGGGTCCCACAATCCCCGTGGTCACCCCCACTCTTGCTCATGTCACTGTACCCCCACTGCCTCTGTACAGGCCAGTCCTTCCTCCTCCCTTCCCTGAACCATTCAATGGCCTCGTAACAGCTTTCTTGGCCTTCGGCCTCTCTCCCATCTTGCCCGCCTCTCACAATGCACCCGAGTTAGCTTCCCAAACCAGTCCCCAATGCTTCCTCTTGCCAAAATTAAAATTCCTTATCATTTATCCACTTTAACAAATATTTGTTACGATCCTACCACGTGAGGCACCCTCGTAGGTGTTGGGATGCAGCAGTGAACAAAGTCCAGTGTTTTCTCTCCCTCGTCCTCGCCCCACTGGGCCTGGAGGCGATCTGGGTGTTCCTGCTCCTCTCAATGCTTTCAGACCATTGTCTTCTTTTCTCAGTAAGGTCCCCCTCCCCCGTTACTTGAAGATTTTAACACTGGTCGCGCTTTCCGGCAGACAATACTCTCTCCAGCAATATTAGGCATGAATCATTATAATAAAATGTTCTTTTTAACTCATTAAAAGAAAAAAAAAATCCCCAAATGATCAGGTTTCTAGGAAATTATTTTCCACAAATAGTATTCACCAAAACAGCCTTTTAAAGTACATTGGGTAAAGTAGTTCCTGAGTGTTTAGGTAAAACTTTTTTTTTTTTTTGCTCTTCTAAAACACTAAGTGAACCAGATCTTTCCGTAAGGCGATTTCCAAGATGACTTTAGTATTTCACAGTAAAGGATCACATTGACCTTTAAATTTCTAACATTTACCATGGGTAAATTCAACTGGCCTTTCCTTTTTCTCTTTTGTTATCTGTAACATTCTCCTTTTATTTTAAAAAAAAAAATGTGTGTACGTATAATCCTTTTTCTATTAAACTTATCGGGGTGACATTGGTTAATAACATATACATTTCAAGTGTGGAATTCTATAATACATCATCTGTATATTACATTCTGTGCTCACCGCCTGAAGTCTAGTCTCCCAAATATTTGACCCCCTTTACCCTATTTATTCCCCCCCCCCCATCCTTTCCCTTTAACTCCTAATCACAAACACAGCTCTTTTCAGACATGTCACTTGTACGAAGAATGCATGGCTTGAAAGTAACGGATTCCCTCCGCAGGGAAAGCACGCTCTATGGTCTTTACTATGTATATCTGAACTCCAAGTGAACGGCTGGTTGAGAAGTTAACCAGCTCAGCATTTCCCAAGAAGAGGAAAAGCACATGTGGATCACAGGCAAGCAGCGGTCTGTCATCGTGGTTGGGAGGACATGCTCTGGAAGAACCTTCCACAGGTTACCTTACTCTCCTGGGTCTTAGCTTCCTAGTCTTTAAAATGGGGACAAAACTGAGTACCTGTATCATGGGTTTGCAGTGAGCACTGGATGAGTTAATGCTGATAAAGGCCATAGAAACTTTTAGATTCTCAGCAGGTCTTAACTGTTTGTTGTTACCAATCTGTCTCAGTTTGCTGCTCTGCAACTTCCCTGTGACTAATCCAAAAAGCCAGAGTGGTCTGACATCAGACTGGTTCTTGACTAATTCCTTCTTTTAGAGGATCATAGCTATTTTCCTGTCATTAAATTTTAATTAAAATATCTTCCCAGTTATAAAAGGAGTATTCATTGTATGGAAAGCAATAAAATGTTGGCTCTGGACTATAACAGGTCTAGGGCTGAATTCTGACTCTATTCTTACAGATTTCATAACCTTGCAAAAGTCACTTACCTTCTCAGAGCATTGATTTCCTCATCTACTGTATAGCTGGGACAAATAAAGATACCTGTCTCATGGTATATTGTGAGTGTCAAATAAAAATAACACAGGTAAAGTTACATAGTGCCTGGCCCTTAGTGGACACTGGGAGAAATAAAGGGAGTGAGGGTTTGGGGAAGGAGAAAGGAAGCAAAGAAGGAAGGGAAGAAAGAAGCAAAGAAGGAAGGGAGATAGGAGAGGAGGAAGGAAGAAAGAAGGCTGAGAGAGGAAAAGAAAATGGGGAATGTAGGTCAACCACTATTACAGGATAAGAAAGCTTGATAAAATCCACGTGGAGAAAAAGGTTTGTTTTAATAAACTCAACTATAATGAAAAGAGCTTAGAAACAGGATGTATTTTTTTATTTGAAAAGAAAGAGCTTCTATTCCTGTTTTGCAATGTCATTTCTTTTAAGAGGGATTTTCCTATGTCACTCTTGGGATAAACTTAAATATAAACTTGGAAATTTCTTTCATATTTGGGTTTTGTTTGTATTTTCTTTGCAAGAACCGACGTATTTGAAATACATTAAGAATAATTTTTAAAATGAATCAGTGGGTGCATATTTGTCTATTTCTCAACTTAAATAAGGTTTTGTTTTCAAAATTTCCAAAGGATGTATGGACATTATTTTGAAAAATCACCCTCAAAATTTGAACTTGTTTAAATGTGGTATGCCACACATAAGAGCAACATTCAATGAATTTTTACCTAAAAGTTAACAAATGCTATATAGCATAGAAATGCAAATGTCTTAGGAAAAACTAAAAGAATGAACTGCCCCCAGATCAGGCAGGTGGGCAGAGTGCTTTCCTAACCAATACTGCAGGGCATCTGCACACCGCATTTCTCCAGGTTCAATAAAAGATCTATCTTATTTACTGTAGGCCCAGCCGCCCTTACTTACTGAAGAGGCAGTTCTGTTTTATCATATTCATAAATCGCTGCAGTAGAATGATCATGAAAAATGTAATCAGAATGTTGATAGGATGAAGATCCAAGGGCAAGTGTGAAAAACAACCAAATCTCTGGGAGGAAAACCTTATCTTCACCTATCGGGTAAGCTCCAGCTTTGCATTTGAAAAACAAATACAAACACAACGACATACAAGATTCCTTACTGATCAGGAGCTGTGAGGCCTACTGTATATGTTTGCATGAGTATCATTATTTTGCTCTGTCAGGCAGTCCTTAAGAGCAACGGCTGCCTGGGTAGATGTGGGTTCTGAGACTCAGTGGCTCTGTGTCCTTGGACAAGTTAATCTCTCAGTACCTTTTTTTCCTCTTTAAATTGGAGATACTCATAGTACCCATCTCTTAGGGTTATGGTAAGAATTAAATAATATAATGCCCTAAGGACTCAGGGCAATGCCTGACACACAGAAAGTTCTCAATAAATGTTAGCTATTATTCTCCTTAGTCATTTTCCTAAACTAAATTCACTAGAAAATTTATCATGTTAGAGATCGAAACTCGGTCTGTGAGCATGTGGAAAGTAGGAAAGGATGATGACTGATCTAGCGCCCTACCCTTTAGCACAGATCTCTTGGGGAAAGTGAGTAGGGATTGTAACTGCCGGTACCTTTTTCCTTTAAGAAACAGATACTAGAATGCTGACCTAAAATAAGTGTCACATCTCCATTGGCTCATTTCTGAGGAAGAAGCAATTATTGCAATGATAATAAGCCCAACTTGACATCAAAATAGCCCAGCTCTTGGTATGTAAATCTATTAGTGTTTTGTAGCCTATTTTCCTCGCCAATGAATCAATCATTTTGTCTGAGCACATTTTCTCTTGACATATAGCTTACATGTGTGTGGTGATTTTCACCATCTTAACTATAAGTTTTCACAATACAGAAAAAAGCAAGGAGGAAGGCCATTGGAGAATAGGTAGAAGAAAAAGATAGGGAAAAGAAAGCATTTGATAATGTAGCGAGAGGAACAATAGATGCTCACTTAAACAATCTTAAGTGCTTATACAATGAAGCAAGACCTTTCTGCCTATGAATCCAACGGCTATTCTTGAGAACTACACTCAAGATTTATGTGACCTCTGTGATTCCTGACTTGTTTCAGAAGGATAAAGTCTATCGTAAATAGCCACATGAATAATTTGTTTTTCAGGAATAAGTTGTGACCATTCCAAACCCTACCACATATTAATGATAATTTATTTATAAATTAACTGGCTGGGCAAACCCCTGCCTAAGTGGGAAGCAGACTGGTAATCTTCCAAGAGTACCAAAAACCACTGGGTGCTGCCATTGGGTTCTAGGTTTGGTTTGCTTGCCCTGGTTCTATACTTGCAAATAAGCCCTGTTTCAAAGCTAATTAGATTGGGGCAGATATTTCATAAGAAGACAGGCTTATCTTCAAATAGGCTTTGACATACATGGGCAAAGACTATTTCTCGAGTTTTCTTATCATTACTGGCTCATATCACTGGAAATATGCATAGGAGGAAATGCACTGGTGTATTCAGGAAATATTTGTGAATGTGTCAGAATTTTTGCTGGGAATATCCAGGTCAGTGTCATCTATTTTAGGAGGTGACCACTCAGAAAGAGGGGGTTTTTACCAAGTAACAGACTTGGTAAAAGTGCACGCACAAAAATTCATCAACGTTTTAAAAATTGGAATGATGAAACTGTCTACAGAAAATGAAATCAGGCCAATGATGATAGTCCAACTAGAATGAAAATCCTAGAACACGCTTTGGAAAGATTATAACATACTCAGATTGAGGAAAGTTTTTTTGTTTTTTGTTTTTTGGGTTTTTTTTTTTTTTTTAAAGACTCAAGAGAAATAAACAAACGAACTGGGGGCAGAGTTTCTCCATAGTTTCACTTCATAGGGAAACCACTGAGGGACAGACTGAGGAGAGTGAAGATAGGGAACATACAAAATGGAGTGCCTTTAACAAAGCTGCTAAAACTATTAACATTCTGAAGGTTGAAGCATGAGGAAAGACTACATTCCTGTTTTAACTAGCCTGGGAACTTAAATTGTTTTGAACTTTCCAGTTCTGTGTCAATGCCTAGATATACATCTGGACATGTATGAAACCTCCAGATAATCCTTTGATTATTGCCTGAAGGACCCATATATCCAGACCACCTGACATCACCACCGAATGTGACCAGACCTCCTGGTCCCCATCTTCCAGACTAACTAGCATCTGTCATCCTGAAAGGTCTGACGTCTGACTGATTACCATCCTGGACCAACCCTAGGGCTAAGAATGCAGGACTGATCATTCTCAAGAACGTACTTTTTACTCTAAGAACTTTTAACTTTTCTTTTTTTTTTTTTGAAACACTTATGGGTTTTTGACCCTTGAATAAATCGTTATCATTTTTTCTAGCAAAGCCTCCAGACTCTTTTTGAGTTCATACAACAGATGTAGTTCCAGCATCGAGACCTTCGCACTGATGGCTTTGGTGTTCCAGTGGTGAGTTCCCTCGGTTCTAACCTCTCTCCTTCTGTTGGGGTTCATAGTTTTTATTTTTGGGTCCTCTAATACCATGATTTGTTGTTGTTGTTGTTGTTGTTTTTCATAATGAGTCATCTTCTGTGTAAATTTGCTACAGAGTTGGCATCCCCCCTCTTACAACGCCAGTTGGATTTATTTGTAAACAGTACAGTCTGTCCTCTGTTTTTATCTGGATGGAATTTTGATACAAAAGATAATCCAGAATTACAGTTGCCATGGTGGGGACTCTCTGAAAAGACATTGTTACAGTTTTCAGGCATTGAGAAGGTCAAGAGAGGGGAAATCTCTTTTGAAAACATTTTTAAATGGATTAGATGATGAATTTAGTCCTCTAGTAAAAAAAAAAAAATAATAATAATAATAACTGAATTGGGCCACTATGAGTACTCATGATTTAGTTAATTTGGGCAGTCAGCTATCCAAAACAATAGAGAAATATAAAAAAGAGAAGTTAATCAGGCATTGACTTATCTAATTAAAGCAGCCCAAGTCATGAGTTCACAATTATAGTGAAAATACCCATCAGAATCGAAAAATCAGAATGAGTTCTCTAGCAACAACAGAAAAATTGCAATTTGCAATTGTTGCAAAAATCTTGAACACTGAAAAAAAAGATTGCTATAGGCTCAAATGGCAATTGGTAAAACAACTCTGTAATATCAAGAGAACCTAATATAAGTTATGGCTGCTCTGAAGATAAATGGGGGATATTCTCTTTGTTAAATACTAATTCGTTAAGAGAAATGGAAATATCTGTATTTCTACTGCTGCTCTAATAGACACTGGAGCAGCTCATTCTGTACTAAAACCCACCAACCTTCCTGTCTCCTTTGCCTGGAGTACTGAAACTGTACAAATGGCAGATTCCTCTAATACCCTTCTGACTGTGTCTAAGTCCTTACCTGTACCTTTCTAGTTGGGCCCCCTTAAAGGACAACATCAGTTTCTTGTTGAGCCTTCCGCACCAGCACCAGTTCACCTGTTAGAGATTTCCTTGAGCTTTCTCAGACTCATATTTCCTTTTCTCTGAAAGGAGAAATGTTTCTAGATTTGTCTGCTACTGGGGCACTTTCTTTACAAATACCTGGATTAAAGCCTGTGATGCTAGCAAATTACATCGAACATCACCTCTTAAATACTCTGCTGGACTGTTCATCACACTCTACTGATACAGGACAATTCATTCTGCTCCTCCTATTAAAATTCAGATAGACCCTTTGAAGCCTCTTCCCAGTACAAGACAACATCCTTTAAGTGTTGAGGCTTTGTAAGGCATTGAACCTATAACTGATGAAAACATTTCTAAACAGTGAATTGTACCCTTTACTAGCCCATGTAATCCTTCTCTCCTGCCTGTGAGAAAACTACATGGGAAAGGATGGAGATTTGTGCAAAATCTAGGAGCAATAAATAATATAGGGATTCCCTGGCATACAATGGTGCCCAGTCCTCACACTCTGCTCTCAAATAATTCTGTAAATAGCTCCTATTTGTTACAGACTTATGCAATGCTTTCTTTAAAACACCAGTGTGTACTGATAGACATTTTTCATTTGCCTTCACTTGGCATCAACAGTATACCTGGACTGCTATGTACCAAGGAGATATAGAAAGCCCAACTTACTTTTTCCAAATTTTGAAGGCAGATATTGAAGATATTGTATTCTCTAATAATTTCACTTCGATGCATTATGTGGATGATTTGTTATTTTGTTCTTCTGAGGAAGCTTTTTTAGCTGACAGCCTCTAATTATTATTTCAATTAGCAAAGAAAGGACATAAGTATCCAAAGAAAAATTACAGTTGCCTGGACTATGGTTACTTGGCCCTCATGATCTCTAATCAAGGTCTCTTATTCAATCCTGAATGCATTAAAAATATTCAATCATTTTCTCTACCCACCAATAAAAAACAATTAAGCATTTTTTTTAGGGCTTGCTGGATATTGCCACAACTAGATTCCAAATTTCCAAATTTCTCCTTAATAGCACAACCTCTATATGAGCTTTTAAAAGCTGAAAGTCCTAAACTTTTGCATTGGACAGAAAAAGAGATTGATGGAAGCATTTTAATGAATTAAAAGACAGCCTCCTGTCTCTGCCTGCCTTGAAACATCCCAATTATGCGTCACCTTCCCCCCCCCCCCTTTTAGTACATGAAAGACAAGGAAATGCCTTAGGCAAGCTCGCTCAAAAACAGGGTGACCAATTTAGACCTTTTGGCTATTACAGCCAACAGCTTGATTCTGTGGCAAAGATCCCTCTTTCCCTCCCACCCAAGGTCCTTGCAGTAACAACCATGTTAAGGGCAGATATTGAAGAATTAGTTTTTGGTTTCCCTTTGACTGAATCTGTACTTCGTGTTGTAAAAGCTTTGTTGGAATCACATCATACCCAACATTTGTCTGTGAATAGACAAATTTCATATGAAATTTTAATAGTCTCCACCTCATGTTACTATTTCTAAATGTGATATTTTGAATCTGGCAACCTTGCTTCCCCTGCCAGCTGATAATTCCGATCATGATTGTATTTTACTCACAGACCAACTATTAATGCCAAGAGTTGATTTAAAGGAAAATCCTTGGGAAAACGCTAAAATTTTCTGGCTTACTGATGGCTCACATCTTAAATCTTCAGAAGGACATTATCAAACTGGATTTGCAATCACCTCTGTGGTTGGTCAGTGTAGCTAGGCCCCCTCCACGGGCTAAATTTGATCAACAAGCTGAGTTATTCCCTTTTACCAGAGCAAAGGATAAAATAGTCAATATTTATATGGACAGCAGATACACCTTAGAGGTTGTTCTTGATTTTTGAATACTGTGGAAACAGAGAGGGTTTTCAACCTCATCTGGAAAACCAATAAAAAATAGTGCTTATGTAAAAGATCTATCAGACTTCTCAACTACCAAAAGCTTTAGCTATTATAAAAATTCCCAGACACATGAAAGATGATTCAAAGTTAACAAAAGGAACTGTAATTGCAGATCTAGCTGCAAAAGCTGCTGTTATGCAAACTTTGAAGCCACAAATAATAATAGCCTTAGCTTCTCCAAAACTGAACTTAGACCAATTAATACAAGAAAAATAGCAAGAAGCTTCCTTACCAGAAAGGGAAATAAATAAATAATAAACAAATGAACAGACAGATAAACAAACAAACAAACAAACAAACAAATAAATAAAGTGGCTGGGAGCTGGCTGTAAATACCATAAAGAATTGGATCTCTGGTATGGGTCAGGTAAAAACCTGCTTTACCAGAAGCAACTTAAGAAAACATTTTGAGTTACCTTTATGAATTAATTCATTTGGACACTGATAAATTGTGCAAATGGGTCCATTAGGATTTCTGGAACCCGTTTTCAAAAATCACTTCAATCATATAAAAAATGTCTTATTTGTCACAACTACAATCTTGGAAAACCTTTACGTAGTTCAATAAGACATTTTCTCTTACCTTCCTTGATTTTTGAAGTATGGTAACTTGATTTTATTTAATCACCTTAAGTTTCCAGATACAGAAATGTTATAATGATTTGCATGTTTTCACCTTGGGTTGAAGCTTTCTCATGTACAAAAGCAACAGCTCAGGCAGTAGCAAAAATAGTTTCAGAAAAAATATAATTCCTATTTGGGTTTTTTTCCCCCTAGAACCACATAGTGATGGGGAACTCATTTTAAAGGACAAATACTAAAACACATTTGTGAAATTTGGTCAGTATGCGAGCATTTTCATTGTGTTTACCAACCCCCGACTTCTGGGCTGGTAGAATAAAAACTCATTGGCAAAATTTACTGAGAGTCTTAACATATCTTGGGTAAAGGCTTTAATGATTGTACTAATAAATTCATAATCTATTCCTTTTGGACAACTTAACTTGTCTCCATTTGAAATAAGTAAAAGGAGATATAATGTAATCTTGTAGAACTCTTATAAAAGCTTTGAAACACACTGAGCTTGTAGTGGAATCCTTCAATGGTAATAAAATTAGACAGACTGATGAATTAAAACAACACGATCTCCAAACCAGAGACCATGGATACTGGAAAATACATCTAATCAAAGATTCTCTGCGGCGCAGATGGAAAGGGTCATATCAGGTTTTGTTAACAAATCTTTGTGCTGATAAGTTAAAAGGTGTTGACTCATGGATGCATGTTTCTCATTTAAAAAGGGCAAGTGCAGACCTCCTCAAAAATTTCAAGACCGCTCCATGCAGAAGACAAGACTAGAATGTTAACTAAACAACCTTATGTTTTTGCTTATTTCCTTCTGTTATTCTTTTAGCAGAAATGTTTTTATTCAATGAGCTTTTATTTTTGTTCAATATACAAACCAAAGTAAATGTTGGGTTTGTGGTCAAATACCCATAGCCAATACTTCAGGTTAACCTTGGTGGTTTTCCCCGCTCCAAGGGACTGATGGGAAAGCCTTACAAACACTGATGATAGAACAACAACAATAAAGTTCACCTTTCAGTTCGGCTCCTATTACATCAATCACAGACATCTGACAAATGACCTATTAAGAATACCGTGGAAACTACTGGTCATGGTTTCTCCTTTTCCTATAATGCTACTGTTTGAGTAGCCTTAAGGACTGCAAAAAGTAATAATCCTGACAAAACCACCAGAACAACTGGTTAATGTTTGGGATGTGTTTATATGGTTAACTCCTGGATATGGATATTTAAGCTCTTCAGTTGGGAACAAGGAAACCATTCTCGACTAGAGTTTCCTAATAGTACTAGAATGTTCGGGGAAATACCTAACCATCAGTATAATTCTTTTATAGCTTTAAAAAGTTCAGATTGGTTTGGGACTGACTGGTAAAGAAGGCTGGAATTTATTGGGTAGCCCCTAATGGAACATGATGGCTAAGTGGCATAGATGTCTACCCCTGGCTACCCCCCAAGTTGGGTAGGGAGATGTACTATTGGATATCCACAGACTAAAGAATGCTTTTGCCCTTCAGTCTCTTCTCCTGTTAACCTCCCCTTTATGAAAAGCATGCTGGACTAGATCTGGTTTTCACTGGTACAATCATTTAGCAGCCATTTTTGCACCTTCCTTCAGTATTGAAGGTGTTCTTGCCATATTGAAGCTTTAGCTAAGTACACTCAACAAGCTCTCGAAGACAGTCATCAGAGCTTACCTTTATAATAAATACTAAAATGTCTTCAGTGAGAAAAGCTGTCTTACAAAATTGGATGGCATTAGATATTATCACTGCATCTCAAGGTGGCACCTGTGTCATCATAAAAACAGAATGTTGTGTTCGTTTATACACCCGATGAATACAGAAATGTGACCTCTCTTTTGGGATGTATGCAGAGACAGATAAAATCCATGAGGGATTCCACTCTAAGCTTAGGAGAATTATTGTCTAGTTGGGTCAGCTCTTAGGGGAGCCTGGGGAAATTGAATCAAAAATATCTTTCAAATTAGAGTGACCGTTATTAGTATTGAGAATATTTCTTATGATCATTTAAGATTTATGTATATTCTGCTAACACTAAAAATAAACTAAAGTAGGTGCCAGATCAAAAGTGGGAAATAAGGGGAGAGTGGAAATAGGGAAGTGCTAAGATGATTAACATTATGAAGTTTGAGCCATGAGGAAAGACTCCATTCTTGTTCTAACTAGCCTGGGAACTTACATTCTTTTGAACTTTCCAGTCTTGCGTCAATACCTGGATGTACGACTGGACATATACCAAACCTCAAGATAGCCCTTTGATTACCCCATGAAGGGTAACATGACATCCACCTGACCTCCTGGGACCATTTTCCACACAACCTGGCCTCTTTCATCCTAACTGCCAGACATCTGACTGATAACCGTACTGGACTAATCCTAGGGCAAAGAATGCTGGACTAATAATTCTCAAGAATGTACTTTCTACTAGGAGAACTTTTAGCTTTTCTTTCTTCTTTAAAATGTTTCTGGGTTTTTGCCTAGCCGTGTTCCGAGTTTGCAAACTATAAGACCCTTAAATAAATCTTTATTATTTATCTCTAGCAAAGCCTCCAGACTCCTTTTAATTTTTTTGGACAAGATCTAGACATGGGTCAGGTTTGAAAGCTTTCATTTTCTAGGGAAAAAAAGTATACTAGGAGAGGTCTGTTGATCGGATATCTGTATATTATGTGAATGTGAAGTTGTACATTTTCTGATTTAAAGCTGAATATAGCGTCAACCCTGAAACGAATAAACTTGTAGTTTATTCATACAAAACCACACATAATCTCAGGCCATAATAATCAAATGCATTGAGCAATTCCCTTATCTATTTTGTAGCTCCCCTCTTGCCTAGGGCTGCCAGACTCAGCAAGTTAAAAGATAGGGTGTCCAGTTAAATTTAAACTTTAGGTAATTAATAAACAATTTCTTAGTATGTCCCATGTAATATTTGCGACATAGGAATACTAAAGAATTATTCATTGCTTATCTAAAACTCAAATTTAACTGGGTATCTATCTAGTAGTTTATCTGGCAAAGCCATTCTTGCCCCATTCTTGGGGCTTCTCTGCTTTAGCTAATAGTAAAATTAATTTGTATTCATTAATACTCAAATAGAGAGGCCAAAAAGTATCTTTCTATCTGGGTTCAAATGCTCACTTTGAGATTTTTGATAAGTTACTGAACTTTACTGTGTGTCAGCACACCTGTTAAATGGGATTAATAATTAATTCTCCTTAGGGTTGTTTGGAGGATTAGATGAGATGGTTCATGTAAGGGCCTCACATAGTACTCAGCTCATTGCAAATGCTCAATCTACATTAGCTATCATTGTTAGCAGGAGAAGAAATAAAATGGTAAAGAAGTTAACTGAGATCTTTCATTCACCAAGTATATTCCTTAATTATACATAGATAATCGAGAGCTGTCAATGGGTATGACTTTACTGATTTCCTTTCATTTTGTTTGACAGTAATACATAGGAATAATAATAACCAGTATTGATGAGGCATATTACAATTTACACCAGGGCCTTTCAAACCCATTACCTTGTTATACGCACAGTGCATATTTAAAAAAAAAAAAAAAAGTCAAAACAGTAATTTGCAAAGAGGGTGTGCTGTGAAAATTTAGCCAAACAGTCCTGGAATGCCTCCTATCCCCCTACTGAGATCCACTATTAAAAATAGTTTCAAGGATTTAAAAAATCTACAATAAAACATTTCCTTTGGCAAGGAAGCAAATTTAGAGCCATCTTTATGTATGTATACAATGTAGAAAGGACTCCTGGTCCCAAATGTGCCTTTTTGTCCAAAGTCCGGCACAAAACAATTCTCAATGTCGTCATTATCAAATACAAAGGACAACTGGCTCAGCGCTGCTGGCAACAAAAGGCCCTCAGCAGAATGGCTTTTTAAAAGCCACATCCAAGGAAAGCTGTAACCTGTGGCCTCAATTCACCACAGGAAGAGTCTAAATGCTTTCCCCTTTTGTAATGGAGAACATCTGTCCTTCCAGGAGAACAATCTCTCTCCCAGCAGTAAGTTTTACATATAGAGAGACATGACATATTTTTTTAATGTGGCTTTCCCATGTCCTTGATTAGGAAATGTGTCCCTTCCAAATGTTTTCCAGCCAGAATCTCCAACTTGCGTAATGGTACTTATCTTGTTTCTTGCCTAAGCACAAGTGAGAAATATCGTCTATGTCATTAAGTTAATTACACGAAGAGGCCATTAGACTGAGGTGGCTCTAATGCCATGGTGGCCTACGTAAACAAACCAAAACCGACGAAGCTTGTGCACGCTTCCAGGGTACAAAATCAAAGTGCCAAGGACAACCAATCACAAATGGCCAACGAGGCTTTAAACTACAGCCAATCAACCAAAGCTTTTCTTTGCTTCTGTTTTTCATCTGCAAAAGTCTTTCCCCACCACCACACTGCCTCTTAATGGCAAGGACTTTAAGAAAAGCCAAAGCAAGGAGGTGATGGTGAAAAAACTGGGGGATGGTGAAAACCTCGGGGGGTTGGATAGGGGTGGGCTTCTGCTCCCCATGGAAGAGGAAGCCAGCTACTGCTGAAATACTCGAAACTGGCCCATGAAATTTCCAAATGGGCTCTGAATTGTCAAGGGCAGAAAGTCTGAAAGGATCTTTGAGGGTCATTTGAGACACTTCATTTCCAGTTTACATGCTGACATCAAAACCTGACCTCTGCAGAAGATGTGTCTCCATGGCCTTCAAGGCATGCGGCATACAGAATTCCTCATGCCTGTGTTCCTATAAATGAAACACCCTTTCCTGGTAGATGGAAAAAAAACCCCATCTAACCCAGAATGTAAAGATTTTGTGAAAATAAAAAAAGTTTTTATGCCCTGGAGAAAAAAAGTCTCTCTTCCACGCTCCTGTCCACTGAACTCTCCTTACCACTTCAGGTGTACCACTGTCCAATTTAAATGGATTTTGGTTAAATAAACCCTTAAAAAAATTTTAATATACCTCAGTTTATTTTTTAACAATGTGAATACGAACAGGGCTTCTTTCTGAGAAAAATTCTGGTGTACTAGAATTTTCTATGCTCCTTTTTGAAAATAGTTTTTAGTCTTTATATAAAACAAATGGGCAAGTTATAAAGAGAACATTTGGGATTTCATTAGTGTATTTGATTCAAATGGCAGCCCCAAACCTGAAACTAATATAAAATAATATTCAATGTCAATTGTAATTGGAAAAAAAAATAACACAATTAGAATTATTTTAAGATAAAAATAAAATAAAATAGTAGCCAAATCACATAATTTCTGCCCGAGATATTTCTTTAATACATAGTGATGTAGTTTTAACATGGATTGACGTAGATTTGAATAGTCATCAAATAAACAGAATTTAAGAAAACAATGCAGAGCCGAACAGGTGCAATGCGTGCCTCCCAGCAATGCACACAGTTGAACAAAGCCAGGATACTTCTGAGATGCCGGCCCTGGACAGGTCACTCCCCAGGAAAAAGGAAGCTCTGTGACCAGCAAGTCCTTTACAATTCTAGCATCTAGCAGCTGCCAGTAACTTTATGTTGAAACATTATTCTTAAATGTATGTAAAGTGATTGCCTTTCTAACTTGCCTTGTCCAGGGAATATTAAAATGCTAGGTTGAAGCTTAGCCATCTTATTGGCTTTTGACTATTAACAGGATGTATTGAAAATCCCTTTGAGAAGACAACTGAAGATTATTACATATAATATCTAACACTGTGGTGGTTGTCCAGAGCTGGAGGGAGGCGTGAATGGGGAATTCGTGTTTAATGGGGAGGAGGAGAGAATAAGGAATTAGTATTTAATGGGTACAGAGTTTCAGTGTGGGATGATGAAAAAATTCTGGAAATGGATGGTGGTGATGGTTGCAGAACAATACAAATGACATTATGCACTTAAAATGAATAAAAGGGTAAATTTTATGTATATTTTTCCCAATTAAAAAAATATAACAGTGCTAAGGTAATAAAAATGAGTGAATTAAAACAAAACAAAACAAAAAAACAAAAAGAAAGAAAAAAGGAAATAGACCTCATGGTAACCACAAACCAAAAATCTACAAAAGATACAAAAAAATAATAATAATAAATAAGGAGAAAGGAACCCAAATGTGACACTGAAAGCCATGGGGTTTTGAAAAGCACAGCACCTGCAGGAGTCTGGTCTATTTTCTAAGAGCAGCGGGAAGGCTGGCAAGGCTTTGAGCAGAGGGATGCTCTCAGATTGGCCTTTTAACAAAATCTCTCTGGCTACAAGTAGGCTGAGTGGAGAAGGCAAGAAAGGGTACAGCGAGACAGAGGAAGACAGGGTAGAAATTAAGTTGCAGTTAGGGTGAGGAAATCTGGAATGCCAGGAAGAGGCATCTGGGCCTTCATCAATGTTCAAAAGGAATATAACCAACGGTTTTGAACAGGGAAGTCCCTAAGTCCTTTCTCAGACCAGTTGGACGACTAGAGAGCTGGGAGCAGTGGTAGGGCTCATGTGGCCACACCAGATACTGCTTTAATGTATGATAGATAAGACATTTTCCCAGACTGACCATTAAAGTCACCTGTACCTCCTGTGAAAATGCTAATTCTCATACCCAGATCTTCTGAATCTGAATTTTGAGAGGAGCCTGGGAAGCTGCATTTTTGCTGTTTTCGACACTGCTGCAGGTGATTCTCATGGTAAGGCAAGTTTTAGAAAGTACCAAATCATACTTTTAAAAAAAAATCAATGTGTAGACAAGCAGCAAAACAGAATAAGATATAATATAGAAGCTATCCTGAAACATGATTACCCATTTCTTTTACTGAATGGTGAGACGGGCTGAAATAGATTAGTGGTTCTCTTTAAACAAAAATGGGTGAAAACAACTTTTAAAGGATGAGCATGGCATAATAAGAAAATAGTAATGGATGTGTATAATATTGGTTTATTTGTCTCTATATATCTGTCTCTCTGACACTGGCATTCACAAAGAGTAGGCATTATTCTTGGAAGATCTGAGTATGTTAGTTTCTTAGGGCATCCAAATCAAATTACCACAAACATAGTGGCTTAAAATGACAGAAGTTTATTTTGTCACATTTTGGAGGCCAGAAATCCAAAATCATGGCATTGGCAGGGCCCTGCTCCCTTTAAACACTAGGGGAGAATCCTTCCTTGCTTTTTTTCAGCTTCTGGTGTGTTCTTTGGCTTGAGCCTGCATATAATGTTGATCTCTGCCTCTGTATCTTTATGTAGCCTTCTTCTCCATGTGTGTTTCCTCTTCTGCTTCTTATGAGAACATGTATCATTGGGCTTAGGTCTTACTTAGTTAATCCAGGATGATCTCACCTTGAGATTCTTAATGTCATTATATCTGCAAACTCTTTTTCCAAACAGTCACATTCACAGGTACCAGGGTTTAGGACTTGGACATACTGTTTTGGTCGGGGGAAAAAGGGGTTCACGATTCAACCTATTAAATTGAGTGATTTAAAATTGTTAAGCTGGCCCATATGATGCTCTCACCTATGTCAGTGTATTTAGGGGACATTTTTTTTTTTTTAAACATAGATGCTCTTACTTCAAGGTTCCTCAGAATGACAGATGTTTATGAATAAATTCACTCATCTGAGTCATATATAGTTTAAGAGGCACAATTTTGTCATTTCAAAATAAAACATGGTATTAAAAGGCTACATATATTAGACAAAATCACAATCAGACAATTACAACATTGCAAAAAATTCTGTACCTTTTTCTGAAAGAAAAATTTTAAGCACTAAGGTAGATATGTATATCACAGGAAGAGGAAACCAAACTATTTTAGTGATTTCTACTGTTATTCCCTTTGGTGTCGATGAATAGTGTGGTATTATAATAAACTTTTTTTTTCCCCCCCATGGTAAAATGGCAGTTATTGCAAGGATATGTGAAGTAGCTATTAGAAACAGAAATAGCTGTAGATACATAAATATATGATGAGGAATCTGTAGTTAATTACTGAACATCAGGCACCTACAGATACAGGGGGAAATAGTACTTTAAGATGGATAGAAGGACAGGACAGATACATAAAGCAGTATGGAGTAGGAAACTGCATGATACCAAAGGAAAAAAATTGGTGATTACTGATATATTGGGAAACCTAAAGGAGAATCTCTAAACAGAGGTATTTCTCTAAGGCATATCCACCTAGAGGTTTCACATATTCTTTAGCGAAAAGAGACTGGCATTAAGAACTTAATAATGTTTGTACAAATTTGTTGAGGTATTTAAATATATTTCTATTTTGCCAAACTTGTTAAAGTGTATGGTTCATTCTTCATAGTAAGTACAGTTCTTGTGAACTATAATTCTCTGTTCTTATAAAAAAAAATTCCCTTAGTATTCATCAAAAGAGAAGAGAATGAGGGAGAATGAGAATGATATCTAAACTAGATAGATCCAAATACAACTTCAGCCAATATCCTTGTACCAAGGATAAGTAGACCGATCCAGTAGCAACCTTATAAAGTGGGACTTGGGTAAAACTTGCTTCTATCAGAATATTCCATTTGCTTTTATAAAACAAATTCCAGTTTTTCTGATTATTTAATGTCTGCACTACATCTGCAGCTATACTAGGAATACAACTCAGAAACTAATACTTAGAACAATGTCAGATTGCAAAACGACACATCTAAATCCAAGTTTTACTTTAGGCGTAATCCGTCTCTATCCATAGACTTCTGAAACTTCTCAGTCTTTGCAGTAATGGCCAGTAAAACAGTAATATATCATTGCAATTTATATTATTGTCTTGCAAATTCTGCTAAGCATAATTACAAGCAAACGAACTTTCAGCACTGGATATTTATTTAGATTAATTGACTTTTCTGACCAATCAGGCTGCTACCTATCTTGCATTTAATTTCACTCTGGTATTTTTGTTTGCTTCCTCTAATATCTTTAATATAGATAAAATAAGTTCTGACTTCACATTACAAAGGAAAGCTTAAATAAACTCATACTGTATATTCTTTTGTACATTCTCTACTAGTAAATCCAGGAGTGAAATATCTCAATATAAAAAGAAACAGTACTATTTGTTTTTCTAAGAAAAATTCATGTGACATATATTTAAATTTTAATCATTCAAGCAAAAATGTTAGAAAGTCCTCCCACCCTCAGCCTTTGTTTACCAAAACATAAATAGAATTCCAAGAGAGAAGGACTATTCTTTTGTGTTTAATCCAGTAACAGAGGAGAAGTGGTTGAATCTAATAAATTTTGCTATGGATTCCTTAATCTAGGCAGTGATTACAAATTCATGCATTTAATTCGAACAGTGACAATTAGGTTGATTTCCCGATGATTCATTTTGTAAACCTTTGGCTATTAGCATTCCAGCTGGAGTGGGCCATATGCTGCCTTCCGGCTGACATCAGTGGAAATCTTGAGTCAAGATCAATGCTACTTTATGCATCTCTGACCTTTCTCCACAATGCACAGTGGGGCCTGGTTTCTCAGCTCAGAATTTTCAGATTTGCTTCAGTGTGCCCGTGGGGTTACCACTTGCAGACAACCTACTTACAGATACTCACTGGAGACCCCGCGACAGGCTCATTGGAAATCACACATTGGACTCTAGCTGTTTCCTAATCCAGATCCCAAATTTCAGGGAATCTCAGGGCTGGTTGACTCGCTGACGCTTCAGTGAATAGAGAGCTGGAGGCAGAGTGGAGGGCACTGCTTATGTTACCCCTAGAAATCTGCCACAGGCTCCTTTTCCTCCAGAGATGCACTTTGAGAATCAGACTAGAGAAAGGACCCCTTACCTTGATAGTCATGTCTGCACCGGATGTTTCTGTGGCATCCGAGGCTTCCTCATCTCCCTTTAGCAGCACACTCTCCCATCCGATTCCTGAAAAATAACAGAACAGTGCCATTTGAGCCAAGTACATTCAGTTGGCATGGAAAGACACACCCAGCTGTCATTTTGCACATTCCGATTCTATGTAACTTGTAAAGGACACCGATGATCATCCACAGTGCCTTACCTACCTGGCATCTAACTATTGAGAAAGCTTCCTCTTCCTTTCAGAAGTGTGGACAGTCAGTATCTCCTTTGTTTTTACCTAACCTCTGATTTCTGAGTCCCCTGTATCTTACAGACAGTTATATTCTTAGCCCAGAGTAAAGAAGAGATGGGAATGAACTTCAGAATCCAGGCCTCATATTGAGGTCTTATTTAGGGCTTACAGTGAATCCCAGAACACTGAAACATCCACATCTGAATCTAATTCAACACCCGATAGTGACAACACCAGATTATTAAATTCCACATACCTATTGGAAATAGCTGAATGTTCACACTCTTAAAATCTATATATGCTTTCTCTCCGAGTCTTGATAAATCTTAGTGTTCCTTTTTTTTCTTAAACTGTCAGACTATCTCCAAGAGTGAATATGGGGCAAGATACAAGATTTTACTCTCTCTAACCTCAAAAAAGAGTTCAAGGGCTGGTGTTTTGAAATATCTAAGAACATAATATATAATGTAAAACTACATTAATTCAGATGTAATGATATATGTAAACAAGGTGGAACACCCTATATTAATGGGAAGTTTGAAGTAATGACAAGTATATTTTCAAAAACAGATTTATTGCAAGTAAAATCATCCCTTAAAAGTTAAAAACGTGATACTTTCGAGTTTGTCAGGGGCTACAATAACAACAGATACAAATTTTATAATTGGTATTATAACTGCCCACTTGGAAATGAGTGCTCATAACCTCAAATATTAATAAGATAGGTTAAGATATCTGTAATATGTTTACATTACTGATTTTCTCAATAATTTTTCCTAAAAATGACTCAAGGGCAATATTCATCCCAGACCTGTGTAAATAACTCAAATTCCAAAATTTCAACTATCTAGCATTATGTTAAATCCGGATTGGCAAATCTTTTCTGTGCCACTAAAGTAATAAATATTTTAGGCTTTGCGGTTATATCATTACTGTTGCATCTTCTTTTTTAAAAAAATTTATTTTATTAGTTTCAAATATACAACACATTGGTTAGAGATTTATATGCTTTATAAAATAATCTCCCCTAATTGCTCTTTCTCTCCTCTGGCTCTCCACCTAGCCATTACATTAATGCTAACTGCCTTCCCTATGTCCTCTGTTGCACCTTCTTAAGCTGCCACTATAGGCGGAATGCAGAATGCAGCCACAGATAACACAGGCAAACGGGCAAGGCTGGGTTCTAATAAAACTTTCTTTACAAAAACAGGCATTGGGCCAGATTTAACCCACTTGATGTACTTTACCAGCCTCTGTGCGAAATCAAGAAACCAGAGATGTGGCCTGTCCCCACCCAGAGCTCCCCGCTCACAGCCTCTGCACCTCGCTCCTCTTTGACAAGGCAAAAATGTCCAGCCCTACAGAGATGGAGTGGTGTGTCCATTGAGTGTCTGATGGTGCGCTGGAAAGCACTGTAACAAGTGCACTCTCTCTAAGCCCGCATTCCTGACCTTCGTGAATACAGAACTGGCTACCTTTATCAAGAACCAGAAGGACCCCAGTGTCCTTGACTGCATGATGAAGAAATTGGACATCAACTGTGATGGGCAGCTAGCTTTCCAAGAATCTCTTAATCTTATTGGCAGCATGGTGGTAGCTTGCCATGACCCCTTTACCCGTTCCCAGAAGTATATCCGAGGAGCCCTAAGAGCTGGCCTCTGGACCCACACCTTTCCTTCCGGCCTCCCGATCACCATCGTCTCCTCACAGACCACATATGCCCTGAGCCTGGCGCACCCACCACCCCATGCAGGCCATTCCTGCTGGTAGTAATAAAATGTTATCATTTTTAAAACACACACACATGCAGAAACTAGAGATGTGTACAGAAGAGTACAATGCTCCAGTGTTTGTGTAAGGATCAATTACCAATAACAATTGTTTGTAATTACCTGATACTTTAAATAAACTAATATAAAATTAATTAAGATTTAAAACATTAGTATTCATTGCATTGCCCTCTTTGATATTCTGGATTCTTGAAAGCCTCATTTTACAAGATATATGCACAATGGATTACTCAAGATTCACGAGCTACGATTTGTCGCATGGTGCAGATAGTTTTCTCACACTAGGCTGTAGAAATTGGGTCGGTTTGGTGACGTGTCCCACAATTTTCTCTCAAGAATTTGCTGCAAGGAGGTTGTCGCCTTTGTCTAAAATTCATGTTCTGGGAAAAGCATCTTTGCTGCAACATGAATAAATTATTTCCCTGAGATACCTCGCATGTAATAGCCCCTCCGGATTGAAGCCACTGTTGCTGCTTGTCGGATCTGACTGACAGAGAGACACAGAATGCTGGGCATGGTGAACAGTTGTATGATATTTAGTTTATGGAATAGTTTGAATTATTGTTTAGCAAATATTCATTTCCCTCCTCTCACTGTGGCAATTTTCTTCCCTGTCCCACTGATGTTTGCTTTGGCCATCATGTAATCCAAGTATTGAAATAGGCTTGTCTGGTGGTGCTTGCCCTCTTGCACTTCTGCCACAGCATAAGAATATGCCCAGTTGGCCTGCACGGGAATTAGAGTCATGGGGAGCAGACCTGCTCCTAGTCTGTACCTTGGAGCTAAGCCAAGTCTGGATCAGCCAGCTCCCAACCTAACTGCATATATGCATGACAGACAATAAAAGCTATTGAGTTTGGAGATGATTTGTCAAAGAGCACTATTGTAACAATAGTTGATAGATAGAATCTAGAACCAAAATTATAGATGAAAATCATTTTGGAAATAGCACTTTTATTGTTAGCTTTGCGAATATAATTCTCTTTGTTGCATAAAAATTTCATTTACATGTATTGATTCCCATCTCTTTCTATATCTTACCCCACTTTGGAGAGAATCTTTTCTCTGCTATGATCATTTCTTTTGTAAGCAATAAATACTATCTTTATTAAAAAGATATATGGTTATAAGAAAGAGATATTACACATAAATATATATATATTCTCACAATGTTAGCAAGCAATCAAGAAAACTTTAAATTAGATAGTCTGTCATTTCATGGCAAGAGTGGTAGGTAAGGTCTGGTGCTCCTGGACACTTGTTAGCAAACCCCGAAACAGGAACCACATGGAGGCACAGTCACCAGACACAGAACATCTGGATGGTGAAGACACTGTGCACTTTGAGGTTAGAACTGTCCATTCACCTGCCCGCCCCTAGCACACAGTGGGGGTGTGTTGCATATTTCCCTAATTGAATTGGAGTTGGAAGGGGCATTGAGGCTGCCTAAGCTGCTTTCTTATCAGGAGAGAAAGTTCTCCACAGCGTCACCTGATCATGCTGATTGGACAGCTGGAATGAACTGTGTTAAGAAGAGCTGAGCCACAAATGGATTGAGGAGAAAAGAGCCCAGAGGACGACCCATGTAGCCTGGCTTATGGAGAGAACAGAAGACACGGTGCAGGGCCCTCCACTGCTAAGGGTGTATCTTTTGTTTGCAGGATTTCAGAGGAGCCTCCTCAGATATGTCCAACCTTTTTATCCAGCTATTCTCTCCCTCACCGCATTTCCGCCTCAACCCTCATTGGCCCATTGACCTAGACATTGCCATAGAACTGCAAAAGGTCTAGAGTCCAGCCTTTCATGTTTCAGTGAGAGAACCGAGGACCTGAGATGGGAAAGAAAGCACCGAGTTCTCATAGAAAGCACCTGGCAAGCTGGGACTGAAAGAGACTAGGTTGCTGGATTTCCTAGACTAGGGTTCTTCCTGGGACCCAAATGATATCGGCCCCATTTTACAGACAAAACATAGACCCATTGTGAAATGATTTTGCTTCATCATAATGAAAAGAATGGGGTCAGGGCCTTGTTCCCACCAAGTCTTAGCTCTCTTCCACATCTAAATCTCTGCACGGAATGTTTCAGAATTGAGACTTGGCCAGATATTTCTCTTCCTTTCAATTGCCTTTGACTCTTTTTGGGTTTCAAAAAAAAAATCTCACTTTGTTCTTGGAGGAGTTCTCAGCAGGCTGGTCATTAAAACTTAGCGGAACTTTAGAACAATGATTTGCCTCTAAACACTTGGCTCTGGGAAACCCCACCCAAGGATAAGCTGATGGGGCTGCTTCCTGGGGATGGGAAGCCCCGCCCAGGGGCTTGGAGGAGTAGTGCAGGATGTAACCCCACCCCAACCCGCCCTGCTCCAGGTGGTGGCTCATCTGTGTCCTTGAGCCCCAGCATTCTCTTCCCTGGCACAGATGTAAGGGCAGGACCCGGGTCCTCCAGAAGCAGCAGTGATGAGGGCATTTCCCTCTCTCTTGGCTTCTCTCCCTGAGATGAGCTCATTGGGAAAGAGAAAGGCCCACCCTTGGATGACAAGTTATTTTCCTCAAACTCACCCAGAGGTCATTAGATGCCCTTCTCCATGCCTCTTTGGGTGCCTCTGAGGAGTAGATATTCAGGTTGCTCAAAGATGCACAAAGAGAAACCTCAATATTTTGCCAAGTGTGCCCCCCATGCCCTCTCTACCCCATTGCTCTCCCCCCGCCCCAACATGGCCACAGTAATATCAGTAAGGAAGTCTGTGGGTGGGGACTCTGTCATTATGTGTATCATCTCAATCAACCCTCATACAGTACAGGTATATGAGACAGTACTTTACAGAGGAGAAATTTGAGGCTCAAAAGACTTCAAACTGAACTAGTAAGTGATGGAACCAATACTTAATCCAAGAACACTGACCTCAGAAGCTACTGGCTTACCCAGTTCATTTTACTACCATTCAAAAGATTACTATTTCTTCTGTTTGCAGAGATAAGGAAACAGAAAGCTCAAGGACACATTGAAAAAATAAACAAACAAACAAGACACACAGAAGGGAAATTTTCTCCCCTGTGGTTCCCATTCAGGCTGGCTTCAGAGCTCAAAATGCACAGATTGTTAAAGATTTTATGGTGGGGGTTTGCACTAGAAAGATATTTAGTCATGGCTGGCACTGAAGCTAGTCCTGTGCAGTTCAGCAAACATCTACGAAGGGTTTATAGGGCCTCTCTGTGGCAACTAGGATGGGGAAGTTCTTTCATGCAGGGAGAAGTCTAAGGCATGGTTCTTTAGGGCCCCGGAACAATCTAGCACTGCAGAGGATGACCTGAGCATCAGAAGCTTTGAAAGATGGAAGAGGATTAAGACTATAAAAGCACGTTGTGCTTCTGAGCTCTACCTTGAGTTTAGGCACCCCACTAAAGGAAAACCCAGGACAAGCTGAGGGTGATCTGAGAAGCAGCCATGCATGGGGAAGAGGTTGAAACTTACAGCACCCTGGGCTGGAAAAGAGTTTGCTGCTTGCACCTGACTCTCTCCCTGTAAGCGAGGGTTAAGAAAGAGTAACGATGATGATGATGATGAAGATGATGATGATGATGGTGATTATAGTAGCTATCATTTTGTGAGTGCTTATTATGTGCTCTTTGTTGTGCTAGAGTTAAGGCATATTTTTTCATGAATAATCAAAAATCATAAATGAAGTAAGCACTACTTTTATCCTTATTTTCAGGATAGCAGAAACGAAGCTTAGAGAGGTAAGTAGTTTGCCCAAGAACATGTAACAAGGAAGAGCAGATCTGGGGTTTGGGTAAGGCTCTCCAACTCTGCGGTGTGCATGCTGCAATAAGCTGTTGCTAATCATCTCTGCTAACCAACAACCCCTTGATTAGAAGGGCAAGAAGGAGCACCTCTCTTGAGATCAAGTAATATGTGCACATATGTACCTGCTTGCCACATGCATATGTTCTATGTAAGCACACACACATGCATACACAGACATCTATGTGCATGCCTCTATGCATACATATAGACCCACGCTGCAACAGTTTTTCAGCTACCATTCACTGTGTGCTCTGGAGTCTTGGACCTCACTTTTAGGAGAAAAGACCCTTTCTCTGTCACAGCATCTAAGAGTGGGTTGGGAAACAGGGTGTTTCATCTGCAGCTCTACTCTCAAAGGTGCATTTGAAGCATTCTTCCTTATGTGAAGGGGGAAGCAGACTCCAACAGCATGAAAATAAGATCACAAAATAATTATGGTATAATGTTTAAAACAAGTGTTATGAGACCACTGAGACCCAAACCAATTTTGAAAATGGTTTGTTTTGGCTGGCCTGAACCAGTCCTCAGAAATTAGAGCCTTTTTAGACTGCTCTACCACTTGTGCCAAACTCAAGGGACTGTTCACAGTTTCCCTACTCAGAAGTTGCAGCACTAACAGCTTAAAACCTGGTTTTCTCTCAAATCAACCTGCAGATACTGCCATTTGATGGGGCTCCTCCCCATGTCCAATAAAGGATTCTGCTATATCTTCTATAACATCCTAATTATTAGCTTTGCCAGCCTGATTTTACTTGGTTGGAAAGAGATTTGATATTTATTCCTAAACAATGTAATATAAAATTAAATAAAAACCCAAGCCGCCAGCTTGGTCCAGTTTCCATGTAGAAGAGATGAGTTAAGCTATTAACAATTAAAACAGCAGGCGAAGGCAGGGGCATGTTAAAGGTCCTTGGGCTCTTTGGAGGGTCAGCTACCTAGCTGGCATGCTGCGACTTTCCCTCTCTCGGCTGTGAAAAGGATGCCACTGCACTGAAGGCACAGAGGAGAGCATGGCCTTTGGAGACATGAAGATGCTGGTCCCGGTCACGCCTTTCCCGCTTGATCTCTCCCGTCCGGCCCCTTTGATTGTGCCAGTTCTGGCCCTTTGAGGCAAGGTCCCTCCAGCTCATATCTGTTTTCCATATCATCACCATCGTTATTTTTTCAGAAATGTAACCATAGTCACATCGCTCCCCACCTAGACCTCATTCCTTGCATTTCCTCTGTAGCTCAGGCGCTGTCCTTGGCCTGGAGATACCCGGATGGAAAGCCCTCAGAGAGCTGGCTGACTGGGAGGTGGTTTTCTCCCTGGACAATCTGATATCCAGCACTGCTTCTTTCTTCACTGTACAGGGCCTTCCTTGGCGAGGTGGTCAGGATGCTACACTTCCTCCCTGAGTTCTGGGCATCCTGCCTGCAGAGCTCCCTCTCCTTCCCTTTAGGGAGGGGGGCTGTGGTAGTGTCAGGCGACCTGTGGGAGCTCATCCAGTCATTCAGAAAACCCACCGAATCAAGTAGAAGTGCATAGGAAAGAATATTTTAAAAACAATACTCTGGAAAGTTCAAGAAGGTTCTTGGGGCAATTGTTGGCTCAGAAGTTATAAATGGTGACCCTCTAGCTTGTAGACATGTTTTGTTTAGTCTGCAAGACGTTGTTGTCATTTTAAATGACTTAGTTGTCAATATTTTGAAATTCACAAGAATTAACAGAAATATCCAAATATCTACTTTCTCTTGAACAAAAAAAAAAAGAGAGAGAGACAATTTGGCAAAACCGGGCCTGGTATCCATGGCAATATAACAAGCCAACTGCCATTGAGCTGAGTAACTACCTTTTCACATGAGATTTGCTGCTCTGATGGCCCTCGGTCCCCACCATACTCTAATGTGTCACTGTGGGTTGACGTCACTCACTAATGTTAACTGTCTGGCCCCTGCTGGCATCTGAGTCTACAATCCCAATCTGCTTTGATTCCCTCAATGTCCACTCTGAGGAGGCTCAGAGAAGTTGTGAACTCATCCCACTCGAGATTAGTTTTTGGATATTTTTTGAAGCAGATTGAATGTAAGCCATCAGCAACAACAACAACAAAATACTACCATGGCCAAATCTGGTTACTAATTCATTATGGACACTGAGAGTTACATGACTATTTACTTCTCCACTCTGAGCCTTGGTTTTCTTTGCATGTAAAATGAGGATAATAATAGAAAACCGAGGGTTTGGGTATGGATTAAAGGAAATACATGTAACTCCTCAGCTCAGTGCCAGGAACATAGTAAGTACTCCATAAAAGTTAGTTATTGTTATCATTATCTTTAGGCTGTAATGTCAAGTGGCCTCACTTGCACAAAAATAACTTCTAGGGATATGTAGTCACATAAACTGTGGCTAAGGAAGGTGTTGCCATGAGAGATAGCAGATATCTAGATCTAAAGAGAAGTTTCTAAAATCTTTATGTGGCCGGGATCACAATTAGCAGCTTGGTCAGCTAACTTCACTTTTTCTACAAATAGTGGTGATGATTTGGTCCCTTCCTTACCCACCCACCCCATCATAGTTCTTAATTAGTCTTAAGAAGAAATTACTTTAGTCATGTAGGAAGTTCCGTCTCCCAATTTATAGCAGATTTGGGGGCCTGCAGGTGGAGAGTCAGCCAGCCTGGCGTTATGGGCTCAATTGTGTGCTACCCCAAATTCTTTATGTTAAAACTCTAACCCCTAGTCCCTCAGAATATGACTGTTTTTAGAATTAGGGCCTTTAAAGAGGAAATAAATTACAATGAGGCCATTAGAGAGGGCCCTAATCCAATATAACTGGTGTCCTTATAAGGAGAGGGTATTGGATACAGAGACACCACCAGGGGAGCATGGGTCACAGCGAGAAGACCAGGTGAGGACCCGTGAAGAAGATGGTCATCTGCAAAGCAAGGAGAGAGGCCTCAGAAGAAAACAAATTGCCAACACATTGATCTTGGGCTTCTAGCCTCCATGGCTGTGAGAAAATAAATTTCTGTTGTTTAATTAGTCCTAAGAAATGAATCTACTTTGGGTACATTGGGTTCAGGGCATAAAACAGGAGAGCCTCTGACTCACAGTTGATTGATATGGGGCACTGGGCAATTCCCAGAAGCAGGTTTGTGGCAGGGTTTGGGATCAGAGCCTTCCTCCGGAGTAAGAGAGGGAAGAGGAACAAGACCAGTGATACAAGATGAGAAACAGGAGGCAGTCAGGATGGATTCCAGAGACAGGGATGCTAACTGCGCTTAGCAGGCTATCTGTGTGGGGGGTTGATTTGTTTAAGGGGGCTGAGTCCGAGCTGCTAAGGGGCTGAATGTGCTAAGGGCAGAGGATAAAAGATATCAATCAATTTTATATTGTTTTTGTGACTTAGTGTTGTTTTCAATTCAAGAGTGCTTGTGTGATTAGAAACAAACAAGCCGGATATTTCTCAAGTTTAAAAGCCCATTTGGGAGCTTGACTTGACCCACTAAATAAGTCTGCAAACTAAAACAAAGACACTGTTTGACAAGTTTTGGGGATGTATCCATAACTTTGCATCACAGTATTTATATCCCAAACTCTTCTTTCACCATCAAATGCAAATTTATCAATTTCTTTCCTGGACACAGTTGCAAATTTTTAAAGTGCTCACAACTCAAAATGACACAGGATCATTGGTGGTTTGATGTATGATAGGGACAAAAATTACTAATGTGAGTTCCTCCCTTCAGCTGACAAAGGAATCTGGTCTTGGCTGACTCCATGTCTCTTCCTTTATAGCCCTTAAAGGAGAGATCAGTATTTGCCAGCTCAGTATATAGGAATTTATAATTCATATTTGGGGAAATGAGTGAGACGAGATAAGCTGGAAAGGCAAGAGGAAAGGGGAAAGGAAAACCAAAAGACAGCTATTAAGCTGTCTAGGTTAACAGATGGATATATGGATGGTTACATCTACCTATTTAATAGATAATATCTATTTATTTTATCTATCCATCCATCCATCCATCCATCCATCCATCCATCCATCCAACCATCCATCCATCCATCCACCTACGTACCCATCTGTATCTATCTATCTATCATCTGTCTAAATTCCCTGTCAATCTATCTGTTGAAGATACCAGTGGTTTGAGGGAAGGAATGAAGGAATCATAGTGGACAGTTCATCCTCTCCAACATTGATTCCCATTGATTATGTTAATGACACTCCAATTTCCCTTTGGGGATGTTATCCTCCATTTCTAGTCCATGCGATTCAGATAGAGCTATCTACATTCTTCATCTTCCCTCCTCAGGAAGTGAGCAGAGTCCCAATGATGAATTTAGGATAAGCATGTGATGAATGTAGGGTGACAAAGTTGGCCCAATGAAAGCCAGTCATGAAAATTTCCTTGTCATACTGGAAAAGAGGAACTTTCCCTATGAGTTTGCCATACTGCTAAGATTGAAGCCTGGGTGTGCTGGTGGCTATTATATAGGAAAAACTTTTCCAAGAAGGAAGCCAGCAGAGCAGAAGGTAAAGCTGAGAAATAGAGTCCAAGTCAAAGAACGACTCCTGGACTTCACCATTTTGAGAGAAAACAGAATCTCTACTTTCAAACTACTTTGAATTAGGATTCTGTCACGTGCAACCTACAGAGTACTGACTAAAACAGAGAGACCCCAAGAGGAGTAGCTATAGGGGACAGAATAAGGGATCTCCACTGATGTTCTTCAAGAATTAAAAGTAAAGATTGGAACACTTTTCAATGATTTTTGGAAGCTAGACTGTATTTCTGTGTATGTGACAATTCACCAAGTATGGTCCAAGAATTTCATAGAGTCCTTTATAATAGGACTCCCAGGATTAGGAAATGCCATGGTTTAAAGAGATACTAGAAGTCATCTAGTCCTGTTCTTTATGTAACGCTTAAATCTCTTTGCATGTCTTGAAAAACAACTCATTCTGATTCTACTTGCACACTTCTAGGGATAAGAAAGTTACTCCCATAGAAGCAGCTTATTATGGGTTGAATTGTGTTCCCAGAAGAGATATGTTGAAGTCCTAACACCCAGCTCCTCATATTATGAGCTTATATATGAAATAGAGTCTTTGCAGGTATAACCAAATTGGGATGAGATTATTAGAGTGGGCCCTAACCCAATATGAATGATGTTCTCACAAGAAGAAAAACAAATGTATAAAGGAGGCCATGGAAAGACAGATGCAAAAAGAAGGCCATGTGAAGAAAGAGGCAGGGATTTGAGTTACGCTGCCACTAACTAAGGAATGCTTGGGGGCCACCAGAAGCTGGGAGAGGCAGGAAGGATCTGCCCGAGAGACTTCAGAGAAAGCACAGCCCTGCCAACACCTTGATTTTGGAATTTCAGAACCCCAAACCATGAGAGAATACATTTCAAAACAGAAAAAAACAAGGTTGTTTGAAGCCACCCAGTTTGTAGTACTCTGGTACAGCAGCCCTAGGAAACTAATACAGCCCATTCTGTTTTTAGCAAATTTCATGTCAGAATGTACTTCTTGATAATAAGCTAAAACTTAACTCTGTGCAACTATCGGCTGCAGCTCAGGCTTCTGAAGTCAAACACATGTCTACTTCTTCCACTATGAAGGAGCCTTCAGGTATTCCAGACTGTGATTGTGTTCCTGCTGAGACATTTCTTCATTTGTGTTCCTAGGCCATTCATATCCTGGTACCTCTCTCAGCCTGGTTATGGAAGCTATTGTGGCCACTAGAGCTGCAAGATTTAAGGCGTCCTCAGTACCTTCTTCCCTTGAGATGTGAGTTAATGAGGTCTTGTGATGAACTACAACCCAGTATTAGAGGTGGCAATTGCTACCCATGAGAATCCTCCAAAGTGACACCTTTACATTTATAGTCTTAAAGAAATATGGTAATGATGAAAAACTGTTAGAGGAAGAAGCAAAACCGTGAGACACAGAGAGGAAATTGTGAAAAGGCAGCATTTAAAAAATATCTAAGCTCCTTTTCCAGCCGGGGATGCAGGGATGCTTCTCTCCGAGCCAGCCCTCACCCCTGCTTCACCACAGTCGGAACCAGGGGGAAGGAAGAATTGCTCTCAAGGAGCCCCTATCCCTGGGCCTTAACTTAGAGGAAATCCCCACTGGCCAAAGATAAAGCCCAACATTCGCTGAAAACAAATTACTGAGCACCAAGGGTAAATTTGAAAAATGGGAAGGAAGCCTGTCAACATAGTCTTCTTATTTTTTTCTCTAAGAGGAAAAATATTACCACAGAATTAGAGGATTCTGGGCACATGCTGATCTCTCAATGAACAAAAAGTCAAGGTGTTCGGACAAATGTGCTAATTTCTGGCAACGCCGTGGACTCTGATTCATGCTCCCATGCCCAAATAACTTGTAGCTTTGGTCTGATGCCGACTGGGAAAAGGAGAAGATGCCTTTGTCCTTTTTAGCCAAATGCTCTTCACTTTTGCTTTGATGGAGAGAGTTAATTTTTTTAGCCATTAAAGGCAGTTCTCGCGGCTTGGACTAAGACTCTGAATGGCGGGCTCCAGACTCTACCCTGGGGCTCATCTTTAGATGAGGGTCACTCGGGGAAATTGCTTTGACAGCGCCATTTGGAAATATGTGAGTGCACTGTGCCATCCGGGTGTGCCGAAAGACCAAAAGGGTGGCCTGCCACATCTTCGTCAGGGTTTCTTTTAGCCAAACCATAAGGAAACAGTGAGTTAAGTAGTGGTAAACCGTAGGAGTTCATTTTCTCCCTAAGTTCTTTGCATCCTAGTATAAGAAGAATTTTCATGTGTGTGTGTGTGTGTGTGGTGGTGGGGGGGGGTGTCCATATTTTTCTCTTTCAATGGCTGCTTAGAGAAAGAATTCTTAAATGGCAGTTCAGAATTTAAAATAGGATGGGGCTCTTTGGAGACAGATTGAGGTATGACCTATGTTCCCATATGGCCAACTTACAACTTAGATAGGACAAGAGAGGATAATCTAGAATACATGTAGGGAAGTGTAGCAGAAAACATCCTTCTTCTGTAAACCAGAACCCGTCTGGTCCAGGTAAGCTGTTCTCCTCCACATGGCTTTGTGTTTCACTGAATCAGTCATTGAAAACCTATGCCCCTTGCCAATGACTGGTGTAGAAAGAACACTGGCCAGCGACACATCGAAGGGACAATAAAATAAAAGCCTGATTGGAACCTTTGAGAAATATTTCCTTGCTCCTTAAAGGAGACATGAATGAAGAAACTTCCCTCTCATATTCCAGTGAACAGTGTCATATCTATGAGGGCTGGTGATACCTAAGTCATGGCAGCTGTTTTGTGACCATGAGAGTTGCTGGTTGATGACACAGATGACCCACTCACAATGGCAGAACAGAAACATGGAAGCAAGCTGGGCCCTTGAGAACGTTGCCATGTTGTGAAGTTAAACAACTCCCGAGCAGCCCCACTACAAGAGTTCTTACTGTGGGCAGTTATATTGCTACCTTATTGCTTAAGCCAATTCAGATATAATTTTCTGTTACTTGTAGCAAAAGCACTCCAAGAAACTATAAGATTAGTTGTATTCTTTGACATAATAATTTACTTTGGAGAAAGCCAGCTCTACTGGCTTCCTTCTTGGAAAATTTTGGGATAAAATTTTATCCCAAGCTAAAAAAGGCAGAGACATGTACATGAGAATCACATTTTGAAGAAGAAAAGCAGCATATAAAAGGGTCAGTACATCATCCTGACTTTGTAAATATTCACACAGCTTCTACCAGAGGTCATAAAAAAATTCAACTTCATAGTGATAGCTTGCCAAATGTCCATTAGACTCTGTTTATATAAATTATTAGTCAAGTTGAAATCTTTATTTTAAAATTTATGAGAAAGGAAACAGTCTCAGACCCCAAACATGAACTTTTGCACAGAATAAATGAAAGAGAAATGTCTATTGAGGAGGAGTGGCATGTGTTTTCGGAATCGCTTCTATAACGAGTCATTCTGTGTCAGTGATTTGGAACTTTCTCCCTTGGTGTAATTACCCATTGCAATAACCCAAATGTATAAAAGATAAAGTCAAACATGTAGACTTCAAAGGAGAGAAAGGATAAGATTGCAAAAAAGTGAGGAAAAAGACTAAGGGAAAACAGTGCAGGGGACCATCAACATCTCTTACACAACGAATTTCTGAAAATATGTCATAAGCATAGCCTGAGGCTTGCTTTAATTGGCACAAACACAAGGGAAATAGAAAATCTAAGTCAGAAAGGCTGTCACACTGAGAAAACTGTCTGCAGCTGCCTGAACATCAGAGAAAAGGTTGAGCAGGGCAAAACTGGACATAAAGGAAACCTACCAAATTCACATCTGATGAAGGGTCTACGGGAATATTTTTGTAGTAGGCAGTTATAGCCCTTTATTTTTAATATTCCTCTTTCAAGTCACCAATGAAAGTGAATTCTGTTATTCATGGTACTGACAGCTAAATTAAGACAGATCATAAAGTCAAGGCCAAGAAAATTAACTGTAATATTGAGGTTTGCTATGAACTACAGCAAAATAATTCAATAAAATAATTCAATAAAATACTTTTAATTACATTTAATTAAACAAATGTGCTTTCTCCCCTAAGCTTTCACATAGCTTTCTGTCATTCAGTTTCTCAAACGCTGACTCAAGTAATACATGATATCAAGATCTTGTTAAATATCAGCTTTTTAAAAAAGTTGAACTACTAATGTTTACAGATCTGGATTTGGTGGGGGGCATCAAACTTCTTTTACTTTGGCGAAGTATTACCAGCTGAAACTAGTTCCATGAGGTGAAAGAGATGTCAGGTTATGGAAAGGTGTGTAGTGGAATAGAAGAAAACTCAGAGAGTTTAAAAGGCAATTAGGCATATTCCATATAGGAGCAAAGAGCCTAAACACATTTCATCTTGTTAGAGATAACACATGTTTCACACAGGACTAGTCTACAAATGTGCCCTACCTTCTAAAAAAAAAAAAGTTCACATACTAAATATCTAAAGTTGTAAAGCACAAATTCTTTAATTCTAAAAGAAGCCACTATGCACTGTCTTTAAAAGATCAATATCCTGTGGAAATTGACATTTGATTTGTGAGAATTGCATGCAGGGTATTTTCAGAAATATACTTGTTACTTCAAGATCCACTTAAGAGATATACTTTACCACAGTAATTTGTTTTAGCTACCACAATAGCATTATTAAAAATAATGAAGTCATTGGAGAAGTTAGCTCCAAAAAATGGTCAAGACTGAAAAGAAGAATGAAGTCATATGCACATAGGTGAATTTTTAGTATTCCATCAGAATAATTTTTTTCTGAAGTGATTTATTCATCTCTTGATCTTGAAAAAAAATACATTAATTATGGTGGCTTATGCAATAAATTCTTATCTCATATTTGTTTATAGTGTAACTGATCTCCTTACTGCCACTGGGCACCCTGACTCAAAGAGTTTTAAACTGAAATGGCTTGTGGAGGACACTCATATCAAGAGGTCCTGGCCTCAGAGCAAACTGAGTCTCCAGGGAACAAGGCTCTGACCTCTGACCATTGGGCCATAGGGTTCTGATTGGTCCCTAAATGCATTGTAGGGCACAGCTGAGCCCATCAGAAGATCAGAGCCCACAGCATGCTATCAGTAAAATGGGCAGAGTTGGAAGTTGGAATAAAGCACATCCACATAATGGAATATTATGCAGCTCTGTGTGTATGTGCATAAATAAGTTTATATGCACTGACATGGAAAACTCTCCAGAATATGTCATTAAGTAAAAGAAAAAAAAACAGGAAAGAAGGTACAAAATACTATATGTAGTATCATACCTTTTGTGTAAGAAAAGGAGAGAAATAAGAATATATTTTTGAATTTAATTATATTTGCATGCAGGACTACATTGATTAAAAAATCAACTAAAATCAATTACCTTTTGGGGGGCTGAAGAATGGGGACATGCACTCAAGCTAAGACTTCTCAATGTGTACCTCTGAATAACATTTTCATTTCAAATCATGTGAACAAATCACATAGTGAAAAGCAATCCATTAGATAAGAAATAAACTCAGTAATGCTCTTCTCATATTGCAGTCTGTGATGATAAATCATTAAAATATCCTAAGCCTGCTTTTCCTAGTTTGTAAACTATTTTAAATCCTGTTTTATATACAGGTCATCTTGAGGGCTAGTGAATTCAGGCTCAGGAATCCATTCCCAGAATCAAAATGGCCATTCCCCACTCACTGGCCTCAGCCATTTTACCAGCCACTCTTTTGCACACCTGTTCTAACAGACTTTTAGACTGAATTGACTCTCAACAGGCGATCAGCGAAGCCGAAAGGACCTCACTGATGTGCAAATATCTACCACTGAGCTAAAAAAACTAACCACACAGCCCTGGAAGCACATTCTAAGTCATATTCTATATCATTTGGATCTTTCGTGTTTTATTTATAGTCTACCATATTAGTTTTTATTTCCATAAGTCCCCCTCAATCATTTATGGAATGCCAGGGTAAGAAAATAAGGATAAAGGAGAGGAAAGGAGGAGAAGGAGGGAGAGAGAAAAAGGATAGAGAACACGAGTGAAAAAAACGGTGAGAAAGGAGAGACGGCACAGAAAAAGGAGAAGGGGAGGGAGAATAGAAGAGAGGGAGAGAGGGAAACGGCTTCTATTTTGTATTATAGAGTAATAAAAAATGACTCATTAACCAGCTGTTCGGAATCATGACCACATTGTATAAAAAAAATAAATTTAGGCTCTCTGGCTGGCACACAAAAGCCCAGCGATCTTTGCTGTAGCGAGACAGAGAGTCTTCTTGTCAAAAGGACGCTTTTCCTCAACATCACTGATCGTCGGGGAAATGCAAACAAACCCACAATGAGATGTCACCTCACACTTGTTATAAGAGCTATTATCAAAAAGACAAGAATCAACAAGTGTTGGTGAGAATGTAGAGAAAAGGGGACTCCAGTGCATTGCTGGTGAGAATGTAAATTGGTGTGGCCACTCTGGAAAACAGTATGGAGGCGCTACAAAAAATTAAAAATAGAACGATTGCATGATTCAGCAATTCCTCTGCAGAGTATGTATCCGAAGAAATTTAAGAAGATATATGAACCCCTATGTTCAATGCAGCATTATTTACAATAGCAAAGATATGAAAACAACTTAGGTGTCCGCCAATGGATAAATGGGGTGGGAGGTCGGAGGGAGATCATATATATATGATGGAATACTACTCAGCCATAAAAAAGAACAAAAGTTTGCCATTTGTGAAAACTTAGATGGACCCTGAGGGATTATGCTAAGAGAAATAAGCCAGACAGAGAAAGACAAATACCGTATGATTTCACTTATATATGGAATCTAAAAAACAAACAAATGAACAAATAAAACTCATAGATACAAAGAAGAAACTGATGATGGCTAGATAGAAAAGGAGTTGGAGATGGGTGAAATGGGTGAAGGAGGTCAAGAGGTACAAAGTTTCAGTTGTAAGACAAATCAGGCGTGGGGATGTAATGCCGAAAAAAGAACTACTAGGGATGCAATGTACAATGTGACTATAGTTAAGGTCGCTGTGTGATACATAGACACGTTGCTATGAGAGTTGATCCTAAGGGTTCTCATTACAAACAGAATTTCTTTCTTTCTATTGTATCTGTATGAGATGATAAATGTTAACTAAATCCATTGTGGTAATCACTTTACAATACATGTAATTCAAACCATCATGCTGTATACCTAAAACTTACATAGTGATGTATGTCAATTATTTCTCAAAACTGAAAAAAAAAAAGAACCACTTTCTCACCGACTCTTGCATGCTTATAGGGACTGAGGGGAATTTTTTTAAATAGGTGAGGCACCTCTCAGGGCCCATCTTCCACACCTTGCTACTTCCTTTCCAGGACCATTGGGGTCTGGTTTTCATGTAGCTTGAAGACTCCCAGTGAGCCGACAGCTGTCTGGTTCTTCCATGTTAAAAAACAAATCAAAACAAAACATAAAACTCTCTCTCTGATCTCCTTCCATGTCTCAGTTAGATGTTAGGGAGAAATTAGCTACGTTATATTTATGTGTTAATGACTTATTAAGCTGCTCAGAGATATTCTCCATATCGAAATTTCTCTATGAAACCTTGTGGCTGGTGGGGACCAGGCGGGCAGCTCAGATGTGTGCAGGATCTCACAGTAAATGGCCAGACCACAACCCAAACTCTGGGTCCACTTCCCCATGTTCACAGACGTGATCTTTGCTTGTCTTTCAAAATCACTTAGAATTTAAAGCAGTAAAAGTGCCTGGAAACCAGTCAATCAACAAGTACATATTAAATGTTTACTGTTATGTGTAGGATGCTGTGGGAAGATGCAAATGGATGTTTTTAGCCTCAACTGAACCTGCCTCTAAGCTGCTGGGATGAACCTGAAGGCTTGAGAGAGCAGAGGATTAGAGGAAGGAAAGCAGCTTGGTATGGCAGGAGCCGGTCTAGGGTGATGGGACCAGGGGCAGCGGCCTTAGGCAAGCTGCTTAGTGTTCCTGAGCCCCAGTTTCCAAAAAGAACATGCAGAACCCTTTTCAAATTTTATAAATCTTCTCATTTCATCCTCCAAATCACCTGAGAAAGAAGAACCATTCCCATAAAAGAATTTGAGCAGTTTTGTTAAGTATTTGAGATCATCTTAGCCCAAGGGCAGACAAGGTCGATAACATCCTAGTCTCTAACTGTGGAAAGTGAGGCTCAAGGTAATTAGATGACTTTGTCTAAGGACACCAAGAAGACATAGACCGATGGCCCAAAGCCTGGTCTTCCCATGATACCAGCAGAGCATCCACTGTTTGCAAAACTCCTGGGACATCAGAACCAAGAAGAGTAACGGTGGAGAGGCCTACTGTAGGCATGGGCACAGCTAAGGACCTACGGAGCACAGAGCAGGTCTCGGCTCCAGGGACGCAGGAGTCAAGAGCAGGTGTGACAGGCACATGAGTATTTTTCACTCTTTTAGGAACATCTTAAGGACGCTTATTTCTCTCCTCTGCCTTCTAAAAGCAGCCTGCTCCCAGGAGAAGCCTGTGGTTGTTCAGACCTGTCTGAAATTGGGTAGGAGGGTTTGATTCAAGTAAGGGATGTATTCAGCACTCAGATCTAAACCACATTCTCTAATCAGCTTTAATAAATAAATAAATAAGTAGCTCCTTGTGTCTTATTTTTCAATTAATGCTGAATTTAAAGGAGTGGGGACTAATGGGTATTCTTAATTATCATTCTTCAAACCCAACAATATGACAGGAAATGGGCACAATGACTGTTGTCCCTACTCCACTCCTTTCCTTTACATTAAGAGTTGAGCTGCTTCCCCCATACCATTAACTCAACACCTGCTGTGTCCAAGCCCTGTGCTAGCTATCATGGAAGCAAAAGTAATAAAGACAATGGCCAAAGAAAACTCCCAGGAAGAGAGGCACAGAGAAAGGCAATGGAAGATGAGAGTAGACAACTTTAAACTTGGTTAACCACATTTCTGCAAAGATGGGGCGGGGGTGGCTATTGGTAGTCTCATCAGAAGAAGAGACAGACAGGTGATGAGTACCCCCCCATTGTCACGTAAAGTCCCTGAAGCCACACTGCCCCTCAGATTCTTCCACTGCCCTCATGGCCAGACTCTTAAAATAGGAGACCCGAAGAAGGGAGGCATGTGGAGGAGACAGAAAGAGAAGCAAGGGGTGCTGTGACATTTGCCTCGTCCTCAGCACCTGCATCCACCAGCTCACCGCTCAGTCGGAGGAATGGGGTTAAGTGTGCCCACGGTGACACAACCAAAATGGCCCAGGAGGATTTGCAATGATCGTCCCATTTCTTTTAAGAGCTCTGGAAGCCACAGCTTAGAAGAGCAAGGGGTCCTGGGGAGAATGTCAAAGAAATAAGAGACGACAGGAAGGGGTAGAGAAAGAATCTCTACTCAAGGATCTAGAGTAAGCAAATAGAAGGCCACAGGGCACGGGATGAGATTCCCCTGCCAGGATGAGGAAAGCCTTGGACTACGAAAGCCTGAGTTGGTATAGGAAGAAAGTTCTTACTTAGGTGTCCATGTCAGGAGGGTGGGGACAGGAACGAGCTAAGATGTAGATGTTCCTTAGCCAGGAGCTTTGGAAGCTTTACAAACAGCTTTGCGAGTGACTGGCTGACTAGAGAGAGGGTTGCATGCCACCTTCAAACATTCCACTTCGCTGAGGTCATTGAGTACAATCATGTTATTTAACACATGATTGATGCTCAAAAGTTGGTGGGTGGGTGAATAAATGAGCCCAATCAGAAGCACCGTGGATTTCTCAAAGCCTTTGCAATACCCCTGCTTTCTAGACTGTGAGCTCCGGGAAGGCTGGGGCTTTCCTTGCTTCCTCTCTCCATCTGCTACAGCTGCCAGCTCTGCCTGATACCAAGAAGGCGTGCATCCTTCCATTCACTCACCCGCTCACCTGTGGGGCTTTGTTTTCCTGCCCAGTATCTCCTCCACTGTTTTCTGGAAAATGCTTCTTCATTTATTCCAACATTATGGTTTGATGTGGATCTCACATCAGACTGGACATGGGTGAACATCCGAAATGGCAACAGGCTCTGTTCCAGGGATGGACAGCTATGAAAGCCGGGTCACTCAGAGCGCTTGCCAGAATCCAGCAACCACGTCTCCTTGCCCCTATTTCAAGGTGTGACTGAAAATGGAGAGCTTGAGAGTTGATGGCAGCCATGGCTCCAGCTCTGTGGGGAGATTCTACTTAGAAGTACGGTGCTGAAACTCACTCAGAAAGGAGCAGGGCCAGGGGATGAAGAGCAGAGGCCAATGGCATTTGGCACCCTAATTAGTCATGCTTGTATCCCAGCTGCACCCCTGCCCTTCCTGTGACCACACTGTGTGAGTCAGGAAGTGCCCGATTTTCCCATTCCACTTCGGATTGGGTTTTGTCACTTGCAACCCCTAGAATCCTGACTAATACATGGGACGAATTACTATCTGGTATAATTAAACCCCTGGGGAGCCTTAAGAATCACCAGGAAACACGTGATCGTCATGCTCCTCCTCCCTCATGTTGACATTTGGAGCCTGTGTCAATCCAAGAAGCACATCAGGTTTAGAACAGAGGAGGCGGGATGTGGGGCTGCCTAACTCTGCAGAAGCACCAGCTTGTGGGGAAATCATCAGAGTCCATGTGAACAGAAAGCCTGGACAATCAAGAAGCTCAATGCCAGTACCAGAGAAAAGAAAGGCAACTGGAATAAAAAGGTTGAAAGTTCAAAGTGGGTTGAATCCGATCTATGTACCAAGGAGGAAGAAGCATTTTCTTTCCATTACCTCCTGTGCTTGTGTTTCCCAGTGCAGCTTAGTGGAACCGTGCTGTACTGTTGTTGCTAAGAGTCAATGTAGCACAGCAATTCTCAATGTCTAGTTCCTGGACCAACAGCATCTGCATCCTCTGGGACCTCGTTAGAAATGCAAATTCTCAGCTCTGTCCCAGACCTACTGAATCAAAACCTCTGGAAGTGGGGGCCAGCAATGAGTGTTAACAAGCTCTCCCGAAGACAAAGTTTGAGAACCACTGGCTCAGCGTTTTGGCAACAGGTTCTTGGGTTTTGCACTAACCACAATATGAACAGTGGCCATTGTGGCATTCCTTAGGTTTGCACTCTGACTCAGCCACTCAGTATCTGTGTAGCCCTGAGCAAGTTACTTAACCTTGGACTTTTTACTTGCAAAACAGAAATTAGAGTAGTAGCCATTTAGAGTTGATTTGAGGATTTAATGAGATAATACAAATAAAGTATTTAGTTCAGTACCTGGCACATAGCGTTAGCACTCAGTAAGTGTTGGTTATTTGTGTAATTTGCTGCTGCTCTGATTCCAGGGCAGGGCCTGGGCCCAGGAAAACCAGAGAGAATTTCTCCAGAGGGACCCGCTCTTCTCAAACACCCACTGCTGTGCCTGTGTTTATTTTTTCTGCCTGGCAAACTTCAACTTATCCTCCAATACCTTACTCAAGGTCACCTTCTCTGCGATGGCTTCCCAGAACTCAGTCATCCTTCCTTCTGCTGGGCATCCTCCATCAAAGCCCTCAGACTGCCTGGATATGAACTCTGGCTCTGCCTCGTCCTAGTCGTTTGATCTCAGGAAAGCTTCTTCCCCTTTCTATGCCACAGTTTCCACATCTGTAAAATGGGATGAATAATCGTATTTACCTATGGGATTGTTGGGGGGATTAAATGAGGCTATATGTGCAAAGGCTGTTAACAGCACGTGGTATACAGTACATGCTCGATAACTGTCAGCTCCGTCTCTTGGTGCCTGTCACCCTGAAGGTGTAGGATGGATGAGGGTATGATGAGTGAATGTATATGAAGCAGGGCTACACCTAGTGTGAGGCGAGTGAGGGCTTGCCTTGGGTATACAACTTCAGGGGGCACAAAAAAAGTTCCAATACAACTTGGAATCGTTTCAATAAACATGGTTTTAACAAAACTTTACTTACAAACACAGGCTGATGGCCTATGGCCATAGTCTGCAAATTCGATTTTTCAACATACTGAATTAAAATATTATTTGTCTTGATTACTGAGGCATGGGGCATGGAACACAATTGCTTAATCTGTTCTCTCCTAGCGGGCTGATCCTGAAAACACAGGCTCTGCAGTTCCCCAGCTACAGAAAGCTCTTCTTTGCTTCACTATGTGTCTCAGAGTCAGCGAGGAGGCTGCGAAACAGAGTGCACTTTCTGCAGGGTCCCTGCCCGTGGCCCGGGGCCAAGTCTGTCGGCTTAGAACGGGCTCCTTTTGAACTCCAAGACAAAATTTGTAAAGGAAGTATGTATACACTCCAAGAACACTGATGTTGCCCTGTAGTTTTAAAATAAGATCAAAGGTAAAGAGTATTTATACATACTTATATATATACACATGTACATATATATATACACACACACATACACATATACATATACATATGTGTGTGTGTGTTTATTTGGCTTCGTGATATTTTCTGAAATTTTCAGATGTGTGTATGTGTCCATAACAAAGCTGAAAATAGAGTCACCTCTTTCAAAAACGTTTCCTTGGAGATGTGAAGTGTGGCCAGAAGGCTCTGCTATGGGACATATGTGCTCACATTTCAGATGCCTTCCTCATCCCAAGAGGGACAGTCTGCGGCTGTGCGGGGGTTTCACCTCATTAAGAGGCAGCCTGCCCGGTAGCACACATGCCATCTTTGTTTGAGGGGCCACTGCTCACTAGGTAATTGGTTGGGCTTACAGAGACAGGCCTAAGGCAGGGCCCCATGCTCTAGTTCAAAGACAGCTGCGATAAGAAAAGTCTTGTTCTTACTATTATAGTCCAATTTGCAAACATGGCGGGGGATTTCTTTCCTTCTTCTTTTTATTACCATGCCTTTAAAATGGAAATCATTTAGGGAAGTGAAAGTGGTGTGCTTTGGCAAACTAGCCATGCATGTCACTGTGCTTATTCAATATCAGAGCGAATCTGGATTTCCCTTTTTCTCTCAAGCTGCCATTAAAATATTTGTCTTGATTACTAAAGTCCCCAGATCTTTGTTTTCTGTGGCGTGCATGGCTGTGAGAATACACAAGGTGAGACAAAGCACCAGGACAGGCCCAATAAGGGTTTTGGGTCAGAGATGCTCACAGGATCCTGCCTTTGACCACTGCCTCGGCAAGGCTTGAGCAGCAGGCTGGGCACACGCCCATCTGCACTGACTCCTGTGAGTCTCTTGAGAGCTGTGAACAGGAACCTACCCTTGGCACTCACCCCGCCAGGCAGATCCTTGACAAGAGCCATGTGCCACAAGCCTTCAACTCTCAGCTTCTGAGCTGTCATCAGGGACGTGCTCTTGCCATGGGCTCTCACTGGCTGTGCCCTGAACGCCTTCGCAGAAGCACATGCCAGTCATCCTTACCCACTTCTTGTCTGCCTTTCTCCTCCACTGGACTCTAAACTCCATGAGGTAGAAACGGTGTCTTGCACATCACCACGTGTCCAGTGCTAGCACAGTGCCAAACCCATAATAGGTGCTTAAGAAATGTCTATTGAATGACAGCATCTATATGAAAACGAGTCTTCAAGAAGCTGCTGCCCATGACAAGGCTGGTCACACACCATTAGACCCAGCTTTATGTCAGGCAGCCCTGTTAGTTACTGCCTACATCCTGGACAGCAAGTTAGTCATACCAAGCCTTAATTTTCCACACTATAAAATAGAGATAATAACACCCATCTCATAGGACTATTATGAGACTAAAATTAAATATGCAGGCTGTATCTAATTTTGGAAGACTGTATTTTTATTCTCAATTATTTTCTGTCATCTCTATAAGAGGATTCGACGTTCCCACCCATTGCCAAGAGACCTAGCCATGCTGCTCCTACAGGAGGAGTCTACTTCCCTTCCCAATGAGGTGAGGTTTGGCCACGTGATCTACCTCGGCCCATAGAGACAAGCTACACACGCAACATCCAAGCATGAAGTTTAAGAGCCATTGCCATATAGTGGCTGCTCCATCTCCCTGGGTCCTGGAATGAAGATAGCAGAGCTGCAGCCACCTCACATTCAATGTAAAATGAGCGAGTAAAAAAATCTTTGTTGGGGGTTGCTTGTTACAGTAGCATAAACTAGAGAGAAATCTGACTCATGCACAGTATGTCACAAAGCAGACGATTAGTGACCTACTGTGGAACAAATACACACACCGTGAGGTTTCTACCAGATCAACTATGCCACGGCTTTGGGTTCGCTTGGGTGCGACATTTGATCACTAGAAAAAATTCAAGTTGGCATTTCGTGGCATAAAAAGAAAGTGATTTTTTTTTTTTTTAAATGGGATGCAAAGCTGACCCATTCTTTTAGGACACGGCAGTGCCTACAGCCTAGAAAACTCATCCAGAATTTCATTCACGGATTATTCATTCCAACTAATAGTAGTTTATGTTGATCAAGTCGCTTTGCTTGTTTATCAAGCCATTATTGGAGAGTGGTTGGCTGAGCCCCTTAACATGTTAGCTCGTTTAATCCTCACACTTATGCCGTGAGATGGAGTGATACAGTAAGGACACATGGTACCTGGGACGACGTAATGTTTGTGACCCTTCTCTGCCCACAACACTGGGCCAGAATTCGCAAAGAGCAGTATCTTTGTAGCACACCCCCTACCCGAGCAGTGGGGTTACAGTCTTCCTCAGCTTCCCCTTCACTGCACCCCTAACGGCGGGGGCAGGGGGTAACTGACATCACCCACATTATACGGGACGAGGAAACTGAGGCTTTGAGAAATGAAAACATGCCAAAGGTCATCCAGCCGATCAGCAGCGAAGCAGGGACTGAAAACTGTCAGAGGACTAAGCCCTATGCTGGGCTTGTCGCCTATGTTCACTCATAAATCGTGGTCCCTTCTGCCCCCAGTTCCAGACCTAGGAAAAGTCACTGGCACAGTCCTTCAGATTGGGGCCACTATTCCTCCTAAGCCATCAGCTTGTTCAGAACTTATTTAGTCCTCTTACCCAAACTAATAAACGGTAAGAGAAACGTGGTATTAGGGAAGCTGGCTTTCGTTTCCTCTTCTGATTGACACCTACGTTTGGCCAAAGTGAAGCCTGCTGACCTTACACTTGCAGCTAGGAACCCACCAGCAACTTCAACCCTGTGAACACTTATTCATACTTCAGGTCCTGCATTAAGTATTCGATGCTATTCGGAGGTATTCGAGACGTGGTCCCATGTCCTTAAGGAGCTCCACCTTAGTGTAGAGACAGAGTTGCGAACAATTAATTACATTACAAGTCCTTCTAAAGACAGAGTCTAGAAGAGAGAAGGATTAGGTGTGGATGACAGAGATGTACTCTGGCTGACTACCAGGGACGGCTTCAGGGAGTGTGTCGCATTTAAGCCTGGCTTGGTAGAACGAGTAATCTCTTGACAGGCAAGAGCTGAGAAGAAGGACCTCTCGCAGAAAGAACATGCTCAGCACAAGGCAGATGGTCCCTGCAGGGTCAGATGCCTAGAAACACAGGCTGGAGTTAGATTTGGGGTCTAAATTTCTGTCACAATCTATTTTACACTGTAAAAATATATCTCGAGTCCAGTCTTAAACACCCTGCCCAAGAAAGGCTCACACCTGAGAGGTCATTCAAGTCTTTCTTGAATGTGTGGGGCTTTGGAGACAAAACCTTGAAAGACTCGAGGCTTGGAAAACGTACTATGGACACTAAGTGGGGTATCGGCACGGAGGACAAACAGACCACCCCTTCTCGTAAAGAAAAGTTCAGAATGGGATAAACATGACTATCTGAAGCTTGGCATGGGTTAGGAGATTAAGTCATTGCCTGGACAGATATTTACTGAGCACCTACTATGGACCAGGCATGGTACTAGGCATTTGGGAAACATTAGAGAATAAAAACATCTCTGCCCTCCTGAAGCTTCATTTCCAAGGAAACTTTTTAATAATATCTGCCAGGTGTGACTATGTGAGTATCCACTTATCAACTCAGCCAGTCTTTCAAACAACCCCGTGAGATAGTACTATTAGCTGAATTGTACAAATGGGTAAACTGAGGCTCAGGGCCGTAAACTCATCTTTGGTCAAGGCAGTAAATGGCAGGGCTGGAATGTGGGCTCCAGACCCCAACAACGTCCTGTCTCTCTGCATTGTAAGCAGTCGTAAAGGAGGCTAAATTTTGTGTCTCAGCTCCCTGGGGAAATGGCTGTCCCTGCATCTAGCTTCTACTTGAGCATCTCACAAAGTCTACATTTCACAAAGCTCCACGTGTTTGGGGTGGGAATACCCCGTCCTCCCTCCTGAGTGCTCTAAGAGTGTACCCTCAGAGTGTGTGACTCGCCAACGTGTGCCCCTCCGCAGTCCATCACCCATATCTGTAACGAGTCTAGAAATGGAGAGGAGATTCTTAGAAACTTTTATAGCAATATGTTGAATCTAATAAAAAGAATTGGTACTTGTAGTCTCTTTTTTTTGTTCATTTTTCTAATAACTCGTTTTCACTGTACTTTATAAAAGTATTGTTCTGGGGTGAAATAGAAATTTAGAAAGAAGAAAATAAAACCCGATCCTCCGCCACAGTCAGAGAAGCATTGTTCTCCGGGAGTTCAAGCTCCTGGGCTGGGCGGACGGCATCCATGAGAACAGGGAGACCCGAATGATGAGGTCCAGGAAACATCTGTGGGGGTGCTTCCTCCATGTCACCCTCCTTTCCATTTCTAGCAGGTGTGTGTGTTTGTGCTCTCTTGCTTAGGGAGAGGAGGGATTTTGACAGGAGCTGGTTGTGGGCCTTTAGGCCTTTTGCAAAAGCCAAAACTCATTAAAGAGATTAAGCTAGGCCTGGGGGTGGAGGAGGAAGGAGGGAGGGGTGCACTTTCCTCCAGGAGCTGCAGAGGAAAGAGGTCGGCTAGGCTGCTGGTGGGGGCGGGGGAGGGAGGGGGCAGGAGAAGAGATGTGGAAGAGAAGCCGGATGTTGAGTCTAAGGGCTTCCAACCTCTGCCAAAGTTTTTGTCCCAATTATGGCTCAGAAGCCACACAGGCTTCAGCCCTGAAGGAGCTGTGAAGGCCAGAGCCTGGGCATCCTGGGACAGATTGGGCAGAACTGTGGTGTGGGCCTCCTCCAGGTGAGCATGGTACCCTTGCACAAGTCTGGGTCTGAGAAAATCCCAAGAATAACTGAGATTGCACTGCCAACCAAGCCAGAAGCACTAGGGCTCAGCGTTGAATATAATTTAATTTAAAGAAAATAAAGTGGTATTTTTCATGTGGACCAATAGTTATCCCTGTTATCCTTTGAGAACGAATTCAGGGGTTGCAGTGAATGAGAAAGACCTGGAAAGTCAGGACAGAGGGGAGGGCGGTTTAGGCAAAGCAGGCCCTCGGTTCCAGAGGTGAGGATACATAGGGTGTGGAGGGAGCCACAAGCCGTCCCTTCTGGCCCAGTCAAAAGCTGCGGAGCTGCCGAACTTTTGCTGTCCCTTCTGCCTGGAATATTCTCAGCATGGCTAAATTCTCATTTTTCAGGTTTCAGCTGAAATATCCCATTGGGAGGAGTGTGTGTATATGCACACACATGGATGCAGTGTGAGTATGTGTGTACCTGTGTCTACGATGTGTGGACATATACACATGTGTGTATATGTGTGGGGTGTGTATGGAGTGCGCACACGTAGGGGGTACAGGGGGAACCGTCTTGCAGTCCGCAATCCCACAACTGTTCAGTTGCTTTCCTGTCGCTGTTTTCTCTTAGCCCTTAATTCCCCCAAGTGACCCTCTGTCTGTGTCAAGCACCACACACTTTTGTAGCCAGGACAGGAATTGGGTCTGAGAATCTGGGGATGCCGCTCTGTGACTGCAGGAAATGCGCACTCTTCACGCGAGGACAGGCGCTCTGCCATACACAGCCTTTTCTACCGGGCATCTGAAAGTGAAACCCAGCTGCCCAGGCTCCTCTGACAGTTGCATCTGTACTTCTGGGGGCTCCCTCCCCAATTTCTTAGTCCCCATGATTCAGGGTCGCGAGTTGCCTAAGAGTGGTAGATGCTGAAGGCCGGACATGGAACTGATGGCTCCTTCAGAAACCCGCATGGCGCAGCCCCGTTAAGGCACGGTCAGATCTGCCAGAGTCCCGTTTCCTGTTGCCGATCTGGCTCAAAATCCCCAGAGAAAACCTTCCCCTCAGAGAACTGGTCACTTTTGCTCTGTTTAGGCTACACACAGAAAGTAGAGAGAGCTTCTTGGAAATGCGAGAGCAAAATAGCCACTGTCGATTTTCATTTTCTCCTGAAATTCTAGTTTCAGTTCCTATTTAGTAGAAGTCATGAGGGAGGTTTCCCAGTCGATCCAGGCTTCCTGCCGCCTCTGGGAACAAACTGCAGCACAGACCAGACCCCTAGGGCCACAGTGGCCTCTTAAGCAGACACAGGAGTCCTTCTTTTTGGGAGTAGTGCCAAAGAGGCCGTTCCTGTGAGAGGTTTACAGAATTCCAGACCCCAGAGCCTCTGTCCTAACCTCTTTCTAATCCATCCATCCATCCATCCATCCATCCATCCATCCATCCATCCATCCAATAAATATGGATTGAGTCCCTTTTGTTTGCTAAGCCCTGTGCTGGACTATAGCAACGGGACTACCATAGAGAAAAAGGGCAGATCTTTGCTTTCACGATGCTTGTCATCTAGTGGTCGAGACAGATATGCAGATACACACCCTCCTGCCTGCTAGAGAAAAAAACCCCATTGGACTTACCACAACACCCCACACCCATGAATTTAAACATAATCATGTCAACTCCCTGGTACACTCAGCTTTCTGCTCCTGTCAGAGTTTCCTGAAGCCAGACCGCGTGGTGGCTCTAAGACATGTCTACGCATTCTTTGACAATTCTCCTTTCAAGATAGAGTCTAACCGCCTTCCTCCTGTATATGGGCAGGCTTTAGTGAAACGCTTCTTTTTTCTTTTAATATTTGCGTATGTCATATTTTGATGTCTTGACGTACAATCATTTGGCTTAATCACTCAAAATAGTTATCGGTCTTCCACGATATGTCATATGTCAGTGATAACAAGATGCCCTCCTATATGATGTGAAATATGCTGACCCCTTCCATGTATCTCTTATTCAACAACAAACAACCAACAATTACCGAGTCGCAGGCACTTTGCTGGGCTCCTTCATGTAGGTGACCTTGTTTCGCTTTCAGATCTCCAAAGAAGAAAACTGTTTTACAAGATGTGGAAACTGAGGCTCAAAGTACAATGCAATGTGTGAGAGTTACTAGAACAGTGCAGTCCTCAGTGACACAGTTTCTTTTCATTCAAAAGTACATATCGGGTCACTGTATTTTTTCTGTGTGCATGTGGTGAGAACATTTAAGACTTAATCTCTTAGCAACTTTCAAGTATTATGATACACTGTGGTTAGCCACAGTAACGATAGTGTGCATTAATAGATCCCAAGTCCCTTCTAACAAATAGAATATGCCAGAAGTGATGCCGTGTGACTTTGGAGGTGAGGCTAGAAGAGGTGACATTTCTACTGGGCTCTCTCTTGAGACACATGTTCTCAGAACCCAGGTGCTGGACTATGAAGTGCCCCTTGCCACATGAGGCGGCCACAGGGAGATGTTCTGGCTGACAGCCCCGGCTGAGGTCCCAGCGGGCAGTGGCTCCAACTACCAGCTGTGGGAGACTCAGGCCCTGCCACTCTCTGACGATGATCCCATGAGGACTCCTGAGTGATAACTGCCCGCTGAGCTGTGAGAGATATCGGCAGCAGCAACCGCAATGGCAATGATAATAAAAATACCGTTTTGTTTTAAGCTACTAAGTTTGGGTAATTTGTGGTGCAACAATGGATAACCAGAACAGCGCGTTGTCCTAGGAACATTGGTGGACCTCTGCTCCTCCACGGCCTTGCTAGTCAAGGAGTGGCCAGACCACCAGGAACTTGTTGGAAATGCAGAACCTTGAGCCCCCCCTCTGACCTACTGACCCCAAGCCTGCATTTTAACAAGATTGCCGAACGTTTCACATACATGTTGAGGTTTCAGAAGCGTTGCTCTGCAATCTGTTTTTTAAAGTACATTATTTTAATGCAATGCTTAAAAAAAAATCAAATACAAAAAAATAATGTAAAGATACAAACTTCCAGATATAAAATAAAGGTCATGGGAATATAATGTACAGCTTTGTGACTATACTTCATAATACTGTATTGTATATCTGGAAGTTCCTAAGAGAGTAAATCTTTAAAGTTTTCCTCCCAAGGAAAAAAAACTTGTAACTGTGGGGTGATGGATGTTAACTGGACTCATTGTAATGATCATGTCGCAATACATACAAATAACAGGTCATTATGTTGTATACTTGAAACTAACATAATATGTCAACAATACCTCAGTAAAATAAAAATAAATATAAAATAAAAATAAGAAGTCTGACTATACCAAGTCAGAGAGAAAAATAATCCTAACTAACATACCTACCACCCAGATTTAATAGATAACTATAGGAAACATGCCGAACACTATTTTAACTACTTTGCAAATATTAGCTCATTTAACCTTCGTTACAGCCTTGTGTCAGAGGTATTACTGTATCATTCGCCCCTCACCCCTATGTTATAGATGAGGAAACTGAGGACAGACAGATTAGGGAATTTCCTTGAGGTTGCACAACTCATAAGCAACAGAGCTGGTGTCTCCACGCAGGGGGCCTGGCTCTCAGGGCTAAGCTTTTCTTTTTCTAGACATACAGCACTCTGCCTTCCTCATCCCCTCCTCGCCCTTCCCATATCTCAAGTCTATCAAGTCTCCTTTGAAATTAGTCTCCAATTCATCCCTTCCTTTATTTTACATAGCCACCACCCTGGTTTATCTGGAACTCCTGCAAAGGCACCTGGCAGGCCTTTAGCCTCTTGTGACACCTCATGTCAACTCCTTTTATATCATGCCCCAGATTAATCTTTCTGCAAACATTGCCCCTACCGCCCTCCCTGCCCAAACATTTTCAGTGTCTTTGCTCTGCCTGGCATCTGACCAGGTCCATTTGGACTCTGAGGCCGTTGAAGCCTGGTCCCACTTCTGGTCTCCAACAGAAAACAGAATCCATCATCACCAGACCTCCATCAACACATCTCAGCTTCCTAGTTCACTTACACTTTTCCTCCCACCTGGGTTTGCCTCCTTCCTCTCCTGGTCTCCTCACCCTGCAGACTCCGCCTCCTCGGCAAATTCTCCCTTGACTGCTTATTGTTTAAAGTAAGAACTCCCACCCTGAAACTCAATTAACACTTAGTAGCAGCTTAATATCTCCTTTTAGCTCTGTGTGTATGTGTTTGTGTGTGTGTGTGTGGTGTATGCGTGTGTGTGTGTGTGTATCTTTAATAGCCACTACTGAATGAGACATTTATTTCTATTGTGCTGCAATATGCATAACATAAAATTTACCATTTTAATAATTTTTTATGTATACTGTTCAGTGGCACTAAGTACACTCACAATGCTATGTAACAATCACCACTATCCATTCCCAAAGCTTTTTCATCATCTGAAACTAAAACTTTGTATGCATTAAACAATAACTTCCCAATCCTCCCTGTAGTTCCTGGTAACTGCTGTTCTACTTTTTGTCTCTTTGAATTTGACTAGTCTAGCTACTTCACATTTATCCTTCTCTGGCTGGCTTGTTTAGCTTAGCATAATATTTTCAAGGTCCATCCATGTTGTAGCATGTGTCAGAATTTCTTTCCTTTTTTTTTTTAAGGTTGTATAATATTTCATTGCATGGACAGACCGCACTGTTTATCTATCCATCTGTTGATGTACACGAGTTGTTTCTACCTGGCTATTGTGAATAATGCTGGACATGGGTGGACAAATATCTGTTCAAGTCCCTGCTTTCAATTCTTTTGTGTATGAATCATTTAAAATGTTGTTCTAAAAATGAACAAGCAGGGATTGTTAGTTCCACTTCACAGATGAGGAAAGCAAGGGCTCAGAGAAGTCAATTCACTTGTCCAAGGCCATATGTCTAGGACATTAAATACTGTTTTTCCAAGGATTCTGATTTTAAATACTTTTTCTAGCATGAATGAGGATCTAACTTAGTGAGGATTCCATAATTCAAAGTTCTACGAGTGATCTCTATTAATGCTGGTGGTAATGACAATCACCAGAAACAGCAAAGGTGAACTGGGAAATACCTCTTCCAGCATAAATGTAGATTTGAAGCCTCTTAATGAGTTAATTAGGTCCTGAACCCACCCTTGCCTTGAAGATTGGAATCTGCAGCACCTCAGGGAAACTTCTGTGACCTGAGATTTGCCCTTGTCAGGAGGAGTTTTGAATTTAGGGTTAAGGACTAGAAGTAGCTGGACAGTTTACTTCCAGGTCCACAGCCCCTGGTTCTGAGCCAGCTCAGGTATAGTAAGATCTCAATATGATGGGGGCTGACGTTTAGGTGGTAGATAGGGGACCAACATCCTCAGCATGACCAGAATGGAGGGGTTTCCTGGATTGTGAGCCGCCAGAACTAAAACCAAGAAAGTCCCAGGCTAACTGGGATTGGCCACCCTAACTTAAAGATCATTGTGGAAGAAAAAAATAAAAAAGATTCATAGCAGTCCCATGCTGAGACCTGGTGGAATAGAGGGCAGTCCTCTAGCCTGTTATCCATGTCTTTCCTTTTCTCACTCCTGGCTCTGTCCTGCACCTCCTTTGGGAAGATAGATGTGGGGAAAGGGTCATTAAGTCTTGGAAGTGAGCTTGGATCATTCAGGCAAAGAATTCTGAGCCCTGGCATCAGAAGCACAGCCTGGAGCAGGGCAAGGATGCAGGCTATGAGAGGGCAAGTCCCCTTGACACATGGACAAGGGTGTGACCAGAGCAAGGCCCTATTAAAGCCTAGGGCCCAGGACAAGGGCTCCTCTTGCTTGGGACTAAGATGGTACTGATCAGGTCCATAGGAAAGCAATTCCACATTTAAATGAGACCCCCGAAGTCAACCTCAATTAATTCCTGATTCCCTGAGAATCTGGGTCCAGTGTGGCTCGATATTTTGTTTTTTCAAGAGAAGAAAGTATGAAATTTGTTGGGTACAAATTCAAATTCAAAGCAAATCAAACAAAATACCTTGTGTGAATCAATACAGTAAAGGCCAAATCCAATACCTTTACGGACCTGCCCTTGAACTTCCAGTCTGCAACTTCTTCCTGAGGAGCATCCTTTCCTCCGCATCCCAGCCTCAAGTCACTTCTCCCACTTCCTCAGTCTCTTTAGTTTCCTCCTGTTCTACAAATTTGATGACCAGACAGCCTGAGCTTCTGATTAATGAGTTCCTCCTGTTTGGAATGCCCTAACCTGGCCTCACCTTTATTTACTGACAATCACACTCATTCTTCAAAAGCAAGTGCAAACCCAACTCCTTCAAGATGTCTGCGCTATGACTCTTGAAATTCTGAACCTAGGGTTAGGAGAGCAGAGAATGAATCTTGGCTCTCCAATTTTACACAAGTCACAAGTGCTCTGAACCTCATATATAAAATGGGGCGCTCTTTTCCATTGACCTTGAAGAGCTACTTTTTGTGAAAATTAAATAAGATAATATATATTAAGACATTTAGTACAGTTTAGGCCATTCAAGCAGTGCTCAGCAAATGTTGATAGACTAGGAAAGTAAATTTGAATATCTGACTTATGCTTTAACCAGTAAAGTTTTTTTTTTTTAATAAAGTATCAGATGATAAATATTTTAAGTTTGTGGGCCATATGGTTTTTTTCATCCCTAGAGAATAAGTAAAAAAAAAAAAAATGGGCATGGCTGTGTTCCAATAAAACTTTATTTACAAAAATAGGCAGAGGGCCAGATTTGCCCCAACAGAGAAAGTTTTTGGCCCCTGCTTTATACTCACACCTTGGGGTGATGCTCTCTGGCTCTCCAAGCTGTTGTTACTACTCCTACTAATAGCTAATACTCTAATTCTGTGCATATTTACCAAACTGTGTCCAAAACACTTTTCAAGAGATTTAACCAACATCACTATTTTATATGTGAAGAAACTGAGGCATAAAAAAGTGTCAGCTGGACTTGAGAATCAGAACTCTATGTCATTGTGGAGCACCGGTACAGGCCTTGAGAAGCACCTGCACAGTCTCGAGTGTGTTTCTTCGTTGTTGGATAAATGTGCATTTGCAAAAGAGTTTAGGTCGCCCTTTCCCTCCTGAGCACTGGTGGTCATTATAACTACGAACATACACAACAGTAAATCTCCTCCGTTGACAACTGTGGGCAACAGGCACATGGTAGAGACCAGGGACCAATGTCCTCTCTTGAGTCCCTATCTGGCTAGTGAGTTCTGAGTTTGATGTTCTGTTTTCTTTCTTTAACTCTTCCTTTTTCTCTGCATATCCACAGGAATATGAAATCAATCATATATTGCAAAAGGAAAAAGGAAGTGATCTGACGTGATGTCTGATTGTCTCGTGATGCTCTGTCTGACCCTTCATAATGGTCTCTTTAGGTGAAGAGCTCTTGCTGGGCCCTGAACACTGCTGTACATCTCAGGGAACTGCCAAAGGATCAATGAAAGGAAAAGAGTGGTCGCAGTGCGGGGATGGCTAACAAAGCAGAGATGCCCATCTGCATGCTGGAGGTAGCTTGACCATATGCTCTGTCATCCAAACTGGAACACCACTGAGAGCTAGGCTGCAAAACGTGCAAACTGGGACACATGGCCGCCCAGGTCACAGATACCTTTCTAAGCTGCCACTGGTGGGCAATACTGCTCTGTTTTAGAGAGAAGAGCAACTGGCCTGGCCCTTCCCCTTCTGATCCATGATCCCTCCACATCATGAAACATTCATCCTATACCACGTGTTTGTACCATGCTAGACTTAACTAGAAAAAAATCAAAGCGGAACAGGCCTGGTCCCTGGGACTGTTTCCAAAGAGTTAAAAGTCTATAGTCCTTAAAAGTTAAAGCTGGCTCTTGTAACTTAATGTACTACAGTAAATTAATATAAGTATGATACTCTGTTTATAATGTAAGTTTTTCTCACTCAGGAGAGAGTAGGACATAGAAATGCCAGGCATTAGCCCCTAATGAGGCCAGTCTGTTTATACTTTTTCAAGAGAATCCAAATTCTTATTTTCGACTATGGAAACCATAAGTCTTGGTAAGTCAGGTGTTCTCCCACTGAATTTCAAACACAGGAAAATGGACATGGTTTCCACCGGGCTTGAAAAAACCCTGGGTTAGTTAGACAGGGAAGGTAAGACCTTGGAGCAAGGCAGTAATGGAGAATTTGCTGAGGGACTCCTCAGGGCCAGGCCAAAGCCACAGCAGATGGCTTTTACAGGCCAGGGATTTTAGGACCTTTTAGAAAAAACACCCCTCAGCTTGATATATTTCTTTTCTTTCATTTTTCCTTTTCTTTCCTTCCTTTCATTGTTTCCAGTTATAAAGACCCTTAATGCTGACATTCCCCAGAATGTCACCCAGTAATTGACTTGCCATCTAGTAAAATTACTCATTTTTAGATGTAAAAGTAGGGGCCAAAAGAGGAAAAAGGACCTCTTCTAAGTCACACAAAGAAGGGCATAACTAGGACAGAGTCTAGTCCATGGGTCCCTTCATGCTCAAAAACGCTGATTCTATAATATCATGTTTTGTTGTTTTCAAAACACATCTAAGAACTTAGAGTTCAGTGGTTTGGTTGATAAAGTAGTATTATGTTGTACATTTTACAAACAGAGTTGCTCAAACAAAGGCGAGAGAGAAATAAACATTCAGAAATCTATGCCTGATTGAGTCCTCTAGTTTCATTCTATTTTTCTCTTGACCTGATTTCTCTATTTTTTTTTTTTTTTGCCACATATTTTTCTATAAAATGCCTCAAACATTTTTCTTTTGTGAGGAGAAAGGGAAAACAGAAAGGAAAACCTTTAAAACATTCATAATAGAAGCCCTACTTGATCAGTATTCTTTTTATTGTATAGAAGAGGAAATTGAGTTTGGTGAATTGAAACCAATTGCCCAAGATTATCCAGCTGGCCAATAACGAACTTGGAATTTGACTTTGGTCTTGATTACAAAACCATTTTTTGTTGTTGTGGTTGTTGTTTGTTTGTTTACAGAGTTGACGCAAGGATTCCAGCCTGGACCTCTCCTTTGGATCATGTCTGCCTGCTACAGGCTATTCTGAGCTGTTGTTTCCAACACTAGCTGCCCATTAGAATCACCTGGAGCCATTTAATAAATGTCCCAGGCCTCACCAGTACCAGTTAAATCAGGATCTCTGGGGTGGGAAGTATAATTATATACATATAGATATTTTAGAGTCAAAAGGAAAGCTTATTAGAAAAGGGGTATGCTGCACAGACACAGTGCGGTCTTCTCTCAGAGGCAGAGTGAGAGGGACCTGCAATTATATTTTTAAGGAAATGTCCCTGATTCTAATGTACAACAAACAAGAAATGATGACCAGAGAGCTATAGCATGGTGCTTCCTGGGAGAATTCATGGGCTTTTGAGAATTTCAACTGATCCTACAGGTGGGAATACATCTCATGTAAAAAATAAGCTCATTCAATAAAAAACACAGAAGAGAAGAAAGAAGAGTGAAGAGTGATGGAGAAGAGAGAAGTTGAGATGTCCCTGAGTGGCTCTTTTTCCATTCAAGTCTGAGTATTCTCTAGAGCTGAGCCAGTTCTACAGCTTGCATTGACTAGCTTAGAAGGCATCCTGAAGCTGAAGGCAGGAGTGCTTTACAGTGGGGCCAGCTGCTGGGCCCATCAGTGTGCTCGGTTGTTTGTATATTACATCACTTCCCTATCTGGAAACTCAGTCTGATCATGTAATTTACTTTGCCCAAGTAAAGCAGAAGAAGCCCAATTAGACCTGGCCTCCATCAGTGAGAAACTGCTTATGCCAGAGACAGCTCTCACTGGAACAGATGTTACTTTTGTTCGTCTAAATGATGGAGATCTTTACTGGAGAGTTTAAGTTTGCTGCTGACTTATTCGATTCCTTCCTCACAAAAGGAACAGAGTGACAGGCACCTGGTGTAACAAAGAATTTGCAGTCACCCGACCTGGGTTTGAATTCGAGCTCTGCGTTTCTGCTCTTACTTCCTGTCGCTTTGAGCAAGTCACTTCGTCTATTTCACTCTAATCTTCAAAATGAGGGATCAGGGTTTTTAAAGGCATGCAGTGAGGCAGGGCAGTGTTACCCAAGTTTCAGGGGTAAATGAGCACGGCATTAAATGACACTGACTCACGTAGTGAGAAAGTTTTTGCCATTTTGATTCTCTTTCATTCCATCTGATTATATTAAAGAGATGGAGGTGTATTTTTCACATCTCTCTAACCCTGCTATTCCCTCCTTTAACAATGAGCTGGTCTCGGGCAATTGTATGTACTATTAGGCAACTGTATGCCCCTGTGAATTAATAATAATGCTGATTTATATTTATTTTGACAGTTACTTTTACAGCATGTGCTACCTAAGATAGGACTAGAAAGTTACTTTTTAAGTAAATTTCAGTCAAAAAATGAAATAATGGTCCACAGGTGGTATAAGCACAGGACAAAACGAATTAAGGTGATACCTAAGAGTCAAAGTTTAGGAAAAACTGAGTTAAGGCATGTGACAGAATTCTCACATTGAGTACAGTAAGGATGTAGTCAGAATTCAGAGAAAGAAGAAAGAACTAAACCTGTCCATGTACTCTGTTTTGAAATAAGCTCTTTAATAAACAAAATTTGCATCTGTGTTCTAAGAGTACAGACGATCACTGTACTGCAGAGTTGATTTCACCTTGAGGTTGTCCTTGGGCTGACCTAAGAACCTGGACCAAAAAGAGTAGGTACAATGCTCATGTTTCGATACTTGGTTTCATGTTTCATTTTCAGACTTGAAAATGAAAAAATAGTTGGGAAATATAATTATCATCTTAAATTTGATTAGCTTTTAGTTTACATTGAAAAAATAAAAAAACACTAGAAATACTGGTTTTAGATGAAACACCATGGTAAGAAAGGCTCCTATTTCATCAGTTCTTTGAATTGCCCAACTTCCTGCTGATTATTATTCTTAGTAAGATAGGAAGTGAACGTTAGAGAATATTATTATTCTCTGAACACATGACCTCAGGACAAAGATAAAAGACTAAAGATTTGGAGGAGAGAGAAGATCACATTTAAATTCATATGGGATTTGCCTCTTGTTATTTTTCCTAAGAAGAAATATGAAGCCCCGAAAACTATTCAACTGTTGACAACAAAGTTTTTGTTTATTTTTCTAGGAATAAAACTTTTGACCATGAAGGACATGATGCCACAAAGTTCTGAAAACATTACATTGTTCATTTAACCTAAGAAACGTAGAGTAGAATAATCTATACTCTATGAATTGTTGTAGGAAAATGGTTTTTTTCATCTTGAATTATAAGTGAGCTCCCCAGCCTGTGACAATCTATCATTATACAAGCCATGTGGGTTCTGTTAAAAAGCAAAAATTTCAGTCTCTGATGCTGGTTTTCTGCTTATGTTTAAAACGGAAAATGCTTCTGTCAGATTTAAATGCAACCCCAGTACAAAGCCTCATTCTCCTGAAGGCGTTCGGGAGACTTCATCTCTAGTTTTGGCTTCGCTGTTACCTTGGCATGGGTAAGTCTCATCTCCACTTGGACCCTTTTGACCCAGCCATAAAATGAGCGGATTATAGTAGATTAGGGGTAACACACTCAAATGGCAACAGAGGCCATGCAGGTGATAGAAACAAAGAAACCAGGCCAGGAATAAGATAACAGGAAGTGGTGGTGATGGTGAATAAAAGAACATGGCTCCTCCAAGGGGGACTGCCACCATCAGCTCCAGGCACTTGTCGGCCAGGAAATCAGGCCCGTGGTGCACAGGGCCTCTAAAATGTCAAGAGAAGTGGGAAATTCATATTTTAGAATGAGAATCCTCTTTATTTATTATTATTAACAATAAGTTTAAAATGATTTTAAGAACACTATACAGGCAAAGCTCATATAACTGTAAGCCAGTTTCAGCCTGTAAATAACCATTCTGTGATTTCTACACTATATGATGTCTTGAGATCTTGTAATCTTATAGCAAATTTATGCTTTTGTGTGTTGCCCATACAGTGGAGGATTTGACACTGAGGAAAACAGGAGAGGAGTTGGGCTGTTGGGGAGACAGTGTGTTCTACTGGTGGCTGCAGAAGGGTGAGACAGCCCGGATCAAAAAGTGCCTGGGAATGCTATCACGCACTATTGTTATTAGCTGTTTTAACATGAGTGATGATGATGATGATGATGATGATGATGATGATAGCAGCAATACCATCACAATGAAACCACTTTTGCTTATTCAGAGATGGACCTACCACTCCGAGACTTTTCAGAGTTGTTTTGGGCAACTTTGTTTATTCTTTTTTTGGTGAATAAGGAAGGGAAAACTGTCAAGCAGAACAGCAGGACTCCTAATGAACCAATAAGAGAACAACAGGTGATTTTAACCTCTGCTTCTCCTTAGGAAGGAAGTGCTGCAGAGAGACCTCCCATCCTCTAGAGGGCGGTGTTACTAAAGAGCATTTGCTGTAGTAGGTAAAGGTACAAAGATGGCTCCATTATCTAAATCTTTTTGTATCAAGCATCAGTTGCATCCCTAACACCAATTTTATGACATAGAGCCTTCTATGTAGAAGGAAATAAAGAGAGCTGGGCTCAAAACTTGTCTTCCCCACCTGCAATTTTTAGCTCTGCTGCACTGGCCAGGTACCAATTATTTCTGTAACTCCGTTTCCTCACGTATAAAGGAGAATAACAGCAACGTCTGTAAGGTTGATGTGCAGGAAATCCTGCCTATGCAGGGGAAATGCCTAATTCTATGTTGGTAGCGCTGAATTATGTTCCTGTCCAAAGTTATTTTCTCATCGAAATTCCTCCTGATACTGTTAGAATTCATCTGGTAGTCTTTTGCTTTCCATGATGGGAAATAAAACCTGGAATAGAATTATTAAGTTGAACTACACTGAACTGTCAACATTCAACATTATTTATCTACAAATGGCAATTTTACACGGCTCAATTTAAAACAAAAGCAGTCACCAACACAAGGGAGCTTTCCTTTAATATTGGTTCTGAAACACACCCGAATAGCCTATAATCGTTACATTTAGGAAAGGTAAGACCTTTGGGAGAGGGACCGACACTTTCTTATCATAAGCAAACTAACTACTTTCAGCTTACATAGTGCTTTGTGTAAATATCATTTCCTTTAACGCCACAGCAACATTGGAGATGGATGTAAGCACACAGCCTTTCATAGGCTACTAGATGTGTCACTGTTGGTATGCCCTAGAGTTGCTGGATGTGTAAGGTGCTCTCATGGTTCCAGCCCACATGTCCACACAATAAAGGCTATTTCAATGAATAAAAGAGAATAATTAAAGAAAGCCCTGCCTCTTGGTGTGTAGGATGAATCCGATAAAACCTAGCTCTGCAAACACTTGGACCAAATTCTTAGAAGCCTAGGGACCATCCAGTTCTGGTATCCCTAGCACTTCTGATGAAGACAAGATGTCTTTGAACTTCCTTAACTTTCTACCGGTTGAAACTCTTGTTAATTTCGGCCGGCAATTTGAGCAGTCTATAAGGCACCATTGAAATTTCAATCTTTAAAATTACCTTCCATGCATGAAGACATAAAAAAAAAAAAATCCACCACGGAACCCAAACAGATGAGACTTCCCCAATGATTTCATTTACTCCATATCCTCAAAGAGAACAACTTTCTGTAACATTTTTACAGTTGGTATTACATCTGCCCTTTGTTCTTTCCTTCATGCGATAACTTTTAAACTTTTTATTGTATGTACCAGGCTCCATTGAAGGCCAGGGGTCAGCAGGCTACAAGCCCAAAGGCCAAATCTGGCCCAAAGGCTGTGTTAGTGAATAAAGTTTATTGGAACATAGCCACACTCATTCATTTACATACAGTATATGGCTGCTTTCTGGCAGAGCTGAGGTAGTGTGACAGAAATCATCTGGCCCACAAAGCCCCACATGCGTACTTATCTGGCCATTCACAGAAGAAGTTTGCTGACTCTATTCTAGGTAAAAGAGAATACGATGATAAAGAAGAACAATGAAGTCCCCAGGTGTCTTCAGATGTGCCAGTTTAGAAGACCGCACTGGATGAATGCTTGCTACTTAACCTAAAGGGCAGCCTAAGTTTGACCCATGGGATCACAGTCAATGCCACTGCTGGGGGCTTGCGAGGAACAAGGAAAAGGGATGACAGGCGAGGAGACAAATGTGCGAGAGTGGGTAAGAGAGAGGAACTGTTGGGAGATTGGATTAGTGTGGAAACAGCTGGAACATGCAGGCCACAGGGATTCCCACTGAAGGACACTGAGACCTATGGAGGGGCCGGGTACCACACGTATCAGAATCACCTGGAGACATTAACAAAAATGCAGGTTACCGGGCCCCGGCCCAGGAATCGGAATCTGAGTTCTAGGGGTGTGACCAAGCTTCCACATCCTTAGCAGGTGACTCTGAAGCCCACTCCAGTTTGATTAGTTTAACTTCAGTGAGCAGCTGAAGGTACTCCCACCGCGGCCTGGCCTGAAGTCCGCTTGTGGCAGGTGAGAAGGGAAAGAATTGGGCCACAGACACGCAGAGGTCGATGCAGTGAAAAGGCAGTTTATTGTCTATTAATACTGTACAGAGGAACAGAGAGAAGCTACAAGTACAGCATCAGCTGTCACTGGCAGTGTTATTTCTGAAGTCAGTTTTTGTTTTGTTTTTCATCTGAAGGAAACAGAACAGTCAAAGTACACTTCAGGTTACAAAGTACAGCAGCTAGCCCAGCAAGTCTACTTCAGAGTAAGCACGACAGGCTCCCACCCCTCCCCCCGACCAACCACAAAATGGATATATTTACAGAGATGTCACTCACCCCAAGTGAGCTGCTAAAGCTGAAAATTCCATCGACAATCTACATTCACTGAAAAGCTGCATCACACACAACATTTTCTGGAACCCCTGTTTGACTTTAACTCTACTAAGTTAGGAGCTTGAGAGGAAGAAAGAACGTTCCAGAACCCCACAAAGAATAGAACTCTTTCCACTTGCGAGGATAGGATATCACAGAATTAGAGTTGGAGCTGCACACAGAGGAGTTCGGATCAGGCATTGCCAGGTGGCCTCTTTGTATGTAAAGACTTGCCATTGCAAAGCCAAGGGACAGGATGACTCCCTGTCTACCTCATCTAGAAACTGAGAGGTTCCCATACTAATAAGAAACTAGAGTAAATTGGCGCTCCCTTAGCACCTTCGGGCAGTTGCATAGTTCTTTCATTTTTGGAAATTGTCTCCATGATGCTAATGCTCATAGTGGGGCCCGGGTCAGGCCTGTTGGAGGGATTCTGGTGATGAAGGAATTAAAGTGATTTGTATGAGAATCAGAGGGATTATTTTTCTTGAAGTGGAGAGAGTGTTTATATGACCTTGCCTTGTTCAAAAAAGGATCTTGGCCTTTCAGGGTAGTAAAAATAAGGCCCATCCTGGGAAAGGATGGATGGCTGTCCGGGAAGAGAGTCTAATGGGAGAGGTGAGCAGACTCCGAGGTTCGCCCTGTTCTGTCAGTCAGACAGAGGAACAGGTGTGAGTGAAGGTCTTCATGAAACTGAGTGACTGCAATGAGAACTCAGGAATTTGGCAGAAAATTGGGGGGGGGGGGGCGGGAGGGGGAAACCCAAGAACATTAGAAATTCAGAATCTCTTTTATGGATGGATAAAGACAATTCTTTCCTGTCTCTCCTTAACTCTGAAAATGTGATACATGCAGTCTCATTCGTTGTTAATTACAAGGTAAATAATACCTAGTTTTATATTGTTGGTTTATACGTTTATGCATAGACTAGATGGCCAGAGACTTCTGACTCACCATTTCATATATGTTTCTCAAATGCAACATAGTGAGTGGTCCCTTAACTTCAAATGTAGCAATTATTACCTAAATATGTGAGAGAGCTGGACTTCGATAAGTGCTGGACTTGGCTTACATTTGAAATAGCTATCTCCTTCCAAAAGATCATTATATATTATTAAAGGTGTGGCCCAGAGAGCTCGCAAGCCACATAACATAGTTTCTCTAATGACAGCTATCGAAAGCTTGATCTTAACAACCTAGGTCTGTTTGAAAACACTGGATTCCCGCCGTGGTAGTGCAAGGGCAGGTCACAGAGCTTTGTTCACGCCCCCTAAGGTCTGGGCTAGTGCTATAGAACTCATCAGAAAGTTATGTTAATGGAATGGAGAAAGAACTCAGTCAATGAAGGGTGTTTTCAAACTCAAGTTTCATAATGCATATAGATTTCATTATAAAAATAGTTTTCCTTAAAAAAATACATAAATGTAAAATATTCCATTTCTATAGCCACTCCTTACTCCCGTCCATATCATGCTACTTGTCTTAGACTCTAATGAATGGGCACACCCATCACTTACGACTCAATCACACCACCATCTGAGTCCATCTCGCTTGCTTTTTCAAGCTATGCCAATTTGTGCTTAAAAACTAAACTCCTGATAGGGGGTCTGCAAGTTCTCTTCCCTCACTTTGGGAAGGACCGCAGGAGGACAGGTGGCCACCCCAGGAATGTCAGAGTGTGACACCTCAGGCTTAGATGAGAACACCGAACATCTGGTCGACAGACGGACAGAGGCAACGCCCAAGCTATGCCCACTTGATCCCCCTGGGCCAGATCTGCAAGATTCTACCTCAAGGCTCCTATGATGAAATTCACAGCTCTGAAGAGGGCTGGGTAGGGGTGGGGAAGAGAATGTTGTGTTAATTCAGCTTTGGAAAAACAATCCGTGTTTTTTTTTTTTTTTTTAAAAAGGACAGAAAAGGAGAACATAAACAGCGACGCTAAGGCAAACTTTCAAATGGCACATGAGAACGCTTTTTTTTTTTTTGTCATTCATTTTGTTAACATCACAAGGCAGTTACATTCTGTAAACATATATACCATACAGTACAGTAACCATAGGAAAATAAAAAGAAAGCCACCCTGTAATTCTTTTCTTTCACTCCAGAAGGACTGCCTCAAGTTTAGGGAGGATTTTATGGTTCATGAGATAGTTACTTTTTTTTTTTTTTTTAATAAAAATGCTGTGACTTGCAAAAAAGAGCCCCAGGTGACTAGTAAGAGGAGAATATGGGGAGAAGATGACCATTTACAACTCAACCTACAGAAACTTAGAAAATAGTCACAAAATATAAAAAGTCATTAATTTCAGGAAACATGTTGTTTTCCCACTTTGTAAAAGAGAGCATTGAAAAAAAATTTTTTTTTTTTTTTTTACCAAAGTTAAGGCTGTCCAGATCTTAGATGTAGAAAGTCTGTGGTCCCTAAAATTACATACTATATTTTCACATTGAAAGCAGGTTTTTGTGTTTTTTTTTTTTTGCACTACAGTTCTGACCTTCTTATGTTAGACTGGAGTGGAGGGGAAAAGCAGAGGTTGATTTAAGTCATATAAAAATTAAGGGGGGTGGGGCAAGGCTGGCCTAGGGATTCCCCAGTGAAATTGCCCTTTGAAACTTTCAGGATATAATCTTTATTCTATCCTTTTCTACATTCAAATAATAAGTATTTAGGTTTTTGTAAGAATGGAAATTTCATTATGGAGTTTGCTGAAATTATGAAGATACAGACACATTACATTGTGCTGCTCAAAAAAGACCGACGTTTCTTTTTCCCTAGAGGAGCTTCTAAAAGATTGCATATTTACAAAGTTTCTGAAACTTATGTCTTAACTATGCTGAGAATTTGTGGTTCCAATAGCAAACATGCATGTTGCAAAAATATAACATAAAACTGCTCGCCCTGGAATCTATTGTCCATGAAGTAACATTGTGAGAGGTGAGAATATCCCCACGAGGAATGGGAGCCTTTGGTGAGTTAAATTCCACGGGGTGGAATGGGGATGGGGAAAGGTCCAGTGACAAACAGAGACAGCTGAGTTTCTAGATATAAGTAAGCACAACAACGAAAAAGTTCTCTGTGCATGTTTTGTCTGTGTTCATCTGTTTTAAAGTGACAGGGTTAATGCTTTTTAAAAAGGACGACTGGTTTAGTGGTTGAAGTTTTGCCTCTATACCGTATCCCCTCCCTCCTCTTTTGCTATCGGAATTAAATACATCGTCTTTGTCAAGGGTGTTCTGTGGTCCCTTGAAATGAAATTCTACAGAAGTGAAGAGAAATAAGCTGTTTCCACACTTGGTTGGCCTCAACGTTTTGCTCCAGAGAAACTCTCTCTCTCGGAGCAGAGGCGGGGGGCGGGGGTGGAGTGGATGTATATATACCCTTTTATAAAAACTTGACCCTAACCAAAATAAAATACTCTACTTGCATGTAGGAAAAACACATTTATCACCAGGATGCAAGATGGAATCGGTGGGAATCTGAAGCAGATACATGTCTGTTAACATATCAGAAAGGAGTCAAATCGAATGAACTCAAATTTGTTTGAGTTTCCTGAAAGTCTTTGAATGACTGGAGGTTGCTCAAGAGACTGAAAGAAACTGTGTTTGAGGTTTGTTCAGAAGGGAATTTCCTAGCCCATTTCCTCTACTCCCAATATTAAGTGACATTACTGAACATTGTCAAATCACTTCTAGAGCCAACTAATTTTTGGTTTTATAAGGAATTAATATACTTATGGGTAAAAGAGGTACAGGTAAAAAAAAAAAAAACCAACTCCCCTTAGTTTGTCCAATTACACATCAAAAAAAAAAAAAAAAGGATATACAAGTCACTAAGATTTTTCAGAATATGTAAGATTAAACTTTATCGTTTTAACCATTAAAGGATCTTTAATTCAATGCCACTGAAAATCTATTTATAAACAAATGAAATTTTCCTTCTCTCCCTTTCTTCTCTTTCTATTTAAAAGGGAACTAATTATATGATTTTAAAAGAAAGTCCAACTAATCATTAGCTCAAAAAAGACCATGGTTTTGCAGCTTCATTATTGATTCTCTAATTAGTCTGGTTATGTAAGTCAATACCCTGTATTTCTGAAGGGCGTGACGCCATATATAATAAAGTTTTTACACAGGGAATGCCAATGACAGCAGGAAGGCAGAATGTTCACAATCACAGCTCTGTTGATATTTTCATTATGAAGGATAGTTTCTTGTCGCTAGGTGGGATTATAGGTCTCATCACATAAAAGTACTGGCTGAGCCTGAATCCCCCATTATAAGAGAAAAATGATGCAAAATATGCAAATCTATATGCCATATTCAAACACACCTGCATTTACTGTGGCCACAAATCATTTTGATAAGGTAACACATCTTACTCTAAATACCATTAAAAGATAGGCTTTAATAGTAAAAGTATAGAGAGAACTAATTCATATAATTTGCTAACCCCCTATAATAAGAATTGGTGATGAGAGTGCAGATTATCATGGGTCTTTTAAATCTAACATGCACTGTTGTAGTGAGAGGTGCAGATCATTTTCTTCATGAGAAACTAGTTCACTTATGGAGGGAAGGGAGGGTCACGTCAGGGAATTGTCTGTCCTAGAAGACGCTGATTCTTTTTATCACACAGCAAGCTCAAGGGTCCTAAGTTCTATCATTCCACTCACTCACTGTGCTTTTAAAAACTCATATTGAATAGTTTCAATACCCAAGTAAATAAAGAAAAGATAAGCTATGGCAAACTTTTAGAGTTTTCTTTCTTAAATAAATTATTAGGATAACAGATTGTCCAAAACATTTTTTCTATGTTAAATGGGTTTCTCTGGCATGTCATTTTATTTGACATTTTAATGATGGTGAGATTTATAGGCAGCAAAACCAGATGTTATTTCTAGATAATAGAGCAGGTTTATTCAATTGCAGCTACTTTAGTGAACCTGAGATTTAGAGATAATTCCCTCAACTACTCAAAATGAAGTCATGGATGGAATCATCTTAGAAAGCAGAACTTAGCTCCTTTATTTTTCCCTTCTTTAACTTTTTTTGTTTGGATATTGGTGATAAAATGACTCACTTTGTGCTCATTAAAATACAATTACTTGAGAAATATGAACTTTGCACAGTAAAAAAATTTTCCTCTCCAACTGGAATACATAAAATGTCAAGCCAAGAAATTAAAAATAATAATAGATTTGGCACTATGAAAGCTATTTAGGGCAAATTTATTGGTTCTGTAATGAAATTTTCTCAAGACATTTTTTTTTCTCATCTACTTTCCATAGAAGTTAGACTTAATATAGTATGTCTTATCATTTGTTTTTTGAAACTATGTTCTATGGAACACAGATACTATTCTGAATTATCTGCAACAATGCTATGAACATTTGAGCAAATAGAGATATATCTGTTATTAAAATCAGTTATAATGTTACATCTTTATTTTATTAAGTATTATTTTATTAAGTTACTTCCCTTTGGTTTTACTATACATGTGGCTGTTTGCTTTGGGGAAGAGCTAAGAATTTATTTCAAGAATTGTTCACTGTGTTTTAGATAGAAACTATTCTTTGATGTTCTGAAATCTCCAGAAGTTTAAGAAACACACTCTAAGAAACTCAGCTATGTGCCACTCAATCGGTATTTGTGGAACAAATTTAAGTACTTCACATTAAGAGGACAGGTCTTTCTTAATCTTTACAATTTTTTTTTTTTTTGTTTTTTTACATCTTGAAATTTATTTTGAGGGTGGATAAACCTACATGCTAACATTATGTGAAACCTCCTCTTTCTCATGGGAGCAGAAAGAAAAGAGTCCAGAAATAAGGCTCCGTCATCGACTAGGCAGGTGAGATGAACAGGTAAATTCAGTTACAGCACCATCTACAATGAAGTGGGAGCATCGCAACAACCACTGTAGGTCGGAAAGACTGTTCTGGAAATATGGTCACTGCAGAGATACTCCTCAAAATAACTCCTTCATTGAAAATAGATTAACATGGTCAGAAAACATCCATGAAAAAGAAAACAATATAAAAATTTACATTTTTTTTTTTTTTTGGAGAGAATAGAAGCAAGGCTCATGGATTTGCCTACGTTTGGCGATCACTACTGATGCTTAAAACAATGTTTGTTTCATGTCCTTAGAAAATTAAAAAATGGTGCTTCTTATATAAAGGGTCCATCAGTTAAGCCATGAAAGAGAGACAGCTGCTGACAGGCAGGTCATGGAATCAGTCCCTACATTTCAGCTGTGACAAGCACTGGGTTCTTTTCTTTTACATGAACTTCATTTCAGTTTTAACAGAAGGAAAGCCATAGATGCACAATACTGTAATCTGGAAGCTTGTGTAAGGCAGCAAAAAGCATCACCCTAGATTGGACAGACTAAGTAAGATCCACTTTTGGCTACACTAGCAACCAGCTAGAGCCAACAGCATTTTGCCACACAAGATATAAAAGCAAAGATCCACAGCAAAGGAGGCCAAGTGAGAAGTCAGCGACGTGGCGATGGGTGACTATAGGATAGGAACACGCTACAGAACAAAACCCTCGGGGCCACTGGGTTCAATTCCGGTCAAGTGAATTAAGGCTACTATATAACTCGCTGATGTGAAGAGTCCATTCCAATCGAGCAGTAAGGAATTGATTCACTCTTGAAGACACAAGGAAAGGTTTAGAGGAAAAGCAGGTTCTTGGAAAGAATGAGGCACACACATGCACGTCGTCTCTCAGGTGAGGAAACTGGAGAAAAATGAAAGGGTTAAAAAATAAGAGAGATCAAAGCAATCCAACTGCAAGGCAAGGCAGGTATTTGCTTCCAGTTCACAGTATTGCAGTTAGTGGTACAGTGAGGTCTACGTAAGTGGTGGAGAGCACAGAGGCTGCCCAGAAGAAAAGAGAAGAAAGAAGTGGTCACATGACAACACAGCATTGACAGCGCTTTTTCTTTTGGGTACCTGGGGCTGGCTCTGTGGCCAGGCTCTCTTCCTTCCCTTCTGGGGACGAGGGTTCTGTGGTGTCTGAGACTGGCCTCCCAGACACAAGCTCGGCTGCATTCCCATCAATAGTGGACACATCCGTCACCGTCTTCTCCCTCAATGACTTCTCATCATCTTCGTCAATGAGGACCAATTCGGCCTTGATGGTTTCATCATAGCCTAGCACCTTTTTAGTCTCCTCTTCATCCTCGATATTTTGGTAGCCCATGAAAATCATGGTGACTGGCTGATCCAAGTTTGCCTCCGGGCCTCCAGAGCTGGGAGCTTGGACCTTCTGCCCTGGGTTCCCGGAAGAATGATCTTTCCTAGACTTATGTACCATTTCTAACTTGGCCTCTTTGCAGAGCATGTGTTCCTTAGGGTGGCCGAGGCTCCCATCTGCAGTCACAATCCTTTCTGACACGTGCCCTCCTCTTAAGCTTGATTGTCCAGCCTTCTGAATAAGCTCTTCTACATCCTTGGAGCTTAATTTGTGCACTCCGTTTTCTACTATGGTGCCTCCCGAGTGCACCTCATACACTACTTTGGTACCATCATCATAGACTTTGACTCCTCTCTGATGGACCCCCTCTGGGCCAATGGTGGATGCAGAGAGAATCTTGGTCTCTCCTGTTTGTTTGTCTTTCTCCACATTAATTTCCATGGCGTACACAGCTTGAATGAAAACAAGAGAAAGGAAGTGCATGTTACAACAAAAAAAGCCAGTGAATGGTTAATTGCCAAACAGACAAAAAAAAAGGTTTTGTGCCCTTTCTAGTCTAACTGCCAAGCATCTTGAGTGTTAGAATAGGTGCACATCGTGGACAGAGGTGGTTATATATGTGTTTTAACAGAGCAGCTTAATGCGCTTGGAAGACAGATGTATAGAGTTCCATAGCTCATTGACACTTACACTTCTAAGGAAGATCGGCTACAATAAGGCCAGAAGTGACTATTTAGATCCAGTACGTAAATCTCAGAGAGGCTGGCGACATGCAAGTTTACCTTGATTGACAGCTTACCCTTGGCTTATAGACAATTTTAATGCTCTTGGTTAAGATGTCTCCTAGTTCCAAAATCATAAATCTTTTTTTTTAACCCTTTCACCAAGTGTTCTACTGTTTTTCCTACAATGCTCTGTACTGTTAATAGAGAATATCCAAAGGTTTTTGCAGGTGGGACGTGGCTATCCTCCATTGTATTATAAATATGATATTTACAAAACTAAAAAGCTACAAAACTGGCCAGATGACATGCTCTGTAAGCACTTCTGCCATTAGCTATGTTTCTAAAACAAGAACTAGAAAAAGAACAAGATAGAGGTCATGTCATCCCAAGACACTGAGATTTGAAAATGAGGACCACAGGAGGTCTCTTTCTTCTTCCATGCACACAGTGCCTTGTCCTCGCGATCTGCCCCACACTATCTTTCTCACCTGTCACCTCCCTTCTGTCACTAGTCAATCTGAGACGCTATTTCATCTTCCCTAGATTATTGCTTCCTACCTGGTCTTCCCACTCCAGTTTCGCCTTCTCCAACTCAGCCCAAATCCCGCTGCCATTCTGGGGTTTCTAAGGATCAACTCTCTTTCCTATTCTATAGCCTCATGTGACACTTCATCCGTTCAAATCTGTGAGCTCAGAGGCTCCCTGTGAGGCACACATTCTGGATGGGAAGAAACTGGGCATTAGCCTTGTTGAGCCAACTCTCCCCAGGCACCCTTTCCTTAGATGACTCATGGATACATCAACCTCTGCAGCTTCATAACTAAGTCCATCTTCTCTCAAAACTCCCCCAGAGACTTGGTGGTAAATAATACCAATACCACCTAGTCTCTCAAGCGAGAAGCCTGAGAATCAACCTTGTCTTGTCCTTGTCTTCCTAATTCCCCATAGCCAAACAATTGCTGAGAATAACAAATTCTCTTTTAGATCTATTCCCCTGCATCTCCTCACCACCACCTATATGACCACTGCCCTAGGACAGACCCTCCTCTGCTCTCTGCACAACACCCCTGTTTCCCTTTTTACCTATCACTTGTCTCTCCTCATGGCCAGAGGGCCAAAGGTTGCCTGAGGCTCATTTTTGTGTGACTAGAGAAGCAATAAATGGTTTTTACAATTTTAAAAGATTGTAAAAAGGAAAAAAAGGAAGGAAGGAAGGAAGGAAGGAAGGAAGGAAAAAAGGAAGGAAGGAAGGGAAGAGAAGAAGAAGAGAAAAGGAAAAAGAAAAAAATTAAGGAATATGTGATAGGGACCATACATGATACACAAAGTATAAACTATTTACTATCTGGCCATTTACTGGAAAAAGTCTGCTGACCCCTGCTAGCCTATGCTCCATCCTGCCCACAGAGGTACCTTAATCACAAACCCTCTTTTGATTCCTGTGTCTGTATAGGATAAACACCAAACTCCTTAGCTTGGCCTATAATTCCCTTCAGAATGTGTCTGCAACCTTCCTTTCTAGATTTGTCTTGCAGCCTCTCTCATTCCCCATACAGTCCGGCCATAACAAACTTCTCACCATTCCCAAGACACTCCACATCCTGCCATGACTGCTGTCACTCTACCTAGACTGTCTTTCACCCTGTCCCCACTGGCAGTCTCCTGGAGTCCTATGTCACATCTCTGTGATCACTGCCTTTGAGCCCTTACCTCTTTCTGAATAACTACAAGTTCGCCAACTGTGTTAATAAGATCCAAACTACCTTTTCAATCGCATGTTCTATCGCTCCCTCTCCCACCAAATAACGCCGTACCACACCTAAACATTTCCTGCTTTTGTTAAGATTCCTTTCACTTGAAATGTCCTTCTTTTGAGTTTCTACACACCCAAATGTGACTCATCCATCGATGTCCACCCAGGTCAACTGACCCCTCTTCCCTAAGCTTTCTTTGTTTATCCTACATCTAAGTCTTCTCCCTCTTCTTAAGATTCTCTGAACACATGTTCTAAACCTCTCTGAAGGCGCTTAACACTTTCCAATCAGTAGTACAATTATTTGTGGGAATGTTTTATAGATTTTCGAAATCTTCGAAGACTAGTTTTTTTTTGTCTGACATCTTTCTATGATGCCCCCTCCCTGCCGGCACCTACCTTAGAGCCTCCTGTACAGAAAGTACCTGATGTACACACCTGTGAAACAAATGCTACTAACCGAAAAGTCTAATTGGTTGTCTTACTCTAGTCACAGATACTTTGTACAATATGACACCAAGGAAAAGGTATACACAGTAATTAATGTTTGAACTGGTTTAAAAAAAGAAAACAGCAATGATATTGTTCCATCTGCTTGTATAATAAGATACAATCTGCTCATGATTAAGACTTAACTAAAAAAGACTAAAGCAAAATCCAATGCTTGATTTTCCTCATCTCCATTTTGAAAGTTTCACTGTTCAGCACAAAGCTCTTGAGTTTCCTTAAGCGACAAAATAGGAAGCCAACCAATATTTGTCATAGAGGTACATGGGCTCACACAATGATGGTGATATGAAGAGATGTATTTGTCCCAGTAATGTCCTGATTTTCCACAAAATGTGTCATCGGAAAAATAGAACAGGCATTTAAAACTCTGAATGGACTCCAAAAGCAGGTAATATTTAAATATTACATTTACATTAAAAAACACATCTTTGGGTTAAAATCCTATATCCTATCACTATTAACATACCCATGGGACAAATTTATGAATAAGGAAGGTAATAATAATTATCGATTGTACGTACAATATTTAATCATCTCCCAAACATCCAGTAATATGTGAACAAAATGACACCTTTACCTGCAAATCCATACAAAGTATGGACTAACATATTTCTATTTTTATATCCATATATGATAGGATAAAAATTATTAACATGGGTATTTTAGAGCTGTCCCTCTCCCTCCACTCATCAATGAAAATGAAGTCATTGTTAATCCAATTTTCTCTTCACCACCCCAACCCCCAACCCCACTTTGCCTTTGTCTGTTCTAGAATCAGAGACTGGACAGAAAGAAGAGATGAGGATACAGTCTTTGCTAGAAGGGTTAAGTAGATCCACACAATAAGGAGTTGAGATAGACGGAGTTTAGTGGAGGAGAGAATAAAACGTGTGTGGGATGTAAATAGAAAGGGACCATTTCGCGGTGGTGGATGATGCTTTAAAGAGAGTGATATGTGGAGGAAAGAAAAGGAAATATGAGAAGTGCTTCTGGGTCGAAATATGCATTGGATTCCTTTTAATATCCTTCCAGAAAAATAGGTAAAGAACAGAGTTCTTTTTTATTTTACTATTTATTTATTTTGGCCTGTGATTTTAAACTGTATTTCGTGACAAGGCTCTGGATCGGAACCACAGGTAGCATGGTTTCATTAGGGTTACACGTTAATATGTATATTGACACGTTATACACTGTTCTTCCGATATTTCTAGAATATGAGGGTAGAACATTTTAAAGCATTTTAAAACAAACCTAGATATATTTTATGTCATAAAATACAGCATCCACCTGTATTTTTACCTCCAGCTAAAACGAGGCATCAAAGGAAACACATTTTTAGCAGGTTTCTTCAGGCTTGGTCTCACACTCCTCGTGAGCATTCGCTCCCTTCTCCACTAAGAAGTACATAGGTGAACACTTTGAGAAGCTCTGGCTTAGCACGAAGGCAATATTTAGACTTCATGGATACACATGTGAGAAGGTTACTAGACATTCAGAAAACCATACAGAAGGCATGGACGTTTATCTTAAATGTGTTGTTTATGAATAAGCATTTATATTTTGCTCTAGTTCTCGGCCAATGATATTCCAACTGTGAACAAGGGTGAATATGAACCAGTAGGAAAATAAGACTTACACTTTAAAGTCAGCATTTTGGTCTTGATGCATGTGCGCAATTGTAAAAACTCTTCTGCTTTTTACTGCTGCCAAGGAGTGTATACCAAGGGGTGTACACCTCTCGCTCGCATCATGCCCTCGCTTCCACCCGCAAAGAATACTCTCTAACCCGCCCTTTCTCCTTTAAGCTTCCCCATGTCACAGAAACACTACAATTTGTATAGTGATGAGAGAGTCCTATGCTCATTTTATTGAAAAAACAAAAACAAAAAAAAAAAAACGGGGAGGGGTTGCTGCTTGGGAGAGAAGGTTTTCTGGGGATCCCCTGATGTAGATTTTGGAAGAGCCCCACTGATACAAAGAGAAGTATTTGAAGAAAAACTCTCTTAAATTTCCTGGAGGAAGGATCTGGAGACGGAAAAAAGAGAGGAGACAGTCGGATGGAGGTTCCAGTGGTAGAGCAACTGAAGTGTGAAAGTACGTTTTGTAAAATGAAGTATTTAATTACTGATTGCCGAACATGACATACTGATGACAGTAAGGTTGGGGTACATACAGAATTTCTGGCTATTCTTTCCTAAGTGTAACCCTATAAGACAGGGAAGTACTATGTTCATTTTGTTCATGAAGAATAAGAATCAAAGTGGTCCTTTTCTGCAAAGGACAGGAATGAATGACCGATGAGGTGCTTTGACTTCAGGCCTCTGTGTTTGGTTTACTAGGTCCTTGCTCCCCCACAGTGCTCTCATCGATAAGAGAACCACTTTGAAGAGGCAGAGACACTGTAATGGGGGTGGTCATCCCACTCTTGGGGTTCTGAGAAGAGCCAGGTGTGGGCAAGAGTGGCAGGCTCCTGGGGAAGACCCCTGCCAGAAGCCAGGGTGAGGGTGAGGGGAGAAGCTGCTGTGCCCTGACACACTGCGGAGCCTGGAGAGATGGGTCTGAGGAGCAGAGAAAGCTTGATTCAGGTTCAAGCTTATTCCCCTGGCTCTACCACTTCTCTGTTCCCTGTTCCCTTAGCTTTTGCAAAATGAGAGCAGCTCTAAGGGCTACAAGGAGCCCAGGGGAGAGAAAACAAGAGCACTAGACACAGGTAAGGGGAAGGGGGACTAAGTGACATGATTTCATACCAGAATTAAGTAAGAGCACAAAAAACAAGACACTGTTCCGTGTTCTGTGAGGATGGAAAATTCAATGATTGTTAAATCCTTTGACTCAGCCTTCTTCCAGCTCACTGCCTTTGACTCACTGTGATCAGTAAAAGGGTCCATATGTATAAACGTATCAAATGACACTCCCACTGTCATTAGTCAGTAAGATGGGAGGTGTCGGGAGGAGAGAGAAAGACAATGGATCTATCCAGATGACACCCCATCTTTGGGTCTCACTATTCCCGTTTGTATAATGAAAGGGTACCCGGATTTGATATTCTATGGTGCCGTGAACACCATGTGTGACTTGCGTGTCAGTGATATGTAAAGTACAATAGGAGGGCAGCAGACAGTCAGATCATGACCATCACCCAGAAGTGAGGTTGTCCCAATATAATGAATATTCGGTAGCTGGCTTCACTTCTGGAATGTGGAAGAGAAGCTGATTGAAGGAACATACATATGCACGGTCTTGTCCCTTTGGGCACATGATTATGTGTGTGTATGTACATATGTGTTTACACCTTCTCTTAAGGTTGGAAATGTAAAATTGACTACAGTGATATCAATAATAATAAAAATTAGAAAATTAATTTAGAGGGCAATCTCTAACTTCAAAAAACCAGTAATCGAAATTTTCTTTGGATAATTATTTATATATCTGGGACACTTCAGTATTTATAAAAATAAGTCATCAAATAGGTGATATGGATGGATAACAAAAGCAAAAAGTCAGTTTCTCATATCTGATTCCATCTTTTTTGGTCAAGAAGGACAGTTTTCATTCTAAAAATTGCCAGAAAGACTATTGCTAAGAGGCAAGTAAAACCCAGTGGGTAGAGAAGATTGGAAAATAATAAAGCACCCAGGGATATAGATGCTCTCAGTGCTCAGGCCCAGGGCGCTGGTTCCCTTGTTGATGAATCTGTCTCAAGGATTTTGCATACCAGGAAAGGTGCTGGAGGCAGACACCCAAGGTTCTGATTTTCAAAGCTGAGAAGGAGGGAAGTCCATAAACTACACAGAAGTAAGCTTAACACCATGGCTGGAAATTTTAAAGTTAATTTTCAAAGAGCAGAGACCACCACGAGCCAGCACGGGTTCATCAGGCAGAGGCCATCGAGGTTGATCTCATTTTCACTTTTTTCAAGGTCTCTAGACAGATTGGGCAACTGCCACAGAGATATAGAACATCTGGATCATCATCAAGTCCCTTATATTTCTGTGGACAAGACAGAAACGTGTGCCTTGGATGTTAGAACATTGCTGGAACTTGTCACTTATTGAATAATTCTGCCACACAGGTGCCGAGTTAGGGTTCCCAAGGGCCCGGAGACCCTTGTGTGTGATGGGCCTCTGACTTTGGTTCCACTATGCAACACTTTTATCAGTGAAGTGACGAAGAATAATGAAGGCTTGCTTTTCAGATCTGAGGTGGTACTTAACTGAGAAGAAAAGTGAGGCCGTGAGGTACCACGATCGCAAGCTATAATGATGCCGACAATAAAGAGAGTTTCCTACTTTCAAAACTGCTAAAACCCTTTATTCGAATGAAATCTGACACAGAACTACAATATGCAAATGCCAGCGTGGAGGAGCTGCTGTGTTTGAAGCGGGAGAGAACGGCCTTACATCACTGCCTTCTCGCCTTCCGCTGAGGCTCCTCAGTGACCCCAAGGGACCCCCCCCCACATCCACAAGGCACGATCTAACAAGAAGGAATTTAACAGTCATATAAAATCTACGAAGGGCGGAAAGGTGCACAGCTCGTCCTTATTTTTGCCTTTCGTGATTAAGAAGTAAAGAATTTTGTAGGTTCTTCTGCATGTGGGCAGGTGAGGCAGCGTGTACACCACTGAGGGGGACGAACTGCACGTTCCAGCGGAAGTAATTCTGGAACAGTGACTTCACCAGATAAAGGAAACGAGGTTGAGCAGGGGCACGTGTTAAATGACTTTGCATCTTCGCCTTAGAACCTGAAGCTGAAAGGCCGAGATGCCAACCAAGCGAGTCGAATGGTCTGCAGTGTCACACATGCTCTGTGGCATGATCGGCCCCTCCCAGAGTGTGCTGGCCAGCTCTGCGCACCTCGGGGAGACTTGAGACAAAGCGGGCTGTGTTCAGAGAAGAGGGACAGAGATGGAGGAGGGTGTCTCAAAGCGAGCTCATCATCTTGCGACCCACTGAAGAGATGGGGCTATGGGACTTAAGGGGATGTAAGTGAGGATATGGGGAAGACAGGAAATGACAATCATTTTCAAATACTTAAAGGGAAATCAGAACTTAGGTTGGTTCAGAGTGGCTGTGGGGGCAGGATAATGAGCAATGAGGGGGAAGAAGAAGGCAGACGAATGGTAGCTCCATCGGAGAAAGAACTTTCCAGCATTCAAAAACAGCTATAGACAGAATAGAGGAAGACTAAGCTCCATTCACAGAGGTGTGTGACCGTGGTTTGAGGATCTCTTCACAGAGCTGCTATACCCTGGCTTCCATGATTGAAGAAGGGATTGGAATAGACGCCTCCTAATTCTGAAAAGCAATGATTCTAAACACATTCCCATTAATACAGAATCCTAAGCCACCCACACTCCAAACAACCAGATGATTTGTCATAATACTAAGCAATGACAGGTGACATTTTATAAAAATAGTGCTAAGGCTGTGCAAATCTCCAAAAGGACCTTCCTAAAGCAGTATGGATGACAACTAGGAAAATTTTAGTGGTGAGTGTCATTATCTGGTACGCTATCCGTGCTCTGTGTAGTCTCTATTCACCACAATTGATAATGAAGCTAAACACTCTATTCCAAAGCCAGTCTTGGACAAAGGAGTAAACCACATCAAATGTGATTCCTTCCACAACTCGGCTTATATGTATTTCTATGGCAGATGCATTTATACAGCTTAGCTCTTTAATAAACAAAAGTACATGTAAACTTATTTTCTAAAAGATTCTGATTATATAATTCTTGTAAAAAAATGCGTTTCCTCTTTGGATCATTATGTTTTTGCAGTGCCTCTAAATACAAAGGATGCTAGGTTGTGATGATATGTGTGTTCCCACTTACATAGCATCATAATCACATTAACGTACTACTCCTGAATTTAACACTCCTCGACTACCAACGCTGTGCAAATCCTTTTTATATTTCATCGAAGTTAATTCTCATGCACTGTCCCGACCCACCGTATATGAGCTGATCCGTTAGTTGGATCATGTTGCCTGTTCCGGGAGGTACAGGAGCATGTGGAGAGGGGCTGGAAAGCTTTTTACCCATGAGTTGGAAACCAGCAGCACACAAGTCCCTAATAACAAGGCGGAAAGTGTGTGAACAGTTAGGACCTGAGCTGATCTCCGAAATGCACCTTGGAGCATTTTAAAGAGTCCGCAGCATAAGTCACTGCCACCGATTCCCTTGTAGCCCAACTGAGGGCTGGAGTTCTGGTTTATTCGTCCTGTAAGTATCCAGGGAAATGTGGAGCTGGCCTGGGTTTGACCAGACGTCACTCACAGATCCACCCTACAGATCCACCCAACTCTTGAAATCTGTGTGTCTGCACGTAACGTAATATGCTAAGATATTTGCAGACAAACCCAATATTTAAATTGAATCAGCGCACATAACAAATACGTCAATATTTATTTGCCATTTATTTTACTTTTACATTGAAAATAAGGAGAATGTTATTTGTTTCATAAAATATTCAGATGGGTCTATATCAAAGATCTCCACTGGCTTAAAAGTCCATGATTGGTTTATTTCATAAAAGGTGTCATTATGGCGTTTATTTTAAATATAAACATACCTAGGTTATGCAAAGCATAATCTGATATGATATTTGAATTCACTTACATTGTTACTAACTGTGCAACCTTGGCAATTCAGTTTTTCACTTAAGCCCCTGGCACTCAGTGCATTTCTGCGTGGAGCAAACTGATCGGTATAGAGATTTCACTGTTCGCTTTCTCGCAGTTCTGATTGCTGAGGCATACCAGCGCAAAGCACAGCTCTAGCTATACCTTATACTCATGAATGTGTTATTTTCTAAAATCCACAATCGTGAGAAACATTAGCAAGAAACGTATAGTCTTTAAACGGCTGCTTCCCCACCCAAACATACCACACTACCTAAGAAATAACTCCAGAAATGAACAGACTTGGGAATATTCATTCACAATACACAAACAACTTGATGTCCAAAGGATTCCAGCAACACACTCATACATTTTGAAAATACTTTCCACCCAGCTTCCAACACAGCTCATTTGATCTTGTGCTATTCTAATACGGAAAATAAAGATCCCTGGAGTCAGAGTACAGATTCGTTTTGAGAATAAGGACAGAAACAAAGATCACAAACACGAGAGAGAGACTCCTCTGAAGCTGCAGGGGAAACATGCTATATCTTCAATACTTCCTCCTATTCAGTCCTCAATTACTCTTCAGGGCCCAGCGTCTGCCCTGTGTGGCCACTGCAAATTCTATGTCTGAGGCTGGGCCGAGGACAGGGTCGCTCTATGTAGGAATATCTTGGGCATCCCTCATTAATAAAGTGCAGAGACGTGTAAGGCCACAAGGCCAGTCCTGGCATCAAAACCAAATAGACCCCCAGGACTTACCAGCTGCTCTGCTGGTCCCGTCCTGCCCAGGTGACAGTTCTGCTGTTCGTGAATAGAGGATTGGCAGGTCGGGGAGCTGGGAGGAAATATAATTTACTGCATCTGGTAGCAGAGAACAGGGAATACAATTAGGCACGGTGTCGGGAGGCCCAATGGGTTCGCTGCCGAGACAGCAGCTCGTCTGCCCTACATAACGGAGTGCCCAGGCGGGCACTGAGCGAGAGGATCAGAGTAAACAAAGACAAGCATTTGCCCAGTGGCTGGTATTCAGCAGAGTAGCTGAGGCAGGAGGGATCTTGGCCAAAGAGCTCAGGCCCAGGACTGCTCTGTGTATTAAAAGATTCATCAGAAAGCTCTGGATTCTAAGAGTACAATGAGTTCGGGAGTGGGAGGGCTAATGAGATAGGCCAGTGAGAGTCAGTATTAGCTTGGTGGCATTGACCATATATGGAACATCAAACTAGAAATGTGCATTAAATAGTCTTGAGAATTAGATTTGGGTCTCACTCCTTGAACTGGTAATACAGCTTTATGCGCCTGATTCATTTTGAAGGCAAGTTTTATATGCATTAAAAAAAAAAAAAAACTCCTCTAGAATTTATCCCATGATTTCAATACTTCAGACAGGTGTTTCAGCCAAAAAATTCTGACATTCCAAATAACACCCAGTTGAACCCACCATTAGCTTATAGCGCAAAAGAGGTAGACCAGCTCTATTCGGGAGAATACAAGCTCATTTGGGGAGGTGAGAGATCTTGGAGGGTGAATGTCCGAAGTTGGACATTATTTTCTATGTTGAACTGCCCTGCCAGCATTCTTCAACTCAGGCTGCAGACCCTATTCTCACTGTGGGGAGCTGTGCGAAGGGTCTGGGCCCCAGACCAGCACAAGGCGGGACCAGAGGCAGCGGCAGTGCAGGGTAAGCCGGCCCTGCGAGGGTAGGGGTAGATTGCTAACAGTGGTCCATGGGAAGAATGGAGCAGCAATCTGGGGCTAGAGGGACAGTTTCGGGGACAAGCAATGATCAGACCAGACTTGCAGAACTTCTGAGTTCCACTGAACATTTCCAGGAATCTGTGGAATGGGACCTTAGGAAATCTGACTTCCTGCATTTAAACGAGATGAAGGCTCAAGCTATTAAGGTGAGAACTCATGGACCGGTCACATGTATATCTTGTACATTCTATGCTAAATATAGTTTCTAGGGCACCTGTGCACCTGAAAGCTTTAGTAGCTAGAAACTAAAGCCACTCACAGACAGGGGACCCTGGATTCTAAGAGTACCTGAAAGAGCATGTGATTCCCAGGGCTTATTCCTCAGCTTCCCCTAGGATGGAAGCTGTGAGTGGGTGATGGAGTTAGGGTTACAAGCATTTTAATACAGGGCATGGAGGGCTGGGGGTACCTGGCTCCTGCGAAGAGATAAAGGAGGGGCAAGGAGTGTCATATGAGGAAGGGAACAGGGCACCCTTCTCAATATGTCATTAAGTAGTAAACCCTAAGGTTATGCACCAGGAGGGGTCTCACAGATCAACACAAGGAATAACGACCAGGGCCGCCAAAGCTTACACAGGAGCAATGCCTTTGTGTAGCCTTGGTCAGTACACTGCCCTCTTCCTGACAAAGTTGGGGTGGTCTATCATCATTCTTCCCGGTGTCAGAGAAGATAGAGAACGGTCGCTTACAGAGTAGGCATTTAGGATGAGTGCTTCTGATTAGGTCCGGCACCGCTAAAATATTTAAAATATTTACTGTAGCCATGAAGAACATAAATAGGCAAAGTTAGAGAAACAAAGTTGATGAAAACGCCCCTGAAAATGTGATTTCTGGGCAATGAGAAGACGCACGGAGGATTCCCAAAAATTGGTATGATGGTTTTGACATGGCGATGGCTCTAGGTTACCACACGCTGGGTGGGACGGAAACCTAAGAAGATCAGTGCCATACAGCAAGGACTGAGATAGGCCCAGGGCTTTTTTCCTTGTCAATTCTGGCCAAGGGTTTCAGAGCAGCTCCTCGGTAGGTAAAGAATAGAGTTAGCACTAGATATATACTATATGCAATTTATAGTTACAAAAGACACTGCGCCTGTTTAAGGCAGTAAAACGACTCACCTAACTGATGAAGACTCTACTATATAACAAGTGTGCATATAGGGGGAGGGAGGAAGTATGTGTGTGCATGTGCGGAGGGGGAAGTCAGAATGTACATGGCCAGGAAATTCTACTCAAGATTAGAATACACTGCTCTTGATTGCCAGGGCTACCACGTGATCCAGCGGTATAGTACCTTTTCCTCTGACAGGCATAGGGTGACAGGCACAGGATTCCCGAAGTGGGGTCATTACACATGCGCACACCAGCAGCCATCTCCTTGGCGCCTCATCAAACTAGGACTGCTCTTCCTAATTATCTGCAGCACCTTGTACAGTTAGATAATCCTAGTTAGCCCTGGATTCTGTAATCAGCGTGTTTCAGAAGTTAGATATTTTTCTTAAGGTATTATTATTCTGTAATTACTTCGTGTTAGTTTTTAGTAACAATGGTCGGTTCTAAGAGAGTCTTGGCAACTTTGAAATCAAGGGGGCTTTAGTTTTTACCCCCAGACCATACAGTGACCTAAACGATGACCAAGTTCTTGGAAAGATGTGTTTCCTCCTTCGAATTTCCTTTTTTGCCTGTAGATCCTATGCGACGGAACACCCTCCTCCCTCCACCTGACTAAGTTATAACCAAAGATGGCAGTAACCACAATCCAGGGTGACATCAAATGCTCCCTGGCCATTTCTTGGGGTCCCTAAGACTTTTGCTTCCTCTTAACTCAGGGTCACTCATCCTGTCAAAAAGCGACAGAGGACAAAGTCATGAGAGCAATTTTCTCTGCAGGCTCTTTTTAGTTACGATCAGGTTTCTCGCCACCCCTATGAGCTACGTAGGTGAACAGATGAAAACAGTGAGAAGTAATACGGGAGGAAATGAGAGAAGTCCAGAGTGAAAATGAAAGAGACAGTGCTGAGAGCTTTTAGGGAGGCTTCATTTTTGCTTGTCAACATGTCATAGGCTATATGGGTCCCCATGCCCGTGTAGCCTTCCTGGGGACATGGCATGCAAGGATCTTTCCCTTCCCTAATTAGAGAGAGAAGTTCAGGAAAGGTCCTCGCTTGAGAAGGGAGAGGAAAGAAAATGAATACATAAAAGGTCATTGTGTACCCTTCTGGTATGTGGGTGTCTGTGGGTCGATGTCCCAAACCCCATCCCAGCCTGACACTTGCTGTATTACTGCTGACGGTGTGCCCTGTCTCGGGTCTTCCCCGGCACCAGGGAAGCCCGCCACCCGTCCCATGCTGCCACCCTTAAGCCCCCAAAACATGCAAGGCCACTTCCTCAGACCATGCTCTATGCCCAAAGCACAGAACGAGAGCCCCGATTTGGCCACATCCTAGAGAAGGCTCTAGAACTGTCGTAGGTCTTCCTCCTGGAGTCCCTGATGGCTTAGCTCTGCCTTGCCCCTGCCCACATGCACTGGGAGCAGAAGGTTTAATTTAATATGTTTCCAAAGGTCACCGGAGGTGCCAAAACCCAGATCCCCTACCTTTTACTTGCTGAGGAAAAAACACACAAACACATTTTTTTTTTTCCCTTTGCTAAAGTCAAAATTATCCTTAGTGCAAGTATCTTTGCTAATCCAGAAAAAATGCATTATCCATCTCTGCCTTTTAAAATCTTTTCTCATGTATTGGCAAATGACACTGGGGAAATACTGATGTCAACTCTTATTCTGGCTCCTGATCATCTTCCTAGTTAAGAGGTTGACTTTTTAAGAACCCGGTGAGCAGATGGTGTCTGATCCTTCCAACAAGTCTGATATTTTAGAACAGGTCTAGCTGAGGGCCAGAGTGAAGGTGGGAATCGAGTGGTTTTTCATGAGTTTGTAGCTAAGGTTAGGAGAGCAAAGTGAAGGACGAGTTCATCCCCAAGTTCATCTCCATGGCTCCAGGTAAGGGGAGCAGAGGGCAGGGGCAAGGAAGGGACAGCAGGAGGAGAGCCCACTCCTGCCAGGATGGGTCAGGATGTCAGGCCCTGTCTCAGGCCTTGTGTGCTCTGGGCCGCCCCTGTCCCATGGAGAGGGAAGTCCTGCCAGCTCTGGGGCCCTGGATACCTGGAGAAACTGCAGGTGTCGGACTCAAAATAGGCCTTAGGAAGGTCCTTTAACACCAGACATCGGCCTTCCGATGTGTGTTGTGACCTGGACACCTAACCACCAGCAAAAATGGACTCATTCCTGCCTGTGACCGGGCCCTGCTATTAACATTCTTTACTGAACATCTTTCAAGAAAGTGAAAGCAGTGAACCTTGAGGAACAAATGGGAAGGACAAGAGCCAGGCCAACTGCATGGGACTAGAAATGGTGTCATGGGAGAACGAGAGGACACTCGGGGTGTGGGCCTCCTCGGTGCCCTGCAAACAGTGCTGCTCTTTCTTTCTGATGTCTTTGCATGCTAACACACCACGTCTCCTGGTGAGCCCGTGTTCATGAAGCTAAGCTGACCCGGATGAAAACGTTCATCTACAGGCGGGGCAGAGAGCGCTCACACTTACCTCCATCCGTATTGGAGAAGCTCTGTGGAAACAAAAGCAGGGCCGAGCGTTACTACCCGTGAGGAGGGAATCCTTCATCCGTTTAACCCGTCATTCTCCCCTAGGCCGAGGCCCAGCATTGGACAGCAGTGGGCAAACCTGATGCTCTCTTTTCTCCTAGGAAATCTGTTTGGGATCTATTCCCACCTTATACGCAATTTTCCCCAGTCGAGATTTATTTCAACTATCTATCCAGCAAATACCTTCGGTTTTGTGATATCGGAAAATCCCATGTTAAAATTAATTTGTTTATACTGCTTTCTTATCGCTGATGGGTACCTGAGGAAATGGGAGTTATAAAACAGAAGGAAGGTCCTGAGATAGTCTGGCTTTATGGTTTTATGGTTTTGTCTTGTCTTTGCTACATAACCCTCTGTTTTCATATACAGTAAAATTTTATGTATTTTATGTATTTACACCTTGTTTTCAGAATTCATGTCCATTTGATTGGTATTGTCTCTGGCCTTTTTTTTTTTTTTTAAAGGAAAGACTTAAATTAAAGCCACAGGGATTATGGTTAATCTGCTTAATAAGAATTGGCTTTAGGATTCTAGAATCCAATGGGAAATGGCCTCCCAGGCATTAGGCAGATAAAGGGTTTGGACAGTAGGTAGATGGGGTTAATTTAATAAATATTCTCGGTGCCTCCCAGCAGGCCAGGTGGTCCCATACCTGAGGACGAGCCACTCTCGGCTGCAGAGGTGGCACTGGTCCTCACACATCTGCCCCTCATTTACAGGCTGTGTGGCTCAGCCTTCTCATTGACACCAACTGGCCTTTTCTCCAACTGGCATCTTTTGCTTACTTCCCCATGAGTATAACTGAAAGAAGTCACATTTGTTTCCTTTACCTTCTGAAAGTCCTTGAAGGATTTTTCCGTCTCTTTCAGTTTCTCTAGGATGATTTGCTCTTTGGCAGATATCTGAGACTCTTCACTTTCTAGCGCTTGTATTTCCTGCTCCAGCCTGGAAAACACACAAACAGAAGACGGATTACTTTATTGTGCCGCCATCCCGGGGCCAGAGAGCAGCTCCTTCCTGTGGGGTGACTTCCTGGCAGTCTCAGTTTTACATTATGCTGAGGTACCAGGCCAAGGTTTTACATTACAGAGCATCCTGTGTTTTCATCTTTGCTACTGAGCAGACATTATTAGTCAAAGGAAAACAACCCAGGGCTACTGCCACTAGTCCATGGCCACCACTTTGCAAGACACTTTGGTGTCTCACTTCCAACTCAATGTGCATATTCTTAATGTGGAGGTAGATACTTCTGTGGAGAAGAGGATATACTATCTGAAGGAAAACAGCTTCATGGCCTCCAAGCTGTCTCGGAATAACTGCTCTTCTACCAGGTTGGACAAAGGGCGACGAGCCAGTCTTGCTCAAAGGAAATATGTTACCAAGAAATGGCTGGTGGCCAGGACTGTGGGAGACTGCTGTCATCTCCCTCAGTGGCCTCCCCTCTACTGCCAAGAAGAGGGGAGATGGAGTGAACTGATACAATTGCCCCCACTTTCTCAGTTTTCACAGCCATCCTATACACTCTCTAAAAGGGAACTTTCAGCATTGCCAGGAGACTCTGGGAATACTCCAAAACAGCAGCTACTTAGGATTTGGAGGAAGTCTCGGCAGCTGTATTCTTTCAATGAAATGATAGTAATAAATTAACTTTTACTGAGCATTAAATCTGTGCCAGGAACTGAGCTATGAATTTATATGGTTTATTTTACTCAACCTTTCTAATGACTCTAAGAGTAAGGAATCCCCATTTTACAGATGAGGTCATTAAGACTTGACAAGAAGAAACTAGTTAACTGCTGCAGAGCTTCAAAGCAAGGATTCAAGTCCTGTTCCTAATCACTGTACTAAAAACTCTTACTATAGATTCTATAGTTACTTCACATACTCCTGCCCTGTTAAACACTGAGCATGTTGGCATACCGGGTGGCACTCTTCTCCGGCAACGCCTTTGGGGTTATGAAGGGACGGATGTCTTCTGCCTGAAGGACTCCAGGCTACTGTGTTTCTAAAGTTATTTGGTCTGAATTTATTCATTCGTTCATTCAATTTTGCTTTTGGTCTCTTTTCCCTCTGTCGTGCTGGAGGCTTTGCTGCAGGGTCTGTGCCCGCTTACATTAGCCTTCTCCCTCCTCCTCCTCCCCGTCCATCTTCTACTCTGCTGGTGGGGACTGGCTCACCAAGTCTGTTAGACTAAGACTTGTAGTAAAGAGCTCAAAGTGAGATCTGAGGGGTAAGGAACACCAAGCTACAGGCACGGATTCATTTAGGGATGCCCTCTGAGGCCTTTTCTGTTTCCTTCCTGGGCATCAGAAAAATAACCTCTGTTTGGATGAGACTTTGTGGCAATGACTCTGGCATACAAAGACAAACCCTATATATAATTGTACCCCCTCCAAATGAACACAGCTTCAGATATACTTATTTCACTCACAGTAAAAGTAGAAGACCTTACAACAACTTGTAAGGCCCTGTAGTACCTTGACGAGTACCTTGTCTAGCCTCCCAGTGCCTATATGGCCTCCACCCTTACCAAGAGGCCTTATTTCACTGATGCTTTAGTCAAACAGAGCTAGTCCTTTTTCCCATTTGTGCCCCATGTTTTTCCCTTCCTTCAAGAAACCCATCTCAAAACTGCAACCATTCTTGAAGTCTCTTCCCAGATACCACCCACACCATAAGGCTTTCATAGATTTACTACTATTTTGGTTTATCAGTGGTCTTATCAAGTCCACTATATATTAGAACGGTGGTTCACAACCAAGGTGATTTTGTCTCCTAGAAGATATTTGGCAATGTCTGGAGATATTTTGGTTGTCCATAGTTCAAGGGGAGGGGAGTTGGTGCTACAGACATCTAGTGGGCAGAAGTCAGGGATGCTGCTAAATATCCTGCAATGCCCCCGAGTATCCTGGAAAGCCCCCCAACAAAAAGTCATCTGGCCCCCCATATCAGTCGTGTGGAGGTTTAGAAACTCCATATATTAGAGCATACATAAATTATTAATTTTCCCTTCTAGAGTATAAATTCTTCATGGAGAGGGCACAAATGCTCAATATAAGTATGCTGAATGAATGAAAAAAGCTGAACCAAGCTGCAAAAAGCCGTGGTTCAGACAAGCGGAGACCTTCAGGAGTTCTGAGACCAGGGTGCGTTCCTCAGCAGGCTTTGACTTGGGAGAGGTTGTGTGCGGGCTGAGGTGCAAACAGAATCTAGAGGCGAGGGGGCCAAGCAAGACAGATATTAAACAAAGATATAAAACTCCTTTGCTGTTCCAAATGTTCAGCAAACTCTTCTACACACGTCTGTGTAAGTTATCTGTGGGCGGGAGGGGTGGAGATTAAGGATGGGGACGTGAGTGTGGAATAGGGACAACACACAATGAGATAATCGAATGATCCTGAAACTGAACTGATTCAATGGGTAGAGGACCTAAGACTTGAAGTTTCCTGGAAAGACTGAATGGTAGTACTGGCCAGGGGGGTTCTGAGCAAAATTATTTGAATCTCAAAGGACAGAGCACCTCGGCAGGTATTTAGGTTGTGGGTAAATTCTATTATCCTCAAATGTATTCCCTGCTTCAGCCAAAGGGATATTAGTAGACACGGCACAAGGCGAGGCTTGAAATGTGTTTGCCCAACTCGGCTCATCCTCTGGCGTCTCTGCCAACAGCATCGAAGGGCTTTTCTGGGCAGCTGCTCTCCATTCAAGAGTCGGCGCCCCAGAAAGAACACATGGGGAGTAGACTGAAGCCCAATTCAGAGTCAGAAGCCACGTCCTGTGGGACCTGCACCTTAAACTAGAATCATTCAGCTGAGCTCAGCCTTGGTCAGCAAACATCTAGTCTAGTCACAGATGTATGAACAAGAATGATTTTCGTTTTAAATCACTGTGTTTGAGAGCAGTTTGTCATAAAGTACTATTGTGACAACGGCTAACTGATACAGCTCAAATATTAATATGTCATAGGGATATATTATATGTGTATGTATTATATTATACAAATATATATAATATATACATATATATATCCATCCTAATAATACCTGAAGCTAAAATATTAGATATAAGCTACCCTTGCTCCACTTTCCCCAATCTTCAGAGAAATCTGGAAGGACAAAGGTCGCCCCTTCATGAGGATTAAGATTGGAAAACTAGGAAAATACCAATGGTAATTGTCTCTGAGTAATGGGATACCGGGTGATTTTAATTTTGTGCTTTAACATTTTTAATATGTTCCCAATTTTTAAAAATTCACATATTCTTTACCTAAGAAGAATGAAAGCAACAAATCGCTTTTCAAACAGGCCTCGTTCGGCCTGGTGCTGGGAAAGGAGCCAGGGCCTCAGCTTCTCACAGCAAGTGAGGGGCGGAATGGGCGCACGACAACACCGATTTACGGTCAATTCAACCAGCATTCACCGAGCTGGTTTGGCTGGACTTCGAGCCAGGCGCTACGAGGGAGTCTAAGATACACACGATTGTGTTCAAAATGACTGACTTAAAAAAAAAAAGAAAAAGAAAAAAGGCTGACTCCAAGTAACTCATTTCTCCTAGTGAAGCAGCCCCAAGTGATTAAGAATTCTCTGTGACCTGATGCCCCCTGGCTGGCCCAATTGTCTCCACTGCCCGACTCTGGCCCTATGGGTTTCAGGGCTCTTAGCTATATAGTTTAAGTGCTAAAGATGTGGGTCATGATACTGCGTAACTGAGAAGGAACGAAGAGAGAATGAGAGAAAAAAAAAAAAAGCAACGAAACTAGACTTTTGCGATAAGAACAACTGAGTTTCACCCAAAGGGAATGAATGTGGGTAATCGACAGTGTGTGTAAGTCCAAGCAAGCCAGACCAAGTAGCAGATCTGTCTACAAAAGCACATGTGGCGGTGGGCCAGGTCCTAAGGGTGCTGGGTGGCCCAAGGCTGCTGTGGAAAACCCGAGTCTTTGGGGTTGAGGCGCGTCCCAAGAAAAAGTCTCATGGGTTGATAAGTCATCCCAGCCGGGCTAGAAATGCCACTGTTTTATAGTTTCATGGCTGAAATCTAATGCAGTCTTCCCTGGAGGAGCCAAGTAGGATATTGCCAAGCTAAAAATAAAGAATGGGCAGGAAATAATTTACACACAAGGTTAATCGAGGCTCTTTAGGCTGAGACAGGTGTGCAGAACAGCCTCTGACCGGCTTGCTCAGTTTCGTCGGAGCAAAAAGGGGGCTGTAATAGGTGCTAAGGAGAAGTGACACACTGCAGCTGTGTAGGTTTAATTTACTGGAGATGAAGTTGCAATCACGCCCAAATGGACTTATAAACTCTACCTAAGCCCCACAGACCTTCTTCACAGGAAATACAAAGGTTTATGGCTCAAGGAAGTGCATCGATCATTCTCTCATTTCAAAATCCATTTAGGCATGTATCCATCCAACTTTCTGCAAACACCTTCTATCAGGCACTGTGCTGAGCATCAGGGATGGAAAGCTAAATCAGCCAGTGTCTGTTGGTGAGAGCTCTCAGTCAAGTGAAGAGAACAGCCGAGCAAACACACCAATTACTCTGCAGAGAGGGATCAGAGAGGACAGAAAGAACCACGAGTTGTGGAAGTGTCAACTCTCCTGAGGAGCATGGCGGGACTCCAAGCTGCCTGCCCAGTATCCATCCCCCACTTCTTGCATACAAACAGAATCCTTATTTTTTTGGGGGGTGGCAATGTACTCAGCTGAAACTGTACTCATCCCAGCTTCCACCAGAGAAAGGTGGCCAGAGGACACTTCTGGCCAATGAGATATGAGTAGAAACTGTTGGCAGAGACTTTGGGGAACGCTCCTTAAAAGGAGAAAAGTTGACTCAAGTGGCACATGTCTTTGGCCCTTTCCCTCCTTCCTGCCTGCAGGGGTCTGGTGCTAGAGAGATGTATCAGTTTCCAATTGCTTCTGTCACAATGACCACAAATACGGTGGCTTACAACAATGTAAACTTCCTATCTTACATTTCTCTGGGTCAGAAGTCTGACATGAGTGTCATCCGTAAAATCAAGGGGTTGGCAGAATTGTGCTCCTTTCTGGAGGATCTAAGGGTGAATCCATGTCCTTGCCTTTTCCAGCTCCCTGAGGCCACCCACATTCCTGGCCTCATGGCTCCCCGCCTCCATCTTCGAAGCCACCAACGGTGCACCTCTCCGACAGCTCTTTCCCAGTCACATCTCCCTCTGACTCTCTTTTCTGACTCCCTCTTCTACTTTTAAGGATCCTTACGATTACATTGGGCTCATCCAGATAATCCGGGAATAATCGCCCTATTTGCTGTTCGGAGAACTTATTTCCATCTCTAACTTTGATTCCCTTTTGCCATATAACCGAATGTATTCACGGATTCTGGGGATTCAGATGTGGACACCTTAGCTTACCATAAAGAATATGATGCTAGAGGTAGAGCAGTCAACTTAGGCCCACAGAGGTAAGAGTATATCATGAGAGGGTGAGCATGCAGAAAGAGAGAAATGCTGAGGTTCCGGATGGCATCATGGAATGACTGCTCTGGATTGCTGGCTTCGGATTTCTTGCTATGAATATAGGCCACTGTAGTGATCACAGCCGAATGCAATTTCCAACTGATACAAAGTGATGAGAAAAATCTGACTGCATAGGTGATATGTTGGCTGGGCCTTGAAGATGCACTCACCAGGTGGAATAGAGAAGAAAATGTGCCAAGCAGAGGAGATAGCACGGGCCAAGGCCCAGGATATCGTATGTCCCTACTCTCACCAGGGCCTTGTGGCCTCGCATGGCCTTTTCAGTCACTGTGTACTCTACCCTCCAGCTGATATGGCTCAGCAGAATGCCTCAGAGAAACCTCGAATTCCTGCCCCTTATCCTCATAGCTCACTTTGTGCTTTCATTCTGCTGTGCCTTGCCTGGCCCAGAAGTACCTGGTCTTTAAGGCCCTGAGGTGAATCTACCTTCTCTCCTCTGAAGCCGGAGAAAACAAGGCCCAAACGAGGAGAGAACAAGAGAGGTTGAGGGAGGGGACCTTGAGCCACTGATTCTCTATCACTTCCCATAATCCTCTGCCACACCTTTAACCTTCTTACTTGTAGGAGCCAGTAATTTTTTCCTTTACGTGGGCATCTCTCAGTTGAATGTGAAAGAGCACAGACTAATACAAACTAGGTTTGTATTATTTGGAAAGGGTTTTGCTTGTAAACTCAAGTATGCTTCATTTTTCTTTCTCCATCAATGATGACAGTGATAATAGTTACAATATAACTTAATTTAATTTCATTTTTATTATGTATATATTGCTCATATGGAACAACAAAGACAACGGTTAGGATTACTGAGTGTTTACTGTGTGCTAGGAACTGCTCTAAGTGGTTTACATACATTTTGATACTTAATTTTGATAATAATCTATGAAGTAAGAAGACACAGATGAAGGAACTGAGATACAGAAAGGTCGATGACTTGCCCGGGGTCACAAAGATAATGTGGGGCCCTGGTACTGGACAACCAGTGTTCTTCGCCACTACTTTCAAGTGCCTCCCTATGACTCCTTCCTCTTTTTCCCTTATTTCCGCAAGAATGTGTAGTGCAACACAATACATTTTTTATGCTCACAGAACCACAGAAGGTCAAGCTAGGAGTGGAAGCCATTTAATCTAATTGCTTTTCAGAAACATGAAACCCCGGGACTGTACCCCATCCAACAGTTAACCTACCTCTGCTTGGAACCCTCCATACATGGGAAACTCATCGCCTCCTGAGGCAGCCCATCTCCTCTCTGAGAGTGCTTGCTCACAGATTTAGGCAAAAGTCATTTCCCTGTAGCATCACTAATTGTCTGAGTTCTATCCCTTGGAAGCACAGAGGTCAAGTTTAGCAAACACCATGACTTGTGTGACATGTAGGAGCTCCGTTCTGAGAAATGGGAAGACCCAGGGCAAACAGAATTTACTACCCAGTGGGGAGCACGGGTGATAAAATTGGGGCCCCCATAAGGTGGTGGGCAGGGGAAGAGTGAAATAGGAAAGGAATGGAATGACCAAGAGGGAGGGGGACTTCCCAGCTTCCTCATGGAGTGAACTCAGCACTGATTAAAAGCTGAGGCAAGAGGAGCAGGAACGTTCACAAAACCCTCAGCACCTTAAGCATATTTCTGATCAAGCTCTGAGCAAGCCCAGTCTGTTCTGACAGCGGAGTGAGCCTTTACAACTTTCCTCACTGTCAAGGGACAATGGGCTAGGGTTGCACGCTCAGCTGACAAGCATTTGAATCTCAGTAAATTTACCCAGAATCAAAGGAGATGCTAACAGACCGGCTAAAGGAGCTGAACTCAGACCTGTTCTCTTATCTTGAACTGTAATTTCACAGGTTAGCAGTCAGGTGGGGTGCCTATCTGGCCAACCTACCAAAACAAGAACTTCAGGAAGAATGTCTGCTACTGACAGAAGAGGAGACCTGTTCACATTTTATCCAGCACAAAAAAAATTTTAAGAGCTCACTAGTTATTCAAAATTCCCATCCTCTTTTTCTTTCACAGAGACACAATCCCTAAGGATTAGCCAGGCGTATAGCCACACAAAACAATGTCCACATTTCTTGGTATCTTTTGTAGCCATGCATAGCATATTCTGGACAAAGGGATATAAATGAAAGCATTATAGGCCAGCTTCTAGAACGTTCTTTTAGAACATTTTCATCAGTCCTTCCTTCACCCTTCTGCCTGAAGTGCACATGTGTGCCGGTGGAGCTCTAACTGCCATCTTGTACTCTGAGAACAAGGTCAGGAGAAGAATAAGTTGGAAGACGCCTGGGTCTCTGAGGAAGTCACAGAGCACAGCTACAAGACAGCTCTTGACGGCCTACCTGTGGATTTTTCTGGAGGGAGAAATAGAGATCTTGTTGACGCTACTGTGAGTGTGGGCCTCAGTTACTTGCATCTACATCTAATCCTAATTAATACAAGACATTTGCCACGTGTTGTTGAATTTTGAATGAATGATCTTAAAAGTATGCTGAGGATGAGGGGCCGTAGCTAATCACAGCCCAGAGCCCTAATAATGACTCAGTGGCCGAGGAAGAAAAAAATGAGTAGTTACAAACTTTGGAATTCATTACTGCTAATCAACTCTCATTAAGTGGGGCTTGGCTGAGCCTGTGCTTCACCCCCACCCCACCTCAAATCCTGGCCCCAACCCAGATCTCAGCAGGAAGGTTCCTAATCTTCGCACAATGCTAATCATCCATGTCTTAGCATTACTTTGGTGTGTATGACTGCGATGTTTGTGTCGGTCTGACTCCCAGAGCCTTTGCCAGCTGAATTAACATAAGCTAGAACCAAGACTGGGCTGTCCGCGCACTTTAAACACCTGTCCAGCTTTGTAGTGCAGTGAGCTAATCGCCCTTATGCATGAGACTTAACCACATGGTGCTCACCCATGACGCTGAAGTTTCAGTTACGTGCTGGGAGCAGAGGACACGTTCCATGTGGTTCAGAAGTGAGTGTGGCGGCAGAGGCTAAGGTGGCCGGCAGCTGTTAATTTTGTCTGCCCAGAATCCCCACCACTTTCCTTTTGGCAACAATATCCAGCTCCTCCACCGGGAAACGATCTCTGTGGAGTTCCTTGTGGATTTGGTGAAGTTATGGATCAGAGGGCCCACATCCCTGGCCAAGGAATGGAAACTTAACAAACAGGAGTGAGCCACGGATGGAAAGTAATGGTGGGTGAATCATTCCCACAGCAGGATTCTGAAGACTATCCTATTAGCTCCTGTTACCTGGATCCCCGAGATTGGGCCTGAGACCTGATTATAGGGCCCTTCCCTCCATCCTCTGCATAGCCTTCTCTCCCCGGCCCTCCTCTTTCTCTCTCTCTCTCTATCTTAATCTGTTTCTCTTTTCTAGGTAGAACATTTGGGAAGAATATTGTTTGTTTTCACACAAAGAGATGCTACAAAATTCATTTCCCACATTTCAGGAAGACAGTGCATTTGTTTCTATGGCGCTCGCAAAATATTTTTCATCTGTGACTCAACTTGCAAGCAAACAGCTTCCTTTTATTTAGATGAGTCTATCTGGAATCACCACAGGTCGTTTGGTATTTTATGGTGAAAAAAGGTTAACGGCCCTTAAATAAACAGAGGATTTCCACTTCTCCTTATGAAAGAACAGGACCTTCCTTGACTGTTATGTGTCAGTGGAAACTCAAGCTCATTTCACTTTTTTTCTTCTACGTCATCACTGAGACAGAAATATGGCAGAGAAGAAAAGGGTCCCTTTACGAATTCCTAAAATATAGCTCATATCCTTTCCACGCTGAAAAGCTCCTGGTGAGAGTTCTCCACACCTCCTTCCCGAATCCCGTCTAGCTGCCCAGGCTGGAAGTTCACACCCTCCGTGCTCTGCTCTGACCCCTTCCCAGCCTTACACCTTCCCCCATGTTCCCGCCAAAACGATTGCTTGGGCTCCGTGAAAAAGCCAGGAATGACTCTCCACTCCCAACTCCATTTACTGTAAACGTGCCTAATAATCAAAGCTCAAACGGAAACTCTATCTCTTCAGTAAAATTGTTTTCCTCAAGTCCCCTCAACCTGATGTATTTACTCCTTCTAAATCCCCACAGCATTTTTCAGGTTCCTGGGACACCCCACCTGGTATGAGAGTGTTAAAAATGAACGTATCCTCCCCAGCGCTACCCATGCCACTCATCTCCCAGGCACAGGCTTATTGAGAGAGAGGATTACATTTTATTTTATTACTGCACCTCATACTCTTCCCTGTACATATTTGTTGAGAGAACGGAAAGCAAGGCAAAGCAAAATCACACTGTTAAAGAACTCTAGAGTGAAACTAGCTTGGACATGGTGATATTAAATACAGCTTTTCAAATCTTGGCTTGATTTTGCTGCTTCCTTCCCTCCCTCATCCAAATAAACTAATTTCTATGTTTGTTCAGAAAAAAAATGATATTAGGTTGATTTACATCTATCTAAACAATGTCGGTTCAATCGAATTTAATCCTAAATATTTGGGATGAATGAAAATTGAATGAAAATTTCTCTATGTAAAAGTTTTCCTTAGCCCATGGAAACCAGCTATTTCTCCTTTTTTTGTATATTCATTCCATCTAGAATCACGTAGCTCATACCATCAGAATCTGAGCAAGTTGATTTCTGCTACAGGAAACCATTTTCAAGCTTATACTGAGCATTGTTTCCTTGAGTCTGTTTCATCAGAAATAAAGAGTTTTGATTACATGAGAGATGATCTTTTCAAAGCAGTACACTTCTCAGCAGCTTAAACCCTTTCCTTCTAAGAAATGTCTCTTTTTGTAGGAACAGAAAGTCTCATCTGGCCTTCTTACCTCCAGCCTCTGACTCAGAGACTCTTCTATTGAAGGCCAATGCCTCCACTTGTGCATCTGACATTGGGCAGATTCCTCTGGGATAGAACTATCAATGATACCCTGTACCCTGTAGCTTCAACCTCTCTCCAAGATGCCTCCTTCCTTTTAGTCCATAAATAAGAATCAATTCCCTTATACTAAAAATAGGTGAACTCCTCTTGAACCTACATCCTGCTCAAGCTACTGCTGAATCTCTCTTCCAGATTTCCCCAATGGCAGTTACCTCTTGCTGTCTCAACATCCTCATATCCCAAACACCCCTTGGCCTACTCCCCTCTGCCTTCTGCCTCCACCACTCCATTGTATACGGTCTTGTTAAAGTCCATGACATCCCAACTGCCAAGTCTAATGGATACTCTTCAGTGGGAATCTACTGACTTCACTTTTCGAAGCACTGTGGACCATTCCTCCTCCACGTTGGAGGCCATGACACCATATTCTCAATGTGGGCTTCTCTTCTACTACTCCATCAAATGTTCAATTGGTTCATTTTCTTCTTGTTCTACACTTTACCCCTTGTTAATCATGTCTAGCCTTCTGCTTTAATTCCCATCTACATGCTGACATCTACCCAATCTGTATCTTTAATCTCTTTCTTGAACTCCAGCTTCTATATGCAATTATATTTTCAATGTCTCCACCTAGATGGTCCACAGGTACCTCAAACCCAACATATGAAAGACCAAACTTATTTTTCTCCATAAAGCTGTTCCTCCCTTTGACAATCTTTAGCCCGTTTTTCAATACCACCACCAATTCTTTCTACTTAAGATGGAAACATCCATGTTTCCATCATGGATGGAAGATAACATGGATGTGATCTTGACCTCTCACTTGCCCTTCTCTGATAATCACCATACACATATATTAGCCACTAAGTCCTGCCACTTGGCCCCACGAATCTCTTTCACATCTCTGCCGTGTCAGCCCTGAATGGGCTCTCTCCTCCTTTCTCCTAAACGCCTACCTTCTAAACAATCACTCCGCCTCTATCCAAACTCATCATCCTCAGATCCAGAATGTGCTTGGACACACGATTACACTCCCCTGCTGAAAACTCTTCACAGACTCTCTGCTATAAGCTCCTTAGTCTGATATACTTCCAGCCTCTCATTTCTCTCCAGGAAGAATGAGTTTCTTGCAGGTCCCTGCACAAAGAGTGCTTTTTCTTGCCTCAATGCTTTTGCTCATACCTCTCTCTATGTCTGGATTGCCCTGGTTCTCTGTCTTCCCAATTTCCTAAGTAATTATTACTTATTCTTTAAGAATCTTCTCAGGTATTGTCTCTTTCTGGAGGTCTTCCCTGATACATTTCCCATGATGCCCTTCCTCCTTGCTGCGGTATCTCTTGAACATATTTCTATTGCCAATTTTATCCCACTGTATTTGAATCACTTTTTTTTTATGGATTTGGAGTTCTCACCTCAACTCCCATTTGCAAAGCTCTTGAGGATAATAGCCACCTCTTCTTTAACTTTCTTTGAACACAGCCCCTAGCATCTACCTAGCTTGCTTCTAGCAAGGAACCCAGTGGCTCAGTGAAAGTTCCCAAGAAATACTGGTTGAGTAAACATTTCAGTGAATGCATAAATTGTTTCTGAGCTGAAAATAGCCTCAAGACAGACCCTTTGGCTCAATTCCTTTAATCACATATGATTCTTAAAGGAACAAATTCAAATTAATAGAAACTCTGCAAATAGTGAAATAAAATGATTAAAAAGAAATCTGTATTACATGCTTTCTTGGAAATAAGATAATGCAGAAGGTAACTGCTATGTCTTTTAGACTTTTCACTCTTTTCCCTAAATATCTCAAATACGTAATTTCACCTGACCCTGGGTGGGAATTTGTAATGCACCGCTCTTATCTACTCTGGCGCTCATCTAAATAAAACTACAGGTGGAAAACACAGAGACATGCGAATTGGGCCAGAACGATGGAGTCTCAGCATTTACTTCACTTTGCCCTGTGATTCTCTTTGAGTTCACCCCTTCATGCAGGAAGTATCTGGGCTTTCATAACTGATTGCGAAAATAGTTTATGTGGCGCATTCCTCTCTTCCAAATCTCTGTGCCTAAATCATTGTTTGTGCCTAAATCCAGCACTCTGTGATAACTTTTCTGCTGAATTAGAGTTTCCTGTCAGCCTCTGCGTGTGTGTATGCATCCACACAGCTTCGGCCATAGCTTTTATAAATGCCCACACTAGGCAAACATTTTTTGCCTGTTGTCCATAATGGAGGTTACTCTGGGGAGACTGATGGAACTTTCAAGATACTTGAGTTAGTAGCTAAATGAGTCCTTCATTGAAAAAAAGCCTAAGTGATGTCCAACAGACACAGTCATAAAAATAACTAACATTTATTGGGCATTTACTATGGGCCAGACAACCTGCTAAATGATTTGTTCAATTCTCTGCCATCTACATGGTAACTACTGCCGTCATTCACACTTGACAGATGACAGACCCGAGGCTGTGACCCACCCCCAGTAAGGGGCAGAGCTGGGATCCGAACCCAGCTTTGCCTGTTGCTGGAGCCTAGGATATTAGGCTGCCCTGTGCTGCCTTCTAAGAGCAAATGAAATCATTCCAACTCCAAAGGTTTTCAGTATTTCCTCTTTCTGGTCTAGAATTTTCTTTACCGGCATCTTGATCAAATACTGCCACTCCGGCTGAGGCATGAGCAAACTGGGAGCTCCTCTCACCCTCTCACAACACCCTTGCCTCAGCTCAGCCTTTCCACAAAACAAAACATGGTTTGGAAACTACCGCTTCATGACAGCAGAAAGGACATGTAGTATATTACTACGGCTCCCACAGTGCCTTATGAGACTGCTTTGTACACAGCCAGTGCTCAATAAAGATCTGCCACAGGAATGTGGTTCTGAAAGGGAGCATCCCCGGCTGCAGCCACAGCCTGGGCTTGTGTGAACCGCAGGGCAGGACACCAAAGGATAACCGGCACCCCTGGCCTTTAAGCTCCCGTTGGGAGAATGCTGCCCATTTGGAAGGCACAGGTGACAGCCCAGTTGTGCCTGAATAGAGACTCAGCAGGAGGCTGGCCTGGGAAGCTGTCGCAGGCATTGGGGGGCTCAGTAGTTCAAACGAACCTTCCTAAAGAGACCTTCCTCTCAGATGTTTTTTTTTTTTTTTTTTCCCTAACCATGTTTTCCATGCATGACATGACCAGTGACAGCTCCTCCTCAGTGGAGAAACTGGTCATCCCGCTGGGATAACTCCAGAGTTATTCTAAGAGTTCCTGCTCAGAACAAATCAAGCCAATCAGGAAGCTCCTCCACATGGGCTGTGCCTGACCACTGTTTCCCACTTGGGCGCTTCCTGCTATTGTTCTCCCACCCTGTTCTCAGAGACACAGCAACTGAGCCCTGCCCCTTACTCTCAGGAGCCTAGGGCTACGATAGTGGCTTTGGGTTGAGGTACACTAGGCTCGGAGATCAGGCACTTGGCCAGGAGAAACGGGCCCGAAAGGAAAATAGGGGTGGTTCCTGGCCTGGCTGGCTAGAGCAGAAACCACAGCGTCTGGGTCTCTCTTACCTTGAAGAGAGGTTTGAAATATTCTGGATAATTCCTTAATTGCTTATCAAGCATGTGTTGAGCTGGTCCAGTGAAAATTACCCAGTCTCTACGTTTGGGAAAGTCATCATCTGATGGAGAAGGCAGGTGTTTAAACAATTACAAAATAGTGCTCAGTAGAGCTCAAACCAGAGATCCAAAATGTTATGGGAATGCGTAGATGAGAACTTGACTAATTCTCCTTAGGGAGCAGGCAGGGCAGGATTTTAGGGACTTGGAACATTTCAGTAGGATCTTAAAAGCTGAGAAAAAAAGGTATCCAGGCAGAGAGGGGTTTAGAAGGCAGTTTAGGCCAAGGCAATAGCATTAACGAAAGAGCCGTGAGGCAGAAATGTGCAAGGAGGTTCGAGGGAGCAAGTGAGAACCTCTGTAGGCCTGGGCTACTCTGAGCAAGCTTGTGATGGAAACAGAGTGATGGAGAGGGGGGCCGCACTGGCAGCTGTATGGAGAAAGGATGCGGATGCGTGGAAGAGGTGCAGAATGAAAGCATCAAGAGCACTTTGGAGTTGTCCAGGCAAGAGATGAGGCAGCCATGCTTGGCATGGCCTGTTGTAGGAAGCAAAAAAAAAAAAAAGAGGTTTCATTTATTGATTTGTATGTCATAATGACATTGAAGATTTTCTAAGTCAACCTGTTGTACTATTTTGGCCCCAAAGGCTGGGTTGAAAAAAAAAAAATGAGTGACATTAAACCGCGAAACTATGAGCAAAAGTAGGCAGAGGTAGCCCAATGGCTAGAGTTTGTGTGAAGTCTGCAAGACCCTCAAGCTTTCCCTTCCTGCCCACCTCTCTCCTCACCACTTCTCTGTAACTACCCAAATGGGAGCCTCAGAGGGTAAAGGGAGGAAATACAGCTGAAGCCAGCCATTTCTGTTCCCGTTGATGGCGTAAAGTGTTGACCAGGACATTAATTTGAACCTGGAGGCCCTAATTTACAATGTTCCGAGGATTGAAATCGTCTCAAATCCACAAGCTCCTACATGAAAAACCAGCCCCTAGCCTGGTGAGCTGCATCATGGCCCTCACGTGGCTGTAGCAGGGCAGGGCTCAGAGTAACAGACTAAGGGATCTTTAATCTGGGGAAACGCTGCAGCTTCATGTCTCCCTTATAACCAGCCAGAGGCTGAGTCAACACCGAACATCACATCCTCCTTGAGTTCATACAGGGGTTGTAGGTGCCAAGTGGCCCTACACTGTTGGTCACGTTCACAGGAGCCTCTCTGGCATCTCCCTGTCATTCTCCTATATTACAGGTACGACTGAGATATTTGTGTCTTTAACATGCCAGGAAGGCGGCCTGTGGTGCATGCAGATGGTTTCGAGGTAGAAGCAGTTACATTCCCTGGCTCTGGTTCATGCATGCCCCCTGGTGGCCTGAAGGCTGGCTGGCCAGGTAGAGACAGAATGGCCTTGGTGGATGAGCCCACCTGGCCTGAGCTCTGGGACCAGGTTTAAGGCGGCTGAGTGGGCCAATGTCCTACAGAGGTCCTGTGAGAGGTAAAGAAGTCACATACACTGCTTTTGTTACGGGGTCTCAAAACACAAAAACTTTAGGAACTAAAAATAAAGTCACGAATATTCTCTCTGATGTACTTAATCAACAATACAGACTTGGCAACACTGATTCTGTTTTACAGTGCTGAGATGTCAAAGGAGATGATGTCTATTTTTGGGTTTTCGAATCCAGAAGAAAAATATAATTTTCCTCATACCAAGAGCCTGCCAATGGGAATTCTCAGAAATAAAATTATTCATGTGAAAGAATCAAAGTCTGAGCCATAAATTAAGCCAAATCAGAGAAGCTCTTAGAAGCAACACAAATAACTTATCCAGAGATGCTTTTAATTGAATCCCTCTGTCAAAGAGATGATTGGATTGGACATCTCAAATGGGAACTCTTAGATATAGAAATAGAATGCTGTGTTCCAAAATAATGTTTTTAAAAATGATCCGCTTCTTGGTAGTTTGGCTTGTGCAGAATTGGTCCTGGCCAGCTCCCTATTCGGTTGTGCTCTCAGCCCTGAAGTTGTCCCACCATGGTCTACCATTTCTGGATCCCAAGGCTGAGGGAGAATTACCTGCTAAAAGCACAAGGAAACCTAATTGCCACACTCCACTGCAACAGAGAGTTCAGGTCAGACAAGGTCAGTTGTTGAAATAATACAGGCGCCTCAGAACGGGAGGTCTCACACAGAGTCAATAAATGTTTTTGCGTGAATGAGGAAAGGATCACAAGCCTCCTGGGCACATGTGAGAGTTCTCATGTTCCCGCAAAACCCAAATTATCCCAATAATAACGACAGCAGACCCTTGTGTCATGTCTTAGACCTTACAAAGTCCTTTCACAGCAATTAAGGATTGTTTTTCCCTATGTTGTAGATAAGAAAAGTGAGAGGAAGGGAAAAAGAGAAATCAGAAACCAAATAACTTTCCTGCCTCAGGCTATGTGATTTCTGCCAAGCCTCTGCTGATGTTAAGACCAGGGGGAGGCAGCAGAGGCAGTGCCTCATCAGCCTGGTCAGGAGCTGCAGCAGCGAGCCATTTACTGGCTGAAATAATGGGCAGGCGTCCTACTCTTCTTAGTCTCCATTCCCTTGTCTATAAGATGCTTAGAATGATGCATATGGAAGAGCTATTTCAAAGCTATGAAGATTAAGTGAGTCAATAGTTAAAATATTTCAGAATACCGCCTGCCACGGAGTAAGCACTATTTAAAATGTTCTTCCTTTCTCTTCTGGTGCCTTTTTAAAAATTAAATTTAAAGACAGTTTTGTTAAACACTGCGTGTACTACTTTACAGACAAACCAAAACATACTATTTAATAGAATAAATTCAAATTCAGCTTCTTAATCATGTGGTTTATGTCTCACAAGATTTAGGAACACCCAGAGATTCTTATAGTTGGTTTACTATCCAGAAATGTGAATAGATCCTATCATTTGAATGCTAAAAGGAAAATTAAAGAATCGATTATTGGTTTCAAGGATGGTGAAAGTTAAGATTTTGTGTGTGTGTGTGTGTGTGTGTGTGTGTGTGTGTGTGAGTGTGTGTAGTTGTGAAAAGAAAATCCTGAATATCTAATTCAAGTTCTGAATGTGGGAGTGGCTGATAGGCCCATGGGAGCCATCTAGTGGCAGGTACAGTCATAGTCCGTGAACCAGTATGTCCGGGGATTTCGGTAAAATCTGAGAGGAAATTGTTGTCATTCTGTAGATTTGGAATCCTGTGGTTACTTCAGGAGGGAAAGCTCAATAGTTGTTAAAACATTCATAACCCTGAATGCTTCATTACTTGCTCTTGGAACAGCACACTTGGCTCCTAGTGTTGGGTGCAGAAACTTCTGGCCGAGCAACATAACCAATGAACCTAACTTGTTAGATGCTCTAACGAGGGAGAGAAAACTGGTTGAGAGTCCAGAGGTTCGAGCCTTCAGGAAGCAGTGGCTGGGAGTATTTGCACCATCTTTTTGTTGAGATCGTTGCTTTTATAGGAGCCACATGATGTAAGACACTATCAATGGGCTACAGTAAGTGTCTCAAAAGGCCAATTATGAGCAACCCAACCAGTGCCCCTGTGGTCTGATATGGCCAACTCCTCCCAACAAACATGTCCTTCCTACCACGAAGGTCAGTCACCGGGCTGACAGGGATCCCAGGCTCATGGCTCTGCCTGCTTCTGTGAGCACAGAATCGACTGTTTACTGTCCTCCCTGTTTCCATGCTCCCCTCCCTTCCTTGGGGGAGACAATATACCAGAGAGGGTGACAGGTCCAAATGGAGCCAGCCCCCTGCAGCTGTTTATAGCAGGTGGCTAAGCTGTGAGGAGCCAAAAGGGCTTGGTCGGGGCGAACTGTCATAACCACCACCTGACATTGCCAGTTAAGCTCTGTTCTAACATGCATGGGGCCACGGTCTCCTTATGACTGAATTATCCGGTAAGAAAGTCCAGCTCTAAATCTGGGATGCAACTGGAGGCTAAAAGGGGCCCAGGCCTCAGTGAGGTCAAGGAAGGGTCCCCATTTTCCAGCCTAGTTCTATCTAATGCTATCCACATGCTATGGCCCTATCTCAATAACAGTCATTCAGCTCACATCCCAACACAGCCGTCAGAGGTCATTTCCTGTGAGGTTGGAATTTCCTTCTAAATAATTGAGGCATCTTGAACTTGACTTGGTATCTTTTTTTTCTTTTTTCAAAAGGGGAACAGCCACTGATTCAGGGATTAAAAGTTCTGGGTAGGGACCACAATGTACTGTCCGAGGTCAAAGTTAACTCTCTCTTGGTAGTAAGCAATACTTCTTGGAAAGGGACCTTGTAACATCAAATGATGGGAATCATGAACAAAAGAAATATAAGTCCAGAAGCTTCCGGATATTTCTGAATACTCAAAGTTGAAGAGTTGTCTCCCATTATAATTGATTAGATTATAGGTCTCTTGCAGGTAGCAACTGTATCATTTTCATCTCTGTATCTCTAACCTAGCTTGACCTCCATCATAAGCATTTGATAACTGTTTACTGAATGAATGAATACATCTTAGAAAGATTAATCCCAGCCAAATGCCACTGGGGCAAAAGCTCAAATCCTAAGGCCCTCAATGATCGATTATTCCTTTCTCTGAACTTCTATGGTCTCGAAAACAGGTATGACATTTCTCAGCACCTTTCATACGCTATTCCATCTATCAGGAACTTAGGCTGTTACATCGATAATAGCAGGGGAGAATATCTTGACCTCTTTTCTATAACTCCACCACCTTGCCTACTGCTATGTATGATTCTCAATGAATACCTCTTTGATAATCTTGTTCCAACTGAGTATTATATCAATCATTTCAGAGCAATTAATTGTGCACATGGACGTTTGTTCATGGCAGTACTTGTCCATATTTCTAGGTAAATGAAGGCCATGTCAAGAAAACAATCTCCTTCCGTTAGTTCAGGTCATGAATACATGCCAATCAAAGTAATGGAGACAAAAACCCAACTTTCAGTTGGAAATGCCTATGCAGAGAGAAATCTTACAAGCATTTATGCCCAGAACAACTGTGGGTGTGCCACCTGTGTTACTTTCATTCTTTTCTTCCTCCTTCCAGTAAATATGTATGAAAGTCCTTTGTGCCAGGTGGTGTGCTAGGATCTGGGAATATAAAAGAGAACACTATACTCTCTGTGTCTCCAGGAAGCTGAGGCTGGAGGAGGATAGAGAGGAAGCAGCTAGGATACAGTAACTTCTAGGCTAAAAATGCCCATAGGGGACATTAAACCAATGTTCAGTCAGGGCTTAGGAAAAGTGGTATCGTAACTGATGCCTAAAGGATCAGTAGAAATTAGCCAAGTAGATCAGAGCTCAAGAGTATTCCTGGCAGAAGGGTCAGCATATACAAAAAACTAGACACAGAGAGAGCTTGGTACCTCCAGGGAACTAACTGCAGGGAGTGTCTGAAGTAGCCAGTGATATGAGGAATTGGTGATGATGGGAGATAAGGCTAGAAAATAAGCAGAGGTCATATCATAAATGACTCTCTAAGCCATATGAAGGAGTTCAGACTTTATCTTATAGTCTCAGGGGAATATGTGAAGGTTTCAAGCTGGAGAGTTACATCATCAGATATAAATGTTCAAAGATACTTCTGGTGGTTGGGTAGAGTTTGGTGTAGAAGGACTCAGTGGTGGAAGAAGGGAGGCTGGGTAAGAGGCTGTTGCAGGAATCCACACAAAAGAAAACAATACTCTGGACTCGTGTCATGGCAGTGGGAATGGTAAGGAGTGGAAGAACTCTTGAAATATTTTTGATATAAACTACTGAGTAGGTAGGGGGTTGAGAGGGGGAGAGGAATCGAGGATGATGCCCTGGTTTCAGATTTGGGCAACTGGGTACAAAGTGGAGCTTTTCAATGAGATTAAGAACCAAAGAGAGGAAACAAGAGAAAGTTCAATTTCTAATATGAAGAGTTTTAGATGTTTGGGGGAGATCCAAGTAGATAGGGCCAAGAGGTGGTTGGCTGTATGGGTAGCTCGGTAGAAAAAAAAAAAAACTAAGATAAAAGAATGTTTGTATTTCAGAAGCCATGGGAACAGATCTCAGAAAGAATGTGTGAAGTAAAAAGAGCACTAAGATAAGAGTCTCAAAGAATCAACATTTCAAGGACGAATAGAGGAAGTGGTGATAGAAAAATCGAGGATATTGTTATGTCACATAAACCAGAGAGGGAGGATGTTTCAAGAAACAGAGAGCATTCAGCAATCTCGACTTCTCAACAGTCAACTATGGTAAGTATTGAAATATCTCTATGGTACTTGCCCACCAAATGGTCTCTGGTTACTTAGCCATTGCAGGGTCAGAGGACACACAGGAGCGTGAGGAGGTGAAGATACTGAAGACTGCTCCAAGTATGGGGCCGAAGAGGAGGAAAGAGAGGACAATTACTGGGAAAGGGATTTGGAGTCAATGGAGTTGGTCTGACAGCGGGAAGAATATTTTATAAGAAATAGCTATTCCAAAGTCATCTACACATCACTAGGATCTTTAAAAAATATTATTTTTATCAGAACTCCTAATTTTTAATCTTAAGATTGACTTTACAAAGGTACAATGATTCAAAAAGTCATTAATGTCCTAATAAACACCTGCCACTTGTCAGCTCCTACAAATGTAAACAAAAACTAGTCCTGGCAAGAGCTATTCTAACATACATATATACACAGAATCATGAATTTAGCACTCTGAAAAACATGTCTTCAAATGGCTGAGAGAGGACTTTTGAGACTGTTTCCTCATATGTAAAATGATATGGAGAGAAAACTTTGGAGAATGGGAGTGTGTATGCACATGTGTGTGCATAATGAAGTTGTACTAGCACTTGAAATATTGGGAGCTTGACCTTGATGTTGCTATGACTTGGGACAGGTGTGAAGGGTATAACTATTGCAAAAGAAGTAGGATACCACTCCTTATATGACCTTTTTGTTCAAATACTTTTTTAAAAAAAGATCTATCCATATTAATTATCTTTAGAAAACAATCATAAATAGGTTTTATGGGACACTTAAGTAGATTATCTTTGCCCTATTAAATTATAAATATTTCTGGTTAATGTAATGCAAATGCCATACTCTGGTGATTAAAAAACATTTAGTCTAAACAGTAAATGGGCCCCTCCCCAGCCCCAGTCTTACTGAATGAGCTGATAGCAAACGCAGTGGAATTTTAGTGAGATAAGCAGTGTGAGGGACAAAGGCCATTTCTGAAATGGTGACATGGAATCATTCCCAATCCCCTTCCTCCTCAAAACAAAAACAAAACCTACAACTATATATCTATACTTATATTTTTTATAGTGAATAAAGTAAATATAAATTAGAACATAATTCAGAATTCAGAATTAAATTTAATTCAGAATTAAAACCCCCTTCTAATAAATGGATATTGAAAGAATTTGGTCTGAGAATCATTCTGTTTGCTTGAAGCTTTGGGTCATGGTGGATAAATACCAACCATGATCATTGCCTGACACTATTTTGAGCATTTTACATGTGTTCACTCATTTGATCTTCACAACAATCCTCAAAGTATATGTTCGGAGATTTCCATGTTACAGATAAGGAAACCAAGGCACAAAATATTAAGCAGCCTGTCCAAGGCCCTAAGATGTGGTGAAGTGAAGATCTGAATGCTTGCTCTTGACCCTACACCACTCGGCCTCCCACAGCAAGTGTCAGGGTGGTCTCCGTACTCCCTGCTGTAAGGGTGAGTGGTGAATATCTCAACCCTGTGGAAACTCCACACTCCCTGTGACTAGAATTCTGGGCCTAGGAGGGAATTCACATCTATGGAGTGGCAGAAAGAACCTGGGGCTAATTACTACTAAGTGAAGCAAAAGCTGGCTGGGGAAACTTCTAGTTAAGACATTTGAAAGCCCGTGAAATTATATCCTCTGAAGAGAAGCCCGAGGAGCATCTTAATAACGTTCTTTATCAGAGCGGCATCTGACTCCAGGAGATGTACTTGGAATGGAAGTGCCACCATCCCTGAGATATGAGGATGTCCCTTCTGACTCTCCACCAGTAGGGACTGTGCCTCTCCACTTAACTCCATTGTCATGGCCATGACAGTACTGGCCAAAGGAAAAGCTATTGATTGTGGAAACTCCTCTCCCTCCTTTAAAACCAGAAGAAACGTATGTTACTCGGAAATGCCGTTAAGTGTCGTCCTACCTGAAGGCAGAAGGCTGAACAAGCCAATCACCAACAGTCTCTTCCGCTCTTGGATGATTTTTTTTTTTTTTTTTTTAACCACGGAGAGTCTTAAAGAAGAGCCAAGTTTTACTTCTGCTTTCCCAGATTGAAATATCTCCCTGGGCCTCCTCTTGGAGCCTGACAAAAAAACTCATAGGGTGTCCCCAGGGAGAGCAATCTTCTTCTTGGTCCTATTTACAGATTCAGCTGGGACATTAACCGATTTTCTCAAGATCAAAACCAAGACATCTGCGTGGCTAACATTTAAACGTCAGGGTCTTAGATTCCGGTCCTTTGCTTAACGGAGCAGACCCAGCACCAGCAGATTATACTGTATGGAAAGCCCAAGCTGTGTTTATGAAACAGCTGCTCCCAAGAAAACCATATCATTAATTCAGGACTTGTGATTCCTTGTCAGGGGCTCAGTGTTTGTGCATGAGCTACAGGAAAAGAAAGGCAGCTCCAGAAGAGCATGGGGGACCTGAGTTTAGTTCCGGGAAGAACGCTGGCTGGCTGCATCGTCCTGAGAGTCCTACTGTCTGCCCTGGTTCTTTCCCTCAGGTTCTTTCCCTCTAAGACCAGAAGTTTGGGAAAGGGCTTAAAGACCCTCCAAGTTTCCCCGACCCACCCCCGATCTAAAGATGAATGGTGCAAAAAGATGACAATGACAATATTTAAATGTTTAGGCAAAAATATGTAGTCTTGGGACACATGTTCATCTCTTGCCATTTGTTTTGTAGCAGCACTTCTCGAACTCTCTGTGGGTAAGAACTTGGGTTTTATCCCAACTCGCTGCAGACCAAGACTAGCACTTGTCTCAAGGCTCATGCAACTCGCTATTAGATGTGACAACATCCGAACTGGTCTATTCAATGAGACGGTCTGCTGATCACCCACTTGGTTTTCATAATGATGTCAAATTGCTATTAAAGTTTCCAAACACCTTACTGGCAACTTCTTGCCCTTATCTTGTCACAGACATAGTAAATACCTGTCAGACCAAAGCAGTCTATGGACCGAGCTTTGAATAGCACTGGGTTTCACCATTTTTCTCTAACAAACAAGTCCCCTAAGGAGTTGAGCAGGACATCATTCAAACAACTTAGATGATTTTTAAAAATAAGTAACTGGAAAGCATAAAGTTACTTTAAAAAAAAAAAAAAAACCTGCTGAGATAACTCTCGTCCTGTTCAAACTGGTCTAGATTCTTCCCAAATCCATCTGTCATATTGTCCTGCTTCTTCTGCCCTTACAGTTGTTTCTCTCATCCTCTACTTTAGCTGACAGGTCCTGGAATTCCTGTAGAGGGCCTCAGGGTCTCACAGAGGTGAACTGATCACACTGCAGAAGGGAACCTGGGAGGGGGCAGCTGCCCTGGGGACAGAAGCTTCTCAGTCTTTGTGAAACAGCAGCCAGTCTGCTTTCAGGGCTGTGCTCCCAGCCTCCCTTCCCTCCTCTGCCTGGACCTCACAGTGGAGAGGGCTGATGCTTCCAGAGTCACCACAGGCTTTGCATGCCCAACTGCATCTGACTGCTGAAATGGCGTGCTAAGTAAGCTTACACATCCCTTCCAGCTGGTTCTGAGGGCAGAGAGGGAGGCGGGTAAAATCAAATGTTTTGCGGTTATTTACATATTGTCACATCACTCATTTATTTTGATAATAAAAGCTAAATCTATTGGGCCCCAAGTTAGTTCTGAGCACTATGAGTATATTAATTTAATTGTCACCACTACCCAATAAAGTTTATCTCATTATTGTTATCTTCCTTTTTGTTGGAGAGGAAAGTGAAGTAAAGAGAGGCTAAAGGAACTTGTCTAAAGTTACACAGGCATATGCCAGCTGAAATTGAAAAAAAAGGTACAGAGGCAGTAAGTGGAGACCCTGGAGTTGAAGCCAGCAAGTGTAACGCTGATGGCCCTAACTGTTTCTAGAGTAAAGGTTAGTTTTGACCCTCATGACAATCTGATGGATGATCTACAATGGATGCATGTTTTAAATTAAACAATATTTATTGAACAACCTACTAGGCACCAGGCAGTATTCTAGACTTTCGGGGTACCTATAGTGAATGTAGTGGGTTGAATGGTGCCTACCCACCCCCAAAGATATGTTTGCATCCTCTGGAACCTGTGAATGTGGCCTTATTTGGGAAAAAAAAGGTCTTTGTAGATGTACTTAATTTAAGGATCTCAAGATGAGATTATCCGGGATTATCTGAATGGACCCTACATTCAATGGCAAGTGTCCCTGTAAGAAAAAGAAAAGAAGACACAGGGAGGAGAGGAGAGGGCCAGATGAAGGTGGAGGCAGATATTAATTAGACTTATGTAGCCACAGCCGAGGAACACCTGGAGCCGCCAGAGGCTGGAAGAGGTACTGAAGGATCCTCCCCTGGAGCTTCTGGAGGGAGCACAGCTCTTCTGACTCCTTGATTTTGAACCTCTGGCTGCCATAACTATGAGAGCTTTCCCACCCTTTCCTAACTGATCAGATTACTTGTCTGTGGTCCCCAGTAGCCTGTAAAAAGCTTCATCTTCATCTCCTCCGCTCTTACCTAGAGGTTAAGTAAGAATGGGGGAAACTGGGAATATCCTCATGACCAAGAAGAAGGAGGTCAGTGGAGACCAAGAAGAAAGACGGGCCACTGTACATGCTCGTGTAGGTTATTTCTGCTTAAGGACGAGGGAGTAAAATGGCTGAGTCCAGCCAGTGGTTTTTCCAAGTGGCGACAACTATGTGGAGCTGCATTTTCTAATTTGCACAAAAGAGCCGTGTGGCCCAGCAATGCCTTGAATGCCACTGGTGTTTAGAGACGTCCCACCCTCCCAGCCAGAATCTGGCTAAGGTGGCAACCTTCACGCCGCAGAGTATGGCAGCGCTTAAAATCTTTCCTCCAGGCACCCAGACTGGGGTGACAGTGTACACGGGCAGAAGCACCCCCTGAATCCTCACGGAGATTCTCTGGGCACCGAAAGCATTCAGGTGTTAGTCACTTTTTCCCTTTGCCTTTCTACATGGGAGGAACAAACGGGAGCCTCCAGGATCCCTGGAGTGGGTATTATTCCAGCAGAGATTCTGTTCCGAAGGAGATCAAAAGGCTAGGCAGGGAAGTGGGAGACCCTTTTGGTCAGCAAAAGGCCAAGTATTGTCAATTCCGGTGTGGCTTTAGGTAAGTCACACTTAGGCCTCCATCCCTTAACCCTTCCTTTAACTGCATCAAAACAGATCTTAAGATAAATAAAAATAAAGAGGAAATAAGGAATAATAAAAAGAACATCCAAACAAAAATATATAATAATAAAGGCTAGGCTTCCAATATGCAACAAACAACCTAAGTTCTGAGGCAGACTGTGTTTTCCAAACCTGGCTGCAAAAATATCTCCCATCCCACATGCTCTTTTGCAGTGTGACAATACCACTGACATCCAGAGACAAAGCTGGCTTCAGTGGCTCAGTTGACGCCAATACGACATAGCAGAAGTGATGCTATGAGGATTCTGGGGACAAAGACAGAAGAAGTCTTGCACCTTCCAGCTGCGTCTTTTGTAGTACTTGCTCTCCAGACACTCGCCCGACACACCCCCTTGAGGTGCTCCTTGTCAGAACCCAGTTCCCACGCGGTGAGAAGGCCAAGCCGATGGCGGGGCCACGTGGAGATGCCCTGGACATCGGTCTCAGCCTTTGAGATACCCTCCCCCCGCCCAACAGCTCAGGCCCTAGACATGCAATAAAGAAGTTTCCAGGTGATTCCAGCACCCAGCCCCCGGAGTCACTTCCGGCCATCTGCATCTTCCCAGCTGAGGTCTCGCATGCTGTAGGGCACAGACGAGCCATCCTGCTGTTCTCTGCTCTAATTCTTCACTCAGAATCCATGAGCGTAATAACCCTTAATTCTTCATCTTGCAAATCTAACTGCATATGTGCTCCAAATGTGCTAAAAATCGTTTCTCAAAAAAGGGAGGGGAATAAGGATGTGGATACAGCCTTCCTAATAAACAAGTCCTCGACCTGACCATCTATTGCTGTGTGCCCCTCTTTTCTCACATTGCTTGAAACTCCCACTGTTAGGGTCACCCCGAAGGTGAGAAAGTCAAAGAATCCTTCATGGCGGAGGTTGCTTTTAGGGTGGAGAAGAAGAGGGACGATTATTCTCATGTCCTTGCACGAGTCTGCTAGGAAACTGGAATCCTAGAATGGAAGAGGCTTCGTGCATCTCATCTCTCATCTGCTGCCTTGGTGGGCTCAAGGCTTGCACCTGAGCGACGGAAGGAGAAACTGGAAAGGTCAAGAGAGGCAGGGGCAAGCCTCCAGCAGCCTGGGTCTCACGGAACTCTTCTCTGGGGCAAAAGCAGTGAAAAGAGGGGGATACAAAGTGGGACTGAGCCCCAGGAGATCAACTTGGCTCCAGGCCCTAGTGATGCAGGCCTGTTCCCTGTCAAAGCCTGCCTGGGTCCCCATGGTCACTGGCCCACAGCCACTGAACTTTAAGGTCTCCATGTTTTAAGACTGTAGACCGTCCTTGCTTTGAAGGACTCAAGAGACCATCCACTGCCTTCAGGAAGTACAAATGGTGAAGACTGTGCAAGAAAAAATCAATAGGGCCCTAATGCTTTCATTCCATCAAGAATATAGAGAGGTGAGAAGCAACCATGTCACAAGCTCGAGGGGCAGAAAAATACTATTTTCAAAGCTTTTTATGGAGGGGAAACTCGAGGCATGACAATCAAAGGCCAAAAAGCCTGGGGCTCGCTGCCAAGAAAGTTGACTTTGCACAATTCTTTCAATTACAGCAATTGTTCTAACGGCTGGAAAATGCAAGCCGTCTTCAAAAGTGGCTCTTACGTGGCCAGTGTATGGAAGGAATTCTCCCACTATTTTCATAGGTCTGGACACTTTCAATCCAATTTGCCTGACCAAGAATGAAGCGATGATAACAGAGCCTACGAAACCCGAGTAAGAAGAGCCTAGGAGGCGTCCGGCAGCAGGCTTTCCACCACTGCCTGGGAGAAGCACTAGCAACACACACTCACTGTTGACATGCTCGAAGACAGTTTCGGAGTGCCTCCTCCCTTACCTGCCTCAGCTTCCCAAGCTGACCACAGACCACAAGCCGCCAGATTTCAGAGTCTGTGAAGAGGGACTTTTCTGAAGAGTCCCAGGGCAGTGGCCAGAGAGACAGTGGAAACTGCAGAGAGCATAATTCTCATCCCATAAAAGGATCTTTTATAAGAATGAGGGTTGTTTCCAGTGTGGACTTGGGCGTTCCTTTTTGCGGAAGTGAGTTCCGAACGCTTTCGGTGTTCTGAAAGAGACTTGTTTATTGATTCCCATTCACTGAGTTTATTGCAAATTCAAGTGTCAGACAGAAGCTGATCCAGATAACACCTCAGTTATGCATACTCTAAAATTCTACGGTTTTACAAGCTGTCATAAAATCACTGTCTTTGCAAAATCGGTACAGCGTTAGATGCAAAAGAAAAAAAAAAAAAGGCAACCATTTCATTTAAACTCAGAACTGATTTTTACAGCTCAGTGCTTAAAAGATACCTCATATTTTCAAGCAACTGAAACACTATGTCATTCTGCAATGAGAATCACTAATGTTTTCTTCACAAATCTTTCTAGGGTTCTGTATTCTGAACCTACTTGATGGGTGATTTTTATCTTAGTATCAACACCTGTAACTCCACTGAGAGCTACCCCCCCTCCCCCACCACCAAGGGACATTTAGCAGTGCTTGGAGACATTTTTGATTGTGGTGACCCAGAGCGGGGGAGGGGTGGTGCTACGGACATTTACTGGGCAGAGGCCAGAGGTGCTACTAAATAAATATCCTGCAAAGCATGACAATTATCCAGCTCAAAATGTCAACAGTGCTGCTGCTGAGAAACCCTGTTCTAGAAGGATGGAGGAGAAAACAATAACAATGGCACTAGTCTTACTTCCTGACAGCCGACCATACCCTTCACAAATGCACGTGATCCCCACACGTTACAACTCTCCATGGCGGGCATTGTTACCCCCAGTGTACAAGTGAGGAAACTCAGGTCCAAAGAGGTTACGTGACTTATCTGAGATCAAACAAGTCCCAAAAGCAGAACTAGAGACGGGACCAGGGTCAGTCGAACGCTAAGGCCCAGGGTTCTAACCAGCATGCTACACCAGGGACCCTTTTCAGAACCAGCCGCATGTGGTGTCCAGCAGAGACTCAGGCTGTACCTATACAGCCAAGAAAGTGCACTCAGGAGCAAAGGGCTTCAGAAAGAGACAAAGGAACTGAGCTGAAAAAGAAGCCTGTACTTCCTGAAAGAACCTGAAGGGAGCAGCCTCAGCAGTCACCATGACCATTCACAAAGGATTCAAGCCCAGCCTGTTGGGGGTCTTCCTTGCACCTTTGTTACACTGTTTTCTGAAGGAGCATTTGTTGGGGCTGAGACAGAGGTGCCATTATTACCTGTCCACCCACCTACATCATGAGGTGAACTTTAGTGTGATTTCACTGAATATCACAGGTCTCAGAAATTTTTAGCTTAAAATGGCAACTCTTGAGATTTTTGAGAATGTGCTTTGGAGTTAGAGCCGAGTTCAAATACCTACTCTTTCACTCATTAATGGGGTCATTTTGGGCAGCGCGTTACTGCAACAACTAAGCCTCAGTTCTCCCAACAGTATTACGGGCATCGTCATTGTCACCACGACTTCATGGGAGTGTTACGAGGAGGAGATGAGAAAATTAATGAATTCGTGGAGGCCAGAAAGCTAAGGTCAGTACCCAGACTGAAGTAAGAGACCAATGAATATTAGACTATATAGTGATACCACTATGTTATGATATGGTTTCTAGTATGTTTAGCTTTATTTTGGTGAAGCAAAAAAGAATGGGAGTGAGAACAGAGCTGGCCTGCCGAATGTGGCTGTGCGGGGCGGGCACAGGCCGGGGGGGGGGGGGGGCGGGCACAGGCCGGGGTGGGGGGCGGGCACAGGCCGGGAGGGCGGAGATGCAGAATGCGAGTGCGAAGTGCTCCACGCCCTGCTGCCAAGGAACAGTGCGCCACAGGAGTTAAAAATAGCGAGTCGGAAGAACACAGTGAATCCCAAGCAAGTGTCCTTTGTGTTTCCAATGAACGTCTCTGTGCTTGCCTTTTCTAGAACAGTTATTTGAGGGTGACTGTCATCTCGTTGGTTGCCAAAACCCCATAATATAACACACACATGCTAATGCCTAATGTCTCCAGTCTTCTGGTCCGAGACTTAAGAATGTGGCAAATTCAGTGAATTCTAATACCCATCACGGACCAACAGAGGCACTCTGAGAATCGTAACTCAGAAGTAAAAATGAACTAGCCTACTTGCACCTTGGATTTTTTTTTTCTTTTAAGTTGCATGGCCCTTTCTGGGTGTGCAACTGGGACTTTAATATCTTATGCAATGAATGTTTGATGTGACATATTTTACGACTGACAGCTATTCAGATGAATTAATCTCCTCTGTGATGAGTCAGTTACACAGACTCATTTTTGCATACTCTAAAGGAGCTTTTGTTTCCTGAGAACTTAACCTCTTTCCCCAGTTCTGACCTGAAGTGGTCTCTAAAACCACTTCCTTCCACGACAGTGACATTTCCCTGCACAACTATATTTGCTCAAAAAAGCAGATCCCTAGCCAATCTCCCAAGTTAGAGATTCTCAGAATACCAAAGCTCTTAAGATCCTGAAAGACGTCTCACTAAGAGATGAGAAATCCAAGATCAGAGAGAACGAGAGATCAGAGAGAATAAGAGACTCGCCCAAAGTCACACTGCAAATTTTCAGCAGAGCTAAAATTAACACCCTGGATTCGTGACAGCTCATTCCATTCCCATTTACTACGCCATGAGGTTTCTCATCTTCACTGGGCTAATTCCAAGGCAGAGAGCAATTTTTCCCCATATTTCTCACTAATCAAAGAAAGCGATGAATACTATATTTTAAACACTTGAATAAAACCTGATGACATTAGACAGAAACTCTTAAGGGGGAAAATCACAGTGTAAGCAACAAGAACTGTTGATTGGAGCAGATGTGACGTAGATAGGTCTAGTGTAGATCTAACTGCCTAAACTCTCCAAAAGCATCAATGTGAGGCCCACGTGTGGCCCCCAGGAACCCACCACACACACCAATGGCATGGACAATGGTTGACAGTGGGCTCAGAAACAATCCTTTGGGCTTTCTCAATATGGCACTCCAATAGGAAGTAAAGCATATGGAAGATGTGACATTCGAAATTTTTTAAAAAGAAAATTTAAAAAAAAGAAATCTGTATACAGATTCTGCTTTCAACAATTTATTATTATTATTATTATCATTCTTATTAATTATTTTAGCCTATTTTCTCCTGGTTTTCAGTGAGCCAAGAGTATAATCAGTAGACTGGGGATCCTGACATTGCTCCGGGAAAAGTTGTACCAAAGAATGATAATCTATTCATCCACTGCCGTGACCAGTTAGCTACCTTTCCTGCTACCTTGATGTCATCACTTCAGGCTACAGAGCTCTTAACTTCAACCAGAAATCTCTGAAAAATATGGCAGAATTTTCTGGCCTTTGGGAAAATGGCCAGCTTTCCTGAACTGTATCATTTTTAGTCTGCTAAACCAAGACTGTTTCTAATCAAGTTCAGATGGTAGCTTGGCTCCACTGTGGAGCCTATGGCGGACAGACCTGAGCTCTGTGCCAGATAGATGACTCTATTCCCACCTACGCGAGTCCCAAAGCAGGTTTCAAATTTCCCTGAGTCAAAGCACTAAAGCTTAAAATCAGTCTTAGAAATCAAGGGTCAGGGTTGTTCTTCTTTATCTGTTTGTGTGAAATCAATTTTCTTATAAACACTATTTAATTCTCACTTCCCTTGAGGGTTTCTAGGTATTAAAATGGAATTTCATTTATGGTCTATTCTTTTTTTTCCTTTTTTCCATTTACAGCAACTGTTCTTAAGCCTGCAAAATTACTTGGTGCATTCTTTAGAAAAAAGATAAATTATAGACCTCCTCACCTGAGTCACTGAATCAAAATTTCCTGGAATGAGGCCTGGGAATCTGTATTTTTACAAAGTTTCTCAGGTGATTCTAATACCCAGGATTTAATACCCTAGTTATATATTTCCTTCCTCCCTCCTTGTTCCCTCCCTCCCTCCCTTCTTTTCTCCTTCCCTCCCTCCTTTCCTTCCTTCTTTCCTTCCTTCCTTCCTTCCTTCCTTCCTTCCTTCCTTCCTTCCTTCCTTCCTTTCCTTCTTTCCCTTCTTCCCTCCCTCCCTTCCTCCTTGTGGGCTGCCTTCAAAATCCAAGTGCAGTATATTACAGTTTGAGAAGTGAGGCAACATTCTCAGTTCCAAACCATCACCAATTTAAAATTAACATTTTGGAATAAAACATCTGTAAACCTGGAACTTCTTGTATTGCTACTGGCCTATAAAGAATTTTAGAATCATAATTAGAAGGGAGGTTATGTTTTTTCTTCTTGAAGATATCTAAGAAAATAGTCATATGTCTAATTCTCATGCTTTAAGTCTTTATCACATTCAGAATGACCCAGACATTAAAAATTATGAGGTGGCCTAAATTCTTGAACTACACACTTGAAGTTCCAAGTTAGGCTGCAATTATCTTTTCTTATTCTAACTAAAATGCCCAGATTTCCCTTAATTTTCCTTATGGACGTTCTCCCTTTTCTTTGGTTACTATTCTCTCTTGCTTCTTCAGATTCTTCAAGCTACTCTTGGTTGGCCAACATGGACCAAAATACAGGGTACAACTGTACTAATATATTTTATAATTTAAAAAGAGTTCATATATCTCTTTAGGAGACTCTAATTTGTGGCTGGGCAGGGACTTAGATTAATGGACCCAAATCTAAAGATTTACAGATTGTTTTGCTTCAAACAAAGTGGTTTTTTGTTTTGTTTTGTTTTGTTTTGTTTTTAGAATTTCTTTATTAAGTAGTCCTGCTATATCAGATCTGTAGACCATTTCCAGAATTCTTAACTACATAAAGATCAGATTCTCAATGCTGCCTCTCCCAAAATCTGAACCACGGTTCTTGCTGTGAATAGATTGTGCCCAGGCCACTTAGTCCCTAGGGTTTTTCCAAGTTGGACAGGAGAGCAAATTCCCAGGCTTCCTCTGCTAGGCAGGGGTCTCCCCATGCACAGTGCACCCAGTCTCAATTCTTTTATTCGACACATAGCTGTAGAGCATCTACTTTGTGCCAGACTCATCTGTTGTGATCATGTAAAACCAGTAAGAAAGGGACAGGAAAATGACTGGAACTTTTAAGAAGAGTAAAGACTAAGAGATGATATAGCGTGTCAACTCTCACTGCAGCTGAAAGCACTATGAACTTGTCACTTAAGACTTAAAAACAAATCTTCTATAAAACCATTTCTCAGAGCTGCCTTTCCCCCTCTAATTTATTGTCAATATTTCCAATAATCCTTGGCTCCCTCATCATGTCTAAGATGCAGGAAGCTGAGCCACTTCTAACTCCTCAGCTCAGGACTATGAGTTACCTCATCCTGCTCCCTCCCTCCCCTTTCTGTCCTCTGGGCTTCTAACAGGAAGCTCTAGTCTTTGCAGTCCTCGCAAGCTTATGCCAGGATTTACAAGATTCAAATTTTCTTTTTCCAATGCCATATATATAAGGTAATAATATATATATATATATATATATATCACCTTTTGTATTCTTAGAAAAAGTATGTGTACACACATATATGTATATGTTCACAATATGTATGTCTATGTATATGTACGTATACACACATATCCCGTAAAAACTTTTTCTTACCCAGTTTCCCCTACAAGCAAAGTTTAGCCAAACTGCTCTGAGAGTTTTTTAAAGGGCCCAAGCAAAGTAAGGACACAGGCCTCTGGATCTTTGCCCTTTGGTGCCACTACTCGAGTCCCCTAGGTACACTCACAGTCTCCATTTACTCTTGGGAATAAATGGCTGGTAGCAAGGTAGCTATGACACTTGTATTTTAAAAGAGAGCATAACCTCAAGGGGAAAAAAAAAATGAAGCTCTCCAGGGTGAAATTTCAGGCAGAATATGGTGGGTCAGGATAAAGTCATCTACACTTGCCACCTTCCACTGCCACCTCCTCTTTCTGGCTAGGTGTCCTGAGACCCAGCACGGCTACAGTTCCCAAGTGGAAATCTACATGTTTACTCCTGTATGAGCCTGGGGAGCCGCTGGTCACAGGAAGGTCACTTATCTCCCAGACCAAAATGTTCAGAGCCTGGCTGGGGACCATAAAGGAAGCAGCTCACCTTCTGAGCAGTGAAAGTACACAATACAAAGTTAACTGTTAGAGCACAGGGTCATAACACACAGGGGCACCCTCATTCGGGGCTGGTATACTCCTCATTTCCATCCCAAGACCCTTGGCTACCATTTTCCCATTTCAATTGATCGAATGTGGTAAAACTGAAAACAAGCCCACTACAGCAGCAAAAAACAGCTAACAGAGAGAAAGGAGAAAAAAGACAGAAGCAGATAGAACTCAAAAGGGGGCATTTAGTGAAGGGTCAAGCAGCTTACAGCAGCACCTCGTTGGTTCTTGGAGATATCACTAAACTGTATGACAGTTCAATATAAAAATCAGTACTCAGGTTAATAATTCTGGGTTATCTGGAAAAGTTTAATTGTTATTAATGTGTGGACTCTGTTTAGGAAGATAATACTAACGTGCTGGAAAAAGGTGACAGCATTGAGCACGGCCCCCTACAGGTCAGTAGTAGTTATTGCACTGTAAAAACCACCACCTGGGAGCCCTGGGGCGGGGCGCGCCTACCTCTGAATGTTATCTTCTAGTTGTTTGACTCTGAACTCATCCTCCTCAGACTGCCGTCTCCTGGCTTCCTCCTCTTCGACAGTTCCAGCAGGGATACCCTGCAGCAGCCATTTTTCCCGAAGCACTTTCGACTGTGGGAAGGAGAGAAGAGAACGGACTGGATGGGTACCCTTCAGCCCACAGCCTCCTCTGCGACCAGAGACGCGTTCCTTTTTGCACGACCTCTCATCAGCGTTCGCCCACATCACTGCTTTCGCCTCCTCAGTAACTTGGCTCCCTACTTCCCTCCCATCCAACCCCTAGAGAGCCACCGGAAGGATTTATTTCTACATTTTCTGTTATAAAAAGAAATAAAAACATAGAGAAAAACAGAAGACACTATATAATAAATGCCCATGGACTCCATTTAGATTTAACAATTATAAATATTTTGCCATATTTCCCCATGTTTTTCACCAAAGCATTATAAAGTAAATAACATCATGTATTTCACCCATATGTATTTCAGTACGAATCTCTAAAAAATATGGGTATGTTTTGATGAAACTACAGATGCATTATAAAATCTCTTAAGATCACAAAATACCCAGTCCATCAAAAAGTCTTTTTAAAAGATTAATCTATGTCGCATCTCTTCTTAAAAACTCTTTCATGAATCCCGACCGTCCTCAGCAGTGGTCTCCAAATGGCATTAAAATCACGTACCCCTCCAGCGCCAGTGTCCTATTATATCCTGGAGGGAAATGAAAGTGTTTCAGGTCAATGTTTGAAAAGGTGTGACTACTGCTTTCAGAAGGGGAATAAAATAAGTCAAGAGAAAGGCAGCCTGAAATTCCCTAAAGTAAAGAGCAAGGAAAACATATGAAAGAATTTTTTATTTGAGTTTCCACTACATGGATCCTAAATGGCAGATGGCAGCTTCCGGATGTCTGCAGAGGTTGGGACTCTGGGCATCATAACTGAGCATCTCGGTAGAGAGATGGGAATAGAGCACTGTGAGGATGAACAGCCAAGTCTGCGAGAAGCAGGGCATGTGACCAGTTCTTCCCAGCAATGCCAAGAATAATGCAATGAAGCCAGACGACAGAGAGTAAGCGCTGGGTTCCTTAGCTCCCTGACAGCACGTCTGTCAGAATTTTGTTTGACCTTCTTAGGCAGGGTAAGCAAGGTAGAAGAAAAGGGAATGCTCACAATGACTAAGTCCCAGTTCATGTAAGGCTTGGAGCCAATTAAATGGGATTTACAGAAATGAGAGAGTTGAGCTATGTCTCTAAAATTTTGGACACAAAATTCATACCCATGATTGCTCTCTTTCTGTTGCTCTTATTAGCAAAAAATACATAATTCCATAGACTCATTTTTACATGAGATTAAGGGCTACTTGTTATGAACCTATAAGAGAATTACAAAAAATTACTAAGGTTTAGTAATAGTCGGAATTCACTAGTGGTTCTGATTCACCAGTCAACTGAGAAGTCTGGCAGCTTTTCAGCACTGCGGAGACCCTGCTGGATTCACAGGAGCAAGTTCCTGTGAATGCCTGCACTTCCAAGTAGACTTTGTGTCAGCAATGCATCATCAGTGTGGTACCCAGGTAACCATGATTTTCACTGGTGTTATTCTTGCTTTGTAATTACACATCATTGTTGGTGGAGATCTGTTAGGTTTCTCTTAGAGTGCGTAAACAGCATATTTATAGCACTTGACCTATAGCTTTCCATTAATTAAAGATGAGTCTATTCATATGTGATTCCTAACTGTACTGCTAAAGTGACTGTAGACAGGAACCAACCCCTTGCTCCAATCAGCTTAAACAGTTATCCGTCATTGTTAACACGATGCCTGTAAATGTATTATATATAAACAGTTTGCATCTACCACCAAGGAAAGTATTAAAAAGTATTTAAAAATGTACAGAGCATTTTTAAATAATAAAAAACCATGTGTAAAAACTCACAGTATAATTCATTTACTTTGTTGTTCACTTTTATGGACTGAATTGTGCCCCCGCCCCATTCATATGTTGAAATTCTAACCCCTTCAACATCAGAATGTAGCTCTATTTGGAAACAGGACCTTGACAGTTAAATGAAGTCATTGAGGTGGACTCTAATCCAATATGATCCAATACTGGTGTCCTTACAAGAAGAGATTAAGTCACAGGCACATAAGAGGAAGACCACGTAAAGACACCTTTAGAGGAAGCCAACTATAAGCCAAGGAGAGCATTAGAAGAAACTAACCCTGCTGACACCTCAATCTTGGACTTGTAGCCTCCAGAATTGTGACCAAATGAGTTTCTGTTGTCCAAGCCACCCACTTTGTGGTATTTATTATGGCAGCCCTAGCAACTACTATATTCTCCAAGGCTTTATCAAAGAGGTATTTCCCGCGCCCCTCCCCACCCTCCTGCCCCCCACCCTGGAAAGTAAGAATTGGTAAGATAAATTGATTTCTTTTCCTAAGTGGGCTACAGAAGAAAAAAATATTCAGGACCACTGTTCTCCGTGCAAGCCACTCATATTTTCCAGACGAGTTGTGCTCACAAACTGCAAGAGGCCATGTTGAACAGTGGTTCACAACCTAGATTCTGGAGCCAGACTGCCACTTACTAGTTGTGTGGCCTTGGATGGGCTCCTTGGCTTCACTGAGCATCAGTCTCCTTATCTGTGAAATGGACATGACAACAGTGCCCATCACAGGCTTGTTATGAGGATTAAATGAGTTCATATACTGAAAGTCCTAGGCCCATACTTAGTCCTAGAGAAATGATTATTATTGTCGTTTATTCTGGTCCCTTGGCCTCTACCCCTTTCACCTACAAAGCCCGCAAAGCCTTCTTTGTAGAATCAGTGGCTCCCTGCTCTGTCTCCTAGAGCAGAGGACACACTCCAGAGTGGTGGTCCCCAACCTTTTTGGCACCAGGGACCGGTGCTCCTATGAGACTCTAATGCCTAATAATCTGAGGCGGAGATGCTAGCACTGGGGAGCAGCCGTAAATGCAGATGAAGATTTGCTTGCTACCCCACCTGTTGCTCACCTCCTGCTGTGAGGCCCTGTTCCTAACAGGCCACGGACTGGTACTAAGCTGGGGACCCCTGCTCTAGAGCATGTCCTCAAATGATTTCTTTTTAGATCATCCCCTCCTCTAGGCTCCCGGCTCCTCATTATTCACTTTTGCATCTCATTGTTGTACCTAGCCAAGTTCCAGTGAACAAATGGGTAAACTGGAAAATTCTCAATTTTCTTTCACTCTCATTAGCTGGGTGGGGGGAAGGGTTAGGTGTCACACTTTCAGAGTGTTTCTGGTGTTAAAATATTTGACATTAACCTAGTTCAACCCATAGAAGGTAAAAACCATTTTAGGATCTGGGGAAACGGATAGGCGGCGATCTTGGTCTTTGCATGTGGACCCTTCTGGAGAGGCAGCTGCCAGCAGTCCTGGCTTTCTTTGCCCCTGGGATGCTCTGTGGCCCGGGTTTCTTGGCACACAAGGAAGTGGCTGCTCCCTGGAAAAGTCCTCTCTGCTGTCTTCACATGGTGCCTCCTGCCACCAAGGGAAGGGCTCTCATTTCTGGCTGACTGAGCCCCAGCCGTCAGTCAGTACCTCTGAGGAAAGCAGCTTGGTGATCATGAACATTAAAAAGCCCATGTGCCCCTAGATGTGTCTCTTCTCTGGATAGGGCAGTGAGATCACCAAAACATCCCCGACAGCTGGAGCCAGAAAGAGAGGAACTAACATAACAAGATAGTAGACGTGGTCTCCAGAAAGTCTGTTTCACACAGGTGTCCCGACATTACAGACACAGAAAAGCAGAGGTGATTTTTCACTTGGCCCCAAAGTAATGTTGTCAGGGGAGACCATGAATTCGAATACCTTTACTTCCAAAGGTTTCCTTAACCTACTGCAGGTCTCCTGGTGTTGCCTCTGAGGGCTGACTGTGTCGGGGCCTCGGGTTATAACGCACTGTGCATTCCAATCACGCATGTCCATCAAAGCACTGGCTCCCCTGTACTGTTCTTACTCTTACTGGCTGCTTGAGTGTCTCAGAATTAAGTGACAAGCAGAGCTCAGTAGAAGTGAAAACTAAAAAAAGTTTTTCTTTTTTTATGTCCTTATTGTCCAAAGAACATTATAAAGTTCTTTATACATACATATATAAAGTATCATAGCTTCCAGGTGCTAAGAACTGCCATTTATCAAGTGCATGCAACCATGAAGTCAAGACAGGAAAAGAGCAGCGGGAGAGCTGGCAGCAGACAGAGCCCTGACAGCGGCTCCGGAAAGACAGGATGGAGAGAGCTCCTCCGGTAGGTCTGGTTCTTGCTCTACGGGTCTATCTGGCTTAGGAGAACAGAGTTTATCAAACTGGATATGCCTGAGGGTCAGCAGGAGAGCTCTCTAAGACCTAGGTTCCAGGGCCCCATCCTCAGAGATGTTGATTCTGTAAATCTGGGGCAGGGCCTGGGAATATGAATTTTAATGAGCCCCCAGGTGATGCTGTTGTTGATGCTGCTGGTCCAAAGATCACAATCTAAGTAGCACTGTGTGAGAATCTGGGATGACCCAAACGCCTGAAGGATGCAGAAGCTTTCCCACTGGCAAGCCAAATATACTGATCCAAAAAGGACCGATTTATCCTCTTACGAACCTGTTCTCTCCTCCTGCATCCCCAACTCAGGAGTGGCAGTGTCCCCATCCTTTCCTTATATGCCAGGCACTCTGCCAGGTTCTAAAGACACCGCTTGGGAAGATAGGCAAGTCCCCACTCTCATGGAGCCTTTGTCCCAACAAACAAGGATGTAAGACAATTACAGAGTATGACATGGGCAGGGCAGGAGGTAGACAGGACGATGTGACAAACGGGGACCAAGGGAGAACACTTTCAGTGGGAAAGGTCTCTCTGAGTCTTGAACATCTGAGCTGCGATCTGAGATCCAAGGAAGGGCATTCGGGTGGGAGGACTGGCAAATGTAACAGCCCAGAAGTGGGATAGAGTGGTGTGTTTGTAGAAAGAAAGCCCTAGTGGCTGGACCAGAATGAGTCAGGGTGGGGTGGGGGGAGGAAGGGTACAACAAGTTGAAGATGGAGAGGAAAGCAAGGGTCAGATTAGGTAGGAGTTTATAGCCTTGCAAGAAGTTTGGCATTTGTTCTAAGCACAATAGGAAGACGACAGATCACAAGGGGCGGGATTACCAAGTGTGAGTGACAGGACTCTATCACATTGTTCCAGTGACAGAGCACGTTAGCTTGAAACAGAGGAGTGGCGAAAGAAATGGAAGGCTTGGGGATGTGTCGTAGAGTCAACTTAACCTGCCAACAGATTAAATACTGTGGATGTGGAAAAGCGTGGGACTAAAGGTGGTAGACAAGATATTTGGTTTGAACAGCATGGATGGTGGTAACAGCAACTGGAGACGACCAGAACACGTGCCAGAAAACCAAGACGTCCACTGGGGGTATGTTAAAGTTTGAGAGGCTTATAAATATGACATCCGCCTGCGTGGACATGCCAGGAAAGCACCTGGAAACAAGAGCCTGGGGTTCAGGAGCTGCCGGGCCTGGAGACGCCCATTTGGGAGTCATCGGCACATAACTGACATTTGAAGCCACGGTTTTGGGTGATGAAGATGATGATAATGATAATTCTTACAGAACTCTGACTGTTTTAAGTGCTTTACATATAAATTCATTAAACTCTCACAAAAAAAAAAAAAATCCCAAGGTAGACGTTAATATCAAGGAATTTATCCACAGTCACACACCTAGTAAGGTATGGATTGGAGATCTGAAGCCAAACAATGCCCTCTGCTATCCAGCCTCTGCGTCAGGCCACCCAAGAATCTTTTATTTTTATTTTTCCTCAAACAGAATTTATAAAATCGTCAGGCACTGCTCGCTAACACGGATAACTATTTTCCAGCGTCTCTAACAGTGGATTCCATACTGATATTCTTTCTCCCACTTAACTCTGAGTCCCTAATAATCAGGGGCTGTATCTTTTATTGGTCCACAGAAGGACATGCAAGGTTATAATTGGTGATAATAAATATCTGCTGAATGAATAAATTACCAAAACACCATGCATATGCACTATATTTTAGCAAATATAAAATCCTAGGCCAAAATGACTTTAGAGGTTATCTAATCAAACTCTCCCCCTCCACAAGACTTATTGAAATGTCATCAACAAATAAAATTATATTTACTTAAAGTATATAACATGATTAATCAAATCCTTTAATCTACAGATATCTGAGATTAAGCAAATTTTCAAGGTGATCTAGGTAAACAGTGAGGGGTATTTAGGATAGATGGGGGAGAGTGGAAATTGGGAGATGAATCAGAAGTAGTAACTTCCCAATTTTTTTCCTGATCGTTTGTAATTTTTATAAAGGCATATGTAGCAATCTTTTTACTTTATAGTTCTGGCTCTGGTGTCATATATAGATAAGACTTCCTCACCCTAAGATTATAAAAATGTTTAACTGTAACTTGTTCTCATATTTCTATGATTTTACTTTTTACTCCGAATCTTTCATTCACCTGTAACTGACACGGACTGTGTTAGTGGGTGATGGTCAGAACCTGAATAACTTGAACTTTGTAATAGAAAGTGGATTGAACGCAGGGTGGAGAAACAGTTGTATTTGTCTTCTCATTCATCCGTGTGCTTCCTCTTTTCTCCTGGAACACTTCTCTTCCTCCCCGCTGACTCTTACTAAGATCCTGGTTTGGTTTTGAGTTTTCGTTACCTGATTCAGCCCACACAGAAGCTGACCCAAGACTTCTGACAGAAGAAACCAAGCCTTAATTTCCATTCGAGCTCTGCTTACAGGGAAGATGTGATGGGGTTAAGGATGAGAGGGGAAAGTCCCTTTACACTCTGCACCCTGGCCTTCTGTTCAATATTTTAAAGTTTGAGATTGGCCTTTCACACATACTAATAATTGCGAAAGTCTAAAATTAGTGCTAAATGTTCACAATAGTGAGAAACACTGTGATATCTTTGCTTTAAGGTGCCTGATATCTTCGGGCTATTCAGCCAATGACTTTGGTGGGTTGACAATAAGTATCGCAGAGTCAGAATTCAGTCTCTATTTTGTTTTGTTTTGTTTTGATTTAGTCCTCTTGAAATAAAAGGCTGTGATTTAAAAAATATAATGACAATTTTCATAGCTTGGATTAAAGAAACAACTCTAGTCAGGGTTCTCTGCTCATAAATAAGTAAGTCCAAGGCAGCTTATACATTCAAGATGTGGTATTAGTAATTTGATTCTGACATTGCTGACTCTGTCACATAAACATTTATAAATGTGACAGTCCCGAAAGAATTTATATGGCAATATGTACTGAGTGCCTACTCTGTGCTGGGACCTTGAACCAATAAAATAGACAAATCTCTGGCAATTCAACCGAGAGGCAAGAGGGACTATATTACACTCACTCTGTTCTAGTAGACTGTAACTGTTGATTTATATTTTAAAACTCACATTATTGCAAGACACATAATAAAAACAATAAATAATTGTTTCCATGGACTAAAAAGTCAAAACAATTTTTTCAAAAGAAAAATAATAATAGCTCTTGCCTTATGAAATCGTATAACGTGTTAAAAACCTAGGGGGATTAAATGAGGCCGTGTTGGCATAGGAATGGCAGATTATGGAACAGAATGAATCCACAAATGGTGGACTTGAGGATATGTGAGAAATATGCGTGTGATCAAGAAGACATAGAAATCAGTGAGGAAAAAGATGAATTAAATAATACATCATGTTGAGACAACTGGTTTACCATCAGTAAACAGTAAAGTTATTCCTACCTCTTACCTTAGAGGAAAATAAACTCTAGCTGGATTAAAGCTACTAAAGTAGAAGAAACATTACAGGTAAGTGTTTGGAAGGAGGGTGTTCTTTCCAAGGACAGCATCAAAGTCGGAAATCATAAAAAAAAAAAAAGAATGTTAGATTTGATTTCATAAGAATTACAAAGCTTTGTATGAGAATTGTAAAGAGCCCATATGTGAAAAAGAGGTCAAGGCTAATGTATTTTGGTTACAAATGTTAATATAATTTCATTTTACTTACAGGATGATGAGGCATGTGGACAAGAGGTATATATTTTAATTTATAAAAATATATTGGGGAGAAAGCACAGAAGGATATACCCATGTGGGTTATATCTAGGGGGTGAGTATGCAGTGTTACATTTTTTCTTTATATTTTCTTGTGCTATTACAATTGCCTACTGGTCCTCTACGTGGGCATTTCTTGGAGATCACATAACAAATATTAGATACTAAATACAGTTAAGGATCTTGTAAGAAGAAATCTCAGTTTAATTCGTCCAGGACTTCAAAGTATCTGGAGGTTTTCTAATCACTGGGGTGTAGCAGCTAATATTTCAGCATTTGGTCCTTTATTGCATTATAGAATTTGTTCGTTGTCCATATATACAGTAATAATATTCCATTTTCTAGAGTTAGTGTATAGCCCTAAATATTAGCAAATTTATTAGTCAAATATACAAGTACCAAAATTATTGTCTTGCATTCTATTCATTTGCTTTGACAGACTACTGAATTTGTCTCAATAATTCACATCTCATTGCATGAGAATTAATGTCCATAGACTATTTGATCATGAGAATTACAATTTAATAAATGTGAAATCTAATTATATTGCTTTTCCACCTGACTTTGTACTGAGAATCTTTTTTTCATAGGGGTCATCTGGGATTTTGTAAACTTGTGAAATAAATAGGAATTACTGACATATTCCTAATATTTTCTACTTCAAGGAATTACCAATAATCACTGCGGCATGTCTCCATGAATTTTTCTGGAGTCCATGAAAATATACTTAGAGAGACAGTAAGGAAGGTAATCGACACCCCTCTAGACAAATTATTCAAAAAGAAACATTTCATTTGAAAAAACAAACAAACAAACAGTATCTTAATTATATTAACATTTGTAACCAAAATACATTAACCTTGACCTCTTTTTCACATATAGGCTCTTTTCAATTCTCATACAAAGCTTTGTAATTCTTATGAAATCAAATCTAACATTTTTTTTTTTAATGATTTCTGACTTTGATGCTGTCCTTGGAAAGAACAGACAGCCCTGGTATCCAACCCAGGGTCCCTCACTTACAATCTCTATGTTCTTGGGCAAACTACTTGACCTCACAAGTTTGTTTCTCTCCTGCAAGACAGGGAGAGTATTATCTGCTTTGTGGTCATCATTGAGGGGGCATATTTAAAGTACCAAGCACAAATTACGCACTCAAATAAAATATGACTATTATTGAGAGTGGGCAAGAGGATGCACAAGGCTGCCTGCTGCACCAAGGAAGCTGGCTGAGTCTCCACGAAGAGGCTCACAGAGGAACTATAACCTCAATGGATTTACTACTATTTAGGAGCGAGGCTGCAAACTGAGTGATCGTAGGGAAGATGACTCACGCCATTCAAGTTCATATTTGAAGTAGAACATATTCCTTTTTGGTGCCCAAAGTGATCAAATCCCGCAGTCAGGCATCCCTTATATTAAAATAAATGGATTATTTTGGGGAGGATGAACTAGTACAAAGAGGCAGAGTTGAGAGGGAAGTTTCACGTGGGCAATGGGGAGGACGAATGACTGTCCTTGCCTCATTGCAGACTCCAGCTCACCAGTGCATAGAAACTCAGGACCTCCCAGAGCTGGGGTCTCTCTCCAGGATAAGTACCAGAGAAACCACCCTGAGGCCCTCTGGGCTTTCCTTCATCATTGCTCAAGTCTGGCTACCCACCCTCAATCTGTCTACGTGGGTCTTCCCCAGAGGGAAAATCACAAGGCACTGGTTTCCATTTATTGAATCACCATCGCTTCTAGTCATTTCTTCCCCAAGGTTACAGCAAGATTACCTTGGTCAATGTGCTGAGTGTTTCCTTAGATAGCCACAGAAAATGAGAAATTTACCAGGATAACCATTCAAAAACCATCTGATTCCCTTGTCTCCCAGTCCTTGAAGGAATCTTACTGCTTCCCCATGTAATACTAAGTAATTTTTAGTGTTGTTTCTGTTGGTTGGATGGAAGGATGGGTGGATGGTTGGATGGATCCACGGATAAATACATGGATAGATACATGGATGGATACACAGATGGAAGAGAAATAGACAGATGGACTATGAACAGAATATTATAACACCGAGCTGAACACTAGCAATGAATGAGTGTTTGGCATCTTATTTGGCTCCCAAAATGATAAGAAGTAGGACAAAAGAAACTTGATCTTCTCACATATGTTTATTGCTTGACTTTTGATTCAAGGAACGCAAGAGCAACAAACCACATTGACCTTAAAGAGGAGACAGGTTGTCTAGTCAAAAACAGCCTCTCCTCTTTTAGTCCTCTTATTAAAAAGTGCACATTTAACCAAGAATTCAGTGAGGTTTTAGTATATTTTGTTCTCTTATAAAGAGAGTTGACTGTACTCAGAGCTGGAGACCCAGCTCTGTCCAGATTGACCTTGAACAATTCACTCAATCTAGTATGTGTTTTTTCAGCCCTACTCTCTGTAAAAAGAGGATACTAACTTTAGCCCTCAATCCTCCCTCGGAAACATTCTAAAGAAAGAGCAATGGCATATGGGATATACTGCAAGCTTCTACAAAGAAAGGTTCGTAAATGAATTTACATGATGAGCAGAGAGAAAAGGGCAATGTTCTCAGTATCATGCTGCTTTTCTTTTCTTTTTTTTTTTTTTTAAAAAAAAACACGTTTCTCTGGCTAAAGTTAATGGCAACTGATAAAAATGCTAAGCAGATTTAGGTCATGCTGCTATTTGAAATAAGCCGCTAGCTTGCTGATGATTCACATTTTCAGGACTCATTTAGCACAGCCCCGTCTTCTAGAGAAGAATGGGAAACGCAACCATAAAGGTTCACCTTGTTCTTAAAAATCTCAAATAATCGACAGCCGGCATCACTCTGAAAGTCAGCCCCACCTTCCCAACCAGCCCTCTGAGCAATGCAGTTCTATGAATGCAGTGTCACGGCAACTTGAGGAGAGCAGGAGGTTTGCCTCCGAAAGCTCAGGAGCCCTGGAAGGCAAGCGGCAGCTCCCGGCTGGCCCCTGGAATGTGCTCGCATTATTCCCGAGCCTGCAGAAAGCAACATTCTGCAACCAGTGGAGCCCTTGCGACAGTGACAGAGCTCCCTCCTGAGCTGTAATCAATTACGATGCATAAGTGCATCACGTTTTAAAGAGAAATAAATAAATAAACAGCTTGTGCTCCCTCCTCTCTTTAACTTCCTGCAATGGAGACCCGACCAAGTCAAATCACTGAAACGCTGTCTTTTGACCAACTGCTGGCTCTAATCAAACACTTCCGAAATTGTTGATGAAAACGAATAAATAATTTGAAATTCACGGGGTTGCTCCCTTATCACATCATACTGTTTTTATCTCCCTTTTCTCCAAAATGAGAAAGAAAACTATTAATATGTTTAATTTCTAAAAGAACATTATGTTAAATGTATCTATGGGAACCTCTGAGCAGACACACACACACACACACACACACACACACACACACACACAGAACACCTGTGCACTGCAGACACAGCCCCGGAACACTGCCTCGCCCACCATGCGGGGATTCTTTTCCAATTTCTATATATATCTGCCACATTTCACATGCACACAGCACCCCCCCTCCCCCAAACCTGTACACACACACACACACACACACACACACACACTACAATCTCATCATGTTTGCAGAAAGTGAATGCTGTAACAATGCCCTGAATTTGAGAAATTCACAAGAAAAGCCAAGAGATGGTTTCCTGACTGAATGAAAAAGGGCCAGCTCAGTCCTCGGCAGCGCCTTCACGCCAGGGCAGGCTCTGCCCAGCTCTCTGCAGTGTGATCTGCATGTCTAATAATGGAAGGGGTTAGTGGATCAGCAGCCGCTTACCTTGCAATGCTGCAGCAGAAGTATCTGCTCGTCAAGCTCTTGTCGCTTGCCTTCTATTTCAGTCTGCCTCTTTCTTTTTTCCTTGAAAATAAAGAGAAAGAGGCTGTTAAGAGTGGGTGGGTGTTGACTCCAGGAATTTTAAGGCAGGAAGCAGCAGCAGCAGCGGTAGCTCACATCTGTACAGACACTTCCAGAGATACTGGGCATACGCACAGTGTCACCTGCCCCTCTGTGTCTGGGTGTGTTGCAAGCAGCAGGATTCTCGTAACATGTCTGCTGAGGGCTCAGTGAGTGGGAGAAATTTTCCTCACTCAACCAAGCTGCAACAATTTAGTCCAGAAGAAAAGGCGGTTTCTACACACACACACACACACACACACACTCAAACACACACACGCACACAGAGTCAGGTCTGTGCAGCGTTAATTTGGAGACAAAGAATAAAAATGTCTCAATCGAAAACACAGAGGCTGCTATAGACTGCAAATACTATAGAATAAAACAGTGGGAATTCTAGGATAGATTTCTTTTATTGAACTCATATACATAAATAATCCAAGGTAATTTCATTTTGTAGGACAAATCATTCAGTTGGGTATTCCAAACAATGCAAATTAGATGAGTGATCTTTCTTCAGTTAGCCTTGGGTGTGGGGAGCATTAGATGTGGGTGGGGCTCCCCGAGGTTCCAGTAAATTCTGGGGTTGGTCTACCTGAGTCCAACTCACAACTCTACTACTTGCTACCTGTGTGACCTCTAACAAGTTCTTTTACTTCCAAGTTCTTTTACCTAAGTCTCCCTCTTACATGAAGAAGAGACAATAACTGTACCTAACCCATATGGCTAGGACATAGGCTAAATTAAATGATACATGCAAGGGACCTAGAACAATGTCTGGCACATAAGTAAATAATGTAATTTACTATTATTCTTATTGCCACATAGTTATGTCTAGAGAATGCTTAGAAACCGGTTTTAAAGGGAGGTATTTTCCTTGTATTCACAGCATAGCCTTTCGGTTTACTTTTCTTTTCCACTCTTTGCAAATGTAGACAATAAACCTCATATGAATGTGATTCATTTACAAACAGAAAGCCCTTCCCTTACGATAGCATATTTATCCAATGTTTTCTTTCCAAAGTACACAGTGCAGGGTTTCCTGAGACTTTCACTGCATCGGATTATTTACTTTCACTCACATAAGCAGAGGAGACACTTGTTAGACAAAAAGTAACAGCATTTTACAATACAAATGCTAAATTCTAGAGAGGACAATAACATAGAAGCCTGGCGGCTGTGCTCTGTGTTAACAGAAGCTTTTATTTTTTGTTGTTGCTGTGTTTCTGGGGTGCGCTTATGCCACCGCTATTCGAATCAACACAGTAATAATGTGTGCCATAACCAAGTTCTTCGGTGCAATACACAGACTTTTAATAAATATCTTCTTCTAATATTTCTGGGACACGATATCCAAGTCAGAGACATAACCTCTTTGCCAAATCGAAGCCTAAGAACATTTTTTAGAAACTGACTAATTTACCAAGGAATTCCAATCAGGAGTGTATCACTGATGCTGCTTAATCCAAATTTGTCTAAGAATGTACAATATGTGATAGGAAACTGGGAATATGAGGTTCCAGTGAGGACAGCCCACATATCCAGCAACTCAGAGCCACCATGTGATAAAGCAAGGACTTCCAGAACCAGCCACTGCCCTTATATTCTAGGATTTCTCGAGAGTAAGTTTACTGGACTTTATCATTCATTACCGCTGGCTATCAAGACATGTAAATGTCCTACATTTAAATCAGAACCAAGATATAGTATATTAAGAATATAAGATGCTGATGACTCAGTAATTCTGTAAATGTTGATTGAGTGCTGCGTATTTGTTATAGATTGAATGTTTGCATCCTCCCCCATATTCGTATGTTGAGACGTAACTCCCAAGGCGATGGTAGTAGGAGATGGGAAATTTGGGAAGTGAACAAGTCATAAGGGTGGGGCCCTCATCAATGGGATTAGTGCCTTTATAAAAGAAGCCCCAGGGAACTCACTCACCTCTTGCCCCATGAGAGAACACAGCAAGAATACAACTATCAATGAACCAGGAAACAGGCCCTCACCAGACACCGAATCTTCTGGTGCCTTAATCTTGGACTTTCCAGCCTCCAGAGCCATGAGAAATAAATTTCTGTTACTTATAAGCCAACTAGTCTAAGATATTTTGTTATAGGAGCCTGAATGGACTAACGCCATGTTCTAATTACACATCTGGAAATTTGCAAAACTTTCCTGAGCTATCCTACCTCTGTGCCTTTGTTCATAGAGCAAGTCTTCACTTCACAGTTGCCTGCCACCATACTGATGACCCATGCCTTGAACAGACACAGAAATATTATCAGGTGGTCAAGCTGTGAACCTTTACATGCTCTGGCAGTAGACTCATTGGTGATCACTGGCATACATGTGATCATAGAAGATGCGGGTTTTAAATGAGCTCTTTAAGAATGGGTAGGAATTAGGAGGATACAAATTAATAGGAAGTGCATTCCAGGAAAAAATGCACTGTGCAAGCAAAGGTAGAAATGTACTGCATATTCCGGGGACAATGAGAAGGGAAATCTAACTGGGGTGCAGGGCTTGCCTTTAGAAATACAGGTCAATGTCTTAGATCATTGAAGGCCCTGAATGCCAGGCCAAGAAGTTGTGCTTTTATTGTATAGAACATGTAGCATTATTGCAGGGTTCTGCGCAAGAGAGTGATATAGTGAAATGGCATTTTAGAAACATTAATCTAGCACTGACGTATAGCGTGGATTAACAGGTAAATTATAAAGTCTAGGGTCATGAACTACACGACCTACATGCTAGTAACTCACAGATCTTTTCTTTCAGCCTAGATTTCTCCTTTGAGCTCCAGACTTCCATATCCAGCCGCCATCTGTTCATATCCAGTCCCTAAAACTCAACCCTTGTACTCATCATTTCAGCCATCTTTCCTCCCTTACTCTCACATCTGTGCACTCTGTCTTCCTCATCTCAGCAATGATTACTCGAATCAGAAATCTTAGTGGTCCTAGACACTTCACGTTCTTGAAACTCACGTCCCGTTGACTGTCATTTCCCACGCCGTCTGCTTCCCCACTAGACCCTTTATTATTACCTTAACACTCCCTCATCTCACCACCTGCACGTGTAGTATTTTTAGCACTCTGTAGCACTTAACTGCTTATACTCCACTTCCATCTGGATTAGTGCAATGGTTTCCTCATGAGGAAGACATGTAATCGATGCTTGGTAAGTCTCTCTGAATGAGATACTTGCTCTCCTCTGATCATGTTTCTGTTTGTCCGCATCCCTCACTCAAATGCATTAAGAGTTTGCACTCAGGACTTCAATGGCAGTAAAATGTATCAATGAAAATACATTAGCCATCAGTCTATAAAACCAGAAATGTCTTTCTGTTGAAGACATTTAGCCCATATGGAATAGAGTGTTATGGCTAGGCATATAAGAAAACAGTTGAAAAAGCTGCTTCCGACAAAGACTCATGGAAATCTCATCCTGGGGAGAAAAGCTGGAGGAAGTGGAAATCCCAGGGAAAACATAATGAACTGACAGTAGCAAGCCATTCAGGGGCACTGTGCCTCAAGAGATGTCTGGAATGAAGTGATCTCACCCCATTAGGAAGACTTCCAGACCCTTCCACTCTCTGGGAGGCCTAGCTAGCTACTTTCATTGTCTTTCTGTAAATTATATATTTTCCTGGCAAGAATCTTCTGGAAGTATTGCAACATTGTGAAACTGTAAACTCCTAGTACAGTAAGGAGCACCCACGTAGAATGGAACATGCTCTGTCCAAAAGTGGTTACGAAGTATGATGCGAAGAGAGGTATTAAAAGTAGCTAAGACGCCATTCATCATTTTTAACATTTTGGTGTATTTCCTTCTAGTTTTTCTGTGAGTATAACTACAGATGCATTTCTCTTTTATAAAACCGGCATTATATAAATTTATGTATACAGTGATTTTAAATATATTAAACATTTTTTGTATCATTTTCTTTTAAAACAAACAAACGAATGGACAAATGAAAGTAGGTAAGAAGCGTCTGCACACCTTTGCCTGCTTCAGGCAGACTCCTCCCTCTTCTCTCCTGCTGCCTCCAGTGCAACCCAGGTGTTGGAAAATGCAAGAAGGCGGCTGGGGGTGGGGCCCAACTGAGTGTGAGAAACTTGGGGAGAGAGAAGTAGCTGAGCAGGGAGGGCAGTAAGAAGCAGAGATAACAGTGTTTTCTTTCCTCTGCTGAGGTTCGTTCTGACTAGAGCTGATGATACCTAGAGCCAGACGACCTAGTCAAAGCACTACTGCCATTGAGATATCCCCAAATTTAGATGAGAGAGGGAAAAAAAGAAAATATGTTAAAATTTTAAATGTTGCGATCTTTTCTCTAGCTATTATGGTTAGATAGAGAGAATTTTGCTTCGAAACCTCTCACTGTGAGCTAAAGGAAATTGTGTGTTCCTCCCCCTCATGCAGGCTTTTGAGTGACTTTGGGCCAGCTGGTTCCTAGGCTCACAATGCAGAATCAGAGAAAGGGGTAGAATGATGAAAACCTCTGGAACCAGACTGTTATAAACAGCCTGCACTTGGAAAGGGAATGGGGCATATGGTAGATGGGGTGGAGGGTAGGGGAAACCAAAGATCTAGAAAAGAAGAGATGAAGTAAAAATGGCCGCAAGGTCTCGGGGACAGTTTTGAAGTTAAAGAGTTTAAAAATAAAGGAGTTGAGGTATTAAGACCAGAAAATTAGGGAGAGAGACTCTCAAGATATTTTATTGTAGCTTATAAAATGAATCCTCTCTGATGCTCTCCAGTAAGGATACTGGACTTTTGCTTTCTGGATTGTGTTTCTTTGAACAAGACTTCACGCTGAAACTGGATCGCCAGGGTACCAGGTTTTATATAGGTTATGTATGTTAGGAAGTAAGGTGACATTTTGAAAATTAAATTATAGAAAATCAACGTGCAAATAGGGACCCGATGAGCTTTTTCTATTAAGGAATCAGAATGTCATCTCAGTCATGGTTGGATTATAATTACCTGTTTAATGCTGCTGCACAACCAATGCTATTTACACATCTGAGTGAAGAAAAGGAGACTAGTCGGTATGAAAGCTGAGAAGCTGAGGGGTCAAGTATAAAAAGATCACGGAGGTACCCACTTGGCTTTGTTCAATTGCCTTTCCAGCTAACTTGAATGTTGAGTTAGCTTAGCAGACACATTCCCATTAGAAATCTGTTATCTGATCTCAATGCCATTAGATATTCAAGCTCTCCTGGCTCTGGCTTCAAGGTCAGCAGTCATGATTCTAATTATGTTCAGGCTTTCTAAGTCATTAGCTAGATGAATAGGTAATACTTGGTAAGCTCCTACAAAGTCCATCCACTGTAAATGAATAAAATGGCATTTGGGTTTGTAGATAGGGGTATTGAAAGCTAAGTTGGTATATGATTTTCTGATCCCACGAAACTAAAGAGCAGAACCTGGAGTCAGCTTAAAAGGCTTGGTCAAAAGGACAAGTAAACTAGATTTCCTGTGGTCACACTGTACCTCCTAGTTATGCACCCATTCAACCTACAACCTTTGAGAGAATTCTACAAATCTATTCATTCCTCATAGCCTGGCTTTGACCAGCATTTCCATTTAGGTAACGTCTCTTTTATATAGGTGATTACTTAGCCTTGAACTTGCCATGTATTGATAAAAGAAGGAACTATCTGCTTTGTTTTGTTTTTAACAGAAATTATAGTCAAGAGAAAGAAATTTAAATAGGAAAAGAAGTAATTGATTAGTTCAAACTTCACCATGGGTTTCTGAAAGAAGACTGTAATACCTAAAATCTTGAGAAATATCATAGAGAGTTTAGAGACAAAATTGTTATTAATTACACTGAACAGTTAATATTAGCACCAAGTCCGAAGCCTAATACAGGAGAGTTTTAGTTTAAAGTTTTTTATAGATACTTTATAGTCCATATGGATTATAGCTTAAGTCGATTTTTAATATTTGCTCACACTATTACTGTTTAAATAACTGTTTAACCATACAGCTATATTTTTGCTTTAACAGCCATAACATCAAATTCTTTACTAGGAGTGCTTCCCATCAATGTCCTCTGAAGACCAAGGAGAGTAGTCGGATATAGCAATAAAGAGGAAGTAAGACCTGCTTCTTGATATCATATTGATAAACCCGTTGTGGTAAAAAAATAAATAAATAAATAAAAATAAATAAATTAATTAAAAACCGAGCATTTTCTATATAGAGAAAATAGTAGAGAACTCAGCAAATCTCAAATGCTAGAAATAACATCATTAACTTCACCAGCAGAACATCATCTCCATATCATCGCTCTCAATGTATTGTGTTATTCCCACCATGAAGCCACATGAGCACTGAACTAGGAGTCAGGAGACCTGGCTTTAGGTAGAGGCTCTGCCACTAACCCCCTAGGGGACTTAGATGAGTCCTTTACTATTTCTGGGCCTTAGATTTTCCATGTGCAAAATGAGGTCGGACCAGCTTCGCTCTAAGCTCCACGAAGCTAAGAACGACTTCACGTTCTAGATTGTCACGTATGCACTTCCTGGCAAACATTTACATAGTGCTTACTCTGTGTGCCAGGCACCGTTCTGATGAATACATACTACCACAGTTACTCTTCGCAACGACCTACTGAGTTAAGCACTATCATTATCTCCATCTTACAGAAGAGAAAACCGAGATATGGGGAGATAAAATGATCAGGTCACATGGCTATTAAGTGTCAAACAGAATTGGAACCCAGCATGAAATAAGGAAATAGAAATAGCTTAAGGTACTACTGCGGAGTTTAAATGAAGTACAACAAAAATAGAACCAAGAGCATCTCCTGACAGAGTCTAGGGCCTCAATGAATGAAGGTGCTTGCTCTGTACCTGGTACAAAATTTTTGGCTTAGGATTTCGCCTAGGAAACTGCAATTTACTCATGGAACTAAAATTCAGTTCTGTAGCGGTTGAACCTAAAAATAATGATGATGGTGGTGATAAAAACAATAAAGTAATAATAATAATAATAATAATAATAATGGCAACTAAGCTAATTGACTATTGGCTATGTGCCAGGCACTAGTCTGAGGAGTCCCCCCAGTTTTTCATTTTATCCTATGAACACTCTGAGGTAGGTATCTTTATATGGATGAGAATGGTTAAGTAAACGTGTCCCAGGTCCGGAGCTGGCCAAGCGGGGGTGGCAATCCAGACAGTGTGACTCTAGGGCACTTTGTCACCAGCAGAGACAACTTTCGGCTCCTAACACTAGTTTAGCTCTAAGGGAACTGCATGTAGGGCACATGAGACACATTACCTCGCCACCTTCACGCATGTGCTAAAACCTTCCAGAACAAATGAGATGCTGATAATGCAACACATTCTGATGTCAAATCCCTCCCCCTCCCCAAACAGAAGGCCTCTTATGAAATCTGGGAGCATTTCCCAATTCCAAACAGAAAACAGGTGGGTGCTGAGTTGTAACTTTCAGTCATGCTTCGTGACCAAACACATTTGTTTATTTCAGTCCCCCGGAGGAAACATTTCAAGGGGGTCGAATGATCTACTAAGGAGAGCAAATGCAAAATATTTCTCTTCAATTTGTACTTTTCATCAGAGAATGACTACTGCAAATGAGGGAGCAGCTGGGAAAGCTCTCCGTGTATCATGTTGGACTCAGGAGTGGAGAGGACTCTCAATCTGGGACTTCTAAATATCAAAATAAATCTCCCTAAAATTAAGCGACTGGAAGAGTAAGGGGCAGAGGAGCCCACTAAGTTAGTTGACAATTCTGGGAAAATGTGCAAGGCCTGGAGGAAAAGTCCCTGGGCCGGACGCAGGTGTGGACACCGCGTGGAGCTCACACTAAGCATTTTTCCCATAGGTCCCTTGTGAGTCTCAGGGCAGCAGCCCACGGAACAGCAGAGGGGCTGAGATGCGAGCGAACAAAGCTGATGGTTGGATAGGCAAAACAAAATAATGTGCACACAAACAGAAAGAAAAGATGACCTGTGACAGTCTGATGATAACAAAGAAATGCAAACTCCAAGAAATTAGCATAATTCCAAACAGAGATGTACACGCCTTTTCTGACTTCTGCCTATCATGTTTCTGTTTGTTCTTTAGATGCCAATATCTGGTGAATATCTATATCTATCCGAAAAGTATAAAGAGGGAAATACAAATGGTTCAGATAAATACAGTATTTAAACACATATAAATCAAACTAATAAATGCGCACAGTAAGAACATTCAAACAACACACAAAGAAGAAAAATAAATAGCTGACTCTCCCTTCACCCCACCCCTGTCTATTTCATTCCTTTAAGTTTTATATGCATCTTACTTGGGAAAAAATACAAATATGCCAACCTATTATCCAGAGGAATCTTTTATTCTTTACACAAAAGTAATTATATACTTCCTGCTTTTCAGCTTACTTTCTTCTTATTTAGTGATGTACCTTCGAGATTTTTCTGTATCAGTATATGGAGTCCCACCTCACTCTGTAACTGCTGCCTGGCAGTTCACAGATATACTTTAATTTATTTCAACAGTCTGCTGCCGATAGGTTATTTAGCTGGTTCCCAGTGTTTTATTTGCTTTTATAAACAGATCTACAGTGAATCTTCCTCTGTGTACATCTTGTATGTACTTTTGTGAGTATATCCATAGGGTAAATTTCTAGCAGTAGAATTGCTAAATCCAAGGATCTGAGCATTTAAAACTCTAAAAAGCCCAAATTGTCCTCCCCAAAATATTTTCTCTGTGCTTTAAATGATAGAAATCTGAGTTGAAAATTAGATTCAAGCAACTAATAAGAATTTTGACAATTCCCCCCTTATTAGCCATATCCACAGTGACCCAGAGAGATTTTAAATGAAAGAAAATATCTACTTTGTTAATAACTACAAACTGTTCTTAAAACATACTTGGGTAATCTGTTCTTATCATAGACTATTACTCTTTCTTTTCAGATTAAAAAAAATGATAATTTGCTATCTTATGAACAGAAGGCTATTATGACTCTGAGTTTTCTCCCTTCCTTGCACTGTTAATGTTAGAATGATCACGTTGTCAAATTGTGCCCATTTGTCCATAATTAAAGAGGGTTTATTCCTTCTGTTGTTGCCATCCTATGTGTTTAAAGTACAAAATTTTCCACCTATCAAAATTATTTCTAGATGGACTCAGGTAAGGTGAAAAATGAAAACATGAGAAAATACAGATAATATCTGATTTTAGGATAGGAAAGGACTTTAAGAACATAAAACACAGAAGGAAACCACAAAGTACAAAACCGATAAACTTCATTACATAAAACTTAAAACTCTGATTTTTATGGTACCGACTAAACATAACAACTCAAAGGCAAGTGCCAATCTGGGAAATGGTACTTGCAACAAATATGTCAAAAGGCTGAGACCTTTAGAAAATAAAGTTTTCTTACAAATCAATATGATTTGTAATAAAGGTATGAACACTTTAATACAGAAAAAAAGAATAAAATATAGGGAAAATGTCCAATGTTATTAATAACCAAAGAAATGCAAATTAAGCATGGAGTTGTCATGTCCACCTATGAAATGTACTCTCCCCCTCCTCCCACACAGCATATTTAAAAATATCCTGTTCCGTGTTGGGGAGGGTGCGAGGAAAAAGAGCTTGTCTTTTAATCTCTGTCAGAATTATACAGAAGAACCATCTTTCTGGAAGTTTTGATCCACTTTATCATAAAGAATTTATCCAGGGAAAATTTTCTTTGATATGCTCAAAGACTTTTGTAAAGAAAATCCAACACGGAGGTATGTGCAAGACCAAGAAAATAAAATCCAAACGGCAAATGATTGGTTAAATAGGATGGCACCTTACGAACCATCCAATGACTTCCTTTTCCATGGAATAAAATCAGAGCGAGCCCATCCACGATGCACCGCCTGCCTCTCCCCTGTACTTTACCACGCCCCTCTCTCCCCTCCCCACTCCCAGTCTGGCCACATTGGCCTTGACCAGAGCTCTGCCGTGGGACAGGCATGGAGGGCAGGCAGGCGGGTGGGGATTTGCACCAAGAATACGGTAGTATTTCCCTTTCCTTCGCCCCGTGTGTCTCTCTCCCTCAGGAACCCTCCAGAGTTATGGCTGCAGTCTGAGGACAGAGTCTTGATTTCTGGCTGTTAATACCATGTAATTGGTGCCCTGACCTAATTATTTCTAACATCTGGCTTCCAGTCTCATCCAGTTCTTAACATGCATGAGCCAGCCGGAAGCCTCCGCACTTTGATCTTAATTTTTCCCACAGTGTGCACCCCTGGATGGCCATTAAGATTGTCTGAGGAGCATTAAAAAAGTACCAAGTCCAGGCCTCACCTCTTATTGGTCTGGGCACTGGAGGTTGTAAATGCTCCATGGTAGTCTAAATATCAGCCGAGGTGGAAAATCATTGCCTGGCACGTGGCAATCTTGTTCGTGGTCCAGGCTGATAAGTGCTTCCTACTGCTTAAGCTGCTCTGAGCTCTTTCTTCATCAGTCCGAAACAAGCTATTGGGTTAAATTTTATTAGAAGACAGCACTGGGCATCGGGCTCTTCTCTAGTTTTGCAGTGAAGTCCTCGCTTGCTTTCGTTTTCAAAGTCCGGGTTTCAGCCACAGGTGGATGGGATTTTTGACTTGAGGACCTGTGGAACTTGTACTGAGCACTTGGCTTCCAAGAGGCAACACTGCTTTTTCACTGTGGTATTTGTCACCTTACCAGCTGCTGTCTCACTTTCCTTCCCCTCCCGGGAGGCCCCTACTCTTAGGATTAATTTAGATTAGTATTTTCCACTCCAGGGCATGGGCGATTAACCAAGTCAGAAGGGATGAGGTGAGGCGGGGTTAACTACCAAACCACAGAAAACACCTCAAATACAAGTCAAACTGAATCTGGCTTTGCTCTTAGGTAAATGAGTTCTGTGCTGTAAATTTTTGTTTAAATGCCTCAATATTACACTAAACCTATAACCTATAACCTCTACCCTCTAGTGCGGGGGTTGGCAAACTTGCTCTGCAAAGGGCCACACAGTAAATACTTTTGGTTTCAGAATCTGTGTTGCAAAGACTCACACCTCTGCCCTTGTAGCACAAAACAGCTACAGATAATACCTGACCGAAGGGGCGTGGCTCTGCTCCGTTTGGCCCACAGGCTGTGGTATGCAGACTCCTCTCCCCTCAACCAGGCTACCCCGTTATGGAAAATGACCACCCCCCCCCACCCCCCCGACATGAGATGCACTACTGACATGGGCTCCAGGAGGCTGCAGCCTGACACAAAGCTGTGGGTGTTTTGGGGGGAGGGGAGGGGTGGGTGCTTGGTGGGCACATGCAGATAAGTCAGGGGGAGGACAAAGAAGGGAATATTAAGTCTCCCAAGTCCTGAATCGGTATTTCTAGAGGAAAGGGATTCTCACTGAGCGTTATGTGCACCTAGAACCGTCAGATGTTATTTTAAGGCTCATAACACCAAGAAGAAGGTTGAGTTGTCCCCACTTTGCAGAGGAAAAAAAACTAAGGCTCAGATGAGTGGAATGCCCGGGGCATAGGAGGAGGAAGGGCTGGTGCTGGTATTTGCACCCAGCTCTGTCTGGCTCTGAGCCTGAGCTGTGTTTTCCCCCAAACCTAGGCTTCTATCAGGGTAGTCAGGCCTGGTGCCCTCTGCCTTCTAACACCAGCATCCTGCATTACAAAGCTTGATGAGGGCTGGTCAATAGAGGAAACAAGTAAGAGAGAACCACGATGGCAAGAGACGTCTCATATGATGCTGAGCCCTTATTAAGGTGGCTGCCCACCCTCGGGGGCCTTTGAGAAAGATCTGTATAGCAGCCAAGACACCAATCTGCCTCTTACTTCCCTTCCTCTAGAGGTAGGTCCCTATGATGGCAGACCCTAAGCTGGGTGCCAGGAGCTTCTCTTTGAGCCTGAGCCTGGGGACATGCCCCTCTCACCCCAGACCTCTCCATTGCTACTCTATCCCTGTCAGTTTCTGTGCCGGACCTCAGAAAAACCAGCTGGGAAAAGAGAACCTGATGTCCCACACCGACTGCCACTCTCTCCCACCTCCTTGATCTTCAGATCTCAACTCAAAACTCATCACCCTCACCCACCCAACCTAAAGTAATCACCTTGTCCCTACACAGAGCCCTCCCTATCACACCAATGTATCCCCTTATCAGACTCTGAAATTATCTAGTTCATACGTTAATTGGTTTGCATCAGTCTCTTCTCTTTAAGATGGGACTTCCTGAGTCTGAGCTCTTCTGGTCATCCTGACTGTATCCCGAATGCCTAGAATGGTGTCTGTGCATGGGAGACAATAAATGAGCGAGCGAGTGAACATGTGCATGTACCCAGTAAGCTCTGTGTCCAGTAAAGATGCTGAGCCCACCGAGCCTTCGGCTCGGTCCTGTGTCGTCATGGAAAGCATTTAGATGAGTGGGTTGTCTTCCTCTCCCTGGGACTGTGCAGTTAGAGTCCCCCAGAAAAGACTGAACGCCCATTTCCTCTGCTCGTCGGGGGCCCCCCTAGCAATTGCACTGAGAAGCAGGACGAAATTGACACGGCCTAACCCATAAACCCTGAGAACCCCTGAATCTAGTTAAGAGAGCAATTTTTAGCAAGTCAAGCACTTTTTAGGGCCACCTCAGAGCCATCTGGAAAAGCAACTGCTCTCTCCTAAATTGCAAAGTGTCTTCACTCCAGCCTTATGCTGCTGCCCAGGAGACAGCCACTGGCTAAATGGCACACAGTCTCCAGACACCGAGACGACATATGCTAAGAAACAAAGCAAAGGTCCGTGGCCAGCAGCTCCTGGACGTGCCTTTTAGATCCATGCTCCGAGGGACCCCTTTGTTTCCTTTTGGGGGGATGATGAGAGGATAAAACAGAGGTGCTGCAAAGAAGCAGGTGGACATGGCCTTGCCCGAGAAGGGCATTTAAGGCCTAACTTGGTCACTCTGAATCCTACCCTCCATCTTCAAGACTGACTTCATCCTGAGGCCCTCCCACCAGCACACACACCCCTCCCTGACGTTTGGCCCTGGGGGACGAGACTACCACATGCGATACAGGACTTCCGCCGTCGAGGCGAAGTGGGACGAGCCAGGGCATGTGTCCTGTGAGTTGCGTGGGCCTCCCTCTCTCCGGATGGGGCTAGAATGCCCTGCGGCCCGGAGCAGGCAGCACGCAGGGGCAGTGGCGGGTGTGCAGTGACGCTCAGGCTGGGTTCCAAAGGCGTCGCACGTGCATGACCGCGCACAGGCACACGTGCGGGCACATGTGTCGGTGAACACATGCGCACACATGGGGTTGGTGTTTCCATTTTTAAATACACCTTTTATTTATAACTTTAGATTTATAAAGATGTTGCAACGACAGCGCAGAAAGTCAGGACACAACCTTACCCACCCAGCTTGGCATAAAGTCAACAACTTGCATAACCACGGTGCACTTGTCAAAACTAAGATGCTAACAGCGACATGGTGCTGTTAACTAAACGACAGACTCTGGATTTCACCCTCCCCCCCCCACTAATAACCTTTCTCTGTTCCAGAACCCAACCCAGCATACCACATGGCATCTAGGGCAAGTCTATTTGAAGATTTAGGGTGATGCATCCCCTTGGTTCTTTTAAAATGGGCTTTGGAAATAGAGAAAAGAGCTCTCAGGCCAATGAGATGCAGGGATTTCTCCCTTCTCCCTTTAGTTTACTTTTCCTTTAGTAAAATCCCTAAGTCTCAGTTTGCTAATGTGTAAGACGAAGCTAGTAGCAGAACTTACTGCATGTGATTATTGTGAAAATTCAGTACTTCTGGAAAAGCGCTTAGCTGGGGGCATACTGGCACGCAGTAAGCGTTAGCTACAAAATGTAGTACAAACAACCAAAGAACTGGGTGTAGTTACTGGGGTGAGAAACTACAGATTTGAATCTCGGCCGCTTCTTGGCTGTGTCTGGTGGTTGAATGACAGGACTGAGACAACTGTGCAGTGGTGACAGAAGAGGGTCACATTCAGGCAGCCAGCTGGCCTCGCCCTGGCTCCTACCAACGTTTGCAGCTCAGTGTGAACAGCTGGGAAGGGGCCAGGCCTAGGGGAGCACGGCCAGTTAGCTTCAGATGCATCTCGTTCCAGAAATCAAACCAACCACTATCCGTTCACCCTCACGTTCTGCGTACGCGCTACAGACTCCGCTCCAGGGAGAAACAGGACGGAAACGAACACTTCTTGTGTCCTGGGTGCCAGGCCCTGCACGTGCGTTATACATAGTGCTCTTCGATTTTTTCTCACACCTTTGTCTGTAAAATATTCTGAGTACATGCCATCCCTAGACATACAAACAATAGATAAACATAAGATACATGTGACACTGGACTAGTGTGTGCGTTACAGAATATGCACAAAGTGGGCATTTAAAACAGAGAATCTGTAGATGTAATAAGTAAATATCAATTAAAATTAATAGGACTGCTAATGAGAGTAGATGTGAATCTTTCAATAAGCCTTCTTGATAATGTGAACTTCTTGGGGCCAACTTCTTATCTGATACGATTAGCCTGTCTGTTTTCACATCTTACCCAAGCTGATGTAAAATAAAAACTCCTTCCCAGAGGAGAAGCTTTTAATTTGTGATTTCTGTGTAAAAACCTTTTCAAGTCACATCTTCAGTGTGGTAGGATTTGTTAAGTTTAGAATAGGTAATAGCTTACATCACCTGCAGAGATAAACTACAATAAAACACAACGTGCTGTCAGGCCACAGCTGCGAACCCCTCCGGGTCTAGAAGTCCCTCTTCTCTTTCGGAAGATGACCAGAGCATGCGGTATAGGTGGGTGCCAGGGTTGATCCATATATTAAATATTAGTAAAGCTTAATTTCTTACCAAAGAATTACTGAATTAAAGAAATGCTAAAATTTCCTACTGATACTCCCAAGAAATGACCTGTACACCCCCCTGTGGGCATTTGCTTCTCTTTTGATTCCATTGTTCCACTGCTCCGAATTGTCACAACAGTCCTATTAGGTACGTGGATAATGCCATCCCATTGTACACGTGAACGGGAAACTGAAGACCAGAGAGTATGTGCATGTGTGATACCATCCTGCAGGTACATTTTAAAGTGGAGTTTAAACTCCGATCTCTTCAGTTCCGGCCATCTCTTCATTCCCTCTTCTTCTGTCCCTCCACCCCTGCCAATGTGTCTTCTGTCCTCTTCTCACCTATCGGCTGTTGAAATTAAATGCTAGCTTCCAAGAGGCCACCATCTGAGCAGTGGAAGCAGACGGGCACCATGGCATTGTGACAGTTGAACAGACTAAGGAGAGACTCCTCCCATCATTAAGTAGAAAGCAGTTGTATAAGAAGTAACGCTCACCTTTGAAGAATTTGAGATCTGCAAGAATCAGACTGAATCCTAAAATGAATAATAAAAGAGATGAATCCAGCAAAAAAATGAGCAAGAAAGCTGGAGGGTACAGAGGCCCAGAGACCTGGCTCTGGGTTTGGACCACCTGAATGTGAACCCAGCTCCACCCTTCCTGGCTGTCCAGTCTTGGCTGCTGAGCCTCAGTTTTCCCAACCGTGAAAGGCTAAAACTTTGGTTGTCATGACGATTTAACAAGTCCTTCCCAGCATTCAAAACAGTGACTGGCAGAAGCTGTCGCCTCCGTTTGATTTCCCCATGTGGTGACCCCAGGCAGAACTGTGACACTCCTACAAGTTGGGGCCTTGGGCTGGCTCCTCTGGACTCTAAGACTCCCCAGCACCTCACACCACAAAGGGTCAGCCTCAGACTCTGTGCGACTACATCCCAATAGATGCTGATGATAAATCATCATATTTACTGTACTAGGGCCACTCTGCAACGACCTACATCTGCACATTGCTGGGGAGAAATAAAAACTATTTTCTTTTATAGAAAAAGAAAAATAAGGGTGATTAAGGTGCTTCTTAAATCCCAACTGGTTTCTCCCTGTTACAAAATGATGCTACTTTCCCTTTGGTTGATTTATATTAACTCATTTGTATGTTAAAATATATAAATTTTGTGCACTGTCAAACTATATTTCTAAGAACGCCCTGGAGGGAGGTGGCCACTTAAGGAAGGAGCAGAGCTATAGACTGAGGGAGAAAGGGCTGCACTGGACAGAAACCCTCATCCCACCAGGGGGCATTTAGAAATGCACGGTGGCTTTCATTTTTCTAGATTGTCACAATGACCGAGGCACAGTTGACGTTTAGTGTTGGGAGGACAGAGATGCTAAATTTCTTGTGATATGTAGGGCGCAATGAAAAACTACACAATGAAAAACTGTCCCAACATATATACCAATAACTCCCTGAATGAGTCATGCTTGGAACACTTCTTGATACTGAACGGGGTCTTCGAACTGGGTGAGCCCACTGACCAGATGCTGGACCAGGTGTGGCCTGGGCCAGCTCTGCTCTCACAATGCTTTGTCAGCACCTTCATTATACATGGAAGCCCTTTTGCGCAGGGTCTGGACTGTGACCTCCATGGCAGCAAAAGCCATGCTGAACTCATCTGTGTAAACCCCAGGCCCACCATGGCGCCCACACAGTAGCTGCTCAGTACATGGCCAGATACTTGACTCTAAAAGGTGAGTCAGCTTGTCTTTAATAGATGGGCTGGCTGGACAATGGCTCTAGCACGAGGAAGACCAGAGAGCACCCGCCCCAAAGAGATAGGTGCTGTAGGGACGAAATGGACCCAAGGGCTTAGGGCTGATAAAGTGCTGTCTGCTAACCTCCTGCATCAAAATGCAGGTTCCCAGGTTCCGTCCACCTCTCTAGGGATGGGGCTCAGATATATGCATTTTAAGCAAGCTCTAACCGTTTGAGGATCACAACGAAATTGTATCAGATGATCTGTGACTGGAGAGTGGTTTTGTTGGGATAAAGGACATTTTAAGCTTGGCAAAGCTCTTAGTCACTACTGCTGAGGACTTTTCTGGATCAGGAATCTGTGTTTTATGGAAGACTTTTAAGATGTCTGGGTTTTTCCACTGAGGCATGGAAATTAAATTAGCAATTAAATTTCTGGGTACATTTTCCTTAACTGTAAAATAACATTTCTTTTGAAAGTAGCAACTGGCCTCGGATTATTTTTTGGCAGGGAAGAGGGGTTACTGCAGCCCTAGAGACTGAAGTAAGAAAGTTCCAAAGAGCTAATAACTGACTTCAATTGGGCACCTACTGTGAGCCCAGCACTGTACTACAGTACTGGCATGATGGCCCATTAACTACTTATGAAGTGTGGCTGGTTACCGCCACCCCCAATTTAGAGAGAGTGAAACTGAGGCTTAGAAGCATTAAGTAGCTTCTAAGTCACGTTCTTGTAAGTGACCGAATCAAGATTCAAGCTCAGGCAGTGAGACTTGAAACCTCAAGCCTGAAGCACTTCTGGCACTTTCTATGCAGCCAAAACTGCCCCTCATAAGCACACTCTGTGCTCGTCTCTTTGAGAGGATCAGGGTCTTGCTTCTGTATGCACTAAATCCTTTACATTTGTTCCTCCTTGTCAATTATGAGGCTTTCCCATGTCTGTATGTCTGTGAGTAGAGACAGAATTGGAATAAAATAGAAAGAATCTGTCAGTATTCCCCCCTCCCCCCCCCCCCCCAATATTTATACCCTAGATGGTTGGTTGGCTTCTAGGTCGTGACTTTAAAATTTGTAAGGCTCTACTGCTTGAAAATAATTGGTGTTTTAAATTTAACTGACAGCTCGAGTCACCCCAAATGAGAATGTGTTAGATCACTTCCTCTACTAAGACAAAACACTAATTCAGCAAAAAGATAAGAGTACTATACTGACTTCGACAGCTCGTCAGAGAAAAGCACTGTAAAGTTTGGTATTTTCCAATGATTATCAAGGAAAGCTAGGCATATCAATGATAAACAACTCAGAGGGCTTGCATAATTTTAGACTTTATTCTGTCACTAATTTTGAGGTAAGCCCAGAAAGGAGCCTGTTGTCTAAAGGCCTGCAAATGACTCCTATAAGATTCACTCGTCAACTACCCTTGGGGAACTGACTCCGCTAGGAATGTTTTTACTGTGATTTTGAAAAGTTACTCAGCTTCATTTAATATATATCCATACGATGGATAAATATCAAATGGTAGCATAAATGTCAAACGGTCGCCTATGTTACATGTTAAAAATCACCCCAGACTGTCAGGCAGCATTATCACCCTTGTGCCTGGGACCATGGTGGGCCTGAAAATGAAGGGGGCATGCTATGTGGACCGTGGGTGGAGAGTTCTTACCTGTCTGTGAGCTAATACAAGGCCATGTTCGGAAAGGGACACATCACTATGGGCAGGAGATGGGGCGGGGGGGGGGGGAAGGAGCCCTCATGTGGGAGAAAACATATGCTCTGTACGTGAGGGTGTGAGTGCATGTGTGCGCATGTGCCACAGCATTCCTGTGTGCACATGCGCATGAGTTATCATCCACAACACAGTGGGAGGGGTTACAGTTATCCGTAGGAAAGAAACGATACACTGGAAACCCCTACTGAGCACCCCACCTCCAACAGAACTGCTCCTAATTCCAACAGCGGGTTTTCTCTCTGAGGCTCCTGCGAGAGGGTGGCCATCGAAGAGGTGATACAACAGGGTATGTGCTCCCCAGACCAACAGAGAAGTGAGGTGGGCATCCCAGGGAGAGAATAGAGCCTACACACATAAACAAGCTTAATGATGGGGTATTTTCACTATCTCAAAAAATTCTTTAAATAAGTAAGTGATACTGCCTCTGTATGCTAGCTAGTGGCTGTGAACACGGGCTGAAGCGAAAACTAACTTCCTATGAAATCAATAACTAAAGCATTATAAAACAAATTATATTTCTTCTACTTCACCTGATGTATTCAAAAAAGAGTTCGTTCACAGAAAAACCTCTACACCTCATCGCTTGCCTACTGGCAAGACTCTTTCAAGATCCATCTTCTAGTTACAACAAATTAAGCTTATTTCAAATCTGTTTCTGAAGACTCTTTACTCTCCTTCCATTATTAGATTTACATACTGATATTATTCTTTCCACAGGATCAGAAAACATGAACCCATGAACTCAATATCACAATACTCTGTATCTCTTAAGAAAACCCAAAGTGTAAAAATTCATCTTTTTTGTGGAATGAATTCCCATTTTGTGAAATAATGGTAAAAGTCAAAAAATCTCTGGCCAATAATACAGCTGCATCTCGATAGAATTATTGTATAGCTATCACTTTTATATTATAGAGCACACTTGGAATGAGGTAGCAGCTGGGCAAAGGAGTGTACTATTTATTACTCATGAATCATCGTGAACTCACATGAATGGACTGTTTGTATGGGCTGTCAATAAATCATTGACTGACACTTGATTAGCAAAACAGAACTATAGACCATGCCGACACCCAGCCAGGACTGAGAATGACTTTTCTAGACCAAGGACCCTCAAGCTTCTGTGATCATTGCCCACTTCCATCACTCTATGCCCTGCCTACCCCTTTCTCTTTTGGCAGTTCCCATGCATGCATACTGCGTTATGAGAGCTTTATTACAGAATAGCAACTAGACTTTTTACTAGGACTAATGAGAGTCCTTTGACTGAGTAGAGTCTATGGTAATATGCCAATCTGAGTTCAGAAAGACCCTTAATAACTTGCCTAGTAGGTTCCTGTAGCAACCCTTAGTCATATATAAAAACTGATACTTTATGGGACTGTTCGTCATTAATCAAAGAACTTGTACTTTTATCTCATCTCGTAATCAATCGGGAGGACCATACTTTGAGAAGACTGTATTTTGAGAATCGCTGCCCTAGAACACAGTCATGCTGTGTTGTATCGCTTATGCTCATTTATGAAAGACGTGAAAAACTAGATGATCTCAACTGCAGTCTTCCCCAACAGCAAGATCATGTCCCACCAGATACGTTCACTCCCCATTCCCAGCCTGATTCACACCTTCAGGCAGTCTTTCTCATAAACATTCATACCTCCTGCCGCGCTCTCCTCATTCCCCCTTTTCTTACAGTTCTTACCCAGATAGTTCAGAGAAATTTCTTTCCCTATCATCCTTTTGCAAGGCAAAACGTACCCAAATGATGTGGACACAAGTAATTACGGCTATGCCAAAAATGTGTTTTCTGGTGTAATTATGCATAATAAAGTGTCAGTGTCATTATCTTCTAAACTCTTTGGAGATCTAAGAATCCTTTTGACAATCTTTGTGATAGACTTCATCTACTCCCTTTAGAGTCTTGGATTAAACACACTTTTCCTCAAGCACCAACATCATGATAAAACACACACACACACACACACACACACACACACACACGTACACACAATTGTATTTTAAATTCAACTTTAGAGTTCTGTTTTATTTCATTGCCAGATTTGCAAGGTTTGTTTTCTTCTAAGGTTTTTGGAAATGTGCACTAATTTGGCTACATTACATGTCAAACTGATGCCGGTGGGCTGGCCTGCAAAGGTATTTTTATGCTCAAACACTAAGTCATATATCATCTTGGACACAGTCTCCCTGAAGGTTGGCAACTATTACAGTAATATCAAAACCTCTTTTCCTTACTTAAAAAGCCATAATTAACACACAAAAAAATAAGAAAAACATAAAACATGCCCAAGAGATCTGACCTTACATTTTATATTTTAAGTAATTGCCTAGCAGATATAGTTGTTAAATGTCTTTGTAGGTGAAAGCTACGTAAAATTTCCAAACCTATATTATGTCTTAAATATGTACACCTGCCTGATATTGAATGACTAAACACCTCCTTTAGTAGCAATAAAAACAAAGCAGAGGTGGGTAAAAAGTGAAAATCATGTAGCTATTAAAACAATTTGAGGAGACTTAACAAATGGGTCCATCTGCAGCGACTTTTAGAGCCCCAAAGATGAAAAGGGCCAAATATGCTGTTAGGGACTCATGAGCGTATTTGGTTAGCATGCCCTGTAAAAGCATAACTGCCCCATTGTCTCAGCTCCTCAAATTCCAGCCAAGACTTTGAAGAGAGTGACAATATCAGAGGTTATGGTGATGGCGGAAGAGAAGACTGGATTTCAGCATGAGCAACACACACTGGAGAACTAAAAGAGACATCCTGTTAACAGACCCTCAAGTAGGACACTGGGTTACAGGTAGATAGATCTCCAAAACCTGCTCTCTCCCCTCCTCCTCCTCCTACCTCTGACAGTCTGACGGGGAGCAGGCAGGACAAGTAAGTGAAGGAAGGGAAAAAGAATTCCAAAAGCTACAGTGGTAGGGGTTCAAAGGAACGGCTGGCATTGTTTTCATTAAGAGAAGCACATGTCCTTGACATTCCTACTTTGTCCTTCTTCAGGCTAGTGGCCTTGGCAACTCTTATGACACATGCACTCAAAAATGCTTCAAGGGTTCTCAGAGAAAGAACATATAAAGTAGAGCAACATACTTCTTTGTCTTGCTAAGCCCCTGACACAAAACAACATCCATTTGTATGCGGTACTCAAAACTCCCAGACACCTCCCCCTGGACACACATAAATAACTCCCTGAGGAAACGGGCTGGTATCTCCACTCCATACACTGATTCTGAGCTTCCCTTGGATTTCCTACAACGACCGGGAGCGCCAATTCACTGTAAAGCATCCGGTATCATGACTGAGCATCCTGACTGTGAGAAAGATCTTCGGGATTTCAGCCACTGTCACCACACTGTGGTTTCCTTAGAAACCACAGCTGCCCCTGTGACTCCCGATTTAAACAGAAAACGAAGGCTCAGCCGGGTAAGGACTTGCCTCAGATCACAGAGCGATTTAATGGCGGACCCATGACTCAAACACAGATATTCTGGTGCAGGTCCAGGGCTGTTCCCAGAACCTCCACCAAACCCTGTGAATTCTTCAGCTCAGTTCAGAACCACATCCTCTCACATGGGTTCAGAGGAGGACCCATCTCACCACTTCTACTTAGATGTGCCGCCACGTAGGGGAGGTGGACATATGGGCTACAGGTGTGCCTGTGTGTCAGGTATACTAGATACCTTTGAGCATGTCTGTTCTGCTCAAGGTGTGTCCCCCTTCTCTAGAAGCAAACCCACATCCAGAAGAGTGATCTCCAGGAACCTTTTTTGGGACAATTTGACCCTGCCTCTGCCATGCCTGATTTGAAGAAAGTCTCTGCGATGTGGTCGGGCCTGTGACACATACACTTAGAAACTGTGAGGAAGCCATCTTTGATTGACTGCATTCACCAGAAAAAGCCAAGGAAGCTAGCTAAAGAAAGAGATATTGGCGTGGGGTGGGGTGGAGAGAGAAAGAAGGGAAGGGGAAAGAAGGGAAGGGAAGAGAAAGCAGTGGACAGATGAAGAAGAAGGGCAGAGAGATGAAAGAAAGAAAGGCTTCCGGCGACGTCCTGCTTCCCAGCTTCGACGCTCTCCTCAGGCCCAGCCGTATTTCTGTTTCTGACGCTAAGACACCCCTGCATCCTCTCAACAGTCCACCCCTTCTCCCCTGAGCTAGCTCAATCTGGTTCTATTCCTCAGAACCCCAGGCTTCCAACTAATACATTTCTCATGCAACATGCAGTGATGAGTCTGGTATTATTTTACGCTTCAAATCTGATTAGCTGCACGGGGAGAGGATAAATAAGAGAGGAGTGCCTGGGTCTAGAAGGAAAAACATTAACTTATGAAAAACTATTTTTTCTTTTTCAAAAAAATAAAGTGCCTTTGGTCCCAAAGTGCCTATTATATACAATGGAATTCAAACCATTTTATCCTCTGACACGAGAAGATCAGTTTTCAAAGGTACCTAAGAGAATGAGCTCCTGCTTAGGTAATGTCCAGGGAGGAGGAGAAGATAAGGCAGGGCTGGAGGTCTTGGGCAGGCGTCACCAGTCCGTTCCTAATCAGTGAACACAGGAGAAGCATCATGACCAATTCATTGGGGCCATACGATACTCTACCACTATCTCAGAATGTCTTTTCTGTTAGATTGTGAAGCCCTTGATGGCTGGGACCATTTTCACCACCATATCCCTACAGGTACCTAGCACAGTACCTGGTATGGAGTAGGTACTTAATATTTGTTGAATGACTGCACAAATGGATGGGTACACAGCGACCTCTCAGAGATTCGTAAAGTGGGTGGATGGATCCCAGGAGCTCAGCTACAAAGACTCTGGGGTGAGAGAGGGGCCCTTTCATTTTCCCAGATGGTATGAACGTTCATTCATTCAGCCATTCAAGGAATATTATTCAGCACCTACTCTACAGACTGAGACGTCAGGTGGCCCTGGCTTTGGGTTGTGGCTCCCTCTCCTAGCAGCTCACCTGATGACCATCTCCAATGGCAGTGATAGGAACTGGAAGTGGTATCCATACCTGGTGCAGTGACAGGGGAGCCTTTTACAAATAATTTTAAATTGCGAATAGTGGAAGAGACCAACTTCTTAGACTGAAATCAGGATGGTTATAGCTAAGAGTTTCTGGAGTAGTTGAGAGCTTGGGCAGCAAACAAGTCAATGAATTCCAGCATGCTGCATTAATTGAACTGCCAGGCAACTTCCATGGTTGCCCCCCAGATAGAATTCTTCAGTAATGAAAACCAGGTCTACAAAGCCACTGGTACATGTTGTGCAAAAAGCCAGATCTACCTTTTCTAGTCATTCCAGAAATTCCCCCAAAGACAACAACGGAAGGAAACTTGAGGTTTCCCATGTCTTGGGCATAAAATCTGCTCAAAATCCAGAATTCAAATGACAAAGTTGCAGCTAGTATAGCCAAGATCTTTGGTGAGTCCCCTCCATAGACTGTATGGGGCTGGTGGTATCTTGAAGAAGAAACATTGGAGAAAGACAGCATTTGCTTTTAAGGGCCCAGGAAACTCTGAGATCAGTTGGCTCCTAATGATTTCACCTTTATCCAGAGGCCTTGAGCTAAAAGTAGACAGGAGAGGGGTTGAGACTGAGCCTTGAACCATCAAAATCAACCAAGACAGTGGACTGAGGTGACAGCATCTCACCTCTACAGCACCCCAGACTGACACACACAAGGAGATTTTCCTCCCTCAGTCCTCCTTTGAAAAGTCTTGAAAGTCCAATGAGACTGAAAATTCAGGTGACCATCAAAATTTCAAGCATGTCACTATATTTACCTCCCAGCAGTATAAAATAACTGTTAAAAAGTAGATTCCAAAGAAGTTTAAATATGACTAACTTAAAGTTTTCAATTACTCAAGTAATATATGAACACAATTTTGATGTTTAAAAAATTCTAGTAATACAGAAAAGACCACAGTTCTTTTTCTCCACCCTCTCTGAAATTCCTTGCCCCTTCTTTATATACTTCGATAACCTTTCTAAACAATATTTCTCTGGGCATATGCTCCCACTTCAATTTTAATGTTTTTTGAAAGCTTGTTTTGGGGGTGATTAGTGGTCTCACATGCCAAACAACTAAGGACAGTATATTTCAACCCAACGTGGCTGATCTCTATATATGCGCTACTATGGGAGAGTGGGGAAAGCATACCTCCTCCAGCTTAATAAATGCATTACATGCCCACAAATATATAACCGGTGTGTGTGTGTGTATGTGTGTGTGTGTGTGTGTGTGTGTGTGTGTGTGTGTGTCCATCCAAACCACGGGGAGGCTGGCCGAGTCCCATAATGAGTGTAGAAGGGGCTGCCCCTGGTACGTGTGTTATTGTTGCATCCTGTTCATCTGAGGAGGCCAGATGATGAGGTAGAAGGCATGAGTGGAGATATGAGCTCAGAGTGACCAAATCGAAACCGTATTTCTTAACCCGAGAACCTAGAAAAGAAACCTTGCTCTTCCCCAGCCTCCCTCCCCCCCAAACACCTTAATGAGACATTATGGAAACTTGGCAAGTGCTTCTGGAATCAATTTGGCTCTTTTCAATTTCATTGCTTTTTTTTTCTCCTTTCTCATCTGGATTACACAAATGTGAAAGCTTTTTTTTGAGATTTCCTTTAAGGTCAATTTTTAAATGTACTATATCTTGGAAAAATTTAGTTAAAACCAAATAACTTAGAATTAAACTAAGTTCGATTGGTTTATTTTTAAATTTTATTTATTTATTTATTTATTTTTAGATAAGGCGACCTCTGGTTGACCTCACAGATTGCAAGGACCTTGTCAGCTTTCAATCCCTTATTTTTTATTTTTATTTTTTACGCCTACAGCACCTGGTCTTCCTAGGTTGTCTCCCATCCAAGTACTAACCAGGCCTGACCCTGCTTAGCTTCTGCAATCAGATGGGATCGAGCTTATTCAGGGTGACATGGCTGTAGACTAAACTATGTTGGATTTAATATAACAATCTAGTGTTGATTTACCATTTACTTATATCACTCTTCTCAAATAATTTCTCCTGTAAAATGCTCTGTAGGCGTTTTCACCACTGGAGGAAGCAGTCAAATATTTCAGGATTATTAATGCACCTGTTCACCTCTCACTTCTAAAATCTAATTTTTCTGAATTTGGGACTCTGCAAAAGATTTTTTCTAATGGACAGATGCTCTCCTAAGTAATCTTAGTTCCTCTCTCTGACTGGTCATAAACATGAACTTGTATCCTAAATGGTCATTTCCATGGTTACCGGATATTCCAAATGCATTACTGAATTTAGACTTCTCTGAAGAGCTGGGTGGGGAAAATTTGTACCACAGAGAATGTAAATGCTCATATTCAAATATACAAAAGGACAAAAGTACACAGCTTATTAAAAAGCATGAAATGTCAGTCTATCGAGGTAAACAATTTATTAAGTTTGAATGATGCTCTCAGGCCTGTCAAGGCAGGTGTTCATTGGTACCTAAGCTTATTTTGAAAGTAAGATGAAATAAAGTATCGAAACCACACACACCTTAGCATTTTTTAGGTTTCTTAGAAAATGACTATAAATTTAGAAGGTGGTGTAGTTGGTCAAAAGTTTCCATATTTTTTGACCTTTTAATTAAATACAGATACAGAAAACACCATAAAATCAATGTTTAGTTAAATGAGTTCCCAGTTGAAAATAAACAGAACTTGCCAACCACTTCCAGAAGACTCTTCATGTGCCTCATCCCAATGTTAACCCTTCTCCCTTCGCTCAAAAATAACTACAATTTTCGTTTACATATTATTAATCCCCCGAGCTCTTGTAGTTATAGGAGGCTGTGGTTCAGCCATTACTTTCACCATTAAAAGACTGTGTAGTGAATTAACATTTTTGAAAGGCTTATTTATTTCTTTCCATTTTACTACTCCTCGCATTTAATAAATACATTCACTGGTGTATTTGTTAATATCTTGCCTCTTTCCAAAAGAAATCTTTAAATGTGTAGGGGTGGAACACATGCTAAGAAATTGCTTCCACTAGGCGGCGCTACATTCTTTCACGTTCCCGGATCGCTGGGAAGACAGCGCTTCTTGGTAGCTCAGGAATCAATTCATTTCTGTGAATGAAGTCGCAGATGAACACGTGGGGAATCCACTGAATGACTTCTTTACCTTGCCACATATCACAGACAAGATCCCCTGTCTTAAAGTCCCAGAAGTCTTGGTGAGTGGCAGGCTCAGCAAGACTGAATCTGTATTTCAACAACTACTTTTTCACAAACACACAAACAACCGAAGTCTGTGAAATTGAGGTGGGGGGAGGAGGTCAAGAACATTTAGAAGAGACAAAAGGGCCCTGTTTCCAAGCATAAATGAAATACAGCTGGTATATAACTGTGCTACCTTCATCACTGTAAGTCAAGTCATGGAACAGAAGGAAACCTTCAGTGGTCACCAATAATGATGCTAAGGAATTCTGAGCATCCCTATGGGCTCTCAGGGACCAACTATTTATTTGTTTCCGGATTCCATCTTTCCACCCATGCACACTGTACAGCTCATCAGAGAGGCAAATTTCCACTGTAAATTTACCCCAGTGTTTGTTTTTTGCTTTTGTTTTTCGGATTAAAAAAAAAAAAAACAACTGAGGAATAGAGTTATAATCTCTTTAACTATAGAGGTTTAAGAGTTTCTTTTTAGATTAAATTTCCTACTTGTGTGAGTTATAGCTATTTAAATTTCTCTGGTCTGATAGTCCCCAGCATAAACAGCAGGTTAAGATGCCGATTATGTGTTAAGAGATAACAGGACTTCATACATACACATGGGGTATTTCTAGTTCAAAATTGTCCTCAGATCCAACCAAAAGGCCAGCAACTGGGCCCAAGTGTCAACTAAACAGCCACAAAAGCATCAACTGGAATGTTTTCACATTTTAAGTGTCCAATGAAGTCTAAAATTTAACCATAGATTTGTAAGATTAGTGTGGTTGACCAAATGAGCTTTGTGATGCATGTCTGTCCTTTTATTCCTATCATTTTTTTTTTGTGCCTAAGATTTATTCCTTAAAATATGAACTCACTGATTTGGAAAATTCAATAGAGGTAAATAAATCTGAATAACGTTACATACTGAATAGACTCCTTCCTATAGCTTTTTTTTTTTTTTTTAAAGTATTGGTAACTCCTCCAGGCAAACTGGTAGCTGTCAGTTCAGCTTCAAATTCAGTGAACAGTACAGAATAGTTTTAAGAATATGGGCTTTGAAACCAGACTGTATCAGGATCAGGAAGTGGGTTTGGCAACTTTTTCACTCCTTAATGTTGCTTCCAGACCACGACGCCTCTCTACTCCTGGAAAAAGTCTTGTTTGTTCCCTTGTTTTACTGAGCCCCATCTCTGTCATCAGCTGGTCTGGTCACTTCCTCGTATCCACTAATGACTTCATTCCTTGGCTCACAGTATCCGTGAGCAAATCCCACCATCATCCTGGGTGACCTCAGTGTTTTTGTACGTGACTCATCCCACCGGGATTCCCATAGCTCCTTGATAATCTCATCTCAGATAAGGGCCGAAATCTGGCCTCATAACCAAGAAGGAAATGTTTAGGTACAAAGGCCCTGACCTAGGTTAAGTGCGCATTCTGATTTCCCAAGACCAAGCACCCACGTCGGGTGCCGCGGTCTGCTGGAGAAAATCGTACACTATGCAGGAGAATGCTACTACAAATCCGTGGTCTTCAACCTCAGGTGGGTTCTCAACACTGTCCAGGAATCTATGTATGTGTTCTTTATCAACTCTCTAGCTTCAGTACAAGACTCTTCCTGCCTAGCACAAGGCCATGTTTAGCATAGTACGGAGTCCATATATATATTTTTCTGTTTGTACATAAAAGATTTATCACCAGTGCCTCGAATTCCATCATTTCATGACCTCTTAGAGACCCCCTGCCTTCAATTATCCTTTCATTCATCTATAGCCTTTCACCTCTTTCTATTTTCAACTAGATCTTTCATGTCAGAATTTAGATGTCCTCTTCTTTAAAAAAACAATCCATATAAATCTTATGCCCTCTCTAGCCAAAGTCTCATTTCTCTTCTTCTTCTTCTCTCTCTCTTTTTTTTATCATGACCACACCCTTGGGGAGAAAAGGCTTCATTCCGCATCCCCACTTCCTCTCCGCTCAACTCCTCATCCCACCCCTCTATTTAACCAGCTTTTCCATTATGTCAGGGCCACCAGTGACCTTCCAGTTGGTATGTTCAATTGTGCCACTGCTAGAAATAGTGTTATTGCCTGTCAGCAGCATTCGACCTCTTGCATCGCTCTCTTCTTGGAAAGTTCTTTCATCCTCATCCACCGCCCTCTTTCTGCCTGTCCTGCCCTCTGACTTCTTTGGCCACCCTCATCCCTTAAATGTGAGCCACCAGGTTGACTTTACATTCTACATTCTCTCCCTGGATAGCTTCAATTACTCCAAATCATGTGGCCGCAGTTACTACTCTGTGCAGCATTTCAAATCCCCACATCAGATCTCCTTCCTGAGTTCTATATGTCCATTTGCCTACTAGGCAACTCACATGTGTGTCCCAAAGGCACCATGATCTCAACATGTCTAAACAAAACTCATCCCCTTCCCTCCAAAATGTTCCTCTTCTTGTGCTCCTTACTCTGATGAAAACTACCACCGACCCATCTACTTACCTATGCTAGACACCTGGCTATCGCCTTTCTCCGAATAACTCCTATCTTATTTAGTCAATGTCGAGATCTGTCAATTTGATCTGATAACCATCACACTCACGCCTTCTTCGTCATCTCCACAGCTACGCTTCTACTTTGGGCTATGCTACTTTAATGCTGCGTTAGTGAAACCACCTCTGAGTGGTCTTCCTACCTACCACATCTCTCTCCCAACTCACGTTTACTTTCCATACTACAGTGGAATACTTGTTCAAAAGTGCGTATCCAAGTAGATCACTTCCCGAGAGCCTCCCATTATGCAAAGGATTAAATCCAAACCCCTTACCTAGAAACACTTGGTCTGTCTTTCTGTCATCATTTCTCACCATTTCAATCTCGTACCCTGCCATCTAGTTATATAGAAATGCTTGTGGTGTAATATAGGTTAGTGGTTGATTAGGGTTTTGGTGTTAGATATACACGCGTTCAAAATCTAGCCTTGCCATTTAGTAGTTTATGCCCATGGACAAGTTACCTGTTCTGAGAGCACCACGTGCTTCTCTGTTTCAGAACACTCACTGCCCTGTATCATCTCATAAATCCTATTTACTAGTCCATCTATTCCACTGGGCTACCCTTGAATCTACAGGATACAGTAGGCCACCAATACTTACTCTGCATGTGAGTAAATGATGAAAACAAATTAATTCCTCCTGTTACAAGTATCTCGAGTCTTCCAAAAATTGTATCTCTGCATCTGGTTGTCACAGAGTTCTTCAGACAAGGCATCCAGAGCCTTTGACTCCTCCCACAATCGTATTAGACTCATATATGGTTTCTAGGCCTATACTTTGATGTTTTTAGGTATTTCTTCACTTGAAGACTCCATCATTGACACGTGCACATCATGTCCATTTAAGTACATATGCATCTACACTTCCATGTGCATATGGGCGAGAAAGCAAGGCAGGAACTGTGCAGACAGCTGACTTGGAGTGATCGAAGCTATCCAGGGAGAGAATGTAGAATGTAAAGTACAAGTGTGCACCGTGTGTCCATTTTCGTGTGAACTAGTCTCACGTACTATGTCCTAATGTAGGATGCGAGCTTTCCAATGTCACCACAAGGTCACCCCAGACTCCTACTACATTTCAGGGTATGAGAACCAGGGAGTGAGTTGGTCAGCCCAGTTGCAGTATTTACACAAACCCAAAGAGCTGACGGTGGGGTCAAAGTCAGCTGCAGGGCCAAGTTCAGAACATGAGAGTGATAAGGTTGGCTCTAAAGCAGGTGGGAAACCAACGAGGAAGATCCTGGGGACCATCGCGAACCATCTTGTGGTGACCATGGCTGACTTTTATCAGTTGGGGTTCAGAGTGTAGTGTTAACACTGCTTTGTAGGCCTGACATAGGGACAGATGAGAAGGGTTTGGCTCCTAGTTCTTCCCAGGAGTCTGTGGGCCTCTTAGAAAGACCAGGATGCCCTGGAATAGCTCCCTCATTCCCTGGGGCCACTCTGACTGACCTCACACCCTATAGTACAGAGAACAGCCATCTAGGTCTCTGCTTCAAGACCAGCTCTCTGGGGCTCCCAGATCAGGGCCTATAACAAACCCACTCTTTATACCATTTCTCATCCCTATCTCTTTAAAGGGAGGCAGAAAATGGGAAAAATACTGACCTCACAGTGTGAGACATTAAAAGCAGCAGCTTCAGCAATCACCAAGCATTCACTGAGAGAAGAACAACGCAACCAGACACTGTTATGGATTGCTGGCAATTGCAACTAAAACCTGACCACTTACTCTATAGATGTGATTTACGCATCTCACTGGCTTCTGAATTAAATGGACCCCAATTCATTAGGGTAAGCTGAGGATGGGCAATTTTTCCATGCTGTGCAGACCTTTTAGCTCTCGACAAATCGAGCCTCAGCAGCCACACAGTTTTCCTCTCACTTCCTGTGGGAAAACTTCTGGGGAAATTTAGGTCACTGATGTCTGCCGCTGGATTTATAGCAACGACTAATTTCTAACTGGGCTTTATCTGATCTGCTCTGGAAAATGTTTTTAGCTGTTATGAGGAGCCCTGTTAAATTGTACAGACCTGCGATCATTTTTAGAAGTCACCCAACCATCAAAGATTCGATTGGGTCTGTTTCGTCTGCGGCTGAACTCACTTCGTTTTGCAAGGCCAGGGCCTCTGTATCCCAACCTGCTGCTGAAGCCTCCCAGCTGTGACTCGAATTGCACTTCCCCAAACACTTCCATCTCTCTTGCTACTGAGAGAACAGTTATTGCAATTTCCTTACCAAGACAGAGGAGACTTGAACATGGGAAGATCTTGTGACAAGACCTTGACACTGCTGGATTAAAATCAGGACTCATGCCTGGTAGAGTCGCCCCGCCTCACGACACCAACACGCCGTTCGTACCTGCCCCAGGCTAGAATAAAGTCGGTGAGGCCAGGGAGGAGACTCATAGTTTCCCTTCCCCCTGTCCTGACTGGTGTTCAATATGGATGATGGGGCCATAGGCGAAATAAACCTGGATTTTGCCATGGATGAAATAAATGGTGTGCCAGTCCTCAGGCCTTCCGTCTGCTCTGGGGAAAGAGAGCAGCTGTTCCTCGTCAGCCCCTCCTTGCTCCCCCTGTCCTTGCCTTTCCCAGAGTCTGCAGCTGGATCCATCAGCTTGTCCGCCCTCAGGCTCAGGCCGACCCACTGCCTGGGCTAGCGTGGACTGCAGTGGGAAGGTGTCCAAAGCTAAGAGGCCCACCCAGGTCCTTCCCTTCCGTCTGGGTTACCTCTGCTGCCTATTCCATCAACAACCCTGGCCCCAGACCCAGACTTGAAGACTCGGGAGGAGCGACTGCAGTTCCATGCGGTCCCTCCTCCTCAGTTCTGTTGAGTATGCTGCCTGCCACCCTGCTCCCTTCTCACGTGGGCGTCCTCACTGCCTCGCCGCGCAACTCTGATCAGTTCTCTTTTCCAGGCTTGGGCAGATCCTGGCTCCCGATGGCCAGCTGCCCTCTCCCTGTTGACAGTCCCTGCCCCTCTGACCGGACACTCCATTGATCGCCAGGCCTGTTATTATGACCAAGACCGTTGCCCCTTGGTCAATGGGCACCAGCTACGTATTCAAATTCAGCCCTTGTGGCTGGGCCAGTGACCCTCCCAGTCAGCCACCTGCATTGGATTTCATACATAATGCCTTACATCTAGTTTCTTCCAGATGTACCAGGACTTGTTTTATGAAAATACAATATAAACAGCAATGTCCGCAAATAATTATTACTATTCCATAGGATGGTTCATATATAGAAATTTATTACAGAGTTTTAAAACATAGTAACTTACCGACATGCATTGGGAATATGATTTTTAAAATCTAGTTTATGAATACATAATACTCTTTTTATACCGTTTTGATCCTACCACCCTTTCACTGCCCAAAACCAATCTCCTGCCCTCATTTCCCTTTTTGGCCAGCTTCTATATTCCACAATAACTATCATCACGCTCTTCCAAAAGCCCAAGACAGACAAAATCCAACACTTTCCCTATTTGTACCTGCGCATATTCTGTTGAAAACGCTAGAGAAAAACACACGACCGCTTTGTTTGCATTCGCTTTCAGTTCATGACCTCGTATTGCTGGGGGGGCCTTGGCAGTACCCAGAAATCTGACTGCATTCCCCTATACTATTTACTCTTCAACTGTCCAAATGGACTGTATATATATTACACCTTCTACCTCCTCCGACTTCCAACTTCTTCCCCTTTCCTCATTGCCAGCAGATGACCTTGTTTCTCATTTCACTGAGAAAACGGAAGCAGTCGGCAGGTCTCATCCTCACCCTACCATCACATGGCTCCAGCCTACTCACGGGTCCCATGGACCCTGCCTTCACTCTTGTGTAAGGACAATCCTCCGTTTGAGCTCTCGGCGCCTCCTCACTCCCCAACTCAAGGATGTCCTCCCAGTGGTTGTCTCCTCTCTGTCCCACCTCATCAGCTTTTCCCGGTTCCTGGATCATTCTCAACGGCACTCAAACATGCTCCAATACCTCGAACAGCAGCCTCCTATGAGCCACATCACCCTTCACCGACACCTTCCTTTCTCTTTTTCCCTTTACAGCAAAATTCCTTCAAAGAGTCCACACTCTTGCTGTCTCCAGTTCCTCCTGTCTCGCTCTCACTGAAATCCAACCTGTCCAGTGCTCACCTCCACCCCTCCACCAAAACGGCTCCAGTCCAGGGCCCCAGCGACCTCCACTCTGCTGAATCCAATGGTCAATCCTCAGGCCTCAAATTTCATGGCGTATCAGCAACATTTGCCAAAGGTGATTACTCCCTCTTTCATAAATTCCACTTCTCTTAGTTTTCTTCCTAATTCAACGCTCGCTTTTTCTGGGTTTCATTTGCTGGATCCTCATCATCTCCCCCAACAGCCCAAAGCGCCATCCTTCGACCTCTTCTCTGTTTATCTTCACCCCCTCAGTGATCTTACCCAACTTCCTTGCTTGAAACACCACACAAATGGAGACGGTTCCCATCTTCACGTCACCAGCCCCGACCTCTCTTTTGAGCTCCAGACACGCACATCTAACTGTCCACTGAACATTTCCACTTGGGTATCAAATAGGCATCTCTAATTCAACATTTCCAAGACGGATATTCTATTTTGCCTCCAAAACAGGCCTTCCCACAGTTAGCTCCATCTCGTTAAAGTGAAACTCTATCCTACTAGTTGCATAAGCCAAAACCTGTGGAGCACACTTGATTTCTTTCTCTCATGTTCTGCTTATACTCAGTGAGAAAATCCCTTGAGCTGTACCATCGAAATATACCCATCGTTCACCATCTCCTCCACTGCTCCTATCTTGGTCCGAGCAGGTTTCATCTGTCTCTTAAATTACCGCAATATCCTCTCACCTGGTTTCCTGCTCCCACCCATGTCCTTCTCCTAAGCTGTTTCACCACAGCAGCTAGTATTTTCCTTTTAAAAGATCAGATTGTGTTCCAAACCCTCCAATGAATCCTTAGCTCACCTGAAGTCAAAGTCAAAGTCTGTCCCCTGGTATCTAGATGCCTTTGTGATCAACCTTGGCCACCCCCTCTTCGATCGCATCTCCTACCGCCGTCCTCCCTCTCTATACTGGCTTTCCTGTTGCTTCTTGAACACACCAAGTATTCTCTCAACTTAGGGCCAACGTCCTTGCCATGTCTTCTGCCAGCAGTGTGCTTCCCCAGGATATCCACATGGCTCAATCCTTTCGTTTTATGTCACAGCGCAAACATCATCTTATTAGTAAGGCCTTCCCTGACCCTCCTGTAAAGGTATCCCCGCTTCAGCACTCCCTAGCCTCTGCACCGCAAATCGACACAGTATATAGTCACCTATTTGTAAACTGTCTCACCTCTATTTGTAAATTGTTCCACCTCCCTAGAATGCAGGCTCAAAGAAGGCAGAAACTATGTTGTATTTAGGATGACATCCTCAGCACCCATAAATGTGTCTACCACAGAGGAGATGTTCAAAAAAATGGCTGTTACATAAACTCAGGCTCACTTGTTTACTGTTCACACTTGGTTTCATAGCTTTAAGTTATTCACATGAGTTTAATTGGAGAAACTTTTAGTAGGATCGTTTTTGCAAGCAACACAAAGGGACAATGGTTTTCATGTGTCTTCTTGTTTTATAATTGAGCAAGGTCAAAGATAGAGTCCACATCGTTCTCCACATGAGAAGAGTGTACACTTTGTTGGCACAAAAGGAGAAATTCATGGCATCTGGAAAAATAGTAGAGTCATGTTAACAGGAAGTTAGGGGGAAAGGTATATAACTTTGGATGGTGCTGGTTTACAGGCCAGATAATGCTGGCCCAGAACCCAAGACAGAGCTTTCCTATGGCACTGGAACTAGGAGCCTACAAAGTGAGTCCTGTCATCTTAGGCAACTGCTCTCTACCCAGCTACATTTCAGGTAATTATATATTTGATTGAAGTAACATTGGAGCAAGGCTCTACCACATAGCCTTAGGGAAGTGTTTTAGCGAATGTACCATAATTTAAAAATGGAGATGTGCAGATGTTAGAGGTCACCTGGTCTACTTACCCAGATGCATAAATTATCTCTTCCACCTACATATCAAGTATCTTTTTGGTCTCTGAATCTTGGGACAGGTGGCTCACCATCCCACAAAGTGGTTCGTTCCAAACTGGGCCAGCTCTAAATGGTGAAGAATTTTTCCTTATTTTGAGTTAACAGCTGCCTCCCTAAAACTGATATCCACTGTTTGGGGTTTTGATGCTTTGCTCATGGCTGGTTGCACACAGGTGCTTCCGGCACCAAATTCGATGGTCTCAAATGGAGCACAGACTTTTAAATCCGCCACTTACCAGGTAGGCAATCAAAATGGAATTTCGAAAACAAAAAAAACCAATTACTGTTGAGGTGATGATTCTAATTCTGGCCGCTTTATTCTAAGAAACACCAGAGGCTGCCAAGTTACCAGTTCACCTTCCCAGACTGTTTTGAGCCGGGGCGATCATGTGACTCAGTCTGCAGGAGACGTAACTTCCTGCTTCCTCTGGGAAGGGCCCACGCCTGGCGTGTGGCAGGGCATCCAGAGCTCCTTTTACCTTCAGGGAGTGGTCCCCTCATCCCAAGGCCCTTCACAATTGTTCCAGTTTCTTCCTCCATGAAACTAAAAAACCCCTTAAGCTAGTGTTTCTCAGGGCTTCTGGTACTCACAGCCAAATATACTCCTCCTAACTGATGATGACATGATCAGTTAAATATTATAATTATGAACGGTTCGTAACAGCATGAGGAACTGTTCATGAAAAGGTTAAATGGAAAAAGCTCAAAGTAAAATGTGCATGGAATATAATTACAGCTATAAAATCTATGCAAAGAAAACTCCCCAGATTGGGGTGGCGTTGAGATTACGGGTATTTTTTTTTTTTTCTTTTAAAATGTTAAAATATATATTGAGTGTCAGGCCCTATGCCAAGCACTTTCAGATTATTTCATTCTTCTTACTTTTTTATATGTTTCAAATTCTGTTTAGAATAGGGGGAAAAAATCGTTTTAATTAAAAATCCTTTGTCTTGGAAAATCTAAAGGAAAAAAAACCAACCAGTTATGATCTGGGTAAAATCCACAGGAGTAAACTTTGCCAGTCTTCTTTGTTCTACAAACATTACCATTCTGATTTGTCAGCTAACCTGGAAAATGTGTGCTGGAAGGAACAGAAGACTGGCAGGAAACTGACAAATTAACCTCAACTACAAGAAAAAGTCAAATGCTTACTTGGTTTCATTAGTACTGCATAAATAATAACAACTTGAAAAATGAAGGGGTAAACAACCAAGTTCTATGACTTCGGCATTAGAATGATAAGCTGCTATTGGGCATGTAAATATTATTTTGGAGGAAGAAGCTATTGAAATGCAGAGCCATTCAAATCCAGACTGATAGTACAGCTTGGAGTTAATTAACTGAACTGCAATCGAGTATAAACTGAATTTTAAAATATAATCAAAATATGTAGATGATACTATTTCGAACCCGCTGCGATGCCATCCATGCTGACTATCTTATTTCCTTGATGCCACGCTCCGTTTCATGAAAGAAGCTGCGGGAGGTTGTGATGTATTTTCTCCAGTGATGTGGTGACACAGACTAACACCCAGGCAGGTGAAGATTTCTGCTTCACTCGGGGAAAAGCAGGAAACTGGGCTCCATTCTAAAGCCCCCGGGAAAACAATCCAAGTGGCTTTGAGAACAGCAATGCCACAACTCAGCCACCCAATTCAGCTGTCAGAGCCCCATGGGGAGCTGTCTCTTTCTGGCGCTGCCTGGGAGAAGGTGGGGCTTCAAGGGGTGGCCAGAAAAGCTGTTATATGACTGTCTTTGATTTTTTTGTTTTTTTTTTTTTGGATTCTATGGGCTTGTTCTGGGACACAGCCATGTACATCCAAGTTCCAAAGAGTATATTTATGGCCGTTGCCTTTGTTTAGACATCCGATAACCTCATTTACTTTTTTTAACTGCCAAGAAGCACATATCCATCAAATGCAGACACTAAGAATCTCCAAGCCACTGTCTCCATTTCCTTCCCCCATCATGTCTACTCCAGGAGGGTGAGCATGTTGATGCTAAGTTGCTCTTGTGCCTCTGCATCCTTCCGGTGCTGCTAACAGACACACTGCAGTTCCCTCAGCACCTGCATCGAGTTGTTGACCTGATGAGAGGGACTGGGTGGGGTGTGTCTCATTGCAGGGCTTTGTGAAGCTGTCCAGGTTTCTAATCCTTGCTTGGCAAATCATCAGCATTTCAGGAGTTGAGTTCAAATCATGTTCAAGGTAGCCCTCGTTCTGGCTTAGAGTCAAATGATTTTGAGGGCGTCAGAGCTTATATAACACACATGCCTAGAAATAAGGCTCAACAAGATACCAGCATGGAGAGGGCTGCCGTTTGCCAGAAGGTACCCAGTCTGGGCAACAGCAGTTTGATTCCGGCTCTGCCCTGACCTTTGGCCTCAGTTCTGATAATCAGATTTCAGAGTGAGTCTTGCCTTACTCTTACCCATCCATTCCGGGAGCCGGGAGCCCTGACCCCCAAGCCCAGGCCTCTGGCTGAGGTCTTGCACCCTGCTGACAGACCTCCAAAGTGCTGATCTGAACTTGCTTTTTTCCTTTTAAAGTGGAGAGAAAGGTTTATTTTTATCGAATGTTCTCTGTGTTGGTGATCCATACATGCTACCTTCCGTCCATTTCAATGATTCAACCCCGTTGCACCTCAATTATCTAGAATCTTAAAGAAATCACGGTAGCCTCCACGTTTCTAAGCAACAAGTTTCTAGTACTATGTCATGATGTTCTGGTTTTAGATCTTGACCGTGGACTCCTCCTACGCTGATTGCTATTTCATCCCGCTGCATGGCTGGGCCCTTGGTCCTCCCTTTGCCACCACCCTGGACATTCACTTTCCCTTTCTCTTGTCCGAGCTTGCTTTTAAGGAGTTCCTCTCTCCCACTGGGACCTCCAGCCACAGCTGGTGCTATACTTTTAGGACAATGGGCTTGCCTTCTGAGCTAACTTTTCACAGCCATTGAGGTGGATAGAGCATGTTCCCTCAGAGTCTACCCTGTTATCTTGCTTTCTTAGCCTGCCCGCCACATACCCCGACCCCACCTCACCAGCCTGCTATAATTAATCAGACTAGGCTACTTGAAAGCTTTCCTGCTATAAACAGCCTGAGTACTTAGGATTCATTTCTCTCATCTCTCACTCATCACCACAGACACTGACACATAAGCCAACTGTCCATTTCAAAGCTTTGGGTCCTAAAATGTCATTCTCCCCTCCAAGGCAGGAAGAATCCCCTATTAAAGAATACAGAGTCTCTACTGACTGCAGAAGGAAACTGTATTGAATGCTCTATTTCTCACTAGTGTTTAGGAAATAAAAGATTATAAATAGATCAGTAGGCATCAACATCAACAACAAATTCTCTAGACTTAAAGGTTCCATTCTGAGCAAATGCAAAGATAAAACTGAGATGACAGATAGGCTTTTATGTCACGTACTAATGCTGCTCAGTTGGTCACAATAGCTACCAAGGGCACTGTGTTAAGAAGGATCCTGAGGCCAGATCTGAGCTGTGCAGGAAATAATTCCATGATCAATTAATAATACACAGGACCAAAAAGTGGCAAGCAGCACATGAGCCACTTATCTGCCAAACCTGGGGTAGTCATTTGCATGGGCTTTAGAGCCAGATCTGAGTTTGAATCTGGACTCAGCTACCAGGCCCTAGGATAGTGTTTAACCTTCCTTAAGTTATCATGTCCTTGCCTATTACAGTGATAACAATAAAGATGTTCCTGTTACACTTGTGCAAAGCACTTACCCTAATGCATAGTATGTATGAAACACCCAATAAACAAGCACTCTTATATTAGCTCTTTAGCTCTTAAGTCAGTTCTCAAATGTAAATGCCTTGAAATATGCTCGTCTGACTCAAAGGTTTGTTTATGTTGATTCCCAACCTCTTTTCAAATCAATAAACCTTGGGCTGGTGTGTAGGAGGCTCTGAGTAACATTCAGCTGATGATAAATACAGCATTTCTGCCCAGCAATCTCTTCACCAATAGCACACTCTGCACTGGCAGGCGGTGGGGACTCTGAGTGGTTCGAGACTGAATTCTCAGCTTTCCCTAAAAATAAGCTCAAAGACTGAGTCACCCCTTTATTCCCAGGCTCCTCTGGAAGTTGAACAGGATGTCACAATATCCAGAAATAGCCTCCACATTCCAACCCCAAACTGGCTTCCATCAGCTCCAAGGCTTTTGGTCGAAGTTGGTTAAGACGCTTCTTCTGGGTTTCAGTATAGAAAGAACAATTTCAGTGATCTTAAAGCTAAAGGTGACTACTATATGGAAGAATAAGAGAGGCCACCTAAGAATAGACCAGCACTGGCAGTGATGGGGCCCTAAGCCGGCACCTGGGGACCTGGAGCAGCTCCAGCCTCATCTTGCTGTCAGAGCAGTCTCCGATAAACCAACGGTCTTCAGTGGCTCCCACCACCCACTGGACCAAGTCCTGGCCCCCCACCTGGTACACCTGGCCTGCCATGACCCAGTACCCCCTACCCTCCTAGCCTCATTTCTCGGGGTGCTTCAGTGATACTCAACTCCTTGTGGTTTCCTGACACTGCTCCGCTCCTTTACAAGCCTGTGCCTTTCTCCACACTGCTCCCTTGGCCTAAAACTTCAAACAAAGAATATTCTCATCTCAGCCATGGTTTTTGGGCTTAGGCTACTTTTTGTCCCCTCAGGGAGGGATGGACCCTGGAGCAAGGCAAGGGGCTCAGTGAGCCTTTGAGACTCAGGCTGCATGATGCACACTGTGGGGACCCAGAGGAGAAATGATGGATGGCAGAACAGGTATGTTGGAGGCAAAGAAAGAGAGTAAGCATAGAGGCACAGATGCTGTAGCCCTGTGTGAGCACAAATTACTTAGCTGAGCTTCCGTTTTCTCTGAAATGAAATGCAGAAAAAAATACTCGTCCTGCTCATTGATGCCCCAAGAAGGTGATGGAAGTGAAAGCATTCTGTAAACTCTGAAGAGCTGTGAACCCACTAGGAATGTTTTTGTTCATTATTGGTGGTGAGTAGGGGGACAACACAGGCAGCCCCGGTGTTGGCGAAGTGGACATCCTGAGCTTCTGCGATGTAGTTTGCAGCTTTTCTGCTGGTTTTAACTGGCTTTCAGGGGGAGGGCATGCTTAGCTGTCTTCAGCACACCTTCGTGTGAAATGCTCTTCTGGGCCTTTCCGGATAAAAGGCTTTGACAGGAGACAGAGGGCTATGGAAACTGAGGGTCATGGGTGCTAAAAGGAAGTCAGTGTGAAGAAAGGGCAGAGGTTTGAGGCATTAATGGCAAATGGCAACCACTACTTACAGGTCCCTGGGCCATTTCCTTTGGATACAATTTTCACTGCCATAGCCGGAAGCAGAGTCGAGTGCAAATGGCCATCACTGTGAGATGTAGGTGCCCCCTACAGAATGCAGGGATCTTGTTACAGGTTGAACTGTGTCCCTCGGAAAAAAAAAGATATATTGAAGTCCCAATCCCCGGCACCTCTGAATGTGATGTTATTTGGAGACAGGGTCTTTACAGAGATCATCGAGTTAAAAGTATGTCATTAGGGTGGCTCGAATCCAATATGACTGGTGTCCTTATGAAAAGAGGGGATGTGGACACAGAGATACACACGTAGAAGATGAGGTGGAAAAACACACATGGGAAAAGGCATCCCTCTACCAGCCAAGGAGAGGTCTGGGGCAGATTCTTCCCGGCAGCCCTCAGGACGAAACCAGTCCTGCCGGCACCCCGACCTGTGCCTTCCGGCCTTCAGAACTGTGAGACAACAAACTGCTGTTGTTTAAGCCGCCGAGTTTGTGGCACTGTTATGACAGCCCGAGGAAACTGGTACAGATCTTTTATAGAATAATCCAGGGGAGGAAAGAACTGGGGAACCCGCAAGAGTCCAAACTGGGTAGATCACTGATGTGCTCATTCGGTGAAAACCACAGGCGCTCATCCCACACCACATGTTGGAGAACCTGGTAATCTTTGTCAGAGGGAATAAAATTAGAGATACCGCATTTTTGTTGTTTTTATTATGGAATTCACGTGTAGCAATAAGTAATCCCCAGGCTGCCTGGTTCATATGCATGCCCCCTCCCTGGTGGTCCACAGCAAGGTATGCCATTGGGACAGTAATGGCTTCTGCAGAGCTGCTCATGGCAGGTTCATGTGGTAGGGTTATTGCTGGTCAAAGGCCCTGCCGCCCCTATGGCTGCTGCTTCTGAGGTCACCATGGGTGTCCAGCCCTCTCTCTACCTCAGAGAAGACAATCTCACAATCTCACCCTGTAGACCTCCAGGAACCGGGCAAACCAGACTGAACGCTTGTGCTCGGACTGGAAATACTGGATGCTCTCCATGCAGGGGGGGGGGGGGAGGCATCAAGAGTGGACTGAGCTCAAGCGCATTCCAAGCGTCCAAACGGCAGCCCCAGAGAAAAAGGATGCAGTTGGCAAAGGACAGTTTCAATGCAACAAGCATTCAACGAGCATCTATGATGTGCCAACTTCTCTCTTTGTAAGCTCAGAGGAACCCTAAGATGGGACTTGAGGCTACCCTTCCTTTGCTAAGTTGAGTGAGAACTTACATAGTAGCCAAAGGGCACAGCCCAGATGGGAGAGCTTAGATGGAAAGGAATATGGAAGAGGAATCTGGAGAAATTTGCTAGGGGAGATCCCCAAGGAGGTGATAGTGGGGTAGCGTCAAGCGAAGGATGGGAGGGAGACTTTAAAGCAGGGGCATGGTTAAGAGAGAAATCAGGGAGCCCAGAGATAAGCCAGAATCCAGGACGTCTAGTTAAAGGTGATTTTCACTAACCTCTAGCTGAAATTTAGCATCATCTTCAGTTATGAACATAAGCACAAGCCTCAGAAATATCACTGGCACCCATGACTTTGTCATAAGTAGAAATGGTGGGTATTTTCATATCATTTTACTGGATAGTTGTGAGTGATTACTTGAAATATCACTTATGTTCATCAATTATTTGAAATTGGAGAATGTATCAGAACTGTCACTAAATTATATTTAATACAATAACAAAGTAGCACATCTATTCTCTATCACAATTTTCTAATATTTTGCTGACTGGATTTCAGCATAATCATTATCTTTTAATCCTATTTTATTTTGTGTATATAAGCATTATTCTAAGTCCACAAGACTGCAAAGGGCTCCAAGATACAAAACGGGTTAAAGTCATTGTTTAAGTTTACTGAATAGGCTTTACACTATGCAAGGCATGACGCCGTGATACCATGGAAGGCAGCGAATAGGCAATGATAGAAATGACACGGTCCTTGTCCTCCAGAAGCTTATAACCAGGAGGAGCAGAGAGACAGGAAGTTATCATCTTTGTCCCTCTCCTTTTGCTTCCTGCTGCTTAGTTTCATCAAACCAACTACAGCGTCTCCCCTCGCCCATATGGCAACTCTGCAGGATTTAGAAAAGACACTGCTTCCTCAAGACAACTTTCTGAAACCCGCGGAAAATCGCTCTAACACGTACAAGGAAGCCACAGTGGCCCTGTGTGAATGGGGTAGTTACGACCCCAGGCAAAGGCCTGACTGTAATGCAGAAATATTGGGTAAGAAGGTTCCTTACACACACAGCAGCTCCCTCACCGCCTGCACACGAAAGGCAGCTTTAATCTCTCATGGTATTCTCCCCCCAAAACCCAAAGGCAGCTTCAGAGATCTTCCCAAGTCAGTACTATGGATGGCCGCTACCCAGTAGTCAGAGTTGACACAAGAGATGAAAACCATTTGCCATTCCAGGCTCGAGGCTTTATCCTTTTTTGAGAAACTTGTATTTTCATTGGAGATGCTAGAAAATAAAAAAAGCCTTCAAGGCTTAAAAGAAAGAATCCCTAAGGAATCCCTAAAGATGAAAGCCAACACTTAAAGCAATGAATCTCTAATGCTGAATGTATGGGAAATACATCTGGTCAGGTCACCCTTATGTCCTATTATGTCAGTGGTTCTCAAAGGGTTTATTTTGTCCCCAAGGGAACATCTGGCAATGTTTGGAGACATTTTTCATGGTCATGAAGGGTCATGGGGGATGCTATTGGCATCCTAGGGATACTGCTAAACATCCTACAATGCGCAGAACAGCCTTCCACAGCGAAGAATCACCTGGTCCAACATGTCAATCGTGCCATGACTGAGAAACCCTACACTAAATGGTTGGCTTCTATTCTCCAAGCAGCTGCTAGAAGTAGCCTAGAGAATTAAAGGCTCAGGTGTATGTAAGACCAGAAGGGCAAAAGCCATCCATCTGCAGAATGAGCAACCATGAGCGTCCACGCTGCTGCTCACTCCAGCACATTCTTGTGGCCAGCCTGAGAACTGTATTAATCATTTTTTAACCTGATTTCACAATTACGGCTCTATCTCCCCCAAACCTTGAGCAATTTGAAAATATTTACTAAGGCACCAAAGTTCTTTTGGAATTTTCCAGGTGACAGGAATCCAAATTGCAGCTGGCCCTTTTGAACAAGAAAGGGAAAGGGGCAGAGAGGAGACACTCAATGATTCAGAGGCCAGAGTGGACTCTGCGACCATTGGTCATCAGCAGCTTTTACCTGATGCTCACTTCATTTTCATATGAAGGCACTGGCCCTGTGGGTTCCATGAGGTTCCTGACCCTCAGTGATGGGCTCATGAATGACAGACAGCTGGCCAGAAGCCCCTCTTTGCTGGCTTCTTGTGCAGACTCAGGAAATGTGGTGGGTGTGTTCTCTGACTCCCGTTCTGACACTTGGACCCTTAAAATCCCCAGGAGAGCAGGATGAGTGTTCTGGCAATTTCTGGGTATAAGAAAAATGATCTGGAGTATCAGCAGTGTTTTTCCTCTACGCTCTTAGTCCCTGTCAATAGAAATAATGGTTTTAAATGTAATGACTTATTTTTAGATGAGCCAAACCATTATGTCTAAGAGATTGGATTTTCTGGTTTTCAAAAGAAAACAACCTGTAGTTGGCTTATATAGCAAGGATGTAACAAGAAAATTCTACAGCAGCAAAACCCCCATGCAAACTCCTTTGTAAATATAAGCTTCCCATCATGGCAGCCCCGAAAACAGTGAAAAAAGATCTCTGAGATACTTTACTGTTCTGACTGCGAGTAACAAGACAATAGCTACTTCTTCAGCTAAAAGATTCACAGCTACTTCTTCAGCTAAAAGATTCCTAGAGCCTCAATGGCAAATAAAACCACAGAAGATATGCTATCTAGGGCAAAGGCTGGCGAAGTTTTTCTATAAAGGGTCAGACGGTACATATGTTAGGCTTTGTAGGCCATGTGGTCTTTGTTAAAAATACTCAATTCTGTTGTTGTCACATGAAATCATCCACAGATGACACACAAATGAATGGGAATGGCTGTGTTCCAATAAAACTTTATCTGTAGACACTGAAATCTGAATTTCATATAATTTTTTTTTCCAGCCATTTATAAATATAACAACCATGCATTGCTCACGGGCTATTGTTTGCCAGCCCTTGGTCTAGACAGCAAATTGGAGTTTCCATTTGTTCTTAATTCTGAAGCTGCTATATAAAATTGATTTTCTTTTTTGTCTCCTTGTGATTCTGAGATCACACTAGTCACATTGATAAATGGGGGGAAAAAAATGAGACAAATAAATCAACCATCATAGCACCCTCCACCAAAATATCCAGGCTGGTTATGATCTGGTTGTTACCACTGTGTTACTCATTCACGACATGCCACAAGGCCCCATCTTGCTCAGTGCAGTATGAGATATATGGCTTGCTGAAGGCCAGTATTCCAGTGATATTTTTAAACTTACCCAGTGTGAACAATCTCCTTGTTTAGTCTTTGCAGATTTATATTATTCCAAGGTTTGGCCAAGGGAAGGGGGTGGAGGGGAGCTGGCAAATGTACCAATTTCTGAAATCCAGTTATGCTCCTCCCTAAAATGCACATGAGGCCACTTGTTATTCTCCTGAAAGGATATGTCTAGTGGTCACATTTTCTGAAAACACATCAATATACCAAGGAGATACTCCTGTCCTTCCAATACATGCTCTATCTCCCCACAAACATGTTACAATTTAAAACCAATGAGTACTTTCACAATCACAATGGAAGAAGGAAGCACAGACAGAGAAAAAGTGGGTTCTGAATACAGTCGTGAAGGCAGGATGTATGTTAAGGGGCTGAGCCTGCCAGATACAATACAGGATGTCCAGTTAAATCCGAATTTCAGATAAATAACAAATGATTTTTTAGTATAAAAAGTTTGTTCCATATAACAACTGGCATCCTACATTTTTAGTTGCTAAATGTGATAATCCTGATAGAGGACAGTGAAAAAAGGTGCTTGGATAGAGCGAAAAGTATTTATTGGGGAAAAACAAGAAGAATTTGTTATAATTATGGGAGGGGTACTCATTATGAAACGGTTACCCACCAAAGACTGGGAACCCCAGTTCTCTTTTCTGGCTAACCCTCCCATCCCTAACTGATCCTCAGAACCCTTGAAGTCGGGGTGCAAGGTAGGGCCAACCAGAACTACTTACATTTTAGTGTTTGACAGGGTTTAGAAAACAGTGCTTCCTGGGGGCGTTCCTGGGGCTGACGGAACTGTTCTGCATCATGGAGGTTACACAACTCTACACGTGTTAAAATTCAGAGACGTGTGCATCAAAAGGTCACTTTTGCTCTATGGTAATCAATTTTTTTTAAAGACTGCCTTCAGTTGCTCCTTCTTACAAAGAATTCACAAAGTTCATTCAGTATGCTGCATAATAACTGATTTAAGCAGCAGCCCTGACACTCACCCAAGACTATGGTTTTCTTACAGGGTCCCCATCCCCATAGCAAGGGCTCTCAATGGGCTTCTGGCAGGCTCATCCACCAATCTGCCCAACTTGCCTAAACGTATCTCAATCTCATGTAGCTTCGAGCTATAACACTACCATTCCATCACCTCAGCATACTACGACTGGCTTTTCAATTAACTAAAAATATACTGTGAAAGGCAGAAATGGAAAACTGGTGGCTCAGGGTGGGGGCTGGGGTAGAGGGATGGGGAAGGGATCCTGCCCACGCTGTGTTAAAATCTCGTTATGTTTGGTTTGGCCCACAAAGTGTTTAAATCGTTACGAACATTTAAACATCAACAGGCATCCTTCAAAAGCAAGATTTCCAGGTTCTTTTGAAAGAGGAGAAGGTCTTGGGCTTGCATTCCCTCAAAGCATCAGTCGGCTGGCATGGAATGCTGCCTGCCCCCTGAGGATCCTGCCTTCTCCTGGTCCCAAAAGCTCAGCCACAGCACCGGCCTGGTACCTGGGCATATATTATGGTATTTTATGCTTAATATAAGGAGTTCGGAAGGGCATCTGGCACACGGGAAGCTCTTGGGAACAGGGAGACCTTTCCCTCCTAATGTTACAAAAAGCTACAGGATGAAGTTCCCATCTTTGACTTGCTCTCTGAGCTCTGGCATGCCTTGTCCCCCTCTAGGGCAGATGTCCCACTCCTGTTCCTACACTGCTCAGCCATTCTGCTCCCAGCTGTTCTCTGTGGACCTAGGCTTAGAGCACATGGAAAGCTGAAATCATCCACAGGCAGTAGCAGTGACATGTCAAGACAGAGCGATGAGGATGGGAAGGGGAGAGAGAAGAGAGTAATTGAGCAATTGAAATTACTTTCACCTTTGCCTCTTCTGCTCTGTGTTGTCAGAGCCAGTGCTTTCTCTTCATTCTCCCCTATCAGATCCAATGCTGCCTGGAAATTTATCATTCTCACTCCAGTGTGAATAAGGAAGGATGGAGAGGGGGCTGGTCAGGCTACTGGAGTCTTGTTTCTCGTAGTTGGTAGGATCCGAGGGTATATTCTACAGCCAGCCTGCAGGGCCCATCCGGAATTCTGACCCATCTCCACGAGACTTACTCCACCTATTGTTAAATATCCTTCAGGTTTTGTCCAGAGTTTTATTTGATGAACAGCACTAAATATTGAACACATCTGCCCAGGTGTCACTGTTGACGAGGCTGCCTGCATATTGGATGAAGGGCTCGTCACTATCCTACAGTGTGTGGTTGCTTGTCCTAAGTAGCATAACTTCCTTTCACGGCCACACACATTAGCCGTGACCTTTTAGATCTTCTCATTTTTTTAATTAATCATTTTTTTCAGCTTTATTGAGGTAATTTGACAAATAAAAATTGTATATTTACAGTGCACAGTATGCTGTTTTGATATACATATACATTGTGAAATGATTACCACAATCAAACTAATTAACACACCCACCACCTTACACAGCTGCCATTTCTTTGTGTGTCATGAGAACACTTGAGAATTACTCTCTTGGCAAATTTCAAATATATAATACATTATTATTAACTATAATCACCATGCTCCACATTAGGTCTCCAGAATTTATTCATCCTATAACTGAAAGTTGTCCCCTTTAACCAATCTCTCCTATTTTCTCCCACCTCCCAGCCTCTGGTAATGACCATTCTATGTTCCTATAAGTTAAACTTTTTTTTAGATTCCACATATAAGTGAGATCATATGATATTTATCTTCCTGCATCTGGCTTATTTCACTTAACATAATGCCAACATCAAGGTAGATTCATGTTGTCACAAATGACAGAATTTCCTTTTTTTAAGGCTGAATAATATTCCACATTTTCTTTATCCAGTCATCTGGCAATGAACACTCTGTTTCACATCTTGGCCACTGTGAATAATGCTGCAATGAATGCAGGAATATAGATATTGTTCCCAGACAGTGATTTTATTTCTTTTGGATATACCCAGAAGGAGGATTGCTGGATCATATGGTAGTTCTATTGTTTTCCACCTTTCAGATCTTATATGTCTCACAGCCCCACTAGGGCAAGGAAATTTTTGAACCACTTCACACCCCAATAGAGGTAGCAAGTATTAATTACCAGCTCAAGCTGACAAATCAGGCCATAGAAACTCAGATGAAGGGTTAATATCCAAAAATACGTAAGGAACTCACACAACTTAACACAAGAAAAGCCAACATTAAAAAAGGGACAGAGGACCTGAAGAGACATTTCTCCAAAGAAGACATACAGACATATGCAAATTAAATCCACAGTGAGATATCACCTCGCACCTATCAGAAGGGCTGGCATCAGTAAATCAACAAACAACAAGGGTTGGCCAGGATGTGGAGAAAAGGGAACCCTCGTGCACTGTTGGTGAGGTTATAAACTGATGCAGTCACTATGGAAAACGGATTGGTGCTGTTTTAAAAAATTAAAACTAGAACTACCAAAAGACCCAACAATTCCACTTCTGGGTATTTAATCGAAGAAATCCAAAACATTAATTTGAAAAGATATATGTACCCCTATGTTCATTGCAGCATTATTTACAATAGCCAAGATAGGGAAGCAATCTAAGTGTCCATCAATGGGTAAATGGATAAAGAAGAGGTGGTACATATAAAAATGGAATATTACTCAGCCATAAAAAAGAATGAAATCTTACCATTTGTGAAAAGATGATGGACGCAGAGGGTATTATGCTAAGTGATATAAAACAGACAGAGAAAGACAAATACTATATGACTTACTTATATGTGGAATCTAAAAATCACAATAAATGAATAAACAAAACAGAAATAAATTCATAGATACAGAAAATAAATTGGTGGTCACCAGGTGGGAGGTGGGTTGGGAGGGTGGGTAAATAAAGTGAAAGAGATTAAGAAGTACAAATTGACAGTTATTAAAATAGTCTCAGAGATGTAAAGTACAGCAGAGGGAATGTAATCAGTAATACCGTAGTAACTATGTATGGTGCCATATGGATGCTAGGCTTATCGGAGTGATCACTGCATAAGGTATATAAATATCTAATTATTATGTTGTACAATTGAAACTAATATATATCAACTGTAATTGGGAAAAAAAATAAGCAAAGCAAGATAGAGCCAGAGCCATTAGCATAGTTTCCCACTGTCTTAGGAGAAGGGAAAGATAAAAACTAAAGACTGAAAAGTTAACACTGAAACTGGAAGAAATCTTAATATTCTTTTAAATATTAGATTTTAGAATTTTAAGTCTTAATTTCAAGGGATTGTAGCAGCTTCCATAGAAGAGCAATAAAAGAGAGGGAAAAAAAAAAAAAGACCAACAGGGAGGCTGGGGGAAGCCACCGGATTGACTCCACATCTCTCAGCCAAGAGACACCTCTCGTTGACTCCAGTCTGTCTGTCACATCACAGGTGAGGAGGCATGGAAGCTACCACAGGTGCCCAAATCTTGAAGTCCCATGTGGTATTTATTTGCCTCAGAGTTGCTGGCATTATCGCTCAAAGTCAGAGAAAGAAGATCCCCTGCCTACCACCAAAGGGGTTAAATTTTCAAGCATGTTTTTGCTTAACGATAACATTTTTTTTTTATAAACCTCAATGTTTTAAGTTTCAGCCCTGAATTTAAAAATAAAGTGAAAACTCAGATGACTGGTTATAATTTAGTAGGTTTGGGGGGCGGGGGGGAATCCCACCCACCTAGAATAGTAAGGAAACCAGTATAATTCAGTAAAAAAAGTAAAGGCAGGTTTTACAAATGCCTTGAAGACATTTGGTAAAGCAGGGACTGCCAAGATCCTAGAAACCCGCAGGGTAATGAAATAGGCTGCCTATGGGGAAATGATGGGCGGGAAGATGTGCTCTGACATCTGGCCCAGACCCTTTCATCTACAGCTGGAGCTTTTAACTTGGGGGAGCATGTGGCTTTTCTTTCCCCTTCCATCTTACGCAAGGGAAAGGTACCAGATTCTCTATTCCTGTCTTCTAAGTTTAGATGGTGCTACAGAAGCACTGATACCAGAGTCAATATAAGCCCAAAGCATTTTTAATATATGTTCAGGCATCACGGAAAGAAGCTATAGGCTTGTCTCTATCTGTTTCTGTGTGTGTATTTAATAATCTCCTTTTGAAGATTTTTATTCAACATGAGACTAATGAAAAAGACTGACATAATAATAAACCAAGGACACATGTAGTATGTGCCACTCCACACAAACCTCCACTCCTGCTGGCATTTCCTGTCAGAAATGGGTCTCAGATGTGTGAGATGCATCCAACCCCACGGCCCTCATGTGTGAAACTCACTCTGTGAAGTACCCCATGCTACACAGCCATCGCCCACAGTCCATCCACGTTTTCTTAGACCTCATCCTGCACAGTGCTGCCTCTGTGCTTCATGTTTTAAGACAGATTAGAGTCTCGGTGAGGCTGAATCTTTCTGAAAATGAAGGGTTGGCTCAAACAATGGATGCTACAGATAAGGGTGAGGGAAGCCAGTTATGGCATCTTTGCAAGAATAAACTCCTCTTTCATATGCCAATGACAAGTCATGTTTGTGTACATGCAGACCTTCTGTGGAGAATCATTGACCAGCATTAAGTAAACGAACCTCAGTTGCTGCCCATCCGGGCATCCTGCTACAGTTGCCCACGTGAGAAGCAGCTGCATTGAAAAATCAGTGACCGCAAACTGGAGCAGCTGCCACCAGACTTGATCTACTAGGGGACTTCTCCATCTAGTGTCATATATGTATCATGCAGAGGGCCTCTCACTGCAGTGCTGGATACCTGCTCTACTGCATGATCTCAGCTCTACTTCTTGTCACTGAGATGCCCCTAAGTCCTCCTCAAGTGAATCTGACTGCCCATAGTTTTGATCAGCCACCCCCAAGCATGCCCTTCAAACAGGTATCTTTAAGTGATCACCAGACAGAAATTTCACTTTATTTAAATAGATTAAAGCAAGTACTCAAGACAAAGACCTCCTCTTGGTCAGCTGCTTGATGCGAGAGGAACACGACTCCATCCCTTTAAAACTGAGCTATGTTTAGGCTTTCACTAATTAAGACTGAATTCATCTTGTATTCTATGTCACCTCTTCATAAAATACACACTTCACAAAGCCCTGGGCATGTCACAATGGGCATATGGCACTTATCAAGACCCAAGCCATAAGCTCCCTTTACCATTGGTTTTTTTCTACCACTTCATTAGGGCTTCTCAGCATGTAGGCCCCCAGAAAGGCAGCTGCAGCTGGAAATGGCTCTCCTGGGAACTTGTTAGAAATGCAGATCCTCAGGCCCCACCCCAGACCAACTGACTCAAACACTCCAGGTTGGGCCTAGCCATCTATGTTTTAAAGAGCCCTCCAGGTGATCTTAATGCACTAAAGTTTGAGAATCACTCCATTTCTTCCAAAACTCTATGATCAATGGCAGTTTCTCCTATTATTGGAAGTCCTGAGCCCAGCTGTGTATTACTTGAGGCTGATAATAAACTGAAACCATCTCAAACACTCTGTACGACATATATGATAGGCTCGGATTTGCATATCTTGTTCTTAAAGATTCTTCTATAATAACAGGAATTTCCCAATTCAAGGTACTGACCTTTTTTAAAAATTTTTCTGTTAATTTTGAGTTAGCAATACCTACTCGGATGGGAGTATTCTGAGTTGCAATAATGTTAGCAATTGAAAGGAGCTCATGTAGTATCAAAAGATATAGCAAATGTGCACTGTTTTTCCAATGAATCAAACATTTGGACACCAAACTCCCAAAGCCCTGGTGAAAATACAGTCTGATGCTGTAACATCATGAAAGTTCAAGGCGTGCTGGGGGTACCATCTCACAGCATCTTTATGAAATCCACGTAAGTCAAGCATCAGGAAAATGCATTGTAAAGTTCAAGTTCCACTCATATCTGGAGGTCACAAAAAGTCAACCTGTTGACCAAAAGGAATTTTGTTGTGTCCATGAATTTTTTAAAAGTTTATAAACTCATCGATAAATGGGAGATCTCACATTTTTAAAAAGCAGATCTCTGGCTTCTCTTGAAAATGAGCTGATGTGACAACGTAGGCCCCACGTTCTCATGTGGTATAAGTTATCTATATCTAAACTGAGAAATAGCATCTGCTCTCCAGGTCCTCACAATTTCCCACTAGGTCTGTGTCACTCATTTATGTTATATGCTGGCCCCTGGAGGCTTTTGAGTTTGCAGCTCCTGCCCATTATAAACAATCCTTTTCATTGTTGTTACTATTCTCATGTGGTTACCATATTCATCTGAGATTTCTGTTTGGCAAAAATGTTGAGGCGAATAGACTTCACCTTTCTCTCTTTGTGTCCATTTTCTGTGTAAAGATGCATGAATTATGATTTGTTGATTCACTTATTATAAATACAACACTTTTGCTGCATGTTTTCTGTATCCTTGTTCTGGGCATCGCCCCTGAAATTGCTCAAATAACCTTCACAGCAAGTCCATGAGGTGGGTAAAACCACTATCCGCATCCTACAGATGAGGAAACCAAGGGACAGCAGGGTCGTACAGATACTAATAGAACTGTCAAAACTTGAGCCAAGGCTCCTGGACACCAGAATGCATCCTGATAACTTTCCAGACTGTACGAGGCACTGAGACCACTGTCTACGTGTGTCAACGTGTGCCAAGCCTTACTGTCAAGTTAAGTCGATAAACGTCTCCAAAAGGGATCAGCGATGAAGGGTAGGTAATTCACAGGACCAACAATGGGGGTCCCAGAAGCATTGGGTAGCCACGCAGAAATGGAGAAACACCTCTATTGAGCCCTGGTTTGCCTCTAAATATTAACAAGTCATAACCCACAAAGTCCCCGAGTTGGCTTTTTAATGATGACTGCTATATTTTTCAGGGCACTTGCCAGAGCAGCTGCTCTTTGTCCCAAGAGGTTAAAGCCTGAACTACTCAGAGGTACAAAAAGCAGCCCGAGAGGTATATGACCGCTGTGCATGTTTGCACAAGGCCAGTCTTGGCACTCCTGCACCCAGCAATGACTCCGAATGGGCCCACGGTGTCACCTATCTGCTGCGTAGCCCTACGGATTCAGCTGGGGTGACCCCTCCCTCAGCATCAATGTCCTGAGCAAACCATTTTTTTAGACCTTGAGTTGGAATTTTAGAAGCAGGCAGCATCTGTGCCTGGAGATAATAAGACCTGCCCCAAACAGCTTAGAATTAAGGTAACGTGCAGGTTTTTGTGAATTGTGAAGTGCTTACTAATGCAAAAGATCATTTTTACTATTCTGCAGAGTGGGTTCTTATTAAATGACAAAATTCCCCAAAGACCAGCTGTGGGTGGGATTGGCATTTCATATTTCAGCACGTATAAACACATTTATATTCGTCCCTGGTGCTGGCCTGAGGCCCTGTCTATAAGGCTCTGAGGCCTTTCGCTCGAGACCACTTCTGCAACATTCAGTAATCTTCACAGATGCCCAAGGAAGGCTCTCTTCCTGATGGCTAGGCAGACATGACAACATCCTCCCCCAGAGCGGATTTCTGTTTGGAGACACAGTGGCTTCTTCCCCAGGGGAATGTTACTCATTCAGTTACAGCTTACATCAGGGGTTTCCATGCCCCAAAACTCGGCTTGGAAGACTCTCCAAAGGATGTGGGCCTCCTGGTTTGTCTCGGACTTTCCCAGTGCTACTGAGTCAGTCCGTCATGGGCTCGCATTGACACTGCTAGAACCACATGCTCAGCGTGGTCATGGGAAAAGCCCGACATGTTGCCACCATCCGGGGCGGGGAGGGGCAGATCGGGGTGAGAGTCAATACAAGGGCTCCAGTTCCCTGCAGTGTGGGTTCAGATCCTGGCTTTGACACTATTAATGTTGGAGTTTTCATCTATAAACTGTGGGTACTACCATAGGGGTTCCTACCTCATCAGCTTGTTATTAGGATTGACATAATGGGTGTAAAAGGAACGTCTGTCTTATTACTGAGTTTGTGCCTTTATCTGCTGACTTCTTCATGCTTTTGGTTTTGCCTTTCTCATCCTAACTATTCCAAATAAATAATAAACTAACAACAAACAAATACATGCTGCTGTTATTGGGAAGCTTATAATTTTATATTTTATTTTATCTAATCTTCGGGACTTGCTCAAATGCCTCCTCTCTGGGGGAGAGTCCGCGACTCCTTGAGCTTAGTTGACATGCCCCACACGTGTGCCCATTTGCGCCAGTGCTCCTGGCACTGTACAGTAAGTGTGTATGCGATTTTCTATTCCCTCCATTAGACTATTAATAACTTATGGTTTTAAAAGAAAAGCATGTCACACAGTGCCTTGAATAATGCTCAGTAAATGGCAACCGTATTATTATTCCCTGGAATTATTAGTCACATTCATTCTGCTACAGAGGCATTTTGCTGTCTTCTAAAATTACACTTTGGGAGTGTCCCTACAGACGAAAGGAGCACCCGAGAACAGAGACAGTGGTCAAAGATAGACCTGTGCTGATTTTGGTGGGAAACAGGATGGGATTCATCTCTGCCCATCTATTGGTCTCTGGACTCAATTGGAAGATTCAAGTAAAGTGCCATAGTTTCTACATATTTCATTCTCTTTGGGAAAAAAAGCCCACAGATGATCATATGACAAGTGTCCTGGGTTGTAAGACCCTTCAAAACAGGCATGCAAAAAGCAAAATTTCCCTCTGGTGGCTGAAACTTAGGGACACTGACTTTTTGGTGATGTCAGAACCTTGTCAGAGGCAGCATTCTGTAAATACGTGCTGAATGAATGGATGGATCAATCCTCAGGTGACATCTCTGCACCTGTGTCTGAAGCAGCTAGAGGAAGTGACACTGGGCAGAGCCCTGGCCTTCAGTCAGAGTTTTTAAAAAAGGCTATTTCCACTTCAGACATGTTGCTGCTAACCCCCATAGGACAAGGCAGCAGTGTAGACAGGAATTGGGGCTTTGCCTCAACAACATCCTATGGTAACTGTCTGCCAGGTACTTCGCCTACATCAGATCTAAACCTTGCAACCAGTCCATGAGAGAAAACTCATGAGCCCATTTTTTAGATGAAGGAACTGAGAGCCAGACTAAGCATGCTCAAGACCCTGCTGACTGGAATCCCAGTCCATCCGCTCCTCTCCTCCTGGAGAGGAGCCCAAGTCAATGAAAAGGTGAGGACTTGTTCTTTTCCTCCCTAACATTTCTAGAGAGATTTCAGGGATGCTAGGCTCTGAGGACAGGCTTGTGAGCTCCTCAGGGACCCCCTGAAAACTCTAGGAAGGTGACAGTGAGAGGAGAGTGTATGCTAGGTCAAAGCCAGGCACAGAACTAATTACTGATGTCACATTCCCCCCGCCCCCTTCCCGTCTCTTGATTTTCTTTCTTTCTCTCTCTCTCTTTTTCTTTTCTTTTCTCTTGTCTTCTCTTTTCTTTTCTTTTCTCTCTCCTTCCTTCCTTCCTTTCTTCCTTCCTTCCTTCCTTCCTTCCTTCCTTCCTTCCTTCCTTCCTTCCTTCCTCTCTCTTTCGTTCGTTCTTTCTTTCTTTCTTTTCTTTCTTTCTTTCTTTTTCTTTTTCTTTCTTTTTCTTTCTTTCCTTTCTTTCTCTCCCTCTCTCTCTCTCTCCTTCTCTCTTTCTTTCTATCTCGCCCTCTCTCTTTCTCTCTCTCACACACACATATACCCACACATAGTGACATGTTCATGAGACTCATCAACATCCTCCCACATACACAGGACACACTCAATTCCATAAGTGAATAAGCACAAGTATTTGCATTTATTCTCACACCCTCAAGAGAAATCCAAAATGACTAGCTAGATCTGTCTTGGAAATCCACTTGGTTCTTGTTGGGATTATCCAGTCTCATTGGAAAGGGATGACCCCAGTGTTAGCTGCTGCTGGCTCCATGTTCAGAAAGCAAGTCCTTTCATGGGGCTCAGCTGTTCCTCAGGCATCCAGTAAAGCTGGTCATGCAAAGGCAGAAAATGTGACAACTGTTGGAAATCTTCAGTAGCAGCCCATGGGATCAACTGAACATTCTTTGGAGCAGGCACTTCACGGACGGTTAAAGCAGCCTATTATTCAGTTTATATAAAACACCCATCAGCTACATGGCACCAATAACTGAATATCTCCATTCTCATCAGGTTCAAGACACACTGGCCACTAACAGTAGAAGCCATAAACAACTTCATTATCCATCAAAATACCCATGCACAGAGGGAAAGGGAAAGAAAAGAAAAAACAGCCTTCCTGAGTTCTGTGGACCAGAACTCAAAGACTGTTCGATAGGCAAATCACAGTATTTCAACACTGCCAACAAACTCTCTCTCTCGCTTCAGTGGTAAAATCTCCAAGACATTTAAGAAGAGTTTGATAAAGACGATATCATAGCCACAGAGACCACATCAAATACTTCTTTAAAAAAGAAGGGCCTGTATACATTTTTCCTAATCTGTCCAAAGGGTTTTCAAAACACTTTCATGTGATTTGCTTCCAAAACATTGCACACTATTTCTCCAACAAATTTACATGTGTTTCTAGGGAACTCCTGGACAAAAAAAAAAAAAAAAAAAAAAGTACTTAAGTAGAAAAATGTCTGGAGAGTCCTGTATTCCAATATGTTAAGAGACCTTTTCTTTTAATTGTTATTATTTCATATAGCTGCAGTAATCATTCCCTCATCTGCAAAGGAAATATATAATCCAGCTGTGGTGGCTCCAGTAAAAATACCACATCTGGGGATCATTGGCACCACTGTGGTAAGATTGCTCAAATCTAGGCAGTCTCAGAGGCTTCTCTTTTTTACCAAGATGCACATGAGTACACTTTCCTGAAAGCGCATATAAACTTTGCCAAAACTGGTTGCTCCTTTGTATGTTGAAAACAGGTTTTCATATTATCCACACCGATAAGAAAAGGCTCTCTTAGAATATCAGTGCCAGGACTCAGGTGTTATAAGAAGTCCCCAGACCCCTCCAGGGTGGTGGCTTGTACCAGTGCCCTTGTCAATATCAAATAGAACAGGGAAAATTAACACTCCAGCTGGTTTCTGGGAGGAGGTTCTACCGCGTGGCTGGCCGGAGAGCTGACTGCTGGTTTTCCACTTAGAGAATCGGCTTCCGCAGAGAGGATGGCAGCCACCGTTCTGGTCACCAATCTCTCTGTTCTCCAGTGTATGAAGTCAGAGGTGTTACTGAGCATCGGGTGATAATATTCCAAGAATCGCCCTCCATACGTCTGTTTAGTCTTTCCCCAAAGCCCAGTAGCAAGCATCTTATTTCTAAGCCAATTTTCCACATTCAAATCCCCAGCCCAAAGCGCGCCCTGGGGGTTTCAATCTACAGACCTATAAAAGAAAAAGCAGCATAGCTGAGCCCTGACAGACTTTTATCCCCAAAACATATGTCCCGCGGCTACTGTGCTGGAATGTCGACGGCAGAAACACTTCGGGTCCCTTTCCATTCCAGACAATAGAGCAAGAAAATAAAATGAAAGTGGACTTACTGCTATGGCTTGCAGCCTTTCCTTGTGCAATTCCGCCTCTGCCATCCTGGAGAAGGGCACACAGGGAGGGGAAAGAAGAAAGAAAAACAAACACACGCTGTAGTCACCCAAGGAAATTGATGGGCACCCCGGGGGGCTCTGCTAGAATCCCAGGGAGAGCCGAGAGGAGGTCGGGATCCGCTCCGGGGGTGGCGGGCAGAGCTGCGCGCGCGGCTGGCTCGCCCGGCTGGCTGGCCCGGGCTCAGCCTCTGGCCCCCGCCCGCCCGGCCGCCTGGCTGCGCCCCAGCGCCGCCGCTAACTGCATCTCCCCGCCGCCGCCAGCCGCGCCAGTCAGGAACGTGGGCCGCCGGCGGCCGCTGGGAGGGCGCGCTGGCCTCGTGCTCGTTCTCCGCCCTGACGTCTCCGCGCCTCGCTCCGCCCCTGGGGTGTGCGGGACCCGCGGATGCGGGCCCCGGAGGCCCTGGGCGGGCAAGAGGCGGCCGGACTGCTGTCAGGAAGGTGTGGGGGTCCTCAAGGTGCGGACAGGCAGCGTGCGTACGGGTGGACACCAGGGGCGCCGGCGCTCGGCTGTCGCGCCTGGGTGGACACGCGCTCTCTGGGGTCCAAGAAAAATGAGGTGGCGCCTCCGCAGAGTTAATGTCAACCGAGGGAGCTCTGGCAGAAAGAGGGGAGCCCTTTGCACATGCCGTTATGTGCCAGCCGTGGCCACCGAGTGTTCTGGCTGCCTTCTAGCTCATTCCTGGTGCTCGGGCTCCACGTGGGGGCATTTTCAATAGGGAAGGGTTGCCTTGCCCACTTGCCTTAGATGGATGGGCCCTCAAACATCAAGGCTGCCAGCCAAGGTATACCTCAAAACAAGTCACCCCTCTGTGAGGCCAAATGTGGCTTAGACAGCAGAGAGTTTGTAGTCCCGAATGCTTGGCTAGGCTGAGTTTGACAACTTCCATATTAGCTGTGAAACCTTGGGCAACTCACTTAACCATTCTGAACCTCAGTTTCCTCATCTGAAAAATGGAGGATCACGATGGCTACCCTCACACAGCTGTAGTCAGTAATGAATGAGAAAAAGTATATAAAGGTGCTTTGTAAAGGGCAATCTGTTCTGTCATTACGCTGTGATGTTCTGAGCTAAAATTCTTTGAGGGTCTTTATTTCAATGTAGTCTCTAAAAGGGAAAATAGGATCTGGTCACTAAAATACTCCCCCTCTTCTTTACTGAAACAGATGCTACAGTGCATCTCTTGTGATAGGCCTTGGGCAAGATATGAGAAATGGATATGACCAGTTCAGAAGGAAATAAATACTAAAAACAAACAAAATACTTCTTAACATTCAGGAGGGACCTGCTAGAATCCCCAATTCATAAACAAACTTTCCTTTAAAAAATGAAAAACACCAAAAACAAAACAAACCAAAGTCAATGTGTCCTTTTTAGATACTTGATGCTTTAAATGCAGGACGTAAGAAGGCATTTTAAAAGGTATGTACATCAAATATCCCCAGATCTCCCCTTTCTGGGCAAATTCTTAAAATTCAACTAAATTGCCTTTTTCAACTTTCATGGAGGTTTGACCTGTCATTTGATGAGCAATACTACTCTGCCCAAAGACCAAAACAGTCACCAAAACAATTTTACTGATTGCTTTCCCTTCCTTTTCGTAACAGGTCTAGGTAGAGCTGTTTTTTGGCATAAACCCAAGCCAATGCCAGATTTGACAATCCCAATTCAGTATACCAAGGACTTCTACCTCTAGCAAAGACCCATCACTGTCTTCAAACCCTTTATTTCCTCTTCATTTCCAGCACCAGCTCTGGCAGTACAAGTCCTTTGATGTGTGTTTGCTCACACATAAACAAAGCTGTTATTACTTCAGTGGAGTGACTGTGTACCTAATAGGAATAGAGAATAACAAGATGAAGCAAGGCCAGAGAGGCTGAGAGACTTGGCCAGAGAGGCTGAGAGTCACAGAGGTAGGATCTAAACTCAGGTCAGACTCTGCATGCAGAACCCTTGTTCTTAATTCTCGGCACCAGGCTCAGCCAGTGAGATGGAGATGGGGTAGGCTCCAGTAATAAACATGTGAACAGGAAATGGTTTTTTTAGCCAGCCACATAGATACTAAAAAGCAATAGAGGAGCCCAACAATATGAGTGGACTTAATATCACTGAACTGTACCCTTAAAAGTGGTTTGGTTGGTAAATTGTATGTTATGTATATTTTACCACAATAAATTTTTTAAAAGGAGTCATAGAAGGGGAGATGGGGTGGGAGAAGGTCTTGAACACTCTTTGAAAGTAACCAGTTGGAAAGATCTGAAATTCACAATAGAAGAATCAGGATTGGTAACACATCACTGGGTGTCATTTACTTTGAGGGCATAGCTAAAGAAATGGGAATGGCCAGGGTGAGAAAACAGAACAAGAGGAGATAGCCCACAAAGGAGGCTGAGAATATATCACCTGAGAAGTAGAAGGAAAACTCAGGAGGGATGTAGTTACCAAAAGCCGCAACAGGAAGAATAGGGTTTTCAACAGAGTCAGATGCTTCTGAGAAGTCAAGGACACAGACTAAGAAGAGGCCATTAGCTTGGGTAGTTGGGAAGCCATGGGCAACACTGGAAGAGTATTATGTGTGTGGAGGATGAACCTGGAAAAGATTACAGAGTTGAGAATGAGTGAAAGGTGGAGAAGAAGCATCCATAGGTACAACCCACTCCTTTCAAATCTTTGGATGTGAAAAATGAAGGAGTGGGGGCGGGAGGACAGGAAGGTGGTCTATGGGAAGCATGGTCGAGTTGAAGGGTTATTAGGTCAGGTGAGACTTGAATGCGTTTCAGGGTCAAAGGGAATTGGGCTTCAGGGAAGGGAAGTTAAAGACGCAATCAAAGGGAAGGTAAGTATTAGGTGTCACATTAGACCAAACGACCTCCACATGAGCACTGGTGGCTAGTTTAGCCTTAGAAAGGAGAAATCATGAAGCAGGACAAGAGGATGGAGTGGGTAAAGACAAGAAGAAAATTTGAGTTGAAGGAGAGAGAAGTTGGTAGTGAGCGTGCATTGGATGGCCTAGTTCTTCCAGCCGATGGAAAGGTCATTGGTTGAGACTGACGGCATGGCAGAAGAGGGGCTTCGGGAAAATAGAAATGGTTTGTAAAGAAGCTGTGGAAATGGGAAAATCTAAAACATGTTTCCCAACCAATAGTATACATCTTAATCTCCTGGGGCACCTCTCTCTGAATACATGTACAGAATTAAATTTCTATAGCGTGAGATAGAGGTTAGGGATGGGTTTAGACCCATTGTACAAACTGAGTTTACTAGAGATAGACAAAAAACTCATGACCAATTGTGCATACTTCCTCAGTGGTTTTTAACTAGCTGAGATGCATGATATGCAGTGATTGTGTTTATCCAGTGTTGAGGATTGTCAAAGCAGGTTTAGCAAAATTCAAAGAAGAGAAGAAATTCAGAATGCTGGACCCTGGGGTTTGGCCAGCTGGAAGTGTAGCAGATTCTTTCATAAATTTTGGCTGCCCAATTTGTGAATCCCTTTTCATCTTTGGGGAATTCCCATATTATGAGCCACATTAAGTCAGAGCCACCTTCTATCCTAGAATTGGCAGATGCCAGACACTTGCTTCTCCAGATCCCTCAGAACCTATGACATAGCATGCAACCTAGGCTTAGTCAGGCATGTGCACCTGCCAAAGATCTGGAAGACACAGCATTAGAGAATTCTTTCAGGTTGGCAGCTCACCTTTGGTCCTGCCCGTTGCCCTAGCCTCCTTCTCAAGCCTTCCCAACTATTCCATGAGCTACTTTAATATACTTTCACTTTGTGCCTTCTCTGGTCCTATCAATTGGAATCAGTTTCGTTGCTTGTGACTAAGATTCCTAAGTGACACAGAAGGCATGTGAAGGCATGTGAAATGAGCGAACACTTCCCCCAAGGGCAAAGGGAAAACATTGTCTCTTAGTCCATTGTTTTCTCCCCTCAAATCTCTAATTTTAACATTTTAAAATCACTGAACCCATTACAAACACAGACATTTATAACCAAATTATGCCATTTCTTTCATAAACTGTTATCGTGCAGCTATTCTATATCAGACATTAGGCTATGGCTTGGTATTACAAAGAATTCACAGTCTATTACAAAGAATTCATACTGATGACTTTTTGCCTTCTGCACATACAAAATCTGGAAAGATCTATTACAATGGTGCAAAATGCATGTAACAAATCACTGGTTCTTGCTGGGACATTAAATTGTGTTGCATAAGCACTACCCGTATTGTTTAATGGTTCTTCTGATAGATGCTGCATTGCAAAGCATTGTACAGAGAGAATAGAGAATGCTAGATTTGCAAAATAGATGTTTAGTTAATAAAAATTTTTAAATCTATTTAGGAAACAAGTTCTTTGGGAACCATGAATGCTCACAGCCTATTCTCCTGTGGGGAAAAACAGGAGCTCTATAAACCAGCAGTCTCAACTTTTTTGGTACCAGGAACATGTTCTCCTATGATAATTTAACACCTGATCATCTGAGGTGGAGCTGAGGCAGTGATGCTAGCGCTGGGGAGCGGCTGCAAGTATAGGTGAAACTTCATTAGCTTGCTGGCTGCTTACCTCTTGCTGTGCGGCCTGGTTCCTAACAGGCCATGGACTGGTACTGGTACAGGTCCACGGCCCAGGGGTTGGGGACCACTGCTATAAACTGAGAGGGAATTAACTTGCCAAGGCCCACTGAGTGAATAAAAGTTATTCTTGTGAAAAGTGTAAAATTTTATAATAACTCAAAGCTTTCCCTCGACAAAGTAATTTTAAAGGCAATGTCGGAGTCCTCCAAGATGTTTGCGTTTTGTATTATCTCTCTTTTGCCTAGGATCTTTTAGAATATTTGGTCATTCAAAACATGTGCAATGGCTGCACAGAATGAAAAGGAGGAACCCTATTGGCCCCTGTGGTTATGAACAATTGGGAAAGTTGATGGCATTTCAAGTATGTACTGTTTTCGTCTATGGGATTCAAATGCCAAATCCATATAGGGAGTCCCCATGCAAAAAGACAGAAAAAGAAAGTAAAGAACAGAACTCCAGTGTGGCAATGAACTAGGTTGGATGTCACATAAGGAATTTGTTGACTGGGGTCTCTACGTTGCAGATTCGATGTGAGCAATTGAGAATCTAACTAGAAATGAAAGTGTCTCAGTTTGAGGGCTTCCTTTCTTCTTGGTTAGCTTTGTCAGCATCAGGTGATTGATTCTGTGCGACTCTAGAGGATCTGAGGTGTATAAGGAGCACAGAGAAATTGAAGCTAGATGGTGAGGGATCATTCTACATTTACCTTGCTGGGATATTCAGATGTTGCTTCATTATAGTCTTGTTACTGACCAAAGTTTCAAGAAGTGGGATTAGGAAGCAAGAGGTAGGAATGACACAGAGAAAAGGCATGAGCCCTAAAGACAAATTGGAATCCAGCTCCCAGACGCACCAACAGTACTACCTGGAATTCTTTTAGCTTCATTTTCCTCATCTTTAATGGGGGGATAATAACTCTAACCTCATCAGGATATGGTGAGAAATCAGGATAACAGATATGAGATGTTTGAGAGTGGCCACAGTAGGTCATAATTACTCATATTGCTTCATTAAAAATGTCATGGACCAAATCAAGGGAGTGACTTGATTTTATCCATCTTGTTATGTAGGCTTTAAAAAAAAAATGATCTTTCAGTATTCTTAAAATTCCTCACAGTAGTGGATACTTCTCTCTTTTCATCTTTTAAAAGGGAGGCTCTTGCTCTGTGTCACTTATTTTCTAGAAATTTCTTCACCAGACTCTCCTTTTAATTATTCATAGACACATTGAATCTCTCGGAGTGGATCAATTTAATAATTATAAATAAGAAGGAATGAGAAGGAAATTCTAAGAGGATATAAATTAAGTCTTAGGAAAAGATGAAAAGGAGCTTAATTTTGGAGTCTTTAGGAGGAGAGCTACATGCTTGCATATTCGAGGTGCTCCTTGGTGTTGATTCTAGGTTTGGATGTGAATTAGATTAGATACAAAGTGGAAAAGTCTTTGGGAAGGCCAATCTGGTTCTCTAATGCCAGTAGACACAATCGGGTCATTGGCTTCTCAAAGAGCTTAGGGGACAGCCTAGTTTGCCTTGGTACAATGACCATGATGTGCCCCGTCAGCTTGGAATCCCTTTTTGTAGTGTGGCCATCGACACTTTCATTGTTAGCCATGATTCAATAATGACAGACACATTCTGCAAGTCAGCACTGCTGATGAGAGAGATTTCCTGTGGGGTTGATGGCAGAGGAACAGCGGCCTAGCAACTAAATGTTGTGTGCCCTCCTGGTTGAAGAATGAATAATGAAACTGAGAAAATCTAGCTTTGGCTCCTACCACCTGTGGATGCTGAGCCCTTCTGATCCCCTTACAGGTGTCCAGGGTCTCAATCCTGCATGCCCATCCCTTGCCCACCCTCCATGCACTGGCAAAATGGATTCAACTGGTGTCCCGCCCCTCTGAGCCTGTCTCACTAAGAGGTAATAGCTAGCTAGTCTTAAAAATTGCTACTTAGTAATATGTAACCCTCCCATCTGGGGCCTCCTGGACAAATTGCATTTCCCAAAAGCAGCTCAGAATAGAGTGGGAAGAGCACAAGACAAAGTCTCAATCCCAAAGCCTAATCCTAACTCTGCCACTTACTGTGTAACTTCAGACAAGTCATGTAACTGCTTTGAGCTGAGGTTTTCTATTTGTAAACTCGGAATAAGGATAGCTACACCCTCTCCCCAGGTTCCTGTAAGAATTAAAGATTTCATGAGTGAGAAAGTGCTTTGAGAAGTATAAATACTCTGCGCGTGTTAAGGACTACCGTGAAAGAGATGACTTCAAAATAGGGATTTAGGAAGATGCTGACTGGTCAGTGGGGAAATGTTTGTAGGACTGTAACTTTTTGCAACAGCTCAGCTCCCCAGGAGAAAAGATTGCTAACATATAAGACAAAAGAGGCTTCCAAGTTTCTGATGGGTTTCTAAGACGTTCAAACCAATAAACGAAAATGACCAACACCACCAATAGTCTCTCTGACTTCTTAATGTTCCTCAGTCACTCCAGTGATTTCCGTTTTATTGCCTTGAAGACAAAGGCCTACATATTGAATTAGCTTTAAAAAAAAAAATACAGGAAATGATGTAGAGGGTCCAAGGACGAGAGGGAAGCAGCGGAGAGAAGCAGGAGAGAAAGAGACAGAAAAACTTGGATCTCTTGTGCCAATTGTGTGTGTCAAAGCTATATTTGAAAGCTGTTTGGTCTGTGTTTACATTAATGTACTCTCCTTTCTGCATGCATTCAGAGCTAAATTTATCCCACTAGAGGGGAAGGCATCCTTGGGGAGATGGGGGGAGAAAAAGAGTCAGCGCAGAGGCGGCTGCTTGACTGGGAGCCAGGAGCACTGGGGGAGCCCCAGCACAAGGAAGGGGGCCCCTCCAGAGGCTCGCGGGATGGAGCCCGTGCTCACTTGACAAAGGAACAGGTTTTCATTGTAATGTCTGCACCCTTTGCTTCTGAGAAGGGTGTGAGTACAAACAAGACTCAGATCTTGTGTGTTAGAGAAAGCAGTTCCCAGATTCCCATGAGCTCCCATTCTGGTCCAACCTTTCAGGAAATGAACACTTATCTGCTCTTTTGGCCTCCCCACAGAAAGCCATATCTGTCCCCAAGAGGAGAAGTAGCCGGGCAACTGGCAGGGACATTTCCGATGCAAATTCGAGCTTGCTTTCTGTTCCGATGCCATTCCAGTTATTTTGTCTCCCAGGGCAGTCTTTCTGGGGTGAGGGTGGAGGAGAGGGAGGTTGTTGCCTTCCACAGTCTGGGCTGGATTCAGTGCTGTGCACCCATAACTAGACACAGGATCAGTAATGCCTGTGTGGGAACCCAGGTGCCTCTTGTCCATCCTGCTTGGTTTCCCTCTTCCCACTCAGTTACTGTCTTTCCTCCTCTAATTCCTTACCTTTCACTCACCCCTAAGTCCAGCCCTTGTTACACCATCTTTTGCAAGTGGACAAGTCACTGCGATTGAGATAGCTTTTCCTGCGACCGGAGCGTTTTCTGCTAGAACTGAAGATCTCCCTGTAAAACAGACAGTTTCCATCCGGGACTGCGTCCCCTTCATTGTGTGGAACTGCCCTTTGTTGAGAGCGGGGAGGGGAGGCTCCTCGGGTTCTGGGCCGGTTCTTTTTTGGTGTGAGGCTCGGCTCAGTCACCGGAGCATCTCGCCAGAGCTCTACCCTGTTTTTAGCCTCCAGTACCCTCCACTCCTCCCCAGAGAACTTGACACCTTCTTCATCTGTTTGTCCCTCTCCAAATTTGGTGCTTTCTCATACCATGAGCTATGCCTGGAATGCAGCCTCCCCTCCCTTTTCTAACTTTCTGACTCTCCTCATGTTAACTCCGCAGGGTGGCAGAAATCCCACTCCCACAGGCTGTGCCTGACGGTCCCTTTGGGAAGGAAAAGTGGTTATCCCTCCCAGTTCCTAACACAGTGTGTGACTTTCTGTCAGATAAACCAACATCCTACAAGCCACCATGATGACCGTTCACTTCAGTTGGGAGGAAGTATGGACTGGACAAACCTGACCTCAAATCCCAATTTTATCACTGTATCACCTTGAGAAATTTACTTGACATCTTTGAGCTTGAATTACTCTGTCTGTAAGATGGGCAAGACAAGAGTATCCATTTCCTAAGATTATTGGGATGACCCAATCAAGTACTGTATCTAAAGCGCCTGGCAGATTGTAAACGCGCAGTGAATACTCATTTTTATAATATGACCGTTACCTTGTTTATTCACTGATACCTGTATCACTCTGAATGTGTTTCCGCATGGATGTGCCTGTGTTGGAGGGCAGGCTCCTGAGCTGCTTGTTCAGCCCAGCTCCGGGTGCTACGGCATGGCCTGCGTGTTCATACTCCCCCCGGATGCACATCTGAAACCTTAATCTCCAATGTGATGGGAATGGGGCCCTTTGGAGGTGATTGATTAGGTGATGAAAGTGAAGCCCTCTTGTTGGGATTAGTACCTTTATAAGATGAGACAGGACAGTGGAGTGCTCACTTTCTCTCCCCTCCACGTGAGGGACACAGCGAGAAGACGGTTGTCTGAAAACCAAGAAGAAAGCCCTCGCTAGGGACCAAATCTATTGGCATCCTAGTCTCAGACTTTCCCAGACTCTAGAACTATGAGAAATAAATGTCGTTTAAGCCACTCAGTCTGTGGTAATTTGTGAGAACAGCTTGAGCTGTCTAAGACACCAGCTGTGCCCACTATGGCCCTTTAGACTAGACCAGCATTTACTGGGGAATACTCTTGACTTTTGCTTCTTACCCCTCGAGTTTGCAACCCAAGGTTTTTTTATGCTGTAAACCTTTTCGTAACATGCTGGCTTTGCCAAATTCTGCACATATCCCGAGAGACGAAAGTAAAAGTGTTTTCTGGTGTGATTTATGAGACTGTCTAGAACAGTGGATCTGAGCTTTGCAGGAGGGCGAATCACAGAATCTTTTTGAGAGTCTGATAAGAACAGCAGACTGTTTCCAGGGAAATGCACATGCATACAACATTTTTGTGTACAACTTCTGAGCTTTCAAGAACCCCTTAAATTGTTCCGTGGACACCCTTGGAAGACTCAAGGACCTCTGGGTAAAAAAAAAAAAAAAAAAAATCTGTGTTCTAGAACCTAGAAAATGATAGGAATTGAGAGGGACAAAAGATTTATCTCCAGAGCCAGGATCCTCAACTTGGTTATTAATTAAAATCACCAGATGTCGGGGGAACTCCTGCTCAGTCCCATAGTCCCCTTGACTTAGCCAACAGCTGTCCAAGCTGCCTGCTGTCTGCTCTGAGAGCTGCCCTTCCCTACTTCCCACTCACAGCTGCCCACAGAGGAAAGGCACAGGCATCAGTGGACCCCTGCCTGGGCGCGAGCTACCTCTACTGTCTTTCTTCTGACCCAAAGCTTCCTTTGACCTCATGCCCATCCAGCCTTCAGTCCTTCTAGAGGGTCCTCCCCCAGAAGGGATCTGTTTTGCATCTGTATACAACAGGTATCTTTTCAATCCATTCTTGCCTCCCAGGATTAGCTTAAAACTTCTTTCTACTCTAGATGGAGACAATAAAAACAAACAAAACCAGATATAAGGACCCTGTATTTGAACAGGATAAAAAAATAGTTTGCCCATATCACCTGCAAGCGCCATGATGAACAGCCTCCCCTATTCAAAATCCACTTTCCGAAGCCTGTCCCACCTTCTTCCCCACCCACTACTGCAAGGTGAGATCATTTGACTTCCAGTTCGGAACTTCTAGCAAGAATTCGAGCTTGATCCACAAGCATCGGACTCTCCAGCTTCCAAGGAAAACAGTCCATCTCTAAATTAAAGACACTGTTAAGTTGGTTAGAGCCAAAACAAATGGAGTGGGCTTTTCCTTCATAAGACGGAAGCAACCTTTCCAAGGTGGAGTGTCAAGTTTCAAAACTTAGCATCCTGCGAAGCCAGGCAAAGGATCCTGGCTGTGAGGATGGTCTCCAGAACAGCCTTGAGATTTCACACGTGCTCTCTGAGCAAGGGAAGCCCTAAATTTGATAACCCTATTATTTAAAAAAACATGGTAACAGCCCTAGGCCATAGAGAGAACAGTTATTTAGTAAAAATATGACCATTGGTGGAGAACGAAAGGGGCAAAGTTATACTTTTGCCATTTTGCTTTAATAGGAATGTAAATTAGTATCTTCCCAAGTTATAATAAAGCAGAAACAAATTGATTCAAAATAAAAACCTGAAAGCTTCCAAACATTTTTCTAAATTAAATAAAGTTTAAATTGAATATTGGAGAGGATAGTTTGAATTTGAGTGTGAATTTAAATTTGGGTTGTTTTTATTTTTTAATTTAATAAGCTCTTACATAATGCTTGCTCTGTCCTTGGATCCTTTCTAAGTGCTTTGCAAACATTAACTAATATAATCCTCATAACACCCTATGAAGGTAGAACTATTATTATTATTATTATACCCATTTTATAGATGAGGACATTGAGATACAGAGAAATTTCAGTCACATAGCTTCCAAGTGGCAGATTAATAATACCAGGTAATAAGCTTATGCTTTGTGGGGCATGTACCTGTGTGGGACTATTTAAACGTTGGGGAGGTTTAGCTGAATTACAAATAATATGTATTCAAAAGAGGTAAAAGTGGTTTCTTTCCTTTTGAGGCACGTGCAGTATCCCTAAGCAATAAGGCCTCAGATAGCAACCAAAAAAGAACAGTCAGCTAAGCCGATTTCTTCCATCATTCCTTTCTTTGATTCCCTCCCTCCCTCACTTTCTTCTTTCTTTCCTTCCTTCCTTCCTTCCTTCCTTCCTTCCTTCCTTCCTTCCTTCCTTCCTTCCTTCCTTCTTTACTTCCTTTCTTCCTTGTACATGTATTGGGCACACACTTCACACCGAGCATTGTCACAGATGCTGAAAATCAGCAGAGAACAAGACAGAAAAGCTGCCTTTTGTGCACACATTCTAAGGAAGGGTGAAAGATATTAAAAGTACGGAAACCTACAATATAACTTCAGAGATATTTTGAAGAAATCCAACCATACTAAGGAAAGATAGTGGTATGGGGATGAAGAAGTGACACTCCATCAGAAAGACCCAAATGGATCAAGCGACGGAGCCAGGCAAATATTAAGGGAAGAGTGTCTCAAGATGAGGGAACAGCAAATGAGAAGCCTCTGCGACGTGACTGTGTTCAGCACATCGGAGAACGAGTGAGGAGACCAGCATGGCAGAGAAGGGGCAAGTAGTGGGAAAGGAGGTCAGACCATGGCCTTGGGAGGGTCTAGACACGCTGGGAAGAGATGTATTGACATTTTAAAAGACTGCTCTGGCTGTCGGCAATGGGGAAGGGAAGAAGATGTGAGCAGGAGGCCAGATGGAGGGTCACGCAGGAGTCATGAGAGAGGAGGATGGACTGGTGTGTGAGAGGTAGACAGAATAATGGCCTCTGAAGATGTCTACGTCCCGATCCCTGTGAATGTGGCAAAGGGACTTTGCCGGACTGGGCAGAGGTGGGCATGGAACCAATGCATGGACAGATCCAGGAAGCCTTCTCTCTGGGGTTGGAGGAGAGGAAATCAGCTAAGGAGAGGGCACACAGACCCCTCCCCACCTTGGTTTCAAACCCTAGCTCGAGTGCTTACAATGTGGAGTGTAAACTTGGGAAAATGACCTAATTTCTCTAAGATCAGCATCCTCAATCAGAAAATGAAATTCATAGTGCTCCGCCCCCATGGGAGTTTTGAAGGCCAAAGGAGATAATCCATGTGGAGCCCTCGGCATAGCGCCTGGCAGGTATCGAGCCTGCTCATAAATGCGGAGAAGCAGCATTCTTATAGAAGGAGTCAAGTGCAGCGGTTAAGAGCACCAGTGCCAGAATGCTCTGGGTTCTAATATCAGCTCCATATTTAGTAGGCGGGGGAATCTGGGCAAGGTGCTTCACTCCTCTGTGACTCAGTTTCATCCCAGGTAAACTGAAGCTAATAATATCTACTCCGTGGGATCATAGGAAGGTCTGTGTTGGCTTTTACTATTCTGGTGACGAGAATGATGGATAATGCATGCCTTCTAAAAAAGCTTAATTAGTGTTGCATCTAGATTTTAGGAATCACAAAATATGAAATGAAAACCTAAAGGATAAGTTTGCCAAGGAAAAAGTAAGAGTCTTTGTAATCAAGTATTTAAATGACTCACTATTTGTGCCTAATCAACACACAACAAACCGGTGATGTAACATTAAATACATGCAAATAAGTGAAGATGCTCTCAGCTTTGCCTTAAGGGTGATTTCATGATGCTCTGAATCCTGCATCCTACACCCAGGCAGCGAGGCTGTCTGCTAACAACTTAAACCTTGCAGAGGGCAGCTTAAAGGAAATTGCAATGAGTTTGCAAGAAGACACAGATGCAGGCTCGGAGAATTAATATCCTACGCCTGTTAGCCAAGTCTGATTTTAATCTTCCACCCCCTCACTTGCCCAGTTTGACTACAGGCCTCTGAATTGTCAACTTGGACGAAATTGAGGGCCAGGGACTTTGGCATTTAATGGTGTTTGAAAAACACTCAAATCATTTGTGCCAAAAACAGAGGCAACAATACTATTTCCACTTGACAGGGTCATTGACTCAGCAGCTTAGACACACACAAATGACCCTTTTATGGACAAAACGATGATCCTGAGCTCCACCACCTGAAGAGCTAAGTGCTAAGTGTGCGTGTGGTATTTCCTTAAATGCCTTCTGAAAGGACTCTGGGGACAGTAATGAATGTTCACTTGACATATCTTATCGGAGAAGTCGGAGGGAGCCTGCCTGCATCTCCTCTTAGGGTTTGGGTGTGTTAGCGAGGGGCTGGGGGAGCTTCCAGGCAGAGTGTAGCACTAGATGTCTGACAGGTCTGGATATAACCAGGAACCACGTGGCCTCTGGCACACTCGGTCTCTGTATTGACACCAAAACCCCAACCAAGTTGTGGGTTGGGTCTGCTTGTGCTCAGGAGTTTTACTCTAAAGCCTTGCTGCTCACAGTGTGGTCTGCGGACAGCAATGTTGGCATCATGGTTAGTTTGCAATCCTCAGCTACTCTGCAACCTAAATCAAAATCTGCATTTTTTTAAGATTCTCTGGTGATTCGTGTGCACATTCAAGTTTGAAAAGCACTGATCTAGGGCCTCCTGGGTCTCAAATGTGATTGTACATTAAACCTAGGATATTTTAAAGTAATACCCCTCCCTGAGACCCACTCCAGACCAACTGTATCAGGATCTGTTTTTGGATTTCCCAGGTCATTTTACCATGCAGATGGTATTAAGAATAAATGATCAAGAATCTTGATGATGATGATAATGATGACTGCAAGTAACCTTATTGAGCACTTACATATGTTAACCTCTTTTTATCACTATATTAATTAGACACCATCCTATGAAGAGGTATCTTTATTTTCTCCACTTCTGAGATGAAGAATTAAGGAACTATCTAATATCATATAGAATAGATGTGCAGAGGTGGAATTTATACTTGTAACTTCTCACACATCACTGAACTTGCCCCAGACTGACTTTATCAGAATCTTTGGGGGCAGGGCTTAGAGATCCACATTTTAAACTTATCCACCAAGCAAATCCTTTTCAGACTAAAGCATAATATGTGAGAACCATGTTTTATCCACTCCTGAAGGGGCTTCTCTAATTCAGGACGTTGGCAATTGAGAAGACCCAGAGTACTCTGGGAGCTGTAATGAGTTTCCTCAGCAGTTACTTTGGGCATCAGGTATGGGACTGTTTATATACATAGTTGTTCATAATTTATCCTACATAGGTAGACGTCCTGCGTAGCACATTCCCTCCTCTAATAACTGGTCAGATCTTCTAACCACAGATGGCCCCAGCTTTAGTTCCAGTTTCACTCAGTGGGTACACATGATCTCGGACTCAGAGCTTTTCTTTTCCCAGTTATTATCCATCCATCCACCCATCCATCCATCCATCCATCCATCCATCCATCCATCCACCCATCCATCCATTATTCAACACCTTCCTTTACTGCATTAGCATTGGAATGTAGAGTTGAGTAAGGCACGACCCTCAAGGAACGAGAGAAACATTAACAGACCTTTATAGAACAATGAGTAAAATTTGGTGCCAGGGATAAGTTCAAGATGCATTAGAGTAAAGAGGCAGAAACCAATTCATGGGGTTGGGGGTAACTGCCAGGGGAAGATCCAGGAAGGTTTCTCAGAGGAGATAAAATAAGAACTGAATTTCAAAGGATGCATAGGCCCTTGATAGGGACGAGAATGGCACATAGGTAAAGGGAGCAGGCTGTGCATGAAAGAGTACAGTGTGTTTGGGGCACGAGAATCCATCCAGTTTTGGAGAGGGATATGCAAGGTGGAGGGACGAGGGAGCTGGCACTCCTGGGATGAAGCAGGTACCAGATCATAGCTTTGCTCAGCATGTCACATGTTCTCCTGCAGGTAATGGGGAGCCACTGAAGGGTGAAAGCAGAAAAGTTACTTCGGAAAGATCATCGAGACTACTTATTGAGATCGGAAGACTGTAGGCAGGGAGGCTATTTTCAGAGTCTAGAAAAGAGAGAAGCTCCTGATTTGAAAGTAATAACTATAGAGGGTTGACTAGTCCCCCCTAAATATACCCAAGTCCTAAGAATCAGTGTCTGTTAATATAACCTTATTTGGAAATAGGGTTTTTGCAGATGTAATTAAGTTAAGGATCTTGCAATGAGATCATTCTGGATTTAGGTTGGGCCTTAAAACCAATGACTGGTGACTTTGTAAGAGAAAGGAAAGGGAGATTTGAGATACACAGACCTAGGGGTAAGGCCATGAGAAGAGGCACAGAGTGATTGGAGTTAAGCAGCCACAGCCAAGGAACGCCAAGGATCTGGCAGCCACCAAAATGTAGGCGGGAAGCATGGAACAGATTCTCCCTCAGCCTCTAGAAGAAATGAACCCTTTTGACACCTGGATTTCAGACTTCTGACCTCCAAAACTATGAGAGAACACATTTCTGTTGTTTAAGCTTCCTCACCCCCACTTTGTGATAATTCGTTACATTATCCCTCTGAAACTAAAACAGCAACTAACATCAACTACTTACTCTACTCCAGGTACCACGTGAGTGCTTCACAGGTGTTAGTTCATTGAGCACCCCCGACAATCCCACAAGGTAGTTTTATCATTCCCGTGTGTCAGATGAGAAAACTGAGGCACAGGGACGGCACGCGACTTATCCAGGAGGTGGCAGGGCAGGGTTTTATAGGCAGGCAGTCTGGGAGCAGAGCCTGTGGTCTCGGCTCCCGGGTCTAACAGAGGAGAGATGGAGAGGATGGTGCAGAGTTGGTAGGGAGGATTATTAGGACTTGTTAATTAGACATCTGGAGAGTGGGAAGGAGAAATCGAGCCTTCTGATTTCAGGTGCTACGGTGCTCTACCCTCTGAGTTGACATCAGCCTCTGTTCTCCAGGCCACGCCATGTCCAAATCTCTACTCCTGCTTCTCAAGGAGTCCTCTTTGGCTCTCCCCAAATATGGCCTCAGTGGGCCCTACTCTTGTTGGCTTCCTAGACAGCGGTCTCTGCCCGCTTTTCTCTCTTGGCTGTGGCTGCGCACTCTTACACCTCTCAGCTCTCTCTTGGCATTCAAACTCCTCCTGACATTAATAGTAATGTCTCTTAACATTAGAATACTAATATTTATTCTGGTTTCAGCTCTCAGCATCCCTGTGCCTCTCTTCCCCCTGGCCCCATCTCCCTGCAGAATGAGAAGGAGTAGAATCCAGGTGAATCGCTGGTGGGAAAACCATGTCTTCAAAGGAAAAAGGTCAAGACCTCTATCCCATCTTCTTATTTCCCTTTTTAAAATATCCCATTCTCTCAGCTCACAGCAAGTGACAAAAGCCATGCAAAAGTACTTTTTGCTGCTTTATAATAATTTAGGTTTTTTTCGGGTCCACAGTGAGCGAGTTACATTGGCTCGAGTTGCAATGACAAAGTACAGAATCTGCTGTGTTATTGTCATATAGATGTGTACATTGTTGTTTCAAAAAAATTGCCAGCTCCTACAATTCCCTCTGCTGGACTGAGCATAATCCATCGATTGATTTAAAGGTGTGTATTATTAGTACTGTTCCACGCATCTAGAATTAAAATAGATTTTTATTATATTGAAATGAAATTTCATTAGAAAGTTCCAGGATATCAAATAGACAAATATTTTAAATAAAAATGGACACTTAGACCTACACCCAGGTGCCACTAGACTTCCACTGATCAAAGGTCATTGCCAAAAGAGGAACCATTTTGGAAACATAGTTATGTAAAGGGATAATGAGAAATTTGAAGGGTTGTAAACTTCCCAGTGTTCCCTAAAATACTTTGGAAATCTCTTCGGGAAGTACACAGGTTTATATGATAGAATACCATGCTTTATTTACATAGTTTATATTCGTCCTCAGACATCATTCACAACATTCCATAAGATGATATTGTCATCATTCCTGACATATTCATCTGCTTTCAAACATTCAGATTCCTTTTGGAAAGCAATAACCTTATTTGGGAAGAAATTTGTCACGTATCCTATTGGCTTGCCAGCAACTTAAAATACCATATGATTAGATTTTCCTTTTATCTCAATATTACTTTATATATATAGCTTATTTTGTATTTAAATCTATCTGACATCAAATATTTATTAAAATTGTTTCTAGGTATTCACTTTAAGTTCATTTTACTTAATGCTGATTTTTATTCCTTATGGTCTTGATGTAGAACATAGTAAGTAATGATTAATTGAATACTGCCTCTGGAGTGGTTTTTAATGAACACAAACCTTCATTCAAATGACAGACAGTCCAAAAGGGGAAGGCTGGAGCTCACTCATACTCCTTCAATGCTTGTGTTAGGATAACGTACCCTGACACAAAAACCACAGAGATAGAGAGATAATTTGCATTTTACTTTGAGTAAAAAAAAAATGAGATTTTAAAAAACAAGAAAAATATGATAGGTAAAAAAAAAACAACAGCAAAAAACAAACAAACAAACAAAAAACCTCCCAGCTATTAGGAAGGAAAATTCAGTGCATTTGCATTAGAAGGATCAGAAAGATAGATTCCTCTTTTATTGGTTCCTTTAACCTATAAGTAATAAGAACCTACTATTTTGTAGGTTCAGTGCTAGTTTCTGGACTTAATAGTGAGTGAGTTTTTAGGTAAGTGAAAGAGAGAAACTCTTCCTTCAAGAAACTAGAGGTCTTGTTAATTCTCCTTTATTAGACTTTGAGGAAGATAGAGCTTGGAGAAGTCTAGAAACAAAGTCTTTCATATCAGCGTTCGGTTCAATCCCAGTTCTCCACTTACTAGGGTTCTGTCTGGGGACAAACCGCTTAATCTGAAATTCAGTGTTCTCATGTACAGAATGCGAATGACACCAGTTTGTCACGTGACTCACATAAAATGTTGGGCACATTGGAAGTGCTCCGTATGAAGTATCAATTTCCAAACAGCGGAGAATATTATAATAAACGTTAAACTTTTCTTCTCTCTCTCTCTCAATTTCTGTTCTGTCTCTCCACCACTTCCTCCTCTCTCCTTCTGTGTAACCACTGCATAACCACTGGCGTGATTTGGGTAGCAAGCCGGCTTAGCATAAATTCCACCAAGAAATGAGGCAATCGTTTCCCCTGTGTTTAATTGGAAAGGACTGTGGCTTAGAGGAAAAATAGCCAGACACAAAAGGCTGCATAATATATGATTCCTTTTACATGACATGCTGGAAAAGGCAAAACTACAGGGATAGAAATCAGATCAGTGATGGACAAGGGGTAAGGGTCGAGAGGGGATGGATAACAAAGCGGCTCAAGGGAATATTTTGCGGCAGAGGAAATGTTCTGTATCTTAGTTTTGGAGGTGACCGCACACCTGTATACATTTGTCAGCCCTCATTATACTGTTCACTTGAAAAGGATGAATTTTGCTATATGTAAATTATACTGCAATAAACCTAACTTAAAAAAAAGGAAGTATGTGGCTTGGGACCTCCAAGTCTTCCTTTAGGAAAAATCTGTAGTGAGTATAGGAAATTAGAGGTACTCCTGGGAATACTTTTGTAGGAAACCAGCTATAATAAAGGCAGACATTGATAATCCCGCTAAGAGAAGTACAAATTCTCTGGGAATTCGGAGGCAAGAGAAATATACATCCAGGGACACCAAGATATACTTCATGGAAGAAGTTACATTAAACTGAGTCTGAAGATTGCAATTAATCACTGTTTTTTTTTTATTCTCTACCAACTGTTATCAATATCTTAGACTCTAGCCTCTGTTATAAATTGTTTGCAAAATTTATTATGGATTTGATTGTTTTTCTATTCTAAAAGTTTGTATATTGTGATGCATTTGCCAGAGACTAAATGATTCACATTATCTTGCCCATTGGAAAAAAAAAAAATCAGTTTTGAGCCTATGTTTTCTGAGTTTGTAATGTTTAGGAAATTGGTGTTTACATGTTCACTTATAAAATGTTCTTCCATCTTATGAAATGCAGAAAAGTACAGTGTCATTAGAGGAGACGGCATGGCCAGTGTAAGAGGTTGGAATGGGGTCCAAAACCTAGGTGACTCTACAACTCAAGGAGAAAAAAATCAATAATCCAAAGGGCAAAGAAGGGAAACGATATAAATGGAAAGTTCAAAAGAGAAAATAGAGTGACTCTTAAACGTGTGAAAAGATGTTCAATCTTCAATGTAATTAGTGAAATGGTTATTTCTCTTAATATACATTTCTATGAGTCAGTGAGACATAAGATGAACCACTCAGTTAAAAAAACGAGCAGAGGACATGAATAGACAGTTTATAGAACAGAAAACACAAATAGCTTTGAGATGTTTTCTTGAAAAGATGGTTAGACTCACTAATATTGAGAGAAAGCAAATTAAAATCGTACTGTTTTGTACACACTGAGCAGGCAAAGTTTACCAAGTTTGTTAATACAGTTTTAATGGGAGTTTAGGAAAATCGGCTCCTGCTGGGACAGCCTTTATGGAGAAACATTTGGCAGTGTCTATTAAAATTACAAATGCACAAATATACAATGACTGACCCAGCAATCCCACTTCCACAAATTTCATCCTGCAGATCACGCATGTACAAAGTGACAGTGTACCATGTCATTCAGTGCAGTAATATCAAATAAATGCCCCTGCGTAGAGTTAAATGAGTTGTTGTATATCTTACAACAGAATGCTACTCTACTCTGAGAGGGAATGAGAAAGCTCTTCACATACTGATAAGAAGCAATCATCAAGACACATTAGAAATAAAAAGTCACAATGCAGAAGAGCATACAGTAAGTATGTTAGCATTTAGGTTAAAGAAGAGGGGTGGAGAATTATGCATATATTTTCTGGTAAATACCTGGACTAACTCTGGAAAGACAAGTTAGCAACCGGTAACAGATGTGTCTGTGGGGCTCATCAGAAGGGTGGAGGGGTGAGCATGGGTGAAAGACTTTTTTGGGTGTGTAATCTTTTGCGCCTTTTGAATTTTAGCCACGTAACTATATTACCTACTCAAAAATAAATACAATTTTAATATAAATAAAAACAGAAATAGCTAAAGCAAAGGAAAAAAGAGACATATCTGGGCTCTACTCATGCTACCATTAAGTTTTACGACTGTAGACAAGTCCTTTCCATTTTTTTTACTGGGGCTCTAATATACAAATAAGTGAGTATGCACCGTCTGGCAGTCCTGTGGACGTTGTAGAAAAGTAAAGCAGAGGAAGGGGATGAGCAGGGGCATAAGTGTGTGTGTGGGGGGGGGGCTAGGCACTATTTTCCTTCAAGGTGTCGGGGGAAGGGAGCCCCTTAGAAATCCTGAATCTCAGGCTCCGCCCCAGTCCTCCAGAACCAGAATCATCAGTATAATAAGATCCCCAGATGATTCCTATTCATATGAAAAACTGGCCTCGCTGACTCCCCCTCACTTAGGGCTTGGCCGCCTTCCGGCGTCATCTCCCACTCCACCTTCACTCTCCCTACCCGACACTGAATGCCTTCCTCTGGTCACCCATTATCCTACATGTTTCCTCCGTATTATCTGCCACATTGTAATTTTCCGGACTCTTCAGTCACCCCCACCAGGTGCTATGCACTGCTGTCTCACGGTACCCAGCAAAAAGCCTGGAGATGTGCAACAAGTGCTGAATAAATATTTTCTGAATAAACGGATGGATGAACCAGGCCAAATAAAAGTGTGAGTGGAAAGATTTGCTTAGTTATCTTTTTGCCATTTGCTTTTGCTTGGATGTTTCTCTTTTCAGTTCTTGCTACATGTTTAACTGCCAACCAATCATGAAAGAACAGGGCACCCTTGGGAATGGCTGCTCTTCCCTCAGGCCAATAGCTGCAGGCATTTAAATAAGTTTTCCAGCTCTTTGCTTGGCTAGAGGTTCCGCTCAGATTAGAAGTAAAAGCTTTGGGTTCAGACGACATTTTTGAAGGGCTAGAAATTCCCTAGAAATCCTAGCTTTGTCCTGAACTGACTCAACTTCTTTATTTGGGAGCATTGGCTAACTTGCTCAAACTGCTGCAAAACTCCAATCACGCAGGAAACAGCCTCTAGGAAAAGCTCAAAGCATATGGTGTATCAGAAACCATTTACCATCATGTGCGCAAGTGACTTTCAGGAGTGAAATGAAAGGGAGCTAGCCAAATCTCAGCATGGCCGAGTTCCCTCCAGAGGCTGGCCTGCACTGAGGGCAAAGAAAAGCAAACAAAAGAAACATTCTTTCTACTTGTGAGTTAAACAAAGACCCTACTGAGAAAATTGAAGTGAGCAGTAGAGGTGTAAAATTAACAGAAGTCAGGGGTGGGGTGGGGGGCGCTGTCTGGGGAGGAGGCGTCTGATTTCAATGTAAACATCCTTAAAATGTTTAAAAAGTGAATGCACATTTGAACAATTTATTATCAAATGTTTTTCTTTTTATGATGGATATTTAGGGCAGATTCCGCATTGAGGAAATGCTTGCATATGCCCAACCCAACTGTAGTTCCCACTCATTTAGATGTTTTCTGAGTAGAACACTGAGAGGAAAACATTTGAAAGCAAATGAAGCAGAATTGCCTGTGCCAATCCAGGACTGTCTGGCTGAATGCAGGTATATTTTGAAAGATACACGTGAACACAGCACATTAAGTCGATTGTGCAGTATGCACAGGAAGCCAGAAGCAGGAGTGGGGGTGGAGGTGCAAGACTCTGCCGGCTCTGATTTTTGTCTGTAGTTTCTTCATTGAGAAAGAAACTTGTCCTAGACTGTGCTGCTGATTCTGGTCATGAATGTAATATTTAAAGTTCCGAAAGATGCTATAGAAAAGAGGTGGCAGATTAGTGACTGAAACATGTTTTGTTTGGGCTGCGCTGTCTTCTTTTAAAAGTCTCAGATTGGTTGCCAACATTATAAAAGTTTCTACATGCCAACAATTGGTTGGATCTGAGTAGAATCCATTTGCGAATCACTTTTGGAAGAGACACGCATTCCTGTTTGCCCCAGTCTCTTTTATCTGGCCCAGGTCACTTATTCACTTATTCAGGCTAGCTGTTCTCTCAATCTCTCTCTCTCTCTTTCTCTCTCTCTCTCTCTCTCTCTCTCTCACACACACACACACACACACACACAGGACCTAGGGTAGCCCCAAAGATGAGAAGGAAGTGAGTTTTGTCTCCATGGTTGGCTACATTTGGCCATTCTAATTTAGGTACCTTACTTGGTTTTTGCATAATTTTTTTTCATACAGTAGCAGAAATTTTTCTTTTTCCTTCCCTTTTTTCATATTATTTTCTTTATATTATACTACTTTTGAAGAAGCGTATGTCACATTTTTATATTTTTTTCCTCTTTTCCTTCTTTAATGAGAAACTAAACATGCTAGTGTCAGGCAGCATCTTCATCAGCAGCCTTTGTCTCAAATAAGGGAAGCAAGAGACCTTGCCTTGGCATTTCTTATTTCCTAACGCTCCTTTGGCTCCCTGTCTTTCTATCCTTAAATATAGCCCTCTCAGGGTTTACCCACAGTCCTGATTTCTGGCTTTTCCTTGATAAATCAGGAGGTCTAGCAATAATGGCCACACTGAAATCATGCTCATTCAGGTTGAAGGGTGCAACTTTCACTGATGGGAGCAATAAAGCCATGTCGATGATATCTACCAGTCTGGAGCTTTTGATGCTCTAAAGGCCAAAGGACAGCCAGGAACTGAAGCTCATGATCTCCAACACAGATGCCTTTGACACTGGCCAAACCTCCTAAATATTCAAAGGAAACAGGTTGACTGTGAGCTCCTGGGAGCAGGGGATCAGGACTCACCTGCCTCTGAATCCCCACATCCTAAGTCCACTGCTCAGCGCTGGCGCCTTGCATGGAATTGGGACTTAGAGAATATTGGTCAAGTTTAGAAGACAGAGATCACAGGTTTAATTCGAGACAACAGCAAAATGATCCTGAATCTTTCTACAAGATTACCTAATATTTTAACTTTGATAATAAAAATGTTCTATAAAATTGCAAGTTCTTAAAACTCTCGATTCCTAGAAAATATTTTGTGGTTTTTCTTCCAACCTAAGAAAACCCAAGCCATTACTTAGAAAAGAACAGATTTCCCACTCATTGGAGCAATTCACATGTTGCTGACTTTACGAATCATCAAGCTTATAATATCCCAGGTAGGGAAACCAGATCCAGACAAGAAAAAGACTTGTCCCAGAGCAGACCAGTGACAGTCCAGACAAGAACCAGATCTCTCGATCCCTAGTCCAGTGATTGTTTTTCAGCACTGGGGATTTGCCCAAGCCCAGGAAAGAGATTCTAATATGGCAGGGCACGTGACCAGCTTCAAAAGTCTAGCGGAGAAAACTTGAGATGCCCTGCCACATACTGTGAAAGGCTTGGGCTCCTCTGAAGGGCATCTTAACCTGTCAGGCCAACTCCTGCAGAGGTTAATGGGCAGCCCAGGGGGGTGGAGATGGAAATACAGGAGGTGGTTCTATCACCTCATGCTTAAGGCAGATGGTCCAGCTGCCCAGGGAACCCTAACATCAAACTGTAATCCCCTAATCCAAAGCATAAATATGTAACTGCTGGTCATGACAGGATACACCACATGACAGTACATGAAATCAATCATCTGACTTATGAAACATTGCGACTCTATTTCGAATACAATGGTATAAATATCATGCATTATTTGATCAAGGTAGAAAAAAGCAAAGGTAAAGTGGGGTGTCATCTTGTAGACCTCCCTCTTGCTCCAATTTTTCTTACTCCTCTTCTTATAGTACTTGGTTACCTCTTCTTATAGTACTTGGTTACCTAGACTCTAGTGCCCTATTGGGGATAAGAACCTGGGCAGCTGACATGCCCCCTATGTGGAGAAGCAGCTCAGTTCACCAAGTTCAAGTGGAAAGAACACAGGGGCTGGGCGTGTTGGCCATGGCTCATAACCTCCCTCCATCCTCCTCTTCTTGGTCACTCTATTAAAGTGAGGGAAAAAAACATAGCCCTACTTCATTCCAAGTGATTCATCAAATAAGTGCCCTAGACTAAACTAAATATATAAATAAGATGAAGAAACTTAGGCTTAGATGACTTCCTAACAGCGTAAAAATCAGTTTGAGCTGGTATTTTGGTAAAGCCATTTTGTGGTCTTTAAAATTATGGAGTCATAGTATTTTAGAAATAAAAGGACTCTCACTTCCCGATTCAATATCTGTTGGTCCCTACTCACAGAAACAACGTTTAGTGAAATCATGTTTGAATTATGCCTTTTCTAAGAAATGCTGTTTTATGACATGAAAGTGACTGGCAAAAAGAACTATTTGATTTTTCAGTAATTATAATTTTACATGATTGTGGATGATTTTTTATCAAATTCTGTATGAACCCCAAGACACCATCACCCAGGCAAATTTGTTAGCCATTACTTATAAAAGAACAGATTTTCAAAAACACTTCTAAAGTAAAGCATTCACTTAAGAAGGCGTTTTTCATGAAAGACCCAATGTCAGAGACTTTTTAACTGGAAATCAGTGTGACGGCTTGACATCAACCACTTGTAAGACAATGGCAAAAAAATGAGGTGGGTGAATTTGTTGGCTGGTGACCTTTTTTGAGGTACCTGCAAAATAGAACTATTACATGTATAGTCCAGATGCCATAAATAATAAAGAAAGCCATGACAATACTAGCTTGTAGTAGTAGTAGTAATTAAGGAGCATTCACATCAGCATTCAGGGCCCTCCACAATGTGGCGGTGGCTTGTGTGTCTGGCGTGATTTCCCGCCATCTTCTTACATGTGCTCCTGTCCAACTAGTCATGTCCCTCGTCCCTCCTTCATGCTTTTGCCCTTACTCTTTCTGTCACCTCTGCCACATTCACTGCCCTCAATGCCTGTTAAAATTCTCATGGAGCCAGACTGCCTAGGCGTAAACTCTAGGTTTAAACTCTAGGCTTCCACAAACTAGCTGTGTGACTTTGGGAAAGTTTTTGACCTCTCTGTGCCTTGATTTTCTCATCTGCAAAATGACGATAGTAACAGTACCACCTCATAGGGTTGCTGGGATGATTAAATGAGGAACTAGATCTAAAGCACTTATAACAGTGCCTGAACCAGATCTATACTATTCTCCCTCGGTGCTTCTTTCTCTTGGGCTAGCATACAATAAACTCTGCGAGTGGGAGGACATTTTGATATGGTTCTAATAATTATTAATTAATAAGGATTAATCACTAATAAATACACTGACAGTATTTATGTTAATGCTGAATTAAATTAAATGATTAAATATTAACATATACGATCAAGCACCTATTTGGAGCTTGTAAGTTATCCCATTTCTGCCATTTATTTGTGAATTTCTTGTGCCCTGTACTTATTACTCACTAACACACACACACACACACACACACACACACACACACACAGACACTTCCCAGGGTAGGGGAACATATTCTTCTGCGCTTCCTAAAATAGAATCGACCAGCTTTTAACAATGATTCCTATTTCCCTCCTAACCCGCTGGCATTCCCAAATTCATTATCAAACAGCAATAGTTCAAGGCAGATAGGATATCCTGGGACTAAGAGCAGAGTGGATTTTTTGCTGTCAACTGTTCCTCCCCGGCGGATGCTCTAAGTGGTTGTCATCCCCTTGTGCAGAAGGAAAATACCGTAAAAGGCAAGGCTCACGCAGGCCGTTCAGCCCTCTGAAGTGTTCCTCGGGCCATGAACCCTCTGGGGAGAGAACAGCACACCCCAGCAAAGATTACAGCACACTTCATGGCAGACGTGGGGAGAAACAAAGCACACATTGTTACCGCCGAACGCAAAGCTCCACAGGCTAGTAAAAACCTATAGTATACCTTTTTAATGGGGTGAGGGGAATTGGCTTTCCTGGAACGTTTTGGTTGGAGTCATAACACAAATAAACTGTATTCTAGGGTCTGAATTTATGAAGGCCCGAGCCAAGCTGCGTGGTCACAACTGGGGCAACCTAGGCTATTGTGTAAATCAAGTGCAGGAGCCAACGAGTTCTGGCAGCTGCACCTCTGCGTGCTCGTGTGCAGAAACACATCTTTGAAACACTTCCCAGCCGTCTTCGCTGTCTGCCACTTTTTTTCTAAGCGTGTTTATTGTTCTTAGAACTGATGATATCTGCCCATTTTTATTGTTGCTTAAAAATTTGGCGACTGAGTAATATTTTGGATAAACTGGAGTGGGATTTAACAAGACAGAAAAGGGGTGTGAGTGTATATGAAGACTGGTGTAGTTTGCATCATATCCACTCCTTCTTGAAGTTGAGCGTGCACATGTCTACACGAGCATGCGCACGCACACACACACACACACACACGGCCACTAGAGTTGTCTCCAGAGATTAGCGAAGGAAAGAAGTTAGGCAGTATTCACTTCAGCCAACAAATCAAGTCACAGAGGAAGTGAAAACTTTGAACAATAGCCCCATTTTCAAATGGAGCCCACACCTTTTGCCAGCAATGGTGGTGGTCTAAACGGAGCTGCCTCCTTGCCATTTTATGAAAGGTAGTCCCTAAGAGCTAATTGCTGGGCTCTGAAAATGAACAAAAAAGGAACCTGGGTTCACTGGTGAGATTTGATTTAAACACTGAATAAGCTGTCAGAAAAGTTGTTTGGTGCTTAGGCTGAGAGAAGGGACTGTGAAAACCAAAAATTATTGGGGGTGAGGGCACACAAGGACTTCGAGGAAGTTCAGGGAGAAGGTGCCTTAATCTTCAGCTCTTCTGAAGAGCAAGAAGTGAACATTGTCAGAGACTGTGAGGTCTTGATATTATTATGAGAACATCTGAGCGGTTATAACATTCCCGAATCCCAGTTAACATACTGGAGCAAATGATCTGTAGGGGAAGTAAAGCCTTGCTTGGGGGAAACTCAGAGCCACTGAAATCAATGGCTTGATTTTTCTCGAATGCAATGTTAAATAAGCAATCACTGTTTCAGCCCCTCTAGCACTCAAAACATTTGTGAAATCATCAGATAATTAAGACCAGCTGGGACCTGGTGACTCTCTGCCAACTTTCTCCTTTAAAGATAAAGAAACTGAGGCTCATAAAATTGCCCAGCACTATAAAGTTAGAAAACGTCAGGTGAGATTTGCAAGATAGTTTTCTTAGTCCTCATGATCCAGAAACATGGTCATTTTTCTTGTCCAGAGTGTAACAACCACATTCTTAATTTCAGTACAGAAAATTGTTTCTTCAAAGTATTTTTATTCCAGTTATGGTTACTATCTCAGAAATACCCATAATTTTTAGGTTGGATTCCACTCCTTGCTCCTTATCTAACAACATCTCTCTTGTCATTTGCATATCTTTACCCTTTTTCTCTGCATTCGAAGGGAGATTTCTAATTTACCTTCTCCAATAATGGTTGCCCTCCACTCCTTCAGCTCAGTTATTTACTGCCTCTAATAAGGATTTTAATTCTGCTTTCGAGATTTTAGCTTTCAAGAATATTATATCTATTTCTCATTTCCCTTTTCATCTCATTCCTCCCCATCCCTATGACTTTGTGATTTTCTACTTCTAATTTTTAAGGCCATATAGAATATAGACAAATGAGTACATCCACATACTAAACAGGAAAAAAAGATCACATTTTATTATTTGCTGGAATTTATTCATTTATCCATTCAGAATCTATGATATGCCAAGCACTGAAGCAAGACATGTCTCCTGTTTTTAAAGTGTGTATAGATATGTATTAAGAAATATACACCACAAACGAGCATCATGCAAGGTGGAAAGTGTTACCTGCTTTAAGAAAGCCTTAAATCTCAAAAGAGATTTTGAGTACTCCATACATTTTTTTTGAAATTTTCTTCTGGTTTCTGCAATGATTTTCAGAGATCTCATTTTCCTCAAAACTTTTAAAATTGATGCTTGCTTTCCCAGAATCTGTAGAAAGTTTACACTGATTCCAAGTAGTCTTTTATATTATCTTTTTCAGTACTATTATTTAAATAAGGTGAGCCCTCTGTAGACCTAGTGTCAGCAGCCTTACATGTTATGAACTTGGCCATGCCAATGCCTGCCATTCACTTGGATGATGATCTCATAAATACAGCTGGCGGACAGGTGGATGGATGTACAGCTTCTACCCAAACTCCAGATTTAATGCAGTTCTGCTCTCCTGAGGGAGAATCTCCTCCTACTCCTATTGTCTGAATCTTTGACACTCTGACTCAATGTACATGAGAAACTACAACCCTGACACATAAAGTGCTTCTGCCATAAATCTTACTTCTTGGACCCACCTTAGCGCTGAATTTATGGAACTACACTTCCCAGAATGCACTGAAACATCATTCATTTCAAGGAAAGGAAAAAAGTCCCTCCTTTTTTCTACCCTGTTGGTTTTGTGGAGTTGTTGAGGTCAGTGGAGAAAGAAGGAGGGGTGAATGGGAAACCTTTGTGGCATGGAGCAAACCAGCTTCATAGCATGAAGCAGACTCTCAAAGTAGGAGGAAGGATACCCAGCTTTCTGGCTGAAATAGACCAAGGGTTTCTGTGACAGGAAGATTCTAGGATAGGCACAAAAAGCCTTTCTCCACTGCCTCCACCTCTGCTGTTCCCTTAGGGAGACTCCCCTGAATCTTGGCAATAGGCTTTCTGATAGTCATAATTTTCAGGGTTGTGGTGAGCATTCTTTCTTGTTTCTGTGTCTTTCTGGGCATTTTAGGAGAGAGTTGGGAGAGCTGCAAGAAGGCTGCGATCCAGATGCCACTTCTCTGCTGTCCGCATATGCTTTTTAATCTTCTCTACTCAAATATGACAAGTAGAAATGAGAACAAAAATAGAATCTAAGTTAACCATGCAAGGGGCCAGTATATATTTATGTGGCATGGGTTAAAGAAATAAATATATCATCCTGCATACACACTATAAATGCCCTGTAAATACGAGACTACCAAACCTAACAGGAAGTGGTCGCGGTCTGTGTGGGACCCATCAGAACACAGACAAATGTGTTCGCCTGCGTGCTAAACAAGAAAAAAAAAACTAACTTTGTCATTTGTTAGAATTCCTTTATTTATTCACTGACTGCCTATGATGTGCCATGTACTGTGCTAGGTGCTTAAGTTGGGGATAAAAATCCAAGCCAGATACAGTCCCTATTCTCAAAGTATGAGTGGATGTATTTTAAGACATGTACTTAAACAACTATTAGGCAAGGTAGGAAGTGTTAATTGCCTTCAGAGAGCTCTTCAAACTCTCCAGCAGCTTTCTTCTCACTTGTAGTAAAAACAAACTCCTTCTGCTAAGACAATTCGATGGGAAAATAAAGCACTTTTAACAAATAGTGCTGGAACTGGATATCTGCATCTTCATCTTGCCTACTGTATATGCAAAAATTCATTCAAGATGGATCTTAGAACTACACTTCAAAACTAAAACCTTAATGCTTCTAAAAGAAAATACTTTTATGACTTTGGAATAGACAAGCATTTCTTATACAGGACACAAATAGTACTAATCATAAAAGAAAAAATAATAAATCAAATATCGTCCCAATTAAAAATCTCTGCCTATTAAAAGGTACTACTAAGAAAATACATATGTATCTTGCAGAGTTGGATAAAAATAATAGATAAATAGATAGATAGATAGACAGATAGATAGAGAGAGAGATAGATTGATTAAAGGGCTTTTGTCAGATATATATTTTTTAAAACTCCCACAAACAACAATAAAAATCCAAACAACTCAATTTTGAAAGACTATTAAAATACATAAACAGACATTTTACCAAAAAAAAAAAAAGAAAGAAAAAGAAAGGAAAAGAAAAGAATATGCAGATCCCAAAAAGCTCATGACAGTGGTCAGAGGAAAAATGCAATGAGGTATATTTTGAAGTGCCTAGAATTATTAGCACAAAAATAAACAAATCCATCTGACAATACCCAATGATGGTGAGCATGTAGAACGGTTGGAATTCTTGCCCATTGCTGGTGGGAACATAAAACGGCATCACCACTTGGGAAAATCATTCGGCAGTTTCACATAAAGTTAAACATAGTATCGCCCTTTGGTCCAGCAGCTCCACTCTTATGTATGTACCCAAGAGAAATGAAGACATATATCCACAAAAAGAAGTTCAAGTGTATTTATGGCTGAACCCATAGAAACAGAGAGCAGATTGGTGACTGCCAGAAGTGGGGAAATGGTTGAAAATGGTCAAAAGGTAACAAAAAAAATATTGCAATTTTGCTCAAAATAGAAAAAAGAAACATCCTAAATGCATCCTCCATCCACAGGACAATGAACAAACTAACTGTGATCTACCTATACAACGGAATACTTCTCAGCAATTAACTACCGATAAAGGCAACTAACTGCATGAGTAAACCTCCAAAACATTATACTGAGTGAGAGAAACCAGACTCAAGAGCGTGCATACTGCATAACTCCATTTTCGTGAAACTCAAGAACAGTGATACAAATCAGAACACTGGTTACCTCTGGGCTGGTAGAGAATCGACTGGGAAGAGTGACAAGGGAACTTTCTAAGGTGATGGAACTGCTCTCCATGCAGCTTTGTGTGGTAGTTATGGGGCACATATAATTTCCAAAACCCTTCAGGACAAATACTTGGAATCTACACATTTTATTATATGTAAACTTTATCTCAATTTTAAAAACAAAATTAGAAACAAAGTAAAGTCCTGTTATTTTATAAGGTCCTTGTCACCTGGCTCTGCTGTCTCCCTGATCTCCTCTCCACCTCACTCCATTCCAGCCATCCAGGCCTTTTTGCTGTTTTTTGAACATACCAAGCAGTCTCCTAACTCAGGAACCACCTCTCACTGTTGCCTCTGTCTAGAAAGTTCTCCCTCTAGATGGCTACATTGTTTGTTTCTTCACATTTCTCGGGTCTTTGCGCAAATGCCACCTTAGCCAAGTAGCCTTCCTCAACCACCCTATATAAAATCACAATCACTACCACCACTCACAACACACTCCCCACCCTCCCTGACCATGCTTCTTTGCCAGAGCACTCATCGACATCTGACATATAAAAGATTAATTTTACCTTTGTTTATTGTCTGTCTCTTTCCGCTGGAATAAAAGCATCTTGATAGCAAGGACTTTGTTTTGCTCACTGCTATTTCCTAAGCAGTTAGAACAATTTTTGACATGTAGTAAACACCCATTAAGTAGTTGATGAATGAATGACTGAATGAATAAATGGACAGAAGGTGATGGTAGATCAGATGAAAAAAAAGTGACATTGGACTGGTACACTATTTATGATTAGACTTTCCCTTCCAATTGTTGGCCAAACACTTGCATTTTAAAATGCAAACAAGACGAATAGCAGATGTGTTTCAGGAAAGGTAAACAACCTAATTCAAAGAAACTTACAGTATTTTTAAAGGCCTATGTGGGCAGCTTTGACAAGCCCTACGAGATGGGGTGAGAAGCTCCAGGGGATGACAAAGGAGTGATCCCCATTCTATAGTCCTCCTCATGGCCATGCAGAGGGGTTCTGAGCTTCCATCATTTGCATCTCAAAATCACAACCATTCAAAAACAGAGACCTGAAAGTTATTATTGACGCTGTTTAATAAAAAATTAGAAACAGGGAGAAATATTCTCAGGCTCAGGCTGTAGTACCACAAAACTGAGATGGAGTTTGGTTCTGGATTTGAAGACTGATTCTGTCACTCATCAGTGGACTGACCATAAGCAATCGGCTAAAATCTTGGTGTTTCCACACTCTCAAGGAGGAAAGGTTGGGATTCAACCAGAAGAACTCTAAGGTCACTTTCCAACTCTAAACTTCTTTGAATCTGTGATCTCTATACCTATAGGCCAAAGAAGACCACTTCAACATCTTGTGAGTAAAGGATGTAGTTGTGACATCTATGTATTTTTAAATATGCTTTTTACAAATGAATTTGCTATTTCTTTATACATCTGATGACATTCTTTAAAACACGAGGTCTACCTTCCCTTTCTGGTGTAAATAAATGGATGTAACAATATATTCCTTAAATATATTCCAATGCTCAGACACTGTCTATGTCAACAATTTTAATGAATGAAATCTGTCTGTGTCAGCCAAGTCTGATGCTCTTTGTGAATTATGTTTTTGAAGCAGATCTTTGTTTCATTTCTCGCTCTTGTTTCTCATAAGCAACATGATATTGGTTAAGACAAAACTCATCTGGGCCTATCTATACATCAACCACAAAACTGAGATAGATTTGGTCCTTCCTTACCCACAAGTTATTGTGAGAATCAGATGAGGCAATATATGGGAAAGCTTAAAAGATACAGCGTATGAATATGAGATACTATTATCATAATACTGAACTTTGAAAGCCAACCTAAAACCGAATGGAAAAGCTAGGAGTTGAGGAAGAATTTTTGAATCTTTGGACACTTGGAATAGAGAGTACAGCAGGTCCCCCACCATTCACAGCACACATGGAGAGAACAGGGGTGTTACGGGGAAAACAAAACAAAACAAAACAAAACAAAACAAAACAAGAAATTTTGAGTCAAAGAGGCAAGAATTTGCATCACAGTTCGTGGGCATATTAGCTGCGTGGCTTTGGGAGAGATAATGACTCCAGAGTTATTACAAGATGAATAGCAGTTATTACAAGATGACTACAGAGTTAATGATTCTGTAGGGTTTGTTTGAGGAGTCTCAATTCTTTAGAAGTAAAATGAAGAGCACTTGTATTTTCTTAACAACTGTTCTCCGTGGACTCCCCTTTTCTTCTGGATAGCAGACTCCCTTAAGAATAAATCAGTCAGATCCTAATGCTTTCCAGGAATGTTGTTTTTGTAAGTGGAACACTTTAAAATATCATTTCTTAATTGCTCAATGCTAGTATATTGAAATACAATGGATGTTTGTATATTGACCTTTTATCCTGAGACCTTGGTAAATTTACTTCTTAGTCTGAGTAACTTTTTTGTAAGTGTCTTAATTTTCTACATAAACAATCATTATTCTGTGACTAAAGACAGTTTTATTCTTCTTTTTCTAATTGTATGCCTTTTATTTCTGATCATTCTTCAGAAATGTTGCACTGGTCAGGAAGACCTTGGCGGCAGCTCTGGGTTCTCCAAAATGTAACTTCTCAAAATGTAAGTCGGCACTGAGGATAATTGTGAGAAAATAAAGAGGAAGATCCCATGCGACACTTTTTACCATTGTATCCTTATCTTTAAAATGGGGATAGTAATTCTACCTCCCAGATACACTAAGAAACACAAGATGATGTAAAGAAATGCATGGCATAGAGTTGGTGCTCATTAAGTGAGTATTAATTTTTGGCAGTCCTGGTATCAGGAGCACTCTCCGTTTAGAAGCCAACTACGTAATGATTGTCTGTGCCTTCTGCCATCTGGAAGATGTGATTAAGACTCCCATGCTGAGCACCAATGCCATGTTAGGGAGATTGGTGCTCATCTATTTGTTCTGATTTTTTTTGCCTCCAACACTTAACTGTTATAAAAGTTCTGAGAAAACATTGAATAAAACTTTAAAACTGAATGTAGACTGTCCATTTTAAGATTAATAATAATGTCCGAACAGGATTCTTTGAAGCATAAGCTTTGGAACCCTGTGGGTGAACCACTTAGAGATTTGCTCAACAATGTAGTGCTAAAGTTCACTAATTATAGTGTGTTAACTAGCTACTGTTCTTATTGCGCTGCCATTTACTCTATGAAGTCAGTCAACGTGCCTAGCTAAAATCAGCAAAGCCTCAGTTCTAACCCTGGTCCTGTTTTCCTTCCATCTTTCATTCTTGTGTGCACAGGACTCCTGGCATGCTTCATTTCTGTTTATAGTGGCTGCCGTTGTTGCTGGTGCCATTAATGTTTCATTTGCCTCTGTCTCTTCTCAGAGACACACTTGGCAGAGTATGTGACACTTCTATGCCTAATCAAGCCAGACCTCGCCCTGGGCCACATGGTCATGGAGTCAGTGAGTTCATTAGTCCCTTCTCTCGGGCTTTAAAGGGCGTAGTCCTAGCTGTGCTGACACAGGACAAACGAATTCACTAGTTACTTCTTTCCAGTTGTGATGACCACTCGGGTTACCTGGGATGATGGTCCTGAATGTTGGTCACACTGATCACTGGTCCTTATGTCTTTCCCACCACATCTCTTTAAGCCACTCTAATCTTCTGGTTCCCAGGCTCCCTTTAATGCCTTCTGATCCAGAACAGTGACCTCTAACCTTCCTCTTGTTTCTCTTAGGATTTAGCATGAGAAGGAATGCTTCTGGGCAAAGACCTTCCCAAATGATGTCTCCCTAGAGATAAAAGAATCTTTGGCTATGTTGTCTTTCTAATCAATTTTCGAGTGCTTTCTAGTTCTCCCACAATGATGTTAAAGATTAGAATGGCTAAGCTTAACATGCAAAAGATATGGCTAAACTGGGCAGCTGTTCAGTTCTTTAAGGCTGTTAAACTCTTTTCTGTTGACTATATATGGGTTGCAAATTCATACCAATATTATAGCTGTGGTCAAGGGAGAAGATGCTTTCTCCAGCCTTCAGAAAATGGGAGACAAGTCTTTTTACTTATGAACTGAAAGTGGCCATGTGTAACTGCCTTCCACAAAAATTGAAGAGGATAACTAATCTTGCTTGTACTATTGTTTGGCCATGATGACTGTTTTAAGAGTCATATAACACTTAGATCATTGTTCGAACATGTCTTCCAATACATTATCAACTCATTCAATTTAAATTTTAATGATCTCACATTCATAGTCACTATAGAAGAAGAGATTATTTCTATACTGTGTGAGTTTATGCATTCACAAATGTATGTGTATTTATTTCATTAATTAATTTATTTTTTTGTACCAGACTAGACCCTTGGGACCTATTTTCCATATAGACAGATAAAGGCAAGACAAAAACATAGGGGACTTTAACCCTGTACATGTCTTGAAGAAGTCTGATCCTGGTTGGTGATTTTCCAGATTCCAGGAATCAATGTGAATTTGGCCCATAGCCCACAAGCAGGCAACTTTCTTGCAGTGGGAAATGACCTCAGCATAGACTAAAGATAACCACCGTGGGAGAAACGCCTACTTGGCTTTTGTCTTCACATTTGGCCCCGCTCCTTAACATCTGAGAGTCAGGGAGATGGCCTGTCTACTGAAGCCTGTTACACACAAACAGAAGGCAAACCCAAGTTACAGTCCTAATAGACAGGGAAAGAATGAGTCTTTGTCCTGATTCTCTTCTTCCCGCTATCAGAATGATGACTAGGTGTGTGAAGGCTGACTGGCTACTGATGATTTGAACAAAATTAACAAACATCCCCTCCAAAAAATCTATTAAGTGAAAATCATCATCTACACATCTTCCCCATTCTTCTAGGCACACAGAGCATCTTTACAAAGAGTGGAGCAGAGTGAAGAGAACAAAGTTCTTAATCATGCAACACAAATTTCAGTCAAAAGATAATGATTTCTTCATTCTTTCATTAATTTGCTGTGTGAATCCAGGCATTTCCCTGGGTCTTTCTGTGCCTAATCCCACATCTTTGAAAATGGAACTCATTGGACTCAGGCCTCCTGGTTTCCATACAGGATATGATTCAACCTGGAATTTTGTCCCATGAAGCTACCTTTAATCTAGGCTCACCAGATACTGGGAGCCTCTGGAACACGACCTCCAACAACCCTTGGACAGCATGCTCTCTGAGTGTGCAAACTGTACACACTGCACGCACACACTTGTCCTTTCCCACAGCAATAGGAGATAATATGGATGATGGGCCCAAGAGTTTGAGTTGCTAGAGAGAAGGTCAGCATGAGCCACAAAGAATCTCCACAGGAAAAGACCTGTGGACCTAATGTCCAGAGCAACAGCCAGGCACCGAAGACAACTCTCACCAGAGTCAAGAGAAGAGCACAGCGAGCTGGAAAGAACATACTCTTTCAACTATGCTTGGAGGACAAGGTTAAGTTCTCAAACTCTTAAGGTAGCATTTGATAAGAAGAGTTGCTATTATTTCTCTATGCAATTTGAAAAACAGCATGGTTCACGAGAAAATCTCATACTTGAAAAGCTGTTTTGTTCCCCACATCAGTTGAACAGTGTAAATATGTTTGCCAAGATGAAAGTAAAGAGAATTTTACCAGATTTTACCAGAGATGGGAATGTCTAAGTTCATTGCAATAGGGCTTTGTGATTACTTGGTAGGGAGGCTTTCCTTCCCCCGCCACAAATGGTTTTGGCCACTTTGCAAAAATAACCTAAGATCTTGGGAATACCAACACATTGGAAATTGTTCCAACATGTTGATCCATTGCTGAAGATGTCAGTGGCTAAAGGGTATGAAGGTAAAATGTCATAGGAACTGACTGGCAGAAACCCCATGTCTCTTTATACATTCTAAAGAACTCTTCTCTTGATTTCAACTATTAAAATTCCTAGATCAGGCTGTTCAGTAGAATTGGCTGCAATGAGAGAAATAGTCCATATCTATGCTACCAATATTCTAGACACTAGCCACATGTGGCCATTGAACTCTTGAAATATGTGTAGTGTGGTGGAAGAACTGAATTTTAATATTATTTAATTGTAATTAATTTAAATTTAAATAGGCACATGTGCCTAATGGCTGTCTATTACTGCAATTCTGTTAGGTTAAATATTCCATTTATAATTTATGCTCTTCTATTAGATCCAAGATGCCAGTGTTGATGCATTGCTTGTGGAAGTTTAGATTGATGCCTGAAAAAGACATAGCTAAAAGGAAAAATGACTGTAAGATTCTTAAAGGATTTAAAGCCACTATTTAAAGAAAGGAAATAATTGTGTAAAGGAGGTATCTTAGATAAAATGAAAACAAAATGGACTCTAGATTCTGCCAAGGAAAAGAAAAGTTAGTTATAATTATTGTCTCTCCTTTGAGCTTACATTAAGTCAATGTTAAATCATCTGTTTCAATTGTTCTTTAATCGAAATACTCAAATGTGATTACATCTCTCTTATGCAATGCATTCACCATCGATGTATATTTGGGCTACCTGGAGCCATCTCCTAGTCTCCTACAAACTTTCTTTTGTGGTACAAAAAAAAATTATGATTCTGATTAAGTGACTGACAACAGCAGCTTTCCATTTCCTGCAACATCAAAAGCAAAAATATTTCCTCCACTCAGTTGCACAATCACTATCTGCAGTAGCAGTAAAAAGGAAAAAGAATTCCCTGATAATTTCCATATTAATCCCCAAATGATTATATTAAATGTTGTAGTTAAAGTTGCAAGCAAGTTTACAAAGAGTTAGTTTCTTTCTCTGGGAGATAAAAGTAACAGGGTTATAAACTGTCAACCTTAGAAGTGACTCAGGCTGGTTCAATGTCATTCCGCAAATGAGGAAATGACCTTAGACACTAATTGAAAACAAAGCAGGGACAAAGGATGAAGGATGGGGAAAGAAAGGCACACTTAATCAGTTTCTGCTTTATACCATGCTAGCATATTTACACATGTATCACAGCCTCTGTTCTCACCCTGCTTCGCCATTAAACCAGACACAGCACTTCTTCACACTTGCCATTCAGGATCTAGTCGGCCTAAAGTATTGTTGAGCGGTGTGGAATTTGCTGAAGATTCTCTAGGGAGATGGGGGTAAGAGTTTTGCTCAAATGCCACGCTCTGAATAACTTTGGCCATCTCTTTTCTCCCTAAGGTCCCTCTTTAGCCAAGCAAACAGGAAGATAGGGGAGGGAGTGTGTCTCCTCTCATCACTTTTCCAAGGTCCATCTAAATCACGCTCTAAGCTCCCTTGTCCTCCCTTCCAGGCTGCAGAATTCATCCCGTATCATTGTATACAGCATCAACTAGAGCATTCTTTTAAGAACCTTCAATGGCTTCCTACCCCTCTTAGGTTAAAATTCAAACTCCTTGCCCAAGTCTCTCAACATGATCTGGGCCCTGCCCACCTCTTAGCTCTCACCTCCTACCATGCATCTCTCACTCTACTCACTCCTGGTTGGGTGAGCTCCTTGGAGAATTCAAACACACCTGGCTCATTCCCACTGCGGGGTCCTTACACTTGAGCAACCTCTGCCTGGGATGCTCTTCAACACTGAGTTTTGCATGGCTCGCTCCAATGACTCAGAGAGAAGCCTTCTCTGAGCACCCTATCTAAATGGACACCTTCCCTTGCTACCCTGTCCACTCCAGGCATTCTTGAACTCCTGCTTTCTTTTTCTCTCTAGCACTTATCATTACTCACATTGTATTATTTTTATTTTTGACCATTTGCTTATTATCTGCCTCCCCCAACTAGAAGGGAAACTCCCTATGGTCAGGGTCTTTGTCTGTCTATATGTTGAATGAATGAATGGAAACAATTTAGGTCTTTCCTAACTCTTCCAAACTTGCATTACCACTACCCATCAATCTGATCAGCAAGCAAAAAGTCTCCCAACTACTATCACCCACCTACCTTAGATGTAAATAAAATCTAATTTTTACCCAAGGAGTATTTCATTAATCACCACAGAGACCTTATCAGGGAGATGTTGTCATCTACCCTGAACACGTGAGGGCACATAAAGGAACTGTAGGGTTATTTGCCCAGAGTCAGACAGCTGAGCTTCCTGACTTTTCAGTTCTAAAGCTGGTTGGTGCTATTTCCATCACACTATCCTACTCTCCTAGTCTTCAGAAGCAATGTACCCGAGAGCTTTGGGAAAAATCATAGAGCAAGGCACACGTGGAAGGATCACTACACTTATGTGTAATGTCTTTCACTGCCCTTGATCTGTACACTGGCCTTTGCACATTTTCCAATCCCTCACATATGAAGCATGTACTCTGAACTTGCTTTGAGGAAACCTAGTCTCATAGGGTCTTCCTGTCTCATTGTCCTTTGTGCCAAAGTGGTTCCTGCTGAAGGCACTAATGTGCTGGGCTCCCCACATCACAGACCTGGCTGGACATCTTCCCAAGATGTCATTTGTGGCACCACCCACAGTCCCCATCCAAACCTATAGCTGGAACAAGAATCAAACCCAAAGTCGTCTCATACCTTAAGTCCTCAGGCCAAAACAAAACAGAGATCTTACTCTCTCTTCTCTCCTGACACATGTCACACATCTGAATATCATCCACACCACAGCTATTAACTCCACTTCTTCCTCTCCTCAGAACACATACAGGCATACAACATGGTTAAATATATTCTAGCTCATATCATAACATTTTTTCACAATCCTCAGTATTTAATTACCATTAGTAATACATTAGATGTAAAGTAAGGCACACCTAAGGTCTACTGGGAAAAAGGAAAATTAGTCAGTTGGATAATGCAAAGAGGAGTCTATCCTAATTTATAATTTCACTTTAATTGAAATATTGCAGTTTACTATTCTTACTACTGGCTACAAAAAAAAAAGTGATTGTACTGGGGCTACGAATTCTTTTTTTCTTTTACTTTTTCTGAAAGAGAGAGAAGATGGAACAGATAAGATAAAGATTAGATTGAGAACTGCATCATTTGACACAGAAAATAAGAAGAATCGTGTCCAATATAAGTTGGTTTGTTCATACAGCCTTACGATTTCATTGTTCATTAGCAGTAAAGGCATAGAGAGGGCCATTAGAAAAAAAAATCAGGCATTAAGACACAATTTTCTCTTAATGACTTTAAAATAGTTCAGCATAGTGTGTCTGTATGTAAATGCATATATAAGTTAACTTTAATATATTCTATGGTAGTTAATATTGGCAGTATTTAGTAAGAAATTCATATTCCAGGATGGTTGGTTAGCATTTGATGGTCACAAATTTAAAAGCAAAGGCAAGCATTTCAAGAATAGCTATCTAAATCCGACCCAGATGGCTTGTTAATTAGCATAAGGGATTTTGGTGCTTTTTTCCCCCATTGGTAAAGGAGTATATTCAAGATATGTTGTTAGTTAGAAAGACTGACGACATCTCCATCCTTGCATAGAAGGTGTATAACCTGCTGAGCCCAGGAGCCTGACCTTTGGAGACGACTGTCCCCCCATTCTTTTTTACAAAGCATTCCAGAAGTCTTACAAAAAAAGTGATTAATTGTTCCTTAAGAACTCTTTGTATGCGTATACTAACTCTCTGAAAGGGTGAAGATACAATGTTGTATTTGAAGATACAGTGATTTCTAAAAATTGTCTTGGATTTTTTAAGCCAAATCCAAAACTCAGTTGTACACTATCGGTAAAACCATGCAGTCTGCCAACGATCAATTGTAGAAGAATTTCCCACTTTATCAAACACAGAAGGTTAGTGTATTTTTCTGACCAATCCTGTCTCATTAGTATTCCTGGTGATGCAGCCCCAGGCAACATTCTAGAATAAGTCAACATTATGCAATAGCTTTATAAAACCAGCAGGGGGGAACCTGCCAACTTCTAGAAATGGTTCATCACCTCACAAAGGTAATTGGCCTAATATAACACTTATGTGTAGCTAAAGTCCAACTTCTAGCCAATATACACAGCAGGACATTTATGAATTGGGATTTTATTCATACTTTGATTGTACGAGTTTATCATTTATTACCTTATGCAAGATTTTACTCATGAATTTCTGATATGAATTATTACATGCTCTAAATTCATGTCTCCATTCCTTTGTGCCGATTGTTCTCTTTGACTATAATTCCTTTTTCTCCATCCCTCCTCCTTTATTTCATGGAGACCTATTCATTCTTTAATCCCCGATCCAAAAGTGTCCTCCCCGAGGTGGTTTCGTCTCCTCAAGGCGTTGCTCACTACTTTAGTGCATTTACTCATTTAAGTGATAGTTATTGGATGCTCACTATATGCAATCACTCTAATAGACTCTAGGAACTCAGCAGTGAGGAAGACAGGTATAGTCTATGTTCTTTTATTAATTTGGAAGAAAATAAAGCTTAACATAATTTTAGACTAAATCGTAGCATTCTCTCCTACAAACTTCCATAATGCAGTTCCTCTTTTTGAGAAACTAAGGGTCCTCTGGGGCAGAAATGTATTTCCTCATAGCCTAATTGCACAGAAAGATTAACACATCTTCCAAGGATGCTAAACTCTAGAGAAGAGACCCTTGCATTACGGGAGAATCCATCTCCTTATATTTTTTTGCACAATAGCCAAAATGTATGCACTTTAATTAATCCCCAGTTTAATCTGAGGTCTGTCATACTGCACCGACAGCAGAATTACTTTCAGTCTCTTCTGCTAAAGGGCTGACACAGTAGATTTGTTCATATTTATCTCCTCAATCCAAAACCGTCCATAGAAGAGATTCAGTCTTTAAGATGCCTTTTCCTATACTGGCCTGTTTATCCTTGTGATCACATGTAATTATGTTTTCAAAGAGTGAAGCAGTGGTTTGAAATGTTGGAAGCATATATATCCATTCTAAGTACCTAACGCCCGGTTTGGGACATATTAAATTGGAAGTGTCCACTGGAGGTCCAGATGGCTGTTGCAGTTCAGCAATATTACGCCTAGAACATTCATCGAGCCACTCTCTGGAAAGTTTATCAACTGGCTGCTTGTCGCCTTTGATAAAGGGACAATCCAATAGCATGAAATATGTCACAGAAAAAACATTTTGAAAGTGTCCTCATAGAAACTAAAAATTTCCAACAGGATTTGGAAAAAGTAGCAGCCAATAGAGACCAAAATAAACCCCTTCAGGCCTATCTCAGTTCAGCATGCTGTTACAATATCCCAAGACCTTTCTCAGCACATATATTATTCAAAGGTCAAAAAAAATTCCCTGTGCAAATACCTAAAATATCTACAGGATATTTTAGCAAAATGCCACATTAAATTATTTCTCCAGTGCAGTCAGTGCTTAGGTTGCAGAATGAGGAAAGAGAGGTGAGTCTGACATGTGGACCACCACATCCAGCTAACTCTCATAGGCCATATTGGGGGTAATGTGGTTTTCATTGGACTTACCCAGGAAAGAATAACTGAATTATTTTCCTACACATGCCTGAATCAAAATTAATCCTTTGGATAAGGTTGTATATCTTTGTATTAGCAACATTAATTAAAACAAGTCTATATCAAGTAGGATTCTGGAAGGTACAAGTGAAAAAAAAAAACTGACCCCTTGAAACTTTGACCCCTGACAGCTTCAAAGTGCAAGGGCAGAGCTGGCTTGAGCACAGGCGACTTTAGAGCTCAAGTTCTGTCATTTGTCTCAGCTCCTTTTACTTCTTCTTTCCGTGGGCTCTGATCATTTCCCATCAGTATGTGGTAGCAAGTGGTTGTGACAGCTCTAAGTTTCAAATTCTCTCAACTTTATGCCATTAATTAACAATAAGCTTTGGCCTAACACTTTAACCTGGTAATAGAAGCTGTAGGAGCAGGAAATTCAACAGAGACAGGTTGATGCTGTGTATGTTTGAATTCCTGAATAGAAAGTTCTTTGCAGGGGCTTACACAGTCTTTCTCTGGGATGGACCAGATAGCTAGCTAACCTAAAGGGGTAACTTTGCAATATGCATTTGAATTTTTTAATACAACATACAGTTATTGGGAACAACAATTTAATCGTTTTCGGGTAGTCTGTGTCCCACACCAAGGAACGAGTTGCCAAACATGAAGCTGGGCCACCCTAAGACAACGTATAGGTTTGAAACTTCACCTATTTGCAGGTTGCTTCTGAACATTTAAATATTAAATCCAGTGCAATAAAAATATGACCACTGGGTAATTTGAAAGCTGTAGACGAAGCTTCTCACTTTGTTATTCTGCTTTTCACATCTAAAGCTTTGCCACCAGTAAATTGGACTACTGCCCATCAAATCTTGAATAAAGATTCATTCCAGATTATTATCATCCCTGAACATGCCCAACAGCACCAGAACCCTATTTTCAGTTTCCTTAAAGAGATAATAAATAAAGTCTTTGGGATCCTACATAGAATAATAGAATTTTTTAATATTGGTGATAGGAGAGAACTTAGAAATGATCTCACTCAATCTCTTCAATTGACTCATGATGAAAGTGGAGTCCAGGAAGGTTGAGTGATTTGCTCAGAGTCAAATGGCTAAAATCACAGAATCATCTTGTCTCAGGATTCATTCCAGACCAATTCAGGAGGGGATTTCATTTCATGAACATGAAATCCCCTCCTGAATTCTATTATTATGCTCACAGCAACCTTGTGGTATTGGCAAGGCAAATGCTATTACAGAAGACGTAGAGCATATGCCCAAATCATTTAAATGGATTCACCAACATGAATCTGGCAAAGAAAGGGAGAGTGGACGAGAGGTTGGAAGGCAAAGAGCAAAGCAGAATCCGTATTAGTGATTTTTCCCTTTGCCTCGGGCTCTGAGCTAAGGCAAAATTCCTGGGCATGGCACTGTTCCCGCCAGCATGTCTTTGCCAAGCCCAGGCATCTATAAATCCTTTTACTTTATACCATTCTTATAGGAGAAAAATAATATCTCATTTTAATTTTCATTTATTTTGTTGGTATTGAGATTGAGCATCATTGTATGTTTACTGACTATATTTCTTCTATAAACTAGCCTGTTCATATTGATTCTTTATTTTTTTTATTTAGGTATTCATATTTTATCGATTTTAAGAACTCATATATTAAGGATAGTAACCCTTTGCTATCATATATTTTTGTAAATATTTTCCTAGTTTTCCACTTTCCTCCTAACATTATTTTTTCATTGCTTTAATGTTTATATAGTCAAATTTGTTGATCTTTAATTTTCTTAATTTCCCTGGTTCTTATCTGCAGCAAGATCGTTTTATTGTGATTGAAAATGAAGGATTTCGAGTTCGACAGCCTGCATACCGCTCGCTAGTGTGCATGTAGCATAATCTATATGTGCTGTGTTATATATAAAATGAGGATAACAATAGGACCTGCTTCATAGTTTTGTGAGGATTAAACAAGTAATACAAGATGCTTAGAACAATGCCAAGCACATAGTGAGTATTCAATAAATGTTATCTATAATCATATGCTAATTTATATATACACACACACACAAACACTCACATGAGTCCATTTCTGGATATTCTATTCTGTTCCAGTTTTCTGTGTGTTCCTGCTCCAGTACCACACTGTTTTAATTACTGTAGATTTATATAGTGCCTTTTGATCTGGTTAAGCAAGCTCCTTTCTCATTTTTCTTGGTTTTTCAGATTTTTCTTGGCTGTCCTCATTCATTTATATATACAAACGAATTTTAAAAGCTATTTGTCAAGTACCACAAAATCCCGCTGGGATTTTAACTGAAACTGTATTAAACTTATATATTATTTTAGGGAAACATGACATCTTTACAACATGAGTCGTCCTGCCCAGGGACGTTCCCCATAACTAACTGTGTTTCCTTTTAGTCAAGTCTTCTTCTTTTTACCCTTTTATCAAGTTTTGTAGTTTTCTTAATGTATATCTTACACATTCTTATTTTACATGGTATTTTAAATTTATTGCTATTTATTTTATTACTGGCAATTATACATATGTGTAAATCAATGGTGTTTGCAAATTTATTTTTCTTCATTTTTCAGGTGATTGTGTACGTATCCAAAATGAGGTCTAATCATGTCACTCATCTGTCTAAAATCCTTCAATAACACTTCAGGACAAAGCTGGAACTTCTGGACCTGACTTAAATGCAATTTTTTCACATACAACCAATGCATATCAAGTGCCTCCCTGTACTAGACACAATGGATCACCAGGGATATATCAATAAAGAGACAAAAATTCCTGCTTCTTTACAGGTGCTGTGTACTTCGGCTATGCTGAATTAGTTGTAATTATCCTGAAACACTTTTCTGTTGCATACCTCTTTGCTTGTTATTTTTCCACTTGTCATCCAAAAAGCTCCTTTAATATCTCACGATTCAAATCAAGCACAGTCTCCTCTCGGCATCTTTTTCTGACTCCTGTCTCCTGCAGTTAGGAGGTCTCTCTTCTATGTCCTACTGAGCTCAGTGATGACTTCTTCACTTAAATATAATTGCTACTTTGTTGGTCCATGAGTTTCTCGAGGGCAGGAGTGGGGTCTTGATCATCTTTTTGCTACCTGATGACATGGTATCAAGGTAGTATTCAGTAAATATTTGTTGAAGGAATAAATGTATTGAGTTGGTCGGGGGGCACAGCATGATCGTACACATCAAGGTAAGTGGCCAGACAAGGTCAGCTCTGGGCAGCATTATGGGGCATCATAATTAGACTTCCCAGAGTTCTGGGGAGGATATCACCAAGTCTTCATGGAAGGCATGGTTGCCTGGGGGAGGTGGACCTTTAGTCAGACACTGAAGAAGCTTGAGACTTCCACCAGCTCTTTCTCATCCCATTATTTCTCCCCTCCACAAACAAGAAACAAGGATGAGACTTCTCTCCCACACCACACTTAAAAACGGGGTGCTTGGATGGGTCTAGTCTGAGGTCACTGACCATGCCATGTTTTATAGGGATGAAGTCCTAGGACAAGGGACATCAACAAATCTATGTGGAGAAACCATAGTCCCTGCTTTTCCCAGGCTACTTCTCATGAGGGCTGGTGTAGTCCACATGGGTCTTTGTCAAGTGTGGGCTTTCAGCAAGAAGGAGGTAAGGTGAAACTTTCTGCCTCCAGACTTCTCATTGGTAAATATGTTCCATGCTCCATAAACAGCCTAGTCCATTTTAGCTTAACACTGGGTTTCAAGTCAAGGCTATGCATTACCCAGTCTCACTCCTGAGAGACAGTCTAGCATAATGACCAAGTGCCTGGCCTCAGGATCCAGACTCCCTGGTTCCAAAGCCTGGTTCTTTCACTTATTGGTTGTGTGAGACCTTGGACATTAAGTCAAGCTGAACGCAAGCAGCCCAGAAGAGAGGGATCTTTAAAGAAGACTGAAAAATCATTCCAAGAAGATCATCGTATTGTTAACAGCATGTAAGTCACTGAGTATAACATGCATAGTATTTAAGGGTTTGGGAGACAGACTACCTGGTTTCAATCCCAGCTTCTCCACTTAGTAGCTGTGTGACTTTTCATTGAGGTCCCAGAAGATGTAGATTAGAGGAACCTGGCAATTTGACTTTGAAGAGATCTAGATGGAGCTATGCATTATACAGGTGTTTGAACAGGCCAACAAGGCAAGAAAAAAGGACTCAGCCTCTATGAGTCTCAGTTTTTGTATCTGTAAAATAAGGATGCTAATAGTACCTACAACATAGAATTATTAAGGGCACTTAAACATTCACTAGCTATCGCTATATTATCAGCATTCTAATATCACATTGGATCTGGTACTGTTTTGCTGGATCAAGAAAATATACAGAGAGAGTTTTGCCATTTTAGAGCAAAGTCCCATGTGGAGAGCACAAAATTTCTACATTGGGAGAAGCCTTTGGGATCCACATCTTATGAAATTAGTGCCACTGAAGACCCAACACGCATCAAAAAGTCACAGTATGTGTCATTAGCTGGAAATGGGACTCATTTGGGGGTCAAGACAGGTTCCAAAAGGACAACAAACCACAAATACATCTTCATGCCTGCTGAGCAATATCTCACCTGGAGGCTGCAGAGATCTTGTATTGGAAAGGATGAGAATTCCTTTCTGAGGACTAAGGAACCTCACCCTGCAGGAGCCACAGCCCTCCAAATGCATGTCATCCTGGGGGAAAGGAGAAAGGTGGCATCAGCCTCTGCCCAGGGGTGATTTCTAGAATGGTTTTGTCTCTAGGGACAGGTAAATTTGCCTCCAGGGATGGAGAGCTCTGGTGGGCAGGTGTTTAGATCAGGAGGTCACCCCCTACAGCACAAGTTTTGCTACTATACCTCATTTGGCTCCTTTAAGTCAAGACCCATTGACTTAAGGAAGAGAAGGGTAGAAAGAATGTTGTCATAACAACAGTCAGCAAGACTCAGGGAATCCAAAAAATGAGGAAAGGCTAAATTAAGAAAGCAGCAAGTGGTAGGAGACACATTGCTTTTCACCGAGGTCCCAGAAGATGTAGATTAAAGGAACCCGGCAATTTGACTTTGAAGGGATCTAGATGGCACAATGCATGAGACAGGTGTTTGAAAAGACCGACAAGGCAAGGGCAGAGGGCTTCTGCAGGAGAAAACATGGCATTCTAGAAATACAGTTGCAAACGTACTAAGGGCCAGATTGGGAGGTCCTCAAATGCCAGATGAAGGATTTTAAAATTTAAAGTGCATGTATGTATGTATATATTTGTAAGAGTTTGCCTGGCTCAAAAGTCAAAAGGTATCAATGTACATTACGGTGAAAAGCTTTCCCCTCACTCCTATCCCTCTGTCATCCAACTTGCCACTCCAGAGGCATCTGACGCTTCTTATGTATGCTTCTGGGGATATTAAATGCATACAGAAGAAAATATATGCACATGTTTATGTCTATGTTTGCATGTGAACCCTTTTTTCCACAAATGTTAACTATTTTCATTTTACAGAATAGTTTAGAGATCATTACCATCACTATATAAAGAATTTCCTTTTTTATACCTGCATAGTAGTCTACTGTATGGATCAATCATAATTTATTAAATCAGTCCCTCATTAATGGACATTTAAGCCATTTTCTGTCTTTTGCAATTACATGTAATGCTACAATAAATAATTTGCCAACAGGTCATTTTACATGCACGTGACTACATTTGAGAGATTAATTCATAAAAGTGTTAATCACTGTGCCAAAGCATAGGCTAATGAATTTGAATTTCAATCTATAATAGGGATTCATTGAAAGCTCCTGGCCAAATAATGTATATAAAATAGTGTTTTAAGAATTTGACTTCATGTGTAACTCATTAGATATGATGGATGCTGGAAAAGGAAGGAGTTAAGGGTTGCTCCAAGTTTATTAATAAAAACAATGGGGACAGCCAACATTTTGGACATAATGGAGTATTTTCTCACCTATAAAGTCTACTTCCTTTTCATTTCCTATACCATACAGGCTTTCAACTAGGTCTCAACCAGAAAAAGAATAAAGAGGAAGAAAAGTCTCCTGGATGGGGAATTAAAGAACCAGAGATATCAGAGACATCATTGGATAGTGCCATTAATTGAAATAAAAATTTCTAGAAGTAGAGCTGGCTAATTAGCTCAAGGGGACCCAAATCATATTGGCCCCAAAGTGGAGAAAAATCTCTATCTCCTAATTGTCTGGGAAAGTTTTAACAACTACAAAAAAATCTCAGGGAGACAGAAAGGTGAAAAGATATAGCGTAGATTTGCCTTTGCTTTCTTTGGAGTTGAAAGACCTAGAGTTAGAATATTCTTATAATGGATTAAAATAAGAGTTTCCAATAAGAAGTGATCTCTGCAGGCTTTGTCCTCAAAACCTGCCATCTCAGATTTGAACCTTGATCTGTGCTGCTCCCCTGTCATCCAGCAATGACGGTGTGAAGGCAGATCAAGGTCCTGCTGCTGCTTTCGCAGTATGAGCTCAGCCTGTAGATGCCCAGCTCCTTAATAATGCAAGACAGATGCCAAACCGGCTCAGCTTACTGATTAGCTGGGAACTCCTTTAAGGGAAGCATACTTTGGCTGGAATCCTATGATTCAACCATCCAGTTAGCCTTTTAAGTAAATTAAAGACAAATACAAGAATGGGGCCAAATCAATATGTTGGTGGTGATGACAGGCAATCCTTCAGGAGGTAAAGAATCTTGGTCCAGTAAAAGTACAGGCCCATCTACATTCTGCTCTTCTTGTTGGGGAGCAGGCTCTGAAGAGTTTAGTGTGATGCAGTGTGGTGTGATGTGGTGTGGTGTGGTGTGGCGTGTGTGCATGGTATGTAGTGTGCGGTGTGCTACACTAAAACTCCACTAGGGAAGACACTTGACCTGTTTTTCTCATTGTCATATCCCATATGATTAGAATAATTCCAGGCACATAGTAGGCCCTCGATAAACATTGGTAGAAAGAATGAATGCATTTACTGTGAATGAGTAAATAAACAGATCCACCATATGTGCCTGCTCTTGCCTGTATTTATGTATGTCATCACATAATATAAATCACAGCTACACATGGATATCAATTTTTCTTATGTTTCTCACTTATAAAATGACATTAAATCACTTTCTGAGTAGCTCCAAATGAGCTTATACATTTTGCTAGCTCCTTCTCTTCGCCAACCCCTTAAATTTAGTGTTCCCCTGAGCCATCATTGGCTTCTTCTCATTCTCTCAGCGAAATCTCATCCATGGTTTCCAATCTCATCTATACAAGCGAGTGACCCCAAACTCTCTCCAGTGCAGACTTCCTTCACGACTTCCATATCTGGGTATCCACCTAGCATCTCAACATCTGTTTCAGATGCTTTGGCATCGGTGTGTCACCAACTGAATTTATTATCTCACCCCTTTCAATTACTCCTTCATTTAGGAATTTTTAAATAAGAACTAAAGAATAAAAATACAAGGAGAATTATTTTAGTAGCCATCATGTTTATTGTGTAAACAGACATTCTCTCTCTATTCCATAGTAAGTGCTGTTTTCTAGTCCGGAGCTTCCTGACTAATGTGCTAGGGTATGCCACAACTGGGTTAGAGGTTGATGTCCAAGATGTCAACCTTCTCAGCCCTTGGCACATCTGGGAAATCCTAGGGAAGTTAAGCACTATAGCCAGCTGCCTTAGCCTTGAGCATCCTCACCTGTTTAACCCCATTTCCTACGTGTGCGTATCATTAAGAGGGTCCAGAAGCACTGGTCTTACTTTTGGTCCTCAAAATCTCCATTAACTTTACACATTTCATCACCTACACATTTAATTAGCATCATCCCTAGCAAAATCCTAAATGCTAAGTGAATCATCAGATAATACTAAAATGACCTAGTGTTTAGGGAATTTAATTGATTTTGTTGTGGAATCTAGAATTCAGGGAAAACCTTAACTCTCTCTCTTAGTCTATTTGGGCTGCTATGACAAAAATGCCATAGACTGGATATCTTATAAACATCAGAAATTTATTTCTCACAGTTCTGGAGGCTGGGAAGTCCAAGATCAAGGTGCCAGCAGATCAAGTACCTGGTGACATCCTTAATCTCAGTATCAGGGATACTGATAGCCATTTTCTCATTGTAACCTCAACTGGTGGGAGGGGAAAAGGAGCTTTCTCTGGCTCCTGTAATAATCCCATTCACCAGGGCTCTGCCCTCATAACCTACCCAAAGTCCCCACCTCCTAAGACCATCAGCTTGGAGGTAGGTTTCAACCTTTCGACCTATGAATTTTGGGGGGACACATACATTCAGACCACAGCACTATCTCTCTCTCTCATTTACAGGCGAAGACATCAGGACCCGAGGTTAAGTGGCTTCCCTTAGATGATACAAATCAGCTCGAGAAGCAGGAAGCAGATTCTCAGTCCCATCGCAGCTGGCTGACCAATAGGAGCCTTCCCCGAAACTGAATTTTTCTTTAGCGTGAACACACAGTGATTGTCCTTTAACTTAAATGTTTACATTAAACATGCTTTGGCCTTTTCATGCTTACAGAACTTTATTGTCTTTGTTCATGATAACAATTTCCAGACTGAATCAATGATGAATTAATTTCCAAATGGTTTATTTTTATGAAATGATTAAATTCCAGAGTTTGGCCTTGAATTTGGAAATTGTTTTTATTTTATCCCCCATTAGTATATGTTTCCTTGCCAGAACAATGCATTTCTGCCTCAGTTTGAACTCTAGAACTGTGAAAAGTCACTTTGAAATAGTTTATTTTATATTTAAGAATGTCAAGAGAGATGTGGCAAACACAAAAATCAAGTAAGTGAGGGGAAAACACTATCTGAACAGGGACCACACACTGACATGATACCAAAGACGAGGGTAGGAAAGGTCGTTTGCAGGGCTAGAGAAAACAGGGCCTGGGGAGAGCATTGCTCAACTCCTGAAACTTGGGCACTGAAAAAAACATTTAGAAGTTACACTAAGAAGTATGCAGGGCCAACAGTGTCTATGTCAGACAGTGAACTTTTCAACATTTTACTATAAATCGACTTAGTAGAAAGCCACACAAGTAAAGAATGCCTAATAAAAGTTGGTAAGCATTGCAAATATTTTTGTGTAAAATAAGGTAACCACATCTAACAAAGAGTAGTCTTCAGAATGTTCTGTCAAAATGCATAAATAAGTGGAACCAAAGGCAAAGAATGCCTGCATGTTTGTGTGACCTCTAATTTCTCATTCACTTTCCTGAAATAATTTTCTTTGTTAGCTTTGGTGCCCCTAGTCCACTTGGACTTATTTCTATGATGGCACAAGGCAAAGTGCACTAGATTTAACCAACTGAGACCTCATTCACACTTAATGGAAACATATGCCTTTCTGTTGAGAGCTTAGGCTGTTCAACCTGCCAGCTCTCTCCAGAGAAAGCCTTTTTAGGACAGGTTCCTGCTAGTGCCTAGCCAGAGATCGCACACAGTGTACAAAAGCTTACTTCCCACGTTTTCATAACTGTTTCTGTTTTTCAAAGGAAGAAGACCTTTATGGCTTCTAGTGCTATCTTTATGTGATGACGCACCTGCCTTTTCCCCTGTACATTCCTATTTCAATCAGTCCTGCATTTCCAACTGTCTCTGCTGCTTCTTCAAATGGTGTCAGGGACACAGACTGTTCTCTGCCCCACACTCATTCCTGGCACAAATGAAGGCAATTCTGCGGCTGTTATCCTAGTCTCCTCTGAGCTACTCAGATCTTGGATCTTCTTGGCCGCATGGGCCTAGCATGTCCTGGACCCTGAGCCAGACTGATTCAGCAGACAGGACATGAGCTGTCTCAGGTCCCTCCTGGGCTAGGCCCAGAATCAAACAGGCTACCCTGGCAGGGCCCTTAGAGTGTTGGGAAAAGCCCAGGAGTCCAAGAGCCTCAAGCTGCTGTCTTCATTAACACACCTTCTCTAGCTACCAGCTTCTTACACCATTACCTGCCATGTTTTTGAGGTCCCCACAGACTCTCATTCGAACTCTTGCCAACCCTCTCTCTTCAGGAACCAGGCCTTTCTCTCATGACTGCCCTACCACAGTGGATGTCAGCAGATTTTATTACCAGCTTAAACCAAGGCCAAGATTGTTCTGTAACTTTGAATACAAGTATTAGACAACCAGACATACCATCAGGAGCCAGTCCTTCAGTCGAGCCAGGTCTGTCATCCTGACTCCACATAACCTTGTCCTTCTTCCCTTGCTCAGTGTATGGTGAGGATGCCAGCACACCTGGTGGTCGAATCTGTCTACACTGGCCAACGGATTTTCTAGATTTACACGTGTCTGTCTTATTCTCTACTTTTCACAGACCATTAATTATGCCTACTTTCCCAAATTGTTTTTTTTCCCAAGGGAGAACAGATTTTAACAGGGCAAATTGGTATATTACTTTGACGTTGGCTATTGCTAAAAGCATTCTCCTCTCTTGCTCTAACCTTCAACCTTCACTTATGACCTGATTTTCTCTTTGGAGGAAAGAAGAGGTCTTCTCAGATTCCTGCCAACATAGAGTTGCTAGATTTAGCAAGTAAAAATGCAGAATATCACAAGTACTTGGGGTATACTTATACTAAAAAATTCTTTGTTGTTTATCGGAAATCCAAATATTAGTGGGCATCCTGCATTTTACTTGGCAACCCCTATGCTACCCTAATAAGTAGGATCAGACAATAGATAACCAAAATATCCTCGTTGGGCCTTGATATAGAACTCATGTCCAGTGGGGATTGAATGACTAATAGAAATCGCACATAGTCATGCTCTGCTTCATGTGTTTTTGATCCTGGATAATATAAACATATGAAGCCATATTAAGACATCCTTGGGAGTGATGAGACATAGGGAAAAGACTTCTAACAAGCAGAGTTATCAGAATAAAAACCTTTACTTTTTCACATTTTAACACAATTCTTACTCCTAGAATTACATCATGGAACAGTTTTTGCTTATTTAAAATCTTACTTCTGCTATGGCTGACATAAGAATCGCTCTCATAGGAAAATATTTAGACAGTACAGTGATTTCCCAGCTGCAGATGATAAAATGCTGTAGCCATTCCAGTCAACCTGGCAGAAAAGTCCAGGCTCATGGCATCTGAAAAACAGAAATCACATGGACACCATAGATGTGGTAAAAATAGAGACGAGTGCAGCTGCTTAACTAAGTTGGTGAAAACTGGCATTCTGGGTTCTATTAGTCCAAGGAGCATCGGCGTTGCATAAAAAGTGGCACATCATGATGTCACTTCTGCACACCTCCAGTCTTCTGAGCAAGGGAACAAGAGAAGTGGAGGACGAGGTGCACTGCCCTCCAAGAGCTTATATTCTGGTTGATTCATTAGAACCCACATCTGCTCAGGAGGGAGATGGGAGGGCACTGTGACCCATTTCCCATATGTCCATGGAAGACAGAGGTCATCTTCTGGTCTCTCCATGAGGAGTTAGTAATGAAGGAACGTTTCAGTTTCCCAACCCCTGCTTGTTGCACTGGCTTCTCTTCCTGTCTGGTAAGATCGAACTGGCCTGGCCTCTTTCTCGCCTTGGGACCTGCCAGAACTCAAACAGGACTTGGGCTCTTGCTCTGCTCCTGTTCCCTATGATAACTGTACTTGCATCAGACTCCAGAGACCAGATATGCGAGAATGAGTAGGAAACCAGAGCTACCTTCTCTAAGCCGTTATCCAAAAATCTCTGAATCTTAGCATAACGAACTTAGTATTATATGTAGCTTTCTATGCCTTTTCTCAATTGGTTCAGAATGCCAGTGAGATTAGAGGCCCCACCCTAACCAAATCTTGGGGTAGCATTAGGAAAGTCTGTCTGAAGGAGATATATATATATTTTTTTTTTTGAAAGAAGGAAGATTTTTTTGAGCTTAAATTTTTCCACGGTTTCTATTGTTTCGATTCTTTTTTTTCTTCATGTTTTAAAAATTTTAGTTAGTTTCAACTAAAATTTTTAGGTTAACTAAATAAATATAATGGGTGTGAGCTGGCGAATGGGCTTTTCTGAATTAAAAACAAGGCACACACAAAGGCAGGTGCTGAGCTGGGTTACTTTTAGCAAAAGGAATGGAAAGCAGAGGCTTGGAATGAAGGGCTCATATGAACTAAAGTGAAAGAGGATATGGCCCCGGGAGTAGGGACGGTCATGAGCTGCTTATATGGGACAACCTCCCAGCCCTCCGAGTCCCACTTAACCTCCATCTCTTGGCACCACACTCGTCCCTGCGCAGGAGGAAGTAAATGATAACTCAGCACCGAGTCATCGTGTTCCATCTGTCATTATGCCCCCCTGTTGCTGCTTATTGGACCTCCCTAAGTCTAAAACACCTTCTCGACGGGACCGCTTCTGCGTATTTCCAAATTCTTTAATTCTTATTCTCACCTGGAAAGCAGGCCTATGTCACAGGGTTGATGTAGAGATTAGAACTTGTGTAAATAAAATATCCTAATACAGCTCCTGAAACCCAGAACATAGTAAACGAATGCCAATTATTTTTTCTTCTCTTTTCCTTTTTTGGAAAGATGGTGTATTTCAGTGGAAACAACACAGACTTGGATGCCATCATAAATGTGGTTCCCCACAAAGCAAATGCCAAGACAGAGATTTGTATGAAGGAAATTTATGGGGGGGGGGGGAGGGGACGTGAGGGAACAAGAGCTGTGGGGAGGTGGAAAGGAACTGAGCTGTGATGCAGTCCCGTGGGGAGCTCTAGTGCTCTTCTGAAATGTCGCACTGCAAGGCAAGAAGATAAGTCTCTTATTCCCCCTCATCCTTCAGTCATGGAATATGGGCTGGTCCTGGGAGATGGCTGTCTTCGGGTGATAACAAGTCCTAGAGAGGGACTCAGTTGAGAGCTGCCAGCCTCCTACGCTCCCAGCAGTAGGAGGGCGAATGAGAGACTTGGCACGAGCAGGTGCTCAATAAATGGTCATCATTATCTTTGCTATCTAATTATATTGATGAGATCAGCTAGGGGCTGGTCCTCATTCACGTCCTTGTCCTGACCTGGTGGGCACATGTGATATCTGGGTCTTTGATCTTTCCACCCATTGCGATGGTTGGGAACAGAGACTTGTAGATTCTGAAGCGAAGGAGGAATGGGATGAAAGTGATATTACCATATTATTTTAACAGATGTTGGTTGATGATCTTAGAATGGGGGAGAAATTAAAGATAAGAAGACCCCTCAAGAGTCTGTCAGAGTAGCCCAGACTTGGGGTGATGACAGCCGCTAGTCCATGACAATAGTTGTACAGATCGAACAGGCCTGATATTCTAGAGAGAGAAAGGTCGGGGGCAAAGAACAGCAAGATTTAGTAATAAACTGAATATAGTAAATTAAGGAGGAATAGGGGTATAGTATCCTCTAGGACAGGCCTGAGGATCTCAGAAGTTGGCAACTGTTGGTAACTGGGTTTGCAGTACCATTTTGGGAAGAAATGTGACTAATCTGGCTTTTGACATGAAATATCCTCCAGGCGGATGGAGATATGGTAATGAATAAGCAGATTGGTGATGTGACCAGCTAATAAAATTTTTAAAAAATTGATATACTTTTTTTGGAGCAGTTTTAGGCTTACAGAAAAATTGAGCAGAAAGTCTGGAGAGTCTCACGTACTCCCTGACTCACGCGCCTCCCAGTTTCCCTGATTATTAACATCTTGTGTTAGTGTGCTACATTGATTACACCTGATGAGCCAATATTAATATGTTATTATTAACTCAAGTCCATAGTTTACGTTAGGATTCACTCTTTGTGTTGTACATCCTACAGGTTTTTACAAATGTATAATGACGTATGTCTACCATCATAGTATCACACAGAATAGTTTCATTACCCTAAAAAGCCTCTGTGATCCAGGTATTCATTGCCCTCTCCCCTGAATCCTTGAGGACCACTGATCTTTGCACTGTGTCCACAGTTTTGCCTTTTCAAGTATATCGTATAGTTGGAATCACATAGTATGTAGTTTTTTTTCCAGATGGTCTACAAATGAGATTTTGAACCAAAGTTTGATTTGTTTGGAAACTCATTTGATTTTAAGCGAGATAATAATAAGAGCTTTCTTGGGTATTCGATTCGTCTTTATTCTTAAATAAACTTATTTTTAAAGCAAACTTTATACCACTATCACGCAAGGGAAAATAGTATCACTTGCCATAATAGAAGACAACTATGAAATTCATCATTTAGATGGGTTGGTTTAAATTTGAATGATCCATATGCTATCTAAAAATAATCTTTCTCACCACCTGTCAATGTCAACACTTTAGAAGACACTGATTTAGCTATTTCCCAGTCCCCTTACCCCTCCCCGGCCTCCACTTTCAACTCCGTCTCTTTGATCTACAATTTAGTGGCTGGGAAAAGAGAACACCAAAGGGATGTTTCGAGAGTTGCCGAGCAGAAGGAGAGGGGAACATTCAATAAATGCCTATGATACGGCAGGCACTGAGGCGGGTGGTGAAAATATCTCATGTGGTTCAAAGCCCACAATGGCCCAGGTGATTGGGGTTTTGATTCCTTCATCTGAGAGAAGCCAAGGTTCTGAGGGATTCTGAACTGCTCAGCTTGTTAAGTAATAAAGTGGGGTCAAACCCAATATTTCTATCCATTTGTCTAGACCACGCAAGTTTTCATAGAGAAAGAGATTTATTCTTCGTTGCTTTAGAAAGCAGAACTAGGGCAAGATGTCTCATAAGCATATTTCGGCTCGACGGAAAAACCTCCCTCATGCTACTGTGGCCTAGCAGTAGAAATAGGCTGCCTTGGTTAGTGTTGAGCACCCCTTCCCCTCAGTGTGCAGAGACTGTAGTTGGGGACCACCTAGAGGGAAAGCCACAGAGAGCATGTCTCACTGAATGGGAGGTGGGCATGGGAGTTCTAAGCCCCTCCGGGACAAACATTTCATAACTCCAAGTCTCCTTGTACTAACACATAAACTTCCAAAGAAGGTGCTGACTTGTTTGAATGTCGGCAGTGCATTAAATACTACTTTGGGACATTTCAATCTTTCTGCAAACCATATTCTTTCTGTAGCCTTTATTAGGGGTCACATGAAAGACATAAAGCATCAAAACAATTGTTTCCAGATGGACCTGACTAACTGAATTATTTGAAAAACATGTCACTGGAAGGCTGACAAGCTTCTGGAGACCAGGAAAATTTATTCCATAAGTCTATCAATACCATCTTGGATAGAGATAAAACAGCCTTCCTGAGAAGAAGTATGTTGAGACGTGACTTGGGCATCAGCTTGCTGTTTAGCGAAAGGCTCTGAGATTAATCTTCTCTTTTGTTGGTAGATGTTGGCACCGACTCTGGGATAACACATGGATAATGTTTCAGCTAATCCTTCAGCATCTTTATTTAACTACCCTTTAAGCAATGAACCTCTTCCTAAAACTTCCTGGTAATGCTGAGGTGGTGCATAAAAACATAGAAATTCTCATATTACCCCTGCTTTATTAGATGAACAATTTCAGATTTCCAATATGTATGCATCTGCCAGTTCAGAAGCTAGCACCTAGCCCTTTGGAACAAATTTTTATGTGAATTTTCACACATGTACACACACACACACCCAAGCATGCACACATAGAAAAATAGGCACATATCACAGGATAGCTCGGGAAGTTAGCATTCATTTGGAATGTCTTCATTAATAAGTATATACATAAAAGCAAGAAAAACCATGATTTTGCTATCTCCTGCTCTAGAAGAACTGCAAGATCCCAGCTACTGGATAGCCTAAGCCATCTCACAAAGAGTCCTGATGCACCTAACAGAAACGTGCTCAGATTTCCCTAGAGAATGACCTGGGGAGACAAAGCCAAAGTACATGTAGATCTCTTCTCAGTCCCACTTTGCTCCACCATAGGTGAAGCATAAGCTTTCATAAGGCAGCTTTCAAAGAGGCACAGGGTGCAACCATCATTTCCTCCTGCTTGCCCCCAAACTCAGAGCATTGCAATATTGGACACCTGAGCACCTCTATAACCAGGGCACTCAGGACCAGTCTTGGGGTCCTCAAAATTCCCCAACTCACACACAGAAGCCACCATCCAATGTCACACCAAAATAGATTTTATAAAAATAGAGATTTTCATTCCCTTTATCCATCAAATATCCATGACACAAACACTAAAATACAACCGAATGAAAATTGTACAAGTTGTGTATATCTTATTACTTGATCTATGAAGACTCTTCAGTAACTCTGTCTCATACATGGTTGACTAGGGTTTTATACACCATTAAAATCCTCTAATAATATTACATGTTAACATTGTCTTTCAACAAAATTGTTTGTTCATGTTCAGAAGATGTGGAATGTCCCTATGCTTCAGAATGGCCAGACAGACACCACTTGGTGGAGAAGTGTGATTCCATTTTCCTGTAACCCAAGACTTCCCACTTGCCTGGCAAAGACAACATCCAAAAAATATAGGCATACTGGAATAAAGAATCCATTTCCCACTTGAATTCCCACTGACATCAAAATGGCAGTTAAAATTCTTGTGTTCATCATGGAAATTGCCTTAAATTGGTTTTACATGTACACCGTATAAAATAAATATGCAGAGTAGAGTTCACATTGTGTCCATGTTGGGGAAACAGTATTACAAACTGTAGTGTTTGCTTTATCCTTCCCTCCTGTCTACAGCTTCCTCCAGTACTTTTATCTCAGTGTCCCTGCAGGGCTCAAGGGGCCGAGGGCAGATACCATTGGCAGCTGTTTCAAGAGGCCCCGATACTCTTGAGCTGAGCAAAGTTGTAGCACAGATCCAAACAGCCTTCTTGCCCCTGCAAGACTGATACGTTACCCAAGGTGGGAAGAAGAAAGAAATATCTGTTGAGGAAAGATGGGACATCAAGCATGGTATATTGTCATCCAATCCTGACAGCCAACAAGTGAGGTGAGAGGAATAATAATTCCCAGCAAGTGATCAATAAATGCTATTTCCCTCTTCATTCCAATTTGCAGTTGAGAGAGTGAAGCTCAAAGTCACATTAATTCATGACTGTTAGAATCCCAGGCTTCTATCTGCATCCAGAATTCATTCTCCCACCCCCACTATCGTATGCTGACTACCCTTAAATCTTTGTGTGGATTTAGGCTGTTTCTTCAGTCTCCATCAGAGCTTTAGTGAAAGTCAGTACAGTCTGTGCCTGTGCCATGCTCAAAGAAACCAGGCTCAAGAGCCAGAAGGGGCTCAAAGCCAGCCTGCACTCTGCCCAGTAATCCACATCCCCTTCCTTAAGTGTGTTAGTTTCTTAGGGCTGCTGTAACAAATCACTGTGAATCAGGTAACAGAAATTTATTCTCTCATTGTTCTGGATGCCATAAGTCCGAAATCAAGTTATCGGCAGGGTTGGCTCCTTCTCGAGGCTCTCAGGAAGAATCCCCTCTTGCCTTTCTTCTGGATTCTGGTGGCTGCCAGCAATCCTTGGCATTCCTTGGCTTGTAACTGCATAACGCCAATCTGTCTCTAACATCATATGGCCTTCTCTCAATGTCACCTCTGTTTCTTATAAGGATGTCTATCATTAGAGTTAGGGCCTGTCTGGTAAATTCAAGATGATCTCATTTCAAGATCCTTAATTTTATTTTATTATGAAGACCCTTATTCCTAATAAGGTCACATTCACAGATACTGATGGTTAGGACTTGGGTATATCTTTTGCAGGGGGGCCACCATTCAACCCACCACAGGTTGTATCTGCTTGGAGGAAGAGTAGCTTTTTCTAATTGCTTCACGTAAAGAAGATATGTTTTTCCAGTTAGCACAAGGTACCTATGGGCTAATGGACACTATGGCCTTCTTGGTGTTCCCAGACTCCTGCTGTCTATCCATCTAAGATTTTGACCCATTCTTTCTATTCAAGGTTACTAGAGCCTTTAGCTTATAGCTGGGTATCAGCCTTTGCTACCTCTCTGAGGAGTAGAACCTGGTAAAGTCGGCATGTAGTCAGGGTCTAAAATTAGACTTGCCCACAGGGTTATATGGTGGGAAGACAGGCCCTGAGGGCACAGGCCCTACCTGACAAGAGGCTGTGAGGGATGACACTGATGGAAGGCCATGGCCTTAACAATGTGCAACGGCTCAGGTGAACAAGCAGCGTCGAAGAGAGTCACTCAATGGGCTCAAAGCTCATAGCAACAAGAAGGGAGTGACAGCCATCTTATGACAAGCACAGGGAGAGAAGGGACAGGCAATAGTCGTCTGGGTGCTAGGTGGGGCCTTATAGGGGGATTTGAACAGATAGTCTCACAGAGTATCAAATTCAAGGCCCAAAGTGAAGGCCAGATACAGCAATAAAGTAACATGTTATAAGTGTCCCAAAATATGGACAGATTCTGTGTGGAGCCCCAGTAGCCCCAATGGAAGAAGAGAAATAGAGCAAGACAGGAGCCAGGCAAGGCCTCTGTGCTTGGTCCTTTGACAGGATCAGGTACCCACTATGGACAGCCCTGCCCTCCTCCCCAGTTGCCTTTCCTTTCTAGGTCCATCCTTGGCAGATGCAGTTCAGTCTTCTGTACTCTCTTGCTCAGCCTCCTGGATTCATGTTAGTTTGCACCATCCCAGACCTTGCCAAGTCTAAGCTTCCACTACCCAGTGCTGGCAATGGGAGAGGCAAAAGAGAATTTACCAAGTGCATGAGCTTCCCTTGGAGGATTTCCAGTGCAACTAAAGCAGGAAGCAGGCAGCAACTCATGGCGATTTTATTTTTGGACTTCTTTCCATCAGTATAAGTGAGTAAGAATAGACATTCAAAGACTTTCTAAGAATGTGATGTGTATAAAGTCTTGCCCGGATTGATTTCAGAAAGCAAACCTAAATTCCATTCCAGGAATTGTATAGCCTTGTGAGTTCTTCAGCTTCTAAATAAAAATCTGTGGGACTCTAATAATAAAATCTTGATGGTATTTGACTTTACAGTATTTATATTTAGCAAACATTTCCACTCCAAAATGATTTGTTGCCAAGAATACCACTTTCCAATATATTTTGTCATATGATGCTTGATGCTTATTTTATTGTTCTCCAAATCATGTCTGTCATAGAATTTGTGGTTCATGATGAAGGAGTAAATTATTTTGTCTTTAGTCTGTCTCTAGATGAAGAAGATTTATTGAGGGCCCTGCTGTCTGTCGTAAGTTGAGCTAGACTAAGAGAAAACAGAGCCGGCCCTTGTGGCATGTGATGGGCTTGTTTAGACTTAGTGAGAAATACAGCCAGAGAGAGGAAGGAGGTGTCATACGTCAGCAGTAAAGGCCTTTCGGAGGTCTGCTCAAGTAGACAATAGGAGGTAGGTAGAGACTCTGACACAGAGGACTCAACGATACTTTTGTGAGGAAATCTGGCGACGATGTCAACAATGACTTAAAGAAGGAAGAGAATAGAGGAAGAGGAGCTGGGGCCTTTCAGTCATCGGATGATGGGCAAGATGTGGAAGCAGCGAAAATGGAGAAGGGACCAAGAAGATCGAAGGGGAAGGAGCCTGGGCTCGGCCTGGGTTTTATCCACAAGTTATCGTTCCAATGAGCTTGTTTCCTCATTTGTGCAAGGGGGACTAATAGTATCTGTGGCACTAAGTTATTTTGAGGTATAAATGAGATAATGGATGACATGAAGCAGTCACTGAATAAATAAATGCCTGCAGAATTAGAAAGATGAAGCTCAGAGACCCTTTGGGATGAAAATCCTCCTACCTTGCTAACAGGATTCTTAGTCGTAAGCAGAGAAACTGATCATGGAAGGAAAGGAATTGACTGGAAGGGTATTCATCTGCTTGTACCATTGTTAGGAAGGTTGGAGAACCAGGCTTTTGAAACAGGCAGGACCGGAAGTTCAAGCAACATTTGATCACAGCCAAAATCAAGCCGAAAGTCAATCCACTGAGATTGCCCCCATTGCTGAACACGTGGGCCATGCCTTGCACGGCTTCCACTGCCTGTCACTGAACACAGACACTGTCCCTGGAAACACAATTGACTATTGCTGCTGCTCTCACCCTCTGTCAGAATGGACCCCCCATTGTCCCTACTTCTTTGCATCTGTCCCTACTGCCTGATTCCAAGGCTGGGGCAGGTGGGCCAGGCCTAGCTTGGGTCCCTTGGACCTTTGGCAGGCAAGTGTCCAGTATTTTCCATTTCAATAATGAGAGGCGGCTGAGGCACCTTGCCAAAACTCATAAATGGGGGGTTTCTCCAAACTGGAAAATGGATTCAAATGCTGGGAAGCCAGAAAAATGAAAAATGTCTGTTATTATCGCTGACTAGTAAGTGAGGCCATGTGGAAAGAGAAGGTAAAGGTTACTTATTCTAAAGTGTAAGCCCAAGACAAAGAAAATTGTGGTTTTATTTTCAAAGGCTAGGGAGAATAAACTCTGTTTTTTAGTTTTATTAAGATATAATTTATATAGCACAAAGTTCACTTATTTAAAGTGTGCAATTCCATGTTTATCATATTTATGGAGTTTTGCAATCGCCATCTCAATTTAGAATATTTTTATTACTCCAAAAGAAAACCTCATATTCTTTCTGTCTAATCTACCTTCTGTCTCTGTGCATTTACCTATTCTGGACATTTCATATAAATGGGACCATACAAAACATAGGCTTTTGTGACTCACTTCTTTCACATAGCATAATGTTTTTGAGTTTCATCCATGTGACAGCGTGTATAGTAAAGCATTCTTTTTTATGGCTGAATAGTATTCCATTATATGGATATCACATTTTATTTGTACATTCATCAGTTGATGGACATTTAGGTTGTTTCTACTTTTTGGCTATTATAAACTATGATGCTATAACATTTGTGAACAAGTTTTTGTGTGGATATTTTCTTTCATTTTTCCTGGGTAGAGATCTAGAAATAGAATTGTTGGGTCATATGGTAACTCTACACTTAACATTTTGAGGAACTGCCAAACTGTTTTACAAAGTGGCTTCACCATTTTACATTCCCACCAATAATAGACATCTGAATATTCTAGTTTCTTTGCATCCTGGCCAATACTTGTTACTGTATTTCTGTATTTTGGATTATAACTATTTTAGTGGGCATGAAGTCAAAAACAGACTTTCAAGCTTAATAGTTTGCCATGGATATCCAAGAAAACCTATTGCAATTCAGTTAACCATCATCATCATTCTCATCACTGAGGAACCACGTTAGTGGAGTAAATTAATGTGAAATCATTTTTTCCTCCAAAAATGCAATAAGCCTTTATTTGATTCTTAATTACATTTGAGACAGATTCCATAGCTTTCCAGGCATTTTCTGAAAAGTTATTAAAAGTCCAAGCCATTTAACTATTTTAATCTCGAATACGATTTAAATTTCATGCCCTCCCCAATCCGCTTTTCTACCCAGGTTTGACCCCATGCTAGAGAGATCTGGAATGAGGAGAGGAACGTGATCTGTTCCTTCACTCCTCTTCTCCTTCCCCATGGGGCTGGGGGCAGGGCAGAAAGATTGGGGCATCATAAAGATACTTCCATTGTTCTTAACAATGGACTAATTTAATTCAATTGTCCTTCGGAGTAGAGACTGTTATTATCCCTAGTTACAGATGAGAAAGCAGAGGTACAAAGAGAGTAAATAATTCAACTAGTTCAAGAAATTCAACTAAAGGTATAGTGTGACAGTGGCAGAGCCAGGATTCAAACCCAGGTCATCTGGCTCCAAAAATCTGTGCTCTTAACCACTATACTATATATGGAAAAGGACAAACAGCACCTTAGTTAACTAGACGGTTCTGCATCCTCATGGTAAGTCATGGGGAAGTATCTGCCACCAACCGTAGTTGGCTTGTCTCAGAACGTGAGACATTTAGCGACATTCTGTTCCACTCAACATCCCGAATCTCAAGGTGAAGAGGTAACTCAACCATGGAATACAATACAGGAAAGAGTGAAGAATACATGCGACGCAGCAGTGGACGGGGCGAGATAATGCAAGGTAATCTGCGAGAGGACAGCACTTCAAGAAGTGTGCTCAGGAGTATCAAAGTTCACTTGGAGGCCAAGGAAGGTGGCAGAGAAGGAGGGGAAAAGGGACCTGAGGGATAAACAATTGTGTGCCAGAACACAGGTTTGCAGGTACATTTTGGAAGGAGATTAAGTGGAAATCGGAAGCAATATGTAGAACTTAATATCAAGTAGCTAAAAAAGAGTATACAAAGGACACCTCACTTTCCAAGTAAAGGCGAAATGAGATTCATTCATTTTAAGGGCAATCGCCTACAATCACAGATGATATTCATGAAGCCCTGTCCTCATGCACTCAGCGCTTTCCAGAATTTATCTATCTTTTAGTCTGACAAATGCTCAGAGGTTGAGTTCTATTTATTATCAGCTTCATTTTCCAGATGCAGTTAAGAAGCCTGGCAAAGGTCCTACAGCTGGTGAGTGCCGAGCTGTCAATGCCCACACCCATGCTCTCACAAATTCTCCTATCTCAACTCTCAGCAGGTAGGACAGGGGCGGGGGTAGGGGAAGGGTGCTAAGGAGAGATTAGTAGCAAACAGCCCTTTTGGAGACCTGCCATGAGGAAGTGGAGAGAAGACTTGTCAAGCACAGGTGAGAGCCAAATTGAAGAGAAAGGTAGCTCATGGAGAATGCTTGTCTTTATGAAGATGAGTTATCTCAGATCCTTTGGGGCAAAGGAGCTGGAATGAGGAAAGTAGACTGTGGCAGAGTTGGGTTTGGAGACTGCTTCAAGAGAACAAGGAGACCCAGGGATGAGAGGCCTGAGTGATGGGAAAGGCAGCCCTGAAACAATGACCAGGATTACCCATTGGATCCCCAGTAAGCCCCCACAGCCTCGTTGGCTTTTCTAAAGCGGATTTATGGTGTGTTTATGTGTTTCAATTTTGTGAGGGCAAATATATTTTCCACCAGAATATCCATTCTGTAATACCTTCTCTCTGAAATGTTCTCCCTGCAATGAGGTACCAAAGACTTTTATTTTGCTATGTTCCCCATTTGATTGGACCATATTAATAATTTACACATTTACGTGAATGAATTCACAGTCATGGCTTGTCTAATTTCAATCATTTACACAGTGTATATAGGGCAGTCATTCAGAGTCAGGAGCTAATTTAGCTCCAGCTTTATGGGCTAAAAATGTAGAGAAACTTGGAAGAAGCGTGAATCTGAGATTCCCAGTCATGGTCCAGAACCTGCCACATCTGAGCACTAGTCCTCCTGTCCAACTGGTGGTCCTCTTCCTAAAGCTCCTCCCTGGGAAGGGCATCTTCTGTTCTCCTTTCAGCCCTTGGACACTGGCCTTTTCTTCCCTAAGCTCCATCTCAGGCTCCTAGTGCCTGGAAGTCATCAATCTATTCTCTCAGAGTTGTCCCCTCACCACGGTCTCAAAGCTGGAAAGGCTCCAGAGAGTGAGGTCAACACACAAGGATCCGCCAAAGAAACTTTTCAGAATTGACCAATGTGGACTGAAGCTCAGAACAAATTAATATAAAGTTGGGAAATAAACGAATGTAAATTTTCTGGTATCCAAGGATTAATGTGTAGTCAAATTAATGTCCTTCAGAGATTAATTAATTAAAATCTTCTCAAGCTATCATCCTGGTAAAGAATATTTTTATTTCCGCAATTGCTATGAAAGATCTTTACTGTCTCCCACCCTGAATCATTTATAAATATTAAATCTATATATCTAAGGTTTCTGTTCCATGAAACGCAAGCGCACTGCAGTCTTTCACACTAACACCATCCTCCTTTCTTTTAGATAATATTTTATTTCTTAAGTGAATGAATAAGCAAATTATTTCCAGTGATTCTTCGACAGAAAATTTATGAGAGTATATGTTCAATTCCTACTTTTTAAAATATAGAACAAAGATGCTATTTGGAAAAAATACATACATGTGAACTTTTCCAAAAGTTTTGCCATTATAAAATAACATTTTAAGACATTTATCAGAACAAGATGGAATTACCAGAAAAACATATTGCCTGAAACACTTTGGATATGCAATACAAATGTTTTGAATGAATGGGAATACTTTATCATCTTGTATATTGAAAACTTATATAATAAGAGAGTTTTTTTCTCCTTAATCACAATACACATTCCAAACTGAAACTGTTCCTGCCAAATAAAGCCTAAAAAATACTTTTGTGATAAGTTATATAATACTGAATACACTCTTTACTAGCAATACCGACCTGAATTTCCACGGCTAGCTAAAAGTTATAAATATAGTCTATGACCATGCTACCCTGAACAAGCCCAATCCCCTCTGATCTCAGAAGCTAAGCAGGGCTGGGCCTGGTTAGTACTTGGATGGGAGACCACCTAGGAAGACCAGGTGCTGCAGGCATAAAAAATAAAAAAATAAGGGATTGTAAGCTGACAAGGTCCTTGCAATCTGTGAGGTCAATCAAGGGTTGCCTCACTTAAAAAAAAAATAAGATAAAATAAAAATATAAAAGTTATAAATATACACAGCTGCAACTTACTGGATTTCATTCAACAATGTCACCCAAAAAATAAATAACCTTTAAAAATAAGTAAATAAATAATCACTAGAAAGTTTCAAAAATGGTTATAAAGATATGTACATTCGAATTCCTAAATTCAATCAAATAAAAAATGCTTTTAAGAAATGATTTTTTTTTAGTTTTATTATCATGCCCAGGGATTTATATTATAGCCATAAAATGCTATAGATTGTTCTTTTGTATCCAACTATAATTTTTATATCTCAATTTTACATCAGCTCATGAAATTTAATACTTAATACAAAATTATCTTTTAAGTATTTCCTCTTTCCCAGCTATAAAAAGTTGCATTTCAGCCTGAATTTCCATGTCTACCATATGTGATATCCTATACTTTGTCCTTGTTACAATTCCAGTCACATTACTTAATATATGCTCATGTTTAGATTTTCCAATGAAAGGATAATTTTATTTGGTGTTAAATTGCACAGGCTGAAAGCATGAGATGGAGAGTCAACAAAAAGGAAATAGGGAAGTGGTACATCTGCTTTCCTGGATTTTTCCCCCCTGCACCTTTAAAAAAAATAGACGTGATGGACACATCCAACAAAATTTTCAAATACATATTTGAAGAGGATGAGAACTTTTAGAGTAAGTTCTTAGAAATAGCCTAAACTTTCCAATGAGACACTGGAGGAATAATTGCGAGCAAAGAATTTTGAGAAGAATTTTGAGAGGTTGTGAGACAGTTGTGTTCAGAAAGATACCAGAAATCTTTAAAGGGGTTGAACAAACAGCCATTTAAAACACGTTCATCTATAAATATTGGGATCGGGTGCAAAATAAATTGGGTGCTGTTTATATCTCTTCCATCCCATTTGATATGATCTGTTAGTATATTCAAAAAGTAATGTTTGTTCACAGTTGAGATTAAAAATCCAGAGAAAAACTAAAATGGAAATAAAAATCACTCTTATTCCATCACCTACAAATAACTGCTCATTATTTTTACTTAATCCTGCCTGTGTGCATGTGTCTAAACTACTGGAGCTCCTACTGTGCTTTCCTACTTTCTTCACTTAATAATTTACCTTAATTATTTTCTCATATTCTTATTCTAATGATAGAATTATATTCCACCTTATAATTTCTTTAGTACATTTAAACATCTAATTTTGGAATAGATTGTTTATAATTTTTCATAATTACAAGTAACACTAAAATAAGCATTCTCTTATAAAAATCTTTAATTTATCTCTCTGATTACTCCCTCGAGATAAAGTTTTGAAACAAAATAACATTACGGAGTCAAGTGACATAAACTGATTTCAGGCTTTTGATTTATGCAGTCCAACTGCCTACCAGACAGTGACTAGAAAGGAGGTACCAATTTATACCACTAACAGCTGCCTGTGAGAGTCTTTTCAATCTCATTCTTGCCTCATGAGATCCTATAATTAAAACATTTTGCTAGGTTAATGGGTGAAAATGATATCTTATTGTTGATTTAACATGCTCATTCTTTATGAACTATCTGTGTCTTTCACCCATTTTTCTATTGAACTCTTTGCTTCTATTATTGATTTTTAAGAGTGATCCACCATTTTTCTGTCATACATGCCACAATCAAGCTGTCATTTTAGACTTTCATTTTTGCTTGTGCTATTTCTAGTGCTCATAATTTTTTAAATTTATGCAGTCAAATAATATAAATATATATGTAACATGTACGGATAGTGTTAAATTTCATATGTACACACATGCATGCATAGTTCCTCCCTTTCCTTTTGTACATTAAAAAGACATTTGCTTACTGTCTGATAATCATTTGTTCACCGTCCTACCTCAAAGTAAGTCTGAGCTCCATAAGGCTAAGTACCATATTCCCCAGTGTCTGCCCAGACTATTAGTACAGAGCCGAGCACATAATAAGGTTTCATCAAATGTTTATTTGAATGAATGGAAGGATAAATGGCCACCCCCACAAGGTGCATTCACATCAGCCTTCCTCCTCGGTGCTTCCCGTGCAGATCTCTGAGTGGATTTACAAGTGTGGCAGGGGTAAGAGGTGTGGAGGGCAGGTGGTAGGCCAAAACACTTTGGAAGAGCACTTGGCCTGCAGTTTAAGGGTGAAGGCCAAGTTTTTTGGTTGTGATACACCCTAGTGTCTGGGATGAACAGGGAGAGAAGTATGAGATATCTCCTGTCATGTTTCGGCTGCAAAAAGGCTTTTTATGTAATCATGACCTTTTTTTTTTGAGGCGGAGACAATGTGTGGTCCCTGGTTTCAGGACTATGCATTGTCATTACTTCCTGTGTTTAAGCCATAAGTCCAGCATGCTTGATCTTTAATATAACGTACAATTCACAGCATTTATGTGTGTATAATTTGTAACCAAAGGCCAAATATAAATAATAGTAGTGTGATGTCTATGTGGTTACAGGCATGAAGGAGTTAGGAAATCCATCATAATTAGTGCAGTCAAATGAACAGTAATTAAGTTCAAGTTCATAAAAAGCACATTCATTTGAATGAAGATACTTGGCAATTTGCGATCATCTAGAAAGGGCCCGTTGGAAGTTACCATGGCATTGCAACCAGTTGGAAGTTACCTAAAAGGAAATTATTTACTAAGCAAATTAACAAAATTGCAGAGAAAATCTTTAACATACAGATAATTAGATAATTTTTAAGTATTCTCCAAGGACTTCAAGAACATATGTTTCCATTTAAAGTACTTACATGCAGAGGAAGAAAAATAATGGCATTCATGATAGAGTCTCCATTCATCCCTCTGGTGACCAAATCAAAATTATGATGGAAACAAGGAGCAGCAGCAAGGAAAAATCGCCTGGGATCTAGATGAACAAGCCATACAACTAGGGGGAAATCCAAGAAAGTACTCTGCAATAGCAGAAGGTAGGATGGGGTGAGAATGCGGGGCTGCCCCGTCCCCCGCAGCTGAGATGGAGGCTGCAGCAGCGGCAGACGCCTCTTAAAGGGGCCGTGTCCATGAGCAGATTTTCTCGGTGACGGACCTGCTCACTCTGAGCACCAGTGCTGATTCAGCTGCATGTAGTGGGCACCAGGAACTTATAGGGAGACATTGTCAAAGTCAGGGCCAAGGCGAGACTCACTCTATACAGAAGTGCCCATGGTATCCATTGTTCTCTACTGAGCCCTCGCCCTTGCCAGTGCCCAGATGCAGCCCCACCATAGCTGTGAGGTCATCAAACTGGCTAACAGAGGTTGCTCCACTCAGAGGATTCCCTAAAACCCCGCCGCCCCCAACTCACAGCCCCACCCAAGCCGCATCTAGGTATATCCTCAGTGAGTTGGATTCTCCTTGCTGAGCAGCACCTAGACTCACATTGGAGGCAGCTGGCCTCAGTTTCTGTTGTGGCCTTTTGAGGCAACTATAAGCACAGCACCTGTAGATTGCTTGCTGAATCTTAATAGGTGGCCCCGGAAGGGCAGAGGCTTGGGCTAAATTTGGCCTGCAGCTAAACCCCTCTCAGGACTGTGCCACTGGACACCTACTCCACAAATCCATGCTAATAAGACTGAGAGACTTAAGAGTTTTGCTTAGTAAATAGAAACAGATATGAAAGGCAGTCAAAATGGGAAGACAAAGATGCAGAAACCATGTGAGAGAACAGAACAGATATCCAAATATAATGGAGTCAAATAATCTAAAAGATGCAGAATTTAAAACGCCGGTTATAAAGATGCTCAAGGAACTTTTGGGAAGTGTAAATAAATTCGGTGAGAACTTCAACAAAGAGATAAAAAAAAACATAAAAATTGAAATGGAAATTATAAAAGGGAACCAGTCTGAAATGAAGAACACATCTGAGATGAGAAGTATATTAAATGGAATAAATAAAGGAATAAACAAAGTGAATACAGGGAGAATGGGAAAGCCAAGGACATGAAATCAGAATGGCAAGAGATAAGATGTCAAGACTATAAAAATAATTTAAGTAGCATATGGGACACTATTAAGGGTTCAAATATCCTTCTGACTGGCATAACTGAAGAAAATCAAGATGTTGAACAGCTGTTTGAAGAAATAATGATGGAAACTTCCCTAACCTGGTGGAGGAAATGGACATAAAACCCCGGGAAGCTCAGAGGATTCCAAAAATCAGAGATCCAAAGAGGCCCACACCAAGACACATCATAATTAAAATGCCAAAGTTTAAATACAAAGAAAGACTATTAAAAGCAGCAAAGGAAAAACAAATAATTACACATAAAGGAACACCCATAAGACTGGCAGCAGATTTCTCAAAAGAAACTGCAGGACAGGAAGACTTGGCAAAAAAATATTCGACAGGATGAAGACCCAAGAGCTATAATGAAGAATAATTTATCCAGCAAAGCTATCACTTAGAATTGAAGGACAGAGAAAGAGCTTCTCAGACAAAAATAAGCTAAAGGAATTTATCACCACCAAGCCAGTATTACAGGAAATGTTGGAGGGACTTCTTTAAGAAAAAACATGTATCAAAAACAGGAATAAAGAATGGTAATAACTACATTCTTATCAATAAGTATCTTAAATGGAAAAGAATTAAGTGCTCCAACTAAAAGACAGAGTGGATGAATGGAAAGAAAAACAAGACTCCTACATGTTGCCTATAAGAGACACACTTTAGATTAAAAGACACATACAGACTAAAAGAAAGGGAATGGAAAAAGAAATTGCTTTGATGGACTTAGAAGGTATCTAAGTCAGACAGAGAAAGATAAACATAAGATTTCACTCACATGAGGAATATAAGAAATAAAAAGAAGAAACTAATCAAAAACAGACTTACAAATATAGTGGACAATTTGGTGATGGACAGAGGGGAGGGGGGTTTGGGGAGTTGGGAGAATGGGATGAAGGGTTAAAGAAGTATAAATTAGTAGCTGATGGATGGTCACAGGGATGGGGAGCACAGCATAGGGAATGCAATTAGCTTTAATACATTGGCTAGGTGGAGGGTTGGGAGGGAAGGAGCAATTGGGGGGATTTTATGAGCTACAGTGATGTCTAACCAATGTTCCATTAAACATGTAGAAAAGAATATGTAGTATAAAGTGCATTCTGTATTTTCTTTCTCATATCACAGACCCCAAATTGGCTCCCCTTGGCATCAAGCAAACACTATTATCATTTTTTGGCTCTGCTTAAGAGATAGTCTATGCATATTTAAACACATTTGTAAATTTCCTATTTTAACATGAATGGTAGTATATTATATGTACTTATTTACAACTTTTTGTAGTCTGTTTTGGAGATCATTCCGTATCAATATATAGAGAGCTGTTGCCTCTCTCTTTTTACTGGCTAGGCAGTACTCCATTACATGGAATACCGTAATTTATTTAACCAGGCCCCTGTTAATGGATTTCTTAGACTAAATTCTTTAGAAGTAGAGCATGTAGGGATGGGAATGGAGTACCTCAATCCACATTACATCCTTTCCAACTTTGCAAGTATAAGCAATACTGATATCCTCGTCAAAACATGCCTTTGCATGTGTGCCAGTACCACTGAAGTGATCAACACCTACGAGTGGAACTGCTGGGTCAAAAGCTATAAACGTTCAAAATTCTAGTAGATATTGCTACATTACTCTCCAATTTATCCTCTTACCCAAAACACATGAGAGTTTCTATCTTCTCTCACTCTTACCGAAAATATACAAGGAAAAAGAAAGAAAATCATATGACGCAAATAGAAAACGAATATCAAGATAGTAGATTTACATCAAACCATATTGATAATTACATTAAACACTAACAATCTAAAGACCCCAATTAAAAAGTAGATTGTCTCGGTATTGAAAAAGGAAAGAATAAGTAAGAACTCAAAAAACTAGCTTAAGTATGAAGATACAGGTTAAATAATGGGAAAGAAGTAATCTGAAAACACTAATCTAAAGAAAGCTGAATGGCTATATTAATATCAGACAAAACAGACTTTAGAACAAGGACTATTATTGAGGGGAAAGTATACATAGCATAAATGGGTAAATTCAGCAAAGAACATAACACTACAAATGTGTATACACCAAATAATACAGCTTCCAAACACATGAACCCAAAACTTCTGGGAAAAAAGTAGAAGTAGACAAATCCAAGTTATCCTGGTTATTCTGATACTCCTCTCTCAATAGTCAATAGCCAATAGAATAACTAAATAAAGTCAATAAGAACGTAGAATACCTGAACACATTCTCGATCGCCTTGACCTAAGTGGCATTTATGAACCACACTACCCAGTAATGACTGCTATAGATTAAATGTTTGTGCTCCCCACTCCTAAAGCATATGCTGAAATCCTAACGACCAAAGTGATCAATGTGACGGTATTAGGTAGTGCATCTTTTCGGAGGTTATTAAGTCACGAGGGCGGAGCCCTTATGAATGGGATTAATGTCCTCATAAAAGAGGCCTGAGAAGGTTCCCTAGCCCCTTCCACCATGTGAGGACATGGCAGGAAGTCAGAAATCTGCAATCTGAAAGAGGGCCTTCACCAGCACCCGACCATGCCATACCTGGATCTTGAACTTCCAAAAATTTATTTGGAACTGTAAGGAATAAATTTTTGTTGTTTATAAGCTACCCTGTTTGTGATGGTTTGTTATAACGCCCTGAACAGATTAAGATACATATTCTTTTCAAATGCACATGAAACATTCACAAAGATGCTACATTCTGGTCCATAAAATATTTTAATAAATTTAAGGACTAAAATTTGACCACAATGGAATTAAATTAGAAATCAATATTTTAAAAAATCTTTAAAAGTCCTCAAATATTTGGAAATTAAGCAACATATTTCTAAATAACTCGAGTCAAAAAAGTAATCACAAAGGAAATTAGAAAATATTTAAAACTAAATAAAAATGAAAATACAACATATCAAAATTAGTGAGATGTGGCTAAAACAGTACTTGGAGGGAACTTATAGCACCAAATATTCAAAAAGGTAAGTTTAAAATCAACATTCTAAGCTTTTACCTTAAGGGACTAGGAAAAAAATAACTAAATCTAACGTAACCAGAAGAAAGAAAATAATGAGATCAGAAATCAATGAAATAAAAAACAGAAAAACAATAAAGCAAATCAATAAGTCTTTGAAAAAGTTAATGAGACACTTGCTAGACTGATCAGAAAAAACAGTAGACACAAATTATCAATACTAGTAATGAAGAGGAGAAATTTCTCAGAGGTCCTACAGACATTAGAATGATGAGGAAATACTAAGAAAACTCTTTGGAAATAATTTTGACAATCTAAGATGAAATGGGCAACTTTTTGAAAGAAAGAAATCATAAAAGCTTACTTACTTAGGAAAAAAATAAATAACCTGTACAGCCCTGTAGCTATGAAATAATTTGAATTCATAATTGAAAACATTCCCACAAAGAAAATACTTGGCCCAGATGGCTTCTCTGGGTAATTTCTACTGAATATTTAAGGAAATATAATGCCAATTCTACACAAATATTCCATAAAATAGAAAAAAAAAAGAACACTTTCAAGCTCATTTTGTGAGGCCAGCATTACTCTGTTAACAAAACGATCCTAAGACATTGTTTTAAAAAGGAAACCACAGACCAATATCTCTCATGTACATTGTGAAACTCCTTTTAAAATGTTTAGCAAATCATACCAAAGTGTAGGGGGGAGGAGGGAGCTAGATGGGTTAAAAGGGGTCAAATATGTGGTGACAGAAAGAAATCCAACTATGAGTGGTGAACACACAATGGAATATACATATATATAGACACACACACATATATGTATATATATATATGCTTATTGCTAAATTGTACACCTGAAATTTATTGGATTTCATTAACCAATGTCACCATAATAAGAATGAATGAATGAATGAATGAATGAATAAATAAATAAATAAATAACAAGAAAAAATAAATAAACATAAAATGTTTAGTAAATCAAATCAACTAATATATATCAAGTGGGATTCATCTCAGAAAGGCAAGGTTTACCATTTTTAAATTAGTTAATTAATATAATTCATCATGTTAACATATTCTAAAAAGAAAACCACATGATAATCCCAACAGATGCAGAAAAATCATTCGACAAAATTCAAATATTCATTCATTAAAATAACTCTCAGGAAACTGAAAGTTGAAAGAAGCTCTACAATAAAGACTATCTATGAAAAACCTATAGCTATATCATACCTAAATGGTGATAGATTGAATGCTACCTTCTAAGACTGAGAACAAGGCAAAGATATCTGCTCTCATCACTGCTGTTACCAGTTTATTGAAAATTTAATGATGCTAAGAAGGAAGTAAAGGATAGAAAATAGGAAAGAAGACTTGAAACTGTCTTTTAAAAAATGCCATGATTGTGTATATAGAAAATCCTATGGAATTAAAAAAAAAAAAAAAAACCAGCCTGATTAGAACTAAAAATGAGCTTATTAAGGTCTCAAGATACAAAGTCAACATACAAAATCAATTGTATATTTATATAGTAGCCACTATATATATAAACAATTGGAAATTAAAATTTAGAATACCATTTCAAAACCATAAAATGGTGGTTTTTGCATGTTAGTGAGTATACCAATAGTCATTGAATGATATACTTTAAAGGGGTAAGTTTCATGTGAATCATAATCTCAATTTTAAAAATCTATGAAATGTTTAGAGATAAATTTAACAATTATATGCAAAATCTGTACACTGAAAAAATTGAAAAGTAGAGAAATTAAAGAATACCAAGTTAAATGAAAAGCTTTACCACCTCTAAGAATTGGAAAACCCAATATTGTTAAGAGTTTAATTCTCCGGTGGAAAGGCCATTTCTTCAGATGAAAAAGATTTGGCTGTAAATTAGAACAAAAGGCGTATTGCATTGTGAAAGGTTTCTTTCAACATCTGAAAGAGTTTATCAGAGATGGGCAGTGGACTAAATTTATTCACCTTAGTTCCCAGAGACTGAACGCAAATCAAAGGATGTATATTTTAGGGACAAGAAGACCAACTTAGATACAAGAGTTTTTGTTTTTAATTTTACCAATACCATTGTTTGTGGTTTTTTAATTAAATCGATTTCGGTGATATTGGTTAAACATATTATATAGGTTTCAAGTGTACAATTCAATAATACATCATCTGTATATAGCATTGTGTATTTACTGCCCAAAGTCAAATCTACTTCTGTCACCATACATTTGACCCTCTTTACCCTTGTCTACTTTCTCCCCTCCCACCTTTCCCTCTGGTAACCACTGAATTTATCTGTGTCTATGTCCTTTGATAGGTGATTGGATAAAGATGTGGTACATATATATAATGGATGGTTTCTCAGTCATAAGAAGAGATGAAGTACTGCCATTTGCAACAACATGGATAGATCTTGAGATAATCATGCTAAATTAAATAAGTCAGATGGAAAGTGTTGAGAACCATATGATTTCACTTATAGGTGGGATATAAAATTGAAAGCAACAAATGAACAAGACAAACAAGAGTTTCCTAATGGCTAGAGCTAAAATTGTCTGAAAGAACATGAGCGTCATGGTTTTAGAGGTCTTCATTCCTGGATCTCTTCAAATAGAAATAGACCAGAATTTGGAATACTAGGGAGAAAATTCCTAAATTTGTTGGGAGATTAGGCTAGATCCTTTGTAAGTAGGTCCCTTCCATCTCCCAGCATTCATGAAGTTATGTGGTAAATAAACATAGTAAATTATTCAAGAAGGAAAGAAACTCAAAGATAGGCAGGAATTTTTCTACTCCACTATTCAATCAGATACTGATTCAATCTCAATTTCTTTAACTATCTCAGCTTTTGTCCTGACAGATTAGAGTTAGCTGTAGAATATTTGAAGTGTGTGTGTGTGTGTGTGTGTGTGTGTGTGTGTGCATGTGTAAAATTCAAAGCAATGCAACATTTATGCATCTCAGAGATCTAAGTGCTTTGGAAGAAAGCATTTGTATATTTTTATATTGTGGTTATGTTTTAACCTCTGATTTTATGCCAACAGTAAATTCTTCCACTACCCCTTCAACTCCCTCCTCTTTCATTTCTTTCAAGATTTTCCAGGTCCCTCCTGAAGGCACTTCAAAGCCAATTTTATAGCTTTTGTTCTGAAACAAATACATCTATTATTCTTCATTCTGAGAAGTGGCCAGTGTGCCCATGCCAAAGTCAGAAGAAATATCACAGATAGGCAGAGCTACTGTTGTGAAACATATATAAAACTAAGATCTTTTATCTAACAATTGCATAGGACATGATCATAACTTTGTAAACAGTTCCCATTTATGTTGGGTGTGCCACAAGGAAAAAGGTCCTTATAATTTACACATTTGTAAGTTGTATTTATTGAGCAAATGTGTATTGTATATATTTAATTAATATTTAATCATTACATTTAGTAATACTTAGTAAATATATCTAGTAACATGTTACCCTATGTTAATTTTATCTTTGAATTTAGTTGAGAGGAATCCTAAATGTAAATATGAAAACAATTACAATTATATATCTGTTACAGATTGTGAATATTATGTATTTTTCCTGATTATGCATTATTAAGCTATAATAACTAAAGGAAACTAGAAGACCATTTCGAAATTAGGAAGAGTTTTAAAACCAACTGGATTCTTTGAGACTGAGAGGTTTAAATTAAGAGCAAAGATCAGATGGGCATTTGAAGGAATATGTGAGAGAAAAAGAGAATTTCAGACCTTTTTAAGCCAGCATCCAGAAAAGGAAAAGATATATTTTTCTAACTCCATAATGATCAAGATATAACTTAGCTGTAGCTGATTTATTTCAAGATTTTTGCCAAATACTACAGATTTTTTAAGTACATATGTCTAGATCATGAACTAAAGTTAAGGTATTAACTTGGACGCAAGCCAAGGCAGGATGAGGTGCTGGCAAGCAGTGGCTGGTGTGGAGAACAATTTCGGAAGGATGAAAATGGGACGGTCCTGTGACCAAAGATCCTCCTCCCACAGAGGAAAGCCCACTCCGTGGCCAAGCACAGGCTTAGTCCTAATAGGTTAAAAAAAAACAAACAAACAAAAAACAGAAAGATATTCCACACTCTGGATGCTTTAGTTCATGTGGAAGAACCTCTATTTCCATGACACTCTTGGCCTCGGTCCATCTCTCACTCACTCTTCCCCTGGGAGTCACTCAGTTGAGTAAAGACTTTGGTGGCAGGAAGCCGATGTGCATAATCCTGCCTCATCCTCTCAGAAGTGGGCCAGACCCTGGGAGCATGTGACTTGCCCAGTTTCTCCAGAGACAGGATCTGTCCCCAGTCCAGTGTAGCCTGAGACCAGAAAGTTAAGTCTGCCCCATGCAAAGAGTTAGCTGTCACTTGGGAATCTCATGCTAAGCTATGGACTCTATCTTAGACTTTACTGGTCGTCACAAAGGTGGTATTTTTGTTTTCCATCTATTGATTCTTTTGTCTTATTTCTCAATTCATTTAGAACTCAAGCAAATAATAGGGATGCTATTTATTGTGCCCTCTTAGTGACATCTCACATCTATCTCATGCTGTGACCTCAACAAGGCTTTGAAGAAGGTATTATTTTAGTCCATTTTACAGATTAAAAATTGAGGATTGGAAGGATTAGGGGACCCAGTTAAACACTATACAACTCATTTATCACTGTTAGTTCTCTAATGGGAACATGATTCTGCAGAGCTTATAGCCAGCCTGATGAAGGGATATTAAACCTCCTGCTGTCTGATGATGCGGAGATGTGGAAGAACTATGGAGTCTTTCAGAGATGATAAAGCAACTGGAGTCTCAAACTCACGTAACCGATTATTACAGAAGGATACACTTGGCATCACAAAGGCTACAACAGCATTTGCCTCTCTGAGAGTTTCAACCTTTTATTATCTTCTCTGCACTGCCTAATTCCTTGGCACACTGATGAATTGTACCATTATGCATTTTTTAAAGGAAAACATTTATTTGCCTTTCATTCAATCTATAAATATTAGCATCTGCTTTGGTTTTTTTTTTTTTTTTTTTTTTTTTTTTTTTTTGGAAGTTCTGAGGGAGAACTATTCCATGCCTCTCTCCGGGTTTCTGGTGGCTGCTGGCAATCTTTAGCATGCTCTTCATTCCTTGACTCGTAGTTGCATAACTTCAATTTCTGCCTCTGTCTTTACATGGCCTTCTCTCCTGTGTCTCAAATATCCCCCTGCCTTTCTAAATCCAGGATGATCCCATCTTGAGATCCTAAACTTAACTACATCTGCAAAGATCCTTTTCCAAATCAGGTCACATTCATAGGTTCTGGGGGTTAGGACATGGGTGTGTGTTTTTGGGGGGCCGCATTCAACTTATTACTGGAAGGAAGTTCAGATATCAAGTCAAGAAGTCAGAGGAGAGGGAAGGATGCTTTGCCAATGACAGCATTTCTCCTTTTAGTGCAAAATATACAATGGTACTTGGTCGGAAGACCCTTAGAAACTGGCAAAGAAGACTGTTCTAATGCACCATAAGGTATGCTGAACAAATAAAAGATCAAGTGCCCCAAAAACTATCCACATGTGGGAACAGCCTCCTATGGGGCAAATGTATCAGCCTGGGTCCTATTGGAGGTCCACGACTACGGAGTCAAAGGATCTTAGACAAGTCTTTTCTTTCTTTGGGCCTGGAGGTCTTTGTTTATGAAATAAAGTAATTGGGCTAGAATACTTTTAAGCCCCTTCTACTCTGCTATTGCATGAGTCTACACATTTGAAGACCAAAGATGTACTTAAACAGATAATTATAGGAAAAACATTTTTTTTTGGTAGAAGATACCACTGTTTGATTATGTAGTGAACTGTGTACAAAACAATACTTTTTCCTACAGTGAGTAAGGTGACATGCTCCAGAAACATCAAAACAGCACATATTTCAAGAAATGGTTCCATTTTCAGTACCGTTCTGAGAGCTAACACTCCGGTTATTAGAGTTTGCAAATTATGTCCGAGCTACATTAATTAAACTGTCAGCCCTCATTATAAATCAGGGTGCTTCTCATTAGGATAAACAGAGGCATGGCACCGACTCTGGTGCCATAATTGCCTTGACTGGTCCAACAGAATCAAGTTGGATCAAATTACTATGTTATGAATTCTGTTAAATTTTTGATTTGGGAAAATTACTATGAACCACTATGACAAGGCTTAACCAGCGTCTGAGAGCAGAGAAGTACCTCAGATTAGCAGTGTTAAGTTGGTAACTGATGGCACTGAGATGCTTCTGTCCCTGTCAGAAATTGAGTCATCTGAATGTTTTGAGCAGTACTTCCATTGGAGATGAGGAGAGAAGCGTTGATCAAACTTAATCTGAAAATCTCAAGCTTCACTACGGTGTTCTGAGAGGCTCCTACAAAAGCATTATTATCTAGTGTACAGTTGCTTGGAACGAGACATAGAATGGGTATGTACCCGAAGGCAGTGATGGCATTTTTGAACTATCTATACAAGAAGACTAAGATACTTAACCCTGCAATTCAAATCTCAGCCCCTCTTTTCAGCCTTCCCCCTTCCGCTGTTCCCCTGCCTTCTCTCCTCAGGCTTCAGTTCCTCTGAAAAATCCACCATTTCCAGATACTGCATCCTGCCCCAGTGCCTTATGTTATGTTGATCCCTCTGTTTGCCTTAGTTTACCTCGTTTCATAATTAGGCATATATACCTGATATCTTTCCACCCTACTGGATTACAAGCTGTCTGAAGGTAGGAACTATTATCTTTTTCATCTCTATATCTCCCCTTGCTCCATTGTGCATAGTGCACAGTGCACCATGTCTTACTGCATGTAAACTCTCAACAATATTTGAATTGCATTGCTGCATGTGGGTAATGCATACCTGCAAGGTTACTGTGAGTATTAGATGACATAGCACTGACACATAATAAATACTCAAAAAGCAGGGACTATTGAATAGAATTCTGTCAGAAATTAGTGAGAGCTTCCTTTTTCTTACCTGATAGGATATTACAAAGCGAAGCAGATGTTATTTTGAAGATATGCTGGTTAATTTAGGTGTTATAGCATATCATTTTTTTTCTATTTACTGGGCTCCTATGTCATTGGGAAGCTAATGTGCCCTCAAAATGTTCATCAGCCATTGGAGGAAAAAGACAAGTTAATGGATGAATGCAAAGCAATGTGTTTGTTAGTTTCTTCAACAGATATTTATTGGGAGACAATGGTATTCAAAAAGCTGAGCTAACCACTGAACTAAAACACATTTATTGTCAGTGGCTTAAATGTAATTAATATTCACATACATTGAGAAATACAGCTTTCTGTTTTTCTTCTACTTAGCTTTTATTCTGTTTTCATTATTATCTAAATCTAATAATCTTAGCCTTGGGTAAAATTAGGGGTTCATGAACTTACATAGGAAAATAATTACATATCTTACATAGGAAAATAATTACTGATCTCTAACTGAAATTTAGTATTTCTTTTGATTATGAATATAGGTAACAAACCACTGTAGGATTAGTTGTATCTGTCACTTGGTCACCAATAAGAACCACAGGTATTTTCACGTTATAATTGTTACAGATAAGTTGAAATAACTATTGCATTCATCACAACCCTGAAATTAGTTATTTGGTCTATGGCCATGCTACCCTGAACACGCCTGATCCTGTCTGATCTCGGAAGTTAAGCAGGGTCAGTCCTGGTTAGTACTTGGATGGGAGACCATCTAGGAAGACCAGATGCTGTAGGCGTAAAAAAAAAAAAAAAAAAAAAAAAATCTGGAATTAGTTATTTGATACGCTGCTAGGCTTGGTATGTAAAACATGAATAAAAAGTACATGCCTTACTAAGTCACAAATTTGCTTTATAATATTTTAATGACTATTTCAGTATAAATGTTCTTAAATTTTGCAATTCTATATATTTTATAGGATTCTTTTAAGGAACTCATAGGCTTCATCTGTGGCACAATAAAAAAGTTTAAGGACTCTTGATCTATGCTCTGATAGCAGTTATTTTTAACACACATTTCTCTGAGGTGTTGTCCAAAGCCAGGCTGAACTTAATTGTGCATGGCCTATTTGCCTGCTGTGGAACCATGCTGGGAGAAAGTGAGAGAGCTAATGTCTGTGCACTCCCGTGTGACGGTCCTGCTCTCATCACCCATGAGAGAAAGCGGACCCATCTACAAGTAAGTCTGGGCCTGTCTGAATGTGTGCCTTGGCTTCCTTAACAGAGAATGCAGTTAAAACAAAAAGAACAAACTAATCAAAAACAGACGCACAGAGGACAATCTGAGGATAGCCAGAGGGGAGCGGGGTTGTAGGGCTGGGAGAATGGGATGAAAGGTTAAAGAAATACAAATTAGTAGCTGATAGATAGATGGTCACGGGGATGGGGAGCACAGCATAGGGAATGCAGTTAGCATTAATGTATTGGCTAGGTAAACAGCCAGAGGAAAGAAAGAGTAATTAGGGGGATCATTTTATAAACTATATAAATGTCTAACCAATGTTACTGTATACTTGAAAATAATAAAATAAAATAAAACAAAACAAAATAAAATAAAATAAAATAAAAAAACACAGTCTGCACCATTTGAATTAAAAATAAACATACCCATTGCAGGCAGGAAGAAATTGACTCAGCAGATCCAGGTGTAGCCAAAAGCACCTGGGAATCTTGGTGGACCATAAAGCAAATGTGACTCATCGATGAAAATTGGTTAGTTCCCAGAACAAATGTCAATAAAATATAAAATAACATGAACACATAATAGTTGAAAAAATAATCTCTGTTCTTGCATGAATTTAAAGAGATAGGATTAATATTCCATTTTACAGATGAACAATTCAGAATGATTTAAGGAGACTTTACCAGGTCACACAGATAGTAAATGAAGCATCCTGTCAAACATAATTAGAGGATTGAATCTATATTATAGTTTTTCCACGTCAACTCACAATATTTCTTATTACAAAGAGCATCTTCTTACCTAAGAGTGATGAAACACTCAAGCAATCAGCCAAAGGAGTTTCTTTACCCTTTCAGGGGAGGTGACATTTTTAAAATGTGGGTCCAGTTGCAATGGAGAACACTTACCACCTCCAAGCTCACAAACCTGGAGACCAGGCTAAACCAGATTAGCTTTGAGCTTCAGAAGTCTATGCTTTGGGGTTGCTCTGGATCTCCCAGTGGGGTGCGAAAAAGCCAAATATAATTAGTATAGATCATACTACAGTAGCACCTGAAGCCCGGAAGTTCCATTATTTTCCAAAGATTATATAAGTCAGAGTTTCCAAAGGCAAAACTTGGTGCCAGAAATCCACGGTACACATGGTTTCCTTCCCCAAGAGAAAAGTAATTTAGTTACATCTGGTAAAGCACAAGGTCCATATCCATGAAACAGAAGAGAATAGGTCATGCGACTGGTTATGGAGCCAAATCTAAGCTCTTCGCATCACTTATCCTATATACCAACTGTTTCCATTACTGTATATATACCACTAGTCTCTTAGTATAATATCTTTGCTCTTCTCACTTCTAAAGCAGTTGTCTTTGAGAATGTCTTTGCTCTAATCTGGTACAGCTACAAAATGAAAACATTTTCACTTAAGTTAGTGCTGTCTACAGAAAGCTCTCCATAGCCACAGCTTGCCGATAAGCAATCTTGAATATTTCTGGGAAGAAACACCAACAGAAAGCTAATGTAGTTCCAGACACTTAGAGATCTTGTCTCTAAAACACACTTAGTAGGCTTTTTGGTGCATGGAGATTTTGAAAATGATGCTCCAGAGGTGAGAAGGGCGTTCTCTAATCAGATCTTCCAGGGCAGATCTAAGCCCTAAACATGAATCCGCCTTGGACATATTGCATTTCTCAGAGTTCTCACCTCAAAAAGCTTTACGCATTGAATCTTACACGTACATAAAATATTCAAAGCAAACACATTATTACTCACTGAAAAAAAAGTATTGATTGTCAGACACCTATGAATTAGCATCTATTATACTTATCAAGCCAAAACATCAGCAGTAAAATTAAATTTTGGCTTACCTCTAGCCAGAAAAAAAAAAGAAAAAAAGGCACAATAACATTTGGGCCAGCAATGATTTCCTCTTCCCAGAACTTTAATTTCCTCTGTCTACACCTTGTTTCTGCTGGGCATTAGGAAGGCCCATTGATTATCTCTTCTTGATAAGTGTGTGCCTCAAGAAATGACATCTATTTGAAAATCTTAACGATTATAAATGAAACCCAATGTTATCAGCATCTAGTACCAAGTGCTTTGCTTCTTTCATATTGAGTATAAAGCATGATAAACAAGGAGAAAGAAAACTGAAAAGAGATACTATTTTTTTATCCATTCTGAAATGAAATGCAGATAATATTTATTTCAGAGGTTTTAAGAGGAACAAAAATTAAGGGTGAAATACTGGATGGATGTTATTTGAGGGACTATTTCAGTGTAAGTAACAGAAGTTACAAAAGTAGTCAGAATCTTTTAAGTATTTAATAGCTATTAAATGTCCCTTGCTAAGACTTCATTCTGTGAAAGGTGATGCACACAGTTGTTTTGTCATCCACTTTCAGTGAGGGGCCTTATGAGGAAATTTCTATGGAACCTGCTTATGTATTTATTATGGAAACGTAGAGCATCCATGAGGGAAATTTCTCTCAAGCCTCAGTACTAAGAAAAACTGTTTTCTCCTAAGTAACAAGTTTGTTTTCATTACTTAGGCGTTTTGAATCTAGTAACCAATTGTTTTCCCGTCTTTGTTCCGGCCACTGGCAAGCTTAGAGCCAAATGTGTAGACCACCTTCAGCAACTGAACAGAACAATGTGATATGCATTTGCTGTGGATTTATTCTACTCAGCTCTAATCTACATTCCCAAACCTAATTTTCCTTTTTCCCTTGCTTTTATCATCCATTTCTTTTTACCCAATTGTATTATTAAAATAAATAATAAATACGTATTAAAATAAATTATCTCAAAGCCTTTTCAGAATGAAGCAGTTTCTACTAGGTTGCTCCGTTCATGTCATTCACGTCAATGATTGCATGCTGTAGGTAAGGGCTTGAGGTAGAAGAGACTTCTATTTTTAAATGTAGGACAAAGCAAACCCCATCCTTAGTACAGAAAGAATTTTATGGCCAAGTCCAACCTTATGTTAAAGATGTCTATGATCCCTATGGCAACGTAATTTCACTTATGAACTAAAAGATCCAAAAATCTCTAAATTGGGTCTTACGAACCAGAGTAGGTGGTTTGGCCAACCACTTTTTCTGTTTCTCTCTAGGTCCATCCACTGGGAACTAGCTTATGCTGATACATATAAATGATTGAGTATGTAAACAAGGGAGAAAAGATAAGTCCCTCATAAAGAAGAATTCCAAATAAATTATCCAGATACAGGTCCTCGAATAATGTCATTTTGTTATAGTATTGCTGAGATGTCATAGGAACTTTACTCTTGTTTATATCTATTAGCTTACAGTAAAATTGATTTCATTATATATCGTTTTGCTTAAAGTCACCCAACTATCAACAACATTAAGTGAGAACTCGCTATATTCTCTCCCTCGAGGAGGTGCTGCTTAATTCCCATTCCTTAGAAAAGGAAAAAAAGTAATTTTACAATTTTACTTGGCAAACATTACCCGGTCAGGTGATTGAAGTTAACATCATCAGTGATAAATCATGTTGCCCATGTGTAGCCCTGAGATGATGTGATGAGACTGGTACTTTATTTCTGAGGTCTTCCTCCTACAAAGCTATAACCCCACTCTAACCATGAGAAAAACATCAGACAAACTCAGATTGAGGGTACTTCTGCAAAATACCTGACCAATATTCCTCACAACTGCCAAGATAATAAAAAAAATAAAATAAAATAAAATAAAATAAAATAAAATAAAATAAAAACAGAGGAAGTCTGAAAAATTGTCACAGACCAGGGGAAGCTTTAGGAAGCATGATGAGTAACTGTGATATTCTGGATGAGATTTTGAAACATAAAAAGGACATTAGGTAAAAACCAGAGAAATATGTATCAGTATGGAGTTTAGATAATGATACACCAATGTTGGTTCTTTGGTTGTGACGAATGTACACTATTAATGGAAGATGTTAACAACATAAGGAACTAGGTAAGGGGAATATATAAACTCTGAACTATCTTTGTAATCTTTATATAAATCTGAAACTATTTGTAAACTTAAAAAATTATCTAAATTTTAAAAGTGCAAAAATATGATCAGAGTCTCGATGACTTGTGGAATAGTATCAAGCACTTTACTATGTGCATAATTAAAATAACAAAAGGAAAGGATAGAGAGAATGAAATGGAAAAAGTATCTGAAAAAACATATGCTGAGAATTCTTTAGAACCTCAAGCAGGAAATATTACAAGAAAAATACATGTAGGCAATTATAGTCAAACTACTGAAAACCAAGAATATGAGGAAATCTTAGAAGCAACCAAAGGAAAAAAAAAGAAATATTACATACAGGGGAACAAGAATAAAAATGATGACTGATTTTTATCAGAAATATTGAAAATTAAAGATGATAAATTGACATCTTTAAAGTACTAAAAGAAAAAACTGTCAACCTAGAATTCTATATCCAGTAAAATATTCTTCAAAAATGAAGGCAAAATAAAGACATTCTCAGATAAACAAAAACAGAAGAATTCGTTGCCAGCATAAACATGCTATATAAAAACTTGCTAACTGAATTTCTTCAGGCTTAAGGAAAATGATACCTGATGGTAATCCATGAATCAAAAGAAATCACAAGAGAAATTGAAAATATTTTAAATTAAATGATAATAAAAATACAACAAATCAAAATATGTGGCAATCGGCTAGTATGATATTAATATTTGAAAAGAAGTTATATTTAATGACCTAACATTTAATTTTAAGATGCTGGAAAAAATAGGCACAGAGCATATATAATAAAAGAAATAAAGTAATAGAAATCAATAAAATAGAAAAGCAAACAATAGAGAACACAATAACCAAAAGCTGGTACTTTGAAAAGATTAACGACATTGATAAATTCTTATAAAAACAAATCAAGGAAAAAGAAAGAAAATCCAAATAACAAATATCAGGAACGACATCAGGAATATCACTATAAATTACTGGACACAATAAAAAGATGATAAGAGAATATTATGAAAGGCTTTAGGTTGATAGACTTAACAACTTAGATGATTGGACAAATTCCTTAGAAAATGCAAGTTACTTACATTAACACAAAAAGAAATTAAAAATCTGACTACTCCTATATCTTTTAAAGAAATGGAATTTGTAATTAAAAACTTTCCAGTCAAGAAAACTCAGCCCACAAAATTCCACTGGTAAATTCTATCAAACATTTAAAAAATACTACTACTATTACATAAATTCTCCTAGAAAATAGAGGAGAAAAACACCCTTCCCTACTAGTTTTATGACATCAACATAACACTGGCATTAAAACCTGACAAGGGCATTACAAGAAAAGAAAATTACAAGCAATATATTTCATGAATAGAGATGCAAAAACCTCCACAAAATATTAGTAGAGGGAATCCACATGATTGTCTCATTAGGTCTAGAAAAAAAGTATTTGACAAATTTAATAGCTGTTCATTTAAAAACAACACTGTCAGCACACTAGGAAAAGGGAACATCCTGAATTTGATACAAGGAATCTATTTAAAACTTATAACTAATAATGGTGAAAATGACAAAAATGACAAATTTTTTACCCTCCCCAACTGTAGACCTGTTCATAAGCTTAGCCTCTCACTGCAGTTGAGTTTTCTTAATCAATTTCAAGCCTAAGTTTCCACTTCAGTATTAGGTAGACTTTAGGCAATATTACCTCTGATGTCTGATTTATGCTCTTCTATTCTAATGATCTTTTATTCTATGAATCAAAAGCAATGTAAGCCTAAGCTTTGAGAGTATCAAGGTAGATGCCTAGCTGTTAATGCTCATGTGAAACCTGCATCTTAGGATGCAGGGTCTAGGGATATGGCTTAAGACTTACTGAGAGACGGATGTGGGCAACAGAAGTGGAACGTAGCTCCTGTTAGATTCCAGGGTGACATCATCAGGATGGCGATATAGGAGACCTCAGCCTCCGTTTCCTGACACAGATCAACAATTAGACAGCTATCCGTGAACAAAACAATTCTGGGAAAGCTCATGAGTTTAATTCAGATACTTCAGTAACATAGTGGAACAAATACACCCCCACGAAAATGAAAGGAAGAACAGCTTCATTTGCCTGCATCACCCAATCCCCCAAGCTGGCACTGCCCAAAGCCAAGAGAGAACTCCCCAGATAGAAAAAGTTTCCCTCACCAGGAAAGAGAGAGTGGCGCGATCAACCAGCTTCCTCGGCCTTTCAGAGCACTACACGAAGGACCTACTTGGGTTTTGCCCCACCCAGAGACCAGTAAAGTTCAAACGCAGATATAGAGCCAGCTAGGAACAAGGAAGAAAAGCTACCAATATCAGCCGTACGGTGGGAGTGACCACGGTTCCCAGTGACCTGCTCTACAGATGATCCCAGCAGCTTCCGCCACTGAAGAAAGCAACAGCCGCCAAGGATACCCAGCAGGTTTCACTGATTTTTTTTTCCCCTACAGGTTTTTGCATTTACAGATGCCATTTGAGTCCCTCCCTGCTCACTCCCCCACCCCTACTCCCACCCAGAGCCCAGGAGCTGCGTGGCAGCCAGCCTCAGACTTTGTGACTGTACAAGGCAGACTGGTCTCCTGAAGCAAGCAACTTTAGGCAGAGGGTGACAAGGGCCAAAGCTTTTCCATCAACTTAGGGATTTTGGTCTTAGGAAGCCTTTTATATTTCCTAAGAATGAATGGGAGAAAAGGGAATTTATCAAAATAAGACAGATATACATATCTGAAGAGTGCCATTTTAGAAGGAGGCCTTAAAAAGTAGTGAGTGTCTCACACACACATGCACACACACACACACACACACACACCCACCCCTAATCTTTGGTCTTCCAGGGCATGACACTCCCCATCTTCCTGCACTGAGGCCATCTGAACCTTGATATAATAAAATGCTTCTAATTTAGAGACCTGGAGTGAAACTAACAGGAGAGCACATTATGTAGCTGCCAACTGCCGGGGGAGGACACACTGAGAGCCCTTAACAACTGTGCTTTAATTCGCCCAAATGTAATTAGGTTTGGAGAGCCATCATTTTATTAAGCAACCAAGAATCCATAACTGAACCTTGTTCTGCATAGTTTAATTCTCAAATATGTATCGTCCTTATAATATTTAGCTTCCATAATAAGGAAAGAGTTTTAGAGATAATTCTCATCTCACATAAGTGAAGATGCAACTTAATAATATGTTTTGAATTATCTCTTATGAAATAAGTTGCTCTTTCCTGGCTTTCAACAGTGAGGAGCCCTAAGTCTGTCAACTTGTTCAGAAAATGTAATACCACAAACTTCTTGGTCCTAACATGTATTCCTGTCCATGAGTACCATATTTATAGAATTATAACTTGACATTTATACCAAGATGTATTGATTTGCAGAGATATAAGGCCACAGATAATTAGATTCACTAGCTATTTTTAAACTATTAAGAAACTGGCCAAAGAAAAGTATTTTTAGATTTTAAATTACATATCACCACAAAAATCTTTAAATTTACATTTTTGAAAGATAGAATTATATTTATTTACTTCACAAACACTTTTTTTCACATACCCCTAGCCTGATCTGCATTTCAATAAATAAATAAATAAATAAATAAAGACTTTATCTAACCAAGTTTTGTTCTGTGGATTGACTTGTTTTATAGACAGATTGCAAAACACCAGTTTATTGGAGCAATCTCTTACAATGAGGATAGTTTTGGGGGAAGAAATGTAAAAGGATGAGGCCCTCATTTCTGGCATTCTATACAGCTGTACACTGTGGCTTTGCACTGAGAACATTGCTACTCCCAGTACAATCTGCAGAACAGTAGCATTAGCCTCAGCATCCTCTCCCTAGGAAGCTTGATGGGAATGTAGAATCACCAAATCCTCCCCAGACCTAGAGAACCAGGATCTGCCTTTTAACACTATCCTCAGGTGATCTGTGTGCACATTAGTATGACTCTGTGAGGAAATCAGATTATTGTTGGTGTCATTGACTTTAAGTGCTGGGCACCTCCCTCAGAAGATAAAAATAGGTAAGGAAAGCATTGGAGAGATGGAGAACTTACAAATTGTTACTAGACCAACTTCTTTAGTGCTTCCCTGAATGGCTCACAGCTATGGTTGAGCAGATCTTATGCTTTTCAAGAGTTAGAAGCTTTCAACGAGATTTCAACAAAGATGAGTAAAACAAATCAAGCATCAAATTTAGTGGTGCCCCTGCAAATCTATTTTTGTTTTCTTGTTCTATTTTTCCTTTTGTTTGCTTTTTGTTCTTTGCTTTGTCTTGCTCAGCTTTGATCCAGATCCCACTTTGCACTGTCATCTGAATAACAGTTCCTGATTCCTCAAGGGGGCAGGCATTTGCCACAATACTCTAGCAATAACGGTTGGGGAAGGAGTGTTAGTCATAGCCTCATTAGTGAAAAACAAAAACATTTGAAGACTGTTGATTATTCAGACTAGTTTTAATATTGGAATTGGCTTGGCTACTTTTTTTTAGAATGTGACTTAAGCAGTTGTAAGATGACTAGCAAAAAAACCATTTTTTAAAAGGTGATTTCATGCTAAATTAATCTCAGGGGCTAAGAATTATGCTTGGATTTTGGCCTCATCCAGAATCTCTGAATTCCTAAGATTCATTTAGACTCCTGTACCCTTGCTGTATGCTTCAGACAGGATCCTATCAAACCTTCCCCTAGCATGATGTAGCACACTTCATTATAATTACTCATCCAATTATATTTGTTCTTCAATAGATTATGGCCTCTGTGAAGGCAGGAACTTTATTGTACTCATATTTGTTCACATGTGCCTCGAACAGTACCTAGCACACAGCAGGTGTTTAATAATTATGAATTAGGACTAAATAATGAATAAATAGATGAACATAATTGACAGGGAAATGGAGGCACTGAGAGCAGGATAGGCAGTCTGAAAAACTAACTTTCCAAATATGAAATACTATATAAAAATGGTCGGAGTATGAAATCTTTAGTTTAGAGCCCATGTATTCAGAACTTGTAAAACATACCTTTGGATCAGACTATATTTTATGCTTCTGTACTATCTGTGAAGAAGAATGGGATAGATGGGCCAGAAGAGGAAGTTAAGACAGATTTTATTGACTTGGTATCAAATGAAGAAGCAATCACTTATGTACTGCTGATAGGTTAAGTTGTCACTCATGTCTAAAGATTAGGCCAAATATTATGAAGACCTACGCATGAAAACAGAATTTTGACTATTAAAGTTCCTTCTCAGAATGAAAAGAAGTAGAGTTTCATTCTTTAAATAAAATTCTAACTAAGCCCTCCTATAATTGAGATTGGTCTTCCTTCTGAGGAGTCAAATTTGGGGAACTTGTATTATAAGTTACAAGAAAATGACAATTTTTTTGAGAAACAAATGAATACTTTGGTAGCGAGTAGGGTCAGAGCTTTTCCTTCTTAAGTTTATGACTAAGCTCCTAACAACTCTCAATACCTGTTTCATATTTTGGAGTCCGAGTGCCAATGTCCAGAACGTGTGAACAAACAAAAACTGCCCAGTTCCATCCTGGTAATGTAAAGTACGTTTTATGTAAGGTTGCAAATACTTCTATTCCTTGTACACTCCGTAAGTGAGGATCCCAGATGGAAATAGCTGACTAAAACGTGATATATACCTCTACAGATCTCGATTGGTTTTCAAATTTCTCCAAAGGAAGACGTTCAGAGAAGCCCAGCCTTGGCATAGTGAGGAGCAGCATGAGCACGTCTCAGAGGCATGGGGAGCATCTGTGAGGAGGGGCTGGTTCTGTACCGGAATGGTGCAGAAGGCGACACTGATGGGGCTGCCGTGGAAACCTTCTAACTGTCAATGCCTGACACTTAAAAACTTAACATAGAGAACTAGTTTGGAGGCGAAAGATGTAGGAAAACAGGAACATAACAATTATCTTTGTAGACGACTTGCCTCCTCTCCTTCACTTGTAGATGCTAAACAGAGTCAACTACATAGTGATGAATAAGCACCAAATAGCTGTGTATCCCCCTCCCAACACACACACACTAAACTGGGGTATGCGTCTGTCTGAGTAATCTACTTACTCACTACGAGGCATTTTTAGAGCAGAGCCACTACAGAGTTGTAACAAATTTTTATGAGACAACATATCTCATCTAAAGTCGCTGTCTTCCAAACACTGCCTCTAACCCTCCTACTCATTCTTGGGCAAATAGCAAGTTTGGAGAGAATTACCTCCATTTAGAAAAGGGTAACAAATGCAAAGCTGTCAACATGCATAGTGTCTATATGCTTAACTGTTATTTTAAAAGAAGAAAGCCAGAGGTAGTAATTTCAGAAAACTAACACAAGAAACATATGAAATTTTCAGATAAGCTCTTCTCTGTGTGTTTAAAGAAATTAAAGGAAACATAATTCTCAAAAAAAAAAATGAGTACAAAGTGAGCTAGCAGAGTGAAAAAATAAACTGAAGATGACGATAAAACCATTACAAAAATAAAAGGTACATTGGGATGAGTAAGAACAAATATTGCTAAAAAAAAAAAAAAAAAAAAAAGTTGCCAAGAAGATAGACATGAAAATGTAATAAAACTCATGGGAAAATGAGGGGAAATGAAAGCAATTCAAAATAGTTACGTAGAAAAGTGAGTATGCACCTGTAGTAGATAAAAGAACAAATGGATTTTTTTTGTATTTTAAAGCTATGAAGAAAATATCTTTACAAAAAGTAAAGGAAAATATGAATCTTCAGATCAAAGGAACATACCATTTTTCAGAAAGAAACTGACATAATGACTTGCAGTGAAAAATATCACAGAAAAGTTACTAAACTTTCCTGTTTAAAAATAATTCCATTGGCACCAAGGCAAAAAAAGAAAAAAAAAAGGAAATAATCAGGCTAGCCTCAGACTTTTCCAGAGCAACGGTCAACGCCAGAACACAATGGAACTATGTCTTATAAAATTATGAGGCGGTTGCTTCCATGTTGTATATAAAAGCAAAAAAAAAAAAAAAAAAAAAGGAAAACAAACCTCGATCAAAGGGGACTGGTGAACCATATTCCAAAAGTAAATGCTGAGCATCTAATAAAAGCACAAGGTAGATGTATATCTGTTGATATGTGAAAGAAAGAATGCATAATATATTAAGTGGAAAAAGCAAGTTACAGAAAAACACGCAGTGTGGTTTCATTTCTCCAAAACGGAGTATTTAAAGATTTCGAACCTGTGTAAGTATATGTTTACGACACCATTCTGTTTGCATGGATAATATCTGGAGGGATACTTCCAAACTGTTCATGGTAATGTCCTCAAGGGAACTGACACTTGGGGGGAGAAAATAGGAAACTAGGAAAATGGGGAGGTCTACTTCATAAACTTCTAAAACATTTGAATTATTTTAAAAAGCATACATTACTTTCACCATAAAAATTAATTTTTAAAAGCATCACACATTTTAAAGCACATTCATTCAATACCTATAATGTGCTGAACATATGAAATGGACACTTTGTGCAACAGCAGACTTAGCAAGAAAAACGGTTCAAGATCACATAGCATACAGTCACACATAGAATAAACTGCAAGCTCCCTGAAGACAGGAGCAGTACCTATCAGTGTTCGGTACACGGAAAACATTCAATAAATATTTAATGAGTGCTTGGTTGAATGCATGAATGAAGGCATATATTAAGGACCAGAGTCACTTGTGACTCAATATCCCTACCACACTTATTTCTTCATAAGCTTGAATTGGTTTATGTGAGAAACAAACTTTAGTTTAGATGCTCTGTGGTCTCCTCTGGATGCTTTCAAGTTATCCCATGGCTAAGTCTATGCGAAAAGCAGGCCCCTGATGGTTAATGGAAACTGTCATTTCTGAGCCCCATCAGACCAGTTCTGAGGCTGCCACCAGTGTTGTCAGAGCCTCCGTATTTTCAGGGAGGACAATAATTTAAAGAGTTTCCATGTTTTAGTCTCTGTGTCTTTTGGCTCCCATGTTGTTTTGTTGTTTTTTGGAGGGTGGAGTGGGGGAGGGGCTGGACATTCAGTATTATATTAGTTTCAGGTGTATAGTATAGTGGTTAGAAATTTATAACTTCAAAGTGATCCCCTGATAGGTCTAGTACTCACCTGGCACCATACATAGTTATTACAATATTATTGACTGAATTTTCTAAGCCGTACCTTATACCTCCAGGACTATTTTGTAACTGCCAATTTGTACTTCTTAATCCCGTCACCTGCTCCCATACTGTTTTGAAAATTGTATTCTACAAAAGTGACCAGCAAAGCCTATATATGTGGGCTTCGAAACGACAAGTACTAAAATGTATTTGCATAAACACATTTATCTCCTCCCAACAAGGAGGGTAGCCAATTACAATCAATTAGAACACTTTTTGCTTATTACCTAGATTTTTTTTTCTCATTTCAACTAGATGTTCTTGTTTTATTAAAAACAATAAGCCCCGCAAATAAATAATTGCATTTTTATTTTCATTAAATTTTATTTTAAATTAGTGACTTTGGGTCTATGGCCATGCTACCTTGAACAAGCCCAATTCTTTCTGATCATGGAAGCTAAGCAGGGTTGGGCCTGGTTAATACTTGGATGGGAGACCGCCGAGGAAGACCAGGTGCTGTAGGCATTAAAAAAATAAATAAATAAGGGATCATAAGCTGACAAGGTTGCTGCAATCTGTGAGGTCAACCAGGGGTTGCCTCGCCTAAAAATTAAAAAAATTTAAAATAAATTAAAAAATAAATAAATTAGTGACTTTGGCTTATTCAAAACTATCAAATATTGGCACACAACAGACTGTCTGGCTTTTAAAACTGATAATCCTCTTCTCTCGTTGTAGATATTTGCAGCATTTTGGTGCTTGGCTATGACATATTTTCTATTCCATCTATTTTAAATACCTTTTAATGTTGGTTTTAGTTCTTGAACTTTTAAGCTTTGAAGCTTTAAAACACAAATAATTATCACGCCCATGCATAAAACTCTCTGGTGGCTCCCCATTGCACTTAGACACATCTCTGAACCACCTTCCCCTCACTGACAAAACTCCAGCCACTCTACCCTTTTATCGGTTCTTCCAAATTGCCAGGTTCTCTCCTGCCTCAGGGCCTTAGCACGTGCTCCTTTCTCAGCCCACAGCACTTCTTCCCTCTACTCCTCACCTGGCTATCCTTTAGATCTCACCTTACATATCAGTTCCTCCAAGAGGCTTCACTGACCCTCTAACCTATATCCCCTTCCTATTATTTTCTCTGTGCTTTTCCCCTCAGTGGCATTTATTATACTTCGTATTTATATATATACTTGTGTTCACTGTTTTAATATCTTCCCCTCATTAGACTATGAATTCCAAATGATGGAAATCATAACTGTTTTATTGACCAAAGTTAATATCAATAGCTATTTGTTAGAAGTAAAAGAAGAACGTAAATTTTATTCCCCTTCTAATTCTTTTTCATAAACTTAAGTTGGACACGGTAAGTAAGGAGACTTGAGTCTCTGCCTCACTCATATTCAAGGTAGGATGGCTGTTCTATCTAGGATGAGATTTGGGGAGGGTTTAGATTGAGAAGAATGACAGGATTTGACATATGGGAAATTTTATTAGACCCAAGATAGGACATAAAAATGTGGTATTCTAAATGGGGGAAAAAAGGTTAAAAAGTTAATTCTATTAATGAAGGAAAGTAAGGGGCAGCTGGGAGTGGTCAGAGAACAGAGAGGCTAAAAGGAACCTGAGGAGAACTTTGGAGTGTCACAAGGGAATGGAAAAGTCAGAGCCGGGTTGATCAGGAGAGAAAAGGCTGGTTGAGGCACTAAATTGGATCTTGTAGAGCAGCAGTCCCCAACCTTTTTGGCACCAGGAACCAGTGCTCCCATGAGAATCTAATGACTGATGATCTGAGGTGGAGCTGAGGTACTAGTGCTGGGGAGCGGCTACAAATACAGATGAAGGTTCGCTCGCTCTCCTGCTGTGCTCTCCTGGTTCCTAACAGGCCACGGACCGTATTGTCTGTGGCCCAGGGTTGGGGCCCCTTGTAGAGGGAGAAAAGAATGTGATGGGGAATGAATACCTTTGTTCACAAGGAATTCCAGGTGGGAGGTAAGCACGCCTGCAAATAAAACTTAGCTGGAGAACAGAGAGGAAGAAGGAAACAAGGTCTGAGAAAGTAAACTAACAAATCCTGTATGCGGTTCCACAGTTATTGAGCATGAAGTTCGAAGTCTGCGAGATATGCTATACATGGGAGTATTAATGAGAGACCATAAGGATGAAAGTTACCGCCCTGGCAAACAACCAGGGTGACCCTTAACCTTACACAGTGGATCACTAGTCCTACATGCAACCTCCAATTAAGGATACTCTATGTCTAAGAAAGTGGCAATGAACAATGAGAATGGAGTGTGCCAGAGGCCAAGTTGTCCAGTTTCTGCTCTGTACATCCAAGCCTCCTGTGTCTTCTGGTGCATTCTCCACATCTACAATGATATCTAGAGAATTGTGCTACTCTCAGTTCCCCTTAGGGAATTATGTGGTTTTCTGTTTGTTTGTTTTTTTGGATTGTCTGAAAAAATAGCCTGGTGCTAACCTGAGACCCCACAAAATGTCAATGGAAAATGTTGGAAACCACAGCAATAATAATAGACAATGGATAATATTTATAGGTAATAGATGATATTTATTGAGCTGACTTTGTGTCAGACCCTGTTCTAAAACGCTTATATGTCATTCTTGTTTTACCTTCACAACAATTACATGCCATAGTTATTACCTGTTTCCAGAAAAGAGGCCCAGAGAGACTGATGTCATTCGGCTAAGTGCAGAAGGACTCAAACCCAGCAAACTGACTCCAGAGCCCTACGTTTGTATGTACCTCATAATTTACAAAGCCCTTTAGAAGAGACAGAAATATTATCTGATCCTCTCAACACTTAAAAGTAAGAAACATCTTTGTCTCCACTGTATAAATAGGCAAACTGAGGCTCAAAGACACTCAATTACTAGCGTACGAAATCAATAGCAGTAGTACCAGTCAGTGCAAGGGTGGAAATCTACAACTCCCCGCTCCTAAAATGCCACACCATCTCTCACTTCTGCCGTAACAGCCTAGTTGGTGAAGATTAAATTGCACCTACACAATCAGATATGCAAAGGGATAAAAGCTGCATCTAGGGTTTATTGGGTTTGGCGTGAAAGTCCTGATACCTGAAAACAGGACATTGTCTCCAGGCTGAAATATGATTTCATATGGCCTGATGTCAGGGAGTATCCGTGGGAAGGGAACGGGAGGCGGAGAAGCTGCCCAAGTGAGCGATATCTAGTAGCTGGCTCCAAAAACGACCCTTTCTTGGAGCCTGTCGCTTGTCTCCCGTCAGAGTGGCCCTGCTGCAGCAGCAGCCCCAAAGACTGCCCCCAAAAGCAACGCGGGATGCAGAGAAACAGATGAAGAACTCCAGTCGGAACCCACCGCCGAAGCCATTTTTGTGGCTTTTCTGGTTAACGCCCCTCTCGCCTTCATGCCCTCTCTTCCCCACCCCTCTCATGCCGTGCCCACGGTGCCAAACGCAGTAATGCAACCGCCACCACCGTTTCTACGTTTCTGTCTCCTGTCTCAGTTACCCTAGGAACAAATCAATTATTTGGGGTCGTCTGATATTTGCTAGTGGCCAGGGTATTGCAGCTCTGGCTCACGTTACCCACTAACTCATCGTCCTTTCATTACAAGCTTCACACCGAACCACATTTGCTTCCGATCTGCAGTGACCCCCCCCCCTTTTTTTTTTAACTGCAGTCCAAGAATGCTGACATGGTTAGGAATCAGAAGTAATGGCTATTGCAGCCAACTCCCTGACAAGCAGAAGGTTGGGGCCAGGATGGGGAAGCCTAGAACGTGTCCCCCTCCTTAGCAACATCTTCCTCCTTGGAGGCTCTGCTGGCCAAGAGGCAGCGACACAAACCCACGCATCCCAGCGCTTCTACCCCCTTGGCTTTTGCTGCCACGGCTGCTGCTATAGAAACACCAGGCGTACACACTGGGCTGAAATAAAACACCCGTCCAGAATGAGGATGGGAGTCGGGCTCTGCCTGATGCCTCGGTCACCATGGCAACATGCCGGGAGCATGGCAGCAAGCAACACGCGCGGTTTGGGGATACTCACTCCATCGCGGGGCTCTGGGCGGCTGGGCGCGCTGCTGCTGGGCTCACCAGCGCTGCTGGCGTCTGCCGGAGCCGGGCGCTCTGGCCGCGCGCACGCGAGGTGGAGCTGGGAGCGTCTCCCCTCCCCGCCCGCACCCTCTCCTCCCCTTGAGGGTTGAGAGTGAATGCTCAGGCTCTCTCAGCTCCCAGCCTACGAATAAAACGGGAAGCAATTGGACAATGTTGTTCGCTGGGCACTAGACAAGCCACTCCACTTGTGTTTCAGGGAGGAAGCACGCTGGCAGCTGCGCGCCGAGCGGTGTGGCCACCAGTGCGCTGTGCCCTAGCGCTGGAGGCACCAGGTGCGCCGGCCGCTCCCCTGGGATTGGTGGCACTGCACAGAGACGCGAGGGAGGCGTGGGACAGGGAGATGGGCGGCTGCAGCAGTGGCACAGCTCAGAGGGCGCAGGGAAACGATAGTCATTGCAAGATTGCAGCTCTCATGGTTTGGAAGTTGCAGGAAAAAGAAGCATCTAGCCTCTGCAAATAGCAAGTACTGCCCCCAGTGGGCTGGGCGTGGGTGTGGAAACGCCATTGTGTTAGCCCAGCCGGCATCCGTCTCAGTTTCCCAAGGAAAACTCCAGCCACGCTGCAGCGCATGATGCAGTGTTTCGCCGTTGGGCGACCTTCCGCACTTATCACTCCGCAATCTGCAGATTCCCGCCTACCAGCAAGATTTGTCCAGTGTTACTCTCCCTGGTCCATCCTTTGAAAATAACAGATACAATGAACATGGTTTCCCAAATTACCAGAGTTATAAGCCTCCTTGGGGCGTGTATTCTTTCCCTACACCTCCTCTGAGAATCCCCTAGTCCTACAGGTTTCCAGAGTGGGAACCTGGCTCCCATCCAGGTGCCCTGCACCTGCTACAATGAAAAGTAGATGAGATGGGACAAGCCTCAGGCTTTCATTATATCTTACTGTCCCGTTCCTCTGTGAGTAGGTTTCTGCAAGGTGCTGAGGGTGCAGCCCAGACATAGCCATCACAGTGCCTGCCCCAGTGGAGTTCGCCGACTAAATTAGAAAGAAAAAGCGTAGAGAAAAAGAAAAAATAAACGTATCATCACAGGCTGAAAATATTACTACGAAAAGTAATAAGATGTGATGAATGTTTTCAAATTAACTTAATAATGATCACATAACTCTGAATATACTAAAAACCACTGAGTTGTACGTTCTGGATGAAATTTATGGCATACACATTGTATCTTAATAAAGCTGTTTTAAAAAAAACACTGTGATGGAGAATAAAAAGGAAGTGTACCTGCTAAGGTAGGGTGTTTAGGAAAGCCACCCCCAACCCCAAGAATCTGGCCTGAGAGGGGAGGGGGCTGGGACATGCAAACCACAGGGGAAGAGCATTCTAAGGAGCCATCATCTTGTCTGGTGGCTGTAGATGGGAAAAAACTCTACACATTTAAGGTACTCTAAGGAGACCAGTGCAACATGTTCTGGGTGGATTCACTGCTTCTCCTTTCCCTCTGGAAAGTGAGCCACAAAGTCAAAACCAATGAAGATTCACAGAGCTGTTTCGTGGAAAGAGATTCCGGATCATCCCCCAGGTTTCCCATCATAGAGAATCTAGTATGAATTTGGAGATCATTAAAACCCTCTGTCAACCCACGTCTCTCTCCAGCTACCGTCCTATGTCTACTCTTCCCCTTCACAGTCAAGCCTCTTGAAAGGGTTGCTCATACTCTACTCACCATTTCTACATCCTCACCATCTCTACAGCCTTACCTCCTATTAACTCCTGTAACATGTGAGATTAAGTTCAGCGATGAGTAATTAAGAGGCTTACCCAGGAAAAGATTTATTTTTCTACCTCTGAAAAGTTCAAAGATAAGCGATCCTGGACCAGCAGTTTAACGGCTCCCAAAGAGCTAAGAGACCCAGTTGCCTCCCAAGAGTTGCTCTGCCACTTGTGTTCTCCCTTGCTAAAGTCACTTCGTAATCCAAGTTAGCTGCTTCGGCTCCAGCCTTCGTGCCTGCCTTCCAACCAACAGAAAGGTGAAAGGAGCAAAAGAGAAGGGGCAAAGGAAGCATGCCAGCTACCTCTTAAGGGAAGTTGCTAGAGGCTTCCACAGCAAACTTTTACTGACATCTCTTTGGCCACAATTCATTCACAAAGCCATATTCAGTTTCCAGGGAGATGGGCAAAGCAGTCACGTTCTGAATAATTAAGAGCCAAGCTCAAAATTAGGGCCTCCATTCACACTGCCATAACTCTAGCTATGCCTTCTCTGATGCCTGCTTCTTCAATGCCAGAGTTCCGCCAGGTGTAGCATAAACTCTCTCTGCTTCTACTGTAATACCCTCTCTGAGCAATCTCATCTACCTCCATGGGTTTATTTAACCACTCATATGGTGCTTTCTTCTAAAACTCCAGCCCATATCGCACTCCTAAACTTCGAAATTAATATCTAAAGGCCATTGCAATATCTTCACAAACACCTCAAACTCAATATGTCAAAAATTCACACATCATTTTCACCTATAAATCTCTCCCTATAATCTTCCTGCCTATTCGAACAATGAAGAGGGAAGTGTCCACACAGAAACCTGGACGTCCTCTTTGATTCCTCACCATCTGGAATTCTCATATCTAGTCAATCAACAAGATTTATCAAGGCTACCTTCAGAATAGCCACAGAGCCCATTCTCTTCTTCCTTTCCCCACTGCTATTGATAAAAAATCCTGACCCCCTGGCCTCCGGTCACATCTTGTTCTAATCCACTCAACTAAACAGCCAGAGCAATCTTTCAGGAACACAAATCAAATCATATCATTCCTTTGTCCAAAACCTTTCAATGGGCATCTCTTGTTTTAAGATAAAGGTTAAATTGAATTATAGGTGTGTCCTGACTTTTTTAAATTGGTAGGTTCACTATGACAATTTTCAAACGCAATAGAAAAATAAGAATTATTTTAGAAAGCTGGCATATACCTTATTAAGGGTTGTAAATACAGCATCTGCTATATTTAACTGAAGGAAAAAATAACAAGATTTAGAGTCAAATGGACTTTGGTTAAAATTTCAGTTTGGCCATTTACTAGTTTCGTGATTTTGGACCTATTCCTTAACCTATGTCGCAGGTTTCTTACCTATAAAATGAGGACAGTAATACTTATCTTTAAAGATTGATTTGTAAATTACATACGACGTGTATAAATTGCCTAGCACAGTGCCTAATACTTGTAGATACTCAAAACCAGTAACTATAAACACTTATTGTTATTCTACAATCATCATTATTATTCCATCAATAATAATATCCCAAAACATTTTAAATCCCAAACATTTTAACAGCTGTATTTTTATTTATCTTCAGAGCATTCCTTTGAGGCACTGAAACCAATAAAGATATAGGTACTTAGAAGACCAATTTGTTTATTTTCCTTGATTAAATGAGAATGTTACACTAGATGGTATACTTATTTATTCATTACAATAATATAGACATATTGACAAATATGGCATAGCTATAAAGTAGCAGGGTATGGCTATGTGGATCCATTGACCCACATACGCTAATAGTTCATTCGTTTAAACTGAGCCATCTGGGTACTGCTTGAACACCAAATGCACATTAACACCTCTCTAACTTGGAAGTCAATACTTTAACCACTCTACCTGTCTAAAATTGAGTCTAGAACCAGAAAATAAGCAAAACAATAAGATCATAAAGTCCATGCCATAAGCACTTATTTTTTAACCTTCTTAGGATCATAACTTTCTTGAGTATCTGATGAAAACCATGGACCTTTCTAGAAAAACTATACAGGTAGCACAAACCCACATTTTGCTTACAATATCAGGTGATTTGCAGACCTCTGGAGCCCACCCATGGGCCTCAGGCTGTTCTATTTGTCTGAAGTTTGCAACTTGCTTGCATATACATTACTTTATATTTATCCTGCAATTATCTTGTAGGGGCTATTATCATCACTATTATGTAAATGAGGAGACTGAAGCTTAGGGTAGTTAAATAACTTACTCAGTTCATATGTTTTCTAGAGTCAAATTCATCAACAGAACCAAAGTCTTCAACCTCCTGGCCTCAAAAAAGAATGAGCCAGCTCTGAGAAAATAGGGTTTTTATATATGTATACTGCATAAGCTTTAGAACAGGAATTCTTAAACTGGGGACCATGGTGGACTTTAGGGATCTGTTTAAGATTATAGGTGGACCAATGGGTGGGAAGTGTGCGTGAGGGATAGGGAATGGGCGTCCATACCTTCTACCTGGATCTCAGTGTTCCCTAATTCAAAACAAACCTCTGAATGTAACTACTTTATATATAATATTTCATGTGTTTGGTTAATTGGTTTTCTGGTTCACTAGAAATAGAAACATCATTAGAAGGGGTTGGAAGAAACAAGAAATGTATTACTTCAAGCAGAAACAGCTGAAAGTGAGGAAGAGAAGTGAGGAAATGGGCACAGTACAACAAAACAATAGTAAAAATGTCAGTTTGGGATCATTCTGTGCAGGAACAAGCAGCCCTCACATCACAGAAGTTCCCGAGTACATCACAGGATAATCATGTTCAACACTTGTGTTTAAGACTAAATAGGCTTTCAAATTTTTCCATTCATATTAGGTTTTTAATGTTTATATTTTGGCTAGGCTAAAATTTAATCATTTGGAAGGTGTGTTCATTTTCACTCTCATTGCTCATCAATGTTGGATAAATGGAAATGTTGCTATAATTTTAAATGTCTAACTGGGGAAGAAGGGAATAAGCAGAATCACTCTGTCAGGCTCAAGACATCATTCCAATACATTAAAAATCCACAGCAGACCATTAGATGGATCACTAAAACAAAAACAGGAAATCTCGTTAATTTAGCATTACTGGATTTCAACCGTACTCCCAGAAGTGTTTTGTCCCGTGAAGCTTTACATATTTTATTTTATAACAAGTACCAATTTACGTTTTTATTTCCAGAATGTTACTGTTAGCTATATGTAGGAAAGAAACATATTTCTAATAGAAATGGGGTATTCATTCATCTAGAGCTGTGCACGTGGTGTATTGTGTGTGTGTGTGTGTGTGTGTGTGTGTGTGTGTGTGTGTGTAATTAAACAACTTACTGAGTTTCATTGATTTGTAGATTTTCCGCTTGGTTTACAGAGCTGGAGTTCTTACTGTGGAGTCACTATTAGCCTTCATGTCTCCTTCTTCTGCCATGTATAAGTTCTGTCTGAAAATATGTCACCTCAAATAGCTTCTTATAATCCTACTGACATTGGGTAAAATTAGCTCATCAATTGTGACAGGAAGGAAGGATGTTGGCAAAATGCGGAGTTGTTTTCTTTGGTGAAACACTGGCAAAGGTTATCTCTCTTTTTCATATTGACTTCGATATATATTTACGAGTATGCTCAGACAAGACGCTAATAGCACTGACTTGTGACTCACAGATTCTTGGAGTCACGGTCCATTGGCAGTAAGAGGGATAGTGGGGGTTACCTAGTCAAACAGCCAACACGAACTTTTTACAATTGACCTGGGATCATCTTCCTTGTTGAAACACATTTATTGTTTTCTTTTAGCTCAAAAAGCTGAAAAGGCCTATTTGTTTTTTGTTTTTAGAATCCTCTCACCCACCCACAAAATGACGTATGTGTTCAGAACAGCCCATGATTATGTATGTACAGATGTAGCAAGAACATTTATTTCACCGCTGCCAAGTCTGACCTACGATGAACAATGACCTCTCAGAGATAACCCAGTGACACCATGGACTCATCAAGGGGACTTTGCCAAGGAAAAGCTGCCCCTTAACCACACATTGGAGAGAAACCAGTCCAATGTCACCCAGATACACTGCACACTAGTTAAGCTGAGAGCTAGGAAAGCTTGGTGATGTTTACTCCATATAAGGCTATTAATACTTAACTTAATATAAGCCTATCAGCTCTGCTATGTTGAATGAAGCTGCAGAAGTTATTTGGCTGCTTGGTGGTATCTTTAAATGTAGGCTTATTATATCATCATTAATTACTTTCATCTCCTGATACAAATATTAAATGTCAATATTTAAAGTAGCACTACCCAAGATGGACCTCCAGACATTTTTTTTTTTTTTTTGGAATTTGCTTTGAGGATGATCATTGGAATGTTGGAAAATATTTCTCCCTTCTGAGAGCTGGAAACTTGGGTTTATTCTTAAGGTCTAATGTTCTTTTGCTCTAGGAAAAATGTGGGTAGAACATATTACTTATGCAAATGCAGTCAAATATCCATTAGAATGTAAGCCCTGTGGGGACAGGAATTTTTTTTTCCCATTGTGTTCAGTCACATGTCCCTTAAAACAGTGTCTAACACATAGTAGGCTCTTAATAAATATTTGTTGAATAAAATAATGGAAATTTCCTCTTATGAAAGACCTCTTGAGTAATACCTGTACTTTCTTAGTTATCTTTATAGTTAGTTAATGATTCCCACAGAAATGTTTATTTCTCTAAGTATTTATTGACTGCCCTGTGTCTGTACAGTATTGTTTATTCATGTGTATATGTTGCTATCTAAGAGATCAGGAACATAACTTATATACACAAATACACACACACACACACACACACACACACACACACACACACACGATGGGCAGGAAAGTATGCCAGTCTGTCTTCTCTTCCTTTGAGGCTGGTTGGAAATAACTTTGAAAGGGAACAAGATAACACTAGGACAATACAACTCAGTCTAAATTATCTATGTTCTACCTATGGTGTTAATACTCCATAAACCTTGACCTTGGGAATAGGTGGGAACCAATTATTATGTTTAATGTCTTTCAAGGGTCCATAGGAAAAAATCACATTCTGGTAAGTAGGGCAGGGTTTCCACTGAAGGGAGTAGATAGCCTCACTCTCATTCATCCTGAGAATGACTCAGCCTTGAGAAATCTCAACTGCAGAGAGGGGTGTTAGCTAGGGATTAAAAGAAAGATGGTGTCAGGTATCTATAGTGATGCCTGAAACATGGTGTCTGCCCCTAAGGACCCCAGGGTTTAGTGGAGAAAAGACATGTATGTAATTGAAATTGAAATATGGTGTTGTGTGATCACAAAAGTGAGGCCGCTGGTGGAGTTGATGCTTAGGCCACTTTTTTAAGGATGAAAAACACTGAATCAGATGCACGTGTGTGTTTCAGTGTGTGTCTCTGTGTTTGTGTGGAAAAAAGTAGTGAGAAGATTTTCCATAGAGACCTGTAAATCCAGAGACAAAGAAATAAGAACCAGCCTCGTGAGGTCTACATATTTTCGGCATGTACAAGACAAAGAGAAGATCCATTGTATCACTCAGCTCCAGAGGCCCCATTTGCATCCAATACAATGTGACGATGTCCCCTGGACTTGTGCAATGCAGTGCTCTTGAAGGAAGTGGTTAAAGGAGAGACTGAAAAAATGTCACAATAAGACATTGAATGCAGAAGCTTAAATAAGGGACAGGATGATGATGGCAAACACAACGCTCCTCCTTACCTCCAAATAATGAGCAGAGCATGATGATTAGAGACATTCATGGTCTCCCTTAATCTATAACATATATTACCCTAAATATTTTGAGACGTACACAGAACACATGGACTGTTCGGTGACGGACATAGCTGATTTCCTTTGTAATCATAGGTTATGTTCTGTCACATTTCAAACAGTTTACATTTTCTCCCATTGGGATATTGAGATAGTTTATTGCAATGTGGAGGGAGGTATTACCTGGAAGTTGTCCATCAGTCTTACGCTATTGCTTCTATCTCCTGTTGGCAAGGTACTGGTATTCTGTGACAGTATGGATGACAGATTTTAGGGTGAACAAGACTGGAGGCTGGAATGTTAGTGAGAAGGCTGCTGCAACAGTTCAGACAAGAGACGATAAGGTCTTATATTAGAGCAGTCAAAATTGGCATGGAAAGGAAAGAGAGTCAGGAATTAAGCCAGGACTCAGAATGTGAGGCTAAGAGAAAGGCATCAAGCCTGATTCTCATGGCTTGAATGACTCGGTGAACATTGATTAGACCAGCTGAGCCAGAGCATTCAGGAGGAGCCTACAGATGCTACCAGAGGCGTCTGGCCTCAAAAAACGAGCAGCTTGTCATCATTTCCCTCAGGAGTGGGACCACCCTGTATTTTGTTGTGTGACCTGTGAAATATATCAAGCTGTTCATAGTAGAGCTGTGCAGAGGGGTCAGAAGAGAAGTAAGACTTGAGGAACCAATTGAACTTAATTTTCTAAAATACACTATTCTGGAGAGTTCTAAAAGTATAAAATATCAGAGGCTCAGGGGAAAATAAGTGATACAATTGGTTATTCAAAAATCGTATGTTTCAATTATGTATAAATCTAGAGAATTAGGTAAGATACTCCCAATAGTAAATCACTTGATTTTCAGGTAGCAAACTTTCCATTATTAAGAAAGATTAGTCAATGAGGTCAGATAGTCTCCTAGCTCCCAGTTACCATATCTCCCTGTTAAACCTCCATTCTCAAATAAAATTTTTAAATGTCTTTGAACCAAGTGAACTATCCCAACTTTTCCCTCCTGTTAACTTTGTCAGTTACATTCATCGACACTCCCAGAATTCCTCTATAGGCCAGATATCATATCATTGACTTAAAGGCTCACGTGAATGCATTATGCAAATCCTTCTTCACCATTTCTTGACCTCCTCAAACTCAAAAACTTCCATTCTACTCAAGCCAGCTACACCCATCAGATTTCACAATTAAATGCCAACTATAAATGTGACTTGTTTTTCAAAGAAGAGTCTTGCTTAACTTTCCTAGATTTCTAGAATCCATGATCCTCCATATTCACTTCCCCTTCCTGTATTTCTACAAACTTACTGTAACACAAACATAGCAGGGGTAGGTACCACTGGGTTGAGGTCCAAATCTTAGGAAAGAGACAGTGCAATAACATCCCCATGCTCTTGCTTTTCTCTCAAAGCCATGGTTGATGACAAGTACAGGGTCCCCAGCTTTGGGACCAGAAACTGAGAGAAGGTACACAGCAAAAATAGGTTCTCCTTGCTCCCCAGACCTAATACTCGTGATCCTGGACCTCTTAGACTGTTTAGAAACAATATAAGTACACCCTGGCTTCCTTCCAGTAAGTGAGAGAATATTTCTACCCACATCTCCAGTGTTGGCTCAATGAGGCTGACACAGATGCATATCCGGGCAGTGAACCTGAGTCACTGAGAAGATCTAAGTTAGTATCAGGCTAAGGTTGTATGGCCTGAAGGGAGCGAGTGTCCAGTAAAACATTTTGAAAGAAGATAATTTTGTTCGTAGAGCCCTCCCCACTCTTCTTCTACCCTCTGAGCCATTTTCTCTGACTTTACTTCTACCTGGCTAAGATATTAGTTAGTCTGGGTGAGTTTTGTAAATTCGGCATACAGAGGTCAGGCATGTATTTTAAGTGAATGAAGTAGGTTGGGTAAAGGGACAATAGGGGATGGTGGGGACTGTGACAAAATTCTAGTTATGAATTTCAGGACAAGACAGTTAATGAGAATGTAAGCAGATGAGCGACAGGAAGGGAATAGGGGGACTTCTTATGAAACTCAGAGGTGGCAGCAGTTCCTGAAGCTTCTTCTCCTCCTTGAGATGACTGGATCAAAGATCACTCTGGTAGCTATAGGTATGATGAACAGAAAGTAGCCAGAAGCCCACATGTCCTAACCTGTCAGAGCCTCTGCCTAGGGCGACAATTCTGCCTCCTGAGCTGTCCGTGAGGCCTCCTGCTTCTACCCCCTCATTTTCCAGGCTCCCTGACTTAAAGTGTGCGCCGTTTAGCATCACAGATAACTATTCTCCTTGGTACTCTCTTGAAGTTGAGCTAAAGTCCTCTGTGCCAACATATTTATCAACTTACAAAGATGAACTTGAGCTGTATGTTTGTCTCCAGTAGTGAAAATCACTTCTCTTTTAATTTTCCATATTCATAAGCATTATTCCTACAGCGCTCCAAAAACAGAACACTAGACAGTGTTGAGAAGGTAAGACAAAAGCAGCAGGCAGGGAAGGGGCTGGCTCTGAAAAGTGAAATTGGACTCGAGAACCCCAGAATCTCCTGGTTCAAAATCCTCCCTTGGAGATTTCATACATCTGTGGAGGGCACTTAAGGACCAAAAATATTTTAAAGATCCCTTCTTCATCGAATGAACCTCTGACATTCAAATTTCAGACACTATGACTAGTCTTGGAGAAAAAAAATATTTGGGTACCGGATAGTCTTCCAAATAATACTGATTTTAAAATAAATATTAAAGTTCCAGCATAAAGGAGTAGATTGACTAGATCGAATATAACACTGTACAAATGGTAGGATTCTCCCATTCGAATAAAATGTTAACAACCAAGGCCTTTTAGAATAGTTCTGGGATTTGACTTTCTGTGCTACAATGCAAAAATGTTCTGGAATCTGTTTTGCTTCTGTACCATGTGCCTTTGCCCCAGTCGGCACTGCAGGAGCCAAGTCAGGAACCAAAGCCGAGCAGACTGCCAAGACGAAGCGGAGGTGAGGGGAGGACACAAGACTCAGGGACGATCTAAGGTCAGAACCAGCAAACTTGAGGAGGGAAAAGGTGAGATACCCAGAAACTCAAGAAAATATGTGTAATCTCACTAGTGGCTGGATCAGAGGACAAGGAAGTGAAGTTTGTTAGATGAAAAGTTGAGCAGCTTTCACAGGTCTTCCTGTCACCATTTCATGGGATAGAGTGCAGGAAGAGTTTTTCTATTATTAGAGCTACATGTAAAGAGCAAGCTTTTCTGAATATCTGGACAGTTTTGATTTTAACACACCCATATCCCATTCTACCGTGACAGAATCCTGGAGCCTGTATACACAATGGTTACTTGTTGGTATATCAGTCATTTGGGTCATTTTCTTTAGTTTAGGCTTTGCCCATTGAATACCAGGAATTTGGTTTCCTTTTAACTTTGGTGTAGAAATTTTAAATTTGAAGATATCAAAACAATTGGGTCCAGAGTAAATGCACACAAAAAATTACCAGAGTTTTGATAAAAGGGAAAAGGCTCTGAGCTTGAGAGTCGAAGGAAGCCAAATTGACATAAACCACAATATAGAAAGGGCGGGAATCAATCAGTTGTAAGAAAAACACCTAAAACTTTTCAACCCTTCATTTTCAAGTGTCAGGAACAATCAGAATCTTCAGGCAAAACAACCAAAAAAGGTCACGGAAGCCGAATTACGAATGTCCTATCAGCTGCCACTTGACAGAGATCATATAATGATCAGGCCATAAAATTAAAACACAGATTTCACTGCTGCTGCCTCCAGGGGAGATTCAATTATCCTGGTCAATCAGAGCAAGAACCAGAATCAGAAACAGACATGACCGAGAGTCAGACTCAGTGTGTGAAAGCCAGAGAGCACGATTCCCACACAAGACTGATTAGAAGACCCAAGAGAAGATGAGCCCAGGACCCCATGGGGTCCAGGGACAGACATGATATAGACCAAGTTCATCTACACGATTCTGTGGTGGGTTATGTCGCACAGGAGCCTCCAGAATAAGTCAAAGAATAACTCAAAGGCATACAGTAAAATTAACAACATGTGATTTATTTGTACATGAGAGAAAATAATAATATATTTCCTCTGAGGAAGGCAAAAGAAAAACCAAACAGGACATAAATATGAGAAATAGAAGGAAGAGAGACAGAAAAACCAAGTCACTCTGGGGCACTTTGATTTTCATACTTTAGGTAAAATGCTGATTCTGATTAGCTGGCAGCCAGCAAGAGGGGTGGTCAGGAGATTCAGCCCGTGGCTCATCAAGGGAAGCAGCTGTTTGTTTATTCTCTGGGAGACCCAAAAGGTTTCATTCAGACACTTACAAAACAGGCAGTTTCCACATTATGTCCTTCAGTGTAACCTTTGTCAGCACCTCCAACGCGATGTAGACTGGTCTGCACCATTTCCTTACTTCCATTGCTCACTTATTATCAAAAAGATAAATTAAAAGAAGCCAAGGCAATCCAGATTTCAAATTGAAATTGAAAAAAAAATGCATCTCTACTGTTGTAAGTGCTAGCAGTCTTGATTGGGCTTGCTTGCCCACACCAAGACTGCTGCACCCCCTCGCCTTGCGCTCCACCATTAGCATCTTCGTCAGGGTGTGCCTTTGCTTGGCACTGTTAAGGTGACCAACTCGTTTCTGTTTGCTTGAGAATTTCTGGGTTTAGCACTGGAAGTCCAGGCTCCCATGGCACCCCTCAGTCCCAGGCACAGTGGGACAGTGGTCACCCAGCACTTGCCCTCTGGATTTTAAGAATTACATCCCACTGCAAAGGTAATAAGATCTAAGAACGTCACACTTTGAAGAGGTTTCTGGAAGGACCTTGCATTTTATATCAAGTTCTTCCAGTGATTTTTTTTGTGATAAAATATACATTACATAAAATTTACCATTCTAATCATTTTAAAGTGTACAGTTTTATGGCATCAAAATTAACAATAATATTAATAGGATGGAGTCTATCTTTTCACTTTTTCCTCAAAAAATATTACATCACAATATTGCATAAAAATCACGAAAAATTTGGATCATAAAATATTACTGACATATATGATGAATGTTTGATTATATTATAGTATTCATTGTCTTATACTTTGTTCTTTTTTATTTTTAGCAGAGCATAGACTTCTCCCTCTGGGTACTCAGGGTGTGATTTAGAGACACAGATATAGAGGAGACATTGTCTGGTTGTCCAAAGCCGGCATTATTTGTCTAGCTGTGAAAGGCTGCTGACTTTCATTCATAAAGCATAGGTGACTATATTCTTGAATGAAAGGAAAGAAAGGAAGTGAATGAATGCTCCTTAGATGAAGTAGATGAATGATCGAATTAAGTAACCAGTTGGTCTAATTTCAGCTTTCAGGCTACCCTCATAGCAATCATTCTCCCTCTGGTTAAAAAATAATGAGTAGATTGTATTGCGTTTGTGATTGTATATCTGAAATCAATGAAAGGGAAAACAAATAGTAAATTCCTTCCTTGAATTTTTGTCTTATGGTTTATATGTGATCGATTTATTTTACTAAGGTCCCACCGTTTTTAAAAGGTGCTTTGTAGAGCTCCAGCATCTGAATTGCAAGGAAGGCTAAGTGTAAATGCAGATTCCCAAGCCATGTTTAGCTCTCGGGAATAAAAATATCTAGGGACTGAAACAGACAATTTCCATTAAAAACAAAACACAATCTTTCCCTTGTGATGCTAATGTACACTACCCTGTTTGAGAACTACTTCTAGGCCTCCCTGCAGGCTCAGAGATTTGCCTTCTTACCTTTCAAAGGACTGATCAACTTCTCCAGCCTTCAGATGCCTAACACAGCTCTTCCGTCCTCTTCTCCACACACTATCCCCAAGTAGGTTATGAAGGAGGAACCTCACATACTCTTGCGTCTGACCAAGTGTTGGCAGGCTCTACATAGCACCTGAGTCCCCAGAAGGATATGCAGAAGGAACTACTATTTTGTTTATTGCCCTATGTTCAGACACAGGAAATATTGCCCTATGTTCAGACACAGGAAATATTAGTTCTGAGTCTGCTGGGATGCTAGCATTAGAGAGAAAACACTTTCTATCTCTAGGGGAGGCCAGAACAGCAAGCAGACACTTAAGGGAATGCTAAGAAGAAAGACCATGAGGGACAAGGAGAGCAAGGACCAATAAGGACAGAAACTTTGCTTTAAACATCTTCTCACTCTCATCACCAATGACTGTTCTCAGAATGAGTAAAGGTCAACTGTGTGAATGAGTGATTGAATAAATTGGTCCGGTACTTTTTGGTGGCTAAAACAACAGCAACAACGAACAGTTCTCTACTCCCCGAGACCACTGCCCACTTGAAAAAGACACATGGGTGCTTTATATTTGTCATCGGTCAGAATGTCATCTGTACCTTTTAGTAACATCTATGAGGAAAACTGGTGGGAACAGATTCAATAGGTTTTAAAACTCCAGAGGGTAAAATATGGAATTCCCTGGAAATGCTTTTTGTCACGAAGACAGCACTAGGAAATAGCTCTGGAGCTGCGTGGGTGTTCGATCCAGGGCCTCATAAACATTAAATGAGAAGTTGTGAAACAGAAAATTCAAGGTCAGAGAGCTGTCTTGAGCAGACACAATACTGCCCACTAGTGAAGTTCTAGGCTACTCTGCCCAACCTTAAAAAATCTGAGCTCTTTCCAGGTTCTAATTTGACCAGACATTTCCTGCATTCAGTTGTTATGAAAGGGGACACGAAAGAAAACAGATTCTTTGGAGAGAATGGATAATAATGCTTTACAAGAAAAATAATAAAATTAACTGAAATATAGATATATATTTGCCACTGGGACATCATTGTTTCTTCAAATATATAATTTGCCTGTTGAACCTACTCACAAATTTTTTTGAAACTCAGGACCACACAGCACATTCTCTATAAGAGGACTTTATTGTGATTCCCTCAACTGAGACACTGTCCTTGTGGTGGACTGATTCTAAGATGGCTCCTGGTGTTCACACCCTGCATAATCCCTTGAGAATAGGATGTCACTCTCAGAATACAGTGGAGGTGATGGGATGTCACTTATATGACTGTTACAATCTCTGTCTTGCTAACAGACTCTCTTTCTTGTTTTCTCAGCTTTATACTTAAATGAAATAAGTGGCCACATTGGAGACGCCCACATGGCAAAGAACCGAGGGCAGTCTCCAGCCAATAGCTAGGAAGGATCCAAGACCCTTAATTAAATAGTCCTCCAGGAACTGAATTCTGCCAACTTGAATGAGCTTAGAAATGTATTCTTCCCCCAGTTGAGCTTTCAGATGAGACCACAACCCCAGCTGGCAACTTAATTGCAGACTTGTAAAGAACCCTAAAACAGAGAAATCAGTGCCCAGACTCTTGACCCACAGAAACCGTGAGTTAATAAATGTGTATCATTTTAAGCTACTCAATGTGTGGTAATTTGTTACCCAGCAATAGATAAATAATGCAATCCTGATCTAAACAGAGATATTGAAGAAATAATGTCTGTTTTTCACAGTTCTAAACAATTACTCTTGCTGTGCTTGCCCTTGCTGGAGTCTGAAATAAGACACACCCTTCCAAGCTGCCTATATCCAGCACAAATATAACAACATCTGCAGCCACAGTGGGGATCCGAGTGGTGCCAAATGGAGAAATCAATTCCTTGAAAAGATACTTAGTGATTTGTAAAATGGTACCTGGTATTGGCTTGTGTTCTAAAGAGCCCTTTAAATCTCAGAGAAAAGGATGATAAATTGAGTGCCACATCTGCATTTCCAATCAAAGGCTTTAGTTATAATTCCATGTGCTATAACCATCAGCTGTGTGCAAGGAGGCTGCCATATGAAATAAGCCTTCATTTGCTTGAAGCCAGGATTTATTTTTTTCTTTTAAATGAGATCTACATCAGCACACACACACACACACACACACACACACACACACACACCAGGCTGTTTTTGTGGGAGGATGGATTCATTGAACTTGCTTTTCATTGCATCAGCTTCTCTTTTAAGGTAGTGATGAATGGATTCAATTAGACGGAAACCATATTTGTGGTTGGCATATCGAAAGTGTTACTTCTTCCCACAGATTTCATAAGGTGCAATGACTAAAGGCATTGGTTTCTTTGCTGTCTTTCCAGGTTACACCTGCAGGTGGCTCCCTCACCAGAAAACTGTACACAATTCTCAATGTGACTTTGGTATAAAGTAAAAATGCCCTGAGACATTTGTCAAGGAGAAATAGATTCTTTATTCTTTTTTCACTCCTCAGTCCTCCCTAGGCTCAGCTGACCAATGGAGTCCAGAACCTGGGTCACCCAGGGCATGGATTTGTGAAATTTGTATACAGACATTGCAAAGTTTAGGGATTCGCAAGACCAGCTTCACCTCCATCACCAACTGCAAGTTGGAATTTACAGGTCCCTAAAATTACAACTCTCAACAATGTGGAGCTGTTGAAACTTGTTGAGCAAGCACTTGCCTGACTGAAACTGCTTTCAAAGGATGGAACTCAGGCCGGACTGGCTTCATGGGTATGCAAACCACGTAGTCACATAGGACCCGGAGCACAGAAGGGCCTGGTGCTTGGGTTACTGCACTAATGGTTTTATGTTGAAAGTTTCAGTAATTTTGAATAAAGGGCCCTGAATTTTCATCTTGTATTAGGACCTTCAAATTATGTGGCTGGTCCTAAGCTCAGGAGACTGTGGTTTTAAATGATTAAAGTAAGGGAGAGTCAGGTGGCAAGGAGACCACCTACAAAACCAAAACAATAGTTCACACGTGAGCGACCAAGGACTGGAGGTGGGTATCGTTCCAATTCTCAGGAGGTACTATAAGTATTAGGGGTAATAAAGAAAGCCTTGAGCTACAGATATAAGGATCTCCTCTGAATCCCCTAGCTCCAAACTACACAGAATAATCCCTAATTAAATACTTAAGTCCAGAGAAAATTCAAAGTCTATGGGAAGCCATTGAAAAATTTTCAGCAAGGATGTCACCTAAAAAAATCATTTAACAATATTTATTGAACACCTGCTATGTGTCAGGCATGGTGATGGAATTAGAAACCTACTTGTAGCAAAAGCTCGACAGTTCTTGCCATAAATGTTGCCATAGTTGGGAGAATTTTGGAAAGAGATGTTATTTGGTTATGATCACAACATAATTTGATCACCGTGTAAAGGGGCAAACAGAAAGAATGTAATGGTTGTGAGGGAAAACAAATGGGACATGTCAGTAAGAACCTGGGGTGGCAGGTGAGGAATCGGCTCTAAAAGGAATCTAACCCTATCAAGCAATATACCATTTCAAAATGCAGTGCTAGCTCCTGGCATTTTAAATTCAGATCAACAAATCACTAAGAATATAGTGAAGCTTTTATTGTGGGTCACCACCAATTTTTTATTTTTTTATTTTCAGCAGATGCAACTGACAGAAAAGGACCGGCAGGGACCTGGCTGGAAATATGGAGAATGATTAGGATCACTCCAGTTCCTAAGGGCTGTAAGTTAGGACTAGGGCTAAGCAGAAAGAATAGAACACTTGCCCAGTCAATGGTGTTGTGGCCTTTCTCTACGTTACAAAGAACAACTGCAAATTTTCTAAGACCAAATGCCTCACTGATTTGTTCAACTGGCTTTTCCTTTGGTTTTATTCTGCTTACCCCAAGACAGAACACAGGGTCATTGACTTATATAACCTGGAAAGGGCTAATGGAATTCATTAGGCTGACACTGGGGGCGAGCTGGCTAAGTAAGTTCTTGAACTTGTGTCACCTTCTCACAAGGGCAGGGCTTGTTTTTCTTGCCATGAAATTAGGACATTGGCAGAGAAGGTAATGAACAATGTAAATGCCAAGACGTGGCTGCTCTCTGAGATTTTTCATCTCTCCCTCAGAAAGTAAAGTGCACAGACACGGCTCTCTGTGCTGTTTACCTGCTTTATTTCTTCCTGTCCTCTTCCCTTATGGGAAGAAAAGTCTTTTAGTATAATCATGTATCAAAATTAAGTTCCTTGGATTCGTAGGTATTATTAGCAAGAGAAAGTTGGATGTGTTTGGTAGATGCCTCATTCTGAGGGATGCAAGAATCCACTATTATTTTCCCAAGACACAGCAACCTCAGAGCAAAGGGGCACACGATAGCCTGGCCTCGGCCATATGGCAGAGCAGCTGGATGGAACCAGAGCCTTGGGAGGTGGAGTGGGAGGTCAAAGAGAAGGGAGAGGAGCCGGAGAGGAGGAAGGGAGAGAAGCTTAGGAAGGGATCTCTGGGCTCCGACCCAAAGTATAATGTTTGTCTATTATACTTCTAGTCAACACCCTGGATGATGGTAACTGGTTCTGAGGGAGACTTTGGCCTCTCTGGATGGAGTAGGTCCTGCAGGGTATCATGACCCCCCAGTTATACAAATTTCATAATATGAAGTCTTCTCAGCCTCCAGGTCTTTACATATACTATTCCTCTGCCCCCAATTCTATTCTTCTGTATTGATAGCCATTTAGTTTTCCTCAAGACTCAATTTTAACTTTTTCTCCTCTTGAGAGCTTTCCCAACCTCTACAGACAATTAAGCTGCTTGTTATAAGCTGCCAAGATACCTCATACTCACTGCTTAGGTCTCTCTAAAGTCACTTGTCTGATTGTCTCCTTCACTAGATTGTAAACTGCTCAAAGACAGAATGGGTCTTGTTAATCTTGCATCAACTAGTTAGGTTGTTAGCACAGTGCTTGGTACCTTATAGATGTTTAATTAGTATTTAGTAAATGAGAAAAATCAAAAGCAAAGGACGAACTTTTGTAAGGCAAAAGTGCTACCCACTTAGGGATCTGTACCCAGTGTAGAGGGTCCTGAAGGGGCTTTTAAGAGACATACATTCCATGGTGTCCTATGAAATTTGGGACAAATGCAAACTGTCTTGCTGAACCCAAGAAGATCACAGAGGGCCAATGCTCCCTTCTAGGGATCCCCAAGGAGGGAAGATCATCATGAACTGCTATCAATGAGCCCCTCAGATTACCCAGGAAATCTTATCATCCATTCACAATTTACAGTTTTAAAGATTTGTGTGCTCTTTTCTAATAGTCAGTCTTCTACCTGTCAATTTAAAGAGGGCCAACAAACAGTGAAGATAATTCTTCTTGGTCTAATTCAAGATATTCCCATAAATGTCTGCAGATTAAATGACCCATGAGTCTAAACTCCTATGAAAGTAACTATTGAAAAGTAATGTCAAGTGCTACCTTTTATGAATGGTTCTCTTTTCATAAATGATCTTTTCTCCAGTGCATTGTGCATTAATTTTTAAATGGTTCTTGATATTTGAGAAGAAGTGATGTGATGTAATCATTTGCAGAGAAAGGTACCATCTTCTTGTTTCATCTTTGATCTAAGTGATATGATTTAGAATTATTATTCTAAAGAGACATATGGCAATAATAATAAATAATCTTGATGTATAAAGCTTTTTTCACATTTCAAAATATTGTGATATACAGTATTTCATTGATAAACTCACACAATTCTATGGAGGTAGCCAGGCCAGGGGACTAAAATGTTAAGATAAGGGAACTGGACTCAGAAGAAGGGTAAGGGACCTATCCAAAAGCACAAGGCAGTAAGTGGCAGATTTAGTCTGTAGGTTCCAAAACCCGAATAAACTTTACCCGGTTTTTGCCTACAGTAAAAACACTGAAATTTCCAGATAAGATTAAAATGTAGAACAGGGATCTAATTCGCTGCACCAAATATCACGGGTTCTCCACACGGGCAAGTGGAGGGTTTGCACTTGCCCTGCTCCTTGAAGTGAGGTGTGGCCGAGTGACTTGCTTTGGGGGGTTGAGGTTTTAGGGTCTAGTCAAGACAGTCTTTTCCCAACTGCCACAGCAACCAGCTCCATTTACGTAGTGGATGCTCCATCAGCCTGGGTCCCACAGTGATGACCACAAGGAGCAGAGGCCTCAGCTGATCCACAGTGGACCCAGGCAAGGAATACTCTTTTGTGGGGTTTTCTTGAGGTGTATTCTTACCACGGGACAACCTGACTTACCCTGCCTCTTCTTCTAAATGCAAGGGCTCACATTCAAGGGCCCTATTGAAATGACCAAAGAACTATAAAAAATAGGGAGAAATCACATCTTTGCTGAAGCTAAGGAAAAGTACCATTCATAAGCCATAAGTTTTGAGGAATTTCAGCAAGATAAAATGAGTTTTAGGAAGGATAACAAGGGATGACTCAGTATTCCTTGTTTAAATAAATCAGTATCCTAGAGATGTATACGTCTCCATGCTAAATAAGGACATGGTGAGGAGTCTCCCCTAACCACCGCCCCAAAATAATAATACTGTCCAAGTTTATATTGGTTTTGGAGAAGCAAGTGCTTTAACAGTTGCTGGTGGGGCGTGCTGTGAGAAGCACTAGCTCTGTTCTCCCTAAGATAACCCACAGTAGGCACACACACTAAAAGCAAACTAGAGCTCACCTCCCAGGTAGAGGTGGTGGTGTGTGGTGACTCAAAACCTATGTGCTGAATCTGACAGAGTGTTGAATGACAGGCACACTGACCCCCTGCTTTCCAGCCAGCATTCATATGGCCCCTGAATGAAAGACTCTATCTCCTGAAGCAAAGCTTCGAAGCATGAAAGCAGAAACGCATCTGGCATAGTGCTGATGGCTTTTAAATCACAGAGAATAAAAACGGAAATGACACTGTGTGATATGATATTCCCATTCTGGGTAAAAATGATGTCAGAGTGAAATGGAGCACATTCAGACTGATAATGCCCACCCCACCACACAGGGAGCGTGTGTGGAGAGGGAGGGGGCAGAGGAAAAGACATACAGGAATCCAAAACCAGAAAACCAGGAAGCAATTCCTGTCTCCTGCTTTTAGCAGCTGAGTTACCTTGGCTGAGATTCTTGTTAAAGCTAAAAAGAAAAATGAAGTTCAGGTTCTTGACCAATGAAGATAATATCCACTATTGATCAACGCTGTAAAGGCACTTAGAACTAAGTGATATGTGTGTGGAAGCACGTTGTCAATTATGAAGCTCTGGTGCAAGTGGTAACTGTTAATCTTTGGGCAGATGTGAGTGTTATAAATTCCGTTCTTAAATAGTTAAAAGCTGCCTCCTCTATCTTCCTCAGCCTCCTAGTTCAGTTCTTGATATTTTTTAGTTGTCATATGGTAAATATCTATTGAGTAATTAGGAAGAGGGAAGGAAGAAAGGAGGGAAAGAGAAAGGCATGCAGAGAGGGATCACACAGAATTAGTCTAATTCTTCTTTCAGCTAAATATTTATTCGCTCAAAAATGTGTTCCCATTTTATTCCAGAAAGGATATAAGGGAGCTTACAAAAACACTAAAACACAACAAAAGAGTACAAATTTTGAATGGTGCAGAAGAAAAAAGACTACAAGGGACAGGAACGAGTTGTGGGGAGGGGTTGTCTCCGGCCTCGTTATAATGAACCACCGACTGGTTCTAAGTTGCAACTTCCAAGAAAAGAAGCATGGTAAGCTATACAATTTCCAACATCCAAGAGGCAAAACACAAACCCATCCTTCAAGAGAAGTGCTGATCTTCTTGGTGAAGATAAGAAATTTCCCAAGAGGACACTGGGGAAGGAAAGCATGATGCCTTCAGCATTGCTCTTCAATGGGCAGAAAGAGAAGCTTCCTGGGGCTTGGTCCCTAGGACCCCAATAGAAGTTGAAGTCATCAAATCGAGAAGTAATTCGGTAAAGCTAACTTTGCATGCTTTGGGGCAGTGCAGCCCCCCATCGTGGGTCTCTTTGATGTAGTGTGACTCAAGGATATGTGATAGATAATCTGGAGGAGAGGATAATCAGCATGTACTTTAAGCCATGGACATGCTTAAAGCCCCAAATAGCATTCAATCCCCACAAATGCTTAGTTCTGCCAAGGAGTATGTAAAACCAAGACTGTTTAAATGATCATAAACACAACACTATGTGACCAAGAACTCTGAGTGCAACCTGGAGGAAGAAGAAGGAATTGCGAACACAAAACTCAACTTGCTTATCAGAGCTAAAATCAAAACCACAAGAGAGAATATTCTATCCTGTGAAAGGGACCACTTGACAGAAGTCCATCTGAGGCTGATGGAGTTAAGGGTACTCTCTCCACCTTTATTTCTGCAGTGGAGTTTTACCCACGGAATAAAGATGAAAGAGAAAAAGCCTAAAATTAGAAACATGCGGAGCTGAATATTCTGAAATGCAGATTATTTGCAAGCATATGACATTTTCTCAGAAAAGCCAGTGCATAGATTCCTCACCTTTCCAGAAGAGGAGGCACATGGACAAGCCCTCAGTGGAGCGTACCAGGGCTGGCCAATGCAGCCAGGTTTTTCGTGACATGGTTGGCTCATGACATTGATGGACTGGCCCTCCCTTGTGCATGGCTTTCCTGCTTATCACAAGGCTTCCTCGGTGGGCCAAGGACAGATGTTTTCATGACTGTCTGATGAGAAGTGAAGCTGAAGTTTGTAAAGATCAGATCAGCTGTCATTAATGAGAATCGTGGGCGAGACAGTCAGAAGAGAAGCCTCGAAACTCATCAGCAGAGAGAGGAATTGGATCACAAAACTGGCCAGAGGAAGAACTGGAAGCACCATCTCTCAGAGAAGATATAGAGAAGGAGAAAAAAAAAAACGAAGAAGAAGAATAGTTAAAAAGACTACTAATTAGTTATTGAGCATGTTTTTCTTATAAGCACTAAGTTAACTCCTCTTTGAGAATGACCTGAATTAATGCCAAAATCACCTCTAGGAGGCAGATACACTTATTCTCTCCACTTTACAGAGGATGCAGTTGAAGTGGAGAGGAATTAAAGAACGCTTCGGAAGTTAGGTGAGTGGTGTAGGAAGGACTGAAACGGCTGTGACTTTCCTCCGGGGAGCATGGCATCCCTCAGCAAAGAACTACGACACTCACCAAGAGAGGATTTGTAGGACCTCTTCAGAGAGTTGACAAGCTTCACTCCTCCCAGTAAGTCAGATTTAGCTTCTGGTTTGCTTTGAATATTTATTCTCCAGGCTACACATTCTCAACAAAGATAATATCAGCCCCAAACGGGCAAAAATTGTTTCTTGGGATCTGTAGTGGTTTAATAGTATCCTCCAAAATTCATATCCACCTGGAATCTCAGAATGATTCTATTTGGAAATAGGGTCTTTGCAGATGTGATTAAAGTAAAGCATGAGATAAGATCATACTGGATGAGGCTAGGCCTTAAATCCAACGAGTGTCCTCATGAAAGGCAGAAAAGGAGAGACAGACACAGAAAGAAGGCAGTGTGAAGATTGAGGTGGAGACTGAAGTCACACAGCCCCAAGCCGAGGAATGCCTAGGGCCACCAGAGCTAGAAGAAGCAAGGAAGGGTCCTCCTCTAGAGCTTTTAGGAGGAGCACAGCCCTGTCGGTGCTTTAATTTTGGACTTCTAGTCTCCAGATCTGTGAGAGAATAAATTTGTGTTGTTTTAAATGACCAAGTTTGTGGTTCTTTGTAAGGCATAGATATATATGTGTGTATATATGTATATACATATGTATGTATGTATACATACATATGTATATATGTATGTATGTATACATGCATGTGTATATATGTATGTATACATACATATGTATATACGTATGTATATACATGTATATATGCATATACATGTATATACATACATACATACATACATATACACAGTAAGTACATAAACAAATATATCTGTGGTATTAAGTTCTCACAGAAGGCGGAGATTAGGAAAAAATGTCTTAAAACACTCCTTATTGGGCTGTAATAAATAAAAGTTTGAGAACACTGCCCTGGGCTGTAAAGATTTTGACAGAGGCTGTCAGGGGCACATAGGGGCACAGGGAGAATATTTACTCAAAGGCTACTTTCTACTACTGTTACAATTGCTCTTCTTGTTCTTGGCAATTAAACTAAGTAGTCCCAATTGTTTCTTCCTTCATTCTGGCCCAGATGTAGTTATTATAACCTCCAGAAAAAAAAAAATTGTTCTGCTATCCACTTGCAATAGGATTTGTCCCAAAATGAGGCTGAACAACCACCTGCAACGTGCCAATCTTCAGTTTTGTGCCTCCTTATCACACATTCTTTTGTTGTCATGAGAGTCACAAGGCGATGCTGGTATTTCTGCACTCTCCCATTTGATCCTTGGAATCGCCAGCTTTATCTTACAACTTTGATATCTATGGGAAAATTAAAGGTAGTTGATTATCTCCATTATATTTGCTTTTTTCCTGATACGTCTAGTATAGCTAAAAGGAAGCTGTGTGTGGTTGCTCATTATATTGACCTTCAATGAAAGCCATGGAATTAGATCATAGTCCTGTAAAGACTATTCGGGGAGCTGCCCATTTGGTCCCGACATGAGTCTCAGACAAAGAGACTCTGGAGACGGCTGGTATAGCTCCAACTTTGCCTGGGATATTGACAGAAACCATCTGGCTACCAGTGAAAAATGGAGGTCTCAAGGGAATTCCCAAAAGATAAATAACCCGGAGTATTTAATGTGTTTAAGTCTCCAAATTCTTCATAGTGAAGCTCAGGGAATATGATGATGTTGGCCTGATAGATTTTGAGAGCAGGCATTAACACTTCCATTGCAGGAGAATCTTAATTATCATGACTCTGCTGGAATGTTTCACTTTAAACAGAACTGTCTCTGGGTGCGTGTAGTTAGAGTTACAGGGGGTTACATATGACTTTCCCTCTCATAGCAGAGTGTTGGCTGAGAACAATAGAACAAGACCACCTGCGTAGGATGTGCTAAGAAATATGAGGCAGGTGTTATAGTTCTTTACTCATCACATTGGGGGTAGGCTGGAGGATCTGTCACAGAGATTGATTAGTGGGAAGTTTTTTTAGAAAACTACTTGATGGGCTGTGGCATTTCTGTTCTCTTCCCAGTGGAAAGTGGGAAGGGCGTGGGAAGCTGTTTGCATCCTAACCCGCATGAGATGGGTTTCAGGTCCCAGAGAGCTTGATAGGTATACTCTGGTGATTGAAGGACAGAGTCTGGAGGTGATCTGTCTGTACCTGAAACTGTCAAAATGTGAGCAGCTGGCTGGCCAGAGGAGCCATTGGTGGCAGAGTGAAGAGGTCTGCATTGAAACTGTCCTGCGCTTGGAGAGTATGGAGGGGCAAAGATTCACATATGCTTCCCAGGTGTTAGCGATGGATAGCTCAGAAGGGAAGAGGGCTTGGGCCATCTGAAGGAACAAGGTGATTCCACCAGAAAGAGTGTGGAGGGAGCCACTGAGGGTCAGAGACTGCCCTGGGAAAGTGCCACAGCAAGGAGCGGAAGCAGAAGGGCCCCAGAAGGAGATCTCCAAAGAACCCAAGAAAGAGCCCTGTAAAGCATTTATCCACTGGCCCTGCCCAGGGGAAACCGATGGAGACTATAGGATGCTGCAATAATCTACACTGGTATTTTTCTGCATCTTACTCTCCCTCCCTTTCTAGCCCTAAACCTGGAGGAGTCAGGGCAACAGAGTAGAGGAGAAAAAGCAGAAGAATGAGGAATAGTGAAGAATCCAACCACACCCCCTTTTCCCACTGCTAATCTCCCGCCTGACAGGAATCCACATTGCGGGAGAAGAGAGGCTTTTTTTTTTGGACAAAACATTGAAGTTTGCTTTTAACATGACTGGGCTTATTAATGCCTGGAAAATAGACATTGTGTTAACACCTGAGAGTGATTGGAAAAGCCATGAGAGCTGCCCAAAGTTTCATCCAGGAGCAGGAAAAGACAATCAGCAGAGACTTTTAGAGAAAAAGTGAAGTCCTATTTATTTGATAAGCTGGTCACATGATGCCTTTTAAAACAGACCTGCATCTAAAGGTTTATCAGTTTAAAGTAGCTGATAAAAATGTATCATTAAATATTAAATGAATTAACCTCTTTTTAATATAGGCAATATTATTCAGCTGCCTCAATAGGTTTAGAACAAAAGCAGAAATTTAGTAAACAAAAATATTATTTATATGTGACTTCACACTTGATGCACATTACAAGGGTATAGATGACCCTAAGCAGGCTCAGTGCGCAAATACATTCAAAGTCCTCACAACTCCTGAGGTTTTACTTCTTAATCCCAGAAGGTGCCAAGGCCTCAGGTGACTTAGGTCTATATGCATCTCCTTGAGAGACCCAAGGATACTTGGAAGGGGGCATGATTTCCCTTTCAGCCCTGAAATTATTTTAAGAACCATTCTGCTCCTCCTCTGACCTGGGAGGGTCCTCCATCCTCCTCCAGATGCTCATCTTCTGAGATGCTCCCACCCAACTAGGGGTGTGATCTGTTCTCTACCTGCATCATTCTGGATTTAGAAGCAGATGGGTGCCAGGAACTCTGCAGAGGCACAGGGCGCAACAAACAACAAGGGCTAACTTTTCAGGATTTTGTGAACATCTCATTCTGCTGAATATCCTTTAGCTATTTCAACTGGTCAAAGAGTGTTTTCCATCCTGATTTGATCCTCCAATAGCTCTTTGGCAAGTCATAGTCTCCCTAGAGAATATCTGTGCCTTAGAGTCCAAAATGGACTCAAGCTACTTTGGTCATCCGAGATTCTCGAGTTTATTGTCTTGGCCAAACCAAAAAGTTTAGAGGGAAGGAGTAAGCTGTTCTCCCCAAATCTCGCTACCAGGTTTTTACAAAAGCAAATCTCAGACCAGCGTGTACAGATGTCATGTGTATGGATACCAGTTAAACAAACTTTTACTGGTAAGTAGGCACAAAACAGATCATAGAACTGCTTTTGATTTTTAGGTGCCCACTACACTGCATGGAACATTAACCAGGGGCAGGTGCCACAGTATTCCAGAAACAGGATTCCGCTGGCCTCATTGTCCAAGGACCACAACCAGAACCATCCCACTCTGTGGCTCCACACAGGCCCAATTCAAATATCAAACCTCGAGTGCCATCCCCAGGAGAATGGGCTACTGGGTGGCAACTGTCTCTAAAATATTAGAGCCAGTCCACATATCTGGGGAACCTCGACTTCACTAAGCAGAGTCTATTTCCAACATCTATTATGCAGATTAACAAGACGTAAAATTCATTCATGAAACCCTATTTCTGACACTCATTATGTTAATTAATAAAGTCTCTGGTAGTGATTAAGATGTAGACAACTCAAATGCTGTAGCAGCTGCCTTTTGGGTATGACCTTTCTGATTAAATGCTGGCTGATCACCCCTGGGGTGTGAATTGTTCATTAGGACAAGTGACAGCCCCCAGAGGGTAGCTCAGACTAACACACACATACATATTCTCTCTCTCTCCCTCTCACATATATCTCTATGCTGAAACAATTTAAAGCAAATTACAGACATCATAACAATATACAAATAGGAAAGAATATCTGCCCAAAGTAACTCTTTTGGTATTAATATAATTGACTTTCATGATATTAAGTTGAAAACTAATTTTAATAATATAAAAATTATGAAATATGTCGATTTTATTTTTCCAAAACTTAACTTCTTTGTTTTTAATTCAGGAAGCATAAAAATCATGAATTAATTTAAAATCAGCCACTATATAGAACTTACGTTAACTTCTAAATTTTTTCTACATGCTCACACATAGACACACTTTATTTTATAAAATTGGGTAATCCTGAATATTTTACCAGGAATGCTTTCATTTGTCATTAAATGTTTTTTTTAAAAAACTTGAATTCGGTTGGCTACATATTATTGCGTCTCACAGACACACTATAATGTTAAACAAATCCCCTATAATTTGTTATTATTGTAGGTCGTTTCTGATCTTTTACTCAATAAACAACTTTTTACCTGCTGCTCAGCAGGACCCCGGCGGCAGCACACTTAACGCTGGGAAATTTAAGCACATTTTACAAAGGTAGCATTTACCAAGTCAAGGGGAGGATTTAGAAAAAGCAGCCGTGAATAGTACACTACCTGGTGGCTTAAAAGGCTAGGGAGCTGTCACCTGATGGAGAATGAGTGCACACCAGGAACTGAGAGAGATCTGGGGAGGGCTGCAGACAGGAGCTTCAGCCCGCAGTAGGGGTTACAGCCGATTCACAATGACCTGGCAGGGAGGCAGCTGCAGGAAAAAACCGAGACCTCGATCCGCTCCAAGTATCCTGCTGCCTGTGGCTCCCATTCGCCACACCCAGCCAGAAGCCAGAGGGCAAGGAAACCCATTGAGGTAGTGTATTGGGCTAGCTTCCTGGTGTGGAGCAGGGTAAAGGATGGAGAGTGAGTCAGGAGGGCTAATGTGCCACAACCATGAGAAATAGTTTTCATTTTCATGCAAAAGTCCACCAGAACTTATATGTTTAGAGAAACATAAGTATGTGATAAATAACTTCAAAATTAAAAAACACTATCAGTGAGCACAGTAAAGGGCGGGGATGGAGGGGCGTGAGTTTTCTACAGGGCAGGTTTAAAGGACCCAGCTGCCTGATCTTCTGATGAAGAAAGTTACACCTGAATTTGGATGCAGGACTGAGCAAGCCAGATCTCCATGGGACTGGCGGGTAGGAAATCCTGACGTTTGGCAGGGATTCTCATATGTCTAGATAGATCAGTGAGGGAAAGTTTATTTTGAGAGGCTTCTCATAGTAACAGCTCCCATTTTTCCAATCCTCACTACCTTTCAGGCTCTGGGTTTAGTGTCTCACACACATTATCTCATCTAACACTCACAACAAGACTCGAAGTGGATAACATTAGCTTATTTTTTACAGAGAAGAAATTGAAGCTCGGAGAAGTTTGGTGATGTAGCTAGAGTCATCCAACTGCTAAGTGGTGGAGCCAGGATTTGGACCAGATTTGAATCTACTAGAATCCAGGGCCAGTCCATTTAGCCACCCCGAAAGATTGCTTCTACCATCGGCTGTCCCCCCCAGAACGACTTTATGAAAGAATAAACAATAGAAACATGATGAATAAAGATTGAACCACACCAGGTAATGTCCGTCAAGAATTAAAGGAACACGAAAACTATCTGAGGGTGCTGCCCAGGTTATGCTATCATCTTAAAAAATTAATAATAACAATAATAGTAGCAATAAGCATCACTTTTAGAAGCCCGAAGGCATCAAATTACTATTCTGAAAATTGTAAAAGGCAAGAATAAGCATTTAGTCTACTTTTCCAGTACGAATTACATTTCAGAGTAACCAAACAGTTGCTCAGCAAGTTATTCTTTATAGATAAATCATAGATAATATATGCAGAAAGAATAATAAAATTAGACATAACACTTTACAACACCTAATGAAAAAATGAATCTAGACAACAGTCATTGTTGGAAGCTACATTATTGAATTGATGAGAACATTTATAATGGATGGATCAGGTCAACAACTCTTGAATCTACTGATCATCTTAGCATCACACAAAAAATTGAGAAAATGGGACATCATGTGTGTTGATGTGAGACATAGGAAGTATGGAGCAAAATCTATGAATTATTCTTGCCAAACTAATTGAACCTGAATCTAATCGAGTCTTTAGACATAACTATTAGTCTATAGAAAATATGAGAGACAGAAGGATAGAAAAACAAGTTAAATACTGTGAGAAGCAACTGGCCATATCCAAAATGCAGGAAATTTTGCAGGAGAAACGATTATATTAACTCCACAAATTAATAGCATGACGGAGGGGCTGGAGGGGAACTGTGTTATATTAAAAGAGAATTAAGAGAGCAACTGCTACAAATTTTCTCAATTTACAGCCTTTTGAAAACATTACCTTCTCTACAGAAACCTTTTTCCCAGGTAACCTAGCATACCTCGAAGCAGGACTCAACACTTCATCCCACCCTGCAGCGACAAACACCTTCTGTGGTAAGAGCAAGCAATCTAACCTTTACCGAAGATTTCGTTGCTGTGCAGGAGGAAAGATTTCACACCCCACTCACCCCCAACCGACATATGCCTTCTCCCCAAAATCTTTCTCCTTAGCTGCCCCTGTTCAGTCAATACTTTTCTCCTAACATCCCAGAAAGCCAAAGGTTACTATCCTAAGGCAGTCTTTGTTTTCAGCAAACGAAAGAGTGTTTACCTACAACCAACCATTCAATGGGAAAGTTGTAAATTACAAGTAATTTTTTTTCTTATAATTTTTCTTGTCACCTAAGCTAATGCCTCCAATTCCTTAGACTCCTACACAAACAGCATAATTCCATTTCGCTCACTTTCCTAGACAAACATTTGAATTTATTCCAATTTACTTACATCTATCTTCATGTGTGGAACCTAGAATCAAATGTAAAATCCTGGTTTGAGCTAAAAAAAAAAAAAAAAAAAAAAAAAAAAAATTAGAAAAGGGCCCTAATCTCTGTTATTCTAATAATTTTACTGATGTGGCCTGCAACCCCAAAACCTTTTATAGAAATCACTTTTTACTAATTATTTATGTTGAAATTCCCAGCAACAAAATTCTTTTTTTTTTTTTTTTACAATTTCTATAGAACCATATCTTTCCCTCATCCTACACTAGTGGCATTTTCAGACTCATGGGTGGAGATCTACAAGTTGTCCTGATAAAATAGAATTTTAACAAATTAGTCCACCTTTGTGATCTATCAACATGTTGGGCACCCTGATTCTACTACCTAACCTTTCTATATTCCTAACCTCTTTGAATCACATCTGAAAATTGAGGCATATGCCATCTAGAAATTGCTAACCAGGGCAGAACCACTGGTAGAACACTATAGTCTGCCCTACAAATCTCTCTCCAAGTTAACTTTTCTCCATTAATCAGCAAATCTAATGAGTCCTTCCTGATCACTCCATTTTTTCTAAATGTCCCCAAGTACGATAGCTGAGTATTCTTTGACTTTTCCAAGGGTCGCATCGTGCTCCTGTCCTATAGTTTCTGTATGTGTTAAGTACTGAAAATTCATGCTGGCAATATATTAAAGTGTTACATCTAAAGAGGAATAATATACATGGTAGATATTGTAGATTTGAGTATTGACTGTTATAACAATTTCTGCAGAAGGCTGGGAAGTATCTTATTCTTTAAAAACGATATCATGATAATTTTCCAACAGATGGAAAAGCATCATGAGGAAGAATGGCTCTGCTGAAAATGGTGTTAGCTCGTGCTGCATACAGAATGTTTGTGCCCTCCCCAAAATTCTGTGTTGTAACCCTAATCCCCACTGTGAAGGTATTTGGAGCTGGGGCCTTTGGGAGGCACTTAGGTCATGAAGGTAGAGCCCTCATGAAGGAAATTAGCACCTTTCTAAGAGCTCCTGTCCCTGTCCAGTATGTGAGGACACAGTGAAATGAAGGCCACCTACAAACCAGGAAGTGATTCTTCTTCACCAGGCATCGAATCTGCTGGCGCCTTAATCCTGGGTACCCAGACTCCAGAACGTGAGACTGAATGTCTTCTGTTTACAAGCCACCTACTCTATGCCGTTTTGTCAGAGCAGCCCAAAGGACCAAGACAACTCACCGGCAGTCTTCAGGATGGCACCAATTCTCTACAATTTCTCATGGATTATTGACACCAGCTTCAGATAGTTCTAGCTCTTTAATCTGCAGACATAATTCACAGGGGCCTGGTCATCACTATTTCCTTACCTCTATTTGGTTGCAATTCCCTTGTCACACACACTCTTTGTTCAGCTCTTTTCCAGTGTGAAGACCACACCCTTGAGAGAGGGAGGATGGAAGAACAGATTGGAATCATTCTGCCTCCTTTGCCAACAGCCTCGGGGCCAAGCTGTGGGCACAACACTCTCTTCTTCTTTTATGCAAACTGGGTACCTTTCTCTCAAGCTTCCTGTCCCCACCCTTCCCCCAAGTGGGGTCAAGTGTTCTTTGCCCATTGTCCTGGGCTTCCTCTCTGATCCCATTTCACTGATAACTGCCATTGATTAATTTCTGGTCTCACACCTGTCTCACTGCTGTGTGTTCTATCAACTTAACATGATTATCGAGCTCTTCTTCCTTCTTTAAATCAAAGATTTATTTTATTGGGTCCTTTCCTCATGTCACTTAAGCATAAAGTTTTTCTGAGTCAGTTTCCTGGTCTGAAAAAAACTGCCATTCAGCCAGTCGGCGTGGCTCCCCAGCTGGCCGGTTACTTGCCCTGTGCAGCGGCCTTTCTCCTGTCACTTTGAAATCTTCCCCTGAGGCGAAGCTGTCACTGCACCTGGTAGACAATGTGCACTGAGAAACCCATGATTCCCCTCTATTCCCTCTAAAACTCTCATTGATTTTTCTCCACAGAGACAATAAAGCATTCCTACCACAAGGTCTTCAATGCTTTGCTTTCCTTTTCTTTTCTTTCTTTTCTTTTCTTTTTTTTTTTTTTGTTTTTTTTAAGTCACTTTCAATTTGTCACTTTCTTGGAGAAATTATTTCTCTCCAAGCTCACTCTTTCTAGTTTTTCTGTTCACACACCCAGAGTCACAAAGAGCACCCTGAGGACTCCAGCCACGCCCTCTTTCCCTTCCTGGGAAACCCCATACTTTACCACCAGGACCAAGCCCCACCCATGGGTGTCACCCATGGTGCTTAAAAATTTTTCAGTTAAAATAAAATACAGATGTGGTTCCAGTCTCTTGATAGTATCTTGACTACTATGCATTATATGGGGTATTATATTAAATGCCATTATCTCGTCCTTTTCGGATGAGATCATTTGATGGCTTTGAAGGTCAGGCAAGGTGAATGAACACCAAGGCCCATGTTTCCTACAGGCTGGCTTTCATTGTAGACTGAGAAATCTACAGATCTGGATGACCTCCACATTCTTGGGTAACCTTTACTTGTAACTGAAACAAAAGGATTAGATAAGTCAAGAGTTAGAAATGGTTTTTAACACAGAAAAAAATCTTGTTCAGAGTAGCACTACAGCTCCCCCCAAAACACATGAGTTCCTGTTGGATGGATTCTTTCATTGTGATTTCAGCTTTGTAGTCTAACCTACTGCTTCTGCTAGATTCATTTAGAGATGGGCTTGTCTGTCCTGGAAGCTTGCTCCCAGTTAACACGAGAAACACAACGGAACTTTCTCTGAGAACACAATTGACTAGACATATTTGGCCTTGCTATTTTTTTTTTTTTTTGGATAAACATTTACTAAGCCACAAAGCAACTGGCACCAGTAAGTCTGCATCAGAAGGGCTCAAGGAATAGTTTCTGCTGTGTGCCAGAAAAAGCAAATACCTTGTATGTTATCTCTCTAGTGATGAGAAGAACAGACACCTGATGGAGACAGCCCTGCAATGGAGCCGTCCCTCTCTGTCGTCTCGGCCCATCCTGATCCCTGTGGTCAAAGGACTCCTCAGCCAGGGCTCCAGCCCCAAAACGAACATGTTACATAGCCTGTCCCTAATGTGGTAGCATTGGTCTTGGGGTGAGGTTGGGGTTGAGCCAACTCAGCATATATTTTTCTTTATAGCTTAAACCTGAGCTAAAATTAGACAAGAGACAAAGAATGGCACATAGTAGGGAGGAATCCTTCTCCCTAATCCTGCCCAGAAGTGATGACACCAGGAAGTGCATGGACAACACGAGGTGCATCTCTAGAGCGGGCAGCTCCAGCAGCCGTAGGAGACTGGCCCTACGCCGTGGACATCGGCAACCCGCTGCGGGCACTCACAGACGCAGCAGGGGTGAGGAGCCACTGTGTGAAGTCTCAGGGACTGCGGAACCAGGAGAGTCCTCCGAAGGCAGAAGATTAGAGATGCAAAAGCACCGGCAGTTCAGTGAAGGAACTCACATGGGACACCCAGAGAAGGATCCATTGACTCCAAGTGAAGACTAGGGTGACATGTCTTATAAGACACAAGATGGGACTAGAAATTTTTCCCCTCATGGGGAGGGTGTGGCTAGGCCCCAAGGATGAAGGGGAAACTCTAAGCCTAATGAGAGGACTATAAGAAAAAGAGAGAGAAGTTAGGGAATGAGATACGATCATCACAGGGAAGGTGTACCCTGTCCCCATCCCTTATAAGGCAAATGCACTAGAGCAGGCAAGGAAGATGCAAAACAGAAGCGTACTTCTCTACTCCTGCCTCACCTCTGTTGCCTTCCCCAGCATCCAGCTTTGGGCATTGACCTGAACTCTTGCAGGAAAACAACAGATGTGATCTCCATCGGAGTCAAGTGCCTCATCATTCCAGGTAACACAGGCAGTGCATGGGCTTCTGGTAGGAATCAAATGGATCATTCAGCAGAGAGCAGAACTGACCACTGGACAACTCTTCAGCCTAAGAGAACTATGAAACTGATTCCCCTCCCCCTCCCCCTGCTTCCCCCAGCATCATAGAAAACAGCCGGAGACCCCCTGGTCACTCCTTCTTCAAACTCTGGTGTATTTTTCTTGGATATTCTTATTCTTGCTGAAAAATTGGATAAACCAAGATTTCACTAAAATAATCAATCAGTAGTTATTCCAGTATACACTACAAGAAAAGCCAAGATTTCATCACAGTGCAAACCACGCCTGCCTGCTGTGAGCATGTGCGGAGGCACAAGAAAGCCAGCCCTCATCATTACTATGGGAACCCGTCAGACGCCAGGAGGCTGGGAAGACAGCTTGATTACTTGTAATCTCTGACGGTTCTGACTGGGAAATTGAGGACACAGTAACTGGGTGTCATTCAGACAATAATCTGCTCCTTCTGTTAAGATACAGTGAAGGTCTGCCTGTGTTTACAACAGGAGAGCTGTAATTAACACAATGCCGAACTGCAGCTGGGCGTGCTATTTTGGATTTCATATTTTCCTGGAGAGCGTTACAACCACAAAGATGAAACGCCAGCCTGCCTGAATCGTGGCTGTATTTAAGGTACTTAAGGCCCTATGACACGCTGCAGTCCTAATTCCACTTCTCGCGTTGAAGAGAGGGTAGCAAGCCAAAACCTGAGAGTTTCCAATACACGTAGATGCAGAAGCCTTGTGTATTGGTTCCCGAGGACTGCCTAAGAAGTTCCACAAACTGGATGGCTCAAACAACAGAAATTTATTGCCTCTCACAGTTCTGGAAGCTAAGAAGTCCAAGATCAAGATGCTGGCAGGACTGGTTCTTTCTAAGGACCGTGAGGGAGAACCTTTCCCATGCTTCTCACCTAGCTTCTGGTAGTTTGCTGGCAATCTGGCGCAGTCCCTTGGCTCGTAGATGAATCATCCCAGTCTCTGCCTTCATCTTCACATGACACTCTCCCTATGTGTGTGTGTGTGTGTGTGTGTCTATCTCTGTGTCCAAATGTCCCTTTTTTGTAAGGACACAGTCATTTGAATTAAGGCCGACCCTAATGACCTCATCTTAGGCTCGTTGTCTGCAGAGAGCCTACTTCCAATGAAAGTCACTTTCACAGGTACTGGGGGTTAGGACTGTAACGTCTTTTGTAGGGACACAATTCAATCCATAACATCTTGGGTCCAAATCTCAGGTGGATGTTTCTGGGCGGGGTGGGGGGGGGTGGGGGGGGGAGAGGCCTTCTCTGATTGACACATAGGGTACAGGGTCCCTGTCAGTCTTCTCAATGTCACTCCTTCCTACAGCGTCTCAGAGGCCTCTGCAGAGGGCAGCCTAACTTTCCCTGCGTTTAGAACAACAAAACTGGAACCTAAACTTATTTTTCCTTTTTATTTTTTTTAATAGGCATGTGTCGAAGATTTATTGGACTCATTAATAAGAGAACCAGTGAGGTGTTGCAACCAGTTGAGGGAGCATTCAAAGAACACACATAGGAAAGCAACCCAGATGTTAACATGAATTTACAAATAAATGCAAAACTAGCCAATATCCATAGTGCAATAACCAACTGTCTCTACACTGGACGAAATTTATTTGCACGTCTATGAGCAAGAATCTTTGCATTCCTATCAGTTTTCTACAAACTGAGAGTTACAAAGAAGCTCGAAGGCAGTGCAAGGTGCAGGTACCCAGGAGGGGTGCACTAAACAAGACACCCAATCATCTCTGTTGCCCATTTCAATATTTTTCACAAATTTTTCTGGTAGAATATATCCCTCCCAGGTGCTAGGACCACCTGTTCTCACATTAGCAATCACTGAAGAGATTCATGTCCTTTGGACGTGGGGGATTTGCTGGTCGGGGAGCCCTGTGTCCTCCTTCGGGTCTTGGGAACTATTATGATGCCCCCCACCTCATCCACTGCTGATCCCAAGGCCCCAGCATTAAGGGAACAGGACTTCCCCAGCAACTCCTGGGGAAGCGAGCTTCCCCCACCCCCATCCTTTGTCCCTGCCGCCGAGTGCTTCCCATCCCCTGCCCCTGGCCCCATCCGCTCTTCGCTCCCCTTCCTGTACACACGTCCGTGCACCGCACGCAGGCCACTTCCCTAAACTGGAAGTCCAGTGGTCTGAAGATCAACCTTGTTCTGTCACTGTTGTGCTTCCCCATCACTTCAGGCTGCAAGTCTGAGACCAGAAACCTAAATCTTTCTAATTCATTTAGTGATAAATGACATCCTTTCCCTAAGCTTCGATTTCCATCATCGTAAACCTCAGCGTGACTGTGAGTATACATGAGTGTAGCAAATCTGTCTTCCACCCAGATCCTCTCCAGGACTTACGACTGGGACACTCATTCTCCCAGCTCGGGGAACAGTCACTCCCTGGAAACTGCCCTCTGCCAAAGAGGGCCACTTCACTCAAGGTCACGGCCCCTCTCTGGGAATAGCCCACGTGCAACCGCTGGTCCAGGTTGAGATACAAAGTCTCAGCCCGCTTGCCTCAATCTGAGACATCTCTGAAGGGCTGCGGGTTTCAGTGCTCCCTGTGGGATCAGCTGGGGTTTCTGCTGCAACTAAACCACAGTTCAGCTCTTCCTCTGCCCAGTCCTGCCTCCTTCTCTCCCTTACAGGTGCATTCCCAAGGGCACTATCCAATAAATTTCTTGCACGAAAGCCTTAGAGTCCCAGAGTCTGTTTCCTTGGGAACACAATCCTGCAACAATGAGATAATGCCGAGCATATAATAGGGACTCAAATGTGCCACTCCCAAGTTACATGACCTTCATCAATCCCTTCTCTCTGGACTCAATTAGAAAACTAAGAGATCCCTAAAATGAGGGTATAGACCAAGTAGTCGTTGTATTTCTTGAGCAGTGACCTTCTGACAGTCACTGGATCTACTAACTAGAGAGAGATGGGTGTGTGCTTAGGAGACAGGCACCAACCCCACCACTGCTGGGCCTGCACAAACATGCAATACCACACTGATGCAGTTGTGAAAAGAAAGGCAAGCCAGCCTTGGGAACTCGGCTACGAAGTGGAGCAGGGGGCAGAGGGATGACTTGTTTTCTGCCTGCTCCGATGGACATGCCACATGACAGGGTGGGAGGGGGGACGATGCCCTGAGCAAGGTAAGCTGGCCTGAGATTGTTTGCTGCCCACATCCTGCCAGCCTCCTGAAACTGATATCCCTGGGAAAGGCTGACGACTTACAGAGTTTCATTCTCCTGTAGGTCAGCGTCATCCCTAGCCAGGCCTTCTCCATCTCAGATAAGTGCTTGGATCTCGTCAGTGAGCCACACAGCAGCAGCCACACTGGGGATGAAGTTTCAGTAGCTTTGGTGGCAGCAGGGGTGGGTGGGGGTGGGGGTGGGGAGGGAGTTTTGCTGTTCCTTGCTCAGCGATGCCCCAGAGCAGAAGTACTTGGTGTAACCCTGAATCCTAAGTTATAGTGTGGTCCCTGAAACTCATATTTCTCATTCTTGCTTGAGATTGAGAGGGATCTCAAGGACCATAGAGCCTATAAACACCCATAGAACTACTGTGTAAACACACACACACACACACACACACACACACACACACACACACACACACACCCTGACTGAGAGTCTTGCCACTTTACTCCTAAAGATACATACACAATTTGAGCTTCTGTAGATCTGGTTATTAGTTGTGAGACTTTGGGCAAATAAAATATTCCAAGCTCAGTTTTCTTCACCTCTAACACGAGGTTGAATGTTAGCGTGAGAACTACGAGCTGCTCTAATAAATAAATTCCAAAAACCTCACTGGCTTAACACACAATACAAGTCGTTTGTTGCTCTCCTGAAGTCCGAAATGGGTGCAACTGTCCTCCAAAGTGTGATTCAAAAGCCAGACCCCTTCCGGCTCACCATTCCAACATCATCATGCTTACCTTCACAAGACAGAGGAGGAGAAAAGAACATGGAGGGTCAGAGATGTGGGAGAAACGTGTAGGCAGGCCTGGAAGTAACACAACACTTTCATCAACAACCCTTTGAGCAAAATTCAATCATCTCACTGTGCTTAACTGCAAAGCAGTCTGGGAAATGGAGTTTATTTGCGTGCCCACGACGGGTAAGATAATACTAACTCTAGGTGCACAGTGTGTAATAGATGTTAATTGTTGCAGATAAAACACCACGGGAGCATTCCACAAGCCCCTGGGAAGAGGCTGGGAATGCTGCATCAGACGTCAGACATAGGTCCCAAGCCAGGAAGGGCGACTTTGTCTTACTTGGGCCCAAACGATACCCATGATAGGCTGAGTGATGAACTCAAGCTCACATTTCTACTGACTCCCCGTGGGGGAAATAAGAGATGGCGGGCTTTAGCTCTGAGTTAGGAGGAGGCAGGGAAATAGTGGGTGCTTTAACTGCATTCCAATCCTCTCACCGACCATGCTGTGACCAGTTTCCCCCCTAAAATACTAGAAGAGTAACATGATTTGCAACCAGAAGAACCCACTATCCTTCTAAGGACTCCCACTCAGGCTACAAGAAGGATATATGTTCTCCTGGTACTTTGATGCTGGCCCCACTCCTCGCAAAGTAATTTGCCATTCTTTTTCTAGGGGTGTACTTGCTTCTTTTCTTCTTCATTTTAAGAGGCCTACATATTGTAACAAATGCCACTGCCTCAGACATTTGGGACAAAAGCTTCACGCTCAGATTTCTTCTCTCTGACCTCTAAGTTTTTCTCTTAATAGCGGAGCAGAGGAAAAGTATTGTATTAATGCCAACATATGAGGGAAAAAAAAAACAGCCACTATTTGATACTCCCAACTGCTACATTCCCCACATAATCTCTCCACACACACACACACACACACACACACACACACACACACACACAAGCGACAGCAACAACTCTCAGCTGCATTTGTCATTTTGGCTTGGAGGCCTAGGGAAAAATAAAAAGGGAAGTGAGACAGAAAAAGATGAAGTACAAGGTGAGTGGGAGAAAAAAGCAAGTAAAAGTTCTCCGGAGCTACGCATGTTGTGAATTTTTGCCCCGCCCCTAAATAACTTTAGTTCTAACACTCTAGGCTTTTTTAAAGATAAGCACCATGCAGCAAATAATTTTTTAGACTTGAGAATGCAGAAAAACAATATAATGATTTTGTAACAAAATGCATCAATTTCTTGGAAAGCAGTTGGTTCACTGGCTTATGCAGATCTTCCAAATGTTGGCTCGTTTTATTATACAATATCAAAAAATCCGTTTGTTATTACTACCTGTCTCATAAGAAAATTCTTTCAGTATTAAGAAGCTATCAAGTTCATGATGACAGAAACCAGTTTTCAAAGACGCTAATTTTTTCTTCAAAACTTGTATTTTTATCAATGGTAACAAATACTGTCAGTTGTTTTCCTTGAAGTGACAGGCTTGTTTTGTTCATTTTTTGGGGGAAATATCTGCCAAATACCTTAGTTTGAATAACAATGATTTGTCTGTCAATTATTCTTTGAAATAAAAATGGTGTCCCATGAACACAAGTGATTAATTGAGCTCTCATCTCAAACACGCTTTTACTCAAGAATGGAATGCAGCAAAGGGATTTCATATATACTTCATCACTCATAATATATTTTGTTAAATAAACGCGAGGGCCAAGATTTTAAAAACTGTTCATTTTTACCACTTCCTCCACATCATTCTTTAGTGGAACTGGCAGGTTTATTTTTTTTTACTTCGGACGCGTGGCAATGCAGGGTACAATAATTCCTACAGTTTGTGCTGAAGACCCAGCTGTTTTACACACCATTGGGTTTGCACCATCGGCGCAAATGTCGACGGCATGAAAAAAGGCCAATAACATCTTAGTGTTATTATGAAAATGATTTTGACTCCGAAGACCCCTTGAAGGGATCATGGGGACTTTCAGGGGTCCTCAGTCCACGCATCTAAACAGCTGTAATGGATCAAGCTGAAGTTCTCCTCATCCCGCTTATCCCCGTCCCTACAGTGCAGCCATCGCCTCCCAGCCGCCGAAGGAACCATATAGGACTGGCGTGACATATACTTTATACACACTTTTACATATGACTCTATCCATCGCAAATCTATAGACCGTTCATTATTTTTACGTTCAGATAAGAACCATGCTGCACGCGTCATTGTATTTTTGAGCTTCGATTGATTCACACAGATCGAACCCACTCTTTTAACTGTATAGTATTCCACAAGATGGATTCCCCCGTTGGACTTCTCCGGTCCTCTATTCACAGATTTTTTTTTTTCTTTTGAAAATATTAGTCTTACGTTCGTTTACATTTTTAAGCAGTGCATTTTGGAATATATCATGAAGCGTTCCATAGAAAAGGCTGTATTTAACACGCCTGTGATGTAAAAAAAAAAAAAATAACATACGCCTGGAGCCCCGAGGGCAAAGGTGCACTCACACCCCTGAAGGAGCCTCATTTTTGGCAGGGACTGGTGTAGACTGGCCAGGGTGAGTTGGGTCTGGTTTCTCACTCATGAGTTTTGGCAGGGTTTCAGGTACCCATGAAGACATGAAAAGACATCGTTCTTAAGGTGAAACTTGCTGTTTTACTCAGGGACAAGCACCCTGCCTTTTCTGGGACTGAAAGATACACAGAGTTCCCTTGTTTTCCTCAAGCAGGGCTCAGGTCAGAAAAACGGGTCATTTTCCACTGTTTGCTCTCAGCTCAATGATTTTTTTTAAAAAAATGCTTTCAACATTTCTGAGGTCCCCAGGTTGCACTATGACAAACAAGTGATCGCCTTCTTTGAGAGTTCTGTCAATTTTCAGCATTTTTATTTTAAAAAGTGGCACTATGTGGTTTTTTACTGTTTTTTACTGTTTTTCAGACACTTAAAAGAGGATGTTCTCATTTTGGAGTTGAGTTTAAAAGGGACGAACTTGGACTTTGGGTTGGGTCAGTGATAAGTGCAACTTACAGCTCTGTCACTTGGTAGCTGAGTGATACTGAGCAGAACACTTAAGGCCTTTGAACTTGGCTCCCTGCATTTGTCGAAGGGGCACGTTTCTCATGCCGTCGCTATGAGCAGCACCCAAGACAATGTGGGCAGAGTGCCTGGCACAGCATCAGTACCCTGGAAGTAACAGCTATGGATGCTTGTTCATCAGCCATGAGAATCATATCATAACTTTCTGATGGATTACTTTAATTATCAGAATTATGCATTTGACTTGAATCTATGATTCCGAGTTTTGTAAATACAACTTAACTCTTCGTTCCTCCTCAGCTGCCATCAAAACTAAAGTTTCCCCAATCTGTTTTCATGCCGCGCCACTCCACAAAACGTTTCTTTCCAAAGAAGCCATGACTTTCCTGTGGCCGAACCCAATGGCGCTTCTGTGCCCTCATATCTGATCTCTCCAAAGCACTGACATCATTGTCAACTGACTGTGTCTTGAGACTCGGCCCTTCTTGGCTTTTGTGGCTCTCATTTCTCCTGGTTTTCCCAAGCTCTTGGCAACAGCATCCTTCACGGATGCCTAACTGGCAGCGTTCCTCGGGGCCTGGTCTTCAACCCTCATCTCTTCTCACTTTTCATTTCTTTCTCTGAGTGATCTCATTTGCTCACCCAAACAGATAAGACTCATATCTCCATCTCCAGACCTGGCCCCTTTCCGAACTTCAGATTCTGTTTTCTGACTCTCTCACGAACTCCTCCACGTTGCTGTCCTCAGCCATCTCATAACCAACATGTCCAAATTCACCATGCTACACGACTTCTTTCTGGATCTGTGCTTCCTTCTGCAAGCCCTACCTTAGTGGATTCCCTGTCACCACCCACTCAGTCATCTAAGTCAGAATCATTAGTAAAAGCCTGGAAGTGTCTTATTCATCACCAGCTGTAAAAGCACCACTTCCTTAAAAAAAATACACCTCTGTTCTGAACTCTCCAGTCAGTTCTCTTCCTAGTTCAAGCCCCTCAAAACTGACCTCTGTGTCTCTAGTCTCATGTCCTTCAAATCCATTCCCCAATATACATTCAGAATAATCTTTTTAAAACATACACACACACACACACACACACACACACACACACACACACACATTAGACACAAGGATTGCCAGATAGGTGAGTCCATATAATTTATCAGCCAAACAGAGATCATTTTGATAGTAAAAGGATATGCTATGAATAATTATACAGGAACAACAACAGACAAGCCCTAACTCTATGTCAGGTTCTGTGCTAAGTGCTGTATATACCCAATAAACTTATCAGGCAACTTATTAATATCCGCTTATGGTTGAGGAAGTTGAGGCTTGCAGAGGTTAAGTGGCTTGCCCAAGAGCACCCGGCTTGAATCCCACAGTTCGTATGATCCTAGGGCTCATTCTCTTAACTGCTTCCCTATACTGATCATTATCATCCTCTTATTAAAAAAAAAAAAGTATTCGGCTTCTTTATCGATGCCACAACAAAGCTCTCTTGATCTGATGTGACCTCCGCCTTCTCTCTGATCTCTTCTCCAAAGGAAACCATCACTGCAGCTGGGCACGACCAATGGCTGCTTCTCACCTCAGTGTACTTGCTTCTCACCTCAGTGTACTTGCTTCTTGTTTTTCCCACAATTCTTCTCCCATATTCTAATCTAATTCCTCACAGTCCATCCACCATGCAGCTCCCTTCTGCGGGCTTCCCTCAGCATCCTGTGTAGATATAAGTCAGCATGAATTGCCCTGCCCTTTCCTATATCCCCACTAGGAGAATTTATTATCTTCTTCTAACTATTGTAATGGAATGCTTTATTTTCCTTCAAATCTTTCAGATAAATGTATTTAAAACTATAATTTCTCCTATAAATGCTGGTTTGGCTGTGCCTGATGAATTTTGACATATGATGATCCCTCTAACACAAATATTTGGGGAACTGTTTTTATCAGTATTTTGTATTTGTTTATTGTTTGTTGGTTTCCAGCAAATGGAAATTTCTTTATCTCCTTTATTGTTATTGATTTTTAATTTTATCGCATTATGATCACAGGACATAGTCTGCATGACATTGACTCTTTGGAATAAACTGGACCTTTTTCGATGGCCTAGAACATGGCCAATTTTAATAAACATATGATATATGGTCACAACGCACACAGTCTATGTATTACATATGAAGTATGGCATGTATCTATTTTTTCAGGCTTATTAGTCATGTTATTTAGCTCTTCTATCTCTTTGTTTATTTTAAGTCTGCTCTGTCAGTTAGTGTCCAAGAGAGCTGTATTACCCTATTCAAAATTGTATTCCCAGCATCTAATGCAGGTACTACATGTTATACAGCTTGTATTAAATAAATGAAGACATTACCCTGACTTTCTCAATATCTAGTACTCACTTTATTAGAAACAAGTCATATAGAACCCAACTCAGCTGGCCTTTTGCTCTGACTCATCATGCCCTTGGCTACTACAGGACCATCCTACTAGGGGAAAAGGTTTACAAAGCGGACAGAGACCGGGGCTTTGAAAAAGGCCCACGCAAGAGAGGAGCGCTGGTACTTAAAATTCATTAGCTTTGTGGCAACTCATTTGTGACAGTGCTTCGCTATTTGGGTTTAGCTTCATGTCACCAGAAAAGGAAGTCAGGTTTTATAAACCCAAATACAGCTGAAAACCTGAAGGACTAGGTCATGCTAAGGGTCACACAGTTAATAACAGAGACTGACCGTTAATGATAGAGAAGTAGCAGCATACAGAAGCCCGGTCATTTCTTTAAAAAAAAAAAAAAATTAAAGGCCATCTTTTTTTGAAACATGTGTGAGAATTTGGTGTTTCCCCCTTCAATTAGATCTTTGTCACAAGAGCACGGTAAATCAATAACAAACATTGGCAAGTATATGGAGAGAGCTGCTGGAAATGTAAGATGGTTCAGCTACTGAGAAGGACAGTCTGGAAGTCTTTCAAAAACCTAAACGTGAAGTTAACATATGATCCAGCAATTCCACTCCTAGGTATCTATCCAAGGAACTGAAAACGTATGTTCGCATAAAAACACATACATACATGTTCAGAGCAGCATACTCACGATTGTTTAAAAATGGAAACACCCCAAATGTCTCTCAACTTGTAAATGAATAAAATTGGTATACCCATACAATGGAATATTATTCAGACATAAGAAGAAATGAAAAACTGATATATGCTATACTCTGAAAACGTTATGCTCAGTGCAAGAAGCCAGACACACAAGGCCGTATATTATACAATTCCATTTATATGAAATGCCTGGAATGGGCAAACCCATACAGATAGAAAGTGGATTAGTGGTTTTCCAGGGCCAAAGGAGAGGGGAAAATGAGGAGTGATTGCTAATGGGTATGGATTTCTCTTTGGGGTGACCATGTATGTGTGTGTGTGTGTGTGTGTGTGTGTGTGTCTGTGTGTGTGTGTGTATATATATATATATATATATGTATATATATGGAATGAGATAATGACAATGGGTACACAAACTTAATGTTTATACTTAAAACGAGTGAGCTGTTTGAGAAGCGTGAATTTCCTGGCTTCTGAATCCTATCTCGATGTTTAGAAAAGCATGGGAAATCAGGAATCATAGACTATAGGCCACTGCTCTAAACCCCAATAGAAAGTTCCCAGGAAGCAGCACGGCACGCAGGAGTGTAGACTTCAGAAAAAGATGGAGCACATTTAAATTCTACCCATTCAACTATGACCTCCAGAACTTCGGCATTTTCTTTAACTTCTCTAAGCACTGGTTTTCTTACCCATAAAATGAGGAACAATGCTATCTATTTCATAGAGTGGCTGTAAGGAATCAATAATCCATCTGTGTAAAACAGCTAGTACTACACCACATATTTAGTAGGTATCAATAAATAATCGTCACTACCATTATTGCTTTTATAATTACCATTATTTTCACATCTTTCTGACCTTTCATATCTAATAGTATTTTTAGCACTGTTCTTATTTGACACTTCTAATAACGGAGATCAAATGTTTCCATTTTGTGAGCATAATCCTGGCGAATTCTTTAGAAGATATCATTTTTAAATAAAATCTATTTTTAGTATGCTGAGATATCTGCTGTGCCTGTTCCATGAAATAAATAATAATTAACAAAATAGCTGTTGAAAATCATGTCACACAAATTCATCCAATATACTGGTATAAACACTAGTAGAAATGTTTGCCCATTGCGCCTCCTTGTGAGGGTTCCGAGGAACTACCTTTATTCAAGACAGTAAGTGGCTTTGAGGCTTGCAATTCAGTGTGGTCCTCAAATCAGTAGCACGGGCATCATATTAAAGCCTGTTAAAAATTTAGATCCTGAATTCCACCTCCTAATCAGAATCTACATTTTAACACTCTCCCAGGGTGATCTGTAAGCATATTAAGTTTGAGAAATACTAGCTTAGAGCATGTAGTAAATACTTTTTAAAAAAAAATTCAGGAAACATTATTGTCTTACTATTAAATGTTAAGTACTGTACCAGAAACTAGAAATATGAGGTAAATATAATTCTTTCCACCAAGAAATTTTGGATTAAAAGCTATAATCATTAGAATTAATTATGCACTTTTAAAAAATGAGTTTCATGGTATGTGAATTATATCTCAATTTAAACAAACAAACAAACAAATGAAAAATAACATGGCAAATCAAGAATCACAGTTGCTGCTCTAAAATCCAATAGGAAAACTCCAAGAAAATAGCACCACACACAACAGTGTAGACCTTGAAAACAGATAAATTATATTCAAATTCTACATTTCTGATGCAATGAATGTTGTATTGAAATCATGTACAAAGTCCCATGATACACAGAGAACAACTAACTCTGATTGGAAGAAATGAAGGAAGGCTCTAGGAGGAGGTGACATTTGAGGTGAACCTTAATATGTAGAAATTAAGGTAGAGGATGTTGAGTAAGGTATTCTGGTCGGAGGGCATACCATAAGTAAAAGCACGTATGTTCAAAAGCATGTGATGTGTTAGAATGTGAAGTCCCTTGGTGTGTCTTTGGTGGGCAGAGTGTTGGTTAAAAGGCGATTACCTTAGGGTGACTGAATTATGGGAAATTCTCACTTTCTAAGGTATACATACCTCTAAGTTTAGAAAGTTAACAATGAAAGATGAGAACAAGAAATGCCTAAAATTAATTATCTCAATTTCTACCTTAACCCAGGAAAAGAAAAGCAAGTTAAACGTAAAGTAAGTTGAAGGAAGGAAATAACAGAAATAAGAGTAGAAATCAATGAAATACAATATGGACAAACAAACAAACAAACAAAAACAGTTATAGTAGTCTCCTCTTATCTACGGAAGATACATTCAAGACCTTCCTGAAAAATCAGATAGTATCGAACCCTAATTATATTATGTTTTTCCCTATACACACGTTCCTATGATAAAGTTTAGTTTATCAGTTAAGCACAGAAAGAGATTAACAACAATAACTAATAATAAAATAGAACAATTATAACAATGTACTGTAATAAAAGTTATGTAAATGTGGTCTCTCTCAAAATATTGTGCCGTACTCACCCATCTTGTGACGACGTGAGATGAAACAGTGACTCCATGATGAGACGACATCGGAGAATTGCATCGCCGATGTGAGGTGGTGTCAGGCTACTACTATAAGAGTGACTTGAACACCAGCACTGCGATACCGTGACAGTGGACTCGATACCCAAGATGGCTGCTAAGTGACTAACGGGCAGACAACCGAGCGTATCCGAGGTGAGCGTAGGCGGAGCGAGCGTATCCAGCGCGGAGATGCTGGGTAAAGGGATGAGTCGCGTCCAGGGCAGGATGGAGCTGAGCGTGTGAGGTTTCATCACGCTACTCAGAATTGCACGCTATTGAAAACATGAGTTATTTGTTCTGTAACTGTCCATTTAATATTTTCAGACCACAGTTGATCTCAGGTAACTGAAACCGCAGAGAAACAAAATCATGGATAAAGGGGCCTACTGTAAACCAAAAGCTAATTTCCTGAAAAAAAAAATCAGTAAAAATAACTAACCACTTGCCATACTGATGAAAGAGGGGACACTGCTACCAAGTTTCTAGTTATTATGGGGACAATAAGAGAATATTATGAAAAGATTTCTGCTAATAAATTCAGCAACTTAGATGAAACAGACGTATGTCTTAGAAGATACAAATTAACAAAACTGTAATTTAAAATCTTCTGAAAAAGAAACCTCCAGACCCAGATATCTTTACTGATAAATTCTATTAAGCATTTAAGGAAGAAATCATACCAATTCTCTGCAAACTAGTTAGAGAAGAGAAGAGGGAATACTTTCCAACTCATTTTATGAGACCAGCATTACCTTGAAACGAAACCAGACAAATGTATGATTTCACACATTAAAAGAAATGAAAAAAAGACCAACATCCTTCATAATATAAATGCAAAAACCTGTAACAAAAATTCAGCAAATCAAATCAGGCAATATATACGAAAAGGAGAATATATCAAGTGTTTGAATATTACGCAATTGAAATTAAATTTTTATATTTTATCATATTAACATATGATAACAAAGGAGAAAACCTATATGAATTTCTCCAAAGATGCAAAGAAAGCATTTGGCAAAACTTAACATCAATTTCTTGTAAAGTTAAGCATTCATAGACTCAGCAATTTCACTCTTAAGTTACCCAAGATAAGTGAAAATATATGTCTACACAAAGACTAGTATGTGATGATGTTCATAGCAGTTTTATTCATACCAACAAAAACTGGAAAGAATTCAAATATCCATTAACAAAGGGAATAGATAAATGAGTAGTAATATATCCATACAAGTGAAAACTACTTAGAAATAATAAAAATGGCTTACGATATGTACAATGACACGAATGAATCTCCCTGTTCTTATGCTAAGTGAAAAAACCCAGACATAAAAAAATACATACTATATGATTTCATTTATATGAAACTATAAGAAAGATAAGTTTAATCTGTTGTGACAGAAAGCAGATCAGTGGATGCCTAGGACCTAGCGTAGGTAAAAAGTTGGCCGAGAAAGGGCACAGGGAACATTTTTAGGATGATGAAAATATTCTATATATTGTGATACTGATGATACAGGTGTATAAATATGTCAGAGGTCACCAAATGTACCCATAAGTTGGGTTCATTTTAATATGCAAGTTACACCTCAGAAACACTTTACTTACTTATTTATTTGTTTGTTTGTTTGTTTATTTTATGAAAGCACATCCATTTCATTGGGAAAAGGGAACTGCCGTTGGAGAGTCTTACAGTTGCTGGGTATGAGTTTGAACTGGACCACGGAATGTTCTGGCATCACTGGTGAGGTCAAAGAAGCTTGTCTCCTGGGGCTCTGGTGGCGGTTTGAATCCTAACAGTCATACTGGTGCAGCAGGCACAGGCAGAGCTGCTGATGTTGCCAGTTCAATGAAAATCTGAAGGTATCAAAACACTGGAGCACTTTGATTTACACCTCTGTACTTGGGTCATTCCCAACAGTTCCCAGAGAAGCAAGAGCTGCCCGGCTTCATGGTCAAGGGGGGTCGAGTCTCCAGCCGCTTTTCCAGGAAGCCCCTGGTGCTGGCGCTGGTGCTGGTGCTGGCCCTGTGGTGAAGAGGAACGAAAGAAGAAGCATTCAGAGGTACGGAGAACACGGCTTTAAGAGCGAAGCCTGGTGGCACAAAGCTCACTAGACAAGACTATGTCTCTCCTAGGGAGGAAACAGAGTGAGAACCAGTGTGCTCTCCCCGCTGTGGTGTGGGCAGGGAGGACGAGCTAGGAAATGAGGTTGATGTTCACAGGTCTCAGCCGTGCCTGGAAGAGGAATTACAGGCAGGCACATGTGCAAGAGACTTGTAAACTCTAGGTCCAAGATATCTATCTTGAGTTCACACTCTTCCTGGGTAATCTCACCGACCTTCCGACTCCTTCCAATGCCACCAACCCCTTCCTCTAGGTGGGGCTCATGAGCTACGGTGCTCGTTACTATTGCTGAGTATAAGCTTTGCCCCTCATGGTGTCATCAGCATAAAGAGGCAGCTCAAACTTGGGCCACCGGAAGGGACAGTCAGGCCCTCTGTCCCCAGCCAGGACCCTTGGGTCATATTCCACCAATGTCTTTGCCTCACTTCACATCCATGGTCATAAGAAAGCCAAAACTATACAGCCTTCCAACCGAGCACAGTTTACATACTTACTATTAAAACCTAATAAAAGTCTGTATTCTGATAATACAGATTTATCTTACAATAGACACTACTGTTCAAATAATATTGATAATGGCTAATACTTATAAAGCACTTACATTGTCCCAGAAACAGTGCTAAGTGTTCAAAATGTGTGATTTCACTTAACCCCTACAACATTCTGTGAGGCGGCTACCGTTATTCCCATTTCACAGACAGGGAAACTGAGGCTCTTAAACTTTCAGTCAGTTGCCCAACTAGTACATAAGAGAGGAAGAATTTGAACCCAAGTCTGTCTGTTCTAATTATCATCCCCACCACCACCTTATCATCATTGGTGATAAAGAAGAGGGGAACCTTTTCTCTTGGCCCCTACGCTTTGGGTACAACTTTTTGATGACTGAGACACATATCTGCGATTAACATAGAGTCTCTGTGTTGACAATGGGTCCCTACCCTTCAGGTCCTAGAAGGGTCTCAAGAAACAGCTTAGCCTGGTAGCAAGTTACCGCCAGAGAGAAAAGGAAACTAGTTGTTGCATTGAAACACATTGCCATTTTGGTCCATCCTCGGTTTCCTGATGAGCGATGATAATGATTCTGTGTTCCAGGCGCTGCAGTTGGCTGAGCTTTGATGCCGCTGGCATCACCCGGCTTCAGTGCCCTGGAGAGTCATGCCAAGGATCTAGTGGGGCAGAGAGGGCTCTCAGAGTCTTGTGCCCCAACTTTCCTAACCATGCTCTGATTCTCCTGCTCCCCACTGTAAGTAAGTCTTGGGGCCTTCAGTGGGGTGGTTATAGAAGCATGTGAGAGAAAACCCTTAAGCTCTTTCATGAGATGAGTCTGCATCCAATCTTGAGGCTCCCAGCACCCCTCCACGAGGTTGGATTTGGTGGGAGCGAGAGTGGGTAGTGCAGGAGCCGGATTTCATTAGAGCCAGACTAATGAGGGGCTTCTTTCTTCAGAACCAGGTACCATACTGCATGGTGTGGGGTCAAAATGTAAGCACGGAGGAAATCCAAGGAAGGAGAGGTGATGAGAGCTAGGGCAGCGGAAAAGCCTTCAGAAGCAGGGAGCCATCAGCAGAGGGGCAGGGTTCGGATGAGAAAGACATTTTTGGCAGAGAGCAGAGGAGAGGTTATGCTGAATGATGCCCAGAGGGAGGAGTCCGAGGGGAGGGATGTAGCCGGGAGAACCCCATGGGGAGGCTGAGCAGCAGAGCAGACTGGGCCTGGAGGAGGGTGAGAGCAGGCCTTACAGGAACAGGGCCGTGCCATGCGGGGAGTAGCTTCCAAGGAAGACTGAACCCGCTGGATGGAGAGAAGGCAGAGAGGCTGGACGCGGGAGTCCAGTTAGGGGGTCCGATTCTATCGCCCAGTTCCAACATGCGAGTGTCCCCTCCCCCACCCTTCAACACCTGCACCAAGCAATTATCCAGCACCTGCTGGGGGTCCTGCAATTCAGCTCGGTTCTGACGCTCCACCTGGAGAGAATCTCAGGCGTCACGGGTTAAGGGCTCAGTCCTACAAGGCTGCCCTCGCCCTCACTTCAAGCACAAATCAAAAGTCCAGGGTGTCACCAGTGCTTCTGACTGACCAGCAATAAATCGAAGGTTCTCGTGACCCCTTCTTTGGGTTCAATTAACTTGCTAAAGCGGCTCACAGAACTCAGAGAAACATTTTGTTTACTAGAGTATTGGTGTATTATAAAAGGATGTAAATCAGAAACGGCCAGATGGAAGAGATGCATAGGGCAAGGTTTGGGAAAAGGACTCGACGCTTCCACACCCTCTCCCCAAATCTCCACGTGTTCACCAACCCAGAAGCTCTCTGAGCTCCATCCTTTTGGGTTTTTATAAAGGTGTCGTTTCGTAGTTCATTATTGATGAACTCATTGGTCATTGGAGATAGATTCAACCTCCAGGCCCTCCCCTGTACCCCCAGATGGGTGGGGGGCAAAGGAAGTTCCAATCTTCTAATCACAGGGTTGGCCCCCATGCCAAAAGTTGTCTCATTAACATAACAAAAGACACCCCGGTCATTCTCATTCCAAGGGTTTTAGGAGCTCTGCGCCAGAAACAGGGAGAGAGACAAAACCAAATATATTTCTTATTACAAATGATAATATTATGGGAAGCAAGTGACATAATTTTGTCCCCTGGTCATCACCCAGTTACCAACCCTCACACAGAATTCACATACCGCCCAGCCCTTAAGGACACACTGCAGGCAATGGGACTGGAGTTAACTTGCAAATTTTAAGAAAACTCTGAGTTATGAAATCTCGTCCTCGCCCTGCTACTTTCCTTGATAAACCAGGCTGGGAGTTTGGTTTTAGGTTCCCAGCAAAAGACGGGAAAACAAGACTTAACCCTGAAATCTTGATGCCTAGAGAGCCTTCAAACCAAAGGTGAGCTCCTGCGGCCGACCTTTCCTTCCTGCCCTGTGGATGACACTGCACACCTAGGAAGCAGGGACCTTTCCCCAGCCTGTGGTGTCACACTGTACCTTTCCCTCAAGCAAGACTCGTAGGATATGGGTACCAACGTCACTCCATCTCCTATTACCCCCTAGGGTCTCATTAGAGTTTGTCAGAGTCTTGAGCAGAGCAGGACTTAGCCCTGAAGACAATTCTTAGAAAAGAAGCCTGCCCAGAACTGAGCATCCTAAGATTGTCAGCTCCTGGGAAAGGCCCTTGGGACACCCTTCGCCATCCATGGACCCTTGAGCATCAGAGATACAGAAAGAAACCTAGTAACCTAAATCTTTCCAAGCAGGAGCCTGTTTCTCAGGACTGCCTTTCCTTCCCACCTCCAGCTCCAGGGACTTCCTCATTACCCGAAAGTTCCCGGCAGCTCCACCTGGGCCTACAGGTGTGGATTCTCAGGATTGTGACAGAATTATTTGAAGGATGTTTGTTTAGTGTTTGCAAATTTGAATAGGCCTCTGAGACGAGGAGCCTTTCTTTACTGGGCATTTTCCCCTGCGCACAGGATTCTTTCTACTCTCCATCTTGGGCGATGTCATTTAACACTCCCAGCAAGGCTGAGGGGTTGGTACCATTAGCCCTGGTTTAGATAGGCGTAAATAGGAGCACACAGAGGTCAAGTTGCTTTTCTGAGTTTGCAGGACTAGGAAGTGAGGGGGGCAAGATTCTCTGTCTTTCTTGGCTGATACTGGTGCGGGGCTGTCCGAGACAATATTTGCTAGCCACTACAGCAACTATTTAGGTTCAAGTTTAATTAAAATCAAGTAAAATTTGAAATTCACTTACTCGGTCAAAGTAGTCACATTCCAAGTGCTCAGTTGCCCAACAGGCCTCACGGCTACCGTATCACAGAGTGAAACACTTGCCACCTGTGGCAAGTTCTGTGGACAGCCTGCAGCTGGCGCTTCTGGGCAGGGAGCAGTGTCACTGCCTCTTGTCACCTGGCCCAATCCGTTCACTATAACATCTCCAAATGCTGCCTTAAGAAAGCGTGACCCTGACTTGTCTTTCTTTTCTTGCCGCCAGTTTTCTCCAGCCTCCAGGACAGTGGCATGAACCTTTGCCCCTGCGACACAAGGAAAGAATGAGATTCGAGCGCTGAGAAGGCGCGCCTGGGCCGCCCCACACTCATACCGGCTGTCCACCAGGAGAAGTGCAGTGAGCGAGGTCCCCGGACGTGGCCCCAAGCAAAGGGGCAGGCTCTCTTAGTCTCGGACTGGACTTTGCTGATGTCTTTCAAGAATCAGAGTGCCCTCATGGCCACCAAGCAAGCTATGCTGTGGCCGATTATCCCTGGAAACAAGGCCTCTACTAGCTTCTGCGGGGTTAGAGGCCAAGGAAAGTCAGGTTTTTATAAAGCCCCAATTCCTCTTGGCTTCTCTACACTCAGAACTTGCATCTGAATGAGGAAAAGAAACCTCATCCTCTGATCAGCCATGTGGTTTCTTTCTGCAAATAAACTTTGCTAAAGGAATGCTCCCAGCATGTAGCCTGGGGGACACTGAGCAGCATTTAGGCGGAGCCTCCTCTACCTTCAAAGCCGCCTTCCCTGGGATATCCAGTTCCCTTCTCCTCTTGAACTTCCTGCTCTCGGCGCCCAGCACAGAGGCTGGGCCCCACTTCCTCTGTCCGTGCTTCAGCGGCCTCAGTCCCATTTCGCAGACTGTTAATTTCTGGTCCAAAGACAGCCCCCTCACCCCATATCTTTTCCTGCTGGCTGTGGATCCCCCTCCTACTGGAGCGGGGTGAGAAGGGTTGCAGGCTCTGTTTCTGACTGCGAGCCAAGTGACTCATGATAAGTAGAAGTCAAAACGGCGGAGTTCTTCCTAACCCCGTGGTGAGCATATAATGCCAAGCCCCAAGCTGCAGTGACCAGCTGGTCGGGACATGCCGACCATGGCCTTCTCTTTTTCTCTGGTAATGCCTCTAGCAGAGAAGAGGGAAAATCCTTTGCTCCTTGAAGAGGGGTGGGAAGGATCCTGGATTCTCACTTTAACCTTTTGGAATGTAAAAACATCTCTCCGTGGGCCAGTTGAGCCCCCATTGAATGTCTCAGGCTTTTACAACCAAGACACCTCTTCATGGTCTGGGCTTGGTCCCTTTTGAAATGTAAGTACCCAGAAAGATGGAGGTCTAGTATTCCTGGCACTTTGGAGGCTTAACCTCTATTGATCTAGTCCAGTGATAACTATTTGTCCCTCTTGGAGAGGAGATAAGAGAAGTTTTACTACCCTTTTGGATTAGAAGAATTCACGAAGGGCTACAGATCTAATCCTCACGGTGTGTGAACAAGCAAAATGTGGTTAGGAGAAGTGAAGGCAGACATTCTCTGCCTTTATACAGTGCACATTTCTGTCTCCGAGGCCAGGGTTCTCGCAGGAGCACTGAGAAAGCCAGAGAAAGTCTGTTTCTCCACACAGGGTGGCAGAGGAATAAGGCCATCCTTGGGCTTTGCTGATGGAACTGTGAACTGCAATAACTCTGTGGGGAAGGAATCGGACATATCTATTCTGACCACACACCTTAATACCCTAGAAATTCCACTTTATGGAATGGAACAAGTGGAAATGAGATAAGCGGTCCGAAGAATCTAGGTATAAGAGTGCAAATTGCAGGATTGATAGCAATGGAAACAAAAGGAAAACAAATGACTATTGGTAAGAAATGTCGCATAAATTGCTAATATAGTTATAGCATGAGGTATTATGCTGTTTTTTTAATGTTTATTCTATGTCCTGACCTGGAAGAATTTCCATTATATACTTAAGTAAGAAACGTGGAATGCAAGAGATATATAAAATATCCATTTTGTAAAACAATGAAAAAACTTATATGTACACATGTCATATATGTACATGATTATATGACATGGAGAAAGACTTGGGAGGATAGACTTCTAATTTCGTCTTTGGGAAAGTAGAGATGGGGAAGGAAAAAGGCAAGGATCAAACACAGCAAAAAAGAAAAAGATGCATAGCTCAGTATCAAAGGACGATTTAGGATATAAAGTCCTCTCTGTGATGTTACTAAAGTATATAGCAATTGAATCAGTTCATGGACAAGGACTAGGCTATCAACAAATGAAAATGTTTTATTTTGAAACTCGGATTTATTTTTTCACTCAACAAACATATTGAATGTCTACTGTTTGCCAGGCACTATTCTCGTCTCCGGAGAGAAGATGGTCCTAGACCAAATCTTTGTACTCGTGGAGTTTACTCTCCAGTGAGGGAGATAGACAGTGACTTATGGTTAAAGGTAAATGCATCAGAAAACATCAGGTGGTGATAAGTGCTATGAGTAAAATTAAACAGAAAGACCAGAGCAACGGGGCCACAGAGCAACGGGGCTGCTGTTTTAAACAGGGCGAAGAGGGAAGACCTATCCCTAGAGAAGTGGGGACCTGAACGAAGTAGAGAAGCAATCACATGCTTTCCCTTCCCAGCTCAGGCATCCTCGAGCTCTCGGGTCCTCCTTTCATGGCTTATTTCTGGACCCTTTCTCGGAGGACTCTCATTAGTAGAGCCCAAAACCAAACACAGCATTCTTCTGAGTGGTCTCACGAGCTCGGGGCAGAGGCGGTGAAGATGCACCTGCTTCTCTCCTGGAAACATATACCATGTTATATATGTAGAATAAAATGGTTCTGGAGGCAGTAAGTTGTCAGAGTGGATGATATGCAATCTGGAGTCAAGACTTCTAGATTCACCTCTTGGTTCTTCTTACTAGTTGCATGACCTTGAGCAAGTTGTTTAACCTCTCTGTGACCTTATCAAAAAATTCCTTATCTTTTGCCATGGAGATAAGGAATTTTAAAGATTTAAACAATGCCTTCCTTGTACATAATACAAGCTGAAGAAAAATATCTCTTGTTAATACTATTACTGCCTGTTATTATTGCTACTGCTACTGACAGGTCAGCCCTCTCTTAGGATGTTGACTCACACTGACTGAACTTATAGAATTTTGAGGGTCTGGTTTCAAACTTACAAACTGTCACCTCTGATTGGCAGGGAGGAAGGAAGGGGGAAAGAGGTGAAGACAGTAATGGGACATTACTGCTTTTGAATCATGCAGTCTAAGCAGACCTCTCTGAGGAGGTGATATTTGAGCTGAACAAAGTAGGCTGATGAAATATTTTCATTAGTAGGGAAATGAGCTTGCATGAAGTAACCTATACCCAACCTGAAGATGCTTTTGGATGTACTCTTAATAACCAAATCAATGAAAAATGAAAAAATAATTTACGTCTGGAATATTTGTCATCTGACTAATAAAAATAATTTATTTGTATTAATGTTCTCTTTTAATCATTTATGAAATATGTCAGGTAGAAATCACTTTTGTATATTATTGAAATATATTATCTCATCACAACACATTGGTTTATGTAGAACCTTGTATTATTTTTATGTCATGGTTTTTTAAACAGAAAATCTCTGAAATTTTTGGTATAATCCTATCACAGACAACTGATTCCCTGTTTGTTATTGTGCTGACTCATTTTAAGACAAAATTATAAAAAATTATTTTTTAGATTTTAAAAAGAATAACTTATTATTTATAGACGTCCCAAGAATTCCAAGAAACTCTATTTTGTTGTCGTTATTCTGAAATCCCTAAGATAAATATCAACCAGGAATTTAGAAACGTCACTTTCTAGAGTGAGGAGACGGACATAAATAAGATATTGGAAAAAATGAATACATAAGGAAATGTTAGGTGGTATTACGACTATGAAGAAAAATAAAGCAGGATACGGGTTAGATTAAGATGCAAGTTGCTGTTTTAAATAGGGTGGGCTGCGATGAGGAAAACATATAAACAGTTAAAGACAAGAAAGTACCAAACATCTGAGGAAGACTCTGAGCAATCAAAGAGGAGGGATGATGGGCCATGGACCCATGGACCGACAAGTTTCAACTCGAACGCTCAGTGTTTGGAAATTTATTGCAAAGAGGGGAAGAAAGTGCATTCCAGGAGCCAGACACTGCACATGCAGACGGAGGGAAACTGAACCGGCCTGAGCTCGTTTAGAAATGACAAGGAGCTGGGTGAGGCTGTAGCGGAGGAGTGGCAGGTTGCTCTAGCTACAAGGTAGAACTAGGACAGAGGCAGAATGTCGTGCACGCCATGCTTGGGAGTTTAGCTTACAGGAAACCAAGATCGCAACACAGATCTGATCCAGTTAATTCTGTAAAAGATGCCTGGCATAGCGGCATGACCAAGGGGCAGGATCGTAGCACAGGCCACAGCAGAACACGTCCCGATTGCCTTGCCGTTGCCCGTACACTTTAGAATCGGCTTTTTCTTCCTGGCAGCATGGACAGAGATCCTGGTTGCCTATCCCAATATCCATTTCCTGCCTTTTGCATAGCAGTGGAGCTCCCAGCTTCAGCAAAACACAAACCTGCATAGAATAAAAACGTTATCTCCCAGACTCGTTTATGGCTAGAGCTAAGTTTCAGCATGAGATGTAAAAGTGAGTGTTGTGGGAGCTTCCTGGAAACCTTAAAAGATTCTTGGACCCTGTCTTCAGCCTCCTCCTTCCTCTATCTCTTCCTGCTTCCTGTTAGAGAGGACAGAGGTGTGATGGTTGAAACTTGAGCCATCGCCTAGAACCAAGAGCATGGTGACGAAACCAGAAAGAGCAAGCTTGCACTCCCAGTGACTGTGGAGCTGCCACTGCAGCCTTGACTTCTTACCTCTGACCTTTGTTAAATGATAAATAATCTATCACATTTAGGTCACTGTCATTTTGACTTTTCCATCCCTTGCAGCCAAAGTCCAAGACAAAAAAAAAAAAAAAAAAAAAAGCTTTTGCATTTTCTGGTTTTGGTTTTGTAAATTTGTTCCTGTTGCAATGTTGCTGCACTTGGGGAAGAATAGTTCAGTTCGGTGAACTGAAAGCCGAGAGGAGGACAGAGCCCGCCCCGGAAGCAGGCACGCCAGGCGTACCTGGTGAGGTGTGCCAGCCGTAGCCTCCCACAGCACTCCCACATTCTCAGTCCAACTGGTTGTGTCTCTTTTGCTGTGTTTTATGGATTTCACAAGGGCTGCCTTATTTGCCTTTGGGAGAAATGTTTAGGCAGAATTGGCTTCAGAATGATGGTCGTCCTTTTATGCGTTCACTGTTTGTCGAGCACCAACTCCGTGCCTGGCACCATGCTATCCACATTCAGAACAAGGAAAGCAATGGCTCTGCTGCGTTCTGTGTTGATCAGAACACTTGGGAAACAGTCGACTCCATTGGGGTCACATTACTGACAAACTTGAACATATCCAGACAGACCTAGGATGATAAATGTCTGGGCCACACCCTTATCTCACATTTTTAAAAACTTAAGGCTTAAGGGTAAGGGCGATTCCAGGTATGGCAGATGTTCTAATTTGGTCTAACTAGAATCCTTTGCCTCCTTATTCTGGGAAGCAATTCCCCCTGCTTCGTAGACAAACTGCATCTTCCCCATTCCCTGTGATTCTGAAGGAGCTCTCAATTGCAGTGCTCTGACTTCCAGCCACAGGAACAGACACATGATCTGAACCAGACCAATCAAAGCCCTTCCCTGGGGTTTTTGTCTCTTTCCCTTTGGATCGTGAGTTAAAGGGCGTGTATGTGCAGAGATGGTAGGACTCATATCCCCAGCGGCCTGGGAGAACTTGAAATAGTGAAGTAAACACACAAATAGAAGGCAAACTAAGAAATGCAGAAATGGAGTGTGAGGGTTCAGTCAGCTATGGGAATAGCTCTATCCTCATAATTCTGCAGTTGGCTTACAGGAGGCAGTAAATGTCTTTTTTATTGGCCCAACTTGTACTGAGTTTTCTGTCACTTGTAGCAGAGTCTTGAATAATACAGGATATGTTAAAGAGGGATTAGTCATCTTTATTGGTTCAAAAAGCCAAAACTGGACCAAGGGCAGAAGTTACAGGGAGGCAGGCTAGTGCTCAGTGTAAGGAGTTCTTTCTAACAATCGGAATGTTATTAATATGATCTAAGAATAAGATGACCAACCCGTTGACAGGTCTGAAGGCCGGGGCCTAAAACAGGTGACTTTGTGTTTCCTCTACGGCTCAATGAATGTACTATTCTAAGGGGAAAAGTAGTTCATTCTATTTCCTATGTTCTATTGAAGACATTTAGTTACTTCACAATTAGAAAAAATACAGTCATGGGTCACGAAATGACAAGGTTACATTGTTAGGCAATTTCGTTGTGAGAACATCACCGAGTGCACTTGCACGTCAGTTAAGAACAAGAGAAAATTATGCAATCAAGTGGCATGGTAAACACGAAATGCATGAGGCTGCCACCGGCCCGACACAGCATACTGCTTTACAGCAAACTTTTTTTTCTAAGTAGAAAGAGTACACGCCAAACTAATGATAAAAGTAGAGTATAGGAAACACATAAACCAGTAACATTGTTGTTTATTATTATTATCGAGTATTATGTACTGTACGCAGTTGTATGCGCCATACTTTTATATGACTGGCAGCACAATAGATTTAACACCACCATCACCACAAATATGTGTGTAATGCATTGCCCTACAATGCTATGATGGCTACCATGTCACTAGGAGATAGGAATCTTTCATCTCCATTATAATCTTGTGGTTTACCAACATATATGTGGTCCACCGCATAACAAATGACTGAAGAGGAAGAAGAAATGCACTCTAACTTATCAAACACCTGGATTTGAAATAGCACCTTAAAATCACTATTGCAACCATCCAGCCAGCAATCTGTCCATTCATCCATCCATCCATCCATCCATCCATCCATCCATCCATCCATCCTTTCATCCAACCATCCATCTATCCATTCAATGAACATCTACTACCTTTTACTCTGTGCTGGACTTGTGCTAAGTGCTGTGTCTATAAACATAGGAGGACTTGGGCCTCATTTTTAACTGGAGGAAATATAGAGGTCTTCAGAAGGAGGCAGACAGATAATCAAAACAGTATCACAAAGGGCCAGAGGTGCTGGGACAAAAGAGTATGACTCACTCACACCATGAAGCAGATAGTAGGGAGAGTAAAGATGGGGCATGTTAGAAGGAACTTCTTATACTGAGTGCAGAGTAGAGGTGACGCCTCAGCTAGATAGGAAGTGGGTAATGGGCAGGCAAAAGGCAGATGGGGTGGCGGTGGAAGGTTTTGTCAAAGAGCACCAAGGCATGGACCACCTTAGGCCTTTAGAACAAGGTAAGTGGTAGTGTGGGGTGAGACTAAGATCCTGGGTTCAACAGAACCCCATGTAATAGATGAGGGACCAGGATCCACTGAAGAACTGTAATCAAGGAAGAAATCTACCCTAAACCTAAGTGTCTTTGAAGTTACGCTAACGGTAGTATAGAGGATGGACTTGGAGAGAGCATGTTTTTAAGCCTACAGTCAGATACGTCTGTTTTTAAGGTATGTCTAATGTTGTAATGCCTTAGTGAACACAAAGAGTTGAAAGCTCTGGTGTCAAAGGACCTCAACTAAGGTCTATGCTCTGTCACTCTCTGGCTATGAGGCCTCGAGTAGTTCATTTAACTCCTTTAAGCCTCAATTTCCTCATCTGTAAAATGGGGATAATAACCCACCATGCAAGGTCATTATAAAGATTGAATGAAATAAATGATGTGAAAGCATCCTGTAAACTTCACATAATCACATAAATGCACAGATTTGTTGTTTTGTCATGAAGGGCATTTTGTCAAGGTGTTATTATAATCAAATAAAATTTATAACAATTTTTAAAGTCTATGAGGTATAACAGGGAATCTGGAGATAACCGAATTTTTTGAGGTGACAAGATGGATTGGATGGAGAAGGTTTGGCCTTGAATTTCAACAGGCCCAGATGACAGAGGATCATTGGTTTATAGGAAAAGGCTGGACATATGAGTCCAAACCAGAAGATCAGTAAAAGAGAGAAGGCAGAGGCAGAAAGGAAGCACAAGCCAAGCTCCAAACCAAGTACAAAGTCCAGACGCCTATCTAGGCAGCAGAAAGAAGCAATCAGCAGAGATTCAAATGAAAACAACAGGACAGAGATCTGAGCCACCAGGGTAGGTAGAATGAAGAGAGTTTGACAGCTGGTAATAAGGATCCTCCTCTACAAAGACTTGGGTTTGTTCATTTAACAAACAATTATTTAGTACCCATTACATTTTAGGGTTTAGAAATATAGTTATATAAGGAGCTAATGATCTGCTGAAAAAGCCACACAATAGACAATTCTAATACAACCTGATAAGAGAAACAACAAAGAGAAACACTGAGTATTCTTGGAGCAACCAGAGGGACAGCTAATCTGGGCTAAATTGTGTCAGGGACAATTCTGGGAAAGGTAATGACTGAGTGGAGTCTTAAAGGCTGAATCAGAGTTAGCCAGGTGAACCAGATACATTTGGAGGGTGAGGGCATTCAAGGGAGCAGGAACAGCATGACCAACAGCAAGGAAGCAAGAGCAGGAAATAGAAGGAGGCTATGTTGCTGTGCCATAAATCAGGAATGAGAGGCAGGGAGGGGGAGCTGAAGATGATGGGAGAGGAGGTTGAAGAGATATATGAGAAAGCTCCTGGGCCAGCCCTGGGAAGGCCAGGACTTCATCCTGAAGGCCATAGGGAGCCATGGAAACATTAAGCAGCTAAGTGATTGGATAGGAAAAGCATTACTGAAAACCAAGTTTCTATGATTGAGGGGACAGAGCAAGGGACTTGGCCACAGAGAGGTGGTAGACCAGGAAGACACAAAGAAACAAGAAACAAGGCAGGAAGCTTTAGGATTCTCAAGAGAATACACACACACACGCACACACACACAGACACACACACACACACAGACACACACACACACACACACAATTTATCATAAAAAATTGGCTCACATGATCACAGAGGCTGAGAAGTCCCAAGGCAAGCTGGAGGCCCATGGTATAGTTCCAGTCCAAGTGTGAGGCCTAAAAACCAGAAGAACCCATGCTGTAAGTTCCAGTTCACTTCTGAGTCCAAAGGCAGAAGAAGACCGATGTCCCAGCTTGAAGACAAGCAAAGAGAGCGAATTCCTCTTTACTCTCCCTGTTTGTTCAATTCAGGCCTTCCGTGGACTGGATGAGGCCCATCCACATTGGGGAGGGCAATTTACTTTACTCAGTTTACCAGTTTAAATGTTAAACTCATTCAAAAACACCCTCACAGACAAACCCAATGTTTGAACAATGTTTAACCGCATATCTGGGCACTCCACAGCCTAATCACGTTAACACGTAAAAGTAACCATCAGAGAAACATTACTGGAATCACAGTCCCACAGCCCAGTGGCCCCAGTTGCTGATGGACTTGGGTGCTGAGCCTGAGCTGATGCTTGGAGTGAGGCCAAATGGGAGGAAACCAGAGCCTGGAGAAGGAGTGAGAAGGTCAGAAGTGGGCAACAGAGCTGTTAGCAATTGTGGTTAAAGTATAAATCTATATTTACTGACAGAGAAAGATGCCCACTAAATGTAGTCAGGGGAAAAAGTATTAAAAGATGGCATTACACAACACGTGTTAAATGATTTCACTTAAGAACATGTTGTGTGTAAATGAGGGTGGGTGGATGTACACACACCTAGACTAGGAAAGTCTGGAAGGACAAGCACAGATGAGCTAATTGCAGATTTTCTCTGGGTGTCGAAATGCCAAGTGACTTTTACTTTCTTTATAGCTTTCTGAATTATCTTTTTCATTTTCACGATCAGCATGTATTATCTTTATAATCGGAAAAATCAATAAAGCTATTTCCATTCCGAAAAAAATTATATATTTAAAACTCCAAATGAGAATCTTGCCAAGTCACCCTTTGATTCCACTCGTGGATGGTTCCTCCTTGATCAAGCTCCTTAACATAACCCATAGGTTCTTGCATGATATGGCTACTACTGTAGAAATATCGACTGCTGACCGCTATTCTGATGGAACAGCCGCCCCACCTCTCACTGCCTCCTTCAGTAACGCTGAGCCAGCACAGCCCTGGAAATACCCTGCTGTTTGTCTCTGGGGTCATTAGTTCTCACTCTCTCCTTTCCCTCCTAATTCTTTTCTTCTCTTCCTAGTGAATGTTTACTCTCCACAAGAGTAAACTCAGTCCAGGTAACTCTCTTCCCATAAGCCACCTCTTGATCTCCCCAGTCTGAGTTTAGTGTGCCTGCTTCAGTCTTCCATTGATGCCTGATGCATGTTGCTGTCATGGTACCTTTCTGTGTCTTTCTCCATCACTGGATGGTGACCTCTTTCCTCTGTCCTTTCCAGGGTGCTGGTTCACAGCCAGACTCAAAAACTTCTGGTTGACTCAATGGACTTTTTGACTGACCCATAAAAACTAGGATCCAGGCTATGTTCCTTGTCTACTAACATCCACTGAGGGAGGTGTGAATGGTGTTACCCACAACATTCTCCATTTCCCCAGTCACACCTCCTGATCCCACAAACTCAAATCCATCTCATTGATTCAGACCTCGCACATGTTCTGCATGGTTTGGAGTATGCACTGTGGCTAAATAACATCTTCCCAAGCCTTCAGTGCACTTGACTCACAACCGTGGTGACTTTGTCTCATTACTTATATGAGAACAATAATTATCACCATCACCAAAGCCACAACAACTGCTATTTATTACCTTCCTAACAGGTGCCAGAGATTGTGCAAAATACTTTACTAGCATTATCTCACTTAATACTCACAGCAACTCTATTAGGCAGATACTATCATATTCCCATTCACCTGATGAGGAAGCTAGTATTAGAGAGGTCATGGCCAATGTCACAAACTTGTAAGTGGAGGAGTCATTTGAACCCAGACTGATCTAACTACAAAACCCACGGTCTTTCCACTAAGACTCCTGATTTATTCTCCTACCAAAGATATATAATAATAATAATAATAATAATAATAATAATACAAACAAGAACAACAGTAGTAGTAGTAGTAGTAGTAGTAGTAGTAGTAGTAGTAGTAGTAGTATACTACATTATTCTTCAAAATTAATTCCAGAAGAATCAAAGTTTTAAAACTAAAAATGTGAAACTTAAAAAGAATTAGAAAAACTTCTGGCGCCCAACAAGATGGATGAAAGCCCACTACTACAGCCTACTTCTAATTACAACTAAAAATGATGTAGAAGGTATTAAAAGTAGCCACCCGAGGACTCTGAAAAGTAAACAAAAGTAAAGAGAGAAGGGGAATGAAAACTTGGAGTAGCAAACTGTCCAAGGACAAGCTTTCTAGGTTTTCCCACTTTCCCTTGCAACTTTGACCTGAAGACAAGCTCAGGAAGTCATAGACTATAGAAACTTCTGCCACCAGAAGGAGCAATGAGGGCCCAAGAGAGAATTTAATTGAAGTTCTAAAAATATAAAGCTACTTTTGCCTGGCAAATCTGAATTTTGAGCCCCAAAATTCATACTCACTACAAATGTTTGATTGAATGAATGAACAAATTGTGTTTGGAAGTAGGAGTGAGATTGTACTGCCCCAAGCTCTGAGTAAAGCACTCTTGGCTGCTCCCTAAGAAAGACGGTAATTATTTAAAAAGAATATCTGCTTTCTAGTCCTCGCTTGGCCACTTATTATCTATGGTCCCTCAGGTATGTTGCAAGGCTCTTTGGGACTTGTTTATCTTATCTGTGAAATGAACATAATGATACCTGTCCTGCCCTCCTCACAATGTTATCTGAGGACCAAACGAGATAACACCTGTGAAGCAGCTTTATTTGGGATTATAATAAGAGCACGTGGATCACCCCTCTCCTGACAAATCTCAAGAAACAAGTAAATGAACCCAAAGGTTAGAGTTCTGTGGTGGTCTTCCCCTCAACCTAAAGATTCTTCTAGAATGGGCAAGGAACAGCAACTCGGCTTTTCCTGGAACCATATCAGTGCTAGCTGAAGTCTACCAAAGATGGCACTGTCAATATCAGCAGAGCACGCTTCATCAGGAAGAAATTCTCAGGGCACGAAACAGATTTATTTTCATTGTGAAATCGTCTGTCTGCTGTGAAACAACAAATTAAGCCCTGGGTGACTATTCCTGTAAAACACGTCCTGTGCTCAGCACTGCTATTATGGGGTGGATAGGCACGGCAAAGAATCAATTAAAACTCTGACACATGAAATGAAGCCCAAAGACCTGTTTCACAGGTTTCCCCAGAGGAAAATAATCACGTTGCATTACATTTTGAAAGCCGATCGAGGCCAGGTTTCTGAGACAAGTTCTGGGCTTTACAAGACAGATTTTAGCTTTTCTAAATCATTTTAAAGCGCTGCTTAGAGGATTACGGCATTCAATTCTCCATTAGTCCAACAGCATCATGGTGGAGCAAGAGGGATTATTGGCATGCGGGCATCCTCCAGAAAACTGTAAGTTCCCTTTTCAAAATCATTTAAAGAAGGGGTGACAATATGGCAGTGTTTATATTTATGCCCATTTTGGAGTGAAAGCAAATATTAAACAAGTAAAATCAGAGGGATAGTAAAACTGAATTCTCTTCTTATTTTTATAATAGGTCTCTGCCACCAAAAGGTACAGTTACTGTTTAGGAACTGTTTTAAAGGAAGTTCTAGAATTTAAATAAGAGCTTTGAAAAAAAAAAAGAAAAAAGAAAAAAGAAAGAAAGAAAGAAAGAAAGAATGAGAGGGTTAACAGTGGAATGTGGATGTTTGTGGTTGCACTACGTAAGCTGTGCCTCTCTGAAGGCAAGTAGGAATGTTAATGAGAGAAACAACGTGTGTTTTGGGGTTAATTCAGACATCTGTGTAAACCATCTTCGGTTTCAGTGCCTGACTAAAGTCTATGCCTCAACAATTTCTATGCTTCAACCTGAATAAATAGAAGAGATTTTGAGGTCCGGGCAGTGTATTTTCAGAAGGGTCACCTACAAATGAGCTTCAGCAGAAATCAAGAAGCGAACAAGACCAAAGAAAGACCAGTGTCAGCAACGGTCACTGTGGAGGGACACAGGTTATGGCCTGCCGACTGGTAGACGTGTAAGGAAATGGTCTGCGGGACTCAGCTGACCCCGGATTTTGCAGGCTAATTCAAACACAAAGAACTGGAGAGAAAAGACAACATGAGGGTGGGGTGTAAATATCATGATTTTAAGGCATTTTACCAGATGTAGGGGAGGGAGGGACAGAAAAAAAAAGGAGGGAGAGATGGGGAGAGGGAGAGAAGGGGAGAGGGAGAAAGGGAACCCAGAGCATAAGGACAAGCCTAGGCCTGCCCATTAATATGTTCGGCTTTTGTACAGAGCAGGACATTTTCACAGGAAACGCTGCCATGGTGTAGGAATCTGTTCTGTTAGGAAAGTAGAAATGTTTGACAATTCTGTTCATAGACTCAACCTGCGACATCTTTTCTTTTTAAGTAGGAGGAGGTAAGAAGGAGGTTGGGGATTCTCTTTTTAACCAAGTGTATTAGTCAGTATAATTTTTCATAAAAAGGCCTTTTGTTCTTTTCTTGTTCAGGTTGCTGTCTAAATCCTTAAGCTGTCCTCTATTGCTTGGGAAAAAATACTTCTTTGCAGACTAGGGACGTGTGTACATTAATGCTTTCTTAATCTTTGTAGAATAGTTCTCTCAGAGCTACGGAGAGGAGCTCAGAATGTTCTGGGGTCTTGGAGTCTTGGGGTCCTGCCAAGGTGCTCGGGGCTACAGGGACAGAGGGTGCCCTGCATTCTGGTCGGTGACCTTCCCTGCATCCTGCCCCTCCCCTTGCCTGCATACTCCAGCCACACTGGGCTTTCACCTGTGAGTTTATATGAAAAGAATGTTTCCATTGCTTAAAGCAAACCAAAAAATTGAATAGCACTAATTTATTCAACCATTTCACTTGACGCAGAGAGAAATTTAACTTCCCAGAGCATTATAATGAGTTAGTTAAAGGCAGACCAGCAATGTCTATGGATAACTAGTTCTCCCATACCTGTCTTCCTTTCTCTTTTTGTCCAAAGGAGCTGGTAGAGTCTTCTTTGCCTCATCCACCCCCGTCTCCACTTAACACAACACTCATAGTCAAAGCCTCTTCACATACACCATTTTTCCTCAAGATAAACCTGTATGTTATCCTTCTATAGTCAATTCAGTTCCACGAACATTTATCGAAAACTTCTCTGTGCAGCCACGTACAATCCCTGCCCTCAGATATGTATACAGCCTGTTTTACTTAAAAGCATCTTACAATTGTACTAAAACAAAAATTCTCTTGAATGTAGTGTATCATTGAAACGCAAGAGAAAACAGTTTGGCAGTTCCTCAAAACGTTACACATTGAATTACCACATGACCCAGCAATTCCATTCCTAGGTATATATCTAAAAGAATTGAAAACAGGGGCTCGAACTAACACAGGTACATGTGTATACTATTCTCAATAGCCAAAAGGTGGAAACAATCCATGTGTCTGTCCATAAACAGATGAATGGATAAACAAATTGTGGTCTAGCTGCACAATGGAATATTATTTATATGTAAAAAGGCAGGAACATCTCATACTGCCACCACATAGATGAACTTCAAAAATACTGTATTACGTAATAGAAGGTCACGTGCTATGATTCCATACAATGATTCCGAATATATGAAATGTCCAGAATGGATAAATTCACAGAAGCGGAAAGCAGAGTGGTGGTTGCCGGGGGCTGGGGGCAGGGGTGGGAGTGGGGGGTGGGAGAGCCACGGGGAACGACTGCTTTATGTGTAGGCGTTTTCCTTTTACGGTGGTAAAAATGCTCCGAAACTGGATAGTAGTAATGGTTGCACCACACCATAAATGTACCAAATGCCACTGAATTGCTCAGCTTAAATGATCCATTTTATGTAATAAGATTAAGTGGAAGGCTCTGAAGAGGCCGTGAGAGAGCCTCTTATGGGATAAATGGAGGATCAGCTCATTCAAGCCCAGAATGTCTTTGGACTTTCTCTCGGGAGAAGTGGGGCAGCTCGTGAGGAGTTTTAAGCAGGTGAATGACTTGTTCAGATCCATGTTTTAGACGTTTTGAGTGGAGGACTGACAGCAGGGAGGGGCTGGACTCGTGAAAACTACATGCGTGGAGTCAGTTGGCCCGGTGAGGGATCATAAAGAATCCACCAGGATATAAAATACCTGCCTGATCCTGTTTCAGTTAAGTAATTGTAACCATCTTCCACTAAATTTGAACTCAGAAATAATAACCAAGTTGAAAACTATTAACCACAACTCTTTTCAAATAAATTTTTTAAACAGTTTAAGCCCACGTTTTACGCATTCTATCTGCTTTGACATCCGACAGAGTTTTTAAAGTACAATTAACCTGCTTCCTCTTTCTCTGTAGATTACGCATAATAATTTGTCTTTGAACAGATACTTCACCAAGGAAAAAAGCCTGGTTTTGATGAGAGCAAATTAAAGTCCAAAAATAGATTTAGAAAAGGAGCTAAGATCCAAAATTAATACATTTATTTCCTCAGTCTCAATTTTGGCCACTTTAGAATGTCAAGAAATGCTATACACTGTAACTTTTCAAAGGCAGACAATGGAATTACTTTGTACAGATAATAAAAATGTGAATGAAACCAGAATGAAAATCTTATCAGCTCCATATTTATCTAAGTACTAAATTCAATGTAACCTATCTGAACCGTGCAGAATCTAGCAAACCAAACTCTAGAGGGAATTCAAAAAACCTCTGCCTAGTAGTCAGCGTATCTGCCAGTCAGCCTCCCCTTGTCTTTCTGGAATGACCAACCATCCCAAGGGAAACCCCAGGACCAAGGGATTTCTCAGACTCAGGACTGTCAATGCTAAAACCAGAACATTTGGGCACCTGGCTTTCACCTCCATCGAAATCCCTTCCAAAATCCCATCTTCAATGCAGGATCAGTCTCATTTGGAAAGTAAATAAATAACAGCAGCAGCGAAGAGGAGAGGGAAAGACGGGCGTTACTTAGCATCTGTAACGCGGAAAGAAATACATTCAAAGAGCAAGAACGCAATTCACATGACTTCTCAGACTCATGGCTGCAAACCTGTGTGTCATGATGATGAAGTGGCTTTCAGGGACGTTGCAAGGGGATGTTTTTCACTTTTCAAATCATTCACTCAACAAATGCCCACTGAGGTTCTCCCATTGACCAGGCTTGAGATCAAGGGTTGGGATCCAGAGATGAAGATGTGCCAGCCTGGCCCTGGAAGATGCTCATGGGCTAGAGGAGACGTCTTGGGTGACAACCAAGTCTGACACAAGGTAATTAATAATTAGATCTCCTAGCTTTCAACAGCCAGGCATTTATATATACATATACATATAGACACACATATATATACACATATACATATATACATATATATACACACACACATATATATAATCTGTCATTCTTGCAACGATACCTCAAGATAGATATTGTTGTCCCTATTTTAAAAATGAAAAATACAACAAAAACTGAAGCTCGAAGAGGTGAATTTGCCCCCAAATCACCCAGCTAGCAGTGGCAGAGGCAGGCTATAAGGCAGGCTATAAGACAGTTCCGCTTGATTCCCAAAACTCTGCCTATTCTATTATTCCCAGGATTAAGATCAAGGTCACTGAGATTTCTGCACTTACTCCAGCTTATCTCAGCCTTTCACCAGAGAGCAGCTGTATCTAGACTCTGAATCGATAGCAAAATTGCCAGGTTTTAAATGTTCATGCTAACGACAGGGGCAGGGTGGGGATGGGGAAAAGCCAGATATTTATGTTTAAGTAGCAGACAATTGAACACTGCTATTAGAGGCTAGATCAAGATGGCTTACAGAGAGGAAAATACTAGGCTTCACAACGTTGGACTTAACACTGATTTCCTTGGGTAAGACACCAAAGGCACGAGCAACAAAAGAAAAAAAATAGACAAATTGGACTTCATCAAAATGAAGAACATCTGTGCATCAAAGGACACCATTAACAGTGAAAAGGACTGACCAACAGAATGGGGAAAATACTTGCAAATTACATATCTGATAAGGCATTAATATCCAGGAGATATCAAGAACTACCAAAACTCAATGACTAAAAAAAAAAAAAAAAAACCCAACACAATTCAAAAATGATCAAAGTACTAGAATAGATATTTCTTCAAAGAAGATACACGAATGTCCAATAAGCACATGGAAAAGTGCTCAGCATCACTAAACATTAGAGAAATGAAAACTAAAACCACAATTGGATACCACTTCGCATCCATTAGGATGGCTATCATCAGAAAAAAAAAGGAAAGAAAAGTGGTGTCAAGGATATGAAGAAACTGGAACCCTTGTGCGTTGTCAGGAATGTGAAACAGTGTAGCCGCTGTGGAAAACAGCATGGCAGTTCCTCAAAAAAACTAAAAATAAAATTACCATATGAGTCACAATTCCACTGCTGTCTACATACCCAAAAGAATTGAAAGCAGGAACATGAAGAAATATTTGTTCACCGTGTTCATAGCAGGATTATTCACAATATCCAAAAAAAATGGAAGCGACCTAAGTGTCCCTGGAAGCAGGGGTCCCAACCCCAGGCTACAGACAGTACCATGCCATGACCTGTTAGGAACCAGGCCACACAGCAGGAGGTGAGCGGCAGGCAAGCGACTGAAGCTTCATCTGTATCTGCAGCCTCTCCTCAGCGCTAGCATCCCTGTCTCAGCTCCACTGCAGAACATCAGGCATTAGATTCTCATAGGAGCACTGGTCCCTAGTGCCAAAAAAGTTGGGGACCGTTGCCTTGAAAGATGAAGAATGGGTAAACAAAATGTGACATACATATACAATAGATTATTATTCAGCCTTAAAAGGGAAGGAAATTCTGACACATGCTACCACATGGACGAACCTTGAAGACATTGTGCCAGTCACAAAAGTACAAATGCTCTATAATTCCACTCGCATGAGGTACTGAGAAGTCAAATTCATAAAGACAGAAAGTAGAACAGTGGTTGCCAGCTGCTTGGGTGGGGAACTGGTGTTCAATGGGTACAGAGTTTCACATTGTTGTGCAGTGATCACTATTATTGATCATGGCACAACAATGTGAATGAATTTAATGCTTATATACTTAAAAATGCTTAAAATGATAAATTTTTTATGTATATTTAACCACAACAATTTTTAAAAGATGGCATACAAAGCCCATGCATCTACACAGTGACCTCAATTCCCACCCAAAATACCATTTAATGACAGAAAAAAAAAATGCTTTTAAAAAATCTATTAAACAGAGAGTCGTCATTTAATGGGTATAAAGTTTCAGTTTTGCAAGATGAAAATAGTTCTGGAAATAGATGGTGATGAGGGTTGCACAACAATGTGAATCTACTTAATGTTACTGAGCTATACATTTAGCTAAGATGGCAAATTTTATGTTATATGTGTTTGCCACAGTTAAAAATAAAAGTAAAAATCCATTAGAACACTGGAAAGCAAGAATGGGTGCTGCTACCAGCCCACCAGAAAATGTGAGGAATTCCTGAATGATAGAAAGCAGATGGAACTAGATTGACAGAGAAACAGGAAGGAAGAAATCTCAGCTTGAAATCCAGGCGTACCTCAGAAATAATGTGGGTTCAGTTCCAGACCACCACAATAAAGCGAGTCACAGGCATACCTCAGAGATACTGCAGGTTTGGTTCCAGACCACAGAGATAAAGCAAGTATCCCAATAGAGCAAGTTGTAATCTTTGTGCTGGTGGAGGGTCTTGCCTTCCACTTGTTAAAAAAAAAAAAAAAAAGAGAGAAGAACCTGTGAAGCACAATAAAGCGAAGCACTATAAAACAAGGTATGACTGTACTTGCGAGAATTCCTGCTGTGGAAGGGAAAAGGCGATTGGCCAGGAGATTAACTAGGGTACCCTAAAGAGTGAGCATTGGTATCATCTGGAGGGCGGGTTCAAGCATAGATGCTGTGCCCCACCCCCACCCCATTAGAATTTGCATTTCTAATAAGTTCCCAGGTAGTGCTGATGCTGCTGGGTCAGAGGACATGACTTAAAAACCAATTTGAGGAGCAGTGAAATCTGTTGGCCCATCCTCCTCCTTTACCTCTAACGAGAGACAGACAGCAGCATCTCTTCCAGGTAGAAGTACCAACTACAGATTCCGAGGCCCTAGATTTCTAGAAAACTTGAGGCCTGGGACGACAAGCAATCTCCATACTGAAAGACAGCCGCTAGGACAGCCTATCACTCCCATAATGATGGGAGGTGGGGACTTGGACCATCGCTACAATCATCATAAATTTACCAGACATTTCTCAAGTCAAAGAAGAGACAGCAGTCAAGAATTGCCAAATATCTGAGGAAAGCCAACACTAAAGAAGAGCACCAATGTCAAGAAAGAGAAGTAACTCACAAGGAAGTGGAATTAAGCAAACTAAGAGACGCAAACGATGTATAACTGATACTCTCAGACTCTAGAGACACAAATCCACTCACACACACACACCAGGAAGCAGGGAGAGGAGGAGAAGAAAAAGAAGAAAGGAGAGAAGAGGAAGAAAGGAGAGAAGAGACTATTGTAAAAACACACACGCACATGCATAAATATATCTATAGTGCACCAATATCAATAGCACAGTTCAGTGAATTTTTATATTTGTATATATCTTTGACATCACCACCCGGATCAAAATAAATACATGCAGCCTTCCAGAAGGCTCCTCTCCCTGTCAGGAACGTCCAAGTGTAACCACTACTTCGCCCTTCATCACGAAAGCCTATCCTGATAACGATCGTGTGCAGCCAAGCCTGAGAACTATTGGGTTAAAGACAGGAATTTTTGCAGGTGGAAGGTAGCTTTTTCAAAACTGTAAACACCATGTAACAACTATCCCTAAAAGAAACTACCCAAAAGGAAAGCGATCCTGCATAATCTCACTCTTACACAACGAATATTCTCAAGGTTTTGTCCACATACAGACATATTTTTTGCACAACCGTATTCACTATGGTGATACAACCCTACTTTTTTAGTTATCACTTATCATAAACGTTTGCTTATCCCCACATAGGGAGGCAGTTTAGGGTGGTGGTTCTGAGCGTGGGCTTTGGAATTAGACAAACCTGAGATAAAATCTCAGGTTTTTCGCTTACAAACTGGATCTCTGGCAAATGCCTTATTGCACATGAACTTCAGAGGCTCCCACTGTAAGGAATAAGGGTACCTACCTCATAGGTTCATTCTGAGGACCAATATTTATAGAGCTACAGCAGGCTTTCAATTAATGGTAGCCATTCATATCATTGGACCAAAAGGATTCTCCACAGAAAGGGATGACACTCTAGGCAGTAAATGTAAAGGAACCAAGAAGTTGGGAGAGGAAGGAAAGGACCTTATCCACACCCAGCCACAAGGACTTGGGCACCCCAGGGAAGTCTCTTCCAGGAAGTGGCTGTGCCTGTGTGTGTACTAAAGAATTGGGAGTCCAGGCCACAATCAAGCATCATCCAAGGGGAGGAAGAATTCAAGAACGCCCCTATATCACCTGTTTCAGTGGTAACCATGATAGCAACGAGAGCCATAGATAATGGGATGTACAGGCCACTGAGCAAATTATCTTGTCTTCTCTCCTTGGAGCTGGAAGACCAGGCTGACTCCCAGGAGGACTGAGGGAACATCCCTGGGGGTCACTGACTTATCACAGAAAGTCAGGCCCTGAGGGGGGAAGAAAAGCATTCTTGTGTCATGTAGGGTGGGAATATCAGGCCATTAATTCGCCTGTTAATATTATATAAAATTATAATATAAAATTATAACATAAATTTATAGAGAGGCACTATTTCAGCCACTTTAATTGACTTAATTAAATTATTTGATCCTCACAACAATCCTCTAAAGTATTGTTATTATCCCCATTTTATGAATGAGGAAACTGAGGAACTGAGGCATAGAGCAGTTAAGTAAATTTGCCCGAGGTCGCGCCGTAAAGAGTAGAGTCAGGACCGAAAACCCGGGGACTATGTCCTTAACCACCCTTGGACCCCAAGCGGGCGAAGTGAGACACATCGGTTACACTATAATTAATTTTAGATGGGCGTCATGAAACAGCACGCTTCGTTCAGTCATTTCCTTTTTATTTAGCGTTTCCCACTTTTAGCCGTAGTAAACATCTTCAAGCATATAGCTGTTCGCTTCTGTTGAATTATCTCCCTAGCGTTATTTGAATGTCCCGTGAACGGTGTTACTTGGTCCAAGGACATAAACTACGTTGCAGTCATTGCTATACATTGTCGCGTTTACCAAACGGGTGACACCAGTTGACAATGCCGCTAGCAGGGTACGAATACGCCACGTTCACCGCCACCTCAATCGGCATGGTGGAATTGTTCAGGTAAATAAATATACATCCGTAAAAGTAATTTGATCGCTACGAAAGTTGGAAATGTGCATCAGCAGGCTCGCTGGTCAACTGTGCTTCTGGGAGAGGCCCCCATCGTAGACCCCTCGCTCATGTCAGCCGAAGCTGAACCATTGTTCCATCAGGCCAGGCCGTGGACTTCCCAGCTCTCTGGAACTTTAGAAGGTTCAGGGGCCCACACTTTGGGCTTTTTGTCTACAGCATGCGCTGAATGCTACAATATCTTAGCTAAGCTTTCTTTTCTACTTTACCAGCAAGCTTTCCTGCGTGAATTGGAATGACTTTTAAGCCAGGCACTCTGTTCCCTCTGGCCTCTGAAACCAGTGCTTCTTAGACTTGATCTTGTTATGAAGATCTGATTCAGTGGGTCTAGGGCAGGGCCTGAGAGTTCAACCCACTCCCGGGTGATACTAATGCTGCCAGTTCTAAGAACCTAACAAGCCTTTATTTCTTAGAAAAATCAGACAGCAAATAAAGCCCAGACAATCCCTACTAGAACCGTCTAATTGCAGCTCTGCCTCACAGCCTCCAGGACCTTGGTCTAGTGAAGGCCTCTCTGAGTTTCAGTTTCCTTAATCTGCACAATGAAATGATGAGACGAGACACTGAGTCTGTTTTACGGTTTTCATGTTCATCTTGGACTTCTTTAGCCCATTTATACCATTTTCACATCATGTTTATTCAGCAAACAATTTTGAGCTCCGAGGATGCGCACAAGCAACTTGTTAAGCACTAGGAATGTGGGAATGGCTGAGATAGTCCCTGCTTTTGTGGGAGCTGATTTCTGCTGGGAAAGACAAGCGAGGTGGCGTCGGAAATAGTTTGGTGAGTGTTTTGGTAGGAAAATCTCATGGTGCTACGGGAGCAAAACAAAATGGACCTCACTCAGACCAATGAGAATCAAAGAAGACTCCCCAAGGGACATCATTCCTAAATTGACCCCTGAAGAGTAATGAGAGGCGTGGTCCAGGCAAAGTCAGATAAAGGAAGTGGGATTGTGTTCCAGGCAGAGGAGAAGGCATGGCGAAGGCCCAGGGCAAGAAGCACGAGGCTTTCAAGGAGCTGAAAGACGGTCATGCAGGCAGAGCATAGAGGAGACGGAGAAACGGGGAGAGGGGAGCGGGAGATGCCACGGGGTCCAGAGGGTTGAGGGCCTGAGTGCCGTGGACTTGGACGCTTTGCTAAGGGTGACAGCAAGCCCTTGGAATGCCTAAAGGAGGGGTGGAACCGATCTGGATTTTGTGAAGATCGTTTTCATGAAGCCTCAATGTAGAGATTAGACTAGAAGGGACAAGATTGAATGTGAGGACACCATTAAAAAGACTTGCGAGAGTCCAAGCAGGAGATGATAAAAGCCTGGAGCAGGCCCACAGCAGTGGGATATGGAAGCACTGGATGTATCAAGACAGATGCAGCAGGTCTTTTGCTTGAATGTGGAGGATGAGGAGATGGAAAAGTATGTAAATCTTAGTGGCTTGCAACAACAAACACTTGTTTCTTGCACATGGGTCTGTAGGTCATCTGGGCTCGGCTCCAGGCTGCAGGTCAAGCTCAGGTCTTACCCACATTGCTCCCATTCAGGGACCCAGGCTGTGGCATTCTCTTTTGGTGACAGATGGCAGGAGCACTGTGGGAGGCAGAAACACAGATGCCTCCTTGCACAATGCCACTAGAGCCTCTAATAAGAAGAAGACCTATGAACAATCCCTAAGCCAATGGAGTGCAGAAGTACTCTCTGCTCCCAAACCGAAAGGGAAGGGAGGGCATTTGCTAAACAATACTATAGTCTACCACAGGGAATTGAGCCCAACCCCAAGGCTGATGGTGGGGCCATTTCCTGAAATAAGAAACACATAAGGAAGAATACGTTTTTGGATAGGAGTGCAGAGAGAAAGTAGATTCTGTCTGGGAACATGTCAAATGGAGTTACTACTGAAATGTTCAAGTAGAGTGTCAAAGAAGCAGTTGGCTAAGTGGTCCACAGCTCAGGAGAGAAGTATAGGCTCCAAGATATTTATTTGTGAGTCATCAGTCCAGGGTTGGCCATAAGAGGGGATGAGGTCATCCAGGGAGAATTTGCAGAGTTAGAAACAGGGTAGGCCTAGCACAGAACACTCAGGAACTTCAAGGAATGATTCTTGGAAAAGAAGTCTGCAAAGGAGCTGGAGCTGGAGCCAAAGACAGCAAAAACATTGAGTTCTGTAAGCCAAGGGGCAGGAATATTTCAAAAAAAGGGAAGTAGGCAAGAGTGTCAAACCCTGGAAAAGTCCAGTGGATTTGGCCACAGGAGATTGATTCCAGAAGAGCTGGGTGATCAGAGGCTAGACTCTAAGACAGCAAACGGAGATGGCTCCTTAAAGAAACCCAACAATCTGCCTCCTGCCTCTACCTCTGGAACAAGAAAGGCATAGGGAGACATATCTACCACCCCTCTCGAATTAGATTTTGTAAGCTTTTTATCGAAGTACAACATACATACAGAAAGATAGATGCACAAATCATAAGTGCATATAAGTGTACGGCTCAATAAACTTTTGCGAGAGAACACACCTGTGTATCCACCTCCCTGAATGGCACCCCAAAAGCCTCCATGTGCCCCTTTCACTAAACCCCTTCCCCACTCCAATTTTGTAAATACACCAGTGCACGGTGAGATCAGCTGAGACTCCTGCCGAAGCTGAGGTTCACTAGCTCCAGCCTCAGAACTTCCCCTACTCCCTGCTCCTCACGGCCCCAGCCTTTCTCCACAGAGGCTATGTCTTTTATTGGTTCATTCATTCTTCTCTCCATCCATCATCTACTCAACAAACTTGATTTGAGGGCCTGTGTGTCATACACTCTACTAGGGGACAGGGAGAGGGCATAAAAGTGAGTGACATCTGATGACTTGAAACATGTCCTCAGGCAATTACCGTACAATGTGATAACCATAATAATAGAGGCGCTGCTGTGCAGGGGTGTATAGAGTATGGGCTCACATGGACTTTGGAACAAGCACTTTGAAAAACAATTTAAATTGTGTGGGCAGAACGTCTAAGTCTTGCATGGGATGGACCAGGACTGGCTTTTGCGTTCACTCCTGTGGTTGCACTTGATTGCTCACCACCTGTTTCAGGCATAGACTGCCTGCCTCTCTTCAATCTCACGAACCGCATCACTGACAGTACTGTAACTGGACAGTAGAGGGCGCTAAAAGACTGTGCTTGACAGTACAAACTGCCCAGTACTTTCCAATCCAAAAGGAAACACTTTCAGCAAAGCTCTGGAAGGAGATGAGGAAATAAATGAAGCCCAGAGTAGGGAAGGGATGTGTCCAGTATCACAGCTGCTCAGTAGCAGAAACAAGCACATTCCACCAAACCCATGCAATTTACTCCGTAATGTTCTACATTTTCCAAAACTCTCAATTTGTATAATTTAAGAATAAAATTTTTTTTATAAAAGAGAATGTTCTAGAAAAACATTATTCTCTTTAATAAAAAAAAAATTTTATTTACATGTTTGTTTTTGCCATGTAGAGATATATTTCTCTTTATAAATATCTTACAAATCCAACGGTGGGCCGAGCTTTCTCTTCCTCCCTAAACCTGAGGTTGTTGTCATGTTCCCTAGAGAAAGTGCAGTGGTTCAGAACTGGGCCTTTGGCTCATAGGTCTGGGTTTGAATGCAAGCTCTGCCTCTTCTTGGTATCCAAACGACCTTGGATGCATTTCTTAACCGCTTCGAGTCTCTGGACTTAATCTGTCAAATCAGGCGATGATTGCATACACAACCTCACAAAGCTTTGTAAGTTGATGCAATAAAGGGCTCCGAGCAATTCCTGGCAAGGACCGATTGTTCTATCAGCGCGTGCTCTTACTCTCAGTCTCCCGGCTGAACAGCAGGTCAGCCACCCCGCCCTGTGCCCGAGTGGCCGAGGAGCCACGCCACATATTCTCCAGCCCCTGGAATCGACAGGGTTGTTTGGTTTCGAGTCCCAGTTCTGCTTTGTCATTTATAGGCTGTGTGATCGTGAGCGAGTCGTTTATTGCCCTGGGCCACAGTTTACTCATTCCTCAAATAAGGTTGATAATATTACTATTGTTACTACTTCTAATGCAGCAAGAAGTCCTTCAGTTCAACAAATACTTTCTGATGCCCTAAGATGCCTTAGGCCCAGTACTGGGTACTAGAGAGAAAGAGACGAATAAGTTGAAGCCATGTGCTTGAGGACCTGGGAGTCAAATGGAACAGATAGGCTAGTGATTGCAAATTACCAAAGACCGATGACTGTAAGAGAAGGAGCACCAGTTAGGGAGTTCCAGGAAGTCTTCCTGGAGGAGGTGAAATCTCCTTGGCTTTTGAAGGGTGAGTAAGTTTGCCTGACTCTTCTTTCTTTAAAGTCAGTGGAGATGGTTTGTGGAATCAGGAGTCCCAAATGGGAGGCCTTTTTCACAGGCCAGTCAGAGCTTTCCTCTTGTGTTAACCTCTTGGCCCCCAGTTCCATTCCACCCAGCGTCCCTCTTTTCTCCCAGGCTCTCCTCTGGGTGGGCAGGGAAGCCTTGGTAGGCTGGTGAACAAAACAGGCTTTAGAAGGAAAGCACCCCAAATCACAGCAGTTGGGAATGGGTAGGAGGCCCACAGATCAATCACCTGGAGGTGGGGGGGCACCCTGACTAGCACCTGCCCCAGGGAGACATCACACAGATCCAGACTCTGCAGCCTCCCTCTGCCTCCTCCGGCACAGTGAGCATGAAGCCCCCGCCCTCTGATCTACCTCCAGAGCAGCCACCTGGTGTCTCCACGACTCTGCCTCTGCCCGAATTGTTCTTACTCTGCCGGCTCAAACTCCGTCACCTCCTCTGGGAAGCCTCTGTTGCCTGCCACTGCTGGCAAAATGGTCCCCTGCACTTTCAGTGTTACCCCGAGTGACCCCATCGTCGCCCGGCATTCTGGGGCTCCCCCTCCCATGAAGCCGTGAACACTCTGCAGGAAGGTACTGTGCCTGCATCACTTTCCATGTCCCCAGCTCCTGGCACAGAGCCAGGCTCAGAGGACCTCGCTCGGTAAATGTTTGCCAAATTGAACTGAACTGAACTGAACTGAACTGAGCCCAAAATTCTTGACTCTTTCCAGTCAGTGTTTTTGTTTTCCTGTCTTGGCAGAGGGATAGGGCGCACTAAACAGGTAATTGGAGAGCATGTAATGAACACATGATTTAGAACTCTGGGTAAGGTTAAAGTGAAATAAAGATGGCGAGGTACCCAGAGAGTAGCTGCTGTGGGAAGCCATTGCCCCGAGGCCTGAAGGGGCAACGGAAGGAAGCTGGTGCAGTGCTTGGCAGGCGCCACAGCCAGCAGAGAGGGGCTGCCCAGCCGGGGCGATGCACGCAGCTACCACCAAACCACAGCCTGGCAGAGGAGCTGGGGGAAACGGAGCCCATCCTCTCTAGTCCCATCCCTCTCCTGCTATCAACTCCGCTGGTTGAACCCAAATGGAAGCCAGAGGCCAAAGGAGCCCAGGTAGTACAGGCTGCCGAAGGCAGCTTCCCTGAGTGCGGAGCAGAGCGAGTAAAAATAGAGAGAGCAGATCCAGAGGGAGAAGTGGTTTTTCCCAAAGTGTGGTCCACGCTGCATCTGCATCAGAACCACTTTGGGAGCTCGTTTCGAAAGCAGCTTCCTGGGCTTCAGCCTAAACCTACTAAACCGAAATATCTATGGTGCCTGGGAATATATATTCTTAGGAAGTTCTCCCCAGGTGATTGTAGAAATCACCTGAGGATCTCTGAGAAGTATGGAATTATGGGAATTCTGAACTTGATTAATTCATAATTTGAACCTATAGAATCACCACAAGTATGAGGCCCACAAGGTTAGTTCTCCATCTATGACTTCCAACGGAGTCATAGGAGACCTTATTTATTCGTTCATCCAACATTACTGGCAGGTATTGGAAACACAAAGGTGGACAAAGATGGTTGGTCCCTGCCTGAGATTTCCTGGGATAATCTTTTAGATGCCACATAGAAATTCTTCTGGAGCTCTAAAAGTCATCCCTACTATGTGGGGACGGCTCTTCTGTGCTTCTGCAAACACCAGCTCTGGGCAGACGAAATAGCAAACCAAACCCGTAATTTCAGTCAGCATCACACATCTAAACACGTCTCTCTCCTGAGTCTGGGTGTGTCACTGCCAATGAGACATAAGCTTGTAGGCTCCACGGTCCTCCTCGAACTACACGACCCTCAGGGGATTCATCCCCTATCCCATCCATCCCCCACGGCTCCTGACCTCAGTGAGCGTCCCCCTCCTCCTCCTCCTTGGAGCCATTTTCAACATCTCTCTCTCTCTCTCCCGCCCTTGGTCATCGGGCCTATCCATTCAGGCCACTAACTCTCCCATCCCTTTGCTTCTCTAGGTTTCCACCAGCACTTCAGATCACGCGCATTTCCCTCCTTTTTTTCTGCAATGTCCTGACAGGCTTCCTGGTCCCTTCCTGAGTCATCGTTGCCAAAGGAATCTTTTAAATATGCAAACTGCAAACCCGCCACTGCCCTGCTTGAAATCTTCAGTGCTCCCCAGTGCCCTCAGGACCCAGTCCAGACTCCTTACTGAGCACAAGAGGTGCTTCACATCTGGCCAGGTGTTAGTTTCGACCTCATTTCCCACCACTTCCCACGCCCTCCCCACCCCACACGCCCTTACACTCCCGCCATAGATTCTAAGTTCACGCACTTTCTCACCTTCTTCTTAGAATGTTCTCCCTTCCTGTACCTGACCGATTGATCCTTGCTTCTCAAAACTCACCTTAAGTGCCATCTTATCCTTGAAATCTTCTCTGGCTCACCACACTAAATTAGTCTGTACTCTCTCGGTGTCTTGTTCTCATTTCTCTGGTAGATTTTATCCCGCCGCCTTGGAATAGTCCACTTGTCTCTTTACTCTGTGATCTCTATGGGGACGAGGATCTGTCGTGCCAATTTGAGTGAGTGGGAAAGTGGACGGATTCACTGAATTGATAACAGTCTCTTGCATGGAAAAGGGTTTTCCAAGACAGGACCTAGGGCAGACTACTTCATTAAGTTAACTATTTTTAACAGGAGTTTCATCTGGTTGTTTAACTAGTGGCGTGTACCGTGTACTACACCAGGCTCTGTGCCAGAGGAGTCATCCAGAACAAGCTCTCCCCTTCAGCACCCTGTGAGAGTAGGGGACATTTTGCCTTAGGCTTTCTCAGGTAGCAAGGGAAAGACATACTCAGGTTTCTTAGATACTCATGTAAATGTCTAGCTTAAGATACTTCCTGGATGGGTTTCTTGTACGGAAGTAAGGAACCCCCTGGCAGCAGCCCAGGGGTTCTGTCTGGAATAGAACCTCCAAAACAGAGATCTCGTGGAGGACAGAATTAAAGCTCTCTGTCAGTCGGCTGTTGTCCCAATAATGCTGTGTAATAACTCCCCCACCCCCGCCAAACAACAACAATTTATTCACAGCTCGAGTCTACTTCACATTTTTCTCATTCTTCTGAAACAGGCAGTCGACCTGGGGCAGTCTTTTTAAGGCAGAAGCAGAAGTGCAATAGGGACAAGCTTAATTAACCACACAAGCATATTCCCAGCTTCTAATTGCATCAAGTCTGCTAAAGTCCCATTGGCCAAAGCAAGTCACATGGCCAATCCCAAAATCAAACAAAGATCTTCCAGGATAGAAAGACTTCTTCTCCTTCTAGCATAAGGAACTTCAAGGTCACATGGCAAAGAGTATGGATGCAGGAAAGGAGGGAAGAATTAGGGCCAATACCGTTTACACAATCTACCACACACCTCACTTTTCAGGAAAGAAGTCATCTTAAAAGCAGCTCCTTTTTTTATTTTTTATTTTTTCCGTCTTTTCACATATAAACTCCATAAAATCAAGGACTTCACTCTTTCCCCAGAACCTAGAACAGTCCCTGGCATATAGCTGGTACTAATCGATATTTGTTGAATGAACGAATGCCTCTTGCTGCCTCCTTCTCACATTCTCTCTTCCCAAGAGATGAGATCTGATTGGATAAGTTCGTTAACATCAAATATGGTGCAGACTAAGGAGTGTGGACTTTATCCGGTGAGTGGGCCATGGGAGCCATTGTAAGTTTTCAAGCAGAGCAGTAACTTCGGCAAGATTAACCTGTGACTTGTATTTCAAAAAAAAAATGAGAGGAAGCTGGAAGGCCGATTGGGAGGCTATTTGCAAGAGCCCCGGTGAGAAATAAGAAGGTCGCAAAGCAGAAGGCAGAGTTGGGGAAGGCCGTGAGAAACAATGTAGGGGTAAAATACAGGGAACGTGTCATTTCCTTAGATGGCAAGAGAGAAGGGAGTCTTGAAGGTTTGAAGCCCAGGTAACTGGGCACGTGGTCGGTGGATAAGGAGCAGGCTGTGGGACGGAGTTTATCTGTTACTGTGGGAAGGCTGAGTTTGAAGTGCTTGTGGGACATCCAACTGGAGGTCTCTAGCAGGCATCGAACATTCAGAACTGACCCTCAAAAGAGATTTCTCATTAATATCTTAATCTATGCAGTCGTATCACACTCACGTATATTGCATTATTACATATATTACAAATATCATATTTACACATAATACCCACTTAAACAAATTTTAAAAACCTGCTGGGTATCCCCACCAGCTAAAGATCAGGCAGCTTGTTTGTGTGCTGTTTGGCTTTCATAAGTCTTTGCAAGGAGGAGAAAAGGGCAAAGGACAACAACCAGAAATCAGAATCACAGACAGACATGTGACCACCGCCAGGCACAAGCACCTTTTTCTCCCCTAGAAGTTTAAACTGTGCCAAAGACAGTCCCTGACTTTCATACATTCCGCCCACAAATATTTATTAACCCCTTCTCTCTGGCAGGCACCGTGCTCAAGCCCAGACACGGGGATGAGTAAGGAAACACCCCTGCCCTCAAGGTCAGGGAAGGGGGGGAGGCTTCTGGACTCAGTGCAGCAAAGTGATACAGGGCCATAGGCGAGTGTTCAGTGGGTATAAAAAAGCGAGCTGGTCAAATCTGTCTGACTGGAAGGTGGAAGATAGTAACAGACACCAAACATTCAGGGAAAGTCCAGGTGGATGGGGATGAATAATTATAAAGTTCCAGATACAGGGTGCCACTTGGTCCAGGGCTAGTGACAGAGGCGAACCAGCAGACTGTGTTTGTGTTCTGGAAAAGCTGATACTTGGGGGCAGGAAGGGAAGAGAGGGGTCAGGGGAAGGGGTCTGGAAAGAGATCAAGGTGATGCGGGGCTCAAATCATGCATGGCTTTGAACACCATGCGAAGGAACTAGAAATGCAGCCAGGATTTCCTGGCCCAGAAACATTTTACACAGGGGTCCCGAAGGTCTGGCTCTCCCTTCCTTAAAAGAACAAGATAACTCATAATGAATCCTGATCGATTATCTAAAAATAGATACAATATTTCAATCCCTTGTGTGACATATTTATGAGCGAAGGATTACAAATTGTGTGCACGGTGTTTTCAGTTTTTAAGTGCCATGACACACCTTACCGCATTTAGTGAGGACTGCGTTTGAGAGGCAAATGTTACCGACATCTGATTGACAGCTGAGACATTTAGACTTAGGAGTCCCTAACAAATACTTCTCATAGTAATTATGAAAACCTTTCTTCAAAAAGCTTTAAAGATTAACACAAGAATGTCAAACTAAGGAGGTGTGTGTGCTCAGTTCTAGGAAGGCGAAAAGTAGATTTGGCTGCCTGATGACTTTCAGAGAATTGTGTTGGCTGGGCCGGTGGTTTCCAAATACCTTTCAGTCTGTGAACCAGCTGCATCAAATTCACCTGGGAGTTTCTTAACAATACAGAATAAAAGTCTCCACCTCCGGGGTTTTGCACATTCAGTAGGTTGGGGTGAGGACCAGGAACGAGCCTTCCATGAACAAGCCTTCCAGGTGATTCCAGAGCACAGCCAGCCGGAAAATTGGTCAATTGGTCTTTTTTGGTTGCATAGATCCCTTGAGGCCCTGATGGTGAAAATGTGCTCTAGAGGCCACCTGCCTTGGCATCACTCAGGCGGCTTAAACCCTACCCAGACCTAAACCCAACCCAGACCTACCAAATCAAAGTCTACAGAAGGGAGGTCCTAGAATCCGTATTGTAAACAAGATCTGCTTGTTCATTTATTTACAAATCCCCTGTAGGTTCTTGTTATGTGATAGCTACCAGTCCAGGTGTGGGAGTGTAATGGTGAACAAGACCCACAATGTCCCTCTCCTAAAAACACTTGCCCTACCCGAGAGACACTCGCATTTTGGTGCAGCTCTTTGAACGCTGGGGTTTGACAACTCCTGCCTTAAAATAATGCAGAGTTACTGTAAGGCTACAGGGCCCAACATGGAAGATAGAGATCTCAAAGAATACGACACCCTGCAGGACCCAGGCTATCCTGGAAACAGGGTACGATGCAGAGACCTCAGCAACAGGAGTCCCTGTTGTGACCCCTACTTATCTATTGCTGATAGCAAACCATGCCCTGCCCCAAGACTTAATGGCTGAAAATGAGGACGATTTTTTCTTTTTTATTTCTCCTAATTCAATGTATTGGGTGGTAGTTCTTCTACTAGTCTTCTCAAGGTTCAGCTGAGACTAGCCTGGCATGGCTGGCCCCCTCTCCATGGAGCCTTCCATCCTGGGCTTTGTAACGGCCTGGTGGTCTCAGGATTCCAAGAGTGCCAACCTCAGTGTGCATGTGCCTACTAAATTTCTACTCGTGTCATGTTTGGTGATGTCCTACTGGTCAAATCAAGTCACTCCGGCTGAGTCTCTGTATGAGGAAGAACTATATAGGCGTGTGGACACAAGGAAGTCACTTCTTTGGCGGTCATTAGTGTGAAATTTGACCACAGTTACTCTGGCTGTCTCTTAATCTTGGAATCTCTTTGTGTGTCTTCTCACTTTTTCCCCTGTGTTCTCCAGTTTTAATTCCTTAGTAAAGGAATCCAGTTGATCTTGCTAAGCACTCCCATGGCTCATGAGCTTCCCGACTCATGGGGATTCTAGGACACAGCAGGACTGCCAGGGCTGGTATAAAGATGACAAGGAGGAGGCTATGCATGTATCTTAGGTACCACAGCTAACTAACCCTTCCGTGGAAAAGTCATGAGATTGCTGTGGTGGGTGCTGTAGTCACCTGATATAAAAATATCCTCCTACACAATTACCTGGGAGAAAAATTGAAATTTTGTGTAACCAACAAGTTACATAGATTTTTTAAAAAATTCCTCTGTCTTAGTTTTGAAGCACTGTATATATGTTCCAGAAGCTTTGAAAAATACAAAGAAAATTAAAATCACCAATTGCAGTAGACTAAATGTTTGTGTCCCCCTAAAATTCATGCTGAAATGTAATCTTCAATGTGATGTTATTTGGAGGTGGGGCCTTTGGGGAGTAGTTAAACCATGAAGGTGGAGCCTCATGAATGGGATTAACGGGCTTATAAAAGAGGCCCTGAGAGAGCTCCGTCACCCCTTCCAACATATGAGAACGCAGTGAAAAGATGGCTGCCTATGAACCTGGAAGCACTTCCTCACCTGACACTGAACCTGCCAGCACCCTGATCTTGAATTTCACAGCCTCTAGAACCATAAGAAATAAACCTTTGTTGTTTATAAGCTACCTGGTCTACGGTATTTTGTTGTAGCAGCCCAGAAAACTAAGACACCAGTTATATCATCATCTAGAAATAACTACTCTTTACATTTAAGTGTACTTTAAGATTTTTTAATGTGCATAAATGTGTCCTTCTTTACAAAGTTCTGCTATGAGTACAGCTTTATGTCTTACACTTTTCATCTAAACTATATCACCAGAATTTCCCCATATCATTACAAACTCTTTGTAAAATAATTTTGAGTTATATAATAATCAATGGTATCTCACTATTATATATTCATTCAGTCCCTTATCATATTTTTTAGCAATTATTGACAGTGCTAAAATAACCCATTTCTGTTCATAAATCTTAGTCTACAATTAGATTTTTTCTTTGAATAGATTAGGTTCATATTATTTTCCTTATAGAGCACGCACAGTATTCATGATTACTTCGGTATTTCTTCATCAATAGCTAAAGAGGTATTTTTCCTCCTGAATAGAATGGATGCTTTTTTCTGCTCCATATGCCAAGGCTGGCTTTGCAAAATGGGTCCATTTCCTCATGCTTGACAGTCCTTGTCTATCCCCATTTTGTGTGGGTTCACCAGACAGCCAGGCTGGGCTGGCTTTTCAGTGATTTCATCAGAACCAGAGACAGGGCTGTACATGTTCCCATGGTCACCTCTCTATCCAAACCACGGAAACCTGACTTTTTTTTCATAACTGCCACAGACTGTGTTTGGGTCAGGAACCCACCATTAACTACAAAGACTGACCTCAGCCCAGGGAACTTGAGAAGAAACTAGATAACACTGTGGGGAAATCGTTTCCTCGTATAAATTGGCATTTGAAATATGTATGAGTGCTATGTACATTTTTTATGCCACTGAACCTGGTGTAGTGGAAAATACTATACTGGCCTTAGTAAGTATACTTGGCCTGACCTGAGCATATCAATAAGACAATCCAATTTCCACTAATCTTTTCACTCATCACACTCTTAGTAAGTACCATATTCTATCTAGGCTCCCAGCAGAAAACGACGTGAGAGAGTTCACAGTTGATGTAGCAGACTTGCTCAATTGTGTATAATGTGTTAAGTGCGAATCTAGTGGAATCTAAATGCAGAAGGAGGGGCCCCTGAGCTTGCTTAAGCAGTCAGAGAAAGATGATTATTCAGATTGCACAAGACTGAGAGAGAGATGAAGGTTGCCCTCAATGCATTCATCCTATAGCGTGAGAATAAAATATGGTCATGGGTGCTGACGAAAGTGGACTAGCTTCCCGTAGGCTGCATGAGATTCTAGATTCAGTGAAATTGAAAACACAAGTCACCTAGAGGTTTTCGCCCCCCTCTATTTCCTGGTAATTTTGATGATGGATTTTACTCACCCTGTTATTCCTGGTCTTACTATCTAAAGATGGAAGTAATGGGCCTCAGAGCTGGTTTGGAATTAGCTCACTCAGCATTGCAGGCAGATAACAAAGGGTGTGTCTTTGACCTGTAGACCTTCTGTCAGCACAGCTGGGCGAGTCTTAGGTGTGGAGAAGCAGGGGTGATGTCCTAACTCCTTTGTTTCACAGTGAAATTGAAAGTGCATAGTAACATCTAGTCACAGATTAATTATACCTTATTTGGGACACCACCGATGACATTTCTCCCTTATCTAACTATCTATATCTGTCTCTCTTTTCTATCTATCTATTGGTAGATTAATTATCAATCTTAAAAGCAAAATTCCAGAAGGCCTTTAGAAACAACAATAATTCTTCTTGTTCACTACAGAAGGGCAAAATATTTTTCAGAAGAGGCTCATAGCCTTTTGCACTCATTGCACAGAAATAATAGTCACAGCCCACATGGCACCAGGAAGATCTTTGGCGCCGTTCAGGGGATTTTCCAAGGGCCTTCCAAAAGGGCATGCACATTAATAACTAAATGCAAGTCAGAATGAGATGAGAAGCATAAATAACAGACCAAATATGCTGGGTTGCAGGGGTTAGAGAGCTCTTAACCAGCTGGGCTAATCCGGGAAGCAGTAGCTTGTGAGATGGACCTTAAAAGATGGGTAGGATTTTGACAGGCAGAGATGGTAGATGAGTTTTTTGGGGGAGGTTAATATGGGTGGCCTTTATTTTTCAAAGGGAAGCAAGAAAGAGGTTTGTATCAGTGCTTGGGCTGGGATGACCAAGGCTGGGCTAGGTGGTGGCACCAAAGATCAAAGTGAGAGAAGCCCAAGAGGCGAAGAAATGGGGAGAGAGGAATGTTTTCTGATACAATAGGTGAAGAACTTCTCCCTGGAAGGGAAAATCTGGGATGAAGAAGAGCAGTTTCTATGTAGGCCTTGGTGGCTGCTCATGAGATCAGTCCCAGCACTGCTCAGGCATCTTGGCAGGAAATCATGTGACGCTCATCAACCCACATCCCATGTGTGAAGATGATACGCCTCAGGAACTCCGCTGTCCCTGGCTGAACACAGATTCCTTTAACTTCACATGTGACTCATGTTTACAGAGGCATCGCTGGACACTCTGTTTGGACTGCGATGCAGTGACTGTGTACCATGGAAAAAATGAGAAGGACATCCCAGCAGGACGCCAGAACACAGTTGAGGAAATCCTGTGGTGTGTCATCCATACAATGCTAGAAGGTCACCAGAGCACTGGGCAGGCTAAACAGTGTCCCCTGTTCTTGAAATGTCACCAGGGCTGGGAACACAGTTTTCTCCTGGACCCAGATCAGGTTTCCAGAGTCTCGGGAATGGAATGGTCAGCTAAGCAAGAACAGGCTTCAGATGATCATCTTTTCATGGATGTGACGTCCAGTTGAGGTCTAGGTAAAGTTGTCCATCTTACTTCTCTAGCCATTTAGTTACCAGCTGTGTCAGGAAAGTATCATTCTTAATCCTGAGGTCACTAAAATGACTTCTCTTTCCCTTTTATCCTCATCCAATGCCCTCTCTCACCCCATTCCATTGCTCGGCCACACATATTTCCAATAGGATTAATGGTTCTTGACCTATGGTTTTTCTTTCGAACAAGGTACACATCGTGGTGCATGGGTCATAGCAATAGCCTTGACTTGTCAAGTAACCTGGGCTTTGTACTTGGTCGGCAAAATTTAGAGGGAGCCAAAATGTAAAACAAAATAATTTTTAAAAATATTATGCACACATCATTTTTTTTTCCTTAGAGAGAAGTTACGTTTAAATAGGTTATTCATTGCCTGGTAGATAGTTCAGAAGGTATAAAAGAGTTTATGGCAAAAAGTTAACACCCATTCTTCCCCTGCCCTCATTTCTCCAGTTCTTCTTCAGGAGGTAATGACCTTCCCAGTTTCAGTTTCGTATGTACACTACACACTTCCATGTGTTTATTTTAAGGTCTGCCCCTCTTAGCAAACATCACCCATACTATGAGTACCACCATTACTTCCTCTTCAGTCACATGGTTAGTTACTCCTGGCCCCCAAAAAGCATAGCCAGATGCATGGAGTCAGAGATCCAAGGTCAAGAGCAGAGAGCCTGACAGCTCCCTATTAGGCATTTCTATTTGCCTGTACGTGATGACCATCCTCCATCTCTTCTTCTCCTCCCCTTATATCTATTTATATGTGCACTTCCTTTTAGAAGTTTATGCTCTGGTATTTAGCACCATCTATCCAAGTATCAGTGATTGGATCCTACAGTCAGAGATTCTGAAGGTCTGCTCTGAGGCCAGGATGCCATTTTTCACGAGGACTTTTCCACAAGGTGACCTGGATATGTGGTTCCCGGATCAAACTGTAAGACACACTGCCTTCAGTATTATTCCTGACTCTTCTCCCTAGAATCTTCTCTTAAGGATTATTGAGGGTTTCCCTCCTCACTGCTGATTTTTCAAAGTCATGACCCCTATATAACTATTCTACATTGCTGGGTGTTTCTTTCTCCTTGTGTTGACAGTCATTTGAACCTTAAAGGTGTGGTTGGGAGGCTGGACAAATTCATTTCCCCCAGTGGTTTAGTAAGATGACACCATCCCTTTCAAGGGAAGCCATTGTTTAAATACGGTCCACCACAGTACAGGACGATGACTTTCTTCCTTGGCATTTCTTATCATTTCTCTTTGTTTCTAAAGCCACAGCCATCTGTTGGTGAAAACATTCTCAGTGCTTTGGGTTTCCAGAGCAGGATCTCAAAGTCCCTAACTTACATTTCCGGTACAGTAGCAAATCTATGTGGTGGTCGGTGGATCTATATGGTCTGTTTGGTCCTCCGTCTGATCTATAGTATGTGTGCTGTTTTCGGACCTGAAGTCCGCGTATCCCTGAAGGTTCACTCAAGTGTTCCTGAAGGTCTGAGATAGCTGGTTAATATTTTCTTTCCATTTCTACAATAATGTTAAAAACATATTCATAATCTGGATTGTTTGGCTGACTTCCTTAAGACAGAGGGCTGTTACATGATTTCGGCTCCCTTATTCGAATCTGTGCTTATCGGCAAGTTGGTATCCAGTGGCCATCTAAAGGGACAGCATTTAACTTTTGATGTGTTGTCAAGCACATTTGGCAGCCGTTATGTTGGCTTGGCTTCCGTCCAGCTCAGACTGAAAGGCTGAGTCCTTCCTGGGGCTTACAGCAGGCAATGTTGCGGGGAAGGGGCTCAGGTTCTGGCCCCTGGTACCTCTTTGGCTTCATCTCCTGTAGCTTTCCCCACTTACCCCATTAGCCCCCTTATTGGAGGCACACTCCCTTAAGGGTCTTTACACTGGCTATTCTTTCTGCCCAGAGAGTCTTGCTCCAGATATCTGTATGAACAGTTTTCCCATTTTCTTCAGGGCTCTGATTAAATGTTTGCTTAAGTGATTAAATTTCTCAATCCTATTTAAAATTGCAACTCCCCACCCCATCGCCATCATTCTCTCTGTCACTTTTAACCCTGGTCTCTTAACATACAGTATGAGTCACATGTTTATAATGTTTGTTGTTCAGTGTCTGCTTTGCCCTGTTAGAACGCATATCCATGAAAGCAGAGATTATCTTGTTCACCGATGTCTCCCAAGGACTTAGAGTGCTGCCTGACACACAGTAGGTGCTTAATAACTATCTGATAAATGTGAATTGACAACAATCACCTCATCTCTGCTCTTATACTCATGCTAAATTTGTTCATCAGTTTTACAGACAAAATCCTTTGGCAGTGATAATTTGCAATGGAAAAACATTTTTTTTTTTAATAGATAAAACTCAGGCTTAAAAACCTGTTTTTCTCAAACTGAGATCCATGAAGTCCTGGAGTCTCAGGAACACAGTCTGAGGGGATGAGGAGTCCAGAGCTGGACGAACACTTTCCTACAGGCTTCTGACTTGACCGCTGATCACTTCTTCCTCTCCCTCCCTCCTGGTCCAGGAACAGCCATCCTGTTACCATCTGCCACCACTGGACAGGCAGGGCAGGCTTCACCTTCTGTGAAAGGAACCTCTCGCATTTTTGTACAATTCCAAGGAAGCTATTTCCTCTCTCTTTACATCATTTTCTTCGGTTTGCCAGCTTTTAAGTTTGCTTCATTTTTCCTGATAATAAAAGAAACACTGTAAAACAAGACAAGGAATTCATGAAAAAATATAGATAACAAAGACTTGACATTCTCCCAATTTGTAAAAGATACCTTCTGTATCTTGTTTCTTTGCTCGTAAATGCAATACTCAGAGCCCCCATTAAGATTTTGTCGCAGTTTTTCTAGTCTTTTTTCTATGTGTCATATTAAGTTGCCAATGTTCAACCACTGTGGACCTACAGTTGAAGCCATACTATGCATATAACTTAACATCAGATTCTTTTCACTTATAACAGTACCACTTGACCACGTATTTATGGATTTACGGGTTCTTGGGTCCTTCCTGAACTTGCATTTACAGCACAAATAATTGATGAGCATTAGTATCTCAGCTGGGAGCTCTGCCCTGTAAATCATTCAGACAGTCCACATGGTGCCCAGACTTCCTGAGCCTTGATGTGAATGACAATCCTCAGTGATCCTTCCAGGAAACTCTTCCTGTAAATGCCCCCAGCCAATTGCCTGTGTGCAGCTCTTGGCACCAGATTTTCTGTCCAAATGGCAGCTTCTGGGAATGCTAATAACTATGTTCAGTTGCTCATCTCCCATTCCTCTTTTATGAATCTGGTCCATTACCAGTGATGCATATTTAGTTTGTAGAATTGCTTCCTCTCCAGTGAAATGACCTTCTTTGGCTTTTTGTGTTTGTTGTCAGTGATTTCTAAGGCCAGGTACAGTCTACTAGTGATATTTTTAAAAAGACGTTTTTTTTTTTTTTTTCCAAAGCTTATCAGCAGCAGTAAGAAGGCTGCTTTCAGGGCCCCGGCCCTGTCTCAGGAAGTATCATCAGGACTAGCAGCTCTGTATCTTTTCATCACAGCAAAGTCCTAAGGAGTCCAGGGACCACGTGGTTCCATTATGTTATGATTCTGCCTCCAAAATGATTGTCAGGGAAAGCAATCTGTGTAGGTTCTCTCTGAACTGGCCTCATTATCTGAGACTTGGTACAGCCTTATTCCCAACTGGGCCTCTATTTGCTCAAGATTTGGCTGGGTTCAACACAGACTAAGAAGATTATATGTCCATCCAAAAGTTCCATTTGCACAAGGTTTGGGAGCTTATGAGATAAGATTTGCTGTCACTGCTGACAATGACATCATGTCACTCCAGGAGCAACAGCTTAAAAGAATAAACTAATATACTGGCCCCAAGAATAAAACAGTAATGGGAGACCAAAACATTTAAAGGTAATCTGTGACCTATAAACACATTAAAGGGTACATAAAATAAGGCAAAAAAGGCAAAAAATGGAATAATATACGGTTTCTTTTATGATCAATACATGGTGAGTTCCTACACAGAGAGGCAGTATTATAAAGCCTAACATCCTGGCTTTCGGGTCTGGCCCACTTGTGTTCAGATCCCAACTCTGTTTCTTATCAGCTATAAATAGCTCCTGAGTGTTTCCTCTTCTGTAAAACTGACCTAAAAAACACCCACTCTGTAGAGTGACTATAAGGATTAAAGACAGCATATGAGTAAAATATTGATCACATTTGAGCTTGATAATAGTGGCTGTTATTGTCATTATTATCAGACTTATGCAAAATTTTGATCTTTTAAATCTTTATTACTGCAAACACAACATTGTGGCATTAATAGATAAACTTAAAAAGAAAAAAAACCAGTGGCCCCCCAAAACAGATTATTACATATTCCCATATTTTCTTCTAAGTCTTGGTGAATTGATCAACATAATCTTTACATAATGCGTCTAAGTTTTGAGCTTTTAAAAAAGTAACATTGTACTGTAAGTTTTTCCGTCGCGGCATGTTCTGATTTAGTGTAAACTAGTTGTTATTTCAACAAATATACCGTAATCTAATGATTCCTCTATTTTTAGACATTTGTTTCCAACTTGGGGGATAGTCTTTCCTTTTGTTCCTATTTCTATTATGGTGATTTAAAATGCACAATTTTACAAATATTTAGGGTTTTTTTTTCCCCCCTGGCTGTATGGATATTTTTTAGCTCTGAGAACACTTTAATCTAATGACTGTTGACTGTGGGGAAAGAAAAGGTCGTTTCAATCTAGTTTTTTATGGAAGGTAAATTGTGACAACTCCAAGAATTCGCCATGTCCACTAATCTCGGTTTCCTCACCTTAGCATTTGGCAAACTGGTATGAGGATGATGGATAATTGAGGAAGGCACTAAAGTGGACTAAACATGTTCACATTCTTAATTTCATTCAATCCTCACATGCCACCCACATTCAAGAGGTAGGTATTCACATTATTTAAGGCACACTGAGGCTAGGTGCTGGCCCCGAAACACACAGCGACTGGGAGAGGACAGAGGTACCTTTTGCAGACTCTGTATTCCCAGCTTTCCCATTTAGCTTTGAAAGAATGTCCCCAGACACACATACCCCTACGTCTAAGAGGGCGCGGGAACCGGGAGGGGCCGAAGGTCCCACGGGGTTCTTTGGGGGTACTCCCAGGCGGGGCCACTCCCAGGCGGGGCCAGGAGACTCTCCTTCCTCCCCGCTCCGGCCCCGCCCAGCTCCGAGCATGCCCAGAGCGCTCCCCACCCGTCCCAACAGCGCTTGTCTGACACCACAGCTCCAGATTTTTCGGACGACCGGAGGTCGGTGAGGGGCGGGGCGCGGGGCGGGCCGTTTTCCTGGGTCTCCCTCACTACGTCGGAATTCCCCCGACGCCACCCTCAGGCGGCGCGGGCTGCTGTGGCGCTACCCCGGACTTCAGACGCGGGGACAAGAACAGAAGTGGGGTACCAGGTGTTGCTGGGGGCCGCAGTAGGCCTATCAGCACCCTGAACCTCAAGCATCGGGTCCCAACAGGATGGTTTCAGCCGTCGCTCTATCCCTTCAATCACAGTCATTCAACAAATCTTTTTGAGCGCCTACTGTGTGCCAAGCGCTGCTGCACGGGCTGCGACACTGGCAGCTAAGACAGTCAGGACTACAGTCCCAGAGCTGAAATTCCGGAGAATAAGAAGTAAGCAATAAGAAGTAAGCAAATCAGAGAAGTCAGTTAAGGACCTTATCTCCAGCTACTCTGCCTTTCTGGCCATTGCCTAAGCAGCCTTGTACTTACTGTAGGGTCTTTGTACTGGCTCTTCCCTCTGCAGGGAACGCTCTTTCCAATTTATCTGGGCGGCCGAGATGTCTCCTTCTCATTGCCACGCGATCTGACCACCTCATTGAAAACTTCCCTCCCTGCACCAAGACTCCTTACCCTGTTCTTTTTTCCCTTTAGAACTTATCACCTCCCAGTATACTATATAGCTTGCTACTTGTATGTTTGTCTGTTGCCTGCCTCTCTTCTCCCAAACTCCATCAAGGGACAACATTTTTACCTGTTCACCAAGCATGAAGAACTAGAGTAGGTGATCAATAATTATTTATTGAATAAATTAATGGATAGTGATAAATGTGAAGAAAATAAAGTGACATGAAGAGGGATCTAATTTAGTAAGGTGGTCAGGGAAGGCCTTTACCAGAAGACAGAGAGAGCCACGTGAAGAGCTGGGCAAAGACGTCCCACAGAGGGAAACGTAGGTGGAGGCTGGCCAATTTCTAAATGTTTGAGGGACAGAAAGGTGTTCACAGGGGCAGCAGGAAAGCAGGTGTGACAAGAGATGGAAGAGGAAAACAGGAGCACGGATCAGGTAGGGGACCAACAAACGTTGGGAAGGTTTAAGCCAGGGAGCTGACTGGTGGAAGGGGATGAGCGCTGTATTGGAAGTCAGCAGGAGCCCAGCTAAACCAGGCTCTCTGGGCAAGACTCCTCCTGATTTCACATATTTTTTGAGCGCCCACTGCTTGACATTTCTAGATATGAAATCACTGAGGGCCAGATACACAGTAGGTGCTCAATAAATGGTTACGGAACGCAAGCGCGAGGGGCCTCCGGGCTGCCCAGAGCCGGCCAGCGAGCCCCGGCCGCCCTGGGAGGCGCGTCCTGGCGAGCCACCCCCGGGCGGGGGCGGGGGCGCCCCGAAGGGCGGCCCGGGCTCCCGCCCCCTGCCCGGCGCGCGGGCCCGTCGCGGCCAGCCCGGCCGGCGGGAGCCGCCCGCGGGCGGCACTGGGCATGCTCAGACGGCGGCCAGGTCGCGCCGCGAGCGAGCTTCCGCGCCGCCCGCACGCGCGACCTACCTGGGCGCCTGCGCCCCCGGATGCTACAGGTACGGACCGGCGCGATCCCAGCGGGCCAGGGGCAGGGTGCGGGGCGACCAGTGGCCGGGGTCGCGCAAGACGCTGCCCCGCCCCCACCCGTCCCCGGGCGCGCGGCGAACGCGCGGGCGGGTGGCGGACAAGGCGGCCCGGGGTCCCGGTGCCACGTCGGGGCAGGGAGGGGGCGCTTCCGCCGTGCTCACCTGGTGGAGCCCCGGCGGGAGGGAGCAGGCCGGGCCGGGTGGGGCTCGGTCTCGAGCGGGCTCCGGGACGCGGCGGCGGGGCGTGGGCGTGCGCTCCTACCCGGGCAGGGACAGACGCCACCGGCGGAGCTCGCTCAGCCGGCGACCCCGGAGGGTCCAGCGCCGCCGCGACCCCCTTCCGGGCGCCGAGGGGGCGCACAGCCCGCAGGCTGCAAGCCAAGCGCGGCGGCCAGACCTTGTCGGCTACCAGGGCGAATCCGCCTCTCGGCTTTCAAAGATGGCATTTCCTGGGCCTGGCACGAACTCCAGCGCCAATAAATCCTCCCTGTTCCGCGGGCGATATGGAATGATTTATCAGGTACCTGCGGTAAGACAGCTGCAGTGGAGGAGTGCAGTGAGCGCGCCCAGCCCCCCGGAAATTCCCATTTTCAGCAACTTAAACTTACTGAGAAGTTGCGGTTGCCTTAAAAATTCATGGAAAGTTGAGACAACTTGACACCTGGGTTTTCCGAGGTGGTGAAAAAGAGCTTGTGACTTGGAAACTGGAAACCTCCTATCAAGTTGGGCTCTTCAGCCAGCTGGTGACCTGGGCGAGTTGTTTAACCTCTCTGATCCCCAATTTCCTCCCCTGCAAACAGCCGGTAATAATGCCCACCTCCTTGGGTTGTTGGGTAGATTAAGTAGGATAAATTATGTGGAGGTGTTTGGCACCACGCCCAGCACAAAGCAAGCGAGCAGTTGGCTTGATGTGAATTTAATTCGTTTAGAGACCCTCGTGGCTCCCATTTCACCAGGAAATTAGAATTACGAAAGCATCTTCAGGGCCTAGTGGCAGAGTGACAGACCCCGTCCTTATGCCCTGGAGAACTCCTGAAGTCAAGGGCTTTGGAAAAACAATTTTACTGAATTGTAATCAGAGAGCATCTTCTTTAAAAGCAGTTTTATACATTCAGAAACCCCAGAAGTTGGCAGTTCAGCTTTACTTACAAAAGAGCTGTTTTGTGTGACAATCCATCTTGCAAATGTTTGAGCAGATGATGCTTGGAAAGTAAAGCCTGGTTAGAAAGATTTCTGTTCTAAAAAGTTTCTACACCCAACTTTAAGTGATTATTAGAGCAGGGTTTCTTAACCTCATGGCTCGGGTTAGTTAATTCTTTGTTATAGGACCTGTCCCATGTACTGTAGGATATTTAGCAGCATCCCTAATCTCTACCCACCAGATTCCATTAGCATCCCTCTCTCTCAGCTGTGCCAACCAAAAATGCATCCAGACATGGCCAGATGTCCCCTGGGGGGCCAAATAGCCCATCTCCCCCTTTAGCACTGCTCTTGCTTTCTGTCATTAGCTTATCAGAGTTGTTTGCGAATTTCATCTTATGTGTTTATTATAATAACTAATCTTTGTGTAGCCTTATAGAACTGCACAGAGTGCATCCACATGCATCAACTCATTTAATTTTTACAACTCCGCCATGAGGGAGGTTGGTGTTATTCCCATTTTACAGATTTAGAAATTGAGGCTTTGAGCAGCCAGTTTACACGTTATGTGGTGTAGCTGGGATATGACTCAGGGCAGTTCTTTTTCTTCTGCATCAAGCTGTATTTTATAGTATGGAGACTTTCAAATAGATGACTTTCCTGATGATTAAATCAAGATGTAAAGTAGCTTAGAAGCTGGAAGCCTTTCTGAGATTGACTAGTTGAACATTAACAACAGTAGGCTATTATATGACAGAGAGTAGGTCGTTCTAGTTAAATATTCTAGTTTATAGTGAGCTCTCATAAATCCCACATACAGTTAATGGAATACCAATTTGCTGAGAATTAGAGTAGAATAAAACATACCTAATACTCTATATTGATTCCGAGTTGTCTCTGGCGATTTACTGTCTCTCAAAACAGACTCCTCTATGCAAATTCGACATTAGCTGGGGAATGTAAAAGGTCAAGTTCTGAAGGCATTTAAGAGTGGCTGAAGCATTCTGTTCAGCCAGCATTTACCGAGCTGCTTCTGCATGGCGGATACAGTGATGGGGGTGGAGGATGCAGAGTTGGCCAGTGGACCCCAGTGAACCCAGGAGGATTGGGGGAATTTCTCTGCAAGGGGAGGGCAGGGCCTGGTCAGATCAGACACAGAGAAGGCCGTCAGGAACAACTTGAGAGAGGATAAAGAACCTAAGTTAACACAGTCAAATTCAGGGTCTCACACTGCTTCACCAGTCTTATATCTGAGCCCTCCTTTCTGCATTTTATAGAGAAGTATCCTGGTAGCTTTTAACATTCTCGTTCAAACATCAGGAACCTGGTCAGACAAATCTTATCCCTGAAAGAAATTGGGGTTCCAAGCTGGTAATTGGTTTCAGGGGATTGATTGTTGACTGTGAACTGGGAAGTTTCACATACATTATTTAACTTCACTGTCATCTCTCTCTCTCCTCTTGCAGTTAAGGAAACTGAGCTAGCAAAGGTAGTGTGGGGCTAGGAACAAGAGGGACAAACTGTGACCTTCTGAACCTCGTGTCCAGGTGCACAAGGGGTTCTGTTTTCTAGGATGGACATAGCCCGCCAGAGGGGTTTAGCTTTGGAGATTGGAGGGAGCAGGAAGACGAGGCACCCTACCTTCCCCCAACCCTCAGGATGCGTGACAGGTTGGGAAGGGACCTGCCTCTCTACCTAGGAGAGCGCCTCTTGATCATAATCCCAGTGCTCGCTTTCCTTCCACCAGACAATGGTTCCTGGACAGCAGAGCCAATCTTTCCATCTCTTCCCAGGGTCTGTTGCAGGGGCTGGAATGCCTAAGGCACTCTCCACTGGCCATGGCGTTGACAGGTTGGTGGGGGCAGGGCAGCCTGCCGGTGTTCTTCCCAACCCTCGGCTCTACTTACCAGCTCTAATAGAGACAGGATGGGACCTGGCCATTGTCCACACTGCTCTGTTCTGGGTCCTGGCAACCGCAGGCTCCATTGTCACAGATGTTTTTCATCTGCCTGAGGGGGGACTAAAGAGAGTGCTTGGTAGGCCCCTGGCTGAAATCTGATCTAGTCATGGGTTCTAGGACCCAGAGATCTTGCATCACACAGCTTCTGGTCGTGCCTCCGGTGAAGACCAGCTGTGAACACATATTTAACCACAAATTCGGACATTTATTGAGCCTATACTATGTGTCAGGCACTGGGGTTAGAGAGATGAAATTCGAACCCATATCTTAGAAGGATTCATGGCAGAGTAAGGATGATAGTGACATCGTGAGATCTGTCTTGTCTGTCTTCCTGTCTGTCTGTCTGTCTGTCTGCCTCTCTTTTTATCTATATCTGTCTGATAACTGCTTTAAAAGAAGATAAAGCCAGACATAAGAGAGACCAGGAGAGATAGCCACTCATTCTGACAGCCATCAGGGAACTTCCTAGGGAGTAGCTGGCATTTAAATTTACCCTTGAAGACAGAGAAAAAAAAAAATAGTGTTCAGGGGGCAGACCGAACAGCAGATGCAAAGGCTCAGAGGCATGAAGAGACCTTTGGTATTTCAGGAGTGGTGCCTTCCCCAGGTCCAGTGTTCTGAGCTTGGCTAATGCAGGACCCACCTTCTGTAGTTAGGGTACTCACCCATCTCTGTTCAGAGGCCTGCCCTCACTCAACCCAGAAGTAAGTGTCCATTCTCCTTTTCCCTGGATAGGAGCGATGCCTCTGGGCTGTCTTTGAGGCATTGAGCACCTTTGGCCAGGGATGCCTCTGGTTTAGTTAATCAACACTGATTTGGTACTTCCTGGCTTCCAGGCACTGTTCCTGAGTGCTTTCTAAAGGTTAGCTCTTTCATTTAATCCTCGTAGCAATGCTCTGGCCATGCTGCCCTCCCAGGTAGCGGCCATTTGGTACCTAGGTGGGCAGAGCTCTTCTCCCCAGTCTGTACCCTTCTTTGGGTGATGCTCTGATCACGGTATGGCTTCTGGCTGCTCTCTGCTCTTCACACCACTGTGCCAGGAAACAACGAAGTCTGAAAGTTGTGATGAGTGCTGACTGCCATGGTTTTTTCCCCCTGACCCCATTTCCTTCAGGGGGCCTACGGGGCCCCACTGACTATACTTTCTAAATCAGAGATTGGACTCTGTAGTCTGAAAAAGAATGTTTGTGCTGCCTTTTTGTGCAAGAGGAGGCCTGGGAGGTGTTGTTTGGATACTGAGAGAGTGGAATTTTTGAGACATTTCGATGGTTTATGTGGAAAGTTAGGACAGAGGATTTGAAATTGGGATAGTCCTGGAAAATTCAGGTCCCATGATTTACTGTCAGGATACACAAGCCTTTAATAAATATTTAAGCACTGTGTGTAGTTTGGAGTGAATTTTTTGTACTGAGCCTATCAAAGCCTCAAAAGGGAATAAACAGTACCTTTTAGTTCCAAAATCTTGCAAATTCCTACCAGCCCTCGTTTACAGATGGGATCAGAAAGCTGAGGCTCAGAGAGATGAAGTGAATACCCGAAGGGCACATTGCTCTCAAGTCAGACAGCCAAGATTTGAACCCAGGTCAGTCCCTAGACAAATCATTTAACTGTAAAATGAGATTAATAGAACCCATTTCCTATAAATTGACCATTTTAAAGAAGTTAATAAGCAAAAACTCATTAAGGCACAGAAAAGGGTCCCTGCCCTTTGTGGTCAGGCCCCTGACCCTCCAGAAGAGCACTTGGTTTGGCGTTTAGTGCAGAGAGATGCTGTGGGTGAGTGATGGCCCATTCCCAGAGCTACAGGTCCTAGCTCTTAGGCCTAAAGGGGCAGGACCCAGGACCAGAAAGGGGCCACAGCCTGCTGGATGCTGTGTTGGTGAAAAGCACTGGTCTGACTTTGGGAGTAGGATGTAAAGACCTGGTCCCTGCACCCCACTTGCTTCAGGTGAGTCAGCCTTGGTCTATACCTGACAGTCTTGGTGAGAGAGGCATTAGCCAACTCTGTCATTTGTCCCTTGACTCTAACCACTGGTGTGTCTAGAGAGGAGATGATGACAGCCTGACCTTAGATCTTGTCCACTTAGTTCACCTAGCAGCCTCTCATACCCATTCTGGTTATCAAATTCATCCATGGCAGTTGCAGAAAATTGAAGAGTCAGGGGTCAGAAGAAAAATCGGGCTGTGAGAGCCTGGAACCTACTCCTCCTCCCCAGTTAACTCGTGCTTTGGGGCTTTGCTCCGTGACCGCAGATGCCTTTGCTCGCTTTCCTGATTTAGGTAAAACTGCCGGCTCTAAACCCTTTTGCCACCAGATCTCCCTCCTTTTATAGCACTTTTCACAGTTGCAATTTTGTCATTAATTAGTGTAATTATTTGTATTAATACCTATTGCCTCAGCTACACTGTGAGGTCTGTAAAGTCAAGTCTATCTTTCTTAAAAAAAAACAAAAAACAAAAACAAACAAAAAAACAGTTCTCTGAGATTTATTTTTTCTTTTAAGTTTATGTTGAGCTAATTCACATATAGAAAAGTTCCAAGAATAGAACAAAGAACTCCCTTACACCCTTCACCCAGATTCCCCAAATGGTACTGTGTTATCACATTTGTTTTATCCTTCTCTCTATGTATATGTATTTTCCCTGAACCATTTAAGAATTAGACTCTTCCTTTCCCCCAGAGCACGTCCATCTCCTGGAAGCAATGACATTCTCCTTTATAACTACAGCACAATTTTTAAAATCAAGAAATCAATATTGACTATTATCAATATTCAATACTATTGAAATCCATACTATTATCTCATCTACAGGCCTTACTCAGGTTTTGTCAGCTGTCTTGATGGTATCCTTCGAAGCAAAGGAAACCCCAGGTCACACGTTGCCAATGGTTGTCATGTCTTCTCAGTCTCCTTTAAACTGGAACCGTCCTTTCGCTTGTCTTTGACCTTTATGACCTTGACATTTTTGGAGAGTACAGGCCAGTTATTTTGCAGAACGCCCCTCGCTTTGAGTCACACCACTCCTGATGTGCTCATCCCTCCCCAGCTCTTCTCCTGCTACACCGGCCTTCTCTCAGTCCCCCTCACCTGCTTCTTCCTGCCACTGGGCCCACGAGAGCCTAAAATGTCACATACCCAGGCTAGATGAAGGAGGAGGGACGAGGTCTATGATAGGTGCGCATGGGGGACAAACAAGCTGGCTGTGCTCCCCACTGCCCAAATGCTAATGGATTGTAAGAGCCAGGGTATGTGAGGGAGGTGGGGCAGGAGACCGGGGTCTCCCTAGACCTTACCTTCCTTTTCCCCCTGGCGCTCACACCTCTACCTTGTCCTTCCTGCTCGAACACCCATGTTTCTCTTCCAGTCCTAGTTCTGAAATCAGAACCAAGTAGCTGGCCTTTGGCAGAGGAAGGGAAGCAGGTGGCACTGGGGATCCAGGCACGAGAGGATGAGCGTTAGATGGCTGGTAGGTGCAGACAGGGACTTGGATGCAGAGAAACCAGGCGGGAAGCCAGTGTCGGGAATCCCGGTAACAAGGTCAATGGTGGGCCATTTATCAGGAAGCCTACATTTGTCATATCGAGTGCTCTGCCTCTGGTCAGAGGTGGCAGGCACTGGGGTCCATACAGTCTGGTACTTTAACCCATTATTTGCCTAGCAAAAAATAAAACCCTGCCTACCTGGGTCAGAAAGTATTGTAGAATGAAACTCTGAAGGTATAGAGGTGTTTACGGGGGCATCCCAGTCATGTGGACTTTATGAACACAGTCCAGTGCAGTATAATATTTTTATAACTCTAGGCATCAGTGGCACTAATGGAAAAGTCAGTGAGTGAAGGAGTGTACTAGTTCTTAGAATGCAAGATACTAGCACTTACTGGCCTTTGGAAAGGTTTTCTAGTTACCTGTCATGTTTTACTGGTTAAGAATGTTCTCCCCCTTGCCAAAGCACAGTCATGTGAAAGCATGTAGTTTGACGTCTCAATTTACAGGACAAAATGACGCAGCATCAGAACTAAGCTCCCAGATCTGAGGTGTGCTTTCCAGATCTCACCTAAGGAAGTTTATTAGATACACTATATTGCTATAATTTTGTTAACATCCTTTGACATTTCTCTAACTTTAGAAATAAGTTGTATTGTCATTGAAGCAGTTACACATTTCTTGCTCTTTTATGTAGACGTTGCTAGGCCGATTTTTCAAAACTTTCCTATAAAACAGATGATGTGTACCTTCTGTTGAATTTCTATAAGGGTATACCGTGGAGATATTGCGTGTTTGGTTCCAGACCACTGCAGCAAAGCAGGTATTGCAATAAAGTGGGTCGTAATCTTCCTGCTAGTGCAGTGTCTTGCCTTCAGTTCATAAGTGCTCAATATCCGTGAAGCACAGTAAAGCAAAGCACAATGAAACGAAGTATGCCTGTGTTCTATACTATCGTTTCTCAAACTTTAGCACATGAGAGTCACCTGTTAAAACACAGGCTGCCAGGCCCCACCCTCAGGCTTTCTGATTCTGTGGGTCTGACTCACACTCTCAGGTGGGGCCTGAAAATTTGCATTTCTAACAAGCTCCGGTGCTGCTGGTCCAGAGACCAGGGACCATCCTTTGAGGACCATTGTCCCAGGCCTAGTGATAGTATCGGACTGTGTGCTCTGGGCACTGCAGCCCGCGAGGCCCTCCCTGCTGTCCAACCAGCATTCCGTCCCCCCTGGTTACTCCTACACCAACCAACCTGACCATTCCACTCTTTCCAGGTCTCTCGTTGTCCTCGCCTCTCCAGGTGACCCACCATTTGTGACCTTGAGATGCTCAAGGCTGTTCGCTGGGAGCCTCCTTCTCTTTACCCCTCCTTCATTTTCTGGCTCCTGTCCTTTCTTCTTTTCCTCCATTCTGATAAAATGAGTGTCTTCTGGCTCACACTTACCTCTCTACTTGCCGTTGAAGACTGTCTTCCCATCCCCTGGGGAAAAAAGGCTTCTCCAAGCCTGGCCTCACTTTCCAATCTCTGCCTAATTACTCCTTTCCCTTTCCCTGCCAATCCTGCTGAGGAGGAGTCTGTGGTCACTGAAAAAGATTTGCGCTCACCTCTCTTGACACAGACATTCTGTTCAATTCCAGGTGTTCAGAGTTTCTATATCTATAATGAAGGAAAGACATCTGTTTTTTTAAATTGTGTTAAAATACATATCATGTAAAATGTACTATCATAACCGTTTTTAAGTATACGGTTCAGCGACATTAAGTACTGTCATGTCACATTGTTGAGCTACCGTCATCCTCATGCAGCCACAGAACTCTTGCAAAACAAACCCCGTACCCATTAAACACTAACTGCCCATTTGCCTTTTTCCCCAGCCCCTGGCCACCACCCTTCTGTTTTCCGCCTCTGAATTTGACTACCATAGGTACCAAATATAAGTCGAATCATACAGTATTTGTCTTCCTGCGGTGGTTGTTTCACTTAGCATAGTGTCTTCCAGGTTCATCCATGCTGTAGTATGTGTCAGAATTTCCTTCCTTTTTAAGGCTGAATGATATTCCATTGAATGTACATACCACATTTTGCTTATTCATTTATGCATCTATGGACCTAGGGTTGCTTCCACCTTTGGGCTATTGCAAATAATGCAGCTGTAAGCATGGTGTATGGGAAGATATAATATTGATTTAAGGGGACTCGCAACCTCAGGTCAGATTTTTAGGCATTTGTAAAGCAGTCTTGGCTTTATCTACCCATGCATCCTGCAGCCTGCCATCCCCAGGCTTCCTCCCACCTGCCTTTAACCAACATCACCCTTGCTGTGATGGCCAAGGACCACTCGCTTGTCAAGACGAGTAGCCAGTTCAGTCTGTGCACCTAGCTGGTTGCCCCTCCCTCGTTCCAGGGCCTCTGTGGTGCAGCTCCTCTCCTGCCTCCCTGCCTGCCTTGGCTCATCCTCTGCTATTCCCTTTATCCTCTGCTCTTATCATCCTGTAGCCTTTCCCGGGGGAACTCACCTGATCCCATCGCCAGGAGCTCACAGGTCTGTGTCTGCAGCCTGGTCATCCCTGGGCAGTTCAGGTCCCATATATGTTCCATCTAAACACCGTCCCCTGAGCATCCTCAGATCCTTCTTCCGCTCATTCAAAATAGAGCTCAGCATCTTCTTTCTTAAAAATAGACACAGGTCTGTGTCTCCAGCCTTGTCCCCCATAAGTCTCCACAGTCTTCATCTTAGAAACCCTGAGGTCGCTCTTCACTAACCCCTACACCTGCACTGGACAGATCTGCCCATCACACCTGAGTAATGCCTCCTCCAGCCGCCCTCTGTTCCGCCCCCGATAAAACCGGATTTGTTCCGAGGTTTCAGCCATGTGCCTCTGCTTTTGCTTACTGTCCCTACCAGGCTCTTCACACCTTTCCCTCCTTCACATTGCTATCAGGAAGTGTCCCCTACAAAAATACTTAAGATCACGTCATTCTCCATGGGTTCCACGTAACCTGGCTCCATCTGGTCTTGCTTTCCCCCATCTCTACCCAAAACCCTGTGACCATGTGCTCTCAGCCAGGGCCTCCCTAGCTTTAGTGCTAAAATTCAGATTCTGATTCTAGGAGTCTGACAAGTTCCCAGGTGCTGTTAAGACTCGTCCACAGACCACACGTTGAGGAATCGGACTCTAGATCTCTGTTTCATAAATAAAGGTCTACCAACATATTTTCAGTCTATAACGCAGGAATTTAACATTTTTGTGTTATAAATGCAATGTTTTCTGTCCTATGCAAAGTTCATTGTAAAACTTTCTGTCATAAAGGCAGACTTCTTGTTGCAATGCTTATTTGCTACTGAAAGATTCTCAAGGACCTATAAAGGCTTCAGTTTCTTAAGAATTTCCAAATAGGTCCAAGTGCACGATTGTGCGTGGGAGGCTCATAGGAATGTTTCCGCTGTCAAGAGGTACGCACTCAGGGTTGTGGTCCCTCCTGTGAGCTTCTCTAGGACACATGTCTCTTATTCCGCTCCCCCGCCCCGCCCCCACCCAGGGCCCAGCTGGGCCTCCTTGGGAGGTGGCTTGGCTAAAGGGGAACATCACTCTCCGCCTTCCTCTTGAGACAGGCATAGAAATAGGAGATGTGGTGTAGGAAGACCAGGTTGGAGAGGCGACCTGAGCCTGAGGCCTTGGGGGGAAGGCGCTACCTGTCCAAGGGAGAGTTCCCGGCAGCTGGGCCTTGTCAAGGGGCACGTGAAGCCCGTTTTATGACTCTTAATAAGGCTTTGCTGTGTATGGGGCTCCCCAGGAGCTGGGCTTCGGCCCGCAAGAGCAAGGAGGGGGTCACAGAGGGCAGGAGGTGGAGCCAAGTGTACCTGGGGGAGACTGGGTGATTGACACACTAGGAAGGTCAGAGAAGCAAGTCCCAAATGGTGAAGAATCGGGTTCTCGGGGTGAGGGGATGGATAGATGTCAGGGAAGGAGGTTGCCACTTTTAACTAGCTGCTCCCCGAACTTCGTTACCTTCCTGTCCCCCATGACTCTAAGCTGTTTAGTCTGTCACTAAAGGGTTCCGCGATCTGGCCTCCGCCTGCCTTCTGTTTGTTCTTGACTGTTTTTTCTCCTCATTTCTAGGTCCCAGCCAAGTGACTGTTCCCCGCATAAAATGCAGGGACACTTCCTCAGCTCCTAGCCTCCTCACACAGAATTTTCTCTGCAAGGCTCTGGTGCTCACTATTATCTCTTGGTACAGGTTTTAAGCATGGGGTCGTCTCCAGACCTGGCCCCTTCCCCACTAACTCTGTGACCCCCGTTGAGCCTCCTAATACCTCTGTTTCCTCATCTCCACACTTGGAATGACAGGTATGTCCACATCACGAGTGATGGTTCCATAATGACAAGCATTTCTGGTGGCGCATGATAATCAGGAAGTACGCATCAGTTATTGTTTGCTGGTTGTCCCCCAGTAAGTTTGACAGAAGGACCATGGCGTGGCATTTGTCCACAGGTGAAGCCAGAGGTCCCGGAGGTGGAGAGAGCTGTGGTGTGTGTGCACTGCCTTGGGCAGGAGGTGCTGAGGTGGTGCCGCTGCGGGGTGAACGGGGCGTGAAGGTCGATGGAGCCGAGGAGGAGGCAGCGAAGGCCTGGGGGGAGTCGCTGTGGGGTGGAGAGCAGACCCTCCCAAACGTGAATGTGCGTACGACATGATTCAGATTCTTTAGGTCCAGGGTGAGGGCTGAGATTCTGCTTTTCTAATAAGTACCGGGGTGATGCCAATGCCATCGATGCAGAGTCCCACTTTGAGTGGCATTGGCCCAGGACATGATTTCTGGTGGGGAGGTTTGTAGAGAGGAGGGTATAGAAAAAGCAACCCAAGTACAGCTATGCAGCTTTCTACCCCTCTGCGTGGTCATGCCTTAGAATGGCAGGTGTACCCAGGGATCTGGAGTCTGGCAGGATGGATTGGAATCAGATTGTCCAGGATAATGGATTAGGGCAGTAGGGGCCCCTGAGGGCTTCGGAGTAAGTAAGTGCTGGGTGATTTGATTTTGCTGTTGGATACTCCATCCTCCAAGGTCTAGCTTTGCCACTAGAATCCCCTTAGAAGCTGTTTCCTTCTGTTCCAGGCTGAGCTGTGGTCACACCCTAGACAAGGCCCCAGCAGTCAGTAGCGCATCCTGTCTTCACAGCACTTACCACACTGAAAGTCATTATTCATGCATCTCTCTGACAAGCCTTTGAGTTCCCAGAGGGCAGAGACCTGAGATAGCCTCTTACTCACCTCTGAACCCTGGCACCTGCCATGGAGCCTAGCTGTAGCTGGTGCTCAGTAAATGCCTGAGACGTCATAGGGAGGGAGGGATGCAGAATGTTCATGAGAGAAGAATGTGTAAAGCCCTGTGACTAAAAGACAGCCCTGAGAGCCAAGCACTGAGTTGGGGTGCCTGGGAGAGCAGAGGTGTGGATGAGGGAAGATGGTTTAAGGAGTCAACAGGACCCCCGAGCAAAAATGCCACAAGCAACTTCAGGAGATAGAGTGGGGACTCGGAAGGGGTGACTGAAGGAGATCGGATTTGGGCATCAGCTTTAAGGAGCAAGAGTTGGGCCGTGAGTTCTCTGGAGGACTGGAGGGAGGGGTCAGCGGGGGAATGGGAATAGCAGTCAAGAAACCATTGTGGTCCAAGATCTAAGAACAAAGCTGGTTTTCCTCTGCTTTCAAGGAGAGGACAGGTGCCCAGATATAGGCTGATTGAGGTTAAAGAATTTCAGCTCAAAGAGGCTGGGAGGAGCCAGCAGACTGGGGCCCACCACGTGCAAGGGTCTAGGGTACACTCACAGCCCTTAGCACATCTAACCCCAACCTTGAAAGGGCCCTGTGAGGTGGGGGGCCATGAGCTCCCTGAACCTCAGATGCACTATGAGTCAGAGTCAACCTCATCTTCCTGAGGAAGAAATAGAGTCTCAGAGAGGTTCGGTAACCTCTCCCCAGTCGGAGCTGGGAAGCGGAGGAGTCAGGCCTGGACTAGGGTCTGTGGGCCAGGGGAGTAGCAGATGGGGCATCCCAGCCTTGGAGTGATATTTCGGGGCCGGAGGGAGGGTGGGATTTCAGGGGGCAAGGAGGAGTGATTTCAGGTGAGGGGAACAAGGTCAGAACTGCGGCAGGGTCAGGGTTGTTGGCACCAGGTGCTGGGGACAAGCCAGAGGAAGAGGAAGCCAGGTCGTGTGAATGCAGAAATGGGAGAGGAGGCGGTAGAGGGTCACGGGGTGGAGGTTTAAGCAGTTACACTCCGTGGGTACCAATAAAATATCAGGTGACAACATTTTTTTTAAAGGACTTTCAATTTGATTTTTTTAACTCATTATTGCTTATAGACAACTAAGGAAAAACAAAGTTGAAAGGATAGAAAAACTAACAATTAAACTTTTATGGTCTCATGAGTTCCTTTATACTTATGTTATAGTTGTGGTCATATTATAGATGCAGTTTTATAACCATCCTTTTTTACTTAATATTCTAATCATTTTCCCTGTCATTATGAAGTCTTCATGGGTATCCTGTGGCTATTTTGTGATTTACTTAACTGGCCCTCTAAGGTTGGAAATGTGCTTTTTTGGTTGTAATTTTTGATGTTATAAATGTCACTAGGAGGAAAACCTTTGCAAATGAAGTGTTCATGTCTGGATATATCCTGTCGGTAGGTTCCTAGAAATGGAATCGCCGAGTCAGACCACCTCCCAGCATTACTGGAATGATGTGCTGTCAGGTGCGCTGACACGAGCCTTCTAAAAGCACCCGTGAAAGCCCCGTGCACTTTAGCTACTCGTTCGTTCACTTGTGTGTGCATTTCACCAGCACTTACTAAGTGCCTGTGGGGAGAGACGGTTCACTGTGACCGGTGTAGCCGAGTAACAGCTGTCCGCATCGGGGGCCTCACTGAGATATGTGGGTGTTTGATCACCCATGAGGTCCCCCACCCAGGAGCCTGGGCCAGCCTGTGGGCCTCTGCGGCTGCAGTGTCCAGGCAGCACGCACCCGTGAGTCTGGAGTCTGGTGTCCCCCGTTTCCTCTTCAATCCGTGTATTCCTCAGATGCTTACTGAGCGCCTCATGTTTGCTCGGCACTGTTCCGGTTGCTAGGGATACAGCAGTTAACGAAACAGTCCCTGCCTTCAAAGAACTTCATTCTAGGGGGAGGTAGGGATGTGGAAATCGGGAGGGAATGGGCAATAAACCAAAGCGATATGTCCAGTGGCGATAAATACTAAGGAGAAATATAGAGTAGGGATGTTAAGGAGAGATCGAGGAGACCTCACTGAGGTGGAATTCGAGCAGGTGTTTGAAGAAAGTCGGGGAGAGCCAGGTGGAGGACGTCCGAGGGAAGGGTGTTCCAGGCGGAGAGCAAGTATGAAAACCCACGGGGGGAACAAGCTGGGAGTACCACAGGAACAGGAAAGGGGACAGGGTGGCCGGAGCAAAGCGGGCCAGGCAGGTGGCCCTGTGTAGCAAATGACCTAGGACCCAGGGTTCAGTTTCTGTTGTTGTTGGGAGGTTTTGGAGCCAGAGGGCCACTTGAAGGAATTCGGACTAATCGCATGCCTTTTTGTTGCTTATCTGCAGTGAGTGATCACTGAGGCCTGTGTTTGGTGGGGAGAGCCCTGGGAGTGAAGTCAGGATTGGGGAAGTCGCTGCCTCCGTCTGCCCTTCAGTGCCCTCCTCTGTGCAATGAGGGACTTGAACTAGGAAACCGGTAAGGATGTGTTGAGCTTTCCGGAGCCTGGGACCCTCTGCCCTGTCATTAGTTAAGTATGCTAGTTAGATCTTGGATCATTGTGGTTTAACTGAGAGGAGTGTGTAAATACAATCGTTGACATATATTTAGTTCTTAATATGTTTAGCCTATCAGATTTACTACTTTGTTACAAGCAAGAGTCAGTCAGTTGTGGGAGGTCTTGCTGTAGTGATCAGCAGCCGGGCGCGGAGTTTATCCACTCAACCATCCGTTCATCTCACGGCTCATTACTGACCTGCTGGGTACCAGGCTCTAGGCCAGCTGCCTGTACTACAGTGGTGATTTTTAGAAGACCCAGACCCTGCCTTCATGAAGTTCACGATCTAGTGCAGTGATGCTTGCTCTGCCAGAGGATCATGACGGGGAAGGGACCCTAGTCAGAAAAAAACAGGGGAGCCCCTGCCTCACATCATAGGCAAAAATCAACTCAAAATGAATCAATGACCTAAATATAAGAGCTGAAGCCTTAAAACCCTCATAAACAAACAAACAAACAAAAACAAAAAAAAAACAGGAGTGAATCTTTGTGACCTTGGACATGACGCCAAACGCACAAGCAACAAAAGAAAAATAGATAAATTGGACTTCGTCAAAATTAAAAACTTTTGTGCATCAAAGACATTATCAAGAAAATGAAAAGAACCTCCAGAAAGGCAGAAAATATTTGCAAATCATGTATCTGATAACAGTTTAACATTCAGAATATATAAAATCTAACTCAGCAACCCAAATTGTGATAAACAACCCAATAAATAGGCAGAGGACTTAAATAGATATTTCAATGAATCTACAAATGGCCAATAAGCACATGAATAGATGCTCAGCATCACTAGTCTTTAGGGAGTTGCAAATTAAAACAGATCACACCTACTAAGAAGGCTAGTAAAAAAAAAAAAAAAAGAAACGTATTGGTGAGGATCTGGAGAAATCGGAACCCTCTTACTTTGCTGGTGGGACTATAGGATGGTAGAACTTTCATAGAAAAGTTTGATCTCTCAAAAAGCTTAACAGAATTACCATAGGACCCAGCAATTCCTCTCCTAGGTTTAAACCCAAAAGAACTGAAAGCGGCTCAAACAGATGCTTAGACTGTGACGTTCACGGCAGCACTATTCACGAGAGCCAAATAGCGGGAGTGACCCAAGGTGAAAGGGTAAACAAGATGGGAAGATAATCTTTAAAAAGGAATGAAGTTCTGATACATGCTACAACACGGATGAACCGTGAAGACCTGCTAAGTGGAATAAGCCAGATACAGAAGGACGGATATTATGTAATTTCATTTGTATGAAATAATCCAGAATAGGCAAATTCAGAGAGACAGAGACTGGTGGTTTCCAGAGGCTGGGGGAGGAAGAGAATGAAGAGTTATTGCTTAATGGGTACAGAGTTTCTGTTTGGAGTGATGAAAACATTTTAGAAATAGTGGCAAGGGTTACACAACATTGTGAATGTAATTAATGCCACTGAAGTGTATGCTCAAAAATGGTCAAAATGGCAAATTTTATGTTCTTCATGTTTTACCACAATTAAAAAGACCAGAGCAGGTAGTTGCAATATCCGGGAGATTTTTGTCACATTTTCGTCTGATTTTTGTCAGGAGCCGCTGGGTTTGGGTTCCACTCTGTGCCAAGTCACCTGACGTGATCTTTAGCCTGGTTCTCTCTCTCAGTGTGGGAGTTGAATGGGTTGACAGGTGTAGGGTGTCATGGGTCATGGGAGATACTCGGGAGATGCATCCCATCCCCTTTAACTTCATACTTCCAGAGTGAAAAGATTATTCTGCCTGATAGAAAAAACAAAACAGTAAATCTGGTGGTTTTACCCAGATCACCTGGTTTGTCATTTTCCTGCAGGCGTTGGTCTAGCCTCATCTTCCAGCTTTTACCCTCAGGCAGGGCACAGCTGGTCCCCACTCCACAGACATTTGCGGCTGCCCTTGGTCACGTGCTCCTTCCCCCTCTGGGTTTACTGCGGGTACTTTTGGAAGTCTGAGCCCTACTCATTAGAGGTCATCCGAACCCCTAGCCATGACTATGATTCCACTAGGCGGAATATTATAAACCAGTGAAGTGTTTGATAGGGGGATAATGCAAAAGACTAGGCTGTGTGATTATGTAGACGTTGCAAGTACTACTTTTTTAAAAGTACCCCAAACAAGACAGTGCTGTTGGTTTTATCTGCCGTGAGCACATCAGAGTGCGCCCTGCATAGCAGCTGGTCTGCTCGACTGCCCCCTCCTCTTCCCCTCCAGGGTTAGTTGCTTTCCGGTGGGCAGAGCCAACTTGTCTATTTCACAGCCATGGAGTAGACTGCACTGCCCAACCACCTCCCTCAGCTGGTTGCAAGACCCTCAAGATCTAGGTGCTGTGAGGCCGTCCTGAATTCTTCTGGAGACCCTGGCTCCTGCCACATCCGGGATGCCACTCTCCTCCCCCACACCCCGTTTGCCAGTTTCCCCACCCCCTGACTGTCATGAGATCCTTGGCTTAGAACTGGCATGTGTGCCCTAGAGGTGAGCGGGCATGGGTCTGGTTGAGCTCAAGTTCATTGAGAAGCCCAGCCTCCCAGGGACTGTAGTGCACCTGAGCCTCCGTCAGGAGTCCTTGCAGTTCTGAGGTCGATGGAAGCAGGTGCAGTAGAAGGGGGGTTGGCGGGTGCTGGAAGGAGAGCTATTGGTCATGGGGTAGGAGAGGCCGCAGGCCAAACCCAGGTTTTGGCTTCAGGAAATGAGGTGGCCCACTCCCGCTTTCCCACTGCTAATAATTAACCTGGGGGTGGCCGCCCGTTGAGCTATTAGATGTCATGTGCACTCACTTCAGCCCACGCCTTTTACAAAAGTGAGAGGCAGTCACTTACTACGTTTCTGCAATTCCGAAAGACATTGTGTTCCACGTTTTAACTTTTCCCAAATCTGCACAGTCTTTGTAATCAAAGAGTACTTTGTACTGTTTCTTTAAATTTTCTGAAATACCTGTTAAATTGTCATCTTAGAATGGAGGAAATATGGTAATTCATACCCAAGTCATTACTCAGGTTTCTGATGTTGCAGAATTAATTAGGCAGGGAAAAGGTTTCCTGGACCATTTCTTCCCTAAGAGGAAATTTACCAACACATGAGCTGTGGGGAGTGTTTATGAGATTATCTCAAAAGGTAAGGACATACCTTTAGTCAGGAAATTACAGAGACAATAGTGATTAAGCGGGGCCTTTTCCCCTTAGTGAATCACCTGTAATTCACCTTCCTCCCAGTCATGTGGGCCAGTGGATTCATTGAGCAGGTATATGATGCCCCGCACTGAACCTCCCTGTTTGGAGTCCAACTGTGTGGCTTAGGCATGGCTCCCTGAGTCTCACCTACCAGTCTGTAAAATGGGACCAGCAGTACTGCTCCCAGACCCAGTTAGACTGAATGGAGCCAGGAGTAATGGGTGTGAAAGTATTTAGCAAATGCCGAAGCCCTGTGGGTAGGTCCCTTGGTTGCTTCTCGGGACAGGAAGCTGGGGAATGGGAGCAGCCTGGGGACTGGGGGTGCCGTGGCTGGAAAAAAGGGTTGGGAATTCCGAGTCAGTACTCAGAGTAGCTGGTTTTGAGAAGTGTCTGCAGAGGGCCAGGCCCTCTGCTGAGTTAGGTATAAGATTGCCACTCCTCAGAATGATTTGTAGATGAGTAAACGGAGACTTAGGAAGTTAATTTATCAGCTTGGGAGTGGCAGAGCAGAGACTGGAACCTCGAGTCGGCCCTGGCTTACTGAAACCCCTGGCTCCCTGGGGCCTCCAGGCAGCAGTGATCATGGTCCGAGTTGTTGCGCACACCTGGAAATCTACAACGGGTTGCATTGGTCTGTAGTCCTAGCTCCCAGCACGTGGAAGGCCTCAGTACAAATAAATGCAGCAATAGCAGCAATGGAGATTTTTGTTCGATTATTTCTAAATACCATTATTCTGATGATCATTTTGGCACGCCTTTGTAAGTCTCTTAGTTAATATAGTTTCATTAATTTCCTGACCCCAACTTACCCAGCCATAAAGCCCTGGAAATCTGACTAGGCTGCATGAAAATACAATTTACCTTGGTTTCTGGAGGTGCTGGCAGCCAGCAGGATCACTGTACCTAATATAACGTTGAAATGGCCCCTCAGGTGAAAGCCTTAGAGGCAGTAGATTTCAAAGCTGAAAGGAGCCTCAGAGGCTCTAAGATGGGAAACCAAGCGAATAACAATGGAGTAGCAACTTCCCAGGTCACTTGGCTCATTAGTGAAAAACAGTGATGCTTGCGAGAAGGAGTGGAAGGTAATTTTCTGTGTTTCCTTGAGATAAAGTCATGGCGAGGGCTGCTGGTGGTGAGGAATGGGCTTCTCTAGCCAGGCTGCCACTAGCTTCAGACTCCTTGGCAGGAACGAAGCTGGCAGGATGGTCTGGCTGTGAGATTCCAGCTCCTTGGCTGGGTTGTGCTGCGATTAGCACATTTCAGACCATTCGAAGTGACTTTAGCTGTTTTCTAAAGGTTTCTGCTTTGAGCTGTACAGGGGTGGGGACTAGAGCCTAAGATAGAAATATCATGGACTGACACCCAAATGGGCGTGTCTGTGCCCCGAGGGCAAATATTAGCACAGTATTTTTGTAAAGTTTATGCAACTTGATTCATGTCCCTGTAGAGTAAATTTATTCCATCCTGTTTTCCAGTCTGGGGCCTAGTGGAACTATTCAGAGGGGGAATGAAGAGATTGGTAGCTTAATTTTAGGTAGAACTGCTCAATATAAAACATGTTCATTGTCTATATTTTGAGCTTTACATATTGCTTTATCTGTTCATGTTATTTTATCCCCTATTGCATCGTTTGATGGACCATTTTAGTCTTTTTCCAAGATTGAGATATCTATTTAGAAATATTTCCCATGAGAAATCCATGGAAGGAAATCCAATTTTGAACAGTGCTGCTCCGAGTAGGGCTTACATATACAGAAATTTAACCTTGGCGCTGTTCAAACAAAAGTCATAATAGAATCTTGATCCCAGAAACTCAGCTCATTTGTGCTACCCCCTCGAGTCTTATCCAGCTTCTCTGTTTGATTATGTCTAGTGATGGGGAGCTCCCTCTCTCCCAAGGCTATCTCTTCCATACTTATGCAGTCTGGAGTGTTCAGAACTATTCTGTTTCGTTTCTTCTTCTACCCCTGGAACCCTTGGGGTCTAAAATAATCTATCTAATGATAGTAATAAGTACCTTTGATTGGGCCCTACTAGGTGTCAGTTAATTTGCATACATATTCAGTGCTTAAAACAACTTTGGAAGGCAGGGAAAATGTCCTTTGTTTTATAGATAAGGAAACTGAGTCTCAGAGAAGGGGAGTGATCTCTAATTTCACACAGCTAATAAATGGCTAAACTAGCATTCCAACCCATATCTCTGCCAGACTTCATCGCCACTGGCCTTCCCACAGCCTCACCCCACATCCTGATTCTCCTGTGTGACGACAGCCCATTGGGTGTCCCTGAGATTTCTCTAGGATTTCAGTTATTCCTCATCCACTTTTACTAAACCTGTTTTCATGAAGTTTCTATGGTGTCCATGCATTTTTCCTCCTGGTCTTTGCACACCCAGTGCCCTTTCTGGACTCTTGCCTCTACCTGGCCAATTTCCCTTTGCCCTGTGGAATTCCCCAGGAAGCCTTTGTGAGCTGGTCCCCCCATTCCACCCTATTCGAGAGCCTTCCTCCTGTTCCTCTGGCACCTGGGCTTTTACCTCCCTTAGAACTCGAAACCCCAGGCACCCCTTCCACGCTCACCCCACTTTCTGGCCTGGCACAGAACAGGTGCCCCGTAAATGAATACCGTGTGAGTAAATGGTCCGGAATTCCTTTGCCAAACCAATATCAAAGGCTACAGGTAATTATAAACAAGACTGATGAGTCTTGTAGGCCGTACAGCTGGGATGGGAATGTGGCTGGTTGCTTAGAGGCTGTTGGGATAACTCCTCTGGAGGTCATTTTCCTCGGCATGGTTTGGTCCAGTCCTCCTTGGGCTGACACGTGCCTCCTCTTTCTCCCAGGAGGCAGGCTTGCTGGCCTCTAAGGTTTCTGGGTTCACCAAGTTGGCATCTAATGGGAGACGTTTACCAGGCACCGTTCAAAGACATACTTGGGAGAAGGCCGAGTCCCAGCCCTTCTCAGTTTTCTCCAGCCGACATGACAAAAGCTGCCAAGAGCGTCCACAGGCAGAGACAGCCCTGGGAGGGGCAAGTCCTGGGAAATTTAGGGGGATGTAGTTTTAGTACTGTACTATGATAACCTTTTCCTAAACATTAAAAACAAACAAACAAACAAACAAAACCCACCTAAAAATCTCATTAAAAAAAAAAAATCTCATGAAAATGGTGTTAAAAGTCAGAGTGGTCACCTCTGGGGGAAGAGGCACGTTTGGAAAGGGGCACGAGGAGGCTCCCGCTTCTCCTGAGCGCCGTGTGCTCTGAGTCCATGCTCTCTCCCTCTCCGTGGTGGAAAGGTGATGACTTCCTGTGCTCACAAGTGAAATGTGCTTTCTGATCTCTGAGGAGCAGACTTGGTGTTCAGGTTAGCTCGCTTCCCATCCCAACCCTGAGAACTCAGCTCCCGGAACACAAGAGGTGGGTTTCCCTTTATAGCAACATTACCTCTTTCCCGAGGAGGCTGCCTGCAGCTCCCAGAGCATTCCTTATCTTGCCCTTTAGGGAGCTTAAAACTGCTTCTTGTTATCCTCCCATATCAAGTATAACTTTTTTATTTTGTTAGTTTTGCAAGTGTCATGGTGTCGAACCTATAAATAAACCGCCGACTCCATAATGAAACTATTTGTCATTTTGAAGCTGTATTCGTACAAGGGTGCTAATTACGGGTCTCCCTTTGAACAAACTACAAATTACCCCACCCCGCTTCCCAGAGGTTCCAGTTGGAGATCCACTCCCTGAACAAATTACAGGATCTATGAAAGAAATGATTTGATCCCAAGATTGTACTTCTGGAGTGTTGGGATTAATCATTGCAAGATAATCTGAGTATTGAGCTGTGGTATTAAAATGACTTGTGTGAGCGTTTTCTCCCAGGTGGAGTCCGAGTTAAAAACTTTCATAGATGCATTCACAGAAGCTTTTTTATAAATAAAAGATATTAAGCACTTTTACATATGCACGCCCAAATTAAAAGTCTTGTGCACCAATATTTCCATTGTCATTTGGGATTATTGAATTTATTAGCAGGCTTTAAGCTTTAAAGATTTAAAATTTTTTCAATATATAAGGCTCAGGACAAATTAGTTTATTGGCTTTAACGCTGAATTAACATGAAAATGCCTTCCTGAATGAATAGATTTTTTTCTAATTTAATAAATATTCAGTAGTGATATTTACATTATAAGCTAGTTTTAAAAAGTTAATATATTTATCTTATACAGTGTCATACTTTAGAAATTAAAAAAACCAACTAAGTGGAAAAAAACGTCAGAAGGTACTATTGATAAATTTATGAAAATTATAGTCATGAGGAAAATTAAATTTCATGTGCCAGTTGTATGGTAATTTTGTTATCACCTATACATAATTTAAAATTGAAATAGTATTTATGAAAGTGTTTTCTAATCTATAGGGGCATTTCACAAATGAAAATGAAAGTCACTGATTTTTAATTAGTTGGGCCACGTTTCACTAATAACATTTGCAAAGCCTAATCGTACAAAATGCACACATCTTTTTTCCTTTTGGTTTCTTCCTTCTGACAGTGGTAGTTGACTCACCATTTCTGAGGAAGTGTGTATAACAGAAGGCTCTGTGGTCCTTTTTTTATAACTTGGATATTATGAATCGTTAAGAATTGCTGTCTGTGAAAGATGTGAACTAATTTGAAGGAACCAGCTGAGACATCTGGTTATATAATATCGGGTGATAGAATTCTTTCTAAATTGATGTTATTTTCATGTTGCTTTCTTCCTCTTTGTTATGACAACAGCTCTAATTCCAGCACTGACATATAGACTGGAAAGTCTGTTACTGCAACCCCTTAGGAAATAACTGCTTCACCAGGAGGACCAGGTGTTAAACTGCAGAGACCTTGTTTAGCTCTGGGATCAACTTGTAATACAGACAGGAAAACTGACATGGGGTGCTGACCCCACTGAGCCCCTGGTGTAGGCACGGACGGTCAAAACTGAAAGGAACCTCGGAGGTCATCTAGTTGAGTGTTTTCCACCTGCTTGGTGTCTCGACCCTCTGCATCAGAGTCCGCTGGGGGCGCTTATTAAAAATCAACTTCCAAATGACAGCTCAAGCAAGGCAGGGACTTGGCTTAAGTTAGGATGAGGAGAAAAGAAAGAAAAGACATCAGAACAATTTGCAAGATTTTAATATGGACTGTGTGTATTACTTAAGTGCTTTATCGATGTTAAATTGCCTCGGTGGGATAATTGCACTGCGGTTATGAAATGTCCTTGTTCTGGGGAGATAGATACGTGCTAAAATATTTAGAAGTAAAAGGACATGGTATCTATAACTTACAAGTGTTCAGCTAAAAGCATTAGTGAGGGGGGTGCAGGAGAGTGATAAAAGCTTAGGTGGCAGAATGTTAACGGTTGAATCCAGGCCAACAGGGATGGGGGTTTAAATGGACTTGTTTTTCTTGCAACGTTTCTAACTTGAAAAAAATGTTTAAGTATTAAAAATACAATTTCCTGGGTCCTTGCTCAACCAGAATCTCTGTGGGTGGTGCCAAGAAACTCTGTTTTAACAAGCTCCCCAGATAATTAAGTACACTTAAGTCTCTGGTTAAAAAGAAAGTCTGATTTTAATCAGACTTTCTTTTTTAGCAACTTAATAAAGCATACATTCTTACGGTTTAGTCTTAATCTAGTGCTTGATAAATGATCAGTCCCGTCCAGATGTTTGTAAATTTTATCTTTAGAAGGGAATACCTCACATTAGAGAAGTTTAAGGAACACTTAGGCCTCGTCTTAAAAGAGACCCAAACTAGAAGCTGTCCTCTGTGAGGTGCAGGCAACAATCACAAAGTCGCTTGTTTTCCTGTTGGTACACAGTAAAGTCGTAAGTGATTCGAGGGCTCCTATTTGTACCCCAAAGACTGGGTGAACCTGTAAAGCTGCCCAGCTGCTGTGTGTTTACAGTGAAAAGGAGAAAGCAATACTGGCATTATGTTAGCAGCTAAACAAAACATTTACCTTAAATATATTAAATATTGGTATCCAACGAGAAACACACTTAATTTTATGAGTCACCTGTCTAGCATGGCTGATCGTACATGAGTGTTTATTACTTTTCTGTGCTAGGGATGCTATTCTCTAGCTGATCAGGTATCTGTTGGGTCTCATGGTCCCCCCACACCCTCAAAAAAGGAGAGCTCTTCTGAGTTAACTAGGGAAGAAGAGTTAGAGAAAGGGAGGAGAAAAGTGAGCTACAGAGAAGGCCTTACATAATGTGAGAGGGCTTTTTTGAAATAAGCTGAACTGTGAGTGATAAAGGGTCCATGTTTCCTTTGACGAAGGAAGGGTGGGAGATGACGTGCTTTCCTCTGGTGGCCACAAGGTGGTAGCATTGGCCTAGGTCAGCTTGCTGGTTCAGGTAGTGAGCCTCTTGTGGTTTATGTCTAAGGCTTACTCAAAATAGATGTTGATAAATCAGGAGTACTTGCTTTCTTTTGTTCTTTTTTAACTGGAACTTGGACTCTTCAGTTAGAGGATCTAAGTTCTTATTTTGAAAAAGGATGTGAAATAATAACACTCATTCTTTTAAAATAATCAAAGTGGAGTTGAGCTGCTTTCTAACGTTCTCTGATGGAGAAAAGTGTGCTCCTCTCATTTCTCTCTCTCTGGTCACAGTCTTGTGAAAGAACAGAGTTCCCCAGGTCAGCCTGTCGGCCCTTAGGAAATAAAGCATCACCTCTTTCCCGTCTCAGGCTCCAAGGCAGACGAGCCCAGAGGGGTTGGTGGTAGAAGACTCGTTACACAACTCTGGTGTGTTACACGGTCTCTGGTGTGTCACATGCCTGGGGCGTGGCAGTCCGCGGCAATGTGCTGCTGCTTCTGGACCTACCGGATCAGCAGAGCGACTCACAGGTGTATCTCATATCTGTAGCCGCTACCTTTTACCTTTAGCAAGTTGTCTTTATTAAAACAAATAGAATTTTAAGAAATGAAACCTTTATACATTTGTAAGGCATTTGACATCGGGATTGCCTACAACATGTAGAATCTGTAGTCAGCACAAGATGCCGTTTGAAAGCTTAGCACTGTTAATAAAATGCGTCCCATATTGTATAAGCACTTTACATGTGCTAACCCTAATGTTCACTGTACTTATTAGGCTCCTAGTATGCACAAAATGAGATTTTGCCTCTTTACATTTTGCAAGTATAATCTTTGATAAAAACTGTAGTCACAGTAGAACCTGTATTGTTACAGTGCAAAACAGATTCTAAAGCTGTGACTATTTGATTAAAAAACCATATATGCAAAGAACAAGCTTGGCTTTCAAATTGTAAAATGCATCAGCTGTAGCTGTAATCATTTGTGTTTGGAGAGGCCAGACTGCTCCCGGTTGGGCTGTGGCTTTGTTTAGAATTAAGAGACTTATAAAGGAAGCCATAGAAACCCTGAGTTCCCCAATTGCTGTGGTACAGGAAATAGGGCAGTCAGCATCCATTGTCCTGACTGGATTGTTTAAGATATAATTTCAAGACGATTTGAAAACATGGCTCCATTATGTGTTTATTCAGCATCAGGCTCTCTTTTATCAGGGTTTGCTTTAGAGACAATTGTGGGACGAACATTTCTACAACGTTCGTGAAATGCCTATTTGTGACATTGTCATTAGGTTCTGAGCCCCTTATGTAACAGATTGATATGAAGAGGAAAAAGTGTGTCTGTTCTCGGTTGCTGGTACACTGTATTTTGTCAGCTGTGAGCACCTTTTACTATGGTTAATGAGACTCCACCAGTAACCACGTTGGTGCTAGTGACACGGAGCCACTCAGGTGAGGAATAGTTTGGAAATCAGTGCCTACGAGTGGTGCTTCAGCCCATGCGACTTCTATGTGGCGGCTCTTATTTGAAATCACCTTTGGTTTTTTTCTGTACAGAGTCAAGGCGTGATTAGTTAGCTGTCTTTGCTGTTCTGGGGAACTGCCTGGCTCTCCCAAGTGTCCCCAGAGTGAACGGCTCAGGTTCTGCAGACCTTGTATTCCAAGTCCGACCATCCAACGCACACACACCCTCAAGTGCCCTGAAAACCCAATATCCTAACCCTTGACTGCCTGGCCCTTGCTGTGCAAGCTTCCCAAAGGGAATGTCATTCTCTGCCATACCCCAGGATATTGACTCACCATCAATGGGTGGGGCCAGTCATATTTTTAAAAAGCTCCCCAAGTGACTCTGATGTGTACCTCCCACTAATGGGTTCTATTGTATCTTTTCTTTTTTTTTTTTTTAAATCACAACCCATCTGAAATTCTCAGACCAGGACTAAACAATAAATTTGTCATTTAAAATTCAGTATGGTTAAAGTATTGTGGAACACATTTGTTGTCTTTTTGATAACTCTTGGTATTACTCAGAAAATGCATCCCTGCTTCTGATGACATTTTCATTGGAAATGGCAAGGTGGAGGTGGTGAGGTGGGTGGAATTTTATAAGTTACTGAACAAGTTTCTTTCCACTGCCGGTCCCAGGAATTTTTTTTTTTTTAATTATTATTAATGAGATTCCCTATTCCTATCCCCAGGAGACCGGAGGTTCACAGAGTTCCTTAAATAGGATAGGGGACCGCAGGTACCCTTCCTCTCCTGGATGTATCATCTTCTTACACGGCATTCAAGCCCCTTGTGTTTTCACTCCTGGAGCTAATCTGTGCCTCCGTGGCTCCCTGAGACTTGATTCTCAGGCCTCCTGTTTGCTGTGTCCTCAGCCCGCCCTTGTTACTGATTCCCAGGTCTGGCCCTATCCTGACACTGGTGCTGCTTTTCCAGTTATCTGTGACTTGCCCTTCAGGGTGGACCCCAGATCAGCTTCAGCATCACCTGGGAGACCGAGAAATGCAGACTCTGAGGCTGCATCGTGTTACAGTGTGAGGAGGCCTGGCCCCCGTGCTGCATTCTAACTGAAGCCCCAACTCATCCCACCCTTCTTCCCACCTGCTCGCATCAGCCCCTTTGTCTACCAGGTGGTACTGCTGTTTTTCCAGACTACAAATTTCGACTTCACTTTTCATTTCATTCTGCCTTCCATTCATTGATTCGTTCGGAAATTCATTCGACTGCCTCCCAGAGGTTGGTGTTGGAGAAGCAGATGTTATTCACATCGTCAGTTATAAGCGTGAGATTATGAGCACTGTAGAAGAGAACCTGTAACACAAGGGAGTGGTTAGGGGTACCGGGAAGGCTCCCCTCAGGAAGTGATGCTTGTGCTGAGTGCTAAGGCGTGGATAGGAGTTGTGAAAAGCAGGAAGCGTTTTCCAGGCAGAAGGAATAGTATGTGCAAAGGCCCCAGTTCAGTATAGAACGTTTGCAGAGATGGCTCTTAAATCCTTCATCTTTATCTGTTCTTCTATCCAGCCTTGTCAGATTTACAGCTGTTCGTTCCCTGTCAGGAGCTGGCCTGGACGCTTGGCCCTCCTACCTGTGTGATGGGACCCTGTGCTCAGTTCCACACTTTTCCGGGCTATGAGTCCACAACTCCTCAATTATCACAGTAAAAAACCACTTTTCTTTCAGAGTCTAACCTGCCCTCTAATTTCCTCTTTATACATGTATCCTTAAGTAAACTCGATGTTAAAATGTACATATAAGTGCACAAATCATAAATGTAGAGCCCGATGAATTTTCACAAAGTGGATACACCAGTGTCATTAGCACTGAGATCAAGAAATAGAGTAGTATTAGCATCCCAGAAGACCTCGTACCCACCTCGGTCATTATACCCAGAGATAACCACCATCCTGTTTTCTATAAGCATTAATTAATTTTGCCTGTTTTTAAACTTTATGTAACTGTGTTCGTGCCGTAGGTAATCTATGTCTGGCTGCTTTTGCTCAATGTAACGTTAGTGAAATTCATTGTGTGTAATGATAGCTCCTTTATTTCCTTTGTTATATAGTCATGCATGGTATAACTATACAGTTTATCCATTCTCTTTTGATAAGCCTTTGGATCTTTTCTCATTTGGGGCAATTATGAAGATTCTTATACATATCTTTTAGTGAAATGTACATTTTTCTGTTGGGAATATGCCTAGAAACAGAATTATTGTCACAGAATATGCCTATGTTCCGCTTTAGCAGATATCATATCTACTCACCAGCAGTGCATGAGAGTTCCAGGTGCTCCATACCCTGCACAGCACTTTGTTTTGTCAGATTTCATTGTAGCTATTCTGGTGGGTATGAAGTACTGTTGCTTTGTGGTTCTAATGTGCATTTCTTTGACAACTAATATGGTTCTCATATTCTAACAGGTTATTTTTTCCCTCATTTTGTGAAAATATATGTATTGCAAATATTTCTATGGGTTGCCTTTTATTTTTTTTAAATAGTGTCTTAATGAATAGAAGTTCTTAATTTCAATGTAATCTAATTTATCAATAAATTATCTTCATGTTTTAAATCATTTTTATATCAAGTTCTGTAAAACCTTAGGGGCAGGATACACGAATATAAAAAATAGTAAAACATAAATAAAAAATTAAAAGCCTGGGAAGTATATAGAAATTAGAAGATTTTGATCAGGGAGGTAATAAAACACAAACAAGCCATATAATTCTATGAACATGTTATAATTGAACAATAAATTTTGCTTAGAGCGTCTCAGAAATAAAAACTCAAACATGGTCTGTTATCCAGTTCTCATTATCTGTGAGGTCCTCAGTATTGTGAAGATCGAAGACAGGTAAGGAGTGGGTGTGCTGCGAGGTGCCTTCTCATGTAACTGGCAATTTGCATGTCAAAGCTAACAGGTATTTCTTCTGTTGCAGCTTATTCGGCGATAGTTATGACCTCCCGATTACGTGCGTTGGGTGGAAGAATTAATAATGTACGCACCTCAGAGTTACCCAAAGAGAAAACTCGATCCGAAGTCATCTGTAGCATCCGCTTTTTAGATGGCTTCATACAGACCTTTAAAGTTAATGTAAGTTCTTTAAAATTAAAAAAAATTTTTTTTGGAGTTAATGCTCCTAAGAAATAGTTTTCATCTCTTGGTTTATAAGATGAAGAAGAAATTATTTTAAAACAAAAGCTTGAGATCTTAGATCGTGTATGTTGACGTCAGACTGGAAATAACCTTAAAAACTTTGTCTGCGTTCTCACCTCCACCTGCAGCGTCTTCCCCCTTCTTCTTCGTGGTGTGAACTTGTGTGATTCTTAGAGGTCGCTACTTTGTCAGCTTCCCGCGCTAGTTCTCCGATGATGGTGCCCTGCGTGTGCTTTATTAGAGTCCATATCTCATTGCATTAACAATAGTCATAATTATTAGGTAATATGTCACTTTTTCGACCACCAGCTCCTGGAGGCCAGGAAGTGTTTCCCCTGTGCTTGGCACAGAGCTGGGCACACAGCAGGTGCTCAATAAATGTGCAGATGGGTGGGGCCTATCAGGAGGGAGGGCCTGGCTTCTCCTATCTCAAGCCCATGGCAGAGGCAGGGTCAGGAATGAGGTCTCCAGCCTCCCCAGCCAGCAGTAAGATGCCTTAACAGTAGCCATTCCTGCTGCCCCAGCTCCACCCCAGTTACCACATAGCATCATAACCTTTGCCTGTCTCTCCCGTCCTCTTCCCAGTCTTTAAGGGGTCAAGTCCAGCCCGGAAAGTTTAATGTGCAAGGAAAGGTATCAGAAAGAGAAGATCTGGGATGAGAGAATAATGGGAGGGGGGATTTGATAAAAGGCCACAGTAACCTAAAGAGTAACAAAAACTGACCCCCACATCTCATGTCCCATCCATAAGTTTGCTTCCTGCTGACCCCAGGTCACTATGGAGCTTGATAGCTGAGCAGGCAAGGGGAGAGGGCAATCTGCATGAAGTCACAGTATGGTGGGGACTGGGACTCCTTTCTAGTCCAGGGATAGGACCGTCGCCAGGTGCCTTTGCTGGGAGCATCTTTCTTCGGGAGACAAGACGCAGGTGGATGACTAGGGACGTGGGAATTTGGGCCCCCATGCCTGGAAGAGAGTGGAAATGGACAGTAGGGACAGATATTCCCCAGCTTGTACCCAGCTCCTCCGTCCGTTTCCACAGCCACCTAGGACTGTTCCTGAAGGCCAAAGCCCCTTTCTTTTGCCGATGGGCAGTGCTATCATGGTAGAGGCACAAACCCCAGCAAGGGAATGTAATTGTGTAGTTAGGTGTCTCTAAAATCTAAAGAACGTACGCCTGTGATCAATTTCTTAAGCCAGTTTGGAGAAGAACCATCCTTTAGGGCAACACCATCCAAAAGAACTTCCTGCGGTGCTGGGAAATGTTCTCCAGCTACACTAGGCAGTGCAGTAGCCACTAGCCACATGGGGCTACTGAACACTTGAAATGTGGCTAGTGCACCTGAAGAACTAAAATTTATGTTATTTTTTAAATTAAGATTTAAGTAGTCTTCTGTAGCTCACAGCTTCCACTTTGGCCAGTGCAGCCCACGCAGATATTTCTTGGAGAACCTCACAACCCCTTAGGATGCATTTCAGAAGTAAAAAGCCCTGTCCTGCGTGGGTATCTTGAAACACGCTCTGGTGATGGGGCTCGAGCATCTGCATTTTAACTGCTCCCCGTGCCTGCCCTCTCAGTGCACGTTGCAGTTTGGAGAACCACTGACTTAGGAGCCTTTTGTCAAGGTCGTACCTACCTCCCTCATGAAGTGACTGCTTTGCTTCACTGAACTTTTTCCTATATCCTGATTCCTTTTTAACACTGTCACCTATTGAATTTTGTGATTGGACCAGCTCTGCAGAGGACCCCCATCCCAGACGCTATAACCTGACAGCTTAGTTTATTTCTGACTTCCTTGTTAAAATGTATATTGTCAGTCCGGAGCTAGTCCTCAGCTGTATATCTTCTTCCTGATGAGCACCTTCTATGTGCCAGGCTTTGTTCTGTGTACAAAGAATATAGCAGTGAAGAAAACAGCAAAATCGCTGCCTTTATAAAGCTTGCATCCTAGAGGGAGAAAATGGACCATAAACAAATGTGTTCCATGTCCATGGCATTATGTGCTTGGAAAAATAAAGCGACATAAGGAGGCTGGAGGTGCCAGGGAAGGACAAGAGGTAAGGTTATCATTTTGTAGACGTGATCAAGGAAGACCTCACCTCAAGGAAGGGAGGGAAAGAACCCTGTAGTTTCCTGGAGACACATTCCAGGTAGAAGAAACAGCAGTGCAAAGGCCCTGAGGCAGAATCCCGGTTAGCGTGGTTACAGGACAGTATGGGAGCCAGTGCATCTGGAGTGGAGTGAGCAAAGAAGAGAATAGCAAGAGATAAGGTCACAGAGATAACAGATGTTGCGGTTGGGGGCATGTCTAGAGCCTTGTAGGTCATTCTGAGGACACTGACTTTATTTTGAGTGAGGCAGAAAGCAGTGGTAGGTTTGAGTCGAGGCCTGACATCATCTGACTCAAGTGTCACTCCAGATGCCCTGTTGACAGACTGGGCCAAGGGCTAGGAGACTATTATAACAATCCAGGGGAGAGATAATAAGCAGACAGTGCGGTAGTGTGGAGGTGGCTGAGTAAACCGAGTCTGGAAATAGTTTTGAAATATGCCGATACACAGGATTTCAGATGTGGAAGAAGCCTCAAGGTGACCCTGGGGTTTTTGGCCTGAGCATCGGCAAGATGGCGTTGGAAGTTATAGAGATGGCAAGGGCTGCGAGAGGCACGGAAGTGCCATTTCTGTTTTGGTCACGTTGAGTTTCAGATGCTTGTTACTCATCTGCATAGAAATGGTATTAGGTATATGAGTCAGGAGTTTAAGAGAAGGGTCTAGGCTGGGATACACGCGTGGGTGTTACCAGGGTAGAGATGGTATTTCAAGCTGTGAAACTGGATGAGCTCCCCTGAGGAGCAGATGAGAGATGCATGAGGTTTGATGTTTAAAGGTTGGAGAGACGAGGAAGGAGACAGAGCAGGACTATTGAGGGAGGGAAGAGACCAAGAGCAAGAGTCTGGGAATCCCAGGTAAGAGTGTTTGAAAATGAGTGATGAGCCCTGTAAACGGGAATGAGGAAAGTACACACCCAGAGTGATAATCGTTAACAGCCTTGGAACCAGCTGGTCATTCAGCAGATGTCCAGTCGTTCTGAGCCGTGAACATCTTTGTTATATCATGCTGCTGCCAGTGCTGCTTCTCCAAGTTTCCAGCAGGCTGGTCAAAGCTGACTCACATTGAACTTGAATTTGAAGGCCCGGTGGCAGCTGAGAATATCCACCTCTTCATATTTTTCTGTTTAATTGGGATCGTATGCACTGTCTCATTCAGACTGTTAGGCCTGGACTGTCTTTTGACCAGGAGCAGGCATCATCAGGGAAGCTGACCTGGATATCAGTTGTCCTTAGCCCAGCCCAGCGAGCAAGCCAGTCACTGACAGTGACCCTGGTATAGCAAACATGGCCTCTTTGGGGTGGGGGCTGGGCTAGGAGGCTTGTTATTATCAATGTGTCCTTTATTATATTTCAATTTCTTTTGAGCACTGTGCGAGTTGTACAGAATAGATACCGGAATGGCTGAGCTATGCACTCCAGAGGAAAGAGATGCAGTGTAGGGGGACCGTGCAGGCTTTGGCACTGAAGGGACCTGAGTCAGGCAGTCAAAGCATCCATCGGCCGACAGCGCAAGGCATGGAGGGAGCCTCCTGGGGGCTCTGTTTGCTCATCAGCAACTGGGATAGTGATGACGACTTAGCAAAGCTGCTACAAAGATGAACCATCATCTATGAAAAGTACGCACAGTATCCTGTCTGACTCCTTGCAGATGTTCGATAGAGTATAGTTAATAACATCTATTAAATATAAACTCCTGTAAATAATTTCAGCAAGGAGAGCAGATAGCTCTTCGACCCGTCCAGAGAGCATCTCATCATTTAGGGGGAGAGAATCGCATAATTTGAACTATGGGGACCAGGTCATCTTTTCCACACTGTCATGATCACTTTATAATGGAGATGTCCTGGGCAGAGGAAGTGGCAGGAAAAGGAGGTGTGTTCAGGAAACGGTGTGTCTCGTGTTCCCACACTGCAGACCAAATAATGAGACCAAGCCAAAGAAGAGGCTGCAGGAGGGGGCCTGACAGCTACCTAATATCCTCCTCCTGGTCGCTGTGACCTATTTTCAGGTACATTATCTGCAGTCAAAAAAAAAAAAAAAAAAAAAAAAAAAAAAAAAGCTGCCTTTGCTTGTCCTATCCAGTCTATTTCTGACTCATATTGTCCTTAGTTTAAATGGTTCAGTTCAGAAGATTCCTGAGAAGTCAGCCTGTTAAAGCAGAATTTGTGATTTCCCAGGCACAGCGCGCTCTTTCCCACCCTGAGGCCTCTCTGCAAGGCCATCTGCTTGAAATGGCTTTTCTTAACTCCTGCACCTGGAGGGAGGGGTGTGTCTCCGCCCTGTCACCCTCCAAGACCCAGGTCAGGCAGGGGTTGCCTCCGCTTGTCCCCAGGCCGAGGTGATAGTTTGTGTTGCCCGCTTGTGTGTTCACTGTGCCCTTAGTGTTTCCCGGCACCTGACAGCATTTGACACACCACATTACAGTCGCCGCCTCCACAGCTGGACTCTCTGGGAGGGCAGGCCAGGGACACCTGTTATGGCTCTGTCCCCGTGCCCAGCACTGTGCCTGCTCCATCAGCTCCGCATGGCGAAGTTGCCGAGTCCCGCTCTGGACGTGAAGTTTGTCGAATGTCCCCACTGGCTCCTCACTTGAGATGACAGGAGCAGTGAGGCAGATCATCCCCCAGAGCGTCATGTGCCAACTCACTTGGAGGGTATCTTGGGTGGCATTTGAGTATTCATGGCTCTCTTCCTTCATGTGGTTACTAGAGAGTTTTTTTTCCCGTGCACACTTCCATGGCTCCTCAGGTGCCAACAGAAAGCCATGAAGGATTAGCAACGTGCTGCGCCTAATCCATGGGTGGGTCATGGAGCGTTTGCACTCACTGTGATATGCAAGTTTTCCATTGTAGACATCATCACTTGGGAATCTCAGCTAAGGGGAAGGAAGAAGTCCTAGCAAATTAAATTGCACTGTCTTAAGTCATTTGTCATTTTTCTTAGCCCTATTTCCCATGTACCATGTAGCTTCTTAACTCGAAATAGATTAAAGCGTTTCATATTGTGGGGTATGTGTATGCATAAAATCTCTGAATGTTCTAACTTCTTTTTCCCTACAATAAAGACTTGAACCACCAGTTCTTAATTCATTTTAAAAATTTGCCCTCTTGACTCTTTTTTTCTAGAAACAAGATACCGGTCAAGTTCTTCTGGATATGGCATACAATCACTTGGGTGTGACTGAAAAGGAATATTTTGGTTTGCAGCATGGTGATGAATCAGTGGACTCTCCTGTGAGTACCATCCCTTTAAGACGTGCTGGAGTCCTGCACAGTGTGGTTTTATAGCTTATGTTTTCTTACCCAACAGAGATGGCTGGAATCAAGCAAACCCATCAGGAAGCAGTTAAAAGGTGAGTGTGACCTTCTCATTTCAGTTGAACGCTAGATGTTAGTGTATCATGGCCCATTTTTCTCCTCTGCTCATCAGTGTGCCTGTAACATCTGCTGCTGGACTCTAGGTGGTCCATGTGACGTGAGTGAGCTGACTTCTCCTTGTCTGAGTTCCAAGTGAGCAGAGATGCTTCCAGACCAGCCCCCAAGAGTCCTCACCGGCTGTGAGCAAGAAAGGGAAAGGTGAAAGAAGGCAGTTAAGAGCCAGGGAACCCACTTTCTTTTTATAAGGGGAAGAGAATGGCCTTTCGTAGCCCAGTGTGAGAGGTAGGGTGGGAAGGAGAGACACACACACCGTTAGTCCTTTCCAGCAGCACACTCCCCATCACTGGAAACCAAGACGTAGGTAGGTGATATCACAAACATAACATAAAGCTCATCAGTCATGAGCGGTTCCAGTCCCAGTTAACTCCCAGGTTGGTGGGCTCAAGCCACATCTCACCCTGGCCTCCGCCTGGGTCTGTTCTCAGCCTGGTTTTCCAACATCGCACTCTGTTCCCCTTTATGCACCTTATGCCCCAAACGAAGGCTGGCCAGCTGGGCCACACATACTTTTCTGTCCCTTCCTTCATTCCGTTCTCTCTGTTGGAAATGCTTTTCCTTCTGTTTCTCTGTATCCAAATCTTACTCTTCTTCAAAGTTGCTCAGATCCCGTCTCCTCCCTATTGGAACCTGTGACTCCCTTCACCCTCCCTTACATTTATCATTCTCTGCTTTGTGCCTTGGAACATTGTCTCCTTTAGTAGTTACCTGCCTTTATCTTGCCCAAGGAGCTTACAGTTTTGCAGGATAAGGGCCCTTATCACATTTTCTCTGCACTCTTCACAGGAGATGGCCAGCGAGTGATCAAAGGGTGAAGACAGGTGAATTTGTACACAAAAGACTGCATGCACACACACATGCCATATCCCCAGCGCTCAGGTGGAAAGGAGAAATGACAAGTCACCTTGGCCCTGATCCACTGCTTCTCTCACCTGGAGCCAGGGCCTCAGAGTCTTTACCTCCCAAGAGCTGTGTCCTTGGTATTCAGAAGCACCCACAGGGAGCCACAGAACTGCTGTGCAGATTAACTGCTTGCCCCCAGCAGACTTCTCAGAGGGATAAGTGCACACAGGCGTGTGTAGGTGTCGTCATTCATTGTCTTACTCACTTATTCATTCAGCCCCAAGTTCAGACGTTGGCAAAGCACCAGGCTCAGCTCTGGGAATCCGGTCCAAATCAGATCTGAACTCTGCCCTCAAAGAGCTCACAGCCAAGTGTGGAGACATCGAAAAGGGAAGAGACAATACTAGGATAGCCCTGAGCACATGGTAGGAAGCTCTGTGTGCACAGAGGAGGATGATGATAGAGGAAGACATGGAGGCCTGCCTGAGACACACAGTGACAACTTACAGAGGAGGAGGAGAGCCAAAAGGGCAGACCAAGGCCGAGGGAGGACTTAGCTATCCCCTGCCATGCAGGTGGTCAGTCTTCACCCAGAGTTACACAGCATCATTCACTCTGGTACCCAGGCACCTGTACAGAAGTGCATTTATAAGTGCACACATACCAATTAAAGCCAGAGATAGAGAAGATACTAAAGAGAGGGGAGGGTGGATTCCAGGATGAACTAAAGTAGAGAATGTGAGTGATGGGAGAGGGTGGAGGAGGCTTGAGTTTCAGAGAGCAAGAAAGTGCTGAGGACTTAGGGCCACTGAATATTCACTGAGTAATGGGGACCGCAGGGGAATGTGGGTGAGGGTGGGGGTTGAAATTGACCTGAGGAAGAGCATGGATCTTAGCAACACAATCCGATCATCTCCCGTTGCCGTATCTAGCAAAAGCAGGTCGACTCTTGGTATTGTTGCATAAAGCTGTGTTTGAGTATGTTAATTATGTAATATTTGCTAGTATATTAATGACCTTTGGAATTCATTTTGCATTAAAAGCATAACATGTTTTCTAGTATAACAATGAGTTTGAACTGTGGCATTGCAGAAACCCCAGTGCTGTAATTCTGGTTTTGCCATCAGCCATGTGACCTAAGGCAAGTCACATCTCTAATAGCTAATTTCTCTGAAAGGGTGCTGTCAGGAGCAGCCCAGGCTGCTCCTAGTCATGGCAGTGTTTAAATTCAGGAATATACGTGAAAAATGTTTGAAAAGCATAAAATCACTGTATATGTGAGATAGTATTTGTGAATTTTGTATAATTTGCTGATTTTTAAAATTCCTGATACAAATAGCGGAGTGCACTATTTGAACACAGACCAAAGGTAAAAACACGTAATAGGAAATAGGTAATGTCTCATTTGTTGTTTATGTCGCAAAAATATTTTACTTCTTAGAGACATGGAAATTTCTGAACAATCAATTAACTTATGCACTCCTTTTTTGAAATAAATATTTTTATTGATGGAAAAAAAGCTGTGATCTGGTGAAAAATGCCTCACTTATGGGAGAGTAGCAGCTTACATACATTGATTTTTTTTTTAAAGGGAAAATTTAATTTGTTTTTGAAAAATGTTGTAGGAGGTTTCCCCTGTACCCTGCATTTTCGAGTAAGATTTTTTATACCTGATCCCAACACACTGCAGCAAGAACAAACCAGGTAATAACATTTTTTTTAAAGTTTTCTATTTAGTATATAAAAATGAGTAACCACTAAAAATGTACTCTCTTTATTTTATCACTGTGGCCAGATACTTCATTTGGGTATAACTGCACCAACAATTATGATCCAAGTCAGAGTCGGGGTACACAGATTGGAATTTTAATCAGCTAATCAGTTTTCATTGTGGGGCCTGCTTCTCTCACCTCCTGATTCGGTGCCGTTTCCAGCACACCCCCATCCCCCCTTCTCCTGCCTCCCCCACCACCCCAGCCTCTCCCGCCTGTTGAGCTCCTGTGTCGAAAGAGCTTCCTACTAATGCAGGCAGGGCTTGGAAGACGAGCTTGTAAAACCATCATCGGTAGGTCGGGTAGTACAGAGTATAGGTAGTATAGGGCTGGAACTGAGGCTTGTGAGGACAAGAGGTCTCAGAACTAACACTTCTCTGTCAGACCCCCAGTTGGTAGGGGCCGGAAAGGAGAGCAGGCTGGGTCAGCGTCTCGCCTCAGTGAATGTGAACCCGACAAGGGAAGGAGGGCTGCGATAGCAGTTGTTTACCCCTCAGGGCTTGGCACCTGGCCCTGGCCTTGGGCTGGCTCGTGGGTTCTCTGGGTGGGGAACAGCGTTTGGAATGGAGGGGGCGGGCGCAGGAAAGTTGTGGCCCTTGGAACAGGGACTGTGCAAACTCGGCCTCGCCTCTACTTCCCCTGCGCCATGGCAACCCTAAGCCCTTTTATCGTTGATATTTTCATTTTCCTTAAGGAGGGAAACTCTTCCACCAGAAAAAAAGCAGTGGATGTTCAGGAATATCGAGTCCCAGTCCGTGCTCACTGTGGCCATGAGACAGATCACTGAGACCAAGAAGGCGACATTAACTCAGAGCGCTGTCTTGTTTTTTCAAACTTTCTCTTTTCTTAATGGTAATCACATGGTTACATTTTAACTTTTAATATGTTTAAAGGCCAAATATTAGTCTATTACTCCGCTTTGCTTTCTTTGTGCATCTCTTCCCTCTACAGTAGCAGACATTGGAGACTTGCCTGTGTTTACCATGAAGTTAAATTTTAAGCCAGCGTAAGAGATGTCCAGCATGACTCACGGGGTAACCATCGGAAGTGCACACAGTGCTTTGGGTTTTTCCCCATAATAGCTCTTTACTCTGGTGGACTACGGGGTAGTGTAGTAACACTCAGCCTAGCAGGTCAGTTCATAAGCTGGAGGACACAAAGTGGTGGCAAAATCTATAAGAACGTATGCTCGAAATGACCTCCTAAGGTTTCCCCAGCCCATTACCAAGTATCAAGTTCTGTTCAAGAAATGCTTTAAAAATGGCATGATAGATTATGTATGTGTGTATATGCGATACATATATATAGTGTATGTATATACAGGTGTCCACATGTGTGATTTTAATCACTGAGTTGTTTAAACCACAACCCCACAGTAAAAATATTTTTTGATTCATTATGCAGTGCACAGGTATATATAAATCACTGAAGCAAACGTTTTATGAAACAATAGTAAATGCAAAAGTACTCTGAAGTTTTATTTTTTTAATTTTTATGTTTTTTTACTTTGAAGTTTTCTGTCGTTTCTTTTAAAATATCAGCTATGGCTCATTAAATGATTTTACTATGCCAATTGATAGGTTCCAACCCCAAGCGTGAACTGCGCTGCCTAAATCAGTGATTGTCCCCCAACTCCCTGTCTCCTCCTTGTTATGTCCACCAGAGAAGGAACTCGAGTGAGGAGATCGCTAGGGCCTGCGTAATCTAGGAGTCCCTCTCCAACACCCTTTGTGGTCATTGGATGTCCATTTCCCCGTGGAAAAGAAGCTCACTTCCTCTGGGAGCCGACAGAATCTTCCTGCCGAGCCTCCCTGACATTTGAGGAAAATGTAGAGTTCAGGATGGAGAGAAGACTCGGGGAGAAAAGAAAGCTGCCTTCAGATCTGCAAGGGGCTGTCGTGGGAGAGGGGGCATTCGATGTGCCGGTGGTAGAACCATGGCCAATGGGTAGAGGCTACAGAGGGGCCGGTTCTGGCTCAGGATGAATAATAGACAAGTTTTTGCTTTGGCCTAAATCCCAGATAAAATTCGGTTTGTCCTTGTGCCCCTCCTAAAATTTACTGGTCAGGACTGACACCAACCCTACCACCCCGTCTCCCATCATAAAATGGGTGATATGCCTATTGCGGTATAGAATATACCATTTAGGTACCAGACTTTTCTTTATTTTTCTTTATTTTTATTTTTTAGGTGAGGCAACCCTTGGTCAGCCTCACAGATTGCAAGGACCTTTTCAGCTTACAATCCATTATTTTTAAATTTTTTATGCCTAGGTCTTCCTAGGTGGTCTCCTATCCAAGTACTAACAAGGCCCAACCCTGCTTAACTTCTGACATCAGACAGGATTGGGCTTGTTCAGAGTAGCATGGCCATAGACTAGATTTCTCTTAATGCAATAGGAGCCATGGCCACAGCCACCCCCGTGCTTCCTATAGAGCTGCGGCACGCTTCCACCACTAATTCGTGTATGCGTTTTGTTTGTTTTTACTTAAATGAAGAGTTTTGCCTGTGTTCCCAGCACCTAGTATCTTATGGAGCCCCAGCTCCATAGCCTGTGCAAAAGTTACGTTCCCTATTAGAAATTTAGCTCTTCATAGTCAAAGAAAGAATATAGAGGTAGTATTTGTTTTGTTTATTTTCTAAGGATCCAGGCAGGGAGGCATTTTTTTTTCTTTTTTTTTCTGAAGTCGAGCTCATGGATAAGGTAAACTGCAGGCATGACCGTTACATTTCTGAAGATAGGTACACGAAGCTTCTTTTTCTAAATGTCTTTCCTTTATTCTAATTGCTAAATAAATGTCTCCTTGATTGTGAGCCTCCACAACTGCTGTTTCTGATAAATTTAGATCATTCTGAACAATTATTTCACTTACTGGCAGTCTCAAAATGAGGCTTCTTTAAGATTTCTAGGAGGTCTGCTAAGTTTGGGTCTCATCCCATTATTCTGATCTCTTTGCAATGATGTCATGGGGTTTACCCAAACTTTGCTGAATATATATGAAAAGGGAGCGTTTGATGAATGGGGATGTCCAGGTTCATGTTCTCATTTATAACCCTAGGAAGATACTCCAAATAACTGGACTCATCAGTGAAAGCCCAGATTTACCATTGGATTATTTCTAATTCTCTCCCATTTCTTCTTTCTCTCAGAAGCATTGTAGGAGGAGAGAACACTTAATTCTGGTTGAATGTCAGCTTGGATAAACATAGAAACAAACTAGAAAAAACTGGTTATGTTCTCCTAGGTGGAAAAGATAGAGATTTCAATATGGAATAAGTATGAATCAACAAATCTGTGTTACACTGTCTCTCCGTGCTGATCTTCAACACATTAAGGGTAGTTGATGGTAATTATAGTCAAAGTAATAATATCAGAGTTTGGAAATTGATCCTAAGCTTTTTAGTCATTAGACGCATAAGAAATCTGTAACATAGATTTTTTCATAGCATGAGTGTTCAGGGTAAAATAAGACATAACTGACCTCATATAACCTATCCAAACACCAGTTTCCTCATCTGTAAAACTTAGTGGTAGTGGCACCCACCTCGGAGTTATTATGAGGTTGAAATGAGGCAATAAGTTATAAAGTACCAAGCACACACCCCAGAACTATGCAAATAAAAAGTTGTAATACCATGTGAAGCATTCTCATTTCAAAATACCAGCATCTTGACCTTTAAACATATAAATCTGAAGGACTAATGAGACTGATTTGTTTAAATTGCCAAAATTATCTTTCACCTGCTCCTGGACACTCGTGCCGCGTCTATATTATATTTCAAGAAGTTTTCCTTTTGTTGTCTTGGCCAGACACTGGAATGTCTATCCCATTTGAATCCAGGCTTTAAAAAAAAGAGTGGAAGCTAGTGGCCAAGTGTCATGTGTATGCCACATCCCTAAATATAATGCTCTTTAAGGCCATTCCAGGCCCGCACAGTGCTGTGGATGCCTTCTGTTCCCCGCTCCCTGGATGGAAGGCAGAGTCACAAGATGATGAGGGGCCTGTGATGACTTTGCCCACAAATCAGGTCCTGGGATTTAAAGTGACATTGCTCACAGAGAAGTGCATAATCCAGCTTAGAGGTCCTGGCAGCCTAGAGTTGACTAATGCGTATGCTTTTGCTGGAGCACCCACAGTTCCTGGGACACAGGAAAAACCCCCAGCTGGGTGTTTGCACCCCAGCCAAGGAGATGTCTTCACAGACCCTCCTCCCCTTGGTAACTTCATGCAGAGGGTACGTGGGTGTGCACATGCCGCATTCAGAATCACAGCCCCTCAGTGTGTGGGGGCTGCCTGTGCAGAACGCCTGAGGGTCTTGGTGCTCTCGGATACCCCGAGTTTGAATGGGGTGGTCCAGGCTGAGGAAAGGGTTGCTCACTGGCAGTGGTACCAGCTGATCCTTGACAGGCTGCTTCCTGGCCCAGCCATCCCTAGGACAGCATGTGCTGGCATGAGGCCAGCTGAAATCGCCCCTGCCAATCAAGAGTTAGGCAGCCACGTGAGCTATTGTTACCGAAGGGGTAGCTTTGCAATATGCAAAATAGCACCTGATGCTTTAGACAAAAATGTGCTTTTATGTGTTTTGTTTTTCAAATATACAGGTCTTATCCTTGACTCATCATTTTTTGTTGTTGTTGCTTATTTCAATTTTGAGTATGATGAATTAATGAAAATCATTGTTTCATAGGCATCTGTATTTCTTACAACTGAAGATGGATATTTGTGAAGGAAGGTAACGAGATTTTTGCATTCTTCTCTTCCTGTCAGTTGCCAGATTAGCAAAATTCCTGGTTCTAATTGGATGAGCATGCATTTGGTAACAATATTAAATACGTAAAGAGAAGAGATGTTGAAAGTGGTATCCTGTATGACGTTATGCTTTGGACATCTGTGCTTAACTTGGTCTTGGTTTAGAGAGGCTAAGGATTGATTAACCTCATTTCATGTTTCAGTTTAATTACGCAGGGTACAGTTATCTTTCTCGTAAAGATGAGAAATTTTAAATGGAGGGAGGGATGCAGAATATAAAACGGACTTCATTCGGGAAGGCAGATCAGGCCTAATTTAGGTCCACTTCTGAGCCCCTTCGTGCCTATGGTGACTCATGTCCTCTCTGGGACACTTTCTGCTCAAAGATCTGAGCATCTGCCCATGATTCAGCACTTCCTGGGTGTCAGTACCTGTGACCAGCTCAGGAAGGGAGAAGGGATTCCAGGCCAGTGGCCCCTGAGCTACCTCCTCCAAATCCTGAGTTTCTTGACGTAGGGAAGAAAATGTAACTAATAAGGTAAACTGATGGGAACAGCCACATTTTATTCGCATTCTCCTCATCCCCTCTTTCTGCCTGTCAGTTTAGTTCTACTGAGAAGGGCCTTCAGAAGCCTTTGGTGCCCTTCCCTAAGGGAGCTTGCAATCTGGTTAGGGAAGCGAGACGAGAGCTCATGAAGCAGGACCAGTATGGACAGTGAAGACCGCAGTGGTCATAAGGTTTTAGGAGAAGGGGATGCTAGTATGGGCTGGCGGAGTCTTTGTGGATTGCCTTGATGAGCCAGGACTGAGGCTGGCAGAGAAATGAGGAGTGGGATCTCCCTGGGCGGTGAGAAGACACCCCATCCCCCACAGTCCCAGTTGGAAACCACGTGTTGGGAGCTTACAGGAGAATAGATGGAAAAGGTCTCTTTGTTTTAAATGTAGACGTGCATCTTATATCCAGCAGGCAGAGGAGAGCTACTGAAGGTTTTAAAGCAGGGGGGATGTAGCAAGAGCAGCATCTATGAAGACAGTGTCAGTGAACGAAGGAAAAGATGGAAGAGGCTGAGGGTTTTCCATCTAGATGGGGAGGGAGTGAGTACAGCCCTTCAGGACGCTATTGCAGAAGTTCAGGCCAGAGACCTGGGGGCATGGCAGTGAAGATACGGGTGAGGGGGAAGAGGAGCAGTTCAAAACAAGGGACATGTTCGAGAAAGCATAGCCGGGACCTATTGACTATTTAGCTTCATAAAACTGGAGAATTTTTCTAATTCAGCTCATCCCCACTCAAAGGGAGGGATGAATCCCTTCTCTGGCGCAACCAGCAGGCCTTTGGGGCTCTGCTTGAGCACTCCCAGTAATGGGGAGCTCGCCTTTCCAGCCTTCTGACATGTCAGGGCAACTCCAGGTTGAAATTATGCCACCAGCCCGCCCCCTGCACCCTTCGGGGTCCAGGCTGCTCTCTGGAACGTATCACCCTCTCTTCTGCACACGAATTTGTTTTTCCCCACAAATATTTTGCATGCACCTGTTAGGAGACGAGCACCATACCGTGCTGGTCAGATCAGGCCCTCGCCTCTTCAGGTGCATTCAGTCTGGCTCTCCAAACACTGGAAGTTGGTCATCTTCATTTTTTCTTTTCCAGACAAAATGCCCCTTGTGAGTTTTGTGTGCATTGGTAGAAATCTGGTTTAGATTCCTGGCATCTCTGTCAGGTCAGCAGGTGGCCCTCACCACCTTTCTGAGAAGGCCTCCCACTACCAAATGATGCTCAGGTGTGTATCAGAGTGGCCCTTGGCCCTTTGTAGCCATGGATCTCTTGACAGACTTAATGGGTCCAGTTAATATGTCTTCCGGGTGTCAGATTGTACCCCGACTGGTTTGAACTGGCAGTACCCAAGGCATTGGCTCCTTCCTGCTGAGATGGGTGATCTTATCCAATAGATAGAGACGCTAGAGCCTGGAGAGAAAGAACAGAGCAGGAACATGTAGCCTGTTAGTGGCTGAGCTGAGAGTAGAATGTAGGCTTTCAGTGTTCTTTAATTTGTATTTACACTATTCTTCGGAAGCGCTTTTCTTTCTGACTTATTTGTAGGATTGTTGCTTCCATCTAGACTGAACCCTCTTAGCCTCTCTTCTGAGTTGTTCTCTAAATCCCATTCAGTTATTCTTCCTGTAACAAGGATACTGGCTAAGATTTCATGAAACCCATCTTGGTAGGAGAGTGAATGACTGACGTTTGTCCCCATGGACTCTCTGGGTTTCCAGATGAACGAATGGATGATAAGTATCCCTGGATACATCTCCAAACTTGGAGAGAGCATTTAGAGGTTCTAGTGAGGGCCTCTCAGATAGGGACGGCAGCCACAGGACCCACACACACTGCAGGGGGACAGGAAGGGGAACCCCCGGCGGCCAACCAGATTAGTCAGAGGCGGGGTGACTCACTTCTTTGGCACTTCATGGGCTGCCATGGAAACTGCATGTTTTCTTCATTTCCCATGGGATCGTTGGGAAGAATGCTTTTAAAATCTGTCTCCCCACCCTACAAATCCTCACTCCTGCTGCCGCTTTCCGCCCTTCCCCAGTGCACCCCTCCACACTGCTCCAGGTCCTCTGGCAGGGCTCCGAGGCAGACCATGGAACCCTGGGTTAGATGGAGAAAAAGCGAGCAATCAAAGGGTTTGAAATACGACCAACACAGAGATGGATTCACTGGCAGAAATGGGGTGTTTGAGAGGTCACTGAGCTTAAGAGGAAAGAAGTCGTCCATCCTGGAGTTCATGGATTGCTAGTGGATGGCAGACCATTCCGTATAGCGCAGAAGCTTCTGGAAAGTAAATAGAGTTAGGAATCTTAAGTAATTGTAACAAATTTAATTAAGTAATTTAAAACTCACAGGAGTTTTAAAATCCAAAATACTTTTATATTCTGCCCTTCTAAGAGGTGATCAAGAATCATAGAGCCGTTAGACCTCAGGGATTTAGGTGGGGGCTGTACGAAAGGTCTCACGTCTTTACTAGAAAGATAACGAAAGTTGCCCGTTGATCTAAGAGTTCAGGTTTCTCACTTTTCCTCTTAGTGACATGAGCCTGGTCTTTCTTGACAGCCCAAACCCTGGCCAACATTAGATCTTTATGGTATATGTATGAGTGTCTATTATTTTAAACATGAAAACGTTTTCTTAATCTTTAGAAAGTTTTAGTGTTACATATACCTTTATCATTTGAGATTAAGTTGTATCGTAAAATGGTCTCTGTTATGATTCGTGATGTGTTTTAATGGTTAACTCAAGAAAGGAAAGACAGATGTTGGTTGAATGTTCCAGCCTGTTATTGGTTCTTGTGACTTTCCTAATGTGTTTTTCCGCTTACAGGCTGACCTGCCCTCTTAGCTCAGCGGTGGTTCTAGCATCCTACGCAGTACAATGTAAGTCACAAAGGGGGCGTTTCACAGGTGGACAGAGCGTTCTGACCGATGTTATTAAGAAAGTCACCAGCTTCTCCCATTTGACCGAGTCCTTTCCCCTTTTCCCCAGGAATCTCGTTGGCCAAGCATAGCTCTGGTTGTCTAGACAGTTCCACTCTCACCCTGACTTATACACTCCTTCATCTCAGGAATACTGGATTAAGGGAGGTGGTTAAGGGGGAAAGAGTAGATGAGCTGTGGTGTGAGGTTTTCTCCCGGGGAGCCTTTAAAACAAAAGACACATATTGCGCATTACATTTTCCAGAGGTTTTGCTCACGCGTTGGATTCGATCTCCATAACAAACCCCAGGGGGGCAAATATTTCTACCTGTCACCTCCTACAGATGAAACTGAGAACCACCCAAATTAATGGAATTTTCTGGAGATCACTCCTATTACTTACTTGATGCCACTCTTGTACACTGCTGGCATCTTAGGAATTTATTTTTAGATTTTCCATAGAACTAGTGGGTTATATATACATTAGTCCATAGCACTACTTACTATCCAATAGAAATGTAATGTGAGCTGCGTATGTAATTTAAAATTTTCAAGTAACCATATTAAAAAAGTAAAATGAAACAGGTGAGATTAGTTTCAATATAGTTTAACCTAGTATATCCAAAATTATTTTAATATGTAATCAATATAAAAATTAATGAGCAATTTTACCTTTTTGTACGAAGTCTTTGAGAACCAATCATGAGCTAGTGGCTGCCATATTGGACAGGAAGTCCCAATGGGCTTTTCCTGTTTAAGCTGGAATAAGAATCTGCTTATTCAATCAGTAAAACTTTTCTGAGCATATAGTCCACATCAGGCCCTGTGGGAGATGCCGGGCGTACACAACAGAAAGAGTGAATAGCCAGACGGAAGGCAAAGCATCACTTTATAGTTAGTTAGCTGTGTGGTGCCAGTATAGTACATATACAGCTGCATGGTAGCTCAAGACTTAAGCCCCCCTCTACCTTCCTCTGAGCTCCACACCTAGTATCCTGTGGGCTGACTGCATAGTAGCGAGGTAAGAAAACAAGATGATCAGGCCACAGAGCAGGTTGTGGCTGAACTACTCACCCTACTCTGATCTCAGAAGAGGCAAAAGAGCAAGAGAAGGCTGATAGGGACTTCTGAGGGTGGCCTTAGGTCGCCTACTTCCCTAGCAGCAAAGAACAGAAACGGGGGAGGTGAAGAGCAAGGTGGCTGGGCCTGCAGCTTACCTGCTCACCTGCATGATACCAGGAAGTAGAAGAGAGACTTTTGATTATGACTCAACTCACTGGTAAGACGAGACTTAACGTTAGTCTTCCCCTAGAGCCTGCATCTCCTTCTCCCCAATGCGAAACTCAGAAGAGATTGCACAGGGTGAGCCTAGGTGGGTTTGAAAGTTTACCTTCCCTACAATATACCTGGAACAGACCCAGCCATGTCATGTTACATCCATTCGGGATATGGCACAGTCACCAGACAATTATATTCCTACTGATCGCTAGACCTCATGGATTCCATCTCCGCTCAGCTGATGAGCCGAGGATACCAAGCTTTCCTTCATCTCAGAGCAAGTTTGGTGTTCAGAGCTAGAGTTTCAGGTTTGAAGGGCAGGGACACTAGAAAGGACATAGCTTGGAGGCAGTCAGATTCCACTTACATTCTGGCTTCTCCGTTTACAAGTTATGCAAATCTCGTTTTTCTCATCTGTAAGATGGAGGCGATGATGGTGATTATGAGAACCCACGGATGGCTGCTGGGTCCAAATAATACTTGTGAAGGTGATCTATAACTAGGAACTCTTTGTAGTGGGACCATTGCTGTTAACCAAATCAGAGCCCAGACTGAAGCCGTATTACTTGGGTCTTGGCTCTTCCACTTAAACCTGCATGAGCTTAAACCTCTGCAGGCCGCACCTTCTTCATCTGTCAAGTAGGGATGATAACAGCATCAACTTCACAGGGTTGTAGTGAAGATGAAATGAGTTAAGACATGTAAAGCTCTTAGAATGGTGCCAGGCACATGGTAAGTGTTAACCATTACCGTATTTTTAGGTTTGCTCAGAAGAAGGTTATCTAAAAGCACTGCCTGTTATAAATAAATCATATTTAGAGTAAAATTTAAGAATGGGAAAAACAATCCTAAGCTTCAGTAGTCAGGCTCCCCTCTGCAAAAGACTGATAGAATGGGGGCTAAAGAAAGTTGTTCGTACCTAAAAAGTGCAAACAAGCCTCAGTGGAAATATTGGCATGATTGTCATGCTAATAAAATCATGGGTTGTCAGTCAAACAGTTTTAAGTACAAGTTCTTTATTATTCAACCTTCAGTAAATATATATTTTTTCATACTTCTGTGTATACATTTCCTTGAGATTAATATTTGGACATAAGTTGCTGGATCAAAGGGTGTGTCTGCATTTTATCTGATATAGTTTGCCTAAGTGTCCCAAGAGGGATGTCACATATAAGTCCTACCTACCAATGATCAGCAAATCGGCAAACAAAAGTGCATTTTCTTACTAGAGAAAAAGCAGAGTGATCTGTGGGTAAAATACTGAAAAGTCTTGATGGTGGAAGATTGCTGGTGCCCTGTCAAGGGTTTACGAGGCTCAAAGAATGAGATTTTTTGGAAATATATATTAACTCCTTAATGTCCTCTGCGTTTCTTCCACGTGTGAGTTCTACACTAGACGCCACGGTGTGCAGACAGCACAGCACAGCTTCTCTGCTCAGGGGGCCCACGGCCCGGTGGGGAGGCAGAGACAGTTGAGCACAGAGGGTGTACGCCATCCTGCCTGGGGGAGAGGGGAGGGAGTCGGGAGGAGCTTCCTAGCAAGGACCCTTGAGAAGAGTCTCTACGATCAAATGGGAGTTGGAGGAATAGCACATAAAATAGAACAGCTGGACAGATTGAAATGCCACACATTTGGGTACCTACAACATACTCTCTCTTTCCTGCAAAACATAAACTACCAGCCAGAAGGATGCATGAAACTTAAAAGACAGGTATTTCCCTCATTTCTTTTTCCTTCTGCTGTAATTAGCTTTTGCATGTATTGCTTCCCCATAAACAGTAGAGTGTTTACTCTGGGGTTCAGGGCGTGTGGTGTAGCAAGTATGGACTATGGTCTAGGCTCCAAGTTACCAGCTGAGCAACAGTCAGCAAGTCCCTTCCTTGAGTCTCAATTCCCTTATTGGTTTAATGGGGATGAAAGCATTGCTTACCACTGGGTTATCAGGTGTATCTGGTAGGATGATGTCGAAATCAACGAGGAAACCAGGCTGTGCTTTGCAAATGTTTGTGTATGACTGTTTAACTTTGTTTCCCCCTAGTGGTTAGTATAGGACTTTGCATGGAGCAGCCGACTAAGATTTCAAGGGGAAACGACCCTACGTGCGGTCCATTTTAGTTGCCTGTTAAGTTCAGACATTTGTCAGTGACTCGATGAAAGAGAGAACCTTGCTGTTCATGTTAGCAGAAAGGCACAGGGTTGGGACTGTTAGCTAATATGATAGATGACCAAGTCAAGATCTCCTGAACTAATGAAACAAACAGAGTAAAATTTAATAGGACTCTCCCTTGAAGCTCAGGGAAGTCATTTGCAGCATTTGATTGCCCTCTGGACATGACCACTGTCAACAGCAAATGTCCAGCAGCAGCTTGGGTCTGGCGGGCCGACTGGAGGAATGGCAGGGCACTATCTGGGGCCCGGCTCACCTGGCTTCTGGTCCTGACTGCTGCCGAACAGCTGTAGGTATGACAGAGCTGTGTCCCTTCTCTCTGGACCTTAATTTCTTCCACTTTAACATGAGAAATTTGGATGAAGTGATTCTAAGGCTTTCTCGAGCTTTCCTCATTGGGGACCCTGTGTCAGAACATCTAAATTACTTTCTGTAAACACACTATTGTACTTTTTTATGCACAGACTCGTAAGCCATACTTGTGCTGACATCATACAGCCTTGACATTTGTATCCACAGCTTAGCCACATTTGGCTGGCCTTCATGGCCTGTGATCTAACCATGACCAAGACTGTACGCATAGATCAATTGGCTTTCTGCCTTCTTCCCCTTCCAAAATTGAAGTTTGCAGTGGCCTCCATACAAGTCAGTTCCAAGCACCACATCCCTGAGCACCTACAACGTGCCATGCCTCGGAGCTAGGCCTCGAAGATGAGTCTGACCCATTCTGGCCCTCAAGGAACAGTGTAAGGAGGTAACTGATCCCTTCTTTACAGTGCAGATCTCAAAGAGCGGCCCTTGTGGGTGGCAGCAGTTGAGGGTCAGCGAGGCTGAGTGGATGTAAAGAAAGATGCTCTTGCATCTGACCTTTTATCTTTGCGATGAAGTTCGCTGAAGTGGCCACCTGGCTCATCTTCTTTCCTCCTGAGACTGGCCATGAAGCCTCACCTCAGTTTTCCCTAGCCCTGTTCCTCATGACAGAGAAGGAGTCATTTGCTTTAGAAGTCTTCCGTATTGAACAGGAACTCTGAAACAATTGAGTCATCAGAAGCTGCCTGGCATTGAAGCCAGCTATAGGATGAATTCATTAAAACCTTTGGAAAGATCTAGGTTCATGTTTTTTAAGAAAAGGATGAAATACTCATTTTTGTCTGGTTAATAAATGATACATTGGTCTAATTGCCCATCAGAACTAGAAACTGTCTTTCTCCTATTTTCATACAGATGGAAAAACTAAATCTTGGAGACGGGAAACACAGGCCAGAACTGTGGCCCCCCACCCGGGGTTTTGTCCCGTCTCCTCAGCAGTCAGACAGCCGTCAGGGCAGCCATGTGCACTTGTACAGGTTTGGCACTGCCCAGCTCTCAGGAAAACTTACCACACCATAGGCATCAGTGGATCATGTCTGCAGATGGCAGTCAAGGATCTCGAGGGAGACGTACCATTTGGACCAGGGACCAGTCTGGCAGTTTCTCTGTAGGGCTCCCTTTCCTCTTCCCTCTCTGGTTGCAGGTCCCCAGTGTGTTTTCCTTGACAGCATCTGTCTTCCTGTCTTCTGACTTCTCTAAGAATGTTTCACCCTTCCCAACAACTCTTCCCTCAGCCTTGCTAGGGCGTAGGCCCTTCAGCCTCACCCTCTGCCGCCCCTCACGCCGTCCCCCTACACCAGGGCCTCCAAACACATCCTGGTTCCTTTCTTCCACACTTCCGGAATTCCAGGGAGTGGGTCAAGATGCAGACAGCAATCAGGTCAGCATGACCTCTCTTCTGCCCTCATTTTTTAGAGCAGGTTGGTCCTGTGTTAGAATAACCTTGGGGTACTACAGAGAGATCACCTGCACAGCGCCTGGCATACGGAGTGGCATTTTTCTGAATGATTCTCCTATTTTTCTTTATCCAGGGGTATGAGCACAAACTACTATGCTGACCAGAGTATGCAATAGATATGGGATTGGAATAGAGTCTAGATTCGAACAGTCTCCCCCTGTCCTCCTTATGTGACCTCAGGAAGAGAGAATTTGGTTGGAGCATGCTGGCAGTACTTAGCCCATAGAGAGGGTTCAAATAATAAATATGGAATCAAGAGCTAATGGGAAGCTCAGGTTTATGTGGTGGCGGAATATTTTTTGGAAGAATATTTCAAATTAATGTTTTTCTTATGATGTTTTAGATACTTGTGAATACAGATCATATTGAAAAGGCAATTTCCTCCTCATTCTGTTTTGATAGCTTATTTTGGAGATTATAATCCTTCCATTCATCATCCGGGCTATCTTTCCGATAGTCAGTTTATACCAGATCAGAACGAGGACTTTTTAACGAAGGTGGAATCTCTCCATGAACAGCACAGGTGAGAGGAAGGATGGGGTGGCCTACTTTGGGAACCTAGGTTGGGTGCTGTCAGACCATGTCCCTTTGCGTTTGATGTATTCTTTCGTTTGTTCATGAATCCTCTTTCAAGATGTCGGGGGTTTGTGAACCTTTGAGCTGTTATGATGGCATATATATTTGGCATAACTAGCATTTCTGTGAAGTGTAAAATCCAGTAAAAGTTTAGGGTGATTTGCTGTGTTCTTTTTCAGGATGTCATTGAAATCAGTTAACTCCTGAAGGAAATGCCTGTTTTAAATCTGACTGCCCCACAAATAGACCCTACCAGGCAAACCTTTTAACAGTTTACCATATTCAATAAAATAGGCTATTCCTTCAGGTAGTGTTGAATAGACAAGCAAATGGATTAAAAATACTGACAGGCCGGGTCAGTCCAAAGCCCTCTCTGGCTTCAGGTCATGAAACCACCTCACCTCCAGAAGGGAGCCAAGCTGCTACTCCCACACACATGCCCGATCTGGCCTCCTCGTCCCTTCATCTTACTCAAAGCTACGGTTTCCCCCCTGCCTGCTCCCTCCTACCCCCAGTCAGAAGGCCAGGTCTCAAGGGACCTCACATGCTTAGAAAGGCCATAAAAACAAAGGCCAAGCACCCAGCGTTCCTTCTAAAAGCCACCGCCAATCCCGTCTCCCAGAATTGCTCCCCAGACAGAAGCCAGAGGCCTAAAATAGTACAGTGACGTTGGGAAGTTTGAGGCCGCTGCTAAAAGGGTAGATAAAGGCAGAAAGACCTAAAGAGCACGTACTAATTAAGCAACTTGGAATAAGTAGGGCAGGATTTCAAAAGGTGACCGTCTTCTGTATCCGAATATTGAGAGGCTATTAAGCGAGAAGTGTTATTTAATAACGAAATGAGTGGGCTAAATGAAGTCCCATTCAGTGGACAAGAAGGAAAACCTGGTTTAGCTGACATTAGGGTTAAGTAAGATTAATAACAAGGCATTTAATAACCTTATAGTAATGCTATCAAATCTTTAGATTTTTATTCTTTTTAGAAATTAGAGTTAATACCCTCTGTTGAGTGAACTCTGCATCTTTTCTTTTCTTCAGTGGGCTAAAGCAATCAGAAGCCGAGTCTTGCTTTATCAACATAGCTCGGACCCTTGACTTCTATGGAGTGGAACTGCATGGCGGTAGGGTATGTATCCTAGGCACATTTTGCTTCAGAAAATTATTTTGAGTTTAATTTCTGAAAGTTTATAAACACCTGAAACTCTTTTGCCAAAAAAAAAAAAAGACCTTGTTTTTTAGACATTTGGAAATTTATAAAGTAGTATTGAGTTTTGCTGGTTATTAATCCAATTGCTTTTTTCACATTTGCCTTACTTGAAGAACTTTTTATTTTGGGGGGATTGGGGGAGTTAGAAACAAATACTTTGTGTATAGCCATTTTATATTATGGTTAAAGAAGCAAAAAATGTATATAAATCTATTTTCTAAGTAACACTTGAATGAGTTAATATGGTTTCTACTATTTAATCTCATTGTTTCTCAAACTGGAGCTACTCAAATTTTTTTTTTTTAATTATGGTATAATTATGAAAATATTTTAAACAGGTTATGACCTTTTAAATATAATCGACTGATACCTATCATCTCCTGAGCAGTTTCCATCTGCCAGATACAGTAGTTTATTTATTTCCCACAGAAATGCCATTAGGTAAGTATTATCATTATGCCCATTTTACAGATGGAGTAACTGACACTCTGGGACTTTGAAAGGTCATGTAGGACATAAGTAGTAGCTTCAGTACATGACCCCAGCACTGTCTAATTGGTTTCTGACCTTTAATTTTTCTACCTATAACTGGCCCATATCATATCCAAAAGAAAGCAAATATTGGTTGAACACATTATACATACTAGCCATTGTCCCAGATGCTTTTATGTGAGACCATAAAGTCTCATTTAAAGGTTATAGTAACCTTGTGAAATCGGCGTCCTAATTATTCCATTTTACAGATGAGAAAACTGAGTCTCAGGGAAGTTGAATAAATGACCAAACTTTACATAATATTTTTACAATTAAGTTATAACATAAGTGATAAAGTAAGAAAATGATAGTGGATCTTACAAAATATCAACTTTGAGACTTGACTATTAACTTTTATTTCATTTGCAAACAGCGTTTTGTCTCTAGTGCAAAGTTGTGGAGAACGTTTTTCAATAGTGAAGAGGGCTTTATATCTCCCTGAGTTGATCGGTGTTCTCCCCAGCCCCAGTCCCCCCTTAGGGCCCTGAGGCCAGGTGATAACCTGCCTGACTGACACCTCCCAGGTATCAGAGGGAGTTGGGTTACCCCTGGCTATGCTGCATCAACCAAAACCCCCTAAATCTAAAAAACTTGATACCGCAAAGTTTATCAGTAGTTCAAAGTATGCAGTGGGTTCTGATAACTCTCTAGACCAGCCCTCCATGTAGTGACTCAGCAATCTTGGCTGCTCTGTCTTGTGACTTCACCATCTTAATACATTGCCTCGTGCTTGTCACAAGGGAAGAAGAAGGTGGAATGTTGCACACCAGCTCTTAAATGCTTTGGCTCAGAAGAGACACACCATCGCTTCTGACTGTAGCATATTGGCCAAAACTAGTCACATGGCCCTGCCTTCTGAAAGTGGAGCTGGGAGGTGTGGGGATGAGCATGGGAATTTAGTGATCAGTAATTGTCCATGCTGCCAGGGTTGAGGTGCAGACTGAAAACCATAGACACAGGAGATTTGAGACCCAGGTCATTGGCCCACCCAAACCATTCATTTATTCCCTTATTCTGCACTCGATTTCATTTGGTAATTTGTTTTTCTATCCCACCTGCTTACTATTTCCCTGTATTTTGACCCCAGGTATTGTGTTTAATTGCAACCCTAGTTTTCACCATGCAGATTTGATTTTGCTTTAAGCATGTAATTTCAGTTGGGTGCCCGATAGTGAATACTCTCTGGATTCTCCATTATATTAGCACTGTTTCTTTGGCCAGTTTCTCTAATTACCCATGTTCATATCATTGTTTAAAAACGATTTGTCCCAAGGCCTGTTCTACATTCTTTACTTATATTTTCTAATTTCAACTTGGTAAAAACCCTTGGAGGTACGTTTGATAATCTTTATTGTACAGAAGGAAAATGCCCAAAATAACACAGCTAGTAAGTGCAAACTGAGTCCAACTCTGCCCCTTCTTTGTAATCACAGGTATCTGATTGGGTAAATTAGGGATATGGATGACTCAATGGAAGGAACTATTTTATATAAAAATTCATTTACTTACCTTGTTCCTAAACAGACTTGAACAGCTTATAGTTCCTCTATCTTCCTTCTGTATCTTCATTGTCTACAGCAATGCCTAGAACATAGGTTTTTAATAAACATTGAGCTTATTAGATTTATAAAGCAATATTTCTTCATTGGGTTTAGAGTCAGCAGTTCCACACTTTTATAATAGCTAAAGCCTTTTCAGTAATGGGAGTCGAGGTTTGTATAAAGCCGTGCAGGGGGCAAGGCCTTTCTGATTTTTATATGATCTCTCATACTAATTGCTGAAAACATAAAACATAAAATTGAATGTTCATTTCGGTGATTCTGTGGAATGGGTGGGCTTGCCGGTCACTTTCTGAACCGATGGACCAGTTGATGCTGTCAGGCAGCGTGCGTTCACTTTAGAGGAACCTGGTGCTAAGTACTCGGGTCTTAAGTTTCTGATAAGAGGGAATTTTCGTGTGTTTTCTATAACATTTTCCATTTGGAGCTTATACATATTGCTAATTATAAAAATGTGGGTGCTTGAGTTACCGGAGGATGTGAGCATGACCGTAACACACTGAATCTGACATCTTCCTGTCTACAGGATCTGCACAATTTAGATCTAATGATTGGAATTGCTTCTGCGGGCATTGCTGTGTACCGAAAATATATTTGCACAAGTTTCTATCCTTGGTAAGTGTAAACTGGTTCTAACTACTTTCTGAATCATGCTTTAAAAGTATGCTAAACAAAAGCAACTCTACCCCGAACTTCAATCTCTTTTTTCTAAAAAAAAAAAAAAAAAAGGGACAGAGACTTTCTCCCAAATTTTTACCTCTGACCCCTAAATTTGATCCGTATTCAGCACTTGGGAAAGTCAGTTGGGTTTTCCTCAGCATCCCCTTGCCCTGAGTCACCCTAAGGTTTGGGATGCTCTATGGAGACATGGATAAAATGGCACAAGGTGAGTTTTAGAGTTAATGAATGATTCTTGGGCAATGCATTGGCTGAAACTTAGAGAACTTGCTCTGGGCAAGAATTGCATTTTCCATGTGGTTCTTAGTTATTGATTGAACTTTTACCAAGTGCTCAGTTCTGGTCTAAAAACTTGGGGGACCCAAGACTTGAATCCTCACAAGACAATTCCTTAAGAAGGCCAGTGCTGTCTCCACTGTTCAGAAGGCTTCATTGTAGAGGACTTAAGGGCATAGGCTCAGATCCTGGCTGCAAGCATTCCTAGTTGAATGATCTTGAGCACTTAGGTGATGTCTCTGAGCCTCAGTTTCCTCATCTGATGCCCAGATATGATAAAATGTACTTTTCAGGATTGGCGCAAGGCTTAGTTGAGGGGGACCTCTTGTAAAGCTTTTAGGAGGGGTCCTGGCATGTAAAAGGTGCTTAGTTAATGGTGGCTATAATTGTGTTGTGATGCAGACAGTAGAGAAGCTGCTCGACACACAGCTAAGTAATGGAGCTGGGATGTGGATCGAGGTCTGTCTGGCCACTCTGTCCTCTTTCCGCTGCTCCACACTGCCCTCAGCTGTCTTCCCCAGGTACACACCAGCTCATGCAGAGCTGCAGCGTCACAAAAGCAGCTGACAGCAAAGAGAGCACATTGTCCATGGTTCTTGTTCTTTAAAAGCTACATCATAACCCCGTGGCCCTTATGTGATACTCAGCTTCAGTCAGCTACTTGGTGTTTGGCCGAAGTGATGGGGCCGCCATCATTTCTACTGAAGTAAACTCCGAGAAGCCAAGAACTCCCCGTCACCGGGATCATGGAGTAGAAGACGCACTTTGGGAGGCATCGGCTATAGCCAGGCTGATCCCTGCTTTTTTGTGTGCTTCATTTTTTGCAGGGTGAACATTCTAAAAATTTCTTTCAAAAGGAAAAAGTTCTTTATACATCAGCGACAAAAACAGGTGAGTTCTATCTACGCTTGCTTTGTTTCTTGTTTTGAGCCGTTTCAGCTCTGAAGTCTTCAGCGGGTGAAGGCACTTTGCCACATGTATTAACAGGGAGGGAAGAGCATGGCATATGGTGGAAAGAGAAGGGAAGTCAGAGCCCGGAGGATCCAGCCTTTCTCTGTATACCTCGCTCTGCTTATCTGATTGGAGAGGTTGCTTGCTTTGGAGTCAGAGACATTGGGTTCAGATCCTAGCTCTTTCACCTACCAGCCGGACAGGTTACTTAACCTCCCCTAGCCCAAGTTACCTTATTTACAGAAATGCCTACTTCCCAGGGAATGGTGAGGATTAAATGAAAGAGCACCGGTCAAAGAACCTGGCACGAGCAGAGTAGCAATAAATGTCAACACATGGTGTGTTTAAAATGCACACCGGCCTTTGCATGTCTCATAAGAGGATCCAGTCTCTGGATAACTCAGTTCGGTCATCCACACGAGGAAGAAGGACTTGGCAGTGAGGAAACGGAAGCTTCCGCAGCGACTAAGTGGAGGAGCTGGAATTTAATGGGCGATGCCTGCTCTTTCCACGTTCCGTTTTGTTATACTGCATATTTTTCACTTATGTCACTGTGTCCATTTCCCAATTTTTCCAAGATAATATGTACCTACAACGGCTCCCCATTGCAGTCAGCGCTTAGAAATGAGAACACTAAAGCCCAGAGCAAACTCGGACTAGAATCTGGGTCTCCTGACCCCCAGTGCAAGATTCAGCATGACCCCGAAAGGCACGAGATGAGAATTTAACATGAATCAGAAAACTTAGTTTTCACGAAGGTAAAGCAAATAATTAAAATGATTATTCTAGATGAGCACTCGATTTAACTCTGCTTTATGGAAAGCAAACAGAGAAATTCAAAGTGTTCTAAAATTCCTATTGTCTGATAAGTGAAAGATTCTCTCTCCAGGGGAGAGATTTTTCCAGACCTAAATTTTCAAAGGAATGTATCAGACAGCCCTGATCTGGCTGCTCCAAATATATCCAACCTAGAAATGTAAGTACATTTTAAATGAAAGTGTTCATGAAGGACCACAGATGCTGATAAAGAGTAGACTGGTCATCTTTACCACATTAATAAGATGGTGAACACATCCTGCTCTTGAATAGCCCCATAAGGGTGGGTTGTGCCCTGAGGCATTTCGAAGCCAATTTTCTGCTGTCTGTGGAATCTTATCTGATTGCTCCTGATGTGGCCAAGTGCCGTGACACCTCCTTGCTCCTACATCTATACAGATGAAATCTCTACTATGTTTTTCCTCCCAGACTGAATCCAGGGAACATATTGTGGCCTTCAACATGTTAAATTATCGATCTTGCAAAAACTTGTGGAAATCCTGTGTGGAGCACCATACATTCTTTCAGGCAAAGAAGCTACTACCTCAGGAAAAGAACGTTCTGTCTCAGTACTGGACACTGGGCGCCAGGAACCCCAAAAAGTGAGTATACTTTGGTCTCCACACTAGACTGAAATGTAAACTGGGCAGCACTGGGCGGTGGACATCAGTCAGGGGAAGGGACGCTATCACCCAGAGGCCCCAGCCACCGGACCTGGGGCTGCTGGGGGATCTCAGAACCATGGTTGAAAGTCTCTTGGGAGGCGACAGTGTCTCATTCTGCACATACCCAGACACTGCTCATGTCCCCATCACTTGTTTCTGCCTTCTCAACGCCGCTGTCCTCAGAGCTCCCAAAGAGCCAGAATTACAGCTGCTCCCACGCCATGTCACAATAAGGGGGGCACGTGGCAGTGACTCAGGGTTACTGTGGTGCCTGGCATATGGGCTTTCCTGGCATTTGGCCACTAAGACGGCCTCCCCCGCAGAACATTAATTCCCTAAGATGCTCCATAATAATGAATGAATGAACAGAAATAAAGCTTTCCAGAGTCAAGTTATTTTGGGTTATGTTATATATAACGATCACGAAGTAACAGTAATAATTAAAGCTGACAATTATCGAGTGCTTACTTTGTACCACGCACATACTTAATTATATTCAGGTCTTAAGCAGTCCCATGTGTCCTATTATCTACAGGAATGATATTTAAAATATTTAATGAGTACTACAGTGAAAGAAATTAATCTATAAATTTTCACCTTGTAATTTAGATTAAAATTCATCCCCTAAACAAACTAACCTTGCAGTTTGTGTTTTTGTGTTTATTCGTTCTAAGACTGCCTCCTAAGTATATGATAAATTGTTTATCATTTATTCTAATTTCTAGATCATTTGTTGGTTATAAATTGTTTTTGTGATTTTACATTGTTGCCGTGGCTGTTACTAACTAAATAGTGCCTCTGTCTGAGCCAGTATCTGATATGTGAGACTGTGTCAGACTATTCCAGTGACTTCATAATCGTTAAGTGACTTTATAGGTTCAATAAGTAGCAAATTTCTATTAGTATCAGTGATAGTATTTATGGTGCAAAATGTTCTCTTTCTCAGCTTCTGATCAACCAAGAACAAATATATTTTCAAAATTTATAATAATACTGTCTAGGATCTTATACATTCAGTAGCTCTATTACTGAACAAGTCATGAACACAACTTACTGGAAGATAGCATTTACTTTGGTTGGACCTAATCTGCAGGCCAGCTGAGAGCTGGCATAATGAGCAACTGAAAGCAGCCCAGGTTTAAATCCTGCCCGTGTCACTTTAATTTGAATTTACTTTGCTGCTTCAATTTCCTCTTCTGTACAGCGCAGGCAACCTAGAGCGCAGGGGAGAGAAGGTCTGGTTATCTATTGTGGCATAAAAAAAAAAGTCTCCTCTTTTGGTAGCTTAAGGCAACAACCATTCTATTACATCTCAAGATTTTGTGCATCAGGAATTCATGAAGGTCTTAGCCAGACAATTCATCTGCTCCGTGTAGTATAGACTGGGTTTTCTCAGTGATATGTGTCTGGCGACTGGACTGGTCTGAAGGTCCAAGACAACTTCTCTTACATACCTGGTGCCTTGATGGAATGATTGGAAACCTAGAGTCACCTGGACCCTTCACTCTCTCTCTCTCTCTGTCCTCAAGGCCTCTTCATGTGGACTCTCCAGCAGGGTGGTTGGATTTCTTACACAGAAGTTCAGGGCTCCAAGATCCTAAGGCAGAAGTGGCCCATCATCTTAAAGGCTGGGCCCAGAACTGGCATAGCTACTATGGGTCATAGCAGTCACAGGCCAGTCTGGATTCAAGAGTCAAAGAACTAACAGCTATCTTTTAATCTGTCACTGTGGTTCACTTGAAATGTTGGGGCTGGTTCAGGGGCACAAGTCAGCAGTTCTTTACTACCCAATATCAGCTTCGTTGGACTCGCAAATTTCAGCCCTCATTACCTCCATTTTATAAATGCGGAAACTGAGACTTAGAGAGGTCCATGACTTGCCCAACCCCTAGAAACACATTTTGAATATTAGGCTCCCTGAAGGATTCCACATAAAAGGAACTCGTTCAGTATTTTCCAAGCTTATAGGACAATGGAACACTTACTCCCCCCCCCCCCGACACACACCCCCCCTGAAGAGTACCTATTAATAACCTGTGACACATACTTTGAGGAACTGCTGCATTACATCTTTGAGTCATCTAGTTTGCGGGCCTCGTTCTGATGCCTTGCTCTCGGTCAATGGTAATTTGGTTTCTGATATAGATTCTTCTAGCAATGCTGCTGTGAGCATTTTGATCAGGGTACAACAGTATTTCTTATTATAAATTAGTACATTGATATTCTAGGGAGTGTTTCATGTTGTTTATATTCTTGTGGGTTTTTTTGGGGGGGTTTGGTGTTGGTTTTAGGCTGCAGGAAATGTGTGGAATGTTTTAATAAGACATTGAAATATTGTTTAAAATTTAGAAATGCCAGAACCGAGGTCCCCTAGACTGGCTTCAAACTCCATCCTCCCAAGTAATTCATTCTCTAAGGTGTCTAGATAGCTTCGTTTTAAATTCTCTAGGTACAAATTCAAAAATAACCTTCACAGTAGCACAAAGAGCATGATCTGAAATTCTACTGTCTAGGGATATTCTCAGGTCTTCTCTCAAGAGTTATCACTGATTTATAGTGATGGCTTCTGCCGATAGGATGACGAAAAGCACCTCGAAGGATGGCTAACGTTTGTACTCAGGCAGTGCGAGTCCAGTGAGAATTCCTTGAAGTCACTTGAACTGTATCTCTGTGTTATCCTGAAATTCCTTCTCACATGATTAGTTTATCTTCCCATATTTGTTTTCTTCTGGAAGCAACTTGGTTACTTGCAGTAGTAAGGACAAGAAAAGAGCTTCACCAGAAAGGAAGAAATAAGGAAAAGCCAGGGCAGAAAATAATCGCTTTGACCCATGTACCTCTCTTCCCGTCCTAACCTCGGCTGAGGTCGTCAAGGTGTTAACCAGTCACCCACCCAGGAGGGAGCGTGTGCCGACTGTTTGCTTCACTTATGCTGTGATTTCTTTCTTGTTGAACATGTCAGCGTAGAAAGTGAACCTGCATCTGGTTTTTCAGGTCTGTAAATAACCAGTATTGCAAAAAGGTGATTGGAGGGATGGTCTGGAACCCAGCCATGCGGAGATCCTTATCAGTGGAGCATTTAGAAACCAAGAGTCTGCCTTCTCGGTCCCCTCCTATTACTCCCAATTGGTATGTTTTGTTTTTTGGGGTTTTTTTTTTTTTTTTTTTTTTGGTACTACCCACCAGTAAATACTTTATTGCTTTTAAAAAATAAAAACTCAGTAAATTCCTTAATAGAGATGGCCTACAGTCAGTTTACATCTGCAGGTTTGGCTATCACAGAAGTAACCGTTTTCACGAAATAAGCAAGTCTAGCCAAACATCTTCCTTTGTGTATAATGCTGGGATGTTCTTTTTTAAAACGTGACTTGGTCTAAATAAATTTGGGAACTGCAGCCTACTGAAACGCCCTTCTTGAAACGATAGTGCACATTAGCATATTCATGCTCTAACAAGTCCTGTGATAAAGAGGCTCATTTAACTTTATTTAATCCCGTGTTTCCCATTAACATCACGCAGAATAAACTGGGGAAATCTAATAAAGGTACGTGACATAACTGATGTAAGGATGTATTATGACCCCGAACAATAGTAGCAAATGCACCTGGGGAAGCAGCCTGCCAACTTTCACGCTGACGGACTTGGCTAAAAAGAAGGAAGGAGCAATTTGGCAAAGTAGGAAGGGCGCTGGGTTTGTAGCTGAAAGACCCAGAATCAGGTATTGGCTCTCCTGTTAATTAACGAGTTACTTTACCTCCCTAGTCTCAGTCTCCCCATGTGTAAAAGGATTATAAAAACTGCCACAAATGAAATACTAATGTAGAAGTACTTTGTAAGCTAAAAAAAAAAAAAAAAAAAATAGGATGAGGCAGAATTATTATCATTGTTTATTTTATTATAATGTCTCCCAAATACATCAGGCTGTTTTTGTGAATGCCTCCAGAACAACCAGACATGAGCAGCGGGAGGGCAAACCAGACCGGATACACTGCCCCAGCTCCACGCTGTAAAAAGAATCTGGCCTTCTGTTCATTTCATGAATAGGTGAATCTGTAAATTCTCAAGCAGGCATCTGCTGGGACTAAGGGACATTATAATTATAACAGGCAGGCAAAACATAAGCTGTCGTGCAGGGCTGCTAGGTGAGGACCTTGCACTGGGCCCAAGTGCCCTGGGCAGGGATGACGGTGGTATTTCATGTGAGAAGTCATAACATGACCGAGTAAATTTATTTCTTGGTACCACATCCTTAAATGGTAAATTTATGCTATAAAGTCACGGCTTAATTTGTCCAGAAGTGTCGCAGGCAGCGATGCCACGGCCCCAGAGCAGAAGCCCAGGATGGCATCCAGGAGAACAGCAGGGTTTGATGTTGCCACACCCTTGGCCGGGAGCTCTTACTGCTATTTATAGGTCCTCTCCTGAGGAGTCACGAGCCTTTCTACTCTGCTTTGGACACAGTGTTATTGATTATCCAGGCCCAGGGGACTGCACATAGTGGAGGCCCTGACAGTCCCAAGGAGAAATGACTAACAAGGGGAAGGTGGAAAAAACTGAGGGCAAATAGAGCTTAGAAAGCGCAACAGCCTGGACTCACGCACTGCGGGAGCCGAAGCCCAGGTGCTGCGCCGGGCTTCCTGAGTACAGTGCCTCGTCTGACTCATTCTCAGGAACAGGTAGGTACTCCTGAGGCCCAGAGAATGGATGTGACTTGTCTAAGGTCACACAGCTACCACTGCTGTTGGAGGAATAGGGTTATGTCCCTCTCGTCCCACATATGGGATGTTTCTTCTTGGATCAAGTGAAATTCACATGAAGGGATGTAGCTGAAATAAGGTTGGAGTTTTGCCAAAATTGTACCTTGGCTTCTAAACCCTGTAGTTATACTGTTCAAATGGATCAGAAAAATGGTCCGATCGGCAGTTAATAATGGCCTGTTATTTATGTATTGAGGGCTTGAGTCCTTCTGGAAGAATGACTCACGCTAAACCAACATTCAGTGCCTTCCAAAGGGCTAAACCAGTCTCTTCTATCTGCCTGTTTATAAAGCTGAGCCTGCTGTTCGGGGCGGGGGCTGCACCACTGGGCTGAGTGGGTCGGGGACCCATGTGGCCCGGGGTTGATCTTGGTGTAGTAACGGGTTAACTGGCTCTTAATTTCCAACAGCATCAGCCAAGGCATCCTTAGAAAGGTCAGGGCACAAAGTTAGGTCACTGACGTCTGATGAGAGTTTTTAAGTGGAATTTGCTTTCACATGCTACCTTTCCCCCACGCAGGCGAAGTCCTCGGCTCCGGCATGAAATCCGAAAGCCACGGCACTCTTCCGCAGACAACCTCGCCAACGAAATGACCTACGTCACTGAAACGGAGGATGTGTTTTACACCTATAAGGGCTCCCTCTCCCCGAAAGACAGCGATTCCGAGGCTTCTCAGTACCAGAGCCCACACCGAGAGTAAGAAATGCGCGTTTTTCTTTCTTTTTATCTACTTGTTTTGGCTGTTGCGGGATTCGCTCAGGCCCAGGTGGCAGGTTAGGAGGAGTCTAGGTCTGGACCCTGCAGCCAGCTCCCTAGAGTGCTCTCTGCTGGGATGAGAACATACATCAGACTCTCCCTTCCCCGACAGGAAGACAAGCTGGGTGCCTGGGGTCCAGGGCTTGCACCCTGAAGACCTCCTGCTCTCCAGTACTTGTTCGTTCTCTTGAATGGACTCCTCTCCAGTCAGTCAGTGAGCAAAGCCCAATTTAAGCCATTCCGTATTCCGGAGATGCAGACGTGTTAACCATAGTGGTATTTCTCTGCATTGTCAACGCTTTACCACTGCCAGATTCCAGATCACTGGAAATGTGCTGGGTGCTAGTTCTCCGCAGAAAGTCTTCTCAGAACCACTGTACGCCTTCAGGGGGGTTATTTTTGCTTTTAACAAACAGTTAGTATAAAGAAAAAGCATGCATAGGACATCTCTGATTTTCTATTCAATTGTTGGCAAGGACAGTTCTCAAGGCCAGGGGGAAAAAACGTCTCTCCCAAAATATTGGTTTTAGTCCTGTTGTTCATTAAGATAAATCAAATTTACTCCTTCCCTTTTTGACTTGATTACCAGGGAGCTCAGAGCTACACATTATGCTCAATTGAATTGGCCTCCCTTAGCCCAGGTTTGTGAGACAGTCTCTGCCCTTCCTTCCGTGCTTTATTAATGGGTCTTACTTTTTTCTCTTGTTTTAATGAATTCACAATTCTATGATATCTATACATTTTATTAAGTTTATTAGGGTAACATTGGTTAATACAATTATATAATTAATGGGTCTTACTTTTTTCTCTTGTTTTAATGAATTCACAATTCTATGATATCTATACATTTTATTAAGTTTATTAGGGTAACATTGGTTAATACAATTATATAATTTTCAGGTGTACATTATAATTTAACATCTAAATATTCTATTGTGTGTTTACTACCCAAAGTCCAGTTTCCTTCAGCTACCATATATTTGACCCCTTTTATCCCGTCTACCTCCCCACCCCTCCCCCACCCCCCACCCTCTGGTATCCACTAGTCTGTAGTCCATGCCCATGAGTCTCTGTTCGTTTGTCCTTTTCATTTGTTGCTTTTAGGTTTATGCCCCACATATAAGTGATATCATGTGCTTTTCAACTTTTTCTCTCTGGCTTATTTCACTTAGCATGATTATCTCAAGGTCTATCCGTGTTGTCATAAATGGCAGTATTTCATCTCTCCTTATGGCTGAGTAATAATCCATCAGATCATTTTCTGAAGTGGCAAAGACATAGATCATAAGTAAATAAAATGACATTTTAAGCTAAAATATGATAGGAATGCACCAGCTGTTAGGAAGTCAGCCATAGCCACTGGGTATCCATTCTGTGAAGTCCCATACTACACCCAAGATATAGAATCGAGATGCCTCCCCCGAAAGCATAGGATTGGCAACAGGGCACTTGAGTTAATCTGTAAATGTTTACTACTCTAGCTACTGGCTTAAAGTATTAATGCATCTTGATTGTACTGTAGGCCTTCCACTTATGTCAGAGATTGCTTCCTCTCTTCTGTCCCTGACCACAGCAAACGTGGTTTCTAATTTATCTGTGTTCTTAACACCTCTAGTTAAATAATCCCTCTGGTCATTATTGTGACCTGAGCTTGGATGATGCTTTTGTTGAAATGATCACTATCTCTTGCGCCAACTTGCAGCCTTGGTGAGGCTATAGCTGAAGAGTGTGAGTTCCTTTGTGTGGCACTGGCTTTGCAAATCTAGAAATACCAGGCTCTAGTTCAGGCATGCATGTCTTGAACCAGTCTGAGTCTGCAGTGGGCTTTTGGCACTTCGGTGTGAGAGGAGAGCGTTTAGGGAACTGACCAGGGCTTCTGGGAAGCTTAGCCACACCCTCATATCAGATCTTCCTACTGTGGTTTGCGGTCCCATCATGGAATTTTGGAGCGTCTAGATACCTTCAATACAGGAGCCACTAGCCACATGTTGCTTTTTAAAATTAAGTCCATTAAAATCAAATTGAAAATTCACTTCCTCAAGCCCTGTTTGATTTAATTTCTGGCCCTGCTCACCCCTACGCATTATACATCGATTCTTTCTGAAACTCCTCCTCCCTGAGACGTTGTGAGATGTGTCACCCTAGGGCACTTTTTTATTTTGCAGCTAAATGTTAAAAGTAGCAAATAATCGTGATTCAAAGGCAGCCATCGTTGTCCTGGATTTGCCAGGTGCACTGAGTCTCACAGAGTCAAGTCAGTGGCTGTGTTTTGCAAGTGGGGTGAACAGTTGAAAAATTACAGCCCTTACCACCTCAGTCAGGTAGGGGACCCCTTCCTGTTGACAGAAAGCCATCTTCTGCTGGGTCTTCTGAGGCACCTAGCTTCACTGAAGGTCTAGGGGCTCTCCATTGCCCAAGGTAAGAAAGAAAGATTGATCTGTAGTTGGTAGGGGAAAAAAAAAAGCTATGGTGGTTACTTCAGTGAGTATTTGCAAAATGTTTAAGAAACGCTTGACATGTTTTATACAGCAGATTTATATTAAGAGGCAAAAAGAAGGATTCTGTCAGAGAAATCAAATGAATAATATCACAGGCAGCGAGGAGGGTTCCTTTTAAAAAGAAGAATTAAGTGTAATGTTCTGTACCCATTTAAACAAGAAGAAAGAGAAAGGAAGAAAAAAAAAGCCGTTAGACTTGAGCTCTAAACCCAGAGTGGTAAAGCTCAGGGTTCTCTGAACATCATCTCAGCGGATGAGTCACCCTCCAGTTCGTCCCATATTTATTGCAGCACAGCAAAGTTTGTGACGATAGTTATGAATCCGTGGCAGTTTGCTCTGTGATCAAGTGGGCTGTGCTTATTACTCCCGAGGTTCTCTCAGCCATTCCGTGTTCCTCCAAAATCTGCAGAGAAGGAAGTTTCCTTCATGACAAAAAAAAAGGGGGGGGGGGAGCGGGGGTGGGTGAGGGACAAAACCCAACCACTTGAAAAAATAAATGGCAGAGGAAGTTCCCTAAAGGAAAAGCGACTTTGCAGAGTGGATACTGGAGGAAAACAAGTTTTAGTGCAGATTAAGGTCGCATGTGAGGAGCTTCATTGTTTTATCGACAGGTCCCCCAGACGAGGCGCTTCTCAGAGGAAGTAGTGCTTTGGTCATCGTGATGCCCTTGCTATTTGCTTGTCTCCTTCTTTAGAGCTGCTGCGTTCCACTAGACATGAGGCAACTGTTACTTTTTATTTTAGAACTTTTGTGCATGCAAGGATGTGAATGCACCTAACGGCTACTTTAAAAAAAAATGGTTAAGATGATACATTTTATATGTGTAGTTTACCACTATTAAAAACAAAACAATACAAACAATCTCTGCATTAGAGGAGACTTGAGGAATTTCGTTCTTCAGCCACGTTGGCCATGTAGGAATTCCCTCAGGCCTGTCACCCGGTGTCCCCACTGGTGACCCCACTGGTGACGAGGAGGTCTCCTGCAGTGTGGCAGCCTGCTCTGTCGGTGGATGGCCCAGTCGTCCATACTGTGCGGGAAGCCTCCTCGACACTGAGCACTGCCATCCACAGGTCCCTGCCTCGAGCTCCTGGCACACCGCACATGGCGCGTGTGCAGCTCTATGCGACAGCCCCGCCTGCTGTCCTTTAAATTAAACAGTCCCAGTTCCTTCCACCACCCTCCGCCCTTCACCTTCTTAGTCACCGTTCTCCAGAGTGCCCCTCTGTCTCTACCAGAGGGTGGCACCCAGATCTGAACATGGTGACAGGATCCATACACCATGTAAGTGTCTCCTGCAGAGGAGACCAGCCAGCGGGGGGGGGGGGGGGGGGGGGGGTTCGTTCGGAATATTGCATTCATTTCCCCTGCACTTGGCAGTCTTTCCCTCGGGGAGGGCCACTTGCATGCGGATGTCTAAAGGATGCCTTACACCCGGCACGGCCCAATCTCAGCTCATCATCTTCATGTTCCACCCACGGCTCCTCCTACGTCTTGGTGAGTGAGGCTGCAGTTAGTGCTACCCAGTTTGCAGCTATTGGAAACAGTCGTCCTTGACTCTTTGCACCTTCCTCACCTCGTGAAGGCTTCCAAACACCTCTTGAATGGGATCCCTCCCCCAGCCCCACTGCACTGGCCCTGTTTAGCCACCGTCATCTCTAGCAGGGGCCGCTGCAGTAACGTCCTAGGTGTCCCGCTGTCTTAGATCTCCCTTCCTTCCAAACCGTTCTTAACAAGGATAACAGGCTTTTCTTTCTGAATCACATGCCCAAGCATGTCATTTCCCTGCTTTAATGCCTTGTCTTTGTCAGAGTTTAATGCCTCTGCCTATATTGCTGCTTTGGCTTTTTCGTTATTGGTGTTTTGCCTAGAATACCTTCTCCTTCCCTCTTGACTACCTGTTCAAACTCCTACTAATTCATCACTCAAGCTCAAGTGCCACCTTCTCTGCGAAGCCTCTCCTGGCCTCCCACTGTACCCTAGACATCTGAGCACTTCTGTTATATCATGATAATATTATTATTTGATAACTTTTCTATCTGCTCTTAAACTAGACAGTGAGCTCTTTGATGACAGGGATAATGCCCTGTCCACCCCTCCTTCCCCTAGACCTGGCATGATGCCTGGCACTTAGTAGCTATTCAGTGTCTACCTGGATGGATGGACACAGATGAACAGATGGTTACGTGACGCAAAAGGGGACTTCAGATAACGCGCAAACGAGCCCCCAAGTTTTCACAATGAGACGCCCTCTCTGCTACTTACATATCACGTTCCCATAGCACGTGAGCAGCATCACACAGTATCTGTCTGCGCACCAAGAAATCAAAAAGTGTTACTTTGCCGAGTCTGGGTTAACTGTCATTTGTGAGCAAGGCCAACGTGGTAGGTGCTGCTACGGGGCCTATGTCGATGAGAAATTCTCATCAGAGAATTTAAGCATGAAGTGACTGAAATTTAATCAGTGCTTTTACACCATCGAGGTGTCTTAATATCTGAGGGAGCAGCTGGGCAGGTGGCGGGGGAGAAGGGGAGCAGATGCATAACTCATGACTCCATTAGTGAAGAAACATAAAGCTCAGAGCACAACGGACATGAATCATATACCCTCAGCCCACATCAGCGGCTTCTTGAGTTAAGTTTTGATCTTGGGCCATTGACATTTCTCACCGAGCTAAAAGTGTCATGTGAGGAATGTTTCCATGCCTTAGAAACCCATACTGAAGACAGTATTGTTGTTTGTTTGTTTCTCAGTGACTCTTATGTGAGGATCCCATGAAACATTTCTCTAGGAAGTTTATTCCAAAGAAATGCTGCATTAAAAGAGAGCTGACACCCTTTCTTCTAGCCCCTCACTACAAGAGTTCTGGCCACGGCCCAGAACATCAGCCTTACTCGAGAGCTTGCTGGAAATGCAGACTCTCAGGCCCACCCTGGGCCTGCTGAGTTAGAGCCTAGATTTTAACAAGATCCTCAGGGGATCTGTGTGAACATGACATTTTCAAGGAGCTCTGATCTCACAGATACTGAGAACTGTTTAACCCACTGTCTCTTTTCACCTGCATTTCCAGATTACCAAGGAAATTCCATGCTCTGTTAGAGTAACTCAGCGAATCCCAGGTATCACGTGAAGGCATTTTTCTCTTCGTTCACTCAGCATCTTAACTGTGTGCCTGGCCAGGCATTAGGAGAGGACTAGAAAGAGGATGAGGGTCTCTCCTGACCTCAACAAGCTCAGAGACTCACGAGAGAAACAGGACAGGAAATGGCTACTGTTCTGTCACACCGCCATAGCGAATGCCTCCTCACTAGCCACCCGGTTAAAACTGAAACCCTCGGTGGGAGCACAGCTTAGCTCTTTTCACAGGCATGGTGGGGGAGAGAGGTCTTTGTAGCTTTCTAGGGTTTAGGAAAGCATGGTAATGGAAGCGTCACGTGGGATTCTTTTTTTCGCGGTCGGTCCTGCCATTTTTAGTTTCTTTAACAGTGCCTCTCTTCAGAGCAATTCATTCCGTCTTGGATTTCGTTTCTGCAACTTGTCACAATTACAGTTCTGAAGCATCCGTCTCCTGGGGTGAAGCCCCGTTTGTCAGTCAGTCTCTGTCCCTTCGTCCCCAGGGAGCCGGGTGCGGCCAGTCCCTCCCTGGCTGCTCTGGCTCTCTCCCAGGTGGCATGGCAGCCCCCTTTCCTCTGACAAGTGCCAGGGACAAGTCCCTTGCTTCAGCTTCCTCCTCCCCAGCCGCCAGCTTCATCCAGCCACAGTCTTCTTCCTTCCCTCACCCTACTCCTTTCGCGGGTGCCCCTCGGCACGCTGGCTCCACCCACAGCGGCCCGCCCTGCTCCCGCCCCACCCACGAGGCTCTCCCCCAGTAGCACCTCGCACCCTGCCCAAGGCTGGAGGAAGCCCACCTGGCTCCCCCCGCGCCGCCTCCAGCTGCCACCTTCTCGCCGCTCCTCATCATCCGATGTTCTCCTCGCCATCCGCTGTCCATTCTCCCCGCTGAGCAGAACATCAGTGCCGCCTACGGGGAACGTCTGTGCATGGCGGATCGGCCAGGAAATGTCATCGCGTGTTTAATAAATCGCTGTCTAAAAGTAACCTTCTCCATCCCTGTAGGATTGGGCACACGAGGAGGCTGAAATATGCCCCTTTTAGTTCTGCGGGCTCTTTTAGATAAGATTGTTACGCTTCATCCTGAAAAGTACTTCAAAACCTTCTATGATGTAATCCACACATTCAAAATTTAGAAATTAAATATGACCGTAAAATATGTTAGAATTCTACTGATTGTTAATCTGTTCCCTTCTGCCTTGGCACCTTGCTTTGTGTTTACGTGGCCTTCACACTTCCCATCGCTGTCACTCTCCAGAGCCTTCCAAACATTTGAAGTGTGTACGCTGCTTGCAACTTCTTCATATTCGAGGTTCAGATCCCCCCCATAGAACTGGATATCGCGTTTCCCAAACCCTTTCGGCTCGATTTTGTCTATCAAATACCAAGCAGGTGCCTTTTCTGCCAGTAGGGGCGCTCTTGTAAACATTAAAATTCGATTAAGTTACCCTACTTGGGAATTTTTTTTTTTTTTCAGCTTTAAGTAAATTAAAGTCTCATTCATTTTTGGTCTGAAAACTTGCACTTATATACAGCTTCAATTCCAAATATCCTGTCTCTGAAATTCCTTCCCTCAACCAGCATAAGGTCAGACTCTTAGCTTGTCTATAGCTATATTCCTACACCAGTCTGTTGCTGGATTTTTATATTCAAGTAAATTGGGATTGTGAATTACTCTGTGTGACTATGATACAGACTTTGTATTTAAAGTAAGCTCATTTGAACTTGCTAGGAAACAGAAGCCCTAATTTAATGAAAAATCCATGAATCGGGGTTGAAGTAAAGATTTCATAAGAGGTGGCAGCACCTTTTTTTCTCTGTTTCATTGAATGTCTTCATCCGCTCACCTCTTCCATCGCTTAATCTCGCGTGAGGTTAGAATGTGGCAGAGTCTGTAGAACATGAGGAAAATCCCATATTTCGTAGGCTTTTTAAGGCATCTTATAGTAGGCCCGTGGCGTGGGGGTGGGGCGGAGCACGTCTAGTGTGGGCGCGTGTGATGCAGAGAAGTCGAGCGTCCTATACAAGGATGCTGAGATGGTTAATCCCTGTGGCTCCGTGAGGTTAGAGATGGGGCAAGGGTCTACTCCAAGTGTTAGGAGTAGACTTGGCATGGCCTGGAGAGGAAGGAGATGCTCGGGGGCTCATGTCCATCAGAATTCTGTCTGTAAAGTAAGGGGAAAGCTGTGTAACCTTGGGCAAATCACTCAGCCTCTCAACCACAGTTTCTTCATTGTTAAAATGGGAGTCTGACCAGATGACCACAGAAGTCTATTTAGTTCTAATGCTCTGTAATTCTCTAAGACAGCATCATCCAATAGGACTTCCTGTGATGATGGAAATGTTTTATAACTGTGCCGCCCAATACAGGAGCCACTGGCTGCATTTGGCTATTTTTGAAATGTGTCTGATATGATTGACGACTACCATATTGGGCAGTACAGCTCTAAGATATAGAAGGACCTATATTAGAGAAAAATAAAACATACAGTTTCACTGTGGGCTATTAATGGATGTGACAGGCAAATAATGTAAACTAGGATTAATATAAATTGCCCTGAATATGCAACATGAGTCCCATTTCCTTCGGGTAGCCAAGAGTTCTATGAAGCAGAGCTATCAGCAGGGTTGAGAAGGAAGGGAAAAAGCTTTCACGAGGGGTGGAGACACGTGCATCTGAGCTTCAGCAACCAAGTCACCGGAGGAGCTGGCACATTTCCCCAGCACCCTCCTCATGCAGCTTGGAAGGGAGCTGAGTTTTCAGCAGCTCCTGGAATCGCCCTGTCCTCCTCCCCCTTTTTCCCGAAACTGGAAGTGGTAACATTTAAGCCAGATGGACTCTGGTTGTGCCAGAGCCCTGAGGTTGACCTTCAAAGCTTTTCTAAGGGTCCAAGGATTCGTCACAACCATGGGATGCCAGGCCTCAACGCTCAGTAATGTTAACTCTGATAAAAATATTAATTTAGTTATTGAAATATCTCCTCCCTCCCCATGATGAAGGAGTATATCCGAGAACAATCCAACGCAAGGCTGCCTGACCCGGAAGTCATCCAGTTCTGTGTCTCCATCTTCAAATGCTCCAGGATCCTGCTCCCCAGATGGCGTAGATCAGCAGTTCTTAGAGGACTTCCACAGGGTGACCAAAGGGGGCTCCACCGAGGACTCCAGCCAGTACTACTGTGACAAGGTGAGCGGGCTCAGGTCCTGCGGCACTGAAGTGGCCAGATGACCCACCCAGGCTTCCCCATGCATCGGCACCTCATGGGCAATTAGGTGGTCGTGACTGAAAGAAACCCCTGGAGAGGGAGGTAACGTAATTGGTCACTTTCCAACATTTTCCAGAATGATAATGGCGATGGCTACTTAGTCTTGATCCGTATCACACCAGATGAAGATGGAAAATTTGGATTTAATCTAAAGGTATGTTGTATATATTTATGTATAAGGACGTTTTACGCTCTGAAGCAATCCGTAGATGGCTTTTTGATTTCCATTGGAAACATGCCGCATACCTGAGGCTGCATGAAGAAATTGGCTCAGCCCTCAGAATTGGAGGCTTTTTATGTGGCTGTAGCAGCTGCTTCATACCGAAGCCCTGTTCTGTGCTTGGCACTTGCTGTGTACTTATTTATATCACCTTATTGAGTTCTAAGCGTCGAAGCTGATTTTTTTTTTTTTAACACCTACAGCACCCGGTTCTCCTAGGTGGTCTCCCATCCAAGTACTAACCAGGCCTGACCCTGCTTAGCTTCCGAGATCAGATGGGATCAGGCATGTTCAGGGTGGGATGGTCATAGACTTGAAGTCGATATTTTTAAAACCCATTTTACAGGTGCATACTAAGGCCCAGAGAGATGAGGGCACACAGTCGGCAAGCAGATCTACCTGCCTAAAGAGGGGTTATTAAGAGCGCCCCTCAGCATTGCTAAGTCTGAAAGAGAGAACAGTGGGTTAAGTTGCAGGAATATTTGTAGGCCATCACCCTCCTCTGCCTTCCTGTAGTCTAGCTGTAACCTATGGCCTGTTTTTGTAAATAAAGTTTTCGTGGAACATAGCCACACCACTTCATTTACAAATGGTTTATGGCTCCTTGGGCACTACGGTGGCAGAGTTGAGCAGTTGCCACAGAGCCCTCTGTCCCACAAAGCCGAACGTCTATATTCTCAGGTACTTTACAGAAAAAGTTTACCAGCTTCGACTCTAGAGCAAAGTGAGAGCAGGTGGTCTTTGCTGCCCACCCCGCAGCTGCCATCATATAGTCCTTCCCTGTACCCCCAACGGTCCTGCTAATGACCTGATCTCTGAGGTCAAAAACCCTCATGACATGTGACCTTTTCTGTGGCTTCTGTCGCCTCCACCGAAAACTCGCTGTCCAGCAGCACTTAGAGGCTATGCTTTTGGGGTCCTTCTCGTGGCCACGTTTGCATTTTTTTAAAGGAGCTAGCTTCTTCCGAGTGGGCCTTCAGTTCACGGAATGTGGGAACAGCAGTGGGAGGAGTGGGAGGCTTCCGAGCAGTCTTCTCGTTAGTCCACTAGACCCAGAGGGCTCAGGAACCTTGTAATTCTGAAAGGGTGCCATCTCTGGGATTAGAGCAGGATAAAGTGAACTTGGAGTCCTCCCCTGTGCCAGAGAGATCTGCATGTCTTTGTTGCCATGAACTAAAGTGTTATTATGTTTTTAATTTCACATGTTTACAGGGAGGAGTGGATCAAAAGATGCCTCTTGTGGTATCTAGGATAAACCCAGAGTCACCTGTAAGTAAACATGTTCCGTTACTTCCCATGTTTGTTTTTCCTAAGTCTATCAGATTTCTGTTTCAGTGCCTTGTTTTTCTTTTGCCAGCAGCAGAGAGGGTGTGTACATGCATGCATGTAGATGGAAAGAATGAAGTTCGTGTTTTGCAGAACCTTGCCGCTCAGTGTGGTCCCCAAAGCTGCAGCACCAGCATCACCTGGTAGCTCATTGCAAATGCAGACTCTCTCAGGTCCTGCCCCAGACCTCCTGAGCCAGAATTTGCATTTTTAACAAGATCTACAGGCAATGAGTGTGCACATTAAAATTTAGAAGTACTGCTCAAGAAGGAAACTGAGGCATAGAATTTGCTTTCTGCTCACCCCGAGTGTGCATGTGGACCCTATGCTCCTTCCTGCCACCACTTGTCCTCAGCCCTCTGTCTAGGTCTCCTCAGCAAATCATTTGCTTTTTTTTTAGAGCAGTAAGAACCAAAAAAGTCACTGTGCCTTCTAAGAAGGTACCAGTTTGGGGGTTTTACTCTTCAGTAGCCCTTTTTCTTAACTGCTCATGGCCCGTTTCAAGCAAGGTTTTCATTCCTACACTGTTCAGTGGATCACTTTCCTCCATCATGGTTTCTGCCTTTGGTGTTATGCTTACGAAGGCTTTCTCCACTGCAAGACAGATAATTACTCACTTTGCGCTGACAAATCATTTTCTAACAGCCCATCTAGGAAACAGAAGATCAGAAGCATCATAGTCATTAAGTTTCATTAATAACCGAAGGTCGGCTGCCATAGAGAAATGGCTTCCCTGATTTTCTTAGCCTTATTCTAAAATGTTTTATAACTTATGTTCTGAGCAGCACTTGGTTAAAATCCCACAACCAAGCTGCCATGTTGTCATAGCAATGGATGTAAAAATAATGACGATAATACCTGAGGGAGAGGAGGAGAACTTGATCACGGTCTCAAGTGTCTGGGCTCAGAGCACGTCAGGGGTCTTCCCTGGAGGACTGCGTTATGCGAACCCGGGAAAACGCGCTTTTCCTCTCCTTTCAGGCGGACACCTGCATTCCTAAGCTGAACGAAGGGGATCAAATCGTGTTAATCAATGGCCGGGACATCTCGGAACACACCCATGACCAAGTGGTGATGTTCATCAAAGCCAGCCGGGAGTCCCACACGCGGGAGCTGGCGCTGGTGATCAGGAGGAAAGGTAACTGCCGCCTGCAGGGGAGGTGCCACGGGGACGCCGCCTTAACAAAGGGGGACCTTCTCTGGCCCTTCCGTGGCTCTGCAAATGTCGCGCTTGCAGCCAACATTCGAAAATCAAGAACTTTCATAAACAACCTGACATGTGACTTCTCACTTAAAAAATGTGAAGATCTTCCCATGTGGGGCCTGGCCCCTCACGCTCAATCCTCTGGGGGCAGGTAGCACCCAGCACCCCCTTTATAGGGGCACGAGTCCCGGTTCCTGGCAGGCCGTCGGGGCCCTCACCGCGCAGCTCTGTCAGTTGCCTGGCCCTGCAGGCATTTGCATTTTCAACCCTTTATGGAAGGATTGGGTTATATTTTATTCATGTGCATGTATAGGTTTGTTGGAGAGGCAGTAAGCAGAGGGGAAGGGGCTTGGCTACCTCAGATTGGTTCTCCCTCCACCTCCTATGGGTTGAGGGACCTTGAGCAAGTTTCTTCCAGTTCCAGTCTGTATTTGTTTCCTCTAATGTAAAATGAGGGTAACAGCAGTCCCTACCTCATGGGGTTCTCGTGAACATGAAACGGTACTCGTACTGGAAAGCACCTGCAATGCCGCCTGGTAGTGGTAGGTTTGCGGAGGATGGCTTCTTCTGAATACAATTACTGTTCTTGCTGTTATGAAACAATAAGCTGAATCCTTGGATGCGCCTGCCCTGCTTTAAAATACTGAAGGTGAATGCAGTGCATGACCCAAAGCCCTGGCCCTGATCTCTGTTCTGACCTCACAGGTGTGACCCATACCCCTGGCTTGTCTCTGTGCCCACTAAAACTCTGAGTCCAGGGCCATCCAGTGCCAGCTCTCATCCTGCCTCCTCCGTGAGGCCTTACTGGATCTTCTAGATCAGCGGCCCCCAACCTTTATGGCACCAGGGACCAGTGCTCCCATGAGAATCTACTGCCTGATGATCTGAGGTGGAGCTGAGGCAGTGATGCTAGTGCTGACAGGCTGGGCCTTTGGACGACTTTGCCCTGAGAGTCAGTTTCCTCATCTGTATAATGGGGATGATGACAGAATTGTAAAGACTCAGCCCACCTCCGGGGAAACACACAGGCTGTTGCTTTCCTCCCCTTTCTCGTTATCTTGAAGACAGTAGGAAACCAATGAAGGCTTGTGAATGAGGGAGTGGTGTCCCCCTTCTGGGTGGAGAAGGAAACATCAGAGATTATCCCAAAGTTTCCAGTTTGGGAAATTGGAGAAGGAAGTGACAGTAGATGGAAAGGGGCCCGTGAGGCTGGGGAAGGTGCACGGGGGAGCTGGGTAGGGGGGTGGCGGGTGGAGTGGGAGTTCGAGGTTCATTTTATTCCTACAGAGTCTGACGTGAAGGGAGCATTTGTACTAAAGAGGTAGGGCCGAAGCTCAGAGATGTCAAGACTAGAGATGTTTTCTTAGGAACCTCCCACCCGAAAGTAGCCGTAAGTTAGAGACTGACTGAGTTCCGTGGGACGGTGTTGTCATGGTGAGCACATAGGACCTCGCACCAGTGCCCGGGAAAGTGTCCGTTTTAAAGGAGCAGATGAACCAGGTCAGAGAGAACAAAGGGAGAAGATATGCGTTCTTTAAAAACATTCTTTCCCTTTCTCTTACGTTTGGCAAACACCACCATAAACTAACCAGAATGGTATGTCATTTTGTATAATTAACGTATATTGAATCACTCAACAAGAAGTAGTGTCTTTGGTGAAAATTATTACTGTGCGCTTCATCATTTAAGAAGGTGTTGTACCCATCTGCATTCGGGTGTCAGAAGTATAATTTGGGTGGATAAAGGGATCGCCAGAGCTTTGCCACACATGCCAGACATACACTTTCTTGTCCGCTACAGCCGTCCACTCATTTGCTGATATCAAATCCGAAGATGAGCTGAACCAGCTTTTCCCAGAGGCCATTTTCCCCATGTGTCCAGAGGGTGGGGACACTTTGGAGGGATCCATGGAACAGCTGAAGAATGGCCTTGAAAGTGGGACGGTGCTGATCCAGTTTGAGGTAAGAGAGCCCGCGGGCCGACTCCCACGGCCTGGGCCCCTGTGCCTCAGTGGGCTGCCCAGGAGCTGCCAAATCAGCCAAGACACCGGGGGTCTGTGCTCACCCTGGGAACACAGGGGGGCCTCAGAGCACCAGGGCAGTGGGGCGGGGACGGGCCTCGAAAGCAGGGCCTGGGTACCACAGGCTGTCACTGAACTCTGCCTCACCCTCTCGTTCTAGTGCCATTCACTAGTCATGGAGATCATGTCAGAAATTGAGGAGGAAGGACACTGAGAGTATTAATTTGCCAGCACGAAAGCTGGAAACACTCAGCAGTAGACGGTGGTGGAGAGGAGGTGTGGGTGAGCACCCAAGGGTGATGAAGGAGCCCCGTCCCTGACCTCAGCAGGCACACTCTAATTGGGAGCCGTGAGTGTCATCCCATGAAGGCACAGTAGCTTGGCTTCCTAAGTCCTCCAGAACCCTACAGAACTCGAGTAGAAACCAAAATCAGATGCCATCTTCCTTCCCAAGGGGGACCGTTAATCATAGCATTGAGACTAACAACACACTCACACGCAGAGACTTCATACAAAACAAAGTAGGACCGAAGAAGTCTCGGTTTTTAAGTCAGTTTTACTGATCTGATCAGTAACAGAATGAAAATAGAATATATTTATTCAAATTTTTTCATAGGCAGGAAGAAAGAACAATAGTTCATGCAATAAAAGAGCACAAAGAAGGCACTAAAGTTTAAAATATGCCAAGTATAAAATAAAATAGATCGTGCTTAACTCCAACGTACACAGTCTGGATTCACAAATTAGGAAAGAGAATCTCAGTTGGGATCAAAAGCAGGAATCAGCAGCGCGTCATTTAACTGTATAAAGGAAAAAGGCACAGAAGTAAAACGAGACACTTTGTCAAATGGATGTGACCGCGCATTGATTCAGGAAAGCGCAAATGGTATGAATATTGAACAAAAAGAAATGAAAAGCAAAGAGTGTTGAGGGAGAGAGAGGTTTACTTTATAATGGTGTAAGGAATAGAATATAAAAGAACACATTTTCAGAGCAATACGTATAGAACAACAGTAGAAAATGAAAACCCGTAAGTGAACGGTGAAGATGATTGACCTCACCCCAGCCCCCGAAAGAGGGAATTTTAAACTTAACAGCCTTGACAGATAACATAGACAAAAAATAGGTTCATATCTTGTGGAAATGAAATCAGAATAAGGGAGTAGAAATAATATAATTACTGGGGTAGAATTCATAGACATATACTAAATATCTACAAAGAGCACCCTTTTTCCAGTGGCCTGTGGGAGGCTCTGTAGGCTTACGATTTTAAAAGGAAATTTCCAAAATCGAAATATATGTTTTAAACACTAATACTTAATATCTTAAAACTATCCAAAATAATTGGAACAAGGAGAACTTAAAAGCCAGGTACAGAGTATATCAGTTTTATTCTGGGTTTTTTTTTTTTTTTTCGTATGGGGCCTGTGAAAGGCAAAAGACACTGTGCAGTCACTCACTCATTCAGCGAGCGTGTATTGGGTATTATGTGCCAGACACGGCATAAGAAACATTAGGAAGCAGAAAGGGGATCTACGGCCCCAAGAAAATGACAGTCTAATTTTGGTATATTTAGAGGGGCTGTATTATGAGTCCCAGAAACAACTAAAGACTAAGATAGGGCAAGATTTCATTACACAGGACATATGTCCTGTGGAAACTGGAGGCGAGAGGGTTCCAGGAGGTCCTCCGGGGTGAGATGTACTACCAATGGAGAATGGATGGAATTAAGTGTGGAGGGGGGAGTCTATTCCAAGAAGGTCACGGGCTGAACGCAGGCTAAGCTCATTGGGTGCCAGGTAGCTTTGGGAAACAGGCCCGCCTGGGGTGAGAACCATGGCAAGGAGCCCTGGGAGATATCTCCAGGCCATGGAAGTCCTTCAACCCAGCGGGAGGAGTTTGTCTTTGATCAGACAGTCCACAAGGCGGCGCTGTGGGCTCTCGGTAAGGAAAAACCAAGCGTGGTCTTATCCCCCGCTCTCAGGTGCTTCCACTTGTTTGTTTTACATGTGGGAATCCCACAGAAGGTTTTCCTTGAATAATGTTCACCAGATTTGATTACAAAGTTTAAAAATGCTTTAGAGAGAAATATCCACCTAGTATCCCTTATGTTTTTGAGTCATGTTTCTCAAAAGGTGACACTCCGAGCACCTGTATGGATGTCACTTGAAGAGCTTGATCAGCTGGGCCCAGACCATGCTGGGGCCTAGATATTGATTCTCTTAACAGCATCACTAGGAGATTTTGATGTGTAAGCTGATCCAGAGGATGGAGGGTAAAGATCGTACCGGAACTGCTGCCTATCCTGTCTTACCTTTAGAGCCTATAGTTGCTCTACAGTGAAAGAAATGGAGAATATAGAAATTTTAGTTTAAATTTTAGTTATATACATAGTTCCTTCATTTAGTCTATAGCTTTCCTAGAAATTAAGTAGGAAAACCCTCTTTTTAAATAATATTTGCAACATTCCAGAATACAGAGCTGTGATGGAGCTGCTGGGGAACATGGAGCGCCCTACCTCAGTCTCCCCACACTGACCAAAGGAAACCTAGTCTGGGGAACATAATTTCACAGCCACTGTAATAGGCGGAGGAAGGTGTCTTACACAGCTGCTACAGAAGAATTCTAAAGGAAGCCAGGTCAAACCAGAAACTAATACAAAGGAAAACCTTTAATGAGCGCTTACTATATGTGAAGGGCATCCTCTCATAGAATTATCACAGAAGCCCTTGATAGATGCTGCCCTTGTCCCTGTTTTGTAGATGAAAGATCAGGGTCTTGGAGAGGTTACCTCATTGAATAGGTGAAGGATCAGAGTCTAGGGAGTTTACCTCACAGTAATTGGCACAGCCTGATTGGAACCCAGGCAGGCCAACTCAAGAGCTTGTTCTCTTAACAGCTATATAACCTTTGCAAACAACCAAGTGTGTTTTCATGTGAGAGTTATTAGACTAGTACATTAGAGAAAAGATCCGAGAAGCTGTCCAGCCACATGGAGCCAAACAGACTTTAAATCCTGGCTCTACCACTCACTTCCTGTCTGACCTTGGACATGTCCTTTAACCTCTTTGGCCTCTAATTCCCCATCTGTCAGTTGGGTGTCTCATGGATTGGGTGTAAGGGTTAGATGAAATGAATACTCGATGCATTGTCTGGCACATGGTAAGAGCACAATAAAAAGTAACAACTATCATTATTTGTAAATAGAAGTTCCAAGACTCTAAAGAACATGCCCAGTCTCCCGACAGAAAGCAGTCACGTCACAGTGGGGTTGGAACCCAGGGCTGTGTCACTCCAGATGCCTGGCAGTTCTGGTCCTGCAGGTGCTCTTCAGTGCTGTGGGCAGGTGGGTGGCTTGGCCGATGTGGGCTGGACTGGACTGGAGCAGGAAGAGGCAGCTGGTTCCTAGCAGGTGTCCACCCCACCCGCTCCACCACACAGAGGGCCCGCCCTGCGGTAGCTGGGCCACCACGGAATCCCTCCCATGATGACAAGCCGATTTTCAGCACAGCTTGCTTTGTGGCATTTTTCATTAAGGGAATTCCCCTGTTGCTCCTGTGACTTTCAGTAAACAATTACAAATGTGTTCCAGAAAGCATTTGGTCCCAGCTGTAACAAAATCACACTTAATAATTAGCATTTCTATCGAACTTTGAAATCTAGCAAATGTGTCTCACATATGTTGGCTCTCACAACGGTTCTGTTGAATAGATAGCACCAGAATTATTAGGGTCGGTCCTTATAGATGAAGAAAATGAGGCTCGAAGGTGAAGGGACTTTCCCAGTGGCACCCAACTGGTCAGAGAACTAGAATAAGAATATGTGTTAGAAGTCTAGTCCTTCGTCAGAACTCACCATTGCTGGGTGCGACCCAGCTCGTTACCCGGCCCCCAACATGAGCCCTTCCCTCCAGCAGCTACACTGTTTGAGCTGCTCAGTGTGAGGGGTATGGCAGCATCTATCTGTAATTGGCCTCAAACCGTCTGAATACTCTGTTCAGCCAAGGTAGGGCCTTCCTCTGAGTGTCATGTAAAGGAAAAGATTTGGGATCCACACAGCAACAAGTCCATAACCACCTCCAGGACACACTCTCCCTTTAAGGAGCTCATTCACACAGCCCCAGCTGCATTTCTTCCTGAGAGTAACTTGTGGCTCAATTCACACTTTCCCTCAGTTGTGCTTTCTGTTTAAGCAAGACAGATATGCATTCAGCATAAATATCCCTGGATAAAAACTAAATGATGATGCTTAGTTGTCCTTTGAGAACCAGCTTCCCAGCAGAGGACCCTCATCCTCATCCAGTGACCACCCCCCCCCCCCCGGGACTTGCAACTTCCCTGCCTCTTTGCCCAGTAAAGACCTCTCTGGAGACTTGTGGAATGTGGTTGAGTTAGAGCAGTAAGACTCCACCAAAGGTCATGTCAAACTCAGGCCCGCCCATACCACGTTAGCATCTTCCATCTTTACCAGAAGCCATCTTTTTCTCTCTTCTGACCTGTCTTTTCTTAACTCGATTCTACATCACACCTTATAGGAAACATCCATTAATGCCAAAACAAGTGACTCACTGCCTTCTATGATCATTATAAGAGTTGACTTGGAAGGACAAAGGTAGCTGAAGACTTAATGAGAGGTTTAAATGAACACATGTAGAAATTAGCAAATATAATTGTACCTTCAAAATTAGAACTCATACCAAAAAAAAGTTCTGTTTTTATTAAATTTTCAAATTTTTTTTTTTGTTTTTTGTTTTTAAGAGAGGAAAACGTTATATTTTGTGTGTGGAATACAGGGAGTGAAGTGTGAGGTCTTTGCATTACAAGTGCTCTCCCATGGGGCTTGCGGTCATTATCTGTGGAAGGGACTTTGCGAGAATCCTTGAGTATGTCAGCAGTAGGATCTACGTCTGGGACTGTGTATTTAAAGTAACACTATTAAAGTTCCCCAAATTACGAGCAACAATGTCAGTTCATTTCAGCAAACCTTTATGGGAAGGTAAAGAGAGGCTCCAAGTCCCTTCTAGACAGTGTCCCTGCCCTTGGATTGTGTCAGTTTCAAGGGAAAAGGGAAGCCCCCAGTGTGGGCAGACTACCCGTGAGTAATGAATTACAATGTCTACGATGCGGTTCCAGGAAAACAACCTCTCAGGACCTTCATGAAAAATTTATCTTTACTTCATTATGTGGCTCCTTGCCACCTCTTGTGCTTTACTCAAGTGGTTTGCACCCTTTGTTCAGAGCAGCAGATTTCATTGTTCTTTCATGCTATACATTTTTATTAAGCACCTACTATGTGCCAGCGCAGTGCTGGCCTGGGGTTTATGGTGGTGTTCAAAACTAACGGGATACCTGCCTTGCTGGGGATTAGGTCTAGAGCTTGACACAAGAAGCAGACAGCAAACCACTGTTTTGGAAGCCCTTGCCCTGCATTCAACTCTGGTCACTGCTGGAGGCCTGAAAGGGGGTCAGTTTCTACTGTTTGCTCCCTCCTTATCCATTGTCCTTTCAGTGCCCACGCCATCCTCTTTTTTTTTTTTTTTTTTTCCTGTCTTTTCCCTTATTCTCCCTACTCCTCGGGTTTTCAGCCTTCAAGATTCCAGTGAGACTTCCACCTTCGTGTGCAGTACTGTAGGAGTGCTTCCGCTGTGTGGGCCCTGCTCCCGTCCACTGGTGGGAGTCGGTTGTGTGTCTGCAGACCTCGTCTGGGGGCCAGATTTCTGAGGAGATCAGAGTCATCTCCTGATGCCCTCTTTCTCACATTAGATGACTTTTGCAAAGAAGAAATGTTTAAACTGGCAAAGCTATGCCATTTTACCATCCTGCCCATGCTGTGCTGGAGAGATCTAGTTGCCACTGTTCAGTTTTCTGTCTTCAGAAGCCAGAGCTGATGAAATTTATACTGGAATTTAAATATGGTTGTTCCATAGGAACCCCTGTCAGCAAATCTTTTATAATTTACCTTTAGTTTCACAGCTTCTTAGAAATACACTGATACAATGAGAGTAGAACACTTTAGGACATAAAAATTAATAGCGTTTAATAAAACTAAGTGGTCTTATAACCTCTGTTCCTGTGACTCTATCTCCAGCCCTCCTGATTGCTCTTGTTTTAGGGCACAATTTAAGGGAGCCGTGTGCAACTGGGAGCTCTTGCTTGTAAATAAGCGAAACAAATTGTATTTTTTCCAGTCAGTAGTTCTTGAAAGAGCCTTGTCTTGAATTCTGGCTAATGTAATGGGCTTTAACTCATATCCTTCCATCCGTGATCCTTCCAAAAAGATACACTTGTGTTTCCAACACATCGCTTTTCACTCGGGACCACCTTCTCAGGGCAGTGTTGTCATACCCAGCCTGCAGAGCAGCTCACAAGGTCTGGAGAAGAATCAATACATTAAAGGAACTTGAAACCCAGCCCTTAACACCTTCAGAAACTAAGAGTGTGGCTAGAACTGAGGCAATTCAGTGGAAATAGGATTCAGTATTAGCCTTCACAAGACAGACATAAATATGTGTCTAGCCTCCTAAAGGTCCAAAAAAGTCTTAGCTTTGTTTGCCCAGCTTTTTGTGAAACTTTTTAGTTTTTAAATTTCTTCTGTTGTAGTTTTTCTCACTTCATTTGACTTTAAAAAATAATTCTCATTATAATAATTTGAGTAATTCAGAAACAGCCAAAGTAAAAATAAGAGTCTTCTAACCCCCATTTCCTTTAGCTTCTTTCGCTTTGTTATAAATTACAAATAATTTGGTGAGTACTATCCTTCCATACTTGTTCCAATGCTCATGTAAATATAATTTATACATCCCGTATATATATCAGTATACACACACATATATTATACACACATTGTGTGTATGTTGCTATTTGAAGAAATGGGGTCATTATTATATTATTCTATAATTTGCATTTTTTCCTTAAAAATAGATGAATGGAGATCCTTCCAAATGTATATTTTTAAAATCTATTTTTTTGTTCCTTACACATAATTTTGTGCTATGACTGTACCATAATTTAAGTCAGCACTTCTCCTATTGGGGGATGTTAAGATTGTTTCCAGTTTTCAGCTAATAAGTGTTTTTCTGCAGATAATTTTTTTGATTGTATCTCTATACATTTTTGTCAGATGAAACTCAGGGAGTGCAAATGTAAAAAATTTTTAAACACTGCTGTAGTACTTTATTTAAATTAAAGCCTTTTGCTAGGTCTGTGCTTTTTTGGTAGGTCATCTCAAATTTACATTTACATTTTTGTTACTTGAAAAAAATTCTTTTTACCTCCAGGTTAGCTTTATTGATTATATTTGCTTAATTAGATTTCACCTCTATGCAGTTAGAAACAAAATCTTATTTAGGGGGACTTGATTAATTTAGATATCCTCCTCCATTTAGAATTAAACCAAAACCTTCAATAAATTATGAATTTTTTTCTAGAACGAGCTCACAGTCTGTTAATGCTCATCGATATTTAAGAAGTTATCTAGTGGCTACTTATTGTTCTGAACTGAAATCATAAAGATGAACAGTAGCTGAGCTCTGGGAGAGATTAGAATTCTAGACATTTGGTAAATGTATAAGATAACACAATTATCATTAAAGAAAATATGCTAATTCTCTCCTGGTGACTTCTGTACAATTTGTTTAATTAAAAAAAAACCAATTAGAGAAAAACCAATATAGGCCAATTTATAAAACAAGAAATGAAATTTGCACAAATATAAAGAGAAAAATAACATTCAGCTTCCCTATCCACGTTGCAAACCATTTTAGTAGATGATATTGGCCACAATTTGGTGAACTGACCATTCACATATACTCCTATAGGGTGACTTGCACAGTCCTTAAACATATGCTCTGATGCAGTAATTCTGTTCCTGGGAATTTATAACATTAAAAAAAAAAAATGAAAACAGCCTAATCAAAAAAGTTAAATTATGAGAAACTGTAGGTTATTGAGACATAATGAAGCATGCATATAGAGAATACTTAGAATATTTAGCGACTCTTCTTATGAGATGTGAGATCCTCCATGGCCAAATTGGCTTGAGAAATGCTTAGCTAATCAGAATTAAATAAGCTATGCACTGCAGGGCTTGTCTTCTTGGAGATTCATAGAACATCAGATGACTTGTAGTATTTTCCACATTTCTTTGACCTTGAAACTTTTTCTAAGGAGTACATAATAGCTTCTTTCAAAACACTTGGGTTCCATAGAACATAATATGGAAAAATGGTAATCTCATTTTTTTGTTTTAAAGCTCTGCATTATATGTTTGTACATATGCATATATATATATATATATATATATATATATATATATATAAAATAGAGAGAGAGAGTGCACGCTTATTCGGGTGTGTGTGTGTGTGCGCGTGTGTGTATACATGGAAGAAAATCAGCTAGAGAAAATACATGAAAAGGGGCCTCTATCCCCAGACTCATTGACTTGTTTACATTAAATATGGATTGCTTTTTACGTGTCAGTCATACCTCAATAAAATGGTTTCAAAGAAAAAGGAAAACTCAAGCATTAGAGTCAGATCTGAGTTCAGCCTGTGGTTTGTGATCTTGAGCTAAGCATTTAATCTCTGCCTCATCACTTGCAAAATAAAGATACTATTAATAGTCTCAGAGCTGTTGTCAAAATCACATCAGGTGAATCTAATGTGCGCTTATAGATATGCAGACTGTTTTAATTACATTTTTTGCTAGGGATTGCATGTATAGGGGACTGCCTCTTTAAATGAAGTTTACTGTGTATCAAAATAAATGTTTTTACTGTGGAAATATCTTTCTGAAGTAATGAATGAAAGGGTCTTGTTTTCAAGCCAAAAATGTGGTTCACTCCACTGAGTCGGAGAGAAGTGTTTTCAGACTAAAATAAATGATTTCCATTCAATTTTGAGTCAATTTTTTCCTTTACTTGCTTTTAGCATTTGTCAAATAATTATCTTAAAGATGAGGTTTTACTTACTGTGCAATCCATTATCTGTGACTCAGACCCCTTCTTTAAGACTTCTTATTCCCTAAGATCCTCATGTTTAAAAAAAATTATTGAAGAATTTAGTTTCTTATGGGATTGTAGAGTTTCTTGTTGGAAAGATTTTTCGTTAATATATGACACATAATCACTTTTAAATGTTAAAATTTTGTGCCATGAATGGTAAACTTTTACTGTTAAAGTATGTTTCCATGCCCTTTTCTTAGCTGTTCTTCACAATGATTTTTTACTTCTCTTTTCGTCATACAGCAACTCTACAGAAAGAAGCCCGGTTTGGCCATCACATTTGCGAAGCTGCCTCAAAATTTGGACAAAAATCGATATAAAGATGTGCTGCCTTGTGAGTATCCGGTGTGAATCCCTCCTTCCTTCCCCCCTCTACACACTGAGATAATGTTTCCCTTTTTAAAACAGATTGTCTGGTATTCTGGACCGATTTTCAGAGTGTCTGTAAACACCACCGTCTTTATTGCAGCCATTTGAGACTCAGAACAGTTGGGGAATAGTGTTTATGCTAATGAGGCGAGAGCTGCAGATGGGGCTGGGAACTGAACTCTTGTTTACTTGGCATGATAAAAAGAACGCTCGGAATAATCGGTAATTTTTTTTTCTTCCCCCCGCAGATGACACCGCCCGAGTATTATTGCAGGGAAATGAAGATTATATTAATGCGAGTTATGTGAACGTAAGTGAGGAGCCGGGATAATAAGAAAGAACACATTAATCATGGTAACGAGCATGACAATGGCATGTGGTGCTTTGCAGTTGATGGAGGGCTTTCCTGTTCACTCCCTTATTCCAGCACGATAGCCGTAGAGGGAAGGCAGAATAGTCTCATTTCACGGAGGACAAAACGAAGGTTCAGAGAGATTAAGTAATTTTTGAAAAGTCACAAAGCTAACAGGGTGAGGCCAGAACTCAGGTTCCATGTTTCCGACTTCATCATGCCTGTGCCTCTGTCCTCAACTGCTGGCATTTAGGCGTTTTGGTTCGGGTTTGACTTCCTCGCCAGTGCTATGTTTGTAACTGTCTGTGTTTTTCCCCCTTGTTGTTACTACATATGCCATCTAAAAATGAGAAAAATAAAGCCCCTCTGTGCATATAACCCAAAAAGAAAAGGTAAAGGATTTTACATGGTGTGGGAAAAGCATTCGTTTCACTCAGAAAATGAATCTTGGGCAACTTATTTGGCCTCTGTGAACCTCAGTTTCTTCATCTAAACCACGAGTCAGCACACTTTTTTCTGTAGAGGGCCAGGTAGTAAATATTCTGGTCTTTGCAAATCAAGAGGGAAAATTGAGTATAGTACTTAGGTATTTATATAACCCTTTTCAATGTAACCATGTGAAAATATTTTTAAAAAAACACTCTTAGCTTGCAAAATGGCAGTCAGATTTGGCCTTCAGGCCTCAATTTCCCAACTCGTGGTCTAAATGAACAGATGATTTCTCAAATTCTCAAGTTATAATAAAGAACTACCCTGATAAAAATAGGTCTGATCAGTTACTGCACTTATTCCAAAACATCTGTGGGATTCATTGATTCACTGACCACCCCCCCTCCACCACCAATTCATCATTCCTGGTGTCTTGCAAACAGTGTTGGAAATGGGTTGGGGTAGTAAGACCCACAGTTTGATCTCTTTGAGTTATTCAGGGAGTGGGGTGAGGGAGGGGTGAGGAAGCCATTAACCTCAGCACCATCCAGACTTGAATTAGGCACCTCTGTTTACCTTCCCCAACTAAGAATGGGTGAATCACTGTGCCACTGCAAAGGGCAGAAGAGGAAACAGTAGGATGGGAGAGGAACAGTGAAAACATTTTAACATTGAATATTGATCAGCTCAAATGGTAACCGAGGTGATGGCTGTGTTCATCGATTTGATCGTGGTCAAATCAATTCACAACGTATGTGTATATCAAGCCATCATGTTGTACATCTTACACATATACATTTTTTTATTTGTCAGTTACACCTCAGTAAAGCTGGGAAGAAAAAAGATTGACTCGAGCGTTGGCAGCCATGCAGAAAGCGAAGTGCAACCGTAGTTGGTGGTGTAAGCCTATATGGTTTATGCTTCAAAGGAAAGTAAATAGATTTTGATTTAAAAAAAAAAAATCCTGCATAGGGAAAGATCTGGGCATGAGGATTGGTACATGTTGCTGAAAATGCAGATACCCACCCCTTATTGATTATATTTATGATACAGCAGTGACAGTCATTTAAACTCTTCTGCCATCTTGCAGGTTCATTTCTGATCATTGTGTTCTGTGTATCACAGTTTTATCTTAAATATCTAATGCTAGTACTATTGTCAAATGTCTTTCAGGGTATTTAAAAATAACTTTTAAAATTTTTTCTTATCGAGCTTATTATTCTGGTGTGATGTTAGTTGCCAGCTAGAAGAATTTAAGATCCAGATCTACCTCGTGGCAGTAACAGAGTCTAATACGTTAACGCTCTCTTGCCAGATGGAAATTCCTGCTGCTAACCTTGTGAACAAGTACATTGCCGCTCAGGGTCCCCTGCCACATACCTGTGCACAATTTTGGCAAGTCATCTGGGATCAGAAATTATCACTCATCGTCATGTTGACGACTCTCACAGAGCGAGGGCGGGTAAGTAGCTTGATTTCCAATTCAAATGTGTGCATGTCACACTGTGTTCTGTGGAACATGAATCTCAGAGCTGGTAAGGGTTTTAGATGTCACCTGGTCCAGCCCCTGCATGACCCATAAATCTCCTATAAGGAGCTACTGATGGACAGGAAGCTCGGCACTCCTTCTAGCCACTCCCTGGCCTTCCCCAGGCTAAAGAATGGTCAGACGGCCCCTCCCACTCCTGGCTGGATCCATTATGACGAGCCAGAAGGCAGTTCCCCTTGCCTCACTTCACCTGCTCCAGGACTGCTGCCTTGGCTGTGGCCTCACCCAACCCAGGACACCTGCTGATCCTGAGAAGAGCAATGTGGTGGGTGCCAGGTTCGCAGTGGTGGTAAAATGTAGGAGCAATTACTATCAACTTCTGTCAACCTTTGCTTGTGCTGCAGCCGAACCCATTGCAAAAAGAGGTACGAAGAGCTCAGTTAGGGGAGCGGTGGACACCATACGTGTCTAGCAGGGCATGCATTTTCCATGGGAACAGATCCCTAATTATGTAACAGAATACCTGTTCCATATGCAAGATGTGAAAGGGATACTTGTATTGTGAATGCGCTGACTTGCTCATACGTCTGGATGTCTTCATTATGAAATGCTTATTCAGAAACATACTCCAAAATCAAATGCAGATTAATTTTAACCTGCTTTGAACGATCCGTGTGCCACTCTCTCCCAGGCCTTTCCTCGGTATGTGTTCGGAATGCCAAATGAATCCATGCTGAAAGTCAGAATACACAAGATTGGAATGGATAATGTGTTTGAGGAGATTGGTCTAACCTCTCACCTGAAACAGCAGAATAAGAATTCCTACTAATTCACAGAGCCCCATAGATTGCAAAGGGCTTTTATGGAGTTGTCCCAGGCAGGTCTTCCTCCTCTGCTAAAACACGCCAGGGTCCAGCCTGTGGGCGTCCAGCTTTAATTTTGTAAAAATTCCTCCCTACACAAGCTGAAATCCGTGTTGCTTCATACCTTCACCCCACCTGCTTCCCCTACCTGCTCTCCCCACCTGCAAGACACGGAATGAGTCGCCCCTATCTCCTATGCAATGCCCTTCCAGATGGATATTTGACGATAATCTCACACTTGTAGGAGCTTTCTAACTCAGCTTCCATTAAGCTTGTGGTCAGAGGAATTTGTCTTTGTCTCAATGTTGTTGTCGAGCCAGTTTCCCCATTTCGTACTGATGCCCTTGACTCTTGAAACCTACGCACAGCATTCTGGGCAGGGCTCTGGAGCCAAAAGATCTGGGTTCAGAACTTGCTTTCTCTTGGGCAGGTTACTTAACCCCTTTGGCCCTCAGCTTTCCTGTATATGAGATGGAGATAATAATGCTCACCTCAGGGGGTTTGTGAAGACTGAGACAATATATACAAGAAGCTTAGAGAACCACACGTTTCAAGTGCCCAGTAAATGTTAGCTGGTGTGTGTGTGTGTGTGTGTGTGTGTGTGTGTGTGTGTGTGTGATCATTGTCATTATCACTGATAGGATTCAGCCATCAAATGTGGCCTTCAAAGTGCTCTTTGGGTCTTTGGGGGCTTGCTTTCTGTCATTTTTTGTGTGAGCTATTATCACTCTTAGCTTATTGTCACAATTTTGATCAGAATCATCACATAAGTCACTGTTAAAAATTTTACAGGCCCTCAAGAGGCAGTGGAAACCTCCTTCTAGAAATCTATGAGGCAGGCATTGAGGGCACTCTTTGGGGAGTGTCGTTAATCCCCCCAGCTCTCTGTTCCCAGCCTCTGCTGTTTCTCCATCTGGTCTACCCTGTGACCGGGAGCCTAGCAGAGACTTTGCTGGAATCACAAAGCAACAGGTCTATGCCATCACCTCATCTACCTGTCTAGAAGTCTTGTTTTTGTCTACTTTTAATTTTTGCTTATAAAAACAGAGTTAAAGTATCACGGAGGTACTCTGAAAGCTATCCTGGACCCAAATGGAGACTCTCCATGGCATACATTGAAGATTCACTTCCCTACCACCTGGTTCTTTGCTGTTTAATGCGGACCCTTTCTCTTCCTAATTGGCCACAAGGCATCCCACAGTTTGCAGGCCCTGATCTGGGGCCACCCTGGAATTTTATAGATGACAGACACTTAGTTTATTGCCTTGTCCTTTTCAAAATCTACCAGTCTCCCCATCCGAAACCGTGCCGTGTCTGCCTGCCTATTCTGTTACCTCTGAATGCCCAACTGCTCCAGGTTTTCTCAGAAACCGCTCATGGAAGTTCCACTCTCCTGTCTCATAAGGTCTTACAGTTCAAGATGCAGTTCCTCTGAACCAACGCCTGGGCCCATGCAGGGTTCTGGTTGCCATCTCTGTGCCTGTGTTGGCCTTGTCTTTCCCTTTTAAAGTTGGCTTGCCCTTCCCAGATATAAGGTCATGCTTTTCCACAGTGAAAAGGGAGTTCCAGCAGGCATGGTTAGTGACAGATGCTCTGCCCTGAATAGCACACCCTTTCTCCCTCGTTCCGCTTGTTCCCACTCAGCAGAAAAGGTCTTTTCTTCCATCCAAGAGACCTCACTTCCTCCAGCCGCTCTTGCAGGTCCTGTTCCAGTGGCTCTGTCCTGGTTATATCCCCCGCTTCCCTTTTGTCAGTGGCTGCCTTCAACCTGAGCTCCTCTGGTCTCCATGTGACCTGGTGGGTTTCAGTGTTACCCAGCTCTTCCTTCCTGAACCCATTCCGGCTGGATCCCCTGGGCTCCTGTGTGAGAGACTCCCATTTCCTGCGAGTCATAATATCCCTTTGTAGTCTCCAGCCCTGGGACTCACCCCTCTTGTGTATCGATTGTTAGAAACCCATTCTTCTAAAAGCCAGGCTACATGCTTCCTATTCTCCTGTTCCCAACTCTCAAGTGATCAGAGCCCTTCCTCCTGAGGTCCCTGGTCTGGTCCTCACCACCACCTGCCGGTTCTTTCTGGTATTAGGAGCCAGTCACTCTACACAAAGAGCCCTGCCCCTTACTCTTTCTGAGAGATGACATTTTCAGCATGTCCCATTTATTTTCTCCCATGTTATGCATTTCTACCTCTTTGTGCTGCCCTCACATCTGCCGACGCAGAGGTGCAGAGGGTCTCCAAAGCCCTGATGTGCCCCGTGGTCTGAGAGACACCCCCGCCACAGAATCACTTTGATGTCTCCCTTTTTTTCCTTCTTACCTCATGTTTCTCATTCACTCTTCAGGTCATAGTTTCTTCATAAAGGAAATAGAGTTATAGAAGTATAGCTTGTCAATTGAAAAAGCCATTCTCCCTCACCTTCCATCAAGGATATTTCTTTGGAGGGGTAGATTTTTTTACATCTATATATATCCTGCTACCTATATGCATGATCTGACACAGGTCGATACACTCTCTGAGCCTAAATTTGCTCATATGCAAAATAGAGGCAATAATAGTACCTACCTCATAGGGTTGTTTCAAAGTCAAGGTAAAATAATGTCCAAAAAAGCACCATTTAGTGCTTAACATACACTGTTCAAAAGAGAGTAGGCTTGAGCATCAGTCCTCCCTCAGAAGCCGCATTAATGTGGAAACTGAGGCTTAGAGAAGTTAAGTAACATGGCCAGGATCACGCATTCGGTGAGTGGAACTTGTTAACCAGATTGAAACTCAGGATTGCCACAAACTTCTTACTCTTTCCACGACACCCCAGTGCTTTCAGATCCAAATAGACCTAAGATCTAAATTTGATCAAGGGGTAAAGAGAGAGCTCAGTACTGGTGAGATTCACTGGGTATCTCTGGAAATAGATTTGTGGCTCTGCCTTGCATGGGCTGATCACTTCAGAGGATATCCACCCATCCATCGTCTTGTGGGCAGGACCCTGGGGAGCCTGCAGCGGTGCCTATGACACCCCCACTCTCCCCACCCCCAGCACAGATGGGTAGGCACAGGTAGGCCAATGGGTGTTGGCTCTGCCGTGGGTACTACGGACAGCAACCCTGTGATGTCTAAGCAAAGCTGGGAATTGGCTACTAACCAAAATACCCAAGCTTAAGTTTTACCAATTCTTAGCTCCAACTTCCCAGCAGCATGCTTCAATTTCAGATTATTAAATTCAAATCGTGACATTTGAAAACAAGAATACGAAAGCTTGTTTCCAGATTTTGTGCCTTCATTGGTTTATACTCCCTTTCAGCTCTAAACTAATATAATTTTTACATAAGCTGTTGTAACTGTAGACTAGGAGGAAAAAAAATTTTTTCGAATGAGTCAGTTTGACTGACAGAACTATGATGAGATGGACACCTTGGCCCTGAATCTTGCTTCAAAGCCAGAGGTGGGAATAAAATGGCTATGGAACAAGGTTCAAGGTTCAGAGGGGAGAACAGAAAACAGGGAAGGTGAGGGGATCAGCCAGCCTTCAGGAAAGCCACAGCAGCCCTAAACCCACTGAGCCCAGGTTTCCTCATCTGTCTGGGGAGGTTCAGGTCCGTATGAGTCATATATGAAAGCGTTCGGGGGCCTCGGAGATGCTGCTCAAACGAAAAGTGATGCTCATCTCAGTTTAGAGATTCCTTTCATCTGGATTTTTGTGGACTCTCTTATCATTCTTACTCAAGTTGATGCGGGGCTCATAGCAACAACGGTAATAATGGCCACCATTAACCTGAACCCCACAGTGAGCCTGTCACGGCACAGTGTTACCTCCAGCCTCTGTCACCATCTAGGAAGCAGGTACTGTCCCCATCTTTTGGGTGAAGAATGTGAAAATCAGAGAGGTTAAGTAGCAGGTTCAAAATCATATGGCTAACTCCAGCAGAGTTCTGTCTGACCCCCCAGTGTGTGCCCTTAACCACTGTGGCTTGAGGCCTCTACCTCAGGAAGGCAGGGGTTGGATGGGGAGGGAAAGGTTTGGTAGAAAGGGGATGTTGAGAGCAAAGAAGGGGCCTGAGGGACTGGAGTGGGCTTGATTGGGGATGGCGGAGGTTGCTTCTATGTTAAGTCCCCATCTCTGAGGCCGCTCTTGTTCTTCCAGCAATTAGACGCTGGTGACGAAGAAGGTAAGTCTCTGTACTGATGTTCCAGGCTCCAGTCCCGGGCTGGTTTGCACCCTGGCCACTGGCAGGCTGACCCCCATCCCACTCTCCATAAAAAGGAGAGATGTTCCTCTGTCCCCTCAGGACAGACACAGAGCAGGCCGGCCTCCCCTGAGGTTTTTCTTCCCCACAGGAGTACTGGGTATGAATGACAGTTAACTGCTCGTGTGCCCCACCCCGAGCGGAGGTTGACTCACACCCAAGTGATTCCCTTGCAGACTAAATGTCACCAGTACTGGCCCGATCCTCCCGACGTGGTGGAACACGGCAGTTTTCACATCCGCTGTCAGTCAGAGGACTGCACGATCGCTTACGTGTTCCGAGAAATGCTGGTCACGAACACCGAGGTGAGCAGTGCCCTTACGGTGAGTGGTCCTGGGAGGGCGCAGTTCAGAGGCAGGTGCTAGATCAGCATCCACTGTGGTCCTGGGTTGGGCCGCTCCAGTTCTGCTCTACGTTTTCACCTGGTGAGCATTTCACTGAAAGAGCCAGCACCCATGTTCACAACAGCACTATTCACGACAGCCAACAGGTGGAAAGAGCCTGTGTCCATACACAGAAGAACGCAGACACAAAATGTGGCGTGTTCATACGATGCCACGTTATTTAGCCTTAAAAAGGAAGGATATTCTGACACATGCTGCAACACGGATGAAGCCCGAGGACGTTATGCTAAGGGAAATAAGTCGGACACTAAAGGACAAACCCTGTGTGATTCCACTTAAGTATCTGGGGTAAATTCCCAGAGACAGAAAGATGACTGGTTGCCTGGGGTGGGAGGTAGGAGAGAACCAACAGGTGATGTTTAATGGGTAAATAGTGGCGATGGTTTGTACAACATCGTGAATGTACCTGAAACCACTGAAATGTACACTTGATGGTGGTAAATGTCACATTGTGTATATTTTACCCATTACAAAAAAAAAAAAAAAAAATCTAGTGCTATGTGGCCCCAACGGCAAGTTCTGTGGGAGTGAGCGGAGAGAGCTTGTGGATCAGAGTGGTTGGTGGAGAGAGGGCCCTGCAGGGGGCGGGCCAAGCCCGGCCCTAGAGAGTGGGCATTTGGGGGAGCAGGTGAGGGGGGGCGAGGGGGTCGGCAGGGCCCACAGCAGGGCTTCGCACAGAGGGCAAACGCGCATCGGGAGACAGAAGCCCCTGGCCGGAGGCCAGGGCGGGGCCAGGTCCTCCTCCCGCCCACCGTCCGGACCGGCTGACCAAAGCCAGTCTGCATGTTCCACAGACCGGAGAAGAGCACACTGTGACACATCTCCAGTACGTCGCGTGGCCTGACCACGGCGTCCCTGATGACTCCTCGGACTTTCTGGAATTTGTAAACTATGTGAAGTCCCTGAGAGTGGACGCTGAACCTGTCTTAGTTCACTGCAGGTACCGGGGCATGTGGGTTTTTTGTTTTTTGGGGTTTTTTTTAAAATACTTATACTCCTTGGGAAAGGCCTAGAGAACATTGGCAGACATCAAACCCACCTAAATCCCACAAGACGCTATCTGCTTTTACAAAGCTCTTCTTAATTTCTTCACTGTGTCAAAAGATTTGGAACTTTATCAAAGCACAAACCTCTGAGTGCAGCACAAAGCTGACGAAGAAAGTCCCTCCCTCACCTTCCCCCTGTTCTAAGTCAACTGACCTTCGTGATGGATGTGACTAGGATGCAGGGCACAGTTTGCACTTAAAGTTGGGTTTCTCTCCGTTGGGGTTTAAGTCCCCAGCCTCAGACTATATGAGGAAAGGCTTTCTCAGCCAGTTCGAGAGCACACCCTGAGTGTGTGTTTTGTACTCTTAAAGGAGAAGAAAGCTTCGTCTGGGTAAGTGTGGGAACTGGTGAGGAGTTGAGCTGGGCTGTGGAGAAGTGCTGGCTGAGCAAATCCCAGGTCTCTGTTCCTCTCTCTCCAGCGCCGGAATAGGTCGAACTGGTGTCTTGGTCACCATGGAAACAGCCATGTGCCTAATTGAGAGAAACCTGCCTGTTTACCCACTGGATATTGTCCGGAAAATGCGAGACCAGCGTGCCATGATGGTGCAGACATCAGTGAGTGAAAATCCAATAATAAAAATAGTAACAGTGGCCCACGCTTCTTGAGCACTTGCCCTGAGCCAGGTCTATGCAAAGGGCTTCGCAGATCAAGTTACCAAGGGGACCGCGTCACTTACCCATGGTCACAGAGCTTGTTGAGGCTGAGCAGCTCCAAAGCCCACTGCATCTGGCCTCTGGCTTTCACTGGCTCCACTTTTGCTGCCTCCATGGTTTCTTTCCTGCCGGCCACTTGGCCAGGGAGGAGCCCTGTATGCAGTCTGCATTGTTGACTTCTGACCCATCAATTGTTCATGAGAAGTAAGCAAGGTCACCCAAGGGTTCCACCCTACTCGCCTGTTCTAGATGAGCCTAGATGAGCCTGTCATAGATGAGCCTATTGGCTTAGCAAATGTTTCACATGGCCCTACGCCTCCTGTGGGCTCTCTCCCACGTATGTCACACCCTAGTATTTGACACTACAAGTATCCTCAAGAGAAAATCTTGTGGTTCCCCACAGAACTGTAAGAAAGGCGGTGGGCCGGTGTGGAAAGAGCATGAGTCAGGATCCCCCAACTACTGGGCAACCTTTGGATAATCCCTTAACCTCTCTCCCAGCCTCAGTTTCCTTCCCTGTCTGCAAAATGGGGGACCATCCCATATATTTTTTTAATCAGATAATTGCACAGACAGGAGAGACCCAAGTTCATATGACAGTAGGAGGAACAGCTTAGTCAATGATAAGTCTCAGCAGCAATGGGGAAAATCCAAGGGAGTTTAAGAGCTCGGTGGCAGAGACGCAAAAGCCGACTTTAGAAAGTCAGGGGAGGCTTTCTGGAGCTGTGACCTTTAAGGTAAAACCCCCCAGGCAGACAAGGAGTTAACAAGGAGAGAAGTGGAATTCCATGTTGTAGCCAGCTCTGTATCCTTTTAGGTTCATGGACAAAGTTTATAGGATTTCTCTAGTAATCGTGAGCTCCTATAGTTTTATATTCGTATCTACTCAGGAAATCTGGTTAAAAGAAAAAAATCAGGTTATTAAGGCTGTTCTGTGCCCCGTTTTGTGGTATGGAGGACCTCATTGCTAATTTAAAAAGATTTTAAGTGCATCATCTTGGTAGATTTTCCTAGCCAGCGAAGCTAGTGCAAATATTCTCTTTCACCCTGTACACATCACTGAAATACAAGTTTCTTAAGTGTGTATTAATAGAAAGAACTATATTCTGCAGAGCAGCTTTTAGTGGCTTTTCTTTTAAAGACAAAACCAGATCCTTCCCCCAATGTAAGGTCCAGTGCGACCCGGTCCTGGTCCACCTGTGCGGCCCCTCCTCCCATGCCCAGGTGTTCTGGGCCAGGACCGTGAGCCCTGACTGCACTTCTCAGAATGGGCTGTCGTCCTCGGAGCCTTCGCACTGATGCGCACACTGGAATGGCCGTGCGGCAACAACCTTTACCTTTCCTGACTGCCCCAGGCTGCCAGGTCCTCTCTCTGTCATAATTCCGTGACACTTTGTCCCTCTCTGGGAGCAGCCCCACCCCTCATCTTACAGGAATAATGGCTTCACAGGTGTTTCATCTCACTTTGTTTCCCTGGCATGGAGCACAAGGTCTGGCCTGGCCCAGAGCTGGGGTTCGGAGGGTATTTCGGAGTGCCGTAAGAGAATAACTGCATATGGGGCATGACGCGGAGTTCATAGAGCTGCTGGTGACACGACGGCTCTCCTTTCTTTTCCAGAGCCAGTACAAGTTCGTATGCGAAGCGATTCTTCGTGTTTATGAAGAAGGCTTAGTCCAAATGCTGGATCCCAGTTAAGGCAACTGTGAAAACGTTCATTCCCCTTTCCCAAGGGCATCCTCCTTAAGGACAGACCTTCTTTCTGGAAGCAGCAAGAGGAATCTGTAGGCTGTGGCGAGAGAAAGGAATGAGCACATTTGAACCCAGGCACTTTAAATTTCTATAAAAAAAAGGTATCATGTACATAGGAACTGTGTAGATACGCATGCAGTGACAGCATCGTTTAGGCCCATTATTCCCCTGGAGAGAAATAAGCAAAAAGGGATCTCAGTTTGGGGCCTGTCCAAATGCTTTCCTCCCTAGACATCGCCATGATCCTGTAAACCATCCTTGGGCAATCGAGAAGGGGACACCAGCAGCGCTGTTGACTTCCCAGAAACAAGATGATGTGGCAATTTTGAATTGCTTAGATGTTTTGTATATATATATATGTGTGTGTGTGTGTGTGTATAGGACTCTAAGGGCCGAGCTTTCTCTGCTTGTAGGCTGAGCTGGAACCGTTCGCATTCACCTGCCCCGATGCTGAGAAAACACCGATGAATGTACTCAATGGCGGGGGTGGGGGGAACGTCAGGCCGAAGGACGCAGTGCGTTTTCTGCCCTCCCTTCCTCTGTCCCTTCTCCCCGCTGCTTCTGATATTCGCGTTTCTAAGAATTATATCCCAAACGCCCTGCTTTCTGCCTACATCGGTGACCCTCTTCAGGTTCACACGCAGTGCCCGAACGAGATTAGTAACGTAGGTTCGGGTGAGTTGAGACTCTGCGGGCGAGGACTCCCCGTGTGGTCTTGTTATCCATGCATTAGTTGTAGGAGCAGTTGCTTGCTCGCCCCGGCTCGCTTCTCGCTGTCCGCTCAGCACCCAAGACTGGAAGCATCGACTACTGAATCTACTACATGGATTGCTGCTACTTCAAGCTATTACACTTGAAACATGACGATTTTCCTGAGGGGAGATGGGGTATCATCTAAATATTCAGAATCTTTGGCCCTTCTGAGGAAAGATCTTCTAGTCATTGAACCATGGGAAACCCAGCTTCTAGAGGGCTGTCTGTGGGTGTGTGTAGATGTGTGTATGTGTGTGCCCATGGGTGAGTGTTTCTCAGGATTCCTAACTTGATTCAGATTACAGTGGAGTTTATGTAAAGAATGAGTCTCTGTATAGAAGAACAAATGTGTGCATTCACCCTCAGTTACAATGGTCTCCATTTCATTTCAAAGGAGAGGATCAGACTATAAACACAATTTGATGTTAATTTATTCGAAGTACACCATGATTTCGATTGTCCTAAAGAATTCTGCCTTTGTTAATACTGTGTTAAATTTTTTAAAAATTTGTGACAAGATTGTAGCAAATTATTATTTAAAGAAAATAAATTACATAAAAATTCTAATGTGGTATGTTCAAACAGCAGTTTTTATGTATCCGGAAGAGGAAGCTAAGCCAGTTCCTTAACGGGATTTATAGAAAAAGGATGCTTTTATATTACGTGCACAGGGGTGAAGCCATTTTAATGTGTAGCAAACTCTGGACCAATTGAGTAGTTGTTGCTTGGTTGCGGGAGGGATAAAGACCTACGCGATGGTGGCAGTTTTCTATAGATAAAGGTTTCTTTATCTCCAGACCTGGCATACTGCACGCTTCCCATCTTTTCCCCACCAGTACTTTACTATTAAATAAAGGGGTGGAGGGAGGTGTTATGTAGTGCCGTAACCCCACATTGTGAAAGGGCCTGGGCCACGTCCTTGCCGGCATAATGCCAGCCTAGCAGAAGGAAGCAGGAGAATAGAGCTGTGCAGTAGGAAATTTGTTTCCTGGTTCCAATCATCAATAACTAGCTCTGGGCCTGGTCAATTAACAGCACTGTCTCTATTTTCTCATCTGTGAAATAGGAGAAATAATGCCAAGGACTTTAAGTCGAATATGAGGATTGACTAAAATCATGTTATGCATGTGAGTGTTCATCAGCTACAATCTGACGCTGCTATGGATGAATTACTTGGCGAAGTAAACTTATCAGTGATTAGCCCCAAAACCCATGAAACAGAAGTGGAATCATATGGGTTTTTACAAGAGAAGGTTGCTTTTCTTCTAGGGAGAACAAGAGCACAAAGGAATATCATCCCAGTACCTTTGTTCAATCTGGACTCAGAAAAATTCAGCAAAGCACCAAAAAAGGAGGGGTAGGGGGAGGAGGGCTGATGTAAATCTAAGTGCCATCAGTCTATTTAGCAAATTATTGCCATTTGATGAAAAGTGCATCATTGCCCTGTCTGCAAAAAGCTTGAGAGACGTCTCAATGTTTTTGCAGAGTTGCGTGTTTCTTGATTGTTCAATATGGTTGCAGAAATGCTGCCGTTATTGTCACATAAATTTCTAAGAGGCTTACCGAAGGGCGCAACTAGCCTTTTTCAGCCTCCATGCAAGCCAATAATTCAGACCCAGCAGATATTACCAGGAACAAAGTCCATGAAATCCTGGAGAAGAACAAGACGAGAGTTGTCTAAAAGAGCAAAATATGCACGTGAATACTATAGATACCACTGTTTAAATTCTGTAGCTCAAGATTTCTGCTTCGCCGCCCTATACGTTAAGCAATTATACTTAAGAAGTCTTTTTTAGTTCCAAGCGAAGAACATCAAAATCAGGGTAAATATTTTGCCTGGGAAAGTTGGCTGGGTGTGAATGGAGAAGGCATTTGCATCCTGTGTTCTGGCGCTCTCCAGACGATCTAATTAGATGCATCAATATGTTGATTTAAGATGGGAGATCCCTCCTGGTGTCACTCTATAAGACCTGCACTTGGTATTTTGACACTTCAGAAGTAACATTCAACTCCGTTTGGTTGAGGGTCGGAGGATGGGGGCAATATGGACCACAAACTTGTCCTGGCCTTGAATTCCTACCACAGTAATTTACACTGAAATGTGCTTTTAGATTAGTGTGGTCGCTGTTGCTGCTATGTTCCTGCTACTTTTCTTGTTGCTCAGAAGTTGTCATTTGGGTGCAGGCGACAGGCCTCTTCATCCACCAGGGGCAACAAAAAGAGGCGGTATCAGTAGGGAAAAAATAGTAAGAGGCAGGTCTCGGGTTTATACCTAGACTTGGGCAAGAGCGTGTAGCCCTCAGCCCTTAGTTTCCTTACATCTAACAGGGGAAGGCTGGGCTGGGCTAGAGTTCTTTGCTTCTTTCAATGTTTAGCATTCTAAGAGTCTTGTATTCTAGAGATTTGAAATTAGCTACCAGAGAGAAAGGATTTACATTTCTGTGACTTATCCCCAAGCGATTGTCCCTGAAACCCCAGCACTGTTGAATACAAAAACAAGGTTGGCCAGATCTGGTTCTTGCCCTCCTAAGCTTAAGAACAGACTCAGTAAAGATGGCAAAAACTCCAAGCTCAGCCTAAGGAACCAAACCCATGCGATTCTGATGGCCGGGCTGTCTGCCGTCTTTATAACTCGCGTTCTGTTTGGAACAACAAAAAGATTTGTGTTATGTAGTTTTAAAAAGTATCTTAATTGGTCAGCAATATTTTTTTTTCTGTAAAATTGGAGTGTTTTTCATTCTGACCTGTTCTGCTGGTGACTCTACCGAAAACTATTTGATCAATATAAAAACATTCAAGGTACGCAACACTATTATTGTGTGTTGGCATTTTTATTCTAATAATTGCTTGAATTCTGGAAGTGTTTTCTTATTTTGTTTGCCTTTTTTTTTTTTTAAAGAAAATATTAAGTCTTAGAAGAGCATGCTCTCCACCTGTCTCCTTCCATCTTCTCGGGAGCCTGACCATGCACAGCACCTGTCTCTGTCCTGACCTTGTGTGGCAGATTCTAGATCAGAATTAACGTTCCGCTGGCAAGACAGTAGTAGCTTACACAAAGAGAAAGTTTCTTTACCCTCTATCATGCAGGGCTGCCAGGGTGGCTCCATGGTCCCCAGGACCCAGATTCCTTCAGACTTGTTGCTCCGCCATCCCCAGTAACGTAGTTTCTACATTGCAGTCGACAGTGGCGGCTCCAGCCATGCTCTCGTCCCAGCCAGCAGGATGGGGCAGAGAGGGAGGGGGAGGGGGAAGCAAGACCCCTTCCCTCAGGCTATGTTATCTGCACATTGAATATTCCATTGATCAAAACTGAATCACAGGGTCAGACCTACTAGAGAGGGTCTGGGAAAGTTTTTTATTCCAAGAATCCATGCACCTAATTGAAACTCAGGAGTTCTGTTTTTGAAAAAAAAGAAAAGGAAAGAATGGGTTTGAGGAAGAGTTAGTGGTTCCTGCCATAGCTCAACACCTTAGTTACCTTTCTTGCCTCACATAGAGCCCACTCTTCTCTCCAAGATAGACAACCCAAACCCCATCCAGTTAGGGCAGGAAGCTAATGCTAAAATCACCTTTGGGTGATTTGTGGTCTCTGCCAGCTCTGGGTGGCTTCTTGTGGTCTAATGACCTATAAATTCAAGACAAGTTATCTTCTCCCAACACAGCCCTTAAACAGTAGTGAAGTAGAAACAGGCAAACAGCCATTGAAAACTCGTAAGAGGGGAGAACAGGAAACACCGTGCCAAGTGAAAGAAGGGGAAACGATTATTAGGGCACGATCAGCAGCCTCTCCTGCAGATTCTTTGACTTCTGATCTATTGCAGGGCTGATTTATGAAGAGTGACTCTGCTCTAGACCCAGGACACAAGAATGAAAGCAATTATGTCATTTAAGCAAAGCCGATCCACCGTTTTGAAATATAGCACTGACAGCTCCTGACGGGATCAGCACCCATCCGTCACCATTACACACAAGCATCATTTGAGTAGGAGGAGACATAACACAAACTTCACCTTTTTTCTAGACACCCAAGATCCCCACCCATACCCCACCCCTGGGTTATACAGGTTAGTCTTCATCTGTAGCCACCCGTATATCCTTTGCTGGTTCGTCCCCAAACCTCTGGATTCCTCTCTGTCGAGGAAGGCTCCTGGATTTCTCCCAAGGCTGCCCCAGGTCTTCCAACGTCATCGTCCAAACCAGAGGAAGAGCCAGGTAAGAAGACCTGTCGGGATGCAGCGGCGGAGGTCCGGGGGGAGATCCTAGCAGTAAGGACACAACGAGTGGTCTTAGCCTAGACATTTAAGATGGAGAAGTGATAACCTGATAACTGATGGGAGCACAGAGGGAGGAGCCGAGGATGAGGCTGGTGTCTAGGCTGGGCAACTGGGAGAGTGTGGGTGCCGCAAACAAGGAGAACTAGGTGCGGGGAAGATGATGAGATGGTTCTTTGGTTCCGCAGCCTAACGTTGGGGACACGCATGTGACCAGTCTGAGTCTCACACAGCAATGTCTGAACGTGAACATTTACTTTTTTAAATGGTGTAGACATTTCCGGGTCCTGAGCACCCCAATTGCCTATAGTAAATGCCTTTTATGCCATTCTCCTTTACATTTTAATCCATTTGAATGATTTCCGTAATCAAATCTCGTTGTCAAAATAACCTGTCTAGGTGAATATGCAGTTGTCCTAGTCTCCTCATGTCGCAATAACAAAATGCCATCGACCGGGGGCCTTAAACAACAGACATTTATTTCTCATAGTTCTAGAAGCTGGGAAGGCCAAGAGCAAGGTGCCAGCGGATTCGGTTCCTGGTGAGAATTCTTTTCCTGGCTTGCAGACAGCCACTGCTCACTGTTTCCACGTGGTGAAGAGAGCCTTAATGTCTCTTCCTCCCCTTATAAGGGCACTAATCTCATCATGGGGCCCTACTTCTGTGACCTCATCACCTCACTAAACCTAATTACTTCCCAAGGCTCCACCTCCAAATACCATCACATTAGGAGTTAGAGCTTTGGCACGATTCAGCTCATAGCAGCAAATTCATATTTTATCATAATTCTAATCAGAGATCCAGTTCTCTCTGAACTTCCTTCCCCACCCCTCCTCTATCTGCCTGAACTCTCAGGGGCCTCGCTCTCCCCTAGAGCCCCACAGGCAAGGCAGATGAGGAAGGGATTAATTCTCTCAAGGGGGGAGCACTCTGGGGCTGGGGAGAGGTCCGCGACCTTGGTCCCAATCTCAGCCTCTGCCTATTGGTGGTCTTGGCACAGGCATTATGTGTGATTTTCTTCAGTACTATTCTTTAGTAGCTTTACCCTGCCCCCCTCCAGCATGAAGGGACAACCCTCCATGGGATATGCTCTCCTCTGGCCTCCATCAGCGGTACCCACCCCAACCCAGTCCTGAGCTGTGCATCCCGTCACTCAGCCCGGTGGTTTATGGGCAGCCTCATATTTTAGCACCTCTGTGCCCCGACAGAAGGCAATGTCATCTATAACACTAACACATCTCCAGTGTCCCCTGGAATTGTGCACAGTCACAGTACTGACTATGCTTCCTCACACAGGCCACAACAACCATTGCGTCATGCTCTGCGCTGCCCCACAGCCTCCCAGAAAACTCGTCAGTGGTTGATGGGTTTCTGGCCTGGGCCGAAACCCTTGGCTTCACCTGGAACTCCACTCATTTCTCACTTGTGCTTTGAGGAATAGGTCCAGAGTTTCTTCTAAAACACCCAATGGCAAGCCCAAGAGTCTGACTGAACAAACATTTGTTGAAAACACATCTCATGCCTCAAAGGCTTTGACTTGCATCCCCTCACTTAATGCGAAGCAGACAATTGCGAATACAGAGAGGGAACATCTTTCCCTGCTCCACAAAAACAACAGGAAGACCCCTGGCAGAAGTGGTGGCGCCTCTAATGTACGTGATCAGTAAGGATGTCAAGATCACACCTCAGAGCTGGTCCCTGTAGACTGTGCTGCTACTGCCCTTAAGCACGAAGCAGGGCACGAACTACTGACACCACCGAGGCCCGTCCTGCCTTGGACACTGGACAGGGCTGGCCCTGCAGCTGCCACCCTCACCAAAGTGAACCCACACCACCCCTGTTACCTGGCACCTCTGAATCCTGGGACAGCGGCTTCTCATTGGCAGAGCCTGGTTCCTGTGCCCACACCTAGCTGTAAGAGAGGCTGGAAAGGCAAATAGTTGACATTTTCAGAGTCTATAATGGGAGATGTGGGAAGTGATCTCTGCCTCAGGTGACAAAAGTGTTTCCAAATGTAGAAGCCGAGTGACCAAAACCAAATGTGCACTGTAGCCCACACCTTTTGATAGCCAATGTCTTTCCCGTACTTCTAAAACACAATAATGCTTCCATCTGACACAGCCGCGCTTCTAAACAAAAGATGTATTTTTTGTAAACCAACCATAAAAACTCAGCCTCAGAAACAACTGAAAATGCCTATAAACATAAATATATTCTAAAGTAAATATAAAAGTTGTAGCCCCTCAGCAGTCTCTCATTTCTTGTATCAAATCCAGTGTGTCCTCAATAACAAAAAGCTTGGCGAAATTTTTTTTTTGTCTCATGTAGGCATTGTCCAGAAGCACAGGAACACAAGGCATGGATGGCTGGTCCTGAAAGACATCCCGACCTCCAGCCTCTTGCATTTCTATTTTTCACTGAAGTAAATTAGCCTCAGGCGAGTCCTCCCCCACAAATTTTTTATTTATTAACTTCTTTCTGCCTCATTCATCTCAGGAAGAGCGCTCCTCTCTCCTTCATACCATCAAGAACTAAAAAAAAAAAGACATTCATAGCAGCATTCTTCATAATAGCCTCAAAGTGGAAACCACCCAAACATCCATCACCTGATGAATGGATAAACAAAATGTGTATTTACACAAAGGAGTATTAGTTGGCCATGAAGAGGAACGAACTACTGAAGCATGCTAGCTACAACATGGATGAATCTTGAAAACGTGCTAAGTGGATCAAGTCGGACGCGAAAGTTCACATGTATGATTCCGTTCACATGTGTTGTCCAGAAAAGGCGGGTCCCTAGAGACAAGAAGTGGATCAGAGGTTGTCAGGGGCTGGAAGGAAGGGGGATGAGGAGTGGCTGCTAATGGGTTTGGGGTTCCTTCTGTGGGTGATGAAAATGTTCTGAAGTTACACAGTGGTAATGGTTGCACAATGTCATGAATATGCTAAACGCCATTGAACTGTACACTTTGAAATGGTGAATTTTAAGGTATGTAAACTTAATTTAAATTTCTAAATTGCAAACAAAACTAAAAAAAGAGCTTCATCCATCCCCAGGAGGGAGAGTTTAAGTTTTTCTTAACTGGTTGCAGATATCAAAGCCATGACATCCGCAAACCCATCCACCCAGTAATTCCACTTCTGGGAATCTGACCTACGGGAATAACTTAAGGGCCTTGTATTATGATATCAAGACAGTTTGTAAATAAAGTTTTACAGCTAAGTATTTTTATAATAGTATTTTACACAGCGTTTGGGAACAATCTCCATGCTCATCAATTTGAGTCCAGTTCAATGAAGTTCATTGCATTTATATTACAGCATATTGTGCAGCTGTGGAAGTCAACATGGGAGCCATAGATGTCCATACACAGAGGATCTGTGAGGTTTCAGTAAGTAAGAAACTCGGGTTATAGAATAGTATTACTATGTGACTCTAACATTAGTCAGTGTCATGTGGTGGCTAAGAATACAGGTTATGGAGCCAAACAGCTTAGATTCATACCCCAGCTCCCTACCATTTACCAGTTCCAAGTCCTTGGATGAGATACTTCCCCTCTCTGAACCTGTGTTCTCTAACCGTTCTGTGCCTTTCTGAACTTCAGTTTTCTCTTCTATAAACTGGGAATAATAATACCTACCTCACTGGATTTGTTGTGAAGATTGAGTTATTATGTGGAAAATTAGACCATTTATGGTGCATAAGTGCTGTGTTGGATATTACTGTGATAGATAAGTAGGTAGATGATAGAGGATAGATAGATAGATAGATAGATAGATAGATAGATAGATAGATAGATAGATAGAGAGAGAGAGATAGGAGAGAGGAGGGGGGGGAGAGAGAGAGAGAGAGAGAGAGAGAGAGAGAGAGAGAGAGAGAGAGAGAGAGAGAGAGAGAGAGAGAGAGAATAGACGACAGTAAAAAGTCAGGGCCATGGTGGGAAATGCCAATATGTTAAAGAGTATCTGTCTCTAAGGATAGAGTTGTAGGTGGATACCTTTTCTTTTTGCTTATTGGTATAGTCTAACTTCCTGTCATGAACATTCGTTCCTTGTATATTTTTTAAAGGCTATGATATCGCTACTAATGCACATGTATTGAAGAAATTAAAAACATTAAACTTGGTGGTGAAATTAAAAGTAAGAATCAGAGAGCCTCTTTTCCTTGTGTCAGGCAGGATTCTCTTGATTCCAAGTGACAGGAACCCAGCTTAGATTAGCTTAAACCAAAAAAGGGGGACTCCTGGGCAGAATATTAGGGTGGTGTCAGAATGGAAGGAAGACTTCAGAAAGACCTCAATGGAGAGATTGGATTCTTGGCTCCTTTTGTTTCTGCTTCTCTCAACCTTCATTATCTGGGGTGTCTTCAAATAACCTGGTAGAGAGGGCTCTTTCTCAAACTTCCAAAGCCAGAAAAGAAAGAGAATCATTCCCTCCATTCCCATTCAGCACTGTTCAGGGGAGCATTCTGATTGGCCCAGCTCAGGTTAAGTGCCCACCCCTTGGATCGATCATTGTGGCCCAGGGGTTGGTGAGTGAGTCACAGACCCAACCCCTTAGAACCTGACCACTAGACTCAAGACCAGGAGGCAGGAGTGGCTCCTAGAAAAGGATGAGTTGTTCTGGGTAAACTCTAATGGGCCTTAACATTCTGTCACTCTGTGTGGTGAACCTTTCACTGGCCAAAGCACTTGACGTGTTGACCTCATTGCATAAATGCCTGGAGAGCGTCCAGAGGACTCCTCCATAGTCGTAAAAGATATTGAGTTTGTGCCTCATCTCATTCAAATTAAAACTCTATTACCTCAAGGACCTGTCTTCAAGAAAGGTAGAAAACCTTTCAATCTGCTTTCACTTTGATTTCCATCACCTTCAAAAGGTATTCTACTGTTAATGTTGCAAAGATGGTGTGGATTAAATGGATAAGTCCATTTGGAATTCCAAATTTTCATAGGAACATATTTTGCACATATATTGAAGAAATGCACATTTCTTCTTTCTTTGTGAGCTGACGACAGCCTGTATTTGCCAGTCACTGAGAATGAGGTTTGATTGTGGTTTGTTTTTTTTTTTTTTTTTTTTTGCCCAGTGCCCCCAGTGTTGTCATCTTGTTTCTCTCCTGGAAGGAATGTAACAACTTCTACTCCCAGTGATTCCCACTGCTTTGTCTTCTCCTTTCTTCATGTCCACATGCCCCATGCCTTCCCAGCCTTCCAGGTCCAGCTCAAACGCCCTCTCCTCCAGGAAGTCATTCTTGTCTGCACCTCCCTGGACTGTAGCAATGTTTCCTATTCTGGCCCTCTCTCGTGGCTTGGAATACATTGCCTCTCTTGTGTCACTGGTTATGCTGACCTTATTTCTTTCCTGGAGAGAGGACCAGGCATAGTTCATCTCTGTGCCTCTACAGACATACATATACACGGTGATAAGTAGATGTCAATAAATGCCAGTTGAAGGAACACAGGCCAATGTCCTTTACATTGCCAATCTCAGATAGAATTCTGCTCTCCCTAACACTCTTCCCTTTTTTTTTTTTTTTTTTTTTTTTTTTTTGTTATTTAAGACCCTTATAACCGTTATTCCCAAGGCAAGAAATTTTTAAGGAGACTGGAGAGATGAAAGAAAAATATTTCTAGACTTGATCACATAAAAATTCAGAACACCATAAACACAATAAAAAGGCAGTTAGCAAACTGAGAAAAATATTTGCAGCAAATATGACAAATTCAAATAAGAGATGCCATTTTTAGCTTAAATTTGGCAAAAATAAATCATGTTTTGGGAGAATATTTAATGACAATTTTTGGAAAATATTTAAATAGAGAAAAGCCTGGAAAGAAAGTAAAGTCAACAACATTTTAATAGTGATTAGACCAAAATTTGGGGATTATGGGTTATTTTTTTTTACGTTTTACACTTTTTCAGTTATTTATAACAAATAAGCATTGCATATGTAATCATAAAAACAAAGCAACAGAAGCCACTTTTTGCTGAATATCCTGTTATAAGACCTCAGGTTGGTAAGGGAGTGATAAGTTGAAGATATTGGAGCATAAATGGTACAATCTTCTAGGAGAACAGTATATGTTAAGTACATAGTAACAATATATAGTAAGAACTTCAAAAATGTTGATATTCTTTAACTTAATTTCTATTTCTGGTCATTGATTCCAATGACTAGAATAAAACATTACTAGAAAAATTTCTGCTTTTAGTCATTGATTCTAATGATTAGAATAACAAGTGACTAGGAAATCAAACAGAAATGGGAACAAATGATTTAAATATGGCAATGCTCATTGCAGAGGCTTCTAAAATATGAAAAAATTGGAAACAAGTGTTCAATATTGAGGATATGGGTTAAGTAAATTATGGGTCAAATAATGGAATAGTATGTAATCATGAAAATGCCATTTGTAAAAAAATTTAAGTAAAATTTTAAAATGACCATAATCTAATGTTCGATGTAAAAAGCTCGATAAAATACTAGGTAGTGTGATCTCCGAGGTATGTACATGTATAGTTGCATACATAGAAAGGGGCTCAGAAGTTTATATCGATACATTAACAGTGAATATCTCTAGGTTTATGAATTATGGATGATTTTAGGTCTTTTCCACAATTACCATGTATTTTTTATAACCAGAAAAAAAATCATTTTTAAAAAGGTCCCTGTGATTTTTAACTAGTCACAGATTGCTTTATAGTACAACCTAACATTATAAATGCACATTTTTGACCCTGCAATTCAAACTTCAAGAGCAGATTCTTTATATGTCTCTAATTACTCCCTATAGTATTATAATGACAGAAGATTAGAAACAACTCAAATACCCAGCATAGAGGTCTAATTAAATAAATCATAATACAGATCTATAATGGACTATTCTGCAGTCATAAACAAGAATGAGGAAGACCTTTATTATTTCGTTATTATTATCCTCTAAATATTATTCTATATAATTAGTAATAGAAAATATTCTATACTATTATTTTATTATTATTATATTGTACGAACACAGAAGGCTCTCTAAGATAGAGTGCTAAATGAAAACAAGATAAGAACAAAGTGTAGAGGAAATCTCCAACTGGGTAAAAAGGGAGGAAAGAATATCCATCTATGTAGACAGGTTTGTATATAGCTGTATCGATAGGCACTTGTTTCTATAGGCACAAAATAACTCTGGAAGGTTACACAAGGGACTGGGAATACTGGTTGCTTCTGAGGAAAAGATAGAGGTGAAAGACAGATGTTTCACTCTAGACCATCTGGTCCCTTTTGAATCAGTCACTGCATTGCCTATGCAAGTAATAAGTAATGCATAAAAATTAAAGTCAACATGAACAACCACTGGTTTCTTGGCATTTGTATTAAGAGCATGGACAGTGGATTCAACTTGCCACCATTTAAATCCCAACCACAGTGGTTGGTGACTGTAAAATCAGGGCACATGCTTTCTTTTTCAGAGTAAGATTTGGCATTTTATTATTTCAGAAAAAAAAAAATGGTGTATTGAAGTTAGATGGTTGAAGTGGTCAGAGCCCTGTGAAAGATTTTTATAGACTACCAATTATAGTCCTTAAAAAATTCTATCCTTGATTATCTATCATTTCCAAAAAAACTTAATCTTTCTTTAACGCATTTCTACTTTCCTTGTTTTTTTTATTTTACAGTTTATCACTCCAGTTATTGCACATTCACTATTGACTAATGACCATTTTTCTTAGTTGCTGAACACTTAATTTGCCTTCTTCTTACTTAAAAATTTACAATATATGCATACCTCTGAGAATTAAATGATCCTATTATTAATGATCCATATCTGATACGTTTCTGTTATGAGTTTAGATAGTCTCTTTAAACATTTATGTATTTTTAGCAAAGCTAAGCTAAATCGTATATACATCTCGTTATATTTTCCCATGATGGCATTTGTTTCTGAGTTCAATGAGAATAAGAGTTTTTAAATATCATACATGGATAAATTACTAATTTTTTGAATCTTCCACTCCTGTACCTCCGGTTCTAGGCAGGATGGCTTGAACTACAAAGGAACTGGCCTTTGTATGTTGTATTTCCTATTGTGTTCTGAATGTGTGTATAGTCTCGATGTGGCTTCTTTTTTATATCCTTAAGTTATAGGACTTCTGTTCAGCTTGTCTTCAGATGGTTCTCCAGGTTGACTGTTCTATAACTGAGTTTTCATTTTAATATGGTCACAGGAGGAGGCAAGCACAGTGTTTACCTTACTCTGCCATCTTGCCTCAGACTCGCCAGGGAATTTCTTAATGGCTGTAAGCTCAGTCCCTCAGCCACAAAATGATAATCATCCTTGCCTTGAGGGATTGTTATGAGGATTAATGAGATTATTAAATGAGGATTCAGTGAGATTCCTCACTGAATGTAAATTCTGGATGTAAATGTAAAGTGCTTTATTCTACATGTAAAATACATAACATTTTATTATTATTCCTTGACTATCTTGGGGATTTCCAGACCAAATCCATCGAAAAATTCTCTGCTTCCCCAGCATGGAACAGTATCACCTACTTCATAAGGCTGTGCAGCTCGAAGGAGTTAATATATTTCACATTCCTGAAATACTGCCTGGTTCATAGGGAAGGTTAACAATTGTCATTAACAGAAACATTCTTTCAAAGGCCAGTCCCATTCTTTCCCCACATCTCTGAATTCATGGGCTCTCTTTATTTCAATAATTATATCTTTCCTAGGATTTCCGTGTAAACACTTTTAAATCTTGCCTGTTCTTTTCTCACACTGTTCTTCTGGCTTTACTGTTTAAAGTATCTGTTCCTTCCTTTATTGCTTCAAAAAAAAAATTGTAAAACTGCTTGTTTTAAGGCTTCTTTCAAGTTGTTTTATTACCTTTCATTCTTGGGGTGCAAAGTCTTTTATTTGTTGCAGCTGCTGACTGCGTGTGGCTTATTTCCTCACGTGGGTCTAACAGTATTTCGCAAGCCCATCTTCACAGGTTTCTGTGAACAGCCGTGCCCCCTGACTGTGGAAGTGTCCCTATCCCGTGGTTTCATGGACCCTCAGTCCCATGAGATTTACCAGTTCTGGACAAGTTTTTACATTAATTTCTTTACTTGCCATCTCCACCCATACAAGTGATAGGAACTTAGACCCCGCATCCACACATGGCCCAGAGACAGGGGCTGGGGTTTTGCTGGTCCCGCCTCCACGATGAGGCAGGCTTTGTGACTCCTAGCTTGTTTTAGGCAAGCATCTCATTTTCACCTCCCTGCAAGCACAGAGCCTGTGGCTAGACTCCCTCACAAGCAGTTAGGAAATCTCCAGCCCCAACCTCACAGCCTTAGCATCCTTTTAGCCCCTGCCTTCAGCTCTTCCATACCATGGTTGTGACACACTTTATGGAGGGGGAAATATTCATGAATTCAGACCTATACTGATAGCTAAAGAGAAATGGACCCAGAAGATTCAAGATGAGGCTGGAAGAAGGAGAATGTTTCTGGCCTAAGAAAATTCTTAGATTTTCAAAGGCAAATGACACACCCTGTGGAAAACCTGAAACACCTCTATATTCAAGGGGTTGGGAGAAAACATCCCAAAACATTAACCGAGCTGGTTTTAGTGTTAGAGGAATAAATAACTTTTCTTTCTATTTTTCTGCATTTTCCACCTTTTTATTCCCTTTCACTTGGGGAAAAGACAGCATAAACCCCTTTTTAAAGTGGCTTTCCAATCAGCCAGCAGGAGGTTGCCAAGGTGACAGCAGAGGGCCATTTCTTCCTGTCAGAGGTTGGGGCCAAGTCAAGGCAGCTGCAAGGCAGGGCTGAACACAGCCTGTGCTTGGAGGAAGGAGGACTGGGTGGGAATCCCAGCTCTGTCAGGTATTTGCTGGACCACCCGTGGAAGTCACACCTCTCCGAATCTCCTTCTCCTCCTCTGTCAATGGAGACTGGTTCATCATTTCATTCGTTACACGATCACTTATTGAACACATGCTCTTTATGTGCTTGGCACTGGGCAGGGCCTGGGCCTACCACAAAGAACAAGACAGACACACCCTCAAAGCTCACATTCTCAGGCAGCAACGTCCAACAGAACTTGCTAGGATACTGGAAATGTTCTATATCTTGGCTATCCAATAAAAAAGCCACTGGATACACACGGCTACTGAGCACTCGAAATGTGACTCATGTGACTGAGGGATAGAATTTTTTATTTGAGTGCAATTAAATTTATAGAGCCACGTGAGGCTGGTGGTTACTGTATTAGAGGTCATTATGAAAAGCAGATAACGCTTCCGGCCCTATCTCATACAGTGTGTGAGAGGGTAAAAGCAATGTAAAGACAGCTGTGGGTGTCCTCAGATGTGAGGTTGTACCACGCCTCCCTCAGACAGAACAAGTTACAGGAGGAAACTGAGCCTTGGGGACTTTTAAGTCCCACAGGCTGTTGTCATGAGCCTGGGAGATGGAAAATAACCCTGCAAGTGGAGGCACGTGGTCTGGGACACCTGCCCCTGTGCAAACTGAGGTCTCCCCATGGAACACAGCATGTGCCGTGGAGAACAATATGTAACTAAACCTGTCCCAGTGACACTTGACTGCTTGCCGGCTCCCTTTTCTCTCCTGCGGTTGGCCCTGGGTGTCTCAGCTGCTTTTTCCCCCGTGGTCCGATATCAGGAGTTCAGATTCTCTTGAAACAGGGCAACCCACGCGGCTTCATTCCATATGTACCCACTCTCCCCTCTGCCTCCCTGAGACTTTTGCTCCGAACCACACTGGTTTTCTCCACGAAAACACAGACGTGGAATGACCTTGCTTTTTCTAACAAGCTTCTTTCTAGCCTTCGAAACTCAAGGCAACTTTACCACAATAAAAAGATATTTTTTAAAAAGCTCAGGGCAGACATCGACTCCTTTGGAATGTCTTTCCTCCCTCCCTCCCTTTCCATCATGTGGATTAAATGTCCCTCATCAGGAATACCTGAACTCCCAGCAAAGAATACCGAATGGATTGTCTGTGAATCTAAGTCGGCTGCCTCCTTTCCTCATGAAGTGGTGTTGTGTCCAGAGACACAGCTCGATGCCTTTGCATTTTCTGATTCTAACCCCTGCCTGGTACTCAGTTGCCCTTCTGCCATTTGAGTCTCAAAGAGACCCCAAAATACTTTGAATTCTTGTAATGAACTTCCTTTCTGTGTATGCAAACTCAAGCTGGTTTCCTGTCACTTGAGTTTAAAGAGTCGTAATGAATGCATGATCCCCTGCTCACTGACATCACAGTGTTACCTATGGGGACAGAGACAGTTGCCAGATGCTTGCACACCAAGTATCTAGGCGCTCCCTACATGTCCTAGCTTCCGCTGAAGTGAGCCTTGGGGTGACCATGTGACCTGTTTTAGCCAATGGACTATGAACAGAAATGATGGGTTTGACTTCTGTGCCAAGGCAATTAAGAGCCAATGTACCTCCTCCATCTCTCTTTGCGCCACTGTGCCAATAGTGTGTCCCATATAGTATGGCTATAAGAAGAAGGGAGCTTCTTGATCAAAAAACCAAACTTTTTTTCATGATAAGCCACTGAGATGTGGGGGATTTGTTTATTGCAGCAGCTTCCATTCACTCATTATATTCATTAAATTGTAGCTGTATGTTACTGATCTCTTTCATTAAAATGTAATCTGTTTGAGGTCAGTAGCAGGTGTTTCTTATAATTCCAGCACCAGCCCCTACAGGGCCTGGTACACGAAGAATGCTCATCCATGAGTGTGGAGTGAATTACAAGTGAATGAATCATTCCACCTGATATTGCAACACCTCGAGTAAATCCTTACTAGAAACTTCTAGAGCTGAAAACTGAGCCTAGAATCTTCTAACTCCAAGCCAAGGACTTTTTGTGGATAGTCATCATCATGGTATAGAGATGATAGGAACTGTGAATTGACTCCGACGTGTGGTAATTTAGCAGACAGGCAGTCTGTGTGTAGCTTTCTAGGACAATTATTCTGGAAAGTCATTTCTGGGAAAAGGCCCAAGAATTCACACAGCAGAGGAGAAAGACTTCTTTAAACATTGACTGCTTCCGTTGCTCTGGTCATGAAACTCTGAAAACAACACAAGTCAGAAGCTTCCTAGGGGACAGAGGAGCATCTATCCTTTCAAACATTTTGACATTCCTGCTAACCAATTTCTCTGGCATGAACAAAGGGGAAAGTGAGTAGGGAAATTCTTAAAATCCCACAATTAGGCTCCCAGAGTCAGTGCAGTTTCAGGTTGTAGAAACAAAATCTGTGACAACTTCAGTAAGTGTCTGAATTAACTACAAACTCGGTAACAATAAATTTTGCTTTTCTATTGCCAATGGGATTAGTCTACGGCGTGTCAGGTATAGAACTGGACTTAATCTATACGATTCTTTCTTATCCTTTACAGTCAAGTGACAAGGTACCAAATGTCATTGTGATTTCGCATGTTAAGAAAATGGGTTCAATGTAGTTGTGGAACTTGCTAAAGGTCACAGAGCTAGTAAATGGTTAATACAGGATTCAAACAAAGGCTTTTTAAAATATAAAGCCCATGCTCTAGGCTTTCGGATGTGGCTAGTGTGATTCTTTTATTCAAAAGTCTCAGAAACCCATTGTGAACTGGTTTAGACAAAAGGACTTTACTGGTTTACGGAATTCAAGAAGGATTAAGTGACAATCCAATGAAAGGACAAGGATAGCACTGAGCTTCCAGAGACACTGTACCCAGAAGCCCGAATGCTGCCAGCAGTCCCTCACTCTCCATCTCTCGGCTCCTCTCAAGGTCACCTTCATTTTCTCTCTTGCACAGTGTCTTTCTACCACACAACAGTCAACATGGCTACCGACATGTCCCATACCTCACATCCCTCAGCTCCTACCAGGAGAGAGGATTTGACCTGCCTCAGTTTCCATTTGAAAAGCCCAGGGCAGGAACCAGTTGGCCAGCTTGGGTCCAGTGACTTCTCTGTACCAATCCACTGACCACGAGATGAGTCATCTAAGAATAAGGCAGCTCCTTGTTTGGAAGAGGATAAAGAGTCTGAAAAACAAAAATGATCATAGGGAATAGGAACACGGATTAAAGTGGAGAAAATACTCAGGGGGATAATCGTGTTATCTTCACACATCTAAAGGGCAGTCATGAGTTGGAGGTGCTTGGGGTCACTATGGGGCCAATGGATACAAATTTCCGGGAGACAGATTTCAGGTTCAGATTCAGCCTCCACTGACTGCTTCCCATGTGCCAGCTGTCGTATTTCCTTTCACATGTGTCATCTCTCAGTCCTCACAACGAAATCTGTAGATAAATGTTACTGCTGCAACTTTACATGCGAGAAAACCGACCAACATAAGTTGACCAAGTGGCAGGGATTGGAGTCGACGTGTCCTGCCCCTGCTCTTTCCACGGCGTCATTCTGCTTCTTCACCTACAACCCCCTAATCATCACTTCCGTTCAAAGTGAGGTGGGGTTTTCCAGGTGTAAGGGGCTGCCCACGCCTGAAGGTACCCTCGCAGAGGCCAAATGGCCATCTTCCTAGAATTTGATAAAAATATATTTCAAAATGGGAGACCTATGTTTGGACTAGACAGCTCCTAAGATCCATCCCAACTCAGCATCAATAAATTCTTCAAGCTTTTACAATTTTTAAAAAAATTTCTACCGGCTCTCTCTTCCACCTGGTTGTCTGGATCACTCTCTACCCTCTGCACTCTGCTCTGAGCCTCCATAACACCGAGCGGTATGCCTTGCAGCATGGTCTCCCTGCCCTCTGGTTCCCAGCGGGTTCAATCAGGTAGGGATTCCCAGCAGGAGATCAGAGGAGGGAGGTGAGTGACTCTGAGAGGTCACCTCTGGTTGGGCTGTTGTCCAAACTGAAGGTCACTGCTCCCCTCGGGGTGGCCTGTTCTGCACAACTCTTGCCCCTTCTGAGTTCTGCTCACTCCCCCCTCATCTCTTCTCTCAGCCTAAGGATGGGACAGGTCTGTTGTTTCTATACCCCAGGTCCTACAGCATCCCTTGGCCCCCCACCAAATCCCCACACCTTTGCAATTAATCCCTTTGTCACTGAACCTTCCACAAACTGTTCTAATCTGAGTATGCCATCTGTCTCCTTTCGAGACCCCGACTGATGAAACAACTTTTTCCAAATTATAGATTCTATATTCTAATTACATTTTCTACATGCTCAGTGTGGGCCTTTCAGATGTAGACTAAAGAAAATTTTTAAAAAAATCTATGATCTCCTAAAGATAGCTCACATTTTGGGCATTTCTTTCCAACCTTTTTAGAACATACATTACATCTGCTTTTTTTTTTTTTAAAGTTTTTTTTTTATTATGTTAAGATATAAAGAACAAAACTTACCATTTTAACCATTTTTAAGTATACGATTCAGTGGCATTAAATATATTCTAAATGTTGTGTAACCATCACCGCTATCTATTTCCAGAGCTTTCTCTAAAAGGACTTTATTTTTTTAGAGCAGTTTCATGTTCACAGCAAAACTGAGAGGAAGGTACTGAGACTGCCGTGTACCGCTGTCCCCACACGTGCACGGCCTCCCCCGTGATCAGCGTCCCCACCAGAGGGGTACATTTGTGCAGCTGATGAACCTCCACTCACACATCATAATCACCCAAAGTCCATAGTTTACATTAGGGTTCACTCTCGGTGTTGTACGTTCTATGGATTTGGACAAATGTATAAAGTCATGTATCCATCATTATACTACCACAGAGAGTATTTCCACTGCCCCCCAAAATCCTCTGTCCTCTGCCTACTCCTCCCTCCCTGCCTTACATATGCATTTTATTTTACATGGTAGATAGCTCAATGTATATGTAATTTCATTAACAGGATTGTGCCATGAGCATTTCCCCATATCATTAAAAAGTCTTTCATAAATATTATACTTCTAAGTTCTATGTTATAATGTACTATGATTATTTTTCCACTTCCCTATTTAGCTTATCTATAACTTTTTTGCTATTATAAATGTCACTGCTACGATTACCATAATTCGTAAGTCGCAATCCAAATTTCTGATTATTTCCTTAGGCCCTTCAAAATTTTGACACTCGGGTAATGCCCAATGTATTATATACACTAGAGGGAGCTTGAGAGTTTTCAGAAACAATAGTTTTCTATGTGCTGGTAAAGAATGAAAATAACCTGCCAAGACTGGCAGAAATGTTAGAGGCATTTGAGGGCTTCCCTTCACCACTGGCAAAGCTATGCCTGATCTCATAATAAAACAATGTGGGCTTTTTTTTTTCCCCAGGCCTCATCCCATCTTGGGTCGGGAGCAGAGCTCAGTTGGTTATTTTGGCTGACGACAAGTGTGGTCAGGAATCTTTCGATGTGTAGATGACAAATGGCTGACCGCAAAGGCCATCCTCTATCTATGAAGAAAGGCGATGTGAGAGGGCTCTAGCCCAGCCCCAGGGGACCGCAATCCCAGAGCCAAAGGCCAGATAGTGTTGTGGAGCTCACAGTACAAGTTCTCTGCAGCGGCAGCGGCTGCACTGGCGACACTGTGGTGGGTAACTAACTGTCCTTGGGTCACCAGCAAATGAGTGAGTGGCAAGCCATGTGACCAAGGCTCTTGGACTGACTTAGAGGAGGTGGGGCAGGGGCCTGAGGTCTAGAACTTTTAGAGCTTCCTCTGAGCCCCCTCCCAGCTTTCTTGGAGCAGGATATTCTGACACAAGGAGAGCCCGCCCAGAGCCCATGCAGCCAATGGGGGCTGGGCTAGTGGAGAAGAGAGGGAAAAGTGACCTGGGAATATGGAGTCCTGCTGTACCTCCCCCCAGAATTACAAGGCACCATCTGCTGCCCTTGGCCTTCGACGAGGACTTTGCCTCATCTTCCCAGGGACTGGCCCCACTTGGTTTACTGTATTTGACTTGTTCATTTGTGCAGGGGATGAACAAAGACCCTTAAAACTGTAAACATAGGAAGAGTTTTAACTATACACCAGAGCACTCACAGAACCTAGCAGGGCAGTGGGTTTTCACAGTTGGCATAAATGGTAAGCTTTGGGGAAGATGGCTCTAGCCGGGCTCAAGGACCTGTACTTTTAAATGCTGAAAGCAGCACAAGTTGGGTTAAAGTAAGACTTTCCCTTAATAATCATGCGTCTCAATCTTAACTGCATAAAATCACCTGGAGAGTTTTTAAAACTCTCTACTCCCAGAGCAATCACGTCACAATCTCTGGGGATGGGATTCGTTCAACTGTGGTTGTAAAGGTCCCCAGATGGTTCTAATATGTAGCTAAGGCTGAGAGCCTCTGGCCTTAAAAAGAGTGAAAGAAGGCCAAGGCTTTAACGAATTAATGGCCATATAAATTTAATAGCCATATTTCCAGTCTGTACTTGGGTGTTTTATTTTTTTAAATCTTGCTTTATAATATACCTGGCCTTCATTGGCAAAGCCAAATAGAGACCTATATACAAGTTATAATTCTAATTGTTAAATTTAATGAAGAATTAAATACCTTGAGTCACTATTTTGTGAGCTTTCCCTCTCTGAGGAAAGCTTCATTAGCTGGCACACCCAAGGCCACCTTTTTTCATGGAGCAGGCAGATGGCTTGAAGAGGGAGCAGAAAGGTCAGAGTTCATTAAGCAAAAAACTTAAAGATAGCTGGTTGGAAAGCTAGAACAACATCAGATATGCAGTCAATGCGAGGACTATGCATTTTAGGTACAGTAGCAGTATAGCTTCCTAAGGCCAGGGGTGGGACAAGGTCGGGAGCTTACCTGGGTGGCAGACCAACATTCAGGAACCTCTTAGATGGAACTCTATTTTGTGCTGCAGGCAAGAAAGCCAAGATTCATCAAATCCCAGAGCCTCAACATTCAGCCATCTGTTTTCTGCATCCTCTCCTCTCTTCGATCTCAGCCACCCTCCTCACACTTTCAAGGAGTAGTGTGAGGTCCAGAAAGAGCAGGGGTCTTGAAGTCAGACCGATATGAGTTCACAGCCTAGCTCTTATGAGCTGTGTGACAGTCATGAAACTTTTAAACTCTCAGGATTCCGTTTCTGATCTATGAACTTAGCAAGTGATTTCAGAACATGCCCTGCTGCTGTGTCGGCCCTGCATCACCCACGGATTAAGACAGGATTTTCTGTTCCCCTTGGATTAAGGACTTTGCCTCTTCTGCCTGGGTTCATCTTCCCTCGGACCGGCCTTTCCTGGCCAGCTCTATTTGACTTGCTCATTTGGGCAAGAGATAAATAAAGTCAGTAAAATCCTTAGGCTCAGGCAAGAGGGGCCCCTGCTCTGGTCCCCATGATCTATAGTGTCCTCTTCTGAGGTTGCTTTGCCTATATTTCTCCCTGCTGGGTGAGGGGTTCATGGAGCCAAAGGGACCTGTCCCTTGGGACCCATGCTCCCCATGTAAGCCACATTACAAGGGCCAGGCCCCTGAAAGTCCATGTCTAAATGGGCCTGAACCTTCTGGGGTCTGTGGAGGTTGCTCCCTGATCCTTCCTCTTGAGGATGTACTACTCTGTCTGAGGTCTGATGGAGGCCTAGGGCAGCTGTTGGAGAGGGGGTAATGGGGACAGAGGTAGACAGCAGAGACATCTGGTTACCATACAGATATGGATCCTCCTAGTGGCTTAGGACTGAGTCATGGTTGGATAGAAAAGGAGCTGTTCTCCCCAAATCACCACATTTCAGCTCAGAACTCTGACGAGCCTAAGAATTCTGAATTCAATTTGACCTCCCCCAACCATTATGAAGGTATTTGTCAATTTAGGAGGTTGGCACGTACTTATTTTTCACAGCTTCTTAGCTTGATTTTTAACTTGAAAACATTGAAGCATATGGTATGTGATATGTGGACCTCCCTTTGTACTCTTCCTCTGGCCCTGCAAATGTTACAGGCAGGTCTAGGGAAAACAATCCTATCAGTTCGATTGCTGTGAGGATTAAATGCAAAAATAAATTATATGAGTGCATAATAGGTGCTCAGTAAAGATTATTCTCTTTTCCTTCTGGCTCATCAATGTCACTCAAAAAATGAGTTGCAGGAAAGACTCTTTCTCTAGATAGGGCCACCACCTTCTCTTTTTTTTGGTTCTAGAGTGTAGCTGCATGCTGTGCTGACTTAGTGGGGCTAACATGTCCTCGGGCCTTTCCACTGACAGGTTAATCCAATCTGAGAAGTGAGGCCAGATTCCCTCAGTTAACCATGGCCAGAAAAAGGCTCTCATGCCAACCAGGAAGGCTGCAGGCCCCTTCTGAAGTGGCTGTGGGGTGAGGCAGCCTGAGGGTGGTGGGATTCAGGAACCCAGGTCTTCTGTGAGTCCTGTAATCTGGCCATACCTAGGGAAAGAGGTTTCTGGGTGTGGGAGGCAGAGAGGGTAAAGCAGCCCCTTTGGGGCCTCTAAGAGCTGCCTGTAGAGGTCCGTTGGCCAGAGCTCAGGAGTGACACCTGGAAAACCAGCCATGCTTCCTCAAGGGCCGGGAAGGGGGGTGATGGGGGAGGGGAGCTGACTGATCTGGGACTACAATTTAGGACTCAGAAAAGCCAGACTTCCCTGATAAGTTGGAACCAGCAGAACTGGTTCACTCTGCCGTATATCTCAAATTTACTGTAGTGTATCGACTTTGTACTTTGAAAGCACCCATTTATTGTCTGCATTTTAAGCAGTAAGTAGGAGTATGCTAAGCCATCAGAAAATGGGGCTGGGTGAAGGAGGACACAGCAGGCAGAGGAAACTGTGTGTGCATAGAGCTGGAGGCATGGAAGAGGTGATGTTTCAAAGGAGGTGATGCGTGGAAGATGAACCAGCGTGGAAGGGGGATGGAAACAGGAGGCCGCGAAGGTAATCGGGCCATGCCGAAACGGCCTCGAAGCATTCTGACGTTGCTTCACGGGTCACAGAGAAAAACGAGCTTAAGACTCCATAAAATGATTTCCTTCTCGTTAGAAAACTCGCTTCCTATAAACTTTAGGAAGTATTTTCATATTGGTTACAACATGTCAAGGAATGTTTCACCCAGGTTATCAGTTGAACCTCATGCTGATTGAATCTCTTGAATCTATCAACTATATATCTATATATATTTTTAAAGTCAGCAGAAATAGTTATTTATGTAGAAGCAAGGAAAACTTATTTTTCAATCACAGGAAAGTTCATCTGATAAGTTTTGTGTCCCACTTAGTTTAGGAAACAGATCCCTGAAAAATCACTGTTAAAAAACATTCCTGGAACCTCAAGATGTCAAAAAACAAATACATTTTACTAATATTTGCAATGTATTCAAGTGCTAAAGAGGGCTGTAACTCAGGAACAAGATTTATTTGGTTATGCAGGATAGCGTTATGCTTCCTAAAGATCAAGAAATGTAGGCTCACTTTGAGGCAAAGCATAAAAGCCTTTAGATTCATCTGCCAAATTTTATCCAAAGGGTGGAAGTTAGAGATGCAGTAAATTTGCCTCCATACCTATCCTGCTACTCTATGGCCCCCATTCATACTTTAACTCCTATTGCTCCTCATGCTAAACCCAGGTTGGTCAATTTTGATGATAAAACACTACTGGTTCTTTATTCCTATTGTTGTTATAAATGCAGCATTGTTTATTTGCCAAATGCCTTAGAGGCAAAGATCTAATTAATCTATTAAGGCTTCTCTTGGAAAAAAGTCAAACCTTTCAGATGAGAAAGCTAGGTCGATATGATCAGTGTGTTTTGCAATGGGCCTGGCCTGATTGCTCCAGACAAATCAGATGATCTCTGCTCAGCAAGTTCTGAGGTTCAGGCAAGCTGGGTGTAGCAGGCTGGGAATGCAGAAGAGGGAATACTTCTATTTGTGGATATTAGGCAAGAGGGGTCTGTAGCATCCCCCAGGCTAAGGCCCAATGCCCTTTTCGGTGGAACAGTGAAGCCTGTGTCTTCAGAACTGGAACTAGACTAAGTGAAAATGCAGGAAGTGGGGCCTCGGGTACCCCCATAACATGTCCCTGGAATCTTTCGGTGTACTTGAGGGTGAGGTTCAGCTCTGCTGAGTGAAACTCCCCTGAATTTTCCTGACAGGCATGGCAACTTGTGGTAAGAGAATTAAAATGACCCCCCGCCCCCGCCCACACCAAAGGCTCCATCTTGGTACTGGTAGTTGGCCTGGTGGGAGTAGAGACTTCGGTTTGGTTTATTTTTTAAGCTACACCTTTTCATGTTTTCCTCAGACCTTAATGGCATTTGAACCTTGGACTGATCACCCCTTTTAAGGCTCCTCTCTGTTATAGGGACCCAGAAATGAATTGTAGGCTCATTGAAATGACAACTATGGCTGCTTGGCTAGAAAAGTAGGGAAAAGAAGAACCCATTAACCCTTCCTCTCTGCAAAGTGAGACAACCTGGGGAGCTCTCCACCCAGGAAACCTCTGAGTGGTGACTTATTCCTCCTCAGAGGTCCTTGATTACCCAGTTTTGGCTCTCTAGATCTCCACGCAAAATGCTAAACCATCAAGAGATTTCCAAACTGGCTTTGTGAAATCTGTCCCCACAGGGTGGGCACAGGGTGACCAACTTTTGGCAAGGGGTAGCAGGAAGGGAACACAGCTTCCTCTATAGCTCTGACAGAACTTTCTGGAATATTGGAAATGGTCTACATCCGCATTGTCTAATATCACAGCCACTAGACACACGTGGCTACTGAGTGCTTGAATATGGTTAGTACCACTGAGGAACTGAATTTTTCATTCGGTTTTTGTTTTGTCCACTTTTGTTGTTGTCGTTCCATTGACATTAACTTTTTAAAAAGCTACACGTGGTTAGCAGCTCTTGTAGTAGACAGCGCGGCAAGAAGTTCGCTGACCTTGAGTTGCTAAGGGAGGGAGGGCAGCTTCTGTTCCTTCTGGCCTCCTCTTTTTTTCTTGCTTCCCTGGAAATTCAGCTCCTTCTCATTCCTCTATCTCTAGCAGCTCCGTTATCGAGGCCTCCCCACTCCGGCACTGGCCAGACTTTAGCACGAAGCAACATTACATCCTTCTGTTTTGAAAAGAGTGGGTATGGCTTTCTCTGAGCAGGATCAGGTTGGCAAGGACCGCTGAAGCCGAACATGATATTCCAAACTGCTAATTTGCTCAAATCATTTGGGAAAGTGCTACTTAAAAACCCTGACATGGGGGAAAGCGACGTTTCTGAAATTTGTGAGAGGCCAAAATCCATGCTTTTGGAGGTTGGGTTCGCTAATTGTCCCAGTGGTTGTTTATTAAATAGCTATGGAATATTTCTTTCTCTCTGTCAGAGCACTTGGCTAAGAAAGAAAGCTCATTTGCTGAGATTTTTTCTGCTGTGACCCAATCCAAAAATTCAGCCTGATTTCTTGTCAACTGGAACTTTGGAATTACATAATCGGCTTTTCCCAAAAAAATCCACAGGATGTTTTCATCATTGCCTTTGCAACCCAGGCAAACTGTCCCATACAGAGATCCTGTGAAAAGAGAGAGGCAGGTAGGCACAGGGAGCTCTGTTTTGTACTATTCTGTTCAACCATGTACAATGGGTTGGATCAGGACTGGGCATTGACCCCAGAGCAGCCAATTTCATAGGCCGGCCAATGACCTGGCACAAAAGAATATTTTCCAACCAGATCCCCTCTGTCTGGACTCAAAACTAGAAGCAGAGAGAATCTGACACTAGAAATGGCAGGTGAGGGATGAGAGGGGAGGAGCCAAAATATAATGGCTGAGGTGGGGAGCTTTCAGCCAGAAGATGATTTTGCACAAATGGGGTAGAGCCTTGGAATCTGTTTTTAAAATTCCTCAATCGAGTGAAACCCACTAATATCCAGTTTGTTTTAATTCCACAGATACCTCCAATAGCACACTTTTACCTCAACTCACACCTCCCACTTTGACACTTTAACATAGGATATAGCCAGAATTTTGCTACAGTTGATAGTACTTCAGTGTAAGACTTTCTATTTAATATTTCTTTAGGATAGATGGCTAGTAGTGGGATCACTAGTCAAAGAGATACTTATATTTGTGGTTCTTGCTACATATCACCTTCTGAGGGGTTGTGTAAATTTAGTGTCCTTAGTTAACTACAATCTTGCCAGCATCAGGAATACCATTTTGCATTTTCCACCTAATAACCCCATTTTTTTTAAAGTAAATGTCAGGAAGTGCCTCATATCTGCTTTAATTTGCATTATCTTTGATTATAGTTAAGATAATCATTGAGATAATGTTCGCCATTGCCGTGGTTACTATCTGTGTTTTCTTTTCTCCCTGGGTTTCCAAAAGCAATGTCTTCTGGATACCCCCTTCTCCTACTATTAAACTTTTGTCTCCTATATTTTCTAAAACACAGCATAGCTTTCGACATTTCCAGCGGCAGCACCCTAAAACCCATACCCATCAGAAAAGCAGCCTTTTTCCATTTTAGCTCAACCTCTATTGTAGGAGTTTCCAGCAGCGTTTTGCATACAATGACTGACACACATGCTTGTTCAGTTATCATTGACACTTTGGTGTGTGGCCAAAAATAAGACGACTGGCTTAAACAAAATTAAATTAATTTCTAAACTGTGAGACTTCTTAGAGCCTTCAACGTGCCTTTAACAAATGCTCAACAAACCTCTAAGAGGGGGATATACAAGATACCTTTTCCAATCTGTTTTACCTGCCATAGAATACTTGTATGCTGAAACATACTAAAGTACTTGGGTCCTAAAGACAGTGCTTTAAGAAACCCTGCTCTGACATAGAGGTAACACTCACACTAAATTCAGTATGTATTCAGCGTACTGGATTCAACACACAATATTCAGCATATTGGAACAGGGAAAAAACATGGTATCCCATAGTTACTTCGCTTCAGACACGAATACACAGTGGCAAAACACAGGCACGTCTTAAGAAATGCATTAAATAATATATTCAAAAAGTCGGTAGGGATATTGGATAGATATTTTGTGGTGTGAGAAGGATAACTACAAGGTGGCATGTGCAAAAAGAAAACCTGCTTTTGTTTAGGAAAAAAAGGTGTGTTTATTACTCGTTTGTCACCTCTGACTCCTATTACCTCTAGATTATAAGTTTCTGTGGGCAAGAATGTCAAATCATACAGACTATTTTAAGTTTGCTTAAAATTCTAGGATATGTTTATATTGGTAGACTATCATATTTGTTTATTATGCTGTCATGTTAATGCTTTATCTTTTATTCAAAAAGGTGTTTATATTATACTTTTTCGTTTTATTTACAGAATGCTGTTTACTTAGTAATAAAGTTAACATATATGGAAAAATGGAGCTATATATGGGAAAATAGAGAAAAATATCTGGAAAGATATTTATATACCAAAATGATAACTGGTTCTTTTTGAATGGTAAGATTATGGTATTCTTCAAAATGTTTGTCTCTCTCTACTAAATATTGCCTGAGAAGAATGTTTTCATAATGAGTATCTGTTAGTTTTTAATCAAGAGGGAAATAGTTATTTTTATTTTGGGGGAAAAAAGCAATAAGGGGAAATAACATTTGAACATCTATTGTGCCCCAGGCACTTTAAATGACATCATTTAACCCTCCCAGATAAGGAAACTGAGGCACAAAGAGCTTAACTGACTTGCTCATAATCATAATCACAATATATGTGGTGCAGTTTTTTTTTTTTTAAATCATGGTAAATACACATAACATAAAATTTACCATTTTAACCATTTCTAAGTATACAATTCAGTGGCATAAAGTGCATTCACAATGTTGTGCAACCATCACCACTATCTATTTCCAGAAATTTTTATCATCTCAAACTGAAACTCTGTACTCCTTAAACACTTACTTCCCATTTCTTCTTCCTCCAGCCTCTGGTAACCTCTATTTTACTTTCTATGAATACTAGGTCTCTCATCAGACTGGAATCATATACTATTTATCCTTTTGTGTCTAGCTTATTTCACTAAGCATAATGTCTTCAAGATTTATTCATGTTGCAGCATGTCTCCATACTTCAATCATTTTTATAGCTAAATAATATTCCATTGTATGAATAGAACATATTTTGTTTATCCATTCACCTGTTGATGGACATTTGGCTTATTTCCACCTTTTGGCTAATGTGGGCGATGTTGCCATGAATATTAGTATATGAATGTCTATTCGAATCCTTGCTTTCAATTATTTTGGGTATGTAGACCTAGTTGTAGATTGCTAGATCATAAGGTAATTCTGTTTAACTTTTTAAGAAATTGCCAAGCTGTTTTTCACAGTATCTGCACCATTGCCCATTCCCTGCAGGAAAAGCACAAGGTTTCCACATTTTCCACATCCTCCTCAACCATTATTTTTGTATTGTTTCATAATAGCCATCCTAAAGGGTACGAAGTGGTATGTCCTCATAGTTTGTTTGTTTGTAACCAATCATTTTCTTTTAAAAACATGGCTATTTCCTTGTTGTTTTGATTTGCATTTCCCTAATGATTAGCGATGTTGAGCATCTTGCCATGTGCTTTTTGGCCATTTGTATATCTTTTTGAGAGATCTTTTCAAATCCTTTGGCTACTATTGAATTGAGTTGTTTTGTTGTTGAATTGTAGGCGTCCTTTACGTATTCTGAATATTAATCCCTTATCAAATATATGATTAGCAAATATTTTCTCACATTCTGTGGGTTTTCTTTTCACTTTCTTGATAATGTCCTTTGACGAACAAACCTTTTTCATTTTGATTTTGATTGAATTAAGTCCAATTTGTCTATTTTTCTTTCTTTCTTTCTTTCTTTTTTTTTTTTTTTTTTTTTTTGCATGTATTTCTGGTGTCACAGCCGAGAAATCACTGTCAAACAATGTGTAGATGGTAGAAAACAATGCCTAACAAGCAGTGGACCACTCTTCTTGAGGGATTTTGGGCAAGAGCCATTTTTACGGAATGTTAAAAGAGGGAACGCAGAAACAGGATATGATTGGCTAGGATCCGAAGACTGGGGATTTCCTTACAAGGCTGGGGTCGGGGGAGGGGGTGTTCTATTTTTTAGAGTAAGGTAAGCTAGCTAAAGCTGAGTTGGAGAACTTTCATTGACATATGTTAGGTTTCCTTGACAGTGAGGCGTTTCCTGTAAGTGCAGGCTGACTTAGATTTATAATTTCGATGTGGGCCGGGCCACTAAATGGCCTCTATTTTGTGGGTCTCTATATAGAAACTGCCTTTGTCAAAGTTTTATACTTTTAATTTGTATGTTTAATTCTTCAGTTCATTATAAGTTCATCCTCACGCGTAGTGTAACATAAGGGTCCCACTCCATTCTCCAGTTTACCTGGCACCATTTATTGGAAACACTGTTCTTTCCTCTTTGAATGGTTTTGGCGGCCTTGTTGGCACAGAGATGGGAATCCAGCTCTGTCAGACTTCAAGCAGTACAGCTTTTTTTGTAGTAGAGTGTGTGCCCCAGTTTTCCCTAAAGCAGTCTTTTTCTCTCTTTCAGACCCAGGAGGACTGTCACAGGACAGGCCTGCAGAGCTCCTGACTTGCCTCCCAGGTGGGAAGAGGAGGCTCCGGGCATCGCCCAAGGGCAGCCCTGCTACATACAGTCAGGCCGCTTCAGCTCCCTGCGAGGCTACCACGACAACACACCACACCACCACATGGCTGACCCGCCTGGCTCAGAGACTGGCCAGACCGGTTTGCAGGGTTTCTGTTCTCTGGAGACTGGTTCTCTGTCCACAGTGGTGCTTGCTTTCTCTCTCTCTGGCTGTACTTCTCAAAAACCTTCTCTCCTCCTCTCCCCTCCCCTCCCCTCCCCTCCCCTCTCCTCTCTCCCAGCCCCTGAATGGACCCTGCCAACCCCTAGGCCAAAGGTTCAGGGCCACCAACTTCCCTTCCACTCCCATGCCCAAGGCTTGGGGCCCCAGTCCTCCCCTAAGCCCCCTGCCAGGCCAGCCAGGCTCTGACCCAGACGGTTTTTATTTTTTAATGGATATAAAATTATCCATAATTACATAAACAGAAAGGCTAACCATAACAATTCACATTTATTGGGTCCTTACCAGACATAGTCGACATACTTCACGTTGTTTATTTCTCACATACTTCACGTTGCTTGTTTCTCTTTGACAGTAATAGCTGATACTATTATTACGCCCTGTTAACCGATGAGAACCAAGGTGAGAGGGCTCAGATTCTGGGCATGAGGTCACACAGCAAGTAAGCAGCACAGCGGGACTTCCAGCGCCACCTCTGAACAATGCTTCTGCCCTGGGCTGTCTGATGCCCACTCTCCCTTGGTGACCATGGATATTTAATGGACATCCATGTGTGCCAGCCAGTGTGTGTGTGTGTGTGTGTGTGTGTGTGTGTGTGTGTGTGTGTGTGTGTGTAAAAGAGAGCATTTGTGGAGAAAAGGAGAGAGGGGGAGAGGGGGAGCAACAGAAGCCCCAGGGGAAGTGACATAACTAAGGCTGGGCATGATGGGCAGGGGTAGATTAAGTCTCCAAGTTAGTTTTCAAACCGCAGTGGGCATTTGTCCGTCTGTAGAGGTGGGGGAACAGGCCAGGGGTAGACAGCCAATAACTGAGGTAACTTGTAATGAAAGTCCTGGAACACGCACCCGGGACCACTCACCAGGTGACCTCCCCCTTCCTCGGGCCTGGCTCTGTTCTCCACCTCTGTCCTCTGGAACCCTCCTGGCTGGAATCACCGATACTGCTTTCCCAGCAGGCTCAGGCCTGCCTGGTTCTGAAGGAATTCCACCCCCACCCCCCACTAGCACTGCATGGGGCAGGGGATGAAGAGGTAAATGAGGCATGGCTTCCACCTTCACAGAGCTCTCAGTCTGGGAGGGAAGGGGACTCGCCAGCAGAAACCCTATGACACCTGCCTTCCTCGCCTCCACGGCCCTTCCATCACCACATCACATTGGCTTTACCTCCTTATTAGCTCTCTGGTCCCAGCAGCCATCACCTGCAAACTGCGAAGCACCGATAGCCCCCAGCACAGAGAGGCTGCCCAATTTACGTGGCAGAGGGAGATACGTGTGCATATGGTACTGTAAGGACAGGGGCGGAAAACAACCAGGTTTGTCTAGAGAGAGTCCAAAAGGGCTTTACAGAGGGGGCCGCTCTGGGGTTCTGAAGGGTGAATAAGAGTTCTCAGGCGGGAAAATGTATCTGAGGGAGATAGATTTAGCATATAAAGATTCGAAGGGAGCCTTAGCGTGTCTGAAGAATGGCGACAACTTAGAATTCAGGATTGGTGAAGTGACAGAGCCAGGGCTACCGCGGCAGGCCCGGCCAGAGTGAGAAGGCTTCTGAGAGCAAGGGTGAACTCTGGTGTAACATGTGCTTGGTCTCCCCAACAAATATAGACTGGCCGAAAAGCTTTACGTGGAATTTGTCCAGACGTGAAACGTAGCTGGCTCCAAGCCCCTTTCCAGACTCATAGAACTCCGCCATTTTCACCAGTGTCCCTTGTCATCAGCCCTGCTAAAATATTATAAATAGGGGAATGGCTGGGTCCACTTCCTTTTCAGAATAGTTGGTTGCTCCGGGGGCTGGGCAAGGGATGGATTGGAGGGGGAGAGACTGCAGGGGAGGCTGAGGCAGTGGTCCAGAGCATCGAGTAGTGGCTGTGGAAAAGTTGGGGATGGGGGTTACAGACAGCAAGGGATGAGGGAGGAGGAGGTTCTAGAAATTTCCCCTTAGACTGCTGCAGTTGGCAGAGAGGCCCTGCCCAACTTGCCACACCAGGAAAGTCTCCTTGCCACTTCTCAGCTCTCCACCTTAAGATGGAACACTAATCTGATTGGTCAGATTCCAGAGTGCCGGTTAGGTCAAGTTTACTTGTACCTGGGGTCAATGAGCATTAAAAAAAAAAGGACACACAAAAATGTGATCCTCTCTTCTTTCACCCACACCTAAGTACACTTGCCTTTGCTTTTCTAGTCAGCTACTGACCAGAAGGAGGAAACATCCCCCCAAACAAAGGAGGGTTTACAGAGAGGGAGAAGGAGAGGGAGAGGCCCTCCCAGGCCTTCAGGCAGGCCCTGGGCTCCATCCCAGCTTTATCAGAAGGCTCTGGCTGCTGGGCAGGCCCCGCAGAAACAAAGCACAGCTTGTATCTCCCACGTTTGCCCTTGGTGCCTGTTTCCCTTGGGAATCAGAATGGGGAGTGGCAGGGCAGGGCAGGCCTGCAGTGACTCCCATCTTAATATCGTTAATATCATTAAAACCCCTGCCTTTTACTTCTAACAGCTTAATCAAAAGGGAGAAAAGAGCTAGGGGAGAGGGAAGTTAAGGGATGAAAGGGAGGGTGGAGTCTCGAAGGTCAGAAACTGGCTCTGGGGAGTAGAGCGGCACAGGGCCCCCTCCCAGTGAGTCAGTGAGGGAGGGAGCTGGCATGGCTGTAGGGAAGGGCCCGGTTTCAGTTTGGAGAGGGCTGTGAGGGAGGGAAAGAGGCCCAGCCTAACAGCTGTGGGATCCACAGGTTCTCGTCCTTGTGTGAGCCGCTGCTTACCAGCCGAGGCACCTCGGCAAGCCCCACCACTTCTCCGAGCCCTGGTTTCCTGAGCTGTAAACTGGGATAGGAATGCCTCACAGCCGGGGCTGTCACGCACGCAGAGCAACGAAATGCGGTCAGGTCGGTGACAGTAGTTCACAAACCACACACCTCTGCACAGCATAAAGATGTGTTATCCTTCTTATTATTTTCTTGGGAGTGAAAACCAGGTGCCTCTGACAAGCATTTGTCCCTTCAGAGCTCCACCCAGCTTCTCTCCATCCAGACTTCCCTCCAGCTTCAGAAAAGGCGGTTAACTCCTTTCCGCATGCAGGTACTCTCTCTCTGTTTGTTTCTTCATCCCTTTTTTTTTCTCATTTGTTTTGGCCTCCCCAATATTAAACTAACCAGAACCCGCCCCAAACTTTGCTTGGTTCCCTTGGTCTTCCTTCTTCTAGCCTAATATTTTTGCAGGATCTTGCAGTTTATGAAGCTTTGTTTATTTTTTATATCCATTACATTTTGTCATGTTAATGTCATCACAGAACTTTGTGGTTAGTGGTACTCACCCATTTTCCAGATGAGAAAGTGAGTCTCAGGCTGGAATTCGGCAGAAGTCCCACAGAAGTTCTTTCTTTTGATAACTCACTGTCTCTCTTTGAGGCAGCTTTTAAACTGAGTAGTCTGGATCTACCATCTCCCTTCCTGTCTCTGTTTTCTCATAAGCCAATATAAACCATTCATTGCTTCCACCACTGCACTCTCAAGATTGCCAGGGCCGCTAGCTCTTCCCCAGCCAGCCCACTTCAGAGGCCCCTCGCAGACCTCACTCCGCAAACCTTCCCTGGCGTGCACCTGGCCCTACGCATCACATTATGTCTCCTCTGATTCTCTCCTTCCTCTGTAAGAACTAGGACTCAAAGTCTGCAAAAGAGGACGAGGTGGTGGGGAGGGTTCCTTTCACGTCCGTGGTTCCTGTGCTTTGGTGGCCCAGTGTCAACCGGGGTGAGCCTTGGGACCCTCCCTGAGGAATACCCCCTCCAGGGTGTGCTCTGAGCTATGGCAGGATTTCAAAAACACTTCCCACCACCACCACCAGTCCAGCTACCAAGGCGTTTCTTCAGAAGAACCTTTTGGGTTTGACCAACTTGGCAGAAGATGGGGTTTGATTTGAGGGGAAATAAGATCAGAACTGTCATGCCTTGTGACTCAGCCAGGCACGGGAAGGTTAATGTCAGCAGTCTGGGACAGAGGAAAAGGGTCTCACCTTGGAATTAGCCCTTCCCAATAAGAGTGGAGCAGGGAGTAGGGAGATGAACTCAGCCATAGGTGATGGAGTGGGGGTGATGTCTAGTCCTGTGTTGTCCAATATGATGATCATTAATGATAGGCAGCTATTTAAATTAAAATTAAAATGAAACAAAATTAAATATTTAATCGCTCAGTTGCATTAGCCACCTTGCAAGTACTCAATAGTCACATATGGCTAGTGGGTGCCATATCGAACAACGCGGATACAGAATGTGTCCATCATTGCAGAAAGTTCCATTGGACGACACTGATTTTAGACCAGCAGATAGAAAAGAATCAAAATAAGCAGTTGGCTAAGAGTAAGAGACAGGCAAGCTCCTTGGCAATGTCAGGCATCGGAGGTGTGCGCAGGGGGGTAGCAGGGTAGGTAGCACTGTAAAACTGTCCGCCTTCCACTCTCCGTGTGCGTCTCCAGCATAAATGTTAGGGCTATTGCATCGGAGCCACATGTGTTTCCCCAAAGCACGATGCAAACCTTCAGTGTCCTCAGATAGGGAACCTGTGCTGGGGATGGCATCAGGAAAGTGGGGGACAGTCCTCTTTCTCACCAGATATGAGTGTCTTGAGTCTCAGCAGAAGACTGGGGAGTAGATGTCTGGAATGCAGAGGAGGGAGTCAGAACTACCACCTGGAGCAGGGAGGAAGGACAGGCTAAATATATATATATTTGGGACTCAGTTGTAGTCACCCAAAAGTCCTTCTGTCATTGCCACTTCTGGATCTAAAAGTTTAGATGGTCTATTAACTTTCCTCTCATTTCTGTATAATACAGTGATGAGCGTTGCTTTGCTAATTATTTCCATGGAGATGAGTCCTTTAAACCGTGAATAAAGAGAGTATCTATTCAGAACAATGCTTATGCCTTGTGCTCAAGAAAGAGACCTGGAAAATCTTCATTCTAATCTGATTCACTCCTTAAATTGTAAATTCCAGAATGTAGCCTCAGGCACGTCTGGATCAGGTAGTTAAAATCAAATTGTCATCAGAAATCTATGTCTCTATTCCTTTTGGCTCTGCTTCTCTTTTTGTTGGTGTCATTCTCAGGTTTTCTCCATGTCCTGTGAATGTGGGCACACAGCAAACAGCTCCAAGGCTTAATACTGCGGATTCTCAATAATTCCAACGAGAGTTCCAGGGCTGACCTTCACTGGCCTGACATGAGCTCCTGCCCATTCCTGAGCCAGTGACAGGTCTCTGGAAATGCAATGCTCTGATTAGCCAGGCCTGATGCAGTGCCCTGATTAGCGATCCATACATACCTGATGCAGTGGCGGAGTCAGCTTCGCCTTGTCCACCAGGCCTCTGAGTGGGGATGAAGTAAACTCTACCAAGTAATCTGAACAAGGAAAATGGATGCTAGGCTGACAGAAACCACAGCTGCCCGCTACACAGTCTTCAATTAATGATAGTTATTATTACTGTGAAACAATAGCAGAAAGGTTAAGCTGACATTTTGTTGTTGTTGTGGTAGTAAAATTGGTATACATTATATTTCAGGTTCAATAGTTATACGTACTACATAGTGATCATCTCTGTGAGTCTAGTTACCATCCATTACAATACAGTTGATCTCCTTCACCAAATTCACCCCCTCTCCCAAGACGACATTTACTGGAAGGGTAGGGAAGGCTTTGTGGTACAAAGTGAGGTCTCAATAAATGTTTATGGATAGAAAAATTCATGAGGGAGTAAATAGGAACATACATTAAAATGTAATCTGTTCTATGGGGGGGAAAAAAAAGAAGTCAGAATGAGGGCATAATTTTAATGAGCCTAGGAAATGAGCCAGGAAGCAAAGGATAGGAATAAATGGCACATTTCGGAAAGGAGTTCCTTCGAGACGGGGCAAGGGCTGTTTAATTAACATGTACAACTACTGCGGAGGAAGGGAGAGCATAAGGACTCTCCAAGGTTTGCTGCTGACACTGACATGAAGCTCTGGAGTAGGGACGGGAGGGACGATGGGAAGTTCTCAGGAGCCCGACATGAGTAAAGAAGTGATAACGAAGCTTCAGTGAGAAGGAGGCAAGAAGGGGACTCCAGGGATCCAATTCCAAACACTGTCCATGAAACTGAGGAAGTCGAGCCACCACTTATGACCAAGGGAAAAGACATAGAATTTCATGTAGACTGTATCTTGAGAACTTCAGCCCAAGATAGTTCTAGACAGAAACACGGGTGAAATTCTGGGGCCTCGGAATAATAGTTTGAAGACCAAAAGGCCCATCAAAGAGTACACACTTCTGGCCCATTCGCATGGAGCATGGAGGAGGTCTGAGAAATGGCAATTAAAATATTTGAAGGATTGGTTATAGAGCTCAGAAAACAGGGATAGGGACTTTTAAGTCAGAAAAGCAGAGATCAAAGTACATGACATGATGAGCAGACAAAATGCAAACTCGTTCATCAAATTTAAATTCTGAGATTGAAATCTGGGGGACATGAAATGTAATCAAAGGAAGGCCTGAGTCTCCGTTTCTCCTCTATGTGGTGGAGAAAACAGTGATTAAATCACAACTGTGATGAACACTGGAGTAGATCAACTAGGTGACAGTATCTGACACAGAGAAGGTACAGGTCAAACTAAAGCCATCCGGAGTCCCCAGGTGATTCTCAATGGCACTGTCTGTAGCACATGAGCTCTGGAGTCAGGAGACATGAGTGTGAGTCTAGACTCCCCTCCAGTCTTCATTTTCCCCACCCCTAAATGGCAACAACAATCTCTACCTCACAGGGCCATTATAATACTGAAATGAGATCCTGCATTCACTCAAGAAGCATTTATTGAACGCCTACTACTGCCTACTATGTACTTACCAGACAGCAGGCTAGATGCTGGGTGGGAATAAATGATGAATAAGAAAAAGTCCAGTCCGTAGGCTGTGTTCCTTCTGAGATATCTAGGGGATAATCTCTTCCTTACCTTTTCCAACTTCTAGGAGCCACCTGTATTCCTTGGCTCCTGGTTGCATCACTTTGACTTCTGCTGCCACGGTCACACCACTTTCACTGACTTCAACCATCCTACCTTCCTCTTATAAGGACCCTCGTGATTATATTGTGCCCACTCAGATAATCTAGGACAACCTCCCTACCTCCAAATCCTTAATTTAATCATACCTGCCAGGTCCCTATTGCCACGCTAGGTTCTAAGGACTGGGATGTGGATATCTTTGGGGGACATTATTCAGTCTGCCACAGCACTCCTGGGCTATACAGTAGGAAATGGAATATTCTTAGAGGCTAGGAAGCAGATTGGGCTACTTTTGAACACCAACTTGCTGATGGTACTCTATTAAGTCAAGTCTGGTGGGGAGGGGAGCAGAGTGGGTATCTGAAGCCTAATCGCAGATGCCCCCTCAGATTTTATTTTCACACAGTACAGCCCTGTAAAATCATAAAGGGAACACTACGCAGCACATGAGGGTACTGCCATTCGGGAGCTCTGAGACCTCAGGGGAGGATATTATATCTCTAAGCCCCAAACTCCACCTAAATCAATGGGTATAAATAGAACAACCTAGGAGGGTTGGAGTGAGGATCAATGAAAATATCATCCATGAAATCACCTAAGACAGTGCCTGATTCTCAATAAATGTCTAAATTCGAACTCATCCCATCCTCTGTCCCTTTTGCTGTGGCCACTGCCTCTGTCCGGGCCTCTCAGAAACTTTCATTGCTTGACAATCTTGCCACATGCCTCAGCCTGGCAGTAGTTCGGAGCAACAGCTTTGAAGCCCTGCGAAGGAAATCTGGAGCAAGTCTTTTAAGCTGCGCAAACTTCAATTTCCTCCTTTGTACAATGGGGATGAAATCGTCTATGGAAACAGGTTGTCCTGAGGATTAAGCAAGATGATGAATGGAGAGGGCTTAGCACAGTGTCAGGCACGATTGAAAAAGAAAAAAGAAAAAAAATAGTGTTATTCTTCTCAAGAGGGCTGACCTCCTTTCAGTCTCCTCGTTTTCTACGTTCCTTCCAGCAACAAGGCCTCCCGAAGGCAGGCCTTGAACTCGTATATACCTGAAGGGTACTGTTTATAAACACTCCCCTCCGCCTCGGATATTCTCAATGTGTCCTATACTATTCATTCTCAGACTTCAGTTCTACTCTGCTTCCCAGTAACTTATTCAGCTTCACTAGCCCTCTCGGTTATGGCTATTTATGCAGGCCTCTACGTCAATACTGGACGAGATCCTTGAGGAAAGGGGTTTTTCTGCATCTTCGGTAGCAAAAGTACTTCCTTTCCTTGACTGGCCTCAATTTCCTAATTTAGAATGAGTCTTTGGGACTGCTGAATGGCTGAAAGGGCCCTTCCAGCTCTGTTATCTTAAACTGAATTTAAGTGGCAGAGACTTAGTAGATTACCCAGTCTACCTCTCTCCTTTTCCAGAAGGGGAAACTGAGGGTCCAAGAAGGGCTTCACTTGATGCTATTCTCTTTCTGGCCTCCGGATCAGGGCTTCTTGGAGGGCATGCAGCCCTGTTTTCCTAACTAGGTAAGGGGAGACACGCGGCGTCTCCAGGGCTCGGGGCGCCGGAAACACGTGCGTGCTCACCTACGTGTACACACGTGAGCATACCTACAGCAGCAGGGGGCGCTCAGGCCGGCAGGGGGCAGCACAGACCCGGTTTGCAATTACCCGGCGCAGCCCCGAGGGAGGAGGGCGTGCTGCAGTCCCAGCGGCGGTGGCGGTAGCTGGAGGTGCAGCCTCCCAGGTGGGAGGCGGGGGCTGCGGGCGCAGGAAAAGGCGCCTGGGGAGCGGGCGCTCGGCCGGGCCTCCTCCGGCCCCGGGCGCGGCGCAGCGAGGGGGAGTGAGCGCGCCGGGAGCACGCAGGCGCCCTGCTCCGGCTGGCCCTCGGCCGACGCGCCGCGCGGGAGCAGCCCGCAGCCCGCCCCCCCGCTCCCGCGCCCCCCGCAGCCCCCGGCCGCGGGCGGACGGCCGTCGGGAGCAGCCCCTCAGCTGCGGGCACAGGCCGCCGGTCCCAGAGAGCGCGCGGCGGCAGCAGCGGGACGGCTCCGGGGCCGCCCCGAGCGCGCTCTCCCGCCTGCGGCCACTTGCAGCCGGAGCTGGCCGGGCCGGCGCGCCCCGCAGGCAGCTGGAGCGCGGCCTCGGCCTCAGCGGGAGCGAGCCCCGGGCCGCAGCCCGCGGGAGGCGGCGCGGGCGTCCGCGGCCACTGACGGCGTCGCGGAGTGCTCCCGGGCGGCGGCGCAGCGGCGGCGGCGGCGCAGGGGGCGGGGGCAGGGGGCGCCCCAGCCAGGATGCTGCGGTTCCTACGCCGGACCTTTGGCCGCCGCTCCATGCAGCTCTACGCGCGGGGCGCGGCAGGGCGCCGGGCCGCCGGGCTGGGGGACGAGCGCGACGGGGGGCCGCGGGGGGGCCCGGCCGCAGCCGCCGCCTCCACGCCGCTGCCCGCCGCGCCCGGGGGCAGCGTGTTCCCGGCCGGCGGAGGGCCCCTGCTCACCGGCGGCGCGGCGGTACACATCTCCGCCGCCGGCGCTGCCAAGGCCACCCTCTACTGCCGCGTCTTCCTGCTCGACGGGACCGAAGTGAGCGTGGACCTGCCGGTGAGTGACCGGGCCAGTCCAGCGAACTGGCACCCCGCGCCCCTTGGGGCAGCTCCCCACCCCACATGCTTTCCTCTGGGGCGCTCCCCTAGCACCTTTCCGCGATCCCCTCCCCCTTCCGCGAGTACCCCTTATTCTGGTTTTCCCTTTGGACCACCCGTCCCGGTCTCTTTCGAGGACCCATCCCTGGCCGGTGCCCTCTTCTTGAAACATTGCGCTGCTGGGTAGCACCTTCTCTGGTTCCCACCTCATCCTTTGGGTCTCAACCCCTCCCCATCGCACGAGTTCCCTCGTCCCTGCCCGCCGGCGCGGTGACAGGTGTTCCCCTTCGCGCCCCTTGATTCCTGCGGGGGTTTCTTGGTGCTGGGTTGTTGGTTAGAAAATCTCAAAGCAATGCAGGGCTGCCCTGGCATGAACCGCCTGCCCACGCAAAGTCCCCACCAGGCCTGCTACTCCGCAGGTGCCCGAAGTTTGGGAGGGAGTCAGGGTAACAAATCCATTCTCTTTTGATCCCTTCTCGATGCTCCTCCACCACCCCCCCCTCCCCCGTTCCCTATCCCAAATAGTCCCTGTAGGGGGACCTCGCAGGGGGTTGGGCGACTTGGGCGCCAACTCTAGAATCGACTCTCTTGGACCTGACCAACTTTGCGCAGGGCAGAGCCGTTGCTGGGGCACTGGGAGTCCGCCCCAGGGCCCCTACGGGGCCTGGAGCGCAGGACTTTCCCCTCAGGCAACGTGTGTGGGGCAGCCAAGGCACCCCAGGGTGGCGGCGGCGCCGGGGCTGAGCCGGCCACTCGCCCACAGGTGGTTGCACCCCGCCCTCCTCCAGCAGAGAGAGCTAGGCCGGCGCTGCTGTCCCCGCCAGGGCGTCCGGCTACCTACGTGTCTTTCTAGCCAAGGGGCCAGATCTGGTCAGATCAAATCAGCACGTTAATGGGGCGCCTACTGTACACCTCGCGCTGCGGCAGACGGTGCCTTTGGGAATCTTTGGGTGTGACTGAGGAGGACACAGCAATGAATGAGCTTTAGATGAATGTTACAGATCATCTCGACGGTTTCAAGGGAAAAATAATAACATACCTGGACTTCCAAAAAAAGCATTTAGGCCTTCTTGGGTGGGGGAAATTCTTTGGACTTTGCGAGGGAACGAGGAACATGTAAGGGTTTTTAGATGGGAAAATCAGAGCCTGCCTGGCCCTGGGTTTAATGCTTGCCTGTGTAGGTTTAATTTTGAAACAGTTTCAGTTTATGGCAATTTTATTTTTGTGGCTCCTAGTGCTCTCCATAGGATATCATTTTGTTATGATAATACCCGTTTGGGTTTTTTTTTTTTTTTTATTCAGAGAAAAGGAGCCAACATTCCGGTTCTTAGAGTTGTCTAAAATAGCATTAAAATGTTACTGCTGTCGGCGATTGAGGCTCTCCAGCTTTTATTCAGCTGGGAGAGGAGGCCCAAAGAACCGGGAGGATTGGGCAGCTCCCAGGTGAAGAGGATGTGGCGTATTTTGCATCTTGGATCTGGAAAAGGGATGCTCTCCTTTGGAACTTTGACAGTGCTCCTTGCTGATGATTTTCTTCTGTCTTTTCCCCCAGGGATGGTTCATTAATAAAATGTATTGCTTCTGTCAGGTTTGTGCGACAGGCTTAAGTGGTGTTTCTGGGATGAAAGATGCAAACTGAGTAAAGTGCATGCGTGGTGAATAGACTCAGCAAACAAGGTACACACATGAACAGGTCACAGCAGGAATTACAGCTGGTGGAGCCCTCATTGGAGGGGGGTGTATTTGCATCCTAAAAGGCTTCTTCACTATTAAAGGCTACTTGACAAAAAAATTGACTGGGCTTTCTTATGATCATAGATTTCTTGATACTTTAAGATGTGATTCACCGAATCCCACGTTTTATTTATACAGAAATACACACACATATACACACACTGCCCAAAGGCAAATAAAAATCACTCAGTTTTGTTACGTGAGCCCTTGGGGAGGAAAGGTGAAGAAAAATCGCCAGTGAGCAAGGCTCATCGAATTAAAGATTTAGTAGATATTAGAACTGCACCACAATCCCCTACTCTCGTCTTCCCAGATCAGAGTCTTAGTTCTTGTAATTAATTCTTGGAGTTATGAGGCGAATGCCAAGCAGCCAGCTCCCCATGAACTTGCAGTGTGTGTGCTCCTTCAGAACCATTTCCCTGGGTTCCCTTTTTCTGCTGACCTCTTTGGCATTTGGCCCCACTTGTCATTATTCTCCTCTTCTGCATCCCTGGATTTTTTTTTTTTTTTTTATCACTTCCTGGGCTTTGGTGTTGCATGTCTGCCTGGCGCACGGATAGGATTTACCTTTGACCGCCATATCCCTGAGCCGGATTTTCTGTCCCCAGTCGCTTCCACGGGCACTCAGTGCACTTGCCAGGCCAACTATGGCTCCTTTGTAATTAAAACCCTCTGGTGGTGTTAGCGTCAGGAATTCTTTTACTAAGCATACTACAAGTGGTTATGCATCGTCATAAGCCATTTTATTAGCCCTGATCAGGATGCTTGTGTTCTGAAACTGCCTTGAATACAACACCCCCTGCTCAACGTGACAGTGTCAGGGCTCCTCAGTTTTCAGTTCAGTTAGCGCTTTTTGGGTGTCTCCAGTGTGCCAGGCACTGTGCTATGGACGCAAAGGTGAATGAGAGATGATGGCCTTGGGACTCTTGGGAAACAGATGGAGACACATTTTTTTCATTCTAAGTGATGCTAAGTGATATGACACACTCACTCAGACAGGGTGCCGGAGATGGACAGGCTGGGGGAATTGGGAGGACCTCCTGGAGACTTTGACACTTGAGATGATAGGAACTCAAATACAGTGTCCCTTGTGCATTTTTAGAATACCTATTGTGTTAAGTCCACTTCTTGGCCAAGCCACAGTCCATTCGTTACAGCTACTAAGGGAAGAAACAACTGTGTTGTCTTCTCCAGCTATCCTCCTTTGACAGGGCCTGGAGCCCCCTTGTCTGGTGGTGGGCTGTGTCCCCTAGCACGCCTGAGTGTTCTTACCCTTTGCCGTGGATAGTCACCAGTTTCCCAGTCTTTGATAACATGTGAATAAAAAGATCTTTTTAAAAAATCCATCTACGACATGCAGTCTAAAGTGGGTTGGCTTTACAGACCAGCTTCCAAGGGAGTCCCTTGGCTCACCCTTCCAACCAGAGAGCCACTCCGAGCCATTCCTTTTCAGAAAACCTGGCCTTACCTTGGAAGGTGCCTCTGTCTCCTTAGCCCAGCCCTACCCAGCCCTCAGGTGTGGTCTGTTCAGAGCAGGGCAAGACTCCCTCGGCCTGCCCTAGACACTCTCCTTCTATTAATGCAGCTGAAGATCTCATTAGTGTGCTTGGCAGCAGCACCCACTGTTGACTCATATTAGCTCTCTGTTGACTAAATCCCTGGCATTGCTTTTGCTCGTGTGGCTGTTGCTCAGTCCTGTCTCCCCCCACCCCTGCGTGCACAGTCTTCCAGCAGCTCTGTGTGGAAAGCTGTTAGGATGTGTGGCTGGCTGGTTAGCACTCCCACTATGCCTCGGAGGGCATGGCTTTGTTGGCCAGTGTTGCATCTGGCACACTCACTCTCATTGTCTCTGAGACTCCACGTTGACTCATCGCGGTGCAGTGGCAAGCACGGAGAGTTTCAGGATCAGCAGAGCCGTGTTTGAGTCTCGTAGGCTGGCAGTGCAGCATTGGGCAACTTCAGCTCTCTGGGCCTTAATTTTCTGGTCTTTAAAATGGGGATGTTGGAATCTATGGCCATGCCACCCTGAACAAGCCCGATCCTGTGTGATCTTGGAAGCTAAGCAGGGCCGGGCCTGGTTAGTACTTGGATGGGAGACCACCTAGGAAGATCAGGTACAGTAGGGTTAAAAACTTAGAGATTGTAAGCTGACAAGGTCCTTGAAATTTGTGAGGTCAACCAAGGGTTGCCTTGCCTGAAAAAAATAAATAATAAATAAAATAAAAAATTTAAAATGGGCGTGTTGGGAGGATTACGTGACAAGAAGAATCTAAACAGCCTCAGTAAATGGCAGGTTGTATTCTAATGTCTCATGCATTCTCTTTGGTCTATGGAAAGGGTTTAGAAAAATATCTAGGAATGGACATTAAAGAAAAGGAAAAAGCTGTGCCAAAAAGGCTACACATTACTTGTCTCTCCTTTGGTGGAAATTGGAAGTTGGATATAATGTGAGAGATGGTTTTTAAAAGTTTCACTTTGGATGAGAAAAGAATGCCCCTCCCCCCAAATGAATAGAAAAATGCACATTTTTAAGATTGGAACCTCTGGTCCAACAGAACATTCCAATACAACATAAAGGTCACATGCCTTATTTTGGACAGAGCATATCCCATCCATTATATATGTGGGAAACTGAGGCCTGTGGATAAGAAGTGACTTCCCTTTGGTCACTCAGTGAAGAGTTGGTATGTTTTACTTTAGGAACCTCAGTTGTCTGGCCTTTGGACGTGAGCGTAGGCTCAGCAGTAGGAAGAAGATGGACCCCTAGTCCTAACACAGCCTCTTGGCAGGACGGTGGGATATGTCCCTGGCAGTTGGAAGGAGGGCACGTTTACCCAAACAGAGAGAAACTCTAGCAAAATGGCTCTCTAACTTCAGTGTACCGAAAGTTTCGTTTGGGATTTTCTTTTCTCCAGTTAAAATTCCCAGGGCCCATTCCCAGAATTTCTGATTCTGTAGTTCAGAAAGCTGGACTTTTAACAAGCACCTCAGGTGATTCTGTGGAGGGTCCCTTCACACCCTTTGAAAATCCCTGGCTCCAGTACTGGGAGAACAGAGGGCAGCCCTACATACCTTAGGTACTGCCATAGGCAGTTCGGGGAGGTGGGGAGAGGTCATGTCTCTGGCCAGCTTTGAACTGGGGGTTGACAGTGCCACATCTGAGCTTTAGGGAGCCCATTTTCACCTCAGCAGCATGGAGGCTGGGCAGGAGGAGGGACTGGAGACCAGTTGCGCTATCGCAGTAGTCCAGGTGCAGGGTGATGAGGGCTAGGACGAGGGGCAGAGTGCCAGGACAGTTTGTAGGTGGTGTCAATTGAGTGTATGGGGGAGGGGAAGGCAGAGGGTGGGGATGTAGTAGAGTGTAGCTTGGAGGGCAGGAGTAGCTTCACCCTCAGTTGTGGGAAGGAATGGGGTACCATATAAGACATCCCAGGAAATAGGTGAAGGTACCTCCTGACTTTCGCCCTCTCCCAAGGTACTGGGTGCCATGGGCACCTTGCTTTATCCCAGGGCTCTGGGTGGCTTGTTTTTTTCCTGCCCTAGAGGGGGAAGGTATTGTTTGAAAGTGGCCCTCCAGTGCTTAATCCACTCCTACCCCTTCCCAAATGGTGAATGGAGACCATGGGGAGCCTCGGATACCTATGTGGGTCATGGGTTTGTGTATTTTTTTAAATTCCTTTGTTTTAAAAGGAGGTCTGGGGGTGGGGCACAAAGGTGAATGGTGAACATCCTTCCCAAGTGAGACATAAGTGTGATCTCTATCTAACTCTGGTTCCGCACTTGCTAGATTGTCAGTATTAATATTGAGGAGGGGAGGGGAGGGGAGGGGTCTTCTCAGCCTCCCCGGTGCCAGTAACATGACCCTACACTGGTCCAGGACTGAGCAAATATTAACTTGCTAAGCACTTCCACGTGCATAATCTCATTGAATTCTGTCCCTAGCGCACCGCTGTGGATGAAGGCACAGGTCTGTTTAATTTCGAAATGGCAAAAGGTGGGGGGAGGGGCAGATAGGACTTCCCCTTAAATTCTTGCACAGTGACTTAGAAAAAAATCCACTCCATAACCAGAGAAATCCTCCACCCACAATTTGTCCTCAAAACACGTGATCCATCCTTTTCCAGGGCCTGGCTCCTGGCCCTCCTCCTCCACTCTGCTGGGAGGGACTGTTCTCTCTCCTCTGGTCTGTCTGCACTCTGGTTTTCTCCTCTGGCCCATGACAGCTGCTTGCAGGCAGGGTCAGCTGCTGGTCCATCTTGGTGTTTTTTTTGTTTTGTTTTTTTTTTCAGGTTGGCGTGTGCTTTTCTCCCTCATTTTCATTTCACACTAGATAGAACATGTTTAAAGCGGAATGATTAGAAAATGTAGAGAGGCAAGAGAAGTTAAAACATCTAAAATTTCACCAGAGATAACCACTATTAAAATTGTGATGTGTATCCATTTGTACCTTTTCCTTCTCTTTTTAGATAAATATGTATTTAAATGGTGAAGTTATATAGGTTGATGAAAATCCCTCTCCGGCACAATTGAACAAGGACTGTAGACCCTCGAGTTTGTATCTCTTTAGAGTGAGGCCCTGTGTCTCCTGTCTCCCCTGTCTATTCTCTGGGACCCTTAACTGGAGGCGGGGGTACCCACAATGGCCATCTGAGCTGTGTACTGCCGACCGTCTCTGCAGGATGAGAAGCAACCTCTTTGGAGCCCTTTCCTCCAATCACCTGTACTTTCCGACGGGTGAAAGGTCCTGCTGATGTGGCCACAGTGTCCTTTGCGTCTGAGGGCTTGCGTTCCGAACACCTGCTTTGGGGCAGTCACCGCTCTCATGCCTGCCCAGGGTTGCCCACAGCGATTTGACAGAGGTGGGCAGCAACCTTGCAGCATCCCAGGCGTGACCCCTCTGCCCTAGGCCCCCCGCTCCCAATCCCCTTCTGCAGCTTTTGCCTCTCTGTAGAGCTGGATGTATCTCACTAGCCCCACCTGATTTTAATTTCTGGCTTATTTTTTATTTATTTTTCCCAGGTGTTTTTGTTTGCTCACGGTAAATTTTCTTCAGTTAGCAGAGGCTTATTGAGCACTTACACTGTATTAGCACTGGGGACGGGTACAAGAGGGATGAAGTAGTTCCAATCTTGAAGGGGAGACAGCGTGAACAGATGACTCAGCACCCCACGGTGCGGGAGTAGTGCCGAGGGTGAGCAACTGAACTGTGGGGCGGAGTTGGAGATGGTTCGATACCCAAAGTGACACATCGAGTTGTCCTAAAGGATGCATAGGAGTTCAGCTGTTAGACTTAGTCAGAAGGTGTTGGGACGGAGGAAACAGCAGATGCAAATGCATGCAGGGTGGGGACCAGAAAATCCCCTTTCCCAGGCTCTAGACTCCTTGAGAGAGGGGAGGATTATGTGCTCTGGCCGTGTCCCTGAATCTTAAAGTATGAATGAGAAACCTTTGAAGAGCAGGAGTGTGTCAAGCACTTGGTAAGAGCCAAGACTTACTGAGCATTTTGCCTGGTACTGTGCTAAGTGCTTGAATGATGATTGTCTCGTTGAATCCTCACAAAACTCTGTTGGCAGTAACTCTTGTTATCCCTGATTTGAAGATGGTAGAATTGAGTTAAGACAGGTTAAGAACCTTGCCCATATCACTTGCTAGTAAAGGTAAATTCTGGCTTCGATCTCGGACAGTCTGGCCTGAGATTCGTGGTCTGGGGAAGTCCTCTGACAGCAGGTCTGGGCATGGGAGGAGGGGGAGGATGGGAGTGGGTGGGTGCCGAGCTCGCCCCCGAGGTTCCGAGGTGGATGGGGACTTCTGAGCCTCAGAATATAGTTTCGCCCAGAGCGCCTTCTGGTTTGATGGCCATAATTCTTCAGCACCGAGGTCAGAAGTAAGCTAGTTTTTAAAAAGTGCTTAATAGAACACCATTAAAATGATCACAGAGAAATCATTTTATTTATTCCCATCCTGCTGCATAGTAACTGGTTGGTTTCACTTTATTCCCTTAAATCTTTGTGCTTCTGTATACGTGTTTGTAAGCGTGGGGTGTATCCTTTCCCTCCCTTCCATCCAAGCCTTCCTGACACATTTCTCACCAGTTTCTGCCCTCTTTTGAGCTTATTCTGAATTACTAAAATTCACCCCTCATTCTGTGTGTGTGTGTGTGTGTGTGTGTGTGTGTGTGTGTATGTATGTGTGCGTGCCATGAGTTATATCTATCTCTACTTGGAGGTTCATATGCAAAGGAGCTGGTACCTTACCTGTTGGGCAGTCCTACCCCGAGGCGGGTAGAATCCCTTAATTGCCACCATCTGGGGAAGATATTATTATCCTCCTTATGCGTGGTCTCAGGGAGCAAATGGCCTTGGGCCACTTGGCTGGTTAGTGTGGTAGAGCCAGAAGTGAATCTAGGTTTCCTGACTCATCTTCCAGTGCTCTTTCCCCAGACCCTACTGAGCACACCCAGCCTTCCTGTGTGACATGTATGCTCCTTGGAACTATTTTGAATGTCAGAATCCTTTGTGATTCGACAGGTCAAAACTTCATGCAATAAAACCCCCTTTCTCTCCCGGACCTCTGTGCCTTTGAGCATTTTTGGCATTTGGGTTCTACCATTTCTCAGCATTTTTTGCAGGTTCTCTTCCCCAAAGTCATAGCTGGCTGAGTCAAAGTCACACCAGGCTTACCTTTTTGAAGTTAAGAACTGGAAAATGATATCCCAAGGGTCGTGCGCCTCCAGTGGGGTCCTTCAGAGCTTCCTTGCTTCCCAGCACTGAGCGGGGTCCATGCTGCCAGCCGTGCCCCGGGACACGGGCTGCTGGTTCTGCAGGTGCCTGCGGAGTCCGCGTCTCTCAGCTCTGCGGGGTCTCCTCCTTGCCTGGGCCCTGATCCGAATGTCGTTGTCGTGAGTATCCTGTCTTATGTCTGCTCAAGCGGGTGAGGAAGGCCTGACGGCGCCTCTCGTTTATCCTACCTGCACTCTTGCACCCGTATTGAATTATGGATTCTTTTATAATTGTGAAACAATGTAAGTCATGTAAAATTGATCATTTTAACCATTTTTAGGTGTACAGTTCAGTGGCGTTAAATACATTCACAGCGTTGGGCAGCCATCACCAGTCTTCATCTCCAGAACTTGTTCATCTTCCCAAACTGAAACTGTGCCCATAAAACACTCACTCCCCACCCGCCTACCCCCAGCCCCGGGCAGCCACCATTCTACTTTCTGCCTCTATGAACTTAACTACTCTAAGTATCTCATATGAGTGGAATCATACAGGGTTCGCCCTTTTGTGTCTGGCTCCTTTTCCTTAGCATGATGTCTTCAGGGTTCATCCATGTTGTAGCACGTGTCAGAACTTCATTCCGTTTTGTGGCCCCGTAGTACTCCAGTGTATGTAGATGCCACACTTGGTTTATCCATTCATCCGAGTTACGGATTTTTGTGCCAGTCCGGGCCTTCCTAACTCAATCTTGCCGTTCATTAGTGGTACTCCAGTGGAGACTTGGATGTCCCCAGCCCTTCCCGCCTGGTTTTATTCTTGGCATTCTGGTGCCTCTGCCCCGGGACTGTTTTTGCTTCATGCTCTCCCTCCCAGGTCATCTGCTGTTAGTTTTTCCCCTGACATTTTTGTCTTGAGTTGCTCAGTGTTGACAAGTCCTCTGCCCAGCACGTTCTCTGAACTTTTTAATGATGAAATCTAAATACTAAAGAGTGTCTATAACATAAACAAAGAAAAATAATGCAACGAACACGCATATTCCCAGCACCCAACTTAAGAACAAAGACTGTTACTAGTGCTATTAAAGACCCTTACGCTTCTCCCAGTCGCATTCTCCTCCCTCCTGCTCTCCCGAAGTCGGTCTCTCATCCCTTCCTTTTCCTGTATGCTTCCCTAAACGACATATTGTTAGTTTCACATGTGTGTGGACTTTATATAAGTGGATTTTTCACTCACTACTGTGTCTGTAAGATTCACTCATATTGGCGAGGTAGCTGTGGTTCTTACTACTTTGTAGTTATTCCATTGCAGAAATCTATTGAAATGTATCCTTTGTGGGTGGGCATTTCACATGTTTTCAGTTTGGGGCTGTTGTAAAGAAATGCTACTTTGAACCTTGTGGAACTGGTCTCCTGGTGCACATATGTGAGCATGCATCTCTCCCGGGTGTGTACCCAGGAGCAGAATGGCTAGGAAGTGGAGAGCAAAGTTTTGATCGCTTGAAATTTTTTCCAGAGTCCCAGCAGCATAAAAAAGCATCTGCTGGTTTATTCTTCTCCAACACTTGTTACTGTGCAGCTTTCCTGTGTTATTTTACCAGTCTTGTGGGAGTCAGTGGGAAGTTCTGTGATCTTCGCTTCTCCCCAGTTATTGATGGAGTTCAGTATCTTTGCCCATGTTTACAAACCATCTGTATTTACTCCTGGGATGCCTTGTTCTGTTGGGTTTTTTTTTTTTTAAGTTGTATTTTTCACTTGCATCTTTCTGAGTTGGTCTCCTATACCTCCTTCCTCTTCTAAGGCAACCTCAGTGGAACCAAGTGATCATGTCTCTTTAAGCCCCTGAATCCACACACTTCCCTTGCAGGCCTTTCCTCACTAAGTAGAAATTCATGTTTTGACTTCATTTTCTCTATGAATGACCTGAAGTCAGTTGGTGTTGGTGGCTTTTGGTGAGCAATTGCAGGATCTAGAGGCATTCACTTCAGCTCCATATGGGTACTGGAAACTGGCCTTCTTTAAAGCATCTGAGTCAGGGCACACAGAGCAGTAAGACAGATTTCCTCGCCGTCAAGGAACTTGAGTGGAGATAAGTCCCTACACCTGGTATGAAAAGTGCTGTAGAGCATTTTAAATAAGCTCATAGGAAGGCTTAAGATGGGGATTGCGAAGGGGAGAACAGAGGACCTGGAAAATTTCAGAGAGAACAGGAGGAAAACAGATTCCCTGGTGGCCAGATTGGCATGTGCAAAGGCACTGAGGCTTGAAGTAATACACCCGAGATTTCAGCTCCTTATTCAGCCCTGCTAGTGAGCCCTCATTTCCCGCTGGCTGGTCATACTTTGAAAAGGTTGAAACTCCGTATTTGGAAAGATTTGATAGAAGAATGTCTTTTCTTCTTCTATGTCCACCCGCTGTGTCTTCATCAACTTCTTGACTGTTTTGAATGTCTCCCGTGACCATGGATTCTTTCCTTCTCTAGCTCACTCCTGTTCGGATTCCTTTACGTGGACCTCGAGGCCCCCAGTGAGCCCTTTCCATCTCTTCTGGCCGGAGGTGCCCGCACACACTTTAGGGAATGCAGGATCAGTGAACGCCTCAGAGAGAAGGGTGCCGGGGCAGAGAGCAGTGCAGCAGGAACCACTGGGTTTTACCCCTAAAAGAGCACTTGGGGACCTCATGGTCCCAAGCTTCTTTCTGGGATGGCAGATCTTTCCTGGCTGTCTTGAAACACTCAGTGCTGTGCTATGCAGCCAGCTGCTGCTCACCTGTGGCAAATGAGCAGTAATTAGTGTGTAATAAGAGCAGTTTCCTGCATGCAGCCCTCCAGGCTCCTACTCTCAGTGGCCAAGTGACATTCAGCACCTCTCTGAGGCTCCTCCGCCTCTTCTGAAAGCGAACCATGGTTCTCCCCTGGCTCAGCAGAAACACTGCCGGCTCTGTCACCTGCCCGTGGAATGGACATGGGCTTCACTCAGGAAAACCCAGTAAACTGTAAAGGCTCCCGAAAGTTGGTTATTAACCCGCAGCTCACGCCGGCAGCATTTCCCTGATTGCAGTCCTCTTATTGTTCCTGTTTGCCAGGGCCTGAGACCTAGGGCCCAAGCTACCTGCTCAGTCACTTGCAGTCTGTGTTGAGTGGCATCAGTGCTGACTGGATGGCAGTGAGAGTGGCCAGTCCGAGTCCAAGGAGGGGCCCAGACTGGCTTGGCACTGGCTCCCATTCGTGCCCACCAGCTGGCAGTGGCAGATCCGGGGGGTCCTCACGGGTGAAAGCTGAGCAGTGGAGATCTGGATGTGGGGTATATTAATGGGAGAGCAGGGAACCCAAGGTCGGAAGTATTTGTTTAGGATGCCTCCTCACATGGATTTAGGATGCCTCCTCACATGGATTTATTTTGCTTTGAAGTTCAGAAGTATTTAGCTTTGTTCTAAAAGCTGTGGTGTATAGTTTTTCATTAAAGAAACTCCTGAAGAAAAATGAAAAAACTGTGTGCTGTCTTCTGAAAAAGAATTGCTTGTACTTGAATTATTGCAACATGTCATTCATTTTATTAACTCAGCTTTAGTGAGTGAGCTCTTCCGCATATGAGTTTTCCAGACAGCTATGGTTTATTCTGTTTACTGAGAAGACTTGTTTTGTTTCAGCTATTTTATTGATTTATTGAAAATGACAACAAAAAATAGGAATCATCTAGTATGTGTAAGGCCTGGTGTGAGGAATATGAAATGGTCAAAAATGTGGGCCTTGCTTAAAAGGAGCTCATTTGGGGTGTGGAATTGTTCATAAATTGCATCACATACCACCTGGCCCTCTTAGAAAGGAGAATGAACAACTTTAACCGTAACACTAGACAGCATGACTCGGGGACTATCGTAGCTGGACAAATGAAGGAAGCCATTGGAGGTTCCTTGAAAGTAGAGGTGGATTTCCATTGAGGATGACTTCGGGGGTGTGTGTGTCCGTTGGGTTGATTTTGACAGTGAGTGGTGGAGGGTTGGCAGTCCAGGTGGAAGGACAGCAAAGCCAGCTTCACTGTGGAGGGCAAGGATTGGATGTGTTTGGAAAACAGAATGTAGCATGTGGAATGCTGAAGCAGGAGATGGGAAGGAAGGATCAGACCACTTGGAGTTTGGCTCTTCAGGGCGTTTGAGGTTGGGGGGTCAGGCTAAGATGCAATGGAGTTTGAGGATGTGGAATCCAGTGGATTCGGTGGCTGGATTTAGGAGTAGAATTGATGGAAAAGCTGAGATGTGACCCCCCTGTTATGTGCATGGCATGTTGGTGGGATTGAGAGCCTGGGGGTGGAGCAGCAGTTGGGAGGAGCCCTGCCTAGTACCATATCTGGTTGGACCTTGGTTTTGTAAGGTTTGCCAATGTAAGATGTTTTTGGCATTTTCTTTAAGACCTCCAGATGGTGTAAGCTTTAAGTTGCCACAAAACCTGAGTTCATTTCTGCTTGTGTTTTAGATGAGGCCAGGGTGGAGGACCAGCAAGTCAGACACCTGTAGAGGAGTCTGGTGAGGGTTTGAATGCAATTCATGTCCAACAGGGCCAGCTCGGAGGCTGAAAACCGAGAGTGACAGTCGCTGACATGTGTAGCTCTGTAGGAGCTTGATCTCTGCTAGGCTCTGGGTGCCTGATGCATGTGGACATCTCTCAACTTCCATAGAGTCCCTGAGCACAGAGTCTGGTGTTCTTGTCACTATTTACAGATGAGAAAAGGAAGGCAGCCTACACTCTAGGCCACTCTGCTCTGTTGCCTTCCAAACCTGGTGGGGTTGACATTTTCAAGGCCGTCATGAAATGAACAACTCAAGAGCAAATAACGAAGAGGCACAGGCATTTACTGAGGGTCTCTCTGCTGTGTACACGGAACCAAGCCAGGGACTGGTGGGTACCACGCTGAGTCAAAGATGCATCTCTTTCCTTAAGCAACTACCAGTTTAGTGAGAAGATGTGTCTTTTGCATTTGCAGAGAACTACAGCTTTTCCATACTTTTACCCAGTTTTCTTCCTTAAGGAGGTAGAGACAGGGCAGGCGATAGAAGAGGGGTGATCTGTCTTGCTTCTCAGAGGACACTGCAGAGTCAGCTCTTTTAGGTCAGATGGGATGGTTGTAGCATTTTAGGTGCAGAAACTGGTATCTGGAATGCGGGACCCAGGGAAGAAAACAAAACTTGAATAATTCATTGAAAATCATGATGGCTCTGAATCCCATTGTGGGTTATTTTTATCTGAAATAATGATCTCAAAATTATAGTTCTCCACATCAGATGGTATGAGAAGGGAGATGAAGACCAGTCTATACAGTTTGGCCCAAACTGAATTTAAAATTCATCTTTTTGTATTCAAATGCATTATGCTGAGTGAAATAAACCTTACACAAAAGAATACCTTCTGGATGCTTCCATTTATGTGCCCTTCCAGAGCTAGCAAAACTAACCTGTGGAGAAAACAAGTCAGAAACTGTTGCTTCTGAGCAGTGGGAAGGGCCAGGGGTTGACTGGGAAGGGACACTTGGGAAATTTTGGGGGGACTTGAATTTGCTGTCAAAGTGGAACAGCTCAGATTTGTGTGTTTTGATGTAAATAAACTTGTCACCGTCTCAGAAAAAGACATGGAAAAAAATGAATGGCAGGCCAGGGAGGAATGATCAGAGAAAAAGATGATACAAAGTGTTGGTAATTGTTCAAGCTGAGTGACAGGTGTTTACTATACTATTCTGTTTTCTTTGTACTTATTTCAAATTGTCCATTATACAAAGTTTTATTTTTTAAGTGTTTTAAAGAGAGAGCATACCAGGTCATCTTTGTTGATTCCTCCTTCCCAGAAGTCAGCCAGTTTGTTGTCCCCTGGGGAAAAGCTGAGCTCTCTGGGTCCTGGGGTTGGTCCCAGCCGCCCTGGCCACGTTCTCTCTGGGCTTGCTTGTTTCCCCACCGTGTTTGGTGGCCATGAATTTTGAACTTTGGCCCCCTCACTCTGCCACCTGCCACCATCTCTGTCCTTTTGTCCCCTGTCCTTTTACTGTCCCTATGATCCGGGAATAGGCCTTCCCCTTCTGTGGGACTTTGACCATCCCACTCCACCCATGTCTAGTTCCTTATCTCTGACTCCTGGAGGCCTCTGGGATGACAAGTCCTTCTCGCCTGTGAGTGAATCCACAAAAGATGAATTCACTTGAGTCCAATTTCCTTTCTAGCACCTATGTGCCTTTGCCCAGCCAGACAAAGTCTGTGACTCGGAGGGCTAGCACCCCTGTGTCCCCTCACAGATGTAAAAGACTACATGCTGTGTGATTCCATTAAATGAACTTCAGGCAAAACAAATCCTCGGTGCCTGTGGGAAGGAAGGCAGGGGTGGAAATTGGGAAGAGGCGCACGGTTTCCGGGAGGCGGGTAGCGTTGTGTTTTGACCTGGGTGGTGGTTGCACAGATATGTTCACTTCTGATAATTCCTTGAGTTGCGTGCATCTGACCTGTATACTTCTAGCTGTGTGTGTCACCCTTCAATTAAAAAGTAAACCAGAGGTCTTTAAAAGGCTTTCAAAAATTGCCACATCGCACATAAAAAATTTCAAATTTGTAGACCTTTTTTTAAAAAAATGGGAAGATCCAATCACACAGCCTGAATCCCCATTGCGCAGCCGTTGGCCTCATCTGTGTGTCGGCTGCCCGCACCCCCTGAGGAAAGCCTCAGGACCCCCTCCACTCAGTGATGTCCTCTGTCTGTGCACCGTTCCCGCTCTCCACGCCGCGCCCCTTCCAGCACAAATTCCTCAAAGTGCCTGGCACGTGGGTGGCCCCTCCTAACCCCATATGGATTTTCCTCTTTTACATGCCGTGTTTCTTTTAGAAGGTGTGAGGGCTAGGGGGTTCAATGCCTGGCTTAGTGGCCGTCTTGTAGGAATACCTTTTGACCTGGATTTGAAGTGCAGGGATCCTGGGATCTTGTGCGAGAAGCCCATTCCAGCTGAATTAGTTCTCCTTGAACTCGGGAAAATCGGGGTTAGCTTGTGATCCGTTGGTAGCATTTAAAGATGACGAGAAGTTGCTATAGTTGCACGTAGGCGTTTAGTTCTGTAAATAATTTCCTATTTGTGTATTCTATTTTAAAGGCACATTCCATAGCAATATTAGTTAATGCTTGTACGTTGCTTGGCATTCAGTTGTTGATTTAAAAATGCATGTATGATTGGAAACCTTTTTTCTTAGTTAATGAATAAGGAAAAGCTAACTTTTTGTGTGGTTAACTTACAGTCGACATTCTTCTCTCAACAGCTCACTCTGACTACAAACCACACACCTGGGGAATTATCTTGATAATGCCACCTTTGCAAATCCAAACCTACAGAGAGACTGTAAGCATCGCACACGCCTCTTTTCTCCTTCCGAATGTGTCAGTCTCTGCCTTCTTGTAGGAGACTTTTTTTTTTAAAGGCTACTGACTCACTATAAAAGAAAAAAAAAAAAGAAAAGAAAAAGAAATGAGAGAAGAAAAATCAAAGGCCAGCCATAAAGACAACTTTATTTGAATACCTGTCATCAGATGAATGGATGGTGGTGCCTCAGTTATATAGTTTTATGACCCTAACTTCCAAACTCACCATAGATAAGGTTAAATGTCATATGTATTTTTCCACTTATTAACCTTTTCGAATACTTTCTATGCACACAGAGCTAATAGCCCTGAAATTCTGTGCCTTAGCAGATGGTGTGATCACTGAAAGTACTAAAATGCAGGTAAATTTGCTAGCTGGGTTTTCATTGTTCGTACTGAAAGAATACTAGCCATGGGTGGGACCCAAGGAACTTGGGCTTCAAGACTTCTGTGGAAATGGCGTCAGATGGGGACAGGTCTCAGCATCAATTCAGCCCCAGGAGTACCATGCAAAGTGTCCGCAGGCTGCCTACCCCCCAGAAAAGGCTCCGGATCTCCAGAGGGATGTGGTGGAAAGTTCCTGGAGCTTAGATAGAGTCAAAGGTCCTGGTACAGCCCTGGCTCTGCCCGTAGCCAGCTGTGACCATGCTGGATGAGACCCTCTTCATTTATGTTTTTAACTCACCGTCATCATCACTGGGTGGAATGGGTGCTGTGTTATCTCCATTTTACAGGTGGGGAACAGACTCTGAAGGTTAAGGGGCTTAGTTAGAATCACGCTGGTGTGAGTGGTGGAGCCAGATACACACCTGGTCCTGACTTGAAGCCATGTTCCTCCCTGTATTAGTTTGTTTGCGCTGCCATAACAAAATGCCACAGACCAGGTGGTTTGAACAACAGAAATTTAGTTTCTCACAGTTCCGGAAGCTGAGCTTAAGGTGCCGGCGGGGTAGGTTTCCCCTGAGACCTCTCTCATTGGCTTGCCCCTCTCTCTGTGTCTTCCCATGGTCATTTCCTGGTTGGCATCCCTGAAGTCTTTGCCCGTGAACCATTCTTTCTCTTTACAAAGACACAGTCAGATAGGATTAGGGCCTACCCTAATTAACTCGCTTTAACTTAATTACCTCTTCAAAGGCTCTGTCTCTGAATATAGCCACGTTCTGAGGCACTAGGGGTTAGGGCTTCCACTTGTGAAATTTTGGGGGGACACAATTCGACCCGTAACAGTCCCCTGTCGTTTAACCCCCATAAAGCTCATCTTCGGTGAATGCGCATGCTACCTAAAATGAGGCCACCTGTGTCACTGGGTGTGTCCTGTGGGCGAACCCTGGGGCCAAGCCCTATTAAATGCTTCATTTCATTTCATCCTCAAACATTCTTACCAGGTTAAGAAATTTCCTGACACCAAATTCAACTGCAGAGCTGGGGCTCAGAGTGCTAAAGGACTCCACCGAGAAAAGGGGAACAGTCCTTATGGGACTGGGTAGTTAGGGAAGCTACCTGTGTGCCAGGTAGCATTGACCTGCCATACTTTGCAAAGAGTCACATTTCTAAGTTGCAAGATGGGTGGAGGCAGTCGTCCACCCAAAGTTAGTTCTTTCCCTTCAGGGCTCTTGGCTGGGTTTCCTGGGAATTTGTTGCATATTTATACATGTGGAGTTATTTGCTTTCAGAATTGCGTGGAGGGGGAATCTGAAATCTGGCTGCAAAAAGTAATTTGGCAATTTATTTTCAGGGCTGCCTTTCTTCCAGCAGCTTGTTGCAAACTCAACCTCTGGCACCAAGACATCCATCATTTTAATTGCATGTTACCGTTTAGTCAGGCACGAATTTGTTCCATTTTCTTTTTCCTTTTTCTTGTGGTTTAGGGTGCCCCCCCCCCCAGTCTACCATTTAAAAAAGCCAAAAATACTTCCCCATACCAAGCACCTTTTATAGTCAAAGAATTTTTAACACTGAGATTTCTGGGGTTTTTTTGGTATTGCATATTTGGTGCTTAACCTTTCGGAAGCAGAAATGCTAGGCTTGCCTTTTCCTTGCTCGTTCAGGCAACACCCATAATGCAGTTGTCGCGAGATAATCCTAAGAAAGAAAATTGTATCGGTCTCAGGGTCACAAGCTCTTCTTCTCTTCCTTTCTTCCTTGCTTTGCAGTGGCTTCCTGGCAACGTGACCTCCCTCTGGCCTTGTTTTACCCATCTGTTAGATGAGGGACTCAAATGTGCTGATTTCTAGAACTTTTTTCCCATGTTCTGAAAACTTAGTTTTCGAGTCGGTCTCCGTACCGAACCTTGATCACCGTGGCTAACTGAGGTTGTCCACCAAGGAGCTTGTCCTGTTCCATATCAGATGTTTTTACTCTGCTGGATCACAGATGATAGTGCTTTAGTGCGAGGTTAAAAATCAATCATGTGCCCCTCAGAAACGTTCTCAGGGTTAAAATCCTTGTTTCCGTGACATCGGATAGGGTAGAATGTTAACTTTGGTATCCAGAACTTAAATTTAGCTTTCATGATCACACATTCTTTCTCTCTCTCAAAGCGTGTTACTTTGTGTCTGGAAAGTTGAGTGCAAAGCACATAGGGCAGCCCCTTTATTAACTGCACGAGAGGCAGGGATGGGGATGAAATGGGACTTGGGGTCCACAGGCAGGTACTGAGTTGGAGCCTGACCACGGCCCGTGTATTGTATTTCGTGTCAGCGACGTGGAAGACAGTGAGGTGCCGTCTGCCCCTCTTGCATCCCCCAGCGCTTTCTCCCTTCTCTGTGGGCACGGGCTCCTCTTCCCCGCCAGTGGCTTGGATTCCGAAGGCAGAGCTCAGGCTGGAGGCGCTGACCCCCAACGCGTTAGCAGTTTGTGAGGTTTTCTTTAAGTTTTGTGTTTTTTTGTTGTTTTTTTTTTGGTTTTTGGAAATTTTTAAATATACAAAGTAGAGAGAACAGGATGATGAAACTCTGATGTACACAACACCCATTTATTATTATTTCTCTGGAATATTTTAAAGCAACTCCCAGACAACTTAGATTTAATCTATTCATACTTAAGTGGGTATCTCTTACATATAAATACACACAGTGTGTGCGTGATAATACTGGTATCATACTCCACAAAAAGAACAATGACTCCTTGCTGTCATCTAATACCAAGTCCTTGTTCCGTTTATCCCAGTCATCTCAAAAACCTTTTCATGGTTGGTTGGTTTGAATCAGGAAGCCAACTGCAGACCACGCAGTACGTTTGGTAAATAATGTCTCTTAAGTCTCTTAATTCATAACAGTCTCCTCCCCTCTTTTCAGTGCAGTTTATTGAGTTCTTTAGAAGGGCTTAGTGAACGTAGAGAACGGCAGCCCCAGATAGTCCAACCCTCAATTTTAATGTCTTTCCCCTAAACAGAGTGAGCGGCCTTCAAAGAATAGTGTTTTGGTTTGTTTATCTTTTTTCTTTTTCTGGAGAATTTGTATATTGTTCTTCTTTCTTATCTCCAGGTGATACCAAAGTTAGTATTTTCTAAGAAATGTTTTTTTAAAAGTTATGAAAAACTTGTATGTACATGCACATATGACACACATACATGCTCTGTCTGTGAGTTTATATGCCTTTCATTCTGGTTGTTTTGTTGCATAACAAACTCCCCCAATAAGGGTTCAAAACAACAACCATTTGGGTGGCGCTTAGCTGGGAGAATCTTCTGGTCCTCTGAAACCCAGGACAAGGACACCGAGGAGTACTCATTTGGAAGATGGGCTGCTGTGGCAGGCCCAAGATGGCTGTACCCCATGTTGGGTGCGTGACTTGGCAACGATGACTGGAAGGCTGGGCTCAACTGGGACAGTAGATGGGAACATCTTCTCATGGCCTCTGTAGCATGGTAGTCTCAGGGAAGTTGGACTTTTAACATGGTGGCTGGCTCTACCCCCAGAGCAAGCATCCCAAGAGAACTGTCGCCTTGCCTTGGAAATCACAAGGAGTTATTAACATCATATTCTGTTTGGCTGGAGCAGAGTGCCGTGCTCTTCCAGATTCAGGGGCAAGGTGCTGAGACTTTGCAGCCATGTTGGTAAGCACCACAGTTTAAAAGAGTAACACTAACACTAACGTTCTAGGTACTTGCCACCTGTCCTTCTAAGTCTTTTGGCGTAAGATGGAGGCTACTAGAATGGGAAGCACCTGCCTTAAGAGGTCATGAAAGGCAGTCTCCTGCTCCCTGTTCTCATTCACTGTGGATCTGAATGGACTCAGTTGGGCAGAGAGCAGTATGGCAGGTTACATGACGCGCTGTGCCTAATAATAAAGGCGACGTGGAGGGGCTCCCAATCCAGAGCACTAAGAGGAGTTTGTCCAGTGGACCTTCGCATTAGGGAGGTTGTCAGATAGTCCGTTAATGCCCCTGTCAATAGGGATAGTATATTAAAATGTGCCTGATGGTAGTATCAACAAAAATTTGAAGCGTGTCCAGCGTGTGCTGCTTCGATGTTCCATATTGAGAGTAGGAGGCATAACATTTGTACTATATATACATAAATTTTTTAAAACATTTTATTTTTTTATTTTCCCCCTTCCAACTCCCCCCTCCCTTCTGGTGACCACTAAAACTAGTCCATTGTCCATGTCCATGAGTCTCTGTTTGTTTGTCTTGCTTTTAGGTTTATATCCCATATATGTGATATCACATGATTTTCAAACTTTTCTGTCTGGCTTATTTCTCTTAGTATGATTATTTCAGGGTCCATCCATGTTGTGGCAAATGGCACTATTTCGTCTCTTCTTATGGCTGAGTAGTATTCCATTGTATATATGTACCACAGCTTCTTTAGCCAGTCATCTGTCGTAGGACACTTTTGTTGCTTCCATGTCCTGGCCACTGTGAACAAAGCTGCTGTGAACATCGGTGTGCAAATATCTTTTTGGATATGAGTTTTCAAGTCTTTGGGGTAAATACCCAGTAGAAGGATTGCTGGATCATATGATAGATCAATTCTTGGTTTTTTGAGGAACCTCCCTACCGCTTTCCATAGTGGCCATACCAATTCGCAGTCCCAGCAGCAGTGTATGAGGGTTCTTATTTCTTCACATGCTCTCCAACATTTATTATTACTTGTCCTGTTGATTATATCCATTCTAACAGGTGTGAGATGGTATCTCTTTATGGTTTTGATTTGCATTTCCCTAATAGCTAGCCATGCTGAGCATCTTTTCATATGTTTGTTGGCCATTTGTATGTCCTCTAGGGAGAAGTGTTGAGATCCTCTGCCCATTTTTTGGTTGGATTGTTTGTTTTTTTGTTGTTGTGTTTATTGAATCATATGAATTCTTTGTATATTTTGGATATTAGGCCCTTATCGGTGTTGCTTGCAAATATATTTTCCCATTCGGATAGTTGTCTCTTTACCTTGTTGACGGTTTCTTTTGCTGAGCAGCTTCTCAGTTTGATGTAGTCACATTAATTTATTTTAGCTTTTACTTCCCTTGCCTTCGAGGTCGAATTCATAAAATTTTCTTTAAGCTCAAGGTCCTTGAGTTTAGTTCCTGTATTTTCTTCTATGCATTTTATTGTTTCAGGTCTTATATTCAGGTCCTTAATCCACATTAAGTTAATTTTGGTGTGCGGTGATAGACAACAGTCTAGTTTTATTCTTTTGCAGGTGGCCTTCCAGTTTTCCCAGCACCACTTATTGAAGAGGGTTTCCTTTCTCCACTGTATGTTTTTGGCATTTTTGTAGAAAATCATTTGCTCATATAAATATAGTTTTACCTCTGGACTCTCGATTCTGTTCCACTGGTCTGTGTGTCTGTTTTTCTGCTAATACCATGCCGGTTTGATTACTGTTGTTTTATAGTATATTTGAAGTCGGGCAAAGTGATGCCTCCAGCCTCATTCTTCTTTCTCAGAATTGCTTTGGCAATTCAGGGTCTTTTGTGCTTCCATACAAATCTGATGATGTTTTGTTCTATTTCTTTAAAAAATACTAATGGGATTTTGATGGGGATTGCATTAAATCTGTATAATACTTTAGGTAATAAGGTTATTTTAACTATGTTGATTCTTCCAATCCAAGAATACGGAATATCTTTCCATTTCTTGTATCTTCTTCAGTTTCTTTTAATAGGGTCTTATAATTTTCATTATATAGGTCCTTCACATGTTTCATTAGATTTATTCTTAGGTATTTTCTTGTTGTTGTTGCAATCGCAAAAGGAATTATTTTTTCCACTTTTTCTGACACTTCATTATTAGAGTATAGGAACGCTATGGATTTTTGAACATTGATTTTGTATCCAAAGACTTTACTATATTTGCTTATTGTTTCTAGTAGTGTTCTTGTGGAGTCTTTAGGGTTTTCTATATAGAGAATCATGTCATTTGCAAATAGTGGCAGTTTGACTTCTTCATTTCCTATTTGGATGCCTTTTATATTTCCCTTACCTGATTGCACTTGCTAGGACCTCCAATATTGTATTGAATAAGAGTGGTGATAGTGGACAGCCTTGCCTTGTTCCTGATCTTAGAGGGAAGGTTTTCAGTTTTTCACCATTAAGTATAATGTTGGCTGAGGGCTTGTTATAGATGGCCTTTATTATGATAAGGTACTTTCCTTCTATACCGATTTTGTTAAGTGTTTTGATCATAAATGGATGCTGTATCTTGTCGAAGGTTTTTTCTGCATCTATTGATATGATCAAATGATTCTTATTTTTTAATTTGTTTGTGTGGTATATCACATTAATTGATTTGTGTATGTTGAACCGTCTCTGTGCCCCTGGGATGAAGCCCACTTGATCGTGGTGTATAATCTTTTTAAAATGTTGCTGTATTCGGTTTGTTAGTATCATATTTAGGATTTTTGCATCTGTGTTCATGAGAGATATTGGTCTGTAGTTTTTTGTGTGTGTTACCTTTACCAGGTTTTGGCATCAAGGTAATATTGGCCTCATAAAATGAGTTGGGAAGTATGGAGGCATCACATTTGAAGTGCTGGATGAAACCAATTTTCAGGGCAGCCAGGATCAAGTAGGTTTAGGTGTCTGGATTTCATTCAGCATCTTGAAGAATAAATGGGAAACCCTCCGTTAAATGAATCCCTTGTGTTAGGCATGTTTGGGAGGAGCTATAGGTATACAGAAATTGAGGTTACTAGATCGTCGGTATTTCATGTTGATTGAAAGGCAGTTCGTAGGATCAGGGCCAGTGGGGTCACTTAATTCTCTAGCAGCCCTGTGAGGGAGGGACTGTTAAAGGATCGATCTAGAGCTTTGAATTTCTGCTGCTATGTAACTACGGCTTGGCTCAAAGATGGTTTATCAGGCTGGAACAGAGACTGACCAATAGTTAATCAGTAATGCAACACAAAGTCTCAGTCTCAGTGTGTGAAATGATCTCTCCATTGGTTGAAGGCAGCATGGCTGTGTCCTGTGGTGGAACGATTAAACCTAAAACCTGCCTGCCCAGACCCAGCAGCACGTTGAGAACCCCTTGCCCGTGGTGGACGGAGAACACTGGGTATCGGTGGAGCTGATCACCAGGTCTCTCTTTTCACTGACTCACACCAAGAGGACAGTCACTTTCTTCTAGGATTTTTGTTCTTACTTCCTTGATCATCGAAATTAAGGGCAGTTGTTTTTGTTGCTTCCTCTGATTGCCAAGAGGTTGTTAGCCAGGCAAGTCAGGAAATGAATAACATGTGCTCTGTTTTACCAGAATTGAATTTCCATGAGCCGCCCAGACTGTCTTTGTCCCCCCTCACTACAGTGTCTTGGCTTCTGTGTTAGTTTGTGAGCAAATTGACTCTCCATTCTTCCACAGCTTTTCTCTCCTCCAAATGAAACAGGAATGGCCTCCCCACCATGAGGTCTGTACACGTTAGACCTTGTGGCCTTGTATCCCAGCCGTGGCTCAGACCATTCATGAAGGAGGTGCTCAGTATCTCTGTGTTGAATTGGGCTTAAGAAATATTCCTTGTTTGCAGGACATGTTCGTTGCATGTGCCTGGCGCCAAAGAGGCAAACGAGTTGACTAGAGAAGCAGTGTGATGAGGTAGAAAGAATCGTCTCCTAAGAATCGGGAAAGCTAGGTCCTGATTCTGTTTCTGCCCCTTATAAGCTACTTCTATGAACGTGATCACATAACTTGTCTGAAGCTAAGTCTGCTGCTCTGCAAAATGGGATCATGGAACCTTGGGAAACATTGACTCGCTCCTAGCTGGAAGGGGGAATTTATAAACTGGACATCCTGGCTCTAAATCCAACAGATTATTGATTTCTGAAGGGTCTTTACGTCACTTCATTTCGGTTTGGAGTCACCAAATCTTGCTGATGGCTGAGATGGCACGGTAGTCCTCCCTTTATGCGTTCTCAGACGCCCAGTGGATGCCTGAAACTAGGGATAGTAACGATCCCTGTATATAGTGTGTTTCTTTCAAACCTATGATAAAGTTTATTTGTAAGTTGGGCACAGTCAGAGATTAACAACAATAACTAATAATAAAACAGAACAACGATATATTGTAATAAAAGTTATGTGAATGTGGTCACTCAGGTCAGGAGATCCCTTGCTGAAATCTTCGTAGAAGTTCAATGCTTTGTGGCACAACACGGTGCTGACAATCAGAACACATTTTCTGTTCACGTCCTCCACCCACAAATTGAATACCTTTTCCATGTTAATTAAGCACTTATCACCCACTGAGGCTATAACTTTTGCAGTTTGAGGTGCGACAGCAAAACTAGCACAGATTTTTTTTCTTCCTAATTTCACGGATAGGAGATTCAGACTTACCATAGATCTTAGCAACCTCAGCCTGTGATTTTTTTTTTTCCTTTAAGTTGTGAACTTTCGCCTTTTCACTTAAAGGAAATACTTTACGGCTTCTCTTTGGCATATATGAATTCCCAGCATCACTCCTCTTGTGCATTGGGGCCATTATAAAGTAAAATAAGGGTTCTTTAAACACAAGTACTAAGATGCTGCGATAGTCGATTTAATAACCAAGACTGCTATTAAGTGATGAACAGATAGGGAGCTTCTGCAGTGTCAGGACACTGGACAGAGGGATGAGCCTCTCCCAGGTGGGACCAAGCTGGACAACTGGAGATTTCAACCCAATAAGAATAACACGCAATTTAAAACTTATGAATCGTTTGTGGAATTTTTACTTTACTACTTTAAGACGGTAGTTGACTGAGGGTAACTGAAACCACAGAAAACAAAACCACAGATGAGGGGGGACTTCTGTATGTTGAACTTTCAAGGTAACTTTATTTGGTAATTTTAGCTGGTCGTGTTTATGACATCCTGGAGTAAACCGTTTACATTGTTTATGATGACTGAAGAAGTGGTAACAGTGGGGACAGAGACCCCTGGACCACTTCGTGTGTGCGTGTGATAGCTAGTGTCCTACTAAGGCTCACAGAAAACTAGCAAGTTACCAAGTTGTGAGGTTTTGGGGCTGAGCTAGTAACTAACTATGAAATTAGCATTTCGTAGAAACAGTTGAAACAGGCCTTGAGGCAGATGCCTTCTGGGAACTGCTGACCAGGAAGCCAACTGATGATCCTAGGTAGAGTGTTAAGGTTACTTAAACTAAGGGTGTTAAGAACTTGGAAAGAAAGAATTGTTCTCTAGGGACCAACTTATGTTTACAAAAATCCCCGAACTACACTAGCTTCAATTTTTCTTTAAGCGAGATTACTAGACTACTGTCATGGACTTCCTGTACCTCGATTTTTGTTAAGCATTTGACAAAAAGCACCTTGTGTTATTCCTGTGGACAAGTGAGAGAAATAAGCTTTGGATGAAAGTGATAATAATTCCTTTGTGTGTATAGGACACTGTAGTTTACAGTGTATGCTCATTTACTTCGTTGCTTTTTTATGAATGCAATGACTTAGCAAGGTTGACGGAACAGATAAGAGTCCTCATTTTTCAGATGAAGAAATTGAGACTCATGGGGATGCCTAAGGTCGTGGTCATATTGCTAGAAAAGGCAGAACTGGGTTTCCAACCCATTTTTGCCTCTGAGAGTCCGGAGCATGGCCCACCTTGGTACAACTGTGTGTATTCATGACCGGGGTGAGGCCACCATCAGATGGGTGGCTCTGATCCCGGAGAACCGAAGAAAGACACCAGCTCCCATCACCATCCCTCACTCCCTCCTATATATCAAATTTCCCACGTGTTGTAAAATTGGTATCAGTGACTGGTGTATGGGATAACAGCCTACAACCCATGTTCTTAACAGGATGAATCATGGGCCAATTTAATTAGATGAAATTTAATTGGAACAAATGTAAAAGCCTGCACTTCGGTTTAGAAATGTTCACCACAATATTTTAGTTTGGTTTTTTTTTTTTTTAAACTCATATATAAGCATCTGGAATTTGGTAATATTCCATGTGTATGAGGCCTAGCATTTTCATTAGTTGTAAGGATAGGCCACAGCGTGGCATGATTCCCAAAACACCAGGGTTCTAGCCTGCATTAGAATGATAAGGGATCCAGATGGGGAAATGGTAGCATCAGGGTTCTGCACTCAAGTCCCAGCTTTCTCTAGCGAATTCCCGGTGGAGATGGACCAAGAGGATCGGAGTTCTGAAAAGTGGGTCCTTCGAGGACAGTCATGGGGACTGAGGAGTCTCCTTAATCCACGTCAGCTGTTATGTTTATTGAGCTTCAGAATATCAGATGGGGCACAGGCAAGACGAGCGTGACAAGGTGCTGCCGACAAGTGTAGTGCTGACTCGAAATTGGCCATGGGGACTGGTCTGCTGCAGGAGGGGAGAGGAGTGGGATATAGGAGGAGGGCACCCAGGCAAAGCCACGGGGTGGGACCACTGTGTACGTTTGGGTGTGCGTCGTAGCTGGAGAACACGTTCCAGCATTTGACCGGAGCCAGGGCACGTGTGGGCCCGAGGGAGACAGAACGAGTATTGGGTCGGGCAGTATTGGTTGTGCAAAGTCCCCGACACTAAGCTGAGGAGCCTCCGGTGGTTGCTCCTGTGCAAAAATAGCAACTGAGATGAAGGCTGTGTGAAGACCGTTCTGGCAAACACAGGGAAGACAAGTGTAGGACGGAGGCACTAGAGGTAGCGGGACCAGTCGGGGGCGTTGCTGTGGTCCATACGGGGTGATGCGGCCTGAGCCATGGTAAAGGATGGAGAGCCTTTCTGAAGATGGGTGCAGAGGGACATGCCATCTGGTGGATGTGGAGCAGGTGGGTGGAGGAGACCTCGTGTGCCTCCAAGGAGATGGCTCCTAACGTCCTTTCACTGCCCAGATGCCATGCTTTCCATTTTAGTTCACAGCTAAGATGTGTACACTGGACTGGCACACTCACACGCAGCTTATTTCTTCCTTTCAAAGATACCCGCTATGCCTTTTGTCTTAGGCTGTTGAAACTAGTGAGATTTGGATGGATTGGCTTCTCTCTTCTCTCTTCTTCCAGGACCACAGTCGACCTGTGACAGTCTGCTTGGGTCAGGTTGCAGTAAGACATTGCCCATTGTATCTTATCTAAGAGAGTCAGGATAGTTCATTTATTTGGGGGGACAATTAAGACATCAGTTGTCCAGCAGTCTTCCTTATCAGGAGCATGGCTGGGAACCTCTGGCTGGCCGGCAAAGATATCACAGTGTCCATACCTTTCCCTGCTGGCTGCCTGCCTGGCTCAATCTTTAGTTGGCAACCTTGTACTCTTATTTTACACGTGATTTTAATGGGCTTGGTTATTTTTAGCTGCTGTCAGAGCAGAAGGAGTTGCTACAGAGAGACATGCTGACTCAAAACCAGTGGTTATTGGTCCCTGTGAAAAGTGATGTGTTGAGATGGGAGGAAGAAGAGCTCGGCAAGGTGGATGCAAGGTTCAAGGGTATCACTCTCAACCCTGCTGTGTTTGAAGACGGCTTGCCATTGTGCTGTCAAGTTCGTGGAGCATTGTGGCAGTCCAGAATGGAGATTTGGACTTCGTGAGGTTTTACATTTAGTGTGTTCTGCTTAGGAAGGCAGGGAGATGAGTGGTTTGCTGCCTACGGTCTCGATGACTTTGGTCCTCAGGGAGGACCTATTCGGTGAGGGTTTGCTGTATAGCTACTCCCTTTGAGACTTTGTGACCCCAGTATACGCCAGTACCTAGAGTAATGGCTGGCATTTGGTAAGCAATTGGTAAATATTTGTTGAATGAAGGATTCGGCACAGAGGGGGAGATCTAGTTAATGATGAGGCAACAAAGAATGGTTTCGAATCTTGTCACATTAACGGATATCCTATTGTAACCGCTAGACAGCACTTTACGTAATGGCCACAAAATTGTGTTTAGGTAAATGGCCTTGGAAGTGCAGCATGGTTCCCTAGGCGCTTGTTCCTGGCATACTTAATTTGAAAAGATTTTAATGAGTGTATTCTCATTTTTAGTCCTGCCGCTTGTGAAATAATCGGTCTGTTGTTTGTTCACAGCCCATCCAGAAAACCTGTTTCTTGGCCCCAGACTCCACACATCATCCATCCATTCATCCATCCGTCCGTCCCGTCCATCCAGCAAACAAACATTTATGGAGCACCTGCTGTGTGCCAGCCAGACACTGTGCTTTGGGGATGGAGGGAAGGAGAGGTGGTGCTCAGATGAACACAGCTGGACCTGCCCTCAGGGAGTGCTCAGTCTGAAATCAGGCGGGCAGCTGTGGTGCAGTGAAAGGTGTATGCCATAAAAGAAAGGGCCTGATGTGGGAACACAGAGGAGGGAGCACTTGCTGCCCAGGGGCAGAGGGTAGAGCTGGGAAGGCCGCTGAAGGAGGGAATGTTTGAGCTAAGTCTGAGGTGACAGTTTCAGGGGCTTCTAGGGGCTGCCTCAGGTGGTTTGTCCTGGCGGGCAGTGCACATAAGTTCTCTGGAGCCTTCTCAGTTTTGAGAGTGGATACTCTGCAGGCCGAAAGAAGTGAGAGATGGTGGGTTCAAGTGCTGTGGCCTTGACCGCCCTACCCTTAAGCCACCAGAACCTCTGTTTTGAATACCTCTCTATTCCAGCCCTCATAATTTTATCAGATTCTTTTTGGAGCTGGAAAGGGCCGTTGGGAATTCTCTCTTCCAGCAGAAGAGAAGAAAGAGCATATTCGGCGTAGGGAGGCAGGTGGAGGGAGGTGTTTATAGGTGAATAAAAATGGTATTTCCTATCCGCCAGAGCCTCTGTCTGCCACCTCTAAGTCAGGCGGAGGGTCTGCTGATAGAGGAGCCAAACTGGCTTGTCAGAAGGGACTCTCCACCCCTGCAAAAGTCCTTTTCCCAGCCTGTACCTTGAGTTCTTTCTAAATTTTAGAAAGACATCAGAAAAGATTTGGAATGACCTATAGAGAACCTTTGGCTGATCTCCCTCATCTGCCAGGTGCAGAACTGCATTGTTGTTTTTTGTTTGTTTGTTTTCAATTCTTTCTCATGAGCATTAAAATTACATACCTGGATGGTGAGCCCTGAACCAAAATAGACTCAAGTGGGGAGCAGGTTGGATATAGGACCAGTCGAGTGTTGGTAGCCCTATATGTCCAGGGCACCTTGTCCCATTAGCAGGTGCAGGAGAAGCTCAGAACACCGTATGGATTTGGGCAAATTATGAATCGTTTCAGGTCGTAGTTAGTGGCACATCTGGGACCAGAGCACAGGTCTCTCGTTTTCCTCCTAGCCCAGTTCTTTCTGCCACACCCTGCTGCTCAAGCTTCACTCTAACTAGTTCTGTCCCAGTAGGAAACCTGCTAATGAGCCATTGGCACCGTGATAATAATTGTTGCATAGGGTCAATAGTGCTGGATCGTCGTAGGAAAAAATATATCCAGAAAATGGATTGTTATGGGCTAGGAGGAAGAGTGCCAGAATGGTGATTTTTTTTTAAAAAAATTGTATTTGCTAACAACTACTAAATCAGTGTTTAAAAACAAAAAACAAAAAAAAATGAAAAACAAAACCTTGGGAAGAAAACCATCCCCAGTTTCTCTATCCTGAAAGCTATTGGAGTTTTGGCAAATTTTCTGTTTTATCAAGCAGTCCATGTATAACATGTACATATTTTTGTGTAGTTGGAATCACAGCTGCTTCTTCCATTGTAGTCTATTTATCTAATGTTGTCCTAAGAATTTTCCTTATTTCTGTCTCATCTTCATAATTATCCTTCGTAATGGCCAGTGCTCCAGAGTTTTGGTGGCCCCAGTTCTGTGTCCTTGTGATCGGAGTTCAGTTGTTTCTTTTTGCCCACCCTCCCCTCTTATTTCTTCGATAACGCTATAGAGAACATCACTGCACATCGAGCCGTCTGTTCTCTGTCAAACGGTTGCCTTCAGAGAAGTATTTCCAGAAGAGGAAGAGTCTGAAGGGAAGAGGCGGAAATCTAGGGACTTAGTTTTGATTTTTTAAATACTTTTTGTCACTGTTGTTTTGTATAACACATATACAAACCTACCAAAAAAAAAAAAGTACAGTGTCATGAATTACAAGAAGGCAGGCGCCCTGGTACCACCACCCAGGTCCAGAGCTGGAACCCTGCCCGCCAGCCGGAAGTCCACCCTGAGACCCTCCCAGTCCCATGCCCTCCCGGCCCCAGGAGCAGCAACTTAACCAGGCTTGATCGTAACCACTTCTTGACTCTGTTCCCGAGTATGCACCCCTGAACGTTGCAGTTTAGCTTTGCTTTATTTTTAAAAATGTCTTTTAAATCTCTTTTAATCTGTAGGTGTCCCCTCCATCTCTTCTCTTCCCTATATTCTGTTTGTTGAAGAAATTGGGTCATTCGTCCTGAGGAGTTTTTAGAATTTCCCACAGGCTGGATCTCGCTCTCTCTGATGGCAGCCCCAGGTAGTTTAGAACATTCCTCTGCATTCCTTGCAGTCAGGCAGTTGGATCTGGTGTTTGAATCAGCCCGGGATTGATTTTTTTTTTTTTTTTCCTGAAGAGGGAGAGGCACAGTGAGCCAGATTCTGTCATAGGTGGTGGAGTGTTTCTCATCAAGAAGTGCGTGATGTTTGCTTGGCCCCTGCTGCCCAATACTTACGTAGAGCCTGCCATTCAGGAGAAGTTGCACATTCATGATACTGCAGTCCTATGATCCCTTCTTCATTTATTTGTTGGAACACTTCTATAAAGGAAAGTTCTACTCCTTTGCTTTTTTGTTGTTGTTGTTGAGATTCATGTACCATACAATTCATCTATCTGAAATGGTACAAATCCAGCGATAACTGTGCTCACTTTAGCCGTCACCACACAAACCCTACATCCCTAAGCGACCAGTACTCCAATTTCTATCTCTAGATTGACTCGTTCTGCACATTTCATGTGACGTGTGGTATCATATTTGCAACTGGCTTCTTTCATGTAGTGTAGTGTTTTCAAGGTCCATCCATGTTCTAACATGCGTGTCAGAACTTCATTCCTTTTTATGGCCAAATAATAGTTTGTTTTATAAATACGACCACAATTTATTCATTCATCAATTGATAGACGTTCGGGTTTACTTTCAGTTGGGGCCTATTATGAATAATGCTGCTGTGAACATTTTTGTACAGCTTCTGTGTGAACATGATGTTTTCATGTTTCTCGAATCTGTCTCTACCTAGGAATGGCATTGCTGGGTCAAATGGTAACTATGTTTACCTTTTGGAGAAACTGTTAGGCTGTTTCCCAAAGTAGCTGCACAGTTTACATTCTCATCAGAAGCATATGAGGGTTCCGGTTTCTCCAACATTTGTCATTATTGGTCTTTTTTTATTATAGCCATCCTAGTGGGCGTGAAGTGGTATCTGATTGTGGTTTTGATTTGCATTTCCCTAATGAGTAATGATGTTGGGTGTCTTTTCATGTGCTAATTGGGCTTATGGAGAACTATCTATCTCAGTCTGTCTGTCCCCTTCGTTTATTTTTAATTGAATATTTGGCTTTTTATTATTGAGTAGTGGTTCCTTATACACTGTAGATAGCAATCTCGTATCAGATATATGATTTGCAAAAACTTTTTCCGTTCTGGGTTGCCTTTGTACTTTCTTAATGTCTTGGTGTCCTTTGAAGCACAGAAGTCTTACATTTTGATGATGTCCAGTTTGTTTTTTCTTTTGTAGCTTGAGCTTTTGGTGTCATATCTAAGAAACCATTGCCTAATCGAAGGGCAGGAAAATGTGTGCCTGTGTTTTATCCTAAGAATTTCATACTTTCAGCTCTTACATTTAGCCTTTGATCCATTTTGAGTTAATTTTTGTGTATGCTGTCATCTGCTCTTTGATTACGCAGTGCTACAGCTAAAGGCAAGATCAATGCTTGATTTTTCCCCCCTCTTTATTTACCAGTTTTCATAGGAAGGTGTTGGTTCCTATGAACTTGTTGTTCGGTGTTTTCTGTTTTTGTTTTGTGTCTTTGGGACCACATAGATCTAATCATGAGTTTGTATTATAGTAAAGCTAATTAAACATACACATTTGCAGTATGCAAAGTGATTTTGTTTCATATTTTAACATTTTTTTCTTTCTTATTCAGCTATCACATCCTAAATCTTCATCTATCCAATTGCCTTCCAGAAACATGCCAAAGGCCAGGATTTGTTTGATCAGATCGTGTACCACTTGGACCTCGTGGAAACAGATTACTTTGGCCTCCAGTTCCTTGACTCTGCCCAGGTCACGGTATGTATTCCTTTGATTCATTTCAGGACAGATTGGCTTTTCATGCTAATCACAGGTCCATAGTTGCTAGAAATTGGTAGAGGAACATAGAAGTGTAGCTGTGATGTTGCCATGACGAGCATTGGGGTGGTGGTGAGGGTGCCCGTGGGCAGTGCGTCCACGATGCCCCACCTTTGAGGTGGGCGACAGCCAGGAGAGAAGAAGAGCGTTTATGTCATACGTGGGTATGCATTAGGGAAGCATTCCCAAGCATGAGGATGCAATACAGGTACATTTCTAGAGTAGGTAGAAATCATTACAGAAATTCTTTCAGTGGAGCTGCTTTTATTTTTAACCAGCAGAAGAGGCTTCACCACCATCTTCTTGTGAAGCCTTGCTGGGCGTAGAGAGCAGGCGCTTTGAGCACGGCTGAATCCCAGCCAGGCTTGGGGTGGGGTGGGCGGTCGGAGCTGGTCTTGGCATTGCTTAAGAACCATCTTGCAGGCTCCAGGAGGTCGCGTTAGGTCAGCAAAGACTTCCCTTGCTGTGCCTGAGACAGAACTTTTCCTAGTGGAGATGCTAGAGTGAGTGAACTTGATGCAGCTCAGAATCAGTCATTTAGAAAGCCGGAATGACTTCAGAGTCTCCCCCTCCAACCAAATCTACCTTTGGGTTTCACAGGTGATTTATTCAACAATCTAAAAATATTTATGGCCTGCTTCTTGTGCACTGGGCCCCATTCTAAGCACTGTGGATAAAGCAATGAACACATATATAATATAACAGGTAGTAATAAATGTTAGGAAATATACAGCAGACTAAAGGAAAAGACAGAGGAAGAGGCATTGCTGTTTTAGACAGTGCGAAAGGGCGGGTTCCCTGCGAGATGCTTGAACTAAAGACCTGGAGCTCCTTCATACATCCTTAAGCCTTTCTACCTGAAAGACACTTTTTAGATACTTCCGGGGGAGGGGGAGGCGGGGCATGTGACTGTTGTAAAGTGAAGACGCTCAAAATCGATGCCTGGGAGTTGAGTCTGTCTGGGAATGTTAGTGCGATGGTAGAATTGGGACTTGAATACATCCTGGTTACAGCGCCTCCTGCCCCTGTTCCCAAAGGATGCCCCCTGTCCGCCTTCAGGACTTCCTGACAGCGCATCCCCTCACCCCGGCCCCCACCCTCCATTGTTGCTTTGAACACTTCAGGCACCTCCTCAAGTTAATGGTCCTCATCCCGTCTCCATCTCCCAGCTGTAGACTCTTAACTCCGGTTTGCCAGGGCCCTGGGGAGGGGCAGACCAGCTCTTCTCTTTCCATCTCCCTGTCTAATTCTGCTTCCTTTGAGGTTGGGCCCCTCAGTGCCCTGTCCTCTGACCTCAGCCCTGTCTTACTCCCTCAAGGTCTCTGGCAACCTCGAAAAGTTGCTGATCCTTAACAATATTCTGGACACTGTTTTCTCCCATGAAAGCTTCACCTGACCACACCTCGCCCAGATTCACTGTGGGTCCTCTTAGACACCTCTTCACTCCAAGATCGGGAATTCTGTTAGTCTGCATTCCATGATAACTTGCCTTGATTCCGTTTTTTACAGTCCCTCTACATCTGGGCTTGGCCCCTGATGCTCTCCTCCCGTCTCGTCCCGCTTCTCCCAGCCTCCCCCTGCCTTAGCCTTCCTCCTGACTTGGCAAAGCCTCAGCTGTCTCACCTGTGTCTTCACTTGCCCTTTGATTCTCCTGCCCCCATGACTGCCCCCTGGCCTCCCCTTGACACTCAGGCCCATCTGTTTCCTCCGCTGCTTCCAGGCTGCCACGCATTGCTGGAGAGTCGCAGGCTGTGCCTGTTGGCACCAGCACAGATCACAGGTTCAGCAAAGTCCAAGCCCCCAAGCCGCTCTGGGAGCCTCGTTAGCCTCTAGTGGACCCTTAAGTGCCCCATGGTTCCCCTTCTGAATCTCGACCACAGACCTGGCATCCAGGCCCCACACTGCTCTCGCAGTTGGCCTCACCTCCTGCTTAGTTAGAAGACCGAGGTCACTTAGCTAAAGCTCGTTTTGTCTTCCCCGTGAGACAAAGCAGCGAGTACTGTTCTGGGAGGGAGTGAGCCTGTTCCTCCAGCATTTCCTCCTTATACCTGCATCAACAGCTCCATTTCCAGTTGCTCCCTGAATGCCAAATTTAGGGCTGTCCTCTCTGTCCCCAGCATCTGACACTTGTCAGCCCTCCTCTTCCCTGAAACTCTTCTGCAGTCTGCCTTCTCCTGTGTATCTTAACCTGTGTAATACGTGATATTTTTTGATTTCAGAATTTTGACTTCAGCCCTGGACTAGGAGTCAGAACTGGACCCTGTTCCTAGCTGTCTCTGCCCTTGACTGGGCTTTAGATAAGCCGTCTTTTCTTCCTTGGTCTCAGTTTCCTCACCTGTAAAATGGGGTTCTGGGACCTGTTCTCCCAAGAGCTCTTCCAGGTCTAGTGTTCAGCGATTCTGAGTCTAACGGAGGTGGTAGGTGTGTTTCCCGCGCCTATCTTTGCTACGTAGAAAGGGCATCTCTGTCATTTCGGTCATTACAGCCAGGCACCTGTTGCCCTCATGGCATGTCCTCATCCCTAGGTGACCCTGCTCCAGCCATTCAGACTCCCAGAAAGCCAAGGATGTGGCTCTACTATGAAAGACTTTGCTGTGAACCTCTGCTCACTTGGCTGCCGGGCTGTCCCGCCCGCCGGTGCCCTGTCACTGTGAGGCAGGAGGGATGTTCACGACAGGATCCAGGCATCCTTCCCAGGCCAGTCACCTGCAGATGCTCACAGTCTGCAGGCTCTAAAGCCTTTCTAGCATCCAGCTCTGTGAACACGATGTGCTTTCCTGACCCACAGAAGCAGGTGCAGGGTCCTCACCTGCCTGACTCTAAGGATCCAGGAGAGGTGCAGTGGCGGCAACTCTCAGGAACCTTCTGCTCATCCGTGTGATTTATAAGCTGGGCTTCTTATAGGCTGGATGCTGAGCATGCCTACATTTATCTCTGTGTGTTCGCTTGTGCTGGTTCCCCTCCTGGAATACCCTTTCCCACCCCGTTTCAACTTCTGGCCATTCTTTAAAATCATCTCAGGTGGTTTTAAAAAAAAAAAGGACCATCTCAGGTGACACTCTGTCATGCGGCATGTCCTGAGCTCTCAAAGCATTTTTCCTCCTTCGTGTAGACCTCCGAGCTTATTTTTCCTTCTGGGGCAGCTCGCTCATTTGCCCTGGGGTTCATTGTTTGTGTATAGAAACAAAACCTTTCTGATTAGACCATCAGATTTAGGACTTCCTCTTCTTAATTTAGTGACTTAGTCTTTAGCCACACACAGAAGGGACATTAGGAGCCATCTGTCAAACTTTTTCATCTTCTAGATCATGGACCCAGAGCCTTAGACCTTGGCAAGTCACTTAGTGAGTAGCACAGCTCAACTCAAACCCAGTTTTTACGATTTCAGGTTGAAGTGCTCTTTTCAATATTCTATGCTCACCAGAGGTGATGACATCTATTTCAGGGAGATTGAAGGGCTCGAACGAGTTAAGGGAGGAGAAAGGGTTTTATAATCTGACAGGCTGATTGGGGGGGACCAGAAGTCATCACAGTGCCCAGCAGTGACATGCTGAGAAGGTTAGCTAGAACTTGCTAGGCCACCTTGCCTATGGGAAAAACCTTGGTAATTTAAGCCAGAGCCCTTCGGGAGGGTTCTCTGTGATGGTTTCTGGGGTGTCATTGATTTCTGAGGGCCTGGTACAATGGAGTTGGTAGCAGGAGACTGGATGTTGTGGCACGTTTCTGGGGAGAGTGGGGTAAAGGAGGGAGGCCCTGAGGGCAAAGTCCACTTGGCCATTGGCTTATTACTTCCTAATCGAGGCTCGCACAAGGACTGACACCCCCAGCCAGCCCCTGACATCCACATCAGAGGGCTGGCAGGGGAGGGCTCTTGGCACAGATCTCGTGGAAACCAACTTCTATCTCAGCTTCCTGCAAAGCGCCAAGCCTGGTTTCCATAGTGCCCTGCCCAGCCCTGAAGCAAGGCCAAAGTCTATTGGCATCGCCTATTTTTAGCAGTTGGGGCTGGGGCCTCCTGTTTCCTTTTCCATGTCAAAGCCGGAAGACCACGGGCGGGGGCGGAGTGGGGGGGCCCTCTCTGTAGATCTCACTTTTGCATAGCTCCGAGCATGGCTTCTATTATTATGTGCCAAAGCCCTTTTCTGAGAACTGGGGCTCTGGCCTGCACACACCCGACTTCCTCACTGCCTGGTCAGATAGCTGCTCTTTATTGAGCCAAGCATATCTCAGTGAAGGTTTTTCATAACTCATGTTTCGCATTCATCACTCATCCGTAAAGCTGGCCAGAGAGCAGACCCATTTTACAAATGATGAAGCTGAGACTCAGAGATATTAGGAACCTTGCGAAGGTTAGAGTTATCATTCAGAACCTGGTCTCATTCTGAAGCCCAGGACTTTCCACTGGTTTCATTGCATGTGGTAACGTGACACACACAGTGAAAGAACATTCAGGGAGTAGCTGTTCAGCATACTTTGGTTTGGAGCTTACTCAGTGCCCAGCTTTGTGGCGCAGAAGTGAGCTGGACACTGTCCCTGCCTGCCACATTCTGGTGGAGGAGCCAGACAAGCAGTTCTTGGAATAGAGTGAGTTTAGCCCTCCACTTGGGGACCCTGGAGGAGGACTGCCTAAGTATCATGGATGAGATGAAGAATGTATCAGGCGAAGGGCGAACATGGGGTGCACCACCGAGGATGAGAGGACCCTGCCAGGTAGAGGAGTGGGAGGGATTTGGGGCAGGGGTCATAACAACCCCACCAAGCAGGACCCTCCCTCCCCATCTCTGGGGCAGGTATTGTAGAGGGTGGGTGGGGCCATTGTAAGTTCATTCCTAAGCCCCTCTGAAAAGGGATCATTTTATAGCGATGTGTTTTACAGCGAGGAATCCAGAAAAGGTGATTTTGGCTTTCCTCTCAAGACTTGTGACATGTCTTCTCTCTGGTCTTTGCAGTGTGGAATCAGGTAGATGGATGATAAGAAACCCAGGGCTGCAAGGTGAGGGTGACGCAGTCATGGTGACTGCTAGTGAGGCTGAATGCCAAAGGGACCATTGAGGCTTCACCCTGATGATTGCCTGGGATGTCATCGCCTTTGCTACCTGTGAGGACACTACTGAGTGTTCTCACCATTTCAGCTGTGTCTGGACGGGAAGCAGGAGAGTGTAAACACTAATAGTGGAATGTGTTACCATGAGAGAAAAAATTTAAAACCCTTCCTTCCATTTAAGTGGTTCATTGCAGTTTCCACAGACAGCTGAGTCTTCAGACTCAGCTGAGTCTTCAGACAGTGTGTGAGGGGTCAGCTCAATGCACAGATGAGGAAACAGGCTCGGGGGGGTCCTTGCTCATGGCCTCACACCAGACGAGTGGCAGAGCTGGGACTTAAACCCTCATCTTCTGCCTACTTCCATTTTAGTATAAAGAAGTATGAAATAGCTCAAGAAACACCTTGGGCCTCCCAGCTACCTGTTTCTGCATGGTGGCGGGGCAAGTGTTTTCCTGCCCATGTGCAAATATTGGTGCTGAATGGGGAAAAGGGTGCCTGTCGGCAAAGGGGTCTCTGCAGTTGATTTAGATGAATCCCCAGGGAAACCTCGAGTAGCTGGTATAAATGGATTTGGGGGCTTCATTCTGGTGACGGAGGAGGAGAGAACCCCATAGAGAAAGGATCTCAACCAGTGGGCAGAGAAGGCACTTCAGCCAGTGTGGTGTGGGGACCCAGAGTGTCAGACACTCGACACAGCCAGTGTTAGGATCCTGCCTCCTCCTCATGCGTGGTCCTGGGCACGTCACGTGCCCTGGCTGTGGCCACCTTCATCTGCTCCGAGGCCTGAGAACGTGATGTCGATGAAATGGTCCAGTGTGCGTTTTTTTCTAACACCACCAAACAATTCTGATACCATCTACCTGGGGATAGCTTCAGATCCCACAGGTTAAGGGCTCAGTTTCATAAGACACCTCCCAAGCTCACATACACTTCTCATGTCAGTTATAAGATTTTAAGCAGTGACATTCTACAACCAGCCTTCTGCATGTCATACTACCAGAACTGATGTACTGTTAGAGCAGATGGGCTTTGCCAGATCATCTCACATCTTGATTTATGGGAAGGGTTTGCCAAATGGACTTGGATGAGAAATTCAGATTGGAAACCACCTTTCTAACACCTGTTAGAGGATTCGAGTTAAATGTCTCGCCCTCTGAACTCAGAAATGCACCTGTCTGTTTCCAGGGTCTGCTTTAATGGTCTATTAAGAGAGCTGGAACTGTTTGCCTTGGCCTTTGCTGACAGGCAGCCTGGCTATGTTTAGCCAGGATGCAGGTGAACATCCAAGACAGGTCCTACTGCTACAAGCCTCGGATGAGTGTACTAAATGCCATGTGGGGCCTTAGTGCCCAAGTATTTGTGAGATGTTCTTATGGGATAACCTATGGGTGAGCAGAATCTGGTCAGCTCCTGCGGCTAAGGAGAAAGTTAGGTCATTTTGAACGGGTTGGATACAAAATAGGTTTTATGATCTCTCCTTTTAGGATGGTAACTGGTTTTCTTATCGCCTCTGATGCTGACAAGCAAACCTGATCTGAACCCGACAGGGTCAAAGAGCTTTTAAAATGGAGCTGTTTCTGGTTCCTTTTCACAGCCCTCCACCCTGGCAGGTCCTGCTCTGGGCAGGGCTCTGGGGCTGGTTGCTGGGCAGGAAGGATGGAGGCCAGCCTACTTTAGAAGTACGGCCAGAGGGAAAAAGCATCTGCTGTCCAGTAAGAACATCTAGCCGTGATCTGTCTGTGAGTTAACACAGGCCATAGACATTTGGCTAGTAAACCCTGAAATCGTTTGAAATTTTACGGAGCTCAAACGACAGTTTTCAGAAGGGATCATAGATGTTTCAAGATCCCCAAGATCATTTGGTGTTTTTTCTACCACCACCTGGGTAGGAGAGGATGTAGAAAAATTTCAGCACTAAATATTTAATGGGCACACTGAGCTAATGCTCTGAGATTCTGTTTAATGGATCTTGGCTGGGACCTGGGTATTCGTGAGTGTACTGCTCAGCCAGGGCTGAAGACCACTGCTAAGGGAAAAACACAAATTGGACTTGGATACCTGGTGAGAGCTTAAGAATAGAGAGAGAGGAATGTTTTAAACGTGTTCTATTCAAAATATGATAAGGAGACTTGAGGCAGAAAAAAAAAATGAGACAAGATCCTTGAAACTATGAGCCTCTGGGGCTAATAAGCTTAGAATGCTTGTAGCAGGGAGAACTTTCTTGGCCTGGTGGTAATGGGGAATTCATTTTTAAGTGAGGAGAAAAACAAGTTTAGTCATAGCCATTAGCATGATACTTATTTTGTCAGGAAAGTATGGATTAGAGTATTTTCATCAAGTCTCTATCTGTTCTCTTCCCAGGGGCTAAGGTCTAGCATTTTCAGCCTGGTTGAGGGCAGCAGTGAGACTTAATTCGAATGAGACGAATTGATGATCAAAAACTGCCTGATAGGCAAACAATGAGTGAATGAATAAATGGACGTGCTAACCTAGCCCACCCCTATGAAAATAATATTCTCATTAAGAGTAAAAAATTAGGCAGCAAAGTAAAAAAGAAAAAAGGAAACAGTAAAAGCGAATATCCAAAAATAACCTCTCTAAATCCTTCTGTACATATCTTGTTGGAAAATAATACTTTTATATAAAGGGGATCCTACCTGATTTTTTTTTTCCCCTCTGAATTGTATTGTGGCTCTCTTACCACATCAATAAATATAGGCCCACATCAGTTTTAAAGGCTGAATAGTATTTCATTACATGGATGAGCCATTTTTTGATCTGTCTTTGTTGATGGGGATTTAGGTCATTTCCAATGCAAAGCTATTATCACAGAAAGCATCCTGTACATGCTGTGATGATCTACTTCTTTTATGACACAGTTGCTTAGCCAGGGAGTGGCGATGACAAAAGCCCATGTTCTCCCACTGCACAGCTCACAGCTTATTGTATTATAAATCATCTGTTACTTGCTTTGTATTTCCTCATCCCCCTCCTCCCACACAGTCATAATGGGCTCGATGGTGAGGGGTAAAGTACACTGTAGTAATTCAGTCCCGTCCTTTCTCATTGGTAGAATGTGCCGAGTTTGGATTGCCTCTCAGAGTACATTGACAGTCAGCAGAATGGCGTCTGATTCCGAGCAGCTCGTGAGAAACCCACTCTGGCTGTATCATCCCAGCCGTTACCCTAACAGTGAAGTTCCAACATATATCGAATTTACGTGAAGTGATGGGGAAAGTTCCTATTTGCCTCATTTAAAAAAAAAAAAATTATACTGAGCATGTATTTATTTCTCAAGAACCTAATAAGGGCCTGCTGGGTGCCATGCTCTACGCTTGGCACAGGAAACATGGAAATGATGGCGGGCACCGAAGACCCACTCCTCCGGGGCTTAGGTTCACATGGAAGGGCTCGCAGCGTAATGATCCTAAATGTCCTTTTCCGTGGAAGTGAAGCCGCTGAGGCTCATCAGGACCGTAGCGTCAACAACTTTGACATTATAGAGAAACGTATGAGGGAAATGGTTTTACGATTTCCTTGGACAGATAAGACTGAAGTGTTTTTGTTTTTGTTTTTTTCCTGGTGAAAACTAGAGGAAGTTGACTTGCCCTCGTTGATCAGAACAAAAATGTCTCAGGCAAACCCCTGCCTAGTCTTTTCATCTTCAGTGTGGGTCATTTTCCTGGCAAAAGAACAGAGGGGTCATGAGTTTCGGTTTTATAAGTTTAGAGTTTGGGGCGACAGAATTACGAAACCAATGTGTGATCATTGTGGCTCATAGTCTCTACTAGACTAAAAAAAGACTTGGGATAACTGGAGAAGGTTGATTATGGCTTGAGAAATTCAGAAGAGGCAGTGGTGGCTCCACTGACTAGAAGGGACTTTACAGACCAATTACTTAAAGGGTTTTAAGGTCTTTCAGGCTCTTCTTTAAAAGCTTATCGAAGCTATGGGCCCCTCCTCAAAAGAAAATGCACTTACGTGCATAAGCAGAGATTTTTTTTTTTTTTTTAATACCATCCTGAGCAGTTTGCAGATCCCCAGCCTAATAACGCATGATCTGGTCTCATATCTGGTTTTATGGGTAGAGTTACTGGGGTTTATGGAGGAGGATAACTCTGAGGTCTGTGTATTCTTGCTGATAAAATATTCTTAAAGAAGCATTTTCTTTCTTTCAGCACTGGCTGGATCATTCTAAACCCATAAAAAAGCAGATGAAAAGTAAGTAAGCAAAATTTAGCCTACTCATTTATTTCTTTTATCGGAAAGTAAACTTCTTTGCCAATGTTTTGAGATGTTCGTTTTTCATTGCTACTTAGTAGCATTTTTTAAATAGAGTCAATTTTAAGTGGATGATTTTTAATTTCTTAAGGCTGGCCAAGTGTCAGAGTTTAAAATTTGAACAAGAGTTTTTAGTAGATGTTAAAAAACAGACTATGCTCTCATTTGAAATCAGACACACCTGCCAATGAGAACTGATTAATCTGCTATTCAGAAACATGGCTTTATACTTATTACACTCACTTTCTAGTGAATAATAGTAAAGTGGATTCAGAGAATGGGAGAGCAGGTGGGGTCTTTGACAGTTGGGTCCAGCTCTGATTTTATAGATTTTATAGGTATAGGAACCTCGTTCCTTTACTGTGCATGTGTGCGGGGGTGGTAAATTTTTAAAAAATGTAACACTTTAAGGTATTTTTACTGTGTATTTAGATTACAGAACACTTGGCTATTTATGTGCCATTTTCCTTTAGCTCACTTAGTATTTTGTAAAAAGTTAGTAACAGTTTGGAGTACCATGGCAATCAGAGGTAAAAGTAAAATGTCAACTCTTAGTAATTCATATGGTTTTCCTCCAGATTGAGGCCGTTAGCTAAGCCATCTTTGCCAACACAAGCCATTTTAGTTTCCAAACTAGGATTGAAAATAACTCGCTAGCTTTGTATGAGCCGTTGTGCCCTCACGGTGTCGTGGTGAATGTGATAATAGGTTTAACGTGTTTTTCCTTTTGTCCATTCTGTGATTTTCAAAATTGGGGAAAAACATCTTCAACTTTCCATCTCCAAATGTTTAGTTGGACCTGCTTATGCTTTGCACTTTCGAGTTAAATACTATTCTTCAGAACCGAACAACCTTCGTGAAGAGTTTACAAGGTAGGACAAAATACAAAGCAAGATATCCCCTCCCCGCCCCCCCCCCCCCCCCGTAACACTTGCCTTACTTATAATTTGGGTCTTCTAAATTGTGGGTGTGCCTCCCTTTCCATCTGCTGTCTTTATGTTCTGAGCAAGAGTCGTTAGCACTTTGCCTGTGCTTATCTCTATATTCTTTTGAAAACCCATGCTTTGCTTTATTTGACCTTCCTCTTAGTGAATCAGAATGAAAAAAATTTTTTGTCACATTTCTGTTTCGTTGGGCCTTGGGTGATTTGGTTAGTTGTTCTACGGTACTTTTATTTTTGTCTCAGATACAAAAGGGGAAGGCAGGTTTTGGAAGAGCATTTCTCCGTCCAAAATTGCCGTGTTATTATTTTAAGAGACTGCAAAATATTCCCGTGATTATTGCAATATCAAAGTTGTTAGACTCTATGTTATCTTTCAGCCCCACTGAATTTCTTTTTATTGTGTGCCGATGTCTATTAGACTTCAGAAGCAATGTTGAAGCAAAAGAGACTTAAAAACCATTTTAAGTGAGGAGTTTCCCTCCAGCCACCCTTTTATCAGTGAGATTCTCTGCCCAGCCCTGCCTCATGTCCGCAGGACCTCCTCGTCATTGTTCATTTGATGGATAGTAGTGGTGACATGTAAGCTGCTGGGTGATCCATGGTGGCGACCACTAGCTTGGAGGTGACTGCCTAAATAACACTTTAAAGACTGCTTATCACCCTCCCCTCCACTGGGCTTCTGTAGTTAGGTTTTCCTTATAGGAATTGGAAGTTCTGGCCATGTCAGCACTGTATCCTCCTTCATGGGGGTCCTCAGTTTCATGGTGGTTAAGTCCCTGTCACAGGCAGGAACATTTTGGAATATACCAGGATCTTCAGCCCCCTTCTTTAATTTCTGGGTCACCCACATCCTCCAATATCCATTCCACAGAGAGTGACTGTCTGCATTATTTTCAAAGTTCAAACAAATTCAATTATCCTAGTGTTCCCCTTCAGAGTCCTTTATGAAACATGCTGTCATCAAAGCCAGTGATTCTTAACCAGGGTGGTGTGAATCAGAAACACCTGGGAAGCTTTTTGAACAAATCAGATTCCTGGGGACCACTCTTATGTGTGAGATTCTGATTCAGTAGATGTGGAGTGTGGCGTGGGCAGCTTTGGTTTTTGCAAAGCACTGTAAGTGGTTCTGATGCCCACATCCACCTGGTTAAAAAAAAAAAATCACTTATTTATGCCAAGACAATTTTTTTTTCTTTTTTTTCTTTTTTTACCTAAGTGAACTTGTTATTCGCTGCCTTCTTCCCCCATTTTTCATTACCCCTGTAGCCACCAGCTGCAGTCCAATTCCGGGATTTGTGTGTGTATGTGCTGTGTGTATGTGCTTGCACGTGTACAGTTTTTTTAAAAAGAGTTTGTAGTTAAACTGCATCAGAAAAAAAAAAAGTGGTAAGCTGTTGCTAACCACAATCAGCTATAAACTTTTGATACAGTCAGCTGCAGCCTTTCTGGACTCCCTGGTGGGGCTGGCTGAGAGCCAGGTCCCGTGGCTGCACCTGCCCCGTCTAATCGGACACATTGCATGCCTGTGTGTGTGAGCGCTGTGTGCTGTGTTCCCTTCTGGAGCAGTGAGGGGGTTGTGGAGGCCATTACTGGACTGTGCTGTGTTCCATGTTCCATCCTCCAAGTATCTTGCAAGTTCCGCACATGCACTCACCTTCCTAGCTGGGTTCTAGGATGCCTTCCCAGAGACGCAGGAGGAGATGCTTCCACCAAAGTTCTCATTTGCGTTGGACTCCCTTCTAACAATTCTGGGCTGCGTGTGGGGCGGGGTTCATGATGGGAAGTTGGGGATTGGAAGTGGCTGGAAAAGAGTTACCCTCTGTTGACTTTTATATATGTTTGTCAGGTACCTGTTTGTTTTACAACTCAGGCATGACATTCTTTCAGGAAAGTAAGTACGTTTTTGTTCTCTTAACTGGGAATAATCATAGTATATTTCTAAATAATTCACTGTTTTGTTTTTTAACTCTCTTACCCCTGTTCCCTTTTCAAAATTCAAAAAAGAAAAAAGTATACCAGGCATTGTGAAGTGAGTCTAATACTTGTATCACTGTCATCATCATCTTATTTTAAATGATTACTATATGGCTTGAAGCATTTCCAAGAGCATTTAATATCTTAAGTGATGTGTATTTGGGAATAATTCTCTCCCTGATCACATCACTGCCCCATTCATAATGGCTTTTGTTGTTTTTGCAAGCAAGATACGTTATTAGTATGTATACACTTACAAGTTTTTGAATAGTCAAAATGTCTCATTCATTCACCATCTACATTTAAGTAATATAAAAAGGTTATGTTCTGATTCTGATGGAAAGAGGTTCAGACATCTCATCTCATTTCCTTTGCTCCAATTAAAAGTGGTTTTTAAATACTAGGCCTTTGGCTACACAATGATTGTTGAGCACAAGAAGCATTGGCACTAAAGTGGTTGATTTCACATGGAATATTAATTTATTTTAAAGATATGAAATTTAACAGTCCTAGCTTTTACAGTTTTATCATTTTTTAGCATATGTATTGACTATTTTACATGAAAAACTAAGACTATACTGAATCTAAAAAGCAATACCAGATATTGAAAAGAATACATTTTGATTTTGAATATAATCTGAAGGAAATTTAAAATGTGATTTCCAAATTTGCTGTCTCTCAATAGAATGTGTGCTATAAAAATCTTAGTGGACTGTATACTATAGAACAAGTAGATTGTATAGTGTATACATTTGCCTTATTCAGCCATGCAATACAGATCTTTGACTGATGTGTGTATTATGAATGTGTATATTTTTATCTCTCCCCACCCCTTTCTCCATACTGTGCTCCTCATATTAAAGGCCTCTTAACTCTAGTAAATGTCTTTGGTTTGGAAAAATATTAATGGCAGCATCTTGCATCTGTATAGTGCTTTGCAGTTTGCAGGTACTTCAGCCTGATGCACTAACTTCAAAGCAGAATGGTGTTCCGGTCTAAGCACTGCCTCCTACCAGCTGGATGACCTTGGGCAAGACCCGTGAACACTCATTTCCTCATCTCTAAAGGGGGTTGGGGGAGCACTGGAGACGCTCATCCTAAGGTTTTGCAAACTCCATGCATTGACCAAACTGGATGATATGTATGAAAAGGCTTTGAAAACTACAAAGTGCTATAACAATGTATGTCATTAGTATTTTTTCTAACTAAATTTGTGATATTAAGTGTGAGTAAGATCCTGATTTGTAGTAGTTATAACACACATCTATGGCTGTGCCTCAGGTATACTTAGTAAAATGCTTGAGTATATCCAGCTGTCCTGATAATGTTAGATATTGTGTCCATTTATTTTTATATTATGACCTCATTTCAAAAAAGATTTAAGGCATCTTGAAAAGACCCATGTACTATATAAGATGAAATAAGTTTAAAAATAATGCAAAGGGAAGGCTTTTTATTCTGTTTCCCAAACCACCATTTTTGTGAAATTTGGTAAAATTGCTCACAGGGTTAATAGAAATTGTACCTAGATTGGATTATATTACCATAAGATGAGAACCGACTTTGGGAATATGTCGTGCAAGTCAGCTTGTTCTCATTCTTTAATGTGGACAGCAAAAATAGAAACCACCAAGAAAATAATTATCTAACTATCACTACCTTTTGAAAAATGACTTTAATGACATTTTGTATGGTTGTTAGTATTAAGGTTCATATATAAAATTAATTTTTCCTTTTTTTTTTCCCCCAAGATTGAAATGCCCATATGAAACAGCTGTGGAATTAGCTGCTCTCTGTCTACAAGGTACATTATTGTTTAGTGGTAATTAGCATTTTAATGTTATCGCTTTCATTTCAACAAATGAGTGACTACTGGGCACCAGGCACAGTGCTCTACTTTGAATATAATATGGTCTCCATCCTCAAGTGACGTGCAGTCCCACGAGGACTACATGGCAGCAGCACATACTCTGTATGTGCACAGCACAGTGAAGGTCCTTCGGGAATAGAGACCCGTGGGCGGCTAGGAAGAGAAAGGCCTGTAGGGGGATAAGTAGATGAAAAGAATCAAAGGAACCAAGGTACAAAGTATGTGCAGAGAGGTACCAGCAGTTGAGTGGTGTTGGAAGGTGAAGTTCAAAAAGCTGGTTAGGTCAGGTGGCCACCTTGGCCCCCATTTAAAGAGCATGGATTTCATGCTGTCAGCAGTGGTGCCTTCGGAGGTTCTTAAGAGGTGGGCAGGCTGGTCAGAAGCGCTTTTAAGAAAGGTTCCACTGGCTGTGATGGGGAGAAGGGACTAGAGCAAGACCAAGATTGTGGCCAGTGGTGCAGTGAGGAGGCGTTGCCGTGATAAAAAGAGACCGACTAGGGCTGGGGGTTACACACACACACACTTACACACCACAAAAAACAGGATTGGTGGGACGAGAAGAAGGGCCTGGTCGTTAGACTTAAGACTTCAGAGAGGAATCAGAAGTGACTTGTGGGCCACTAACAAGAATAAGTGACAGAATGGATAGAGGAGTTGCGAGACATCTTTCTAGGGTCCATTAACCGAGTGGCAGCTTTTTGAATATGCAAATCTGGCTCCATGAGAGAGGTCAGGCCAGAGACATTGACGGGGGATCATCAGCATATGGGTGGAGTAGGATGGCGAGGGGTGTGCCTGCATGACTGTCGACACTAACGGTTCCATCCATATGATGCACTGGTGGAATTTAAAATGCACAAGAAACGTACTTGCCAAAGTCTCCAGCACTAATTAAGAGGATACTAATATGTAACTGCACATAAGGAATTTCGTCAGCACATCAGACAGACATATGCTGTGAATCCGTTTACCAGGATGTTCATTGGCTTCCACAGAATAATGAATTAGGATGTATTCATTCATAATTACTAATGATTTTTGAACACCATAATAAGATTTGGCTTCTCACTTTTGTATTTACCACTTGTCGAAAGTTGGTATAAGTCTTTTCAAATCATAAAATTAGTGCACGCTCCTTACAGACTATCAGAACAATAGCACAACAGACAACCAGACAGAAGGAAGTTGCCCACCGTCCTGCGAGCCACAGGCAACCCAAGTTTCCATGTATGAATTTTGAATGGAGTCTTTAAAGCGTAATTCTATTCAGAGTCATGTATAAATTTTTTGTATGATTTTCTACTCGCTATTTGCAGTACACGTATTTTGGTATATTTTTGCTCACAAAGATGGTTTTCAATGACTTCAGCCTATTCCCTTTCTCTGATACTTCCATTCCTTAGTCAGTTTTAGTTCTTATCTTCTAGGGGGGCTTGTTATACAGTAGGCGCTCAGGAAGTGAAGAACAAATTGAACGGAGTAGGAGAAGCACCCAAGAACTTTGGGTGAAGGTGAAGCCTGTCCGTGAGCTTTGAAGGCACTGGTGGTAGAGGTGACGACATTGTTATCTTTAACTGTCTGTTCCAAATACAAAGCTAAGTGCTTCACATCCATTTATTGCTAATACAGCAGTCCTAGTGGTGAGTGCCATAAGGATGTGTAAAGGCTTGGGGAACTTGGAAATGGACCGTCCACTTTGGCCAGGTACAGATTCCCCCAGCTTGTCAAGTAGCACCCACCTCAGAGTTTCTGAGTCTCATACCGCCAGGCTTGGTGGCCCAGTAATACGTGTCGGGGTATAATTAATGAGATGAAAGCATTCATGTCAGACCTGGGGCCCCCAATCCAGGGGAGAGGTTTCTTCCTAAGGCCATTGGCCCAACATGCCAACCCCTATGTTGTCTTGAATGATTAGAGGACAAGGCTACCCAGGTTACCATATCACACCCTGCGTAATGAAGGCATTATCACACTCATGAATTCCAGCTCTAGTAGAGTCATACGTTTTGCCCAGAGCCAAAGAAGACAAGAATATCCTCTGTCTCTGAGCCCTTCCGGAAGAAATTACCCATTCAAGTTAGAACCACGTTAACGTAATTTAAGATGCAGTCATTATGTCAAGGTACAAATAAAAAGACTGAAGACGTACACAGATATCTCTGGGAAGTTCTTGTTACTTTGTCCTTCCATGCCCCTTCCTCCCCCATCTTATCAGTAAATGCCGTAGCCCACTTTTCAGTTCAACCACAGCAGAGCCAGCTTGCCTCAGACATAAAGGTCATTAGAACATCTCTGTGGGTTTGAATAAAATGAAACGTTGTGTTTATTCTCATGCAGGAGGCTTGAAGACCTGTCTTTCTGTGGTTGTCCTTGAATTAATGGTGCCTCCAGAATTAGGATGCAGTAGCCCTGCATAGAGGTTTTGCCCTTTGGGGAACTAGATTTATGGTAGATTTGAAATTTAATCTAGGCAAAAAGGAAAGAGGGAGGATGGGACAGTTATTTGCTGTGTGCCCATGCCTTTTTTCATCCTTGTAACAGTTCCCGTTGCACAGATAAGGCGTCAGTGACCCAGCGAGGGGAAGTGACTTACCCAGGTCACACAGATCATATGCGCCGGAGTTGCGACTCAATCCCTCCCGTGTCTGAGCTGTTTCCACCTCCTTCCACAGCTGGGACCTGGCTGCAGAGTTCGCAGACTGAGTGAAGTGTCAGGTTTTGCCGGCAGGTTTCTGGAAGGCAGGCATGCTACCTCAGCATGAGCCTCACCCAGGCCTACTTGAGTTCATTCTGGTGAGGAGGGTTGCCAGCCCCGTGCCTGGCCTCAGGGCAGCCTTGTCATGGGCCGGCTTCTCCCTCCTGTGCTTGCTTGATGGTGTCCGTGGACTTCTCCAGACACCACTAAACATAAGCAGAGGTTACCTCACTTTGGCCCACGGTCGCAAGAGAAGAGTGTTTCATATCAAGATCTCGTCCCAGATTGCCCCTCTGGCCTCGCCAGGTCCCTAGTTTCAGGGTGACCTCTTGGTTGGCAGTCAGTGGTGGCCTCCTGCCTTGGAAACCCATTCCTCACCTCTGGTCAGATTTTTCCAGGGCAGAGTTTTTTCCACGTCTGCAAGCCAGCTGGAGTCCCTGTCCTGAGAGTGTGCTGTGGGACGGGGCTGCTCAGCGGCCCCACGCTGGGCCTGCGGTGGCCCCTGGGAGTGATGGAAAAGGCTGCTGGGTGCATAGTGAGTTGCCGTCACTGTTGGTGCTCAGGCACATGCTGGCTGCTCTGTTAGTGGGATTCCCTCTGTTAAGCAGTGGTTCTCAAAGTGTGTTCCCTGGGTCAGCCACATCAGCGTCACTCGGGAACTTCTTAGAAATGCAAATTCGCAGGCCTTTTTCCAGACCCAGAATCTCTAGTGGGGCCCAGCGATGTGTGTCAGGAGACCTCCAGGGGACCTTGGTGCACGCTCAAATTAGAAAACCACTGTCATAGATCAGTGCTTTTCAAAGTAACATGCGCACCAGCCACCTGGCCATCTTAAGAAAAATCAGGTTTATAGCTTCCTGAATTCTGGGGTTGAGCCTGAGATTCTGCATTGTGAGAAGGCTTCTTGGTGGCCCTGATGCTGCTGGTCCGTGGACCGCCCCCGCCACCTTCGTGCAGCAAGGTATTAGAGGGAGCTCTGGAGGGTCCCTTTTCATCCTGGGTTTTGTTTCCTGAACTGCAGAGGTAGGGCCAGGGCAGGGAGAGTGGATTTTCTTATTTGTGTCCTGGAAGGATGGGGGCTCCTGTGTCCTCAGGCCCTCTGTTCCGTGGGGGACTTGGTGAGAGCAAGGATGCGAGCAAGGATGCGCAGTTCACGTGGGGCTTTTTGCTGGGTTGCCCGCGTGGCCGCTCCGCTTGCTGCACGCCCGGCTCCCTCCCAGGTTCTGCCTGAGTTGCCGCAGTTGCTCCTGCAGCCATCTCACCCCCTCCCCTCTCCCTCCCTCCCTTCCTCTCTCCCTCCCAATGTATTTTCCCCCTGGATTCTGCATGTACTGAATTCTTGATTCGTCCTCTCCAGCACTATAGACCCTGGAGTGCTGCCTGGATCCACCTTTAAAAAGAGCTTTGTTAAATGGATATTTCCGGACAGGTCCTCAGTCCCTGCAGTTGCCTTTTGTTGCACATTCAGGCTCTACCACTTCGTGGGGGAAATATAATCAGGGCCTCCCTGGGTAGTGGAAATAGTCGGGAGAGAGACAGTGATAACTCAGATGATGGTGTTTCGGCCGTTGGGAATGATTCTTGGTGATTCTGATGTACATATGGGTACCGAGTGGGGATTAGATCCTCCTGAAAAGAGAGAGTTATACATGAGGGGTACCTGTGCTTTCTAACCATGCAAAATGCCTTTGGACTTGATTGCAGCAATGACGAAAAGCACTCAATGTCTCCTGTTTTTCTCCCTCTTATGAAACTTGCAGCGGAGCTTGGGGAGTGTGAGCTTCCAGAACACACGCCAGAGCTTGTGTCTGAGTTTCGGTTCATTCCAAATCAGACAGAAGCGATGGAATTTGATATCTTCCAGAGATGGAAAGAGTGCAGGTACCTTGATGCTACCCGCTAGCATTCTGATATCTTTATTTGTAATATATATAAGCGTTCGCCAGATTCTTTGACCTACTGTAAAATTGCAGCTCTGTCTCCTTCCCTCTCTCCTGTGCTTCAGTCCTGCTTTTCCAAAGCCCTTAGGACATCTCTCTTTCCAGAGACGTACAATGAGAACCAAAGCATACTCCCATTTCTGAATCACAGAGCCCGGTCCTGACTAGCTCGTTGCCGCCTGGGAGCCATTGCTCTCCTGGCCTCCTAAAGAAAGCGGGAGGTGCTGCCTAGATATAGTCCACACACCCAGGTCTCTGTCCATGGTCTGAACTTCCAGAGTAAACCTTTTAGAAATACCATGTTGTCCCCTATAGGGACACCCGTGTTTGAAACCATGTGTTGTGTAGCATTGTATGTTAGGACACATGGTCACCACAGCTAAATCCAGCCCTGTCATTTATCTTTTGGCCGTTCCCTCTTTTCCCCCATAGACACCTCAGTCTAACACTTTTATGCCAGGACGACTGGTGCCGCCTCCACTCACAAGTCTCCCAGACTTTAGCCTTTCGTCCCTCCCGGCCCATCTTTCCAAAACTCTGCCTGCTCCAAGTCATTCTTGGACCCAGAAACTTAGCATGGTTTCCCGCTGTCCCTCAGTCATTCGGAAGGACGTACGACTTCTTTGAAAATGGAAAGGGACATTAGCGCATTATATCACATCGAAATAACGTAGGAATGTGTGGCTGCAGAGTCATCTTGCTGCACCCCCTGCACACCGCCCCCCCCTTGCAGGCAGCCATTGCTAGCTGTCAGTGGTACATCCGTGCATAGACATACCTGCATCTACACTCTGAAAAATTGTTTCCATGAATGTTCATATTATAAACACTGCTCTGCCGTCTTTGTTCAGTTAAGGATCTGTTCTCGAGGTCTTTCCGTGTTAATGTCAATCGGTGTCCCTCGTTCCTCTAATCGCTGCATACAATCCCTTCGTGTGGCTGTGCCCTTCAGAATGCTATGGGTGTACGAGTTTCAGTTTACATGTATTTCCATTGGTTTTTCTAAGGGGAAAGAGCCCTGCCCAGGCGGAACTCTCCTATCTGAATAAAGCGAAGTGGCTGGAAATGTATGGGGTAGACATGCACGTTGTCAGGGTAAGCACTGTGTGTATTTAAGTAATTGGGTCTCGCTGTGACTGAACAGTGTGTAAACAATGCGCAAACAAAGTAACATGGTGAGCAAACTGTTTTGCATTCTGCTCTGTGACGACCTGTTAGAACCTTCTACCGATTGTCACTTCGTTTATTTGTAGGGAAGAGATGGCTGTGAATATTCTCTTGGACTGACCCCGACAGGCATATTAATCTTTGAAGGAGCTAACAAAATAGGCTTATTCTTTTGGTAATTTAGTTTTGTCTAATATTAAAAATGTCTTTTCCTATTTTGTGGTGGAATTATATGTGATGGCTGATTATTGAGGGGTATTTGCAACACCCAGATTCGTTTTAAAAACACACCGTTCTCTTGTATTCGTGGGTGTCTGGCAATGGCAATGAAACTTCTGGATATAATCACACTTAAATGAATGAGTGATTTCTTGAGCAAATCTAAGCTTTAAAAGTAGAGAGGAATCTGCTGTCTGATGTGTGGCTGGTAGTGTTCCTGCAGGTTGTGCCGTTAAAACGATTTCTCTCCAACCAGGCCTAAAATTACCAAAATGGATTTTAAGAAGAGCAAACTGACACTGGTGGTGGTGGAGGATGACGACCAGGTAAGCCTCGCGCCAGGCTTCCCGCCTTGCTGTGAGTAGCCCCCTTCGTCGCCGTCGCGGGCGCCCATGTAAACGGGCGCCCTGTGCCTCGCCATTCAGGGCCGGGAGCAGGAGCACACGTTCGTCTTCCGGCTGGACAGCGCCAGAACCTGCAAGCACCTCTGGAAGTGCGCCGTGGAGCATCACGCGTTCTTCCGCCTGCGGACGCCGGGAAACAGCAAATCGAATAGGTCCGACTTTATCAGGCTGGGGTCTCGCTTCAGATTCAGGTAGGCGCCGTTTTTTTTTCGTGACGCAGTCACGTGTTCCGAAGGGGGCGGGCGGGGCCGCCGCGATGGTTTTTTGGGCGGTGGAGCCGCGGGTCTGCATCTGGACGTCCCGTCACTGTTTCTTTCTTTCTTAAGATCTGACCTTTAGTCGAGTCACTGAAGCTCTTTTTGGCCTCTATTCTCCTTGATGAAAGGGGAACGATAATAACAAAATTATTAATAGCTGACATTAGACACTAGCCACATGTAGGCTGCTTAGATTCATTAATATCAGAGACGTTTTTCAACGTCGTTTCTTAGTCTCACTAACCACGTTTCAAGGGCCCAGTGCACACGAGGCAGGCGGCTGTCGTGGGGGCCAGCGCAGACAGGAACACAAGCATCGTTGTGGAAAGCGTGACCCACCGCACAGCACTAGAGAGAGCTTTTCGTGTACCAGCTCAATCCTCACAGCCGCCTTAAGAAGATAGGTTCTCTGATTGTCCCCATTTGATAGATAAGGAAACTAGGGCCATGGGGTTACATAATCTGCCTAAAGTCACAGCCAGTTCATGGGCGAGCAAAGGTTCAACCCCAGGCAGTCTGGGTCTTACATTTTAACCACTATGCTATTGCCTTTCACATGCCAATGTCAAGAAACTTGGTGACATTTAAGAATGAGAGCAGATGTCAACACATGTGCGAGTGACCCAGGGTAGGTTCAGTAAATATTTGGGTCTGAAAAGAACCTGAAAATACAGAGAATGTATTCTGATATATTTTTATGTATAATTTTGAGACCATGTCTCTCGAAGTATGTGAAAATCCCCTGGTGTTTGTTAAAAATGAAGATTTATGACCTCCTCTGAGGCCTTGGTAGCCAGAATTTTTGGGTGTCCACATGCGCGTGTATGAATAAGGCCTGAGAATGTGCATTTTAAATTCACTCCCAAAGTTGATTTGTGAGGCGCGTTTACAGATCTGAGAATAGCTGTTGCAAGATCTAAGCCTTCGCATGTTTCATAACCTCTACCCACACATGGCATGTCCTTGAACTCTGTTTAAAATGCCAAAAAAAAAAATCTGCTCATTTCAAATTTATCTACTGTGCAAGGAAATGGCTGTGCACTTGTGTTTAAAGAATTATTTTGTTTGAATGTATTTTTAAATACTGCAAGGGAGGGGAAAAAAAAGAAAAACAAGTCCTTTCTGGGAATCGACTCAGGGTTCTGTGGAGGATGAAGAATGTCAGAACTACAAAGGTTAGCGGAGACATCGCACGGGTACGCTGTCTGCTCTAGTCAGAGTGAGGAGGGAAGGATTGTGGGGGTGGCTGCCAAGGCAGGTTTTTCTGTCCTAGGAGGAAACTCCCCCAGGATTTGGCCCAGACCAGGCTTCCTTCTGCTCCTCGAGGAGACGCGTAAGAAGGAAGGGGAATTTGGAGTTGAGGTTGCCCCTTTTGAGGCATTTAGAGCAGGCGGCAAGTGGCTCCTTCCATGTGATAAATCATAAGCCAAGCATGGCTGGAATGAAGCAGTGACAGGTCCGACAAAAACAGCGCACCTCCTGGAAGCTGCAGCTGGGCAGCACGTTGGTCGAAACCCAGAAAGCCTTGGTGAAAGAAGCAATGCTTCTCTCGAAGTAGCAAGGAAAGCCGGGGTTTAGTCAAGTGATCATTGATGACAGACTTTTAAGAGATTTAAATGTATACATAATGTGTTTTAGGAAAGGTTTTTAATATGGGTGAATCAGTGTTCTCTTAGGCACATATCCTAAGTGCTCGAACCTGCTCAGTTTGTGCAGCCAAGTGACTGGAACCTAAATTGCAGGTTTTGTTTGTCCTTTGATGGAAATACTTGGCCCTATGATAACAGCCCAGATTTGGCAAAGGTGATTTTATTCCCAAATGGGAGGTGAAATTTTGTGTGTGTCTTTACCAAGCAAGTCACAATAAGTTGAATTGACATAGGAGCTCTTGGAAATAAAAGTTCACTTTCAAATATGTATAAGGTACTGATATATTGATATTGGTAACATGTAAAAAAATATTTGCTTTCCAGTGGGCGGACGGAATATCAAGCTACCCACGGCTCCCGGTTACGAAGAACCAGCACCTTTGAGAGGAAGCCCAGTAAACGCTATCCATCCCGGAGGCATTCGACGTTCAAAGGTTGTGTGTTTTTCATTCGGCCTTAGAATTTTACATTATGGTTTAGTTGGCTTCATCCCCAAGGAGCTTGGTAAAGCAGATTTTGAAGGAACTTCCTACTGTTCTGCTCTGTCATTCCACACTTTTTATTTTTATTAATTTTTAACATTTACTTTTAATTATAGTTGACATACAATACTCTATTAGCTTCAAGCGTACAACATGGCAATTCAGCATTTATATACCTTGCAAAGTGATCACTGCCGTATAAGGCTAGTAACAATCTGTCACCATTCAGAGTTATTACGATCTTATTGACTATATTTCCTGTGCTGTACGTTACATTCCTATGACTTATAACTGGAAGTTTATACTTCTTAATACCTTTCCCCTTCTCCACCCATCCGCCATCCCCTCCCTTCTGGCGACCATCAGTTCTCTGTATCTCTGCGTTTTCCAAAGCTTTCTTTTGAAAAAACAAAAACCTGGGGGATTCTTTTGATGTGAATTGGGCCACTTCTGACATCTGCTGTCTTTAGTCTTTCCCATTGGACATGTTCATTTTCTTCTCCCCCTTTCTCGCTTTTCTGTACCTGTTCATTTCTTTTGGACCAGGGACCTCAGGAGTATCATAGGCAAACACATTTCTTAACCCATGGAAGATGACACTGTGTCTTAGAGGGAAAAACTGTCCCTTCTTTCGTCCATCTTACAATTTCAAGGAAGGACATCAGTCTCATGCTAACCAGAATTTTGACCACACACAAGCAGATGTTAAATATCCGGACTCAGGTCCCATGGGCGGTCCAAACACACCCTGCCCTTAAATTTAGCCTGGCCCTGGATGCCTGCCCGCCCACCCCCTCCCCGGAGCTCTCCGAGCCTTGTCTGTCATTTACTGCGGTGGCCTCACCCGTGTGAGGCCAGTACTCAGTACAGATTCAGTCAGCGAAAGTACAGGCCAGGCTCCTTTTTGTTGAAACTTGGCCTCCAGGTCCCATCTGCTAGCTCTCCTTTGTCCACACTTGATTTCTTCCCCATTCAGGACACCCAGCGTAGTACTAACTTGTGGGCTCTTTTATAGCAGGACTTCTGCCCTCTCATCTCCCTTCGTCCACTTCTATATATTGTTTGCTCACGGTAGCCATTCCTTTTTTTTTTTTTTTTTTTGTATAATATCTATAGCTTACCCCTTCTAGAATCTCGAACCACGTATTTCCCACACTGTCCCTCCTTTATGGACCAATGGTGCAATAGCCTGGCAGCCAGAAATTCTCTAAAGTCATTCTCGGCTGCATTAGTGGAGAAAAAAAATGCCTGGAGCCCAGGAAATGTGGCCTCATCTTCAAGAAAGACCAAAGGAGGAGAAGATGAGGCATGCCCAGAGTAGGGTGCCAGGTTGGTGAAGGGTGATGGATTGCAGGAACTGGGAGCAACCCAAGTGTGAAGGTGGAGATGGTGGGGGATTAGCACTCTCTCTGTCCCAAGAGCTGTGTTACCTCCCTGACAAGCATTATGCTTTTGAGTCTGGTCCGCTGGGTCAGAGGTGTCCAGAAACACCTCAGTATGAGGAAGAGCTTTAACAGGGCTGTCCAAAGATGGTGCTCTCAGAATAGTGGTGGGTCCCCAGCCCCTGGAGGTATGTGTAGGCACAAAGGAAACGACCCCTTGGTGCGGCTGCCACAGAGAAGAGGGGCATCCTGTGGCTTCATCCCATGTGTGGCTTTAGGGCTCTTCCAGGCTCTGGGTTCTGTGCTTCTCTTTCTCTTTTCCTTCCTGGTCTCCATCCTCTTTTCCTCCTTTATTTTACTGGCATTTTCTCTAGCCAGAGTTCTGGCATCTTTGTGAGCTTTTAATGGTTTTCTGTGTTGCATCCTTTTTAAAATGAAATGGAGTCTAGATAAATAAGCTCTCCCTCTGTTCATGGCCCCTTCCACAGACTCGCACCCCTGCCCCAGTCAGTAGTGGCTGCCCTGAGCTCCCCAGTGGACTCATGCCTGTATTTCATCTTTATTCCCTTCTGCCTCTCTGTCTCTGTGTCGGGACTGAGAGCAGGGGCTATGTCTCTCATCTCTGCAGCCTAGAGGGTCCGGCCCTGGGAACGTGCTCAGTGACCTTCTGCTGAGTGAGTGCGAGGGCAGGGCGCAGAGGAAAAGCCATCTACTTGTCCTCTAGAAAGGAGAAGCAGCTAAGGTGAAGCTTCTGCCTCCTGGAGTTGAGGCTGCTCTTAGAACTGTCTTTCCAGGTCATCGTCATCGCATGTAAAAGTGGTAAAGCTCTCTAAGATGTCATTCCTCTCTGTTTTTCTTTTAAAGCGAGCAACCCAGTGATAGCAGCTCAGCTCTGGTAAGTGCCCCCCAGGCCCTGGGGTACAGCTCTTTTCTCGAATTATTATATTTACTTTCAATGTTGACTTTTTCTTTAATTAAATTACCAGGTGAGTCTCCCGATTTTTTTTTTTTTCCCCTCCTGCCTGGTTATACCATCCCCCTGGCTTTCAATAAGTACACAATAGAATGTTCCAAGACAGTTTTTTTTTTTTTTCCAGAAAACATAGCTGCCTTGTTTGAGTAGCTCTGTGCTTTATTTATCATAACAGTGGGTGATAAAGGTGATAGGAATGTGTACAGCTCACGGCACTAATGGCATTGCAGGCATTGATGGGAAAGAAAGGCCGTGTTCTTGAGCAGAAGCGATTAGAGCAAAGGCAGGATTCGCTTAGCGACGGGCAGCTCTTCCAGTCAGACGGCGTGTGACTGACTGTACGTCATATGTTGAACACCCTTCTTGAAATGCCTACAGGAAAAAGAACTTGTCACGAGACTAAAACGCAGCCCATTTTTTTCTGGAATGTGCCAGATAGTAAATATCTTAGACTTTGCAGGCCGTAGGGTCTCTTTTGGCGCCCTGTCGCTGGAGTGTGAAAGCCACCATGGACAATATTGTAAACAAATGAACACGGCTGTGTGCCAAACTGTTGACTCAGAATCGCAGGTAGGCCAGGTCTGGCCCACGGGGAGTGGTTTGAGGCCACTTCCCTAGTGCAGGTGTTCTGGATCTTTCCTATACATTGGAATCACCTGGTGAGCTTTGCCTCATTCCTCTCAGCCAGGCTATGCCCTGGGCTAAATGACAGTCTTTGAGGGTGGGACCCAGGAATCTGCGTTTTCGAAAGCTCCCCGCTCATTCTAGTGTGCAGCCCAGGTGAGAACCACTGTCCCACCCCGCATGTGCCTCTCTTTCCCCCTCTGAAACAACTGCTTTCTCCTGTGAGTTTTGATTTATTAGTTGGACGGCTGTCGTGCTAAAGAATCTCCGTTTCAACTCTTACATCTAAGCTCCAGCCTGTGACCAGTAGCCCAGTTTAGTTAGCTTCTCAGTCGTCAGAGGCACGGGTCTCCGGCTGCCAGGGAGGGTGGTCTTTGAGATCCACATAGCTCGGCTGTGCCCTGTACTCTGGACAGTTGGCAGAGCTTGGCATGAGGCGGGTGTGGGTAGCTGACACCCTGGTTCATCGTGAGATTGCTGGCCGAGCAATCAGGAGGCCTCACACCCTGCCCCAGCTTGGCTCTAAGCCAGCTCTGGGACCTGGGCCGTCCTCTTTCTGGGCCTCATTTTTTCTCATCGAAAACAAGGAGGTTGAGCTTGATCAGCATTTTTTTTCTTCAAACTCATTCAGCCTCTGGTTTTCACCCCCCAGAAGAAACCTGACATAGGGAACAGACAAAAATGGAGCACGTTGGGATGAAGCCAAGTGGGCAGGGAGGGGCCGGTGCCTGCTGCTCATCTGCACCCCCTCCCAGGTAGCCCCAAGGCACCTTCACAGACCCCCATGGTTCTAAAGAACATAACTGGTCCCTTGTATTGCACAGCTGGAAATTCAAACTCACGTCTCAGACTGAACCGGCAGTGCCATTCTGCTGGGAGGCAAGCCTCTGAGTCTTGTGTTCTCAGCCTCTAATGAGAGTCCTGCTAAACTGCATGAGCCCCCCGGCAGTGGGAGGAGGTTGCAGGGCTCCTGCATGGGTTGGTTTTCGGCCTTCAGGCCTGCCTTATTTCTAGGATCCCGGTAGCAGGTAGTGGCACCTTTCCTCCGCCTGTCAGCATGTCTTGCTTTAATTCTCAGGGGTTCGTGAGTTACAACATTTCTTTGCTTTGCTCTCCAAGGAAGTGCTTGTTTTGTTTGCTTTTTCCCTAATAAAATTACATTTTCCACTTAGCGTCTACATATCAGGAACCAAAACAAACTAAAAAAAAAAAAAAAATTCTACCAAAAAAAAATAAAAACCCAAGTAAATATACCCTTTAGGAACAAATGAGCTAATAACCACTGTTCACAGCTGTTCAATTGCTCTTTGCAGCCTGTGGGATCCAGGGTGAGTAGGATTGCTATGGGAGCCAGGGATGAAATTGTGCTCTGGGCTGCAGAGGTGATACCAGAAAAATAGCACCTTGCAGAACACTTAACCTTCCTGATGCAATCCAGCCGGAGGTGAACCTGGCCCAGAGCCTGGCGAGATTCATTGCCCTCTCTGAAAACTGGAACACAGAGCCATTCAGACCCCAAGCAAGACTCGTAACAATGATGTGTTTTCCTCTCGTTGTTGGAGAGGTAATAAACCTTGATTTCAAGCACACCACCCTAGCAACGCAGCGCGGTGATTGTCCTGCGTTTGTGGTTTCTCTGGCAGATGCTCATGTGTTAAATACATTGTGTTTTACACCAGCCTTCGCTGTCCACCTCTTTTACCAGAGTCATTTGCTCAAGAGCCCATCAGAGTAGGATCTGGAACCTTCTTGGCTTGATGGAAACAATATAGGCTCTGGGATGGAGGAGACGTCCATTCCTGTCCTGGCTCTGCCACCGATTAGCCAGCTGACCCCGAGCAGATTTCCGAAGGTCTCTGTTAGGCAGCCATTCCTTAATCTGTAAAATGAGGTGGTAACATTTATTGACCTCACAGCCTTGTTGTGTGGATTAAATAATAACAGATATGAAGTTCCCAGTGCAGTCTTATATGGAATGAACATTGCGAAGTGGTGGCCAGCTCAGGGCAGCGTAGGCGTCAGCAGTGGGACCCATAGTGGCGGGTCAGTTATATGCTCGTTTAAGCAGCTAATAACCAAAAAAGAAAAAAGAAAAAAATAGTATTTACGAAGGTTCCCCACAGAGCAGGTAGCACTAGGGGTTAGTGTGGGATTGTAAGATACAGGCATACCTCATATGATTGTGCTTTGCTTACGATGCTTCACAGATGTTGCATTTTTTTTTACACATTGAAGGCAAGATCCTCCACCAGCAAAAAGATAGGACTCACTTCCTTACGAGGCTTGCTTTCTTGCTGTGGTCCAGACTTGGACCCACCATACGTCTCTGACGTATGCTTGTGAATCAGTTATGTTGTAGCTTTGTAACCTGTTACATTATACTTTTTCTTTTCTTTTCTGTAGCTCGAAAACAAATCCTGAAGTCCATAATTACCAGGTAAGATATTACTTTTAAAGGTTTTCATGCGATACTTCTTAAAGTTTCCAAATTTTCCACGGTTGAACAGTCATCATGTTTATAATCAGATTTTAAAGAAATAATACCAATTTTTTTTTTTTTTTTTTTTAAAGAAAACAGTAAGAAGAGTCTTTCCCCTCCAGCCCACCCCTGCTTCCTCTTGGTCATAGGAGCTGCCTATTTTTCTGAACCTTGCCAACTGACAGGCAGTAGAGACATAGGTTTAAGTTTCTGGGTGATCAAAAACAACTTCCTATGGGGCACTCAAGTGAAGAGGCGTTTTGTCAAAGTGCATTCTGAGCCCAAGGAACACGAGTGCCTTGAGGTGCGCCTTCGGGAAAAGATGTCTTGGTCGCACGTTTGGGATTCGTTGCATCCTTCATCCCGCCTCCTTGGATCGGACAGTGTGCCCTCTGTGCTGTCTGTCACAAGTGCTGAGAAATCTTGCAACAAAAACACATGTTTTATTTTTTTAAACCTAGTGTTTCCCAGGATCATTTGACTATTGGACAACAACTCCCCCACCCTGCAATAAAAAAGCTAACCTCTCTCCTCTCCCCCATCCACACCCCCTCCCAGTTGTTTGTGGTGATAGACCCACTAACATCAGTGGAAGAGGGGCTTTCTAGAATCTACTGTGTGAAGGATTGTTCTGGGCCAATCCCTGCAGAAGGAGCACAGACAGGTTTTTGTGGCTGGTGTCCTCTTTCACAAGATGGCCAACCAGAGCCCTTACACCCCTGGCCTGCCCACCACTACCTATGGGTCGCTCTCACTGGCCATTCACTGTCTTCTACAACCTGGCTCCAACGTAACTTTTCTATGCTTACTTCTCAGCACTCTTCAACACAATATACGTTCGACTCTCAGAGAATTACAACACTGTTGCCCCACAATTTCTTCCCACCATTCTTTCACCTATACTGGTCTGCCTGGAATTTCTTCACCTCCTAATCTGTACATTAAGATCCTCAGAGCCCTCTCCTCCCCAGAACCCCTTGGATTCCCTTGCATGAAAGGCACCGGCACCAGTGGTTCTCAACCCTGCTGGACATTAAAACCATCTGGCAAACTTTAAAAAGAATAACCAGTGTGTGGGCCTCACCCTGGACTGATTGAACCAGAAACCCGGGGAGGTGGGATTTCGATATTAGAGAGCGTCAGAGCTCCAAAGGTGGTTCTCATGAGCAGCCAGGCGGGGGAACCCTGGACTGGTGATGTGTCCCTCGCTTCTAGGTTGTTGTTTGTTTGTGCTTAGCGGCAGCATCCACGTCTGATGACCTTCTAACTTGGAATCAGCTTTCTTGTCCTGAGTGGGTGTGAATGTCCATGGGACACGGCTCTCCCTGGTTTCTGTGCCTTGTCACCAGTCTGGTTTTGAATGTCACAGTAACAAAGCTACTCCACAATGAGTTCACTTTGGAGCCTTATTCTAACTAGTCTCATTCTTGATCTGCAGATATGAATTCCTTGGATGAGGGTGGGATCCCCATTTACAGTGTCTTTACTAGGTGTCCAAATTATGTTTCACAAGGATTTCATGATAGCGTTTTCTGTACATGAAATCATATTCCTAATATGCAAAACCTGAACTTGACTTCTGAGTTTTAGGGAATAACACATAAAATGTGCTTTGCTTCTGGTAGGGAAAAAGGGAGTTTCCCTATCTTCTTCTTTAGGTTCTTAAATCTTCTTATTCACGGATTGTTTTTGTTTGCTTGTTTGCTTTTGAGGGATTGTCAGGTGCGAGTGTCTGGAATGTTGAGGGAGAAGGGAAGAGTTGTTCATGGGTGATTTACTGCTTGAAAGAGAAAAATAAAATAAATGAAGCAAAGCAGTCCCAGCTCAGCACGGGCCCTGCCCTCTCCCCACCAGCCTCCGGCGTGGGCTCTTGCTGCAGGTTCTCTCTGCTCGGAAATGAACATTGAGGCAGTTATTGAAATCAGATCTACAAAAGCTGTTACGTACATGGCGTTGTTCTCAACATCTTTGGGAATCAGTGGTCCTCTGCACTTTGCCAGTTGGAGAGGTTCTTTGTTGCTCTATCAAGGGTTGGGAGTCAATTAACCAGGAAGAGAACAGCCTGAGAAGTGGCCTGATAAGCATCTGAGTGCTGAGAGGTTTTCAGGAAGGCGGATGGACTTGTAACATTTATCTTATTCTGAGCTCAGCAAAGTTAGCCAACTGCAAAGGATGGATTGCTGTGTTCTCAGTGAGGACACTATTGGCATTTGGGGAGGGAAAGTTCTTTATTGTTTGGGACTGTCCCTAGAGTCACAGGATGTTTAGCTTCTCTCTTCCCTTGCTCAGTAGTTAAAGGTCATTGTGACAAGTGAAAATGCACATATGTCTTTTCAGTTGTCTTTAGGGGGATATAACTGCCTTGATTGAGAACCTTCTGGGTTAACATTAAAAAAAGAAAATACTCTTTGACAGCTTTAGAGTATCAGTTAAGTCTACAGCCACGCCACCCTGAACAAGCCCAATTCTGTCTGATCTTGGAAGCTAAGCAGGGTCGGGCCTGGTTAGTACTTGAATGGGAGACCGCCTAGGAAGACCAGGTGATATAGGCATTAAAAATAAAAAAATAAGGGATTGTAAGATGACAGGGTCTTTGCAATCTGTGAGGTCAACCAAGGGTTGCTTCGCCTAAAAAAATAAAAATTAATTAAAAAAATAAATAAAGTGTCAGTTAATTACCAAAGGAGACCTGGGAAGGTTCTGGAATATCCTTCTTCTGGGTCCTTGTGGATAAGGTACCCACCCTGATTTGAATCTGATTTGGTTGTGTTTGAAGATGGGGAAGTACAACAGAAGGTCCATTTCTAGTTGTTCGCTTTTGTTGAAGACCCAGTTGGTAGACCTCATTTAGGTCCTGGCTGTGTGACTAAAACCCCTGAAAGAGTTCGGCTTTGGGCCAATCATTTAAACACTCTGGGTTTCTGTATCCCCTGAGAGAGAGAGGCAAATGCGAAGAGGCTGAATCAGGGAGATTCTAAAGCCCTGGTCAGCTCTCAGATTCTGCAACTGAGATATCTTCTCCAGATTCCTTTTTCCTGCAGCATGTTTTTTTGGGGGGCTGCAGACTTAGCTGGCTGACAGGTGTCTTTGAAGGAGAGAGGCGTCTAGAATACAGAATAGGCAAGGAAGGCATCCCAGGTCCGTGAAAACTGAATGTACAGAATTGCTGAGAATTTTCCATAACAGAGAGCAGCTTTCTGCTTATTAACCAAAGCAGCAGGGAAGGACGAAGAAGGGGAAGAAGTAATTAAAAGAGTACTGGTGGCAAGACCGCGGTAACGTAAATGTCAGAAGGGCCCAATTTGCCAGGTAGAAAGTTTAGCTTTGAGGAAAAAAAGCCCGGTGGCTTCTGGCATCGTCTAGGACCACTGCCCCCTGCAGGCCAGAAGTGGATAGGCAGCCTGCTGCCCAGCCAGCCCCATCTCGTCTTCACCCCGGGTCATTTTGTGAGTCACCAGTCTGGATCCATTTTCTCATCTTAAAACGGCCAAATCTCTTCCTTCCTATTGTGTTATCAGGACGATAAGTGCTCTGGATGGTTTCGGATCACAATTTAGGAAACTATTTTTGTTGCTTAAATAAGGGAGAAAGAAAGAGTACTCCCACAGCCCTTGGCGTCCCTGGCTCGGTGCAGACGTAACTGTCGCTGTGGTTGTCATCATTTTCAGCAATGATGACAAAAATCGTTTCTGAAGAGATTGCCGACCATTCTCCTTGTCCTTTTGGCAGCTTCCAGTCCGTTCCCTTGGGAGAGATGAATATTACCTGTCCTAGGTGCTCTAGGCGACCCTTGCAATGCGCTCACTTTTCTTCCGAGGGCAGCCTTCCCAGCCCCCCAGCTTTTGTCACGGGAAACGCGATCATCCTGGGAAACGTTCCCTCCTACCAGCCAGGGTTCAGTTATAGCCTTTCCATTCATACCCCCCTGGGCCCCTCAGGTGGATGCCAGGAAGAGAGAAAGTGAATGAAGACCATTGAAATCGAAAGGTCACCGAATAATCAAGTTTGGTATTTTATTTCCAGCCTCAGTATCATCCCAATATCCACCCCAGCCAGCCCCGGTGGCACCCTCACTCTCCAAATGTAAGGTAAGTGCTTGAGCTCACAGAGCTGTCCTTTCACAAGTTCTCCTTTTCTCCAGAAAAGTTCAAGTTCTACTTAGTCATGAATTCGAGAGCCTGCATCAGCAACAGCCGTTAAAGAGTTGCCTTGTCATGGCAGAGATTAATCATTTGCAAAGCAAAAGAAGCCAGTGGAGAGTCTGGATTTACTAAAGTTATGCTTTATGACATAAAAATGATTTTTTTTTTAAAGTCATTCTGACCTCAGATATTTTGGGTTTGGTTTTGTGTTAGAAATGTTAACTTAAAATTTCTAAGTCATGTTTTCCCGTCCAGAGAATTCATTTACTAAAAATATGACTAACGTTTGGGGATTTTTGTTGAGGGTTTTTTTTTAAAGGATTTTTTTCTTTTTTCTTTTTTTTTCAGACATGGGGTGGGAGTTTGCTTTTGGTGGCGGTAGCTCTTTTTCTAAACCCAGGGTTAGTAAACTTTTTTTCTGAAATGGGCCAGGTAGTCAGTATTTTCGGCTTCAGCCCTGTGGTCTCTGTCACAACTAAACTCTGCCATTGTAATAACTTGAAAGCAGCCACAGAGGTACATAAGTGAATGGGTGTGGCTGTGTTCCAATAAAACTTGTTGACGAAAATAAGTGGTAAGTGGGATTTAGCCCGAGGGATGTGTTTACTTGCCTCCACCCTAACTTACCACATAACCCTTCCTGAGTAAACTGGCACCTGCCTTGTGTTTATAGTTTATAGGCTTGGAAGTGTTTTAATGCTAGCTTTGAAAAGCCAAATGTTCCTTTTAAGATCAGCTTTAATTGGTGTTTATGTGTACAGCTCTTTCAGAAACATAGTTGGTAAATTCAGTTTGCTTTGTTATTTCTCGGTGAGGTTGTTAGCCTTGCTCTTTGAGAGAGGACAGAGTGATGGAAATCAATCTGGATAGAGCAAGGCAAACGAGAACACTTGTTTCTTGATAGGTCTTCCCACGTTGGAGGGGTGGGGATCCTGTAGGACAACAGAGCAGGTTTATCACAAACACTTGATACTCATTCTAAATGTTTCTGTATTGCTGAGGCAGTTTATTTTTTCAAACATGAGAAACAGAAGAGATCTATAGCAATGCTGTTTTTATTAACTTTGTTTCTACAAAATTTTATACTTCTTACTGCCTAGTTTGTCACATTAGTATCTTCTGAGGCATGCCCTCGCTCAGCATTTCACAAGAGGAATTCTGAGGAAGGCCGAGGAATTCTGAGGAAGGCTCCTGTCAGGTGGCCCACCTGCCTGGCCCTAGTACCATCACCTGAGAGCTTGTGAATGCAGATTCTCAGCCCCACTCCAGACCTACTGGATCCGAATCTCTGGCAGTGGGGCCCAGCATTTTGTGTTCAGAGAAGTGCAGTACGAGATACCTGCTCTAGGAAAGAGCTTGGTGGTCCAACACTTTTGGCAAATGCTTCATAAGCATTCACAGAGAACATTAGCATAACAGCTCCGAGAGGTCCCCTGGTAAAGGACCCTTTTTACCTTCACCTAGCTTTCCCTAGGCTGACCTGATCATCAGACACCCTTTGAGGGATGATAGCACAACCAGAGACAGAGCTTTTGTCCGCTTGGAAGTTAATAGATGACCCACATCTGAATTTAAAAAATAAAGTAGAAAATCCATCCATTTCCGTTTGCAAGCCATCCGCATCCACGTGGTCCATGGTTTTCCCTGCCCATTCCCTTTGTGCTTTTGTTGTTTCGCTCACATTTCTGAATTTTCTTTCATTCCCCCACTAACCATTCACTCTGCAAACAAAACAGGCCATCCTTTCAGGATGACAGGCCACATTGGAAAGCGTCGGCCAGTGGAGATGACAGCCATTTCGATTATGTCCACAACCAGAACCAGAAGAACTTAGGAGGAGTGCAGAGTATGATGTATCGAGATAAGCTCATGACTGCGCTTTGAGAGACTGAAGCATCTCACTTCCATTCACCATCACAGTTTCATTACATTCCATGAAAAGTGCCTTGGCATCCCACGGATGTGTTTGTAAAAGTGTCTTTAAGGAATAGTTCCGAAAGGTGTTTTCGGTGTCCGTGTACATGTTTGAAAATAATCACGATAGCTAGTCATAATTTACTGTTGACTGCACTCTCAATAAAATGAAGGTAGGTAAAGGCTCAGGAATCATTCTGATTTTAAAATTGGAGTAAAAGTCTATGTTTATTGTATTTCTATACACCTGATATTTCTTTGTTATTTAATGAATGAGACCAAATAAAACCAGAAAAAAAACTTGGGAAGATAGCTCTGCAGAGAAATAGCAGGAGTGTGGGGGACTGGAGGTTGCTGGGGCCCAGCCCGTGTCGTGCGTGATCTTAGACAAGGCATTCCCCTTTGCTGGCCTCACTTTCCTCATCCGAAAAGAGTGGGTAGGACTAAATGTTCATCAAGGTCCTTTCCAATTCTTAAAATTCAGTCATTTGCTAAAAATTTAACATTTTCAGGCTGAGAATATAACATTTAAAATATAGGGAAACTGCAATGTCCCCTTCTCTAAGAGAGGTTACCCCTTTCAGAAGCTAAAAAAAGTGTGTAACTGTTAGATGTTATATAATGCAGGGAGACTTTGAATTTCCAATCTTAAAACAGTTTAGCCACTTTAAATTTTAGAGATTTTACTAATCATAAATTGCATAGCATTGTTTTTGATAGAATTTGCTGCTCGAGGACAAGAATAATGTTTTAATATCTTGATTGGTGCTGCTAACTTGCATGATTTCAGACGACATAATTATGGATATACACTGTCAGCATTTGTAGAACTGGAGGGTTAGTTTTTACCCTGGACTTCGCTCTTTTAAAAAGCAACATGCAATCTGAGATGCATTTATGGCTCACATTAAAGCATACGAGATTTTAGTAAAGTTGTGCCAAAGCGTTCTGTAGACTTGGATAGGATAAGTGTTGCACAGTCTTTTTGTAGAACCAGAGATTAATATGTTGTCTCTTAGGGTAGAACTCATGCCAAAATATTTATTCTTATCCTCATAGCCCCCAGTTCAAGCCACAAGTCAAACATTTTTCTCTTGATAGGCCTGAGATCTTTTTATTAGTATTTTTGTGAAATAAATTCTCATGCCACTTTTCTATATCTAATTGTACTTCAGCCCATTTGAAGCCTTTAAAAAATGTGTATTGACATCTCTTGAGATATTTTATTACTGCAACCTGATCTGTGCTTCGTTACCACAAAAATCTATCCAGAAAGAGAGAATCCTCTTCATGCCTTGCACAGCGGAGTCTCTTGTCACTTATAAACTGTCCCGAAGATTTTTGTTTACAGGTGTATTCCATTTTAGCAGATGTGCCGATCCTCAGTGTATGTGCTCCATACAAATAAATGTGTTCCGAATCTTATAATCTTATTGATACATTTTTACAACTGTGTTTCCAAGGAATAAAGATTATTCTTACTTTTTTTGACTCCATCTTCATTTTTATGCTGCGCAGAAGTATCATTTGTGGATGACGTGTAGGTGATGTGACAGTGAGCTTTGGGAAGTCTGAAGGTGAGCGTTTAGTTAGGCGCAGAGCAAGCTCGTCCTGGAATGGGGCTGCTCTTGGATAGAGTGGCTCTCTTTGTAGGTACTGGCTGAGCCATTTATTCATTTATAACGACTCTGCTGAACATTCTCGTACCTGGGCACAAGTGGCAGTGGGGTTTTAATAGTTCTGTGGTACGGGTGGGTGTTCGTCCTGGCTACAACTACTTTTCCTGGTGGAAAGACCTCCAGACCTGTATCTCCAGCCCCCTAGAGATTGTGTACTTTGTCTAACACCCTCCAATAAATACTTTTGTGCTTAATGCAACTCGAGTGGATTCAGATGTCTGCAACCAAGAAGTCTAACCAGTTTGCATATTTATGGCCTTCTAATTGTTCAATCACGTGTACACTTTTCATTCTTCAGTTTAATGGATGACCTCTCTGCTGCATTCGACAGTAACGATCACCCACAGCTTCTGGAAACTTTATTCCCTTGGCTTCTGTGCTATCTGCTTCTCCAGCCCCGTGACTTTTTCTTCAGTCTTGGTAACAGCCCCTTCTCCTGTCATCGTATGAAATATTGCTTGTTTTCCAGGAGGCCTTCCTCTGCCCACTGCTTTTCTCATTTACCACGGTCCGCCTGGGTCTTCTCATCCCGTCGTGGTTTGATAATGCTGTGACGCTGCAGACGTCATCTCTAACTCAGACGACTTTGGGTTTGAAACACATTTCAACTTGTATGTTCCACGTACACCTCGAACTCCGCATGTCAAAGATTAAAATTCCTTTTCTTTTCCTGAAAGGAGGAAAAAAAAAAAAAGTCCAAATTCTCCGTTTTCTGCCCGTGGTGGGAATTTATGCATCGTCGACGTCTCTCCTCCTCGTCGCCATCCGTATCCACGCAGTCCCCGGATCCGTCGTACTCTGTCTCCTTAGTGTCTGTGTTTAACCTTCCTCTCTCCTAACACCGTCCTTGAAGCAGCATCTTTTCTCTGGCTGAGAGGTGCTCTTACGAGCTCCCGGACTCCAGTCTCTCCCGACGAGTTCATTCTCGCAGCCACTAGAGTTGTTTTTCTAAAACACCATCTGACTGTGTCATTCTGATGCGTGACATCTGCCAGGGTTTTCCGTCACCCATCCAAGCCCTTCTCTGTGGAGTTCCTCCACTCTGCTTCTGCCTCGTGGCTCTGGCGAGCATCTTTCCCCATCTCTCGCTTTCCTGTTTAAACTCCTACAACATCCCACGGCTTGTAGTTCCTGATATCCCCCCTGCCCTGCTGTTTCTCCCATCTGCGCCTTTGCAAACACTGTTCCTTCTGCCGAGAATGCTGTCACTCCCATCCCCTTCCCCCAGCTCCCGCTCAGGCCTTAAGACTCTACTCAGACTCAGTCTTCTCCCAGGGACTCTGACCGCCCTACCTCTGCAATTGGGCTAATTTCTGGACTCTCTTCCACTACCCCCCAACCTCCATACATACCGATGGCCTACTCACCACTTTGTATTAAAGCTGCCTCTTTTCTTCATCTCATCCTGAAGCCAGTATGCTCTTAAGTATGAGCTTTGTGTCGTATTCACCTTTGTTCCCCGGTGCCTGATGGATAGCAAGTGAACATCTGTTCAGCAAGTGCATTATTCCACATTCATATTAAGGAAAACATCAGTCAAAATAAGTGATAGTTAATGTGTCATCTCTGAGTTGGTCCAAAGGTATCTGACCAACCGTATCCAGTCTGGGGCATCGCCTTTGGAGTAGGACATTGCCACCATGTATATTCTGGCTTCGACATCATCAAATATCACTTAGTATGTCTACGGTGTTCTCATTTGAGGCATTTGTGTGATGTTGAGTGTTAGAACCGGGCAGAGAACAGTCCATCTGTCCCTGATCCATCGACACTGATCCATGGTAATATATGGGGGTGGGGGGTTAATAACCACAGCTGTCCTTTGCACTGTACAGGTGTTACTTCACCTGATCTTTCTGATACTAGGTAGGTAGTGTCCTTTCCGCACATGGGAGGCTCAGGCGTAGGGTTTAACTGAGCAGCTGGCACGTGGTCACACTCGGGGTAGGTGGGGAGGCAGAATTCTGACTCCAAAGCCTGTGTCTTGCACCCCTGTGCTCTAATCCCTCTCGGCACTAATTCTGCCACTTGAGGCCCTGTCAATCCCTGTCTCCACGAGATCATATTAGATGATGAAGAGTTTACTGCACTGAAATCTAGTTACTAACTGGAAAGCCACCCACCACCACCACCAGACTAGTCCGTAACACTACGATGGTGGTCTAGTAACCTCCATCACCGCCAGCCCATAACTCCATTACTCGCCTCCTGTGCCTCCTACCCAGATGTCTAAGACCCTTCTCACCTCACCACCCTCCTCCAGCACTGTGGCGGCCCTGTCAGTAAACGACAATCCCCTTTTCAAAGCAGCAGAGCTTGAGCATTATTCTCTTCTTAGTGAAACACTCATTTGAGATGATTCACGCTTCCTTCTGGAGAGGTCACAAACTAGTTATTTCTTCTGGAGTATTAACCTGCCAGCAAAACCTCAGTATTCCATAACTAATGGAATTAGCTTTTTTGCATTTTTGAAACTCAGGTACTCACTGGTCTTATATCTATTATTTTTCCGTGATCCTTCAGAATAGCTAACAGGAAACTTACAGTGTCATCAGATGCATGTAATGCCTATGGACTGGAAGTCTTGAAATCATGCCGGGTGATTGATTCCCTTGGCCTATAAAACCCTCTTGCTTATTTAGTTTATTTATTTAGAAACTAAATGGTGCTCATTAAAGTGAAGATGAAGGAATAAGGACAACGCGAGAGTTCTTTGTTTTTCTTGGCAATTAATACTGCCCCGTCCTTCTCGGTCAGTGGCTCCAGCCTCCTGGGCCCTGCACTGAACCCCACTAATGACAGACCGTTTTCGTGGCCCTTGACTTTCCAGCTTTTAACTAGTCCTTTAAGATCTGAGCTCATCAAAGAATTCCCTGAGTGACCGTATCGATCCCTTTGAATCAATATTTCCCAAACTTGGCTCTGAGTTAATTCCCTTACTGACCAAATCTTCCAAAAGTACCAGGTAAATACCTTAAATAGACCTAGAATGATCGGCTTCTGCCTTTTTATTACAGTAGGCATCAAACACCAAGGCAAGGCAGAGAGAGAGAAGCAAACTGCTGTTAAAGAGAGACCCAACTGTGAAATGAAAGGGGGCACGTTTTTAGAAGCTGCAGGGGTATCTAAAAGGTTTAACAAATGTGAAATTGGCATTCAGCTGAGCCTCAGCAAAAGAAATCCTCAGTCATTCTGCAAGCGGGCCCATTTCCCCCAAATTAGGGAACTAAAGAACCACTCAGACAGCTTATTAAAAATGGAGATTGTTAGGCTGTACGTAGGTGGTCAGGTTTGAGACCTAAAAATGGTTTTAACAGTCACCACAGGAAAGTCTGAGGTGGGCAAGTGCAGGACCTCACTTTGGAAAAGTGCAGTTTCCTATCTGGTTATGTTTACCGTTGTTTAATGGCTTAATTTTAACTCTGAGTAGAGGTCAACCTTTTTTTTTTTTTTTTAGTAGGCATAATGTTAAAAAGTAAATAGATACATCATAATAAGCTGCTAGATCTGTCTGCACAACATAGTTTTATACTTCCTCAGAGTCATGGCGAAGCAGAAGAATGTGAGAATTCTAGTGGTTTTGTATATGGCTTTAATTTCATCGTAACCATCCTCCCCCTAAGTCTATCAAGTCAAATCTGTGTCATTCTTATGCTTTCCTCTAGAACCAAGGGGCTAGTGAATTCCAAACGCTGGAGAAGGATAGGACTTGGGCCCATACCAGTCTAACCACCCAGACCAAGATTAGAGTGCACGCGGGGAAACGAAACAGGTGGGAGTCAGTAGGAGCAAAATGGCAGAACGTAGCCAGCTGACGAGGGCTGTGGAATCCAGTGTGCAGTGGTGGTTTGGTTAGAGCGAGAGCCTGTCGTTCTCTGGCAAGGTGAAATGTCGGCCCTTTAGAATCTCACACAGTTTGAATCCCAGCTTTGCCATGCACTAGCCATGGGACCCTTGGGCCAGTTTCTTCTCTCTGCCTCATGTTCCTCATCCCAAAATGGAATTTAACAATTTATCTCTGTTTGGGAGAATTCAGTGACGTGTATGTAAGGTGCTTTGCACAATGTTTGACGCTAGCTGGTAGCAATTTTTAGTGGTTTTTGAGATTTAAGGTCTTTGCAGTCCATGTCATGAGAAACAGGACAAGGAGATTCCAAGTTTAGCTCAAGGAATTGTATGTCTCGTAGGCTGAGAGGTTGAGATGTGCGGTCTGAGTGTAGCAATGGAAAGAGGTGCGTGGTTCCAAAGGCAAGATCAGATGGAGGGAGGTTAACCTAATACATAAAAACACAGCTCTGAAGCTCATAACAAGTGAAGAACAGAAACACCATGGAGATCTTCTGAGAGGGGATAAAAAATAAAAATGATATTTCTGCCTGGGAGTCCTAAGAAATAATTGTCCAGGTTGAATGTGGACCATGGTTTCCCATCTGCACATGGCAAAATGGGCATAGAGGATGGCATTCGTGTGGCTCCTGAGGATCTGTTCTGCTGGTATAATTGGGACTCAGAAGTTTGGGAAATTGAAACAGCATCTGCTCGGTTCCCAGCTCATCCCAACTTGGGATTTCATCTACACAAAGCAAACTTTAACCATTTGGAGACTAAGTAGAAAGCAATAAAGGGAAGCACTTTATTTTTTTTTTGTTTTGTTTTGTTTTGTAGGGAACATAAATTCAAACAAAAAATATCTGTAAGTTTCTTTTTTTTCACCCTTTTATTCCTAGCTCCCTAGTTTTTCCCAGAAGCAAAATGTTGTGAGCCTTTCTGCTTGTCAGTCTAGAGCTATTCTACATATAAATAAGCACATGTTTATTTAACCAATCAATATTGATGGACATTTAAGCTGCCTCAAATCTCTAAAATTACGATTTTGCTGCTGCCCTTGTGTATTCTGTTTTATGCACTTGAACAAATCCATCTGTAGGATAAATTCCCTACAAATAAAGACTCTGGGTTGAAAGGCATGTGCTTATTTAATTTGGATATTGTCTGATGAAATTTCCCTCCAAGACATTCTACTTGTTTATGCCAACCCCACTTCCCCTCACTTCCCCCCAACACACACCTCATCCATTTTGACAGGGCCCCTGTGATCCCACCGAAGCAAAGTCCTAGCCTTAGCTAACTTTTCTAACCGTTGTTAGTCTGATGAGTAAGAACCAGAATTTGTGTTAACTGCTTTTCTCCATAAGCAAGGTTGCCTGCCTTTCATTTCTTTGAAGGCCATTTGTTACTTGTTTTCTGTGAACCATCTGGAACCTCTATTCTTGAGTCATGCTCTTCAATAAAGATCAGGCTGATGAAGTAAAATTAATAATGTCATCTTAGCCTTTTTAACAGTGAAGGAAGGGAAGGAAGGGAAGGCTGGGAAGAGTTGATATTTACCAGACATTTTCTGAAAGCAGCTTTCCAGAAGTTCAGGTAACAGTCAGCATGATACCATGCCCTGGAATAAGGGCAGCATAAAAATAGCCAGGAGAAAGGAATTAATTTCTAATACCCATGTTTCCTTTCCTGTTTGGGAGTTTATTGAGAACTTTCCACTCAGACTTCTTAAATTCATGACATTGTGAATTTCCCTGGGGCATTTGATCAGGGACGGATGAATCTGCTTTTAGTTTCAATTAAAATTCTAATATATTGGATCTAAAATCACAGCCACATCCCAAGACTCGGCAATAGTTTCATTGGAGCAAAGGCTGCAGATTTTAAAATACCAAAACTGCTGTAGTTTAAGCAATTCACTAAAAAAAGGGTTAGAATAATTAGAGGAACATCCCCGTAGGCTCATGTTATAAGAAACACAGAAACCTACCTAATCATCCCCTACTGAATGGTGAATGGTTTCAACATCCACTTTCTGCAGCTGAGACCTCAAAAGCAGGAGCTATTGCTGTGCTAACAGCTCAACTAGCATCATCCTGTGGCTGACTAATGGACGCTGTATCTGTATTAAAGGCAATTAAGCAAGCCTTTAAAAATTAGGCCCAGTGTATGGCTTCAGAGGCTAACCGGATGTTTATAATTGAAGCTTCTGAAAAAACCTACGAGAATTGGGGAGCAGCAAGAGGATCCTTTGAGGAGATTTTTAAGCACTTACAAAAACCAAAATAGATTAATCCCATCTGTATCACCTCAGAAATATGTACCCAGTGTTCAGCTCCGGCTCCTGCTAACACTGGTATCTTTTGCAGTTAGGCTATCTAAAACCTGGCCTAAATAGTGCATGCATTTTTATTCATTGAACCTGAACTTCTTTCTGGAATGAATAATTTTATTCATTCGGGTGAGTCGGATGGTTCTGCAGAGTGGAAGAATAACACTCTTAGCTCATGCCGAGTCTACCATAGCTCTTGAAGTGCAAAGGATGATAAAGAACTGGCTCTTACAACATTATTTTACACACTAGCAGCTGCGTTTTCCTGGCGATGATTATTTTTTCGTACTGTTCCCTAAGGGTTCCTGTATGATACTGCGTGGGGAAGCATTTAAAGCAGTGGCTAGGGGCAAGTCAGTGCTGTTACCCACCTAAAAAGGGGGGGATCTTCCCTTTAGGCAAAGAGTGGGTGCTGGAATACAGAAATCAGAGACAAAAAAAATCTGTACGAATCCAAGAAGGGAAAGCACCGTTAGATTTATTAGAAGTGAATGCTCTGAAGGAAAACAACTATATGTTTTTTTTCCAGTATTTTTTTAAGACAGGAAAGAGATTGAATACACTCTTACTCATAAGCCTTAGTGTAAAAATGAACTCGTGAAAATATTTATTTTTTGGACTCATCCTGAAATTGATCTGGAGTTGCAGAAATCCTGGATTTCACCACAAAATTCTGAAGCCCTTCCTCACAGTTTCTCGGTGCCTCACAATTAGAAAGCCACTGCAAAACTTAGCAAGAATAACATCACGTTAAAATGGATTTTCTGGAAGGAGATTTTCAAGGCCTGCTTCTCTGCTTACAGCCATTTGATAGCAGTTCCGCCGAAGGAAAATTTCAGACTCAAAGATGGAGGCACATCTCCTACTGTAGCTCACACCAGATACTCAGTTATCACCAAACCTTAAAGGTTCTCCTCACTCCTGAAGATATAGAATATTTTATTCTGCAGTTTTGCAGAGACTATCATATAAGGGAAACCTGGGGGAATTTGCAACTAAAGTGACGCTTTTATGAATAGACACTTGATAAATTACCTAGGGAGAATTAAAATTTGATGCACTACAACATTCATTCAACAAACATTTGCTTTGCTTCTGTGCTGTGCCAGGTACCGTAATAGGCGCCGGGAACTGATGCTGAATACGATGCCACTTTTGTAGCTACTAAAGTAATCAAAACAAGAGCTCCCAACCTATGTGGATTCAGACATCACCTGCACTAACACCAGAATTAGACATTCTTGAGTCGATTGCTTGGAAAATGTCTTCAAATAAATACAGATTGGGAAATTTTTCTTCTGCCAATTAGTAGTCTGTGTAAAAAAATCTAAACCACGACCCAGAATCTTAATTTTGACCTTTTCGGACACGAGAAAAATGAGATAGGGGTTTCTTTTCTCTCTAGTTGCTTTAAAAAACAATAACATTAAAACCACTAAGTTACTGTAAGAAATCATCCCTAATTAACAGACCTAACATTTGTAATGTGTCACATTTCTAAGATGTTGACACAATTTTCTTCTCAAACCCATTATGAAAAAGGTAGTTTTTCAAATATACTTTCTGCTTACTGCCAAATAGTATGCTTCCACTGAATTCAGTCAGAACTTGCAGCATTATATTGGTCTAATGGCCCGCTCTGTTTCATTTCTACCAAATCGGAATTGAAATAAGTGACAGGTATCCTGGAAACCATAATGAGTAAATGCACCTAGTCCTATCCCTCAGTTGGACATGGCAAAGATCAAATTATTTCATTGCGCTGTAGTTCCTGGCATAGAAATGCTTAATAAATGTCCAAAAATAGAGCATCTGGGGGCCCAGATAAGTGAAATGTGTTACCTGAGGTCACATAGCTAAATGGCAGCCAGACCAGAGTTAAGTGCTAACTATCGTTCTTCTAATATCATATTAAAAGAACTTCTTTTGATCATATAGCGGCACAGTATCTCTTAGGACTTAAGAGAACACAGGGCTATAGAATCAAGTTGCATGGGTTCAAGTCCCAGCTCTGCCATTTACTAGCTGTGTGACTTGGGAAAGTTAGTCTCTTTTTCTGTTTCATTATTTATATCATAAAGATAGTAATTGGTTGTTGGAAGAATCAATTAATAGATGGCTGGGTACTCAAAAATATTAGCTTCCCCCCCCCCCATGAGTAGTTAGAGAACATGATTATTGCACTAGTGTTTAGTCAGGAAGCTGATTCTGGCTGACACCATCTGCTGTAAAAACATAGTACTTACATCTATTCTGCTAACGGAGCCCCAGTCGGGCTAGTGGGCTGCAGTCTGGACTAGTGGTGGTGCTTCCCAACTTTTTCTCATCCTCAGCACACAGAGGAGGTGATACATTTGGGGTAAACAGACAAGGCTGCTTGAGGCTCCAGCCTCTCTTGGTTCTGCCCATCAATTGAGAGGCTCTACTGAGATATTTGTCAGCATCTCCCTGATGCTTTAGTTCTGATTAGGAACGTAGAGTTGTCCCCACTTGGGTTAAAAGTAAAACAAGAGCCAGTTTTCCCCAACCAGGCTCCCCTGGAAGGTGTTTAGAGAATTTGTGTGCTACCACGCGGGCTACATAGACGCTGTTCCTGCCTCCAGGAACCCTGCTGTGAAGCTAAGACTTGGGCCATCAATAGGTGAGAATAACTCCGCATACAGGCAGCACGTAAGTGTGCAATGAGCAATCCAGAGAAGATGCTGGAAATCTCCTGACCCTCCTCCGCATGTCACGGGGGAAGAAACTGAGACCCAGGTGATAATTCAGGGCACTTTTTGCTGCCCCCTGTCGCCGCCTCCATGGGAAAGGTGGGTGTCCTTGGTTATGTTCCAGGTTGCAGAGGTGAAGCTGAACTGTGGCCCCCAGAAGCCAAAGTCACACCTTCCTCCACATTCTCACACACACAATGTAAGACTGTCCTGATCAAAGTCTCCAAGAGGCAGCCGGGGTGGACCAGAGACGCAGCTCATGGGGCAACGTGGGGGACAGCCAGTGCCATTTCTTCTGGAATGTGTCCTGCACGGCAGCAGAGGCCAACTCCACACCTCCCGGCCCCAGTGCCCCAAGCGCCAGGCCTGCAACCTCTGCTCACATTATTTTAGAAATATCCCAGAGGGTTCCTCGCCTCACTCAGTCCGCTGACGTTGTCCAGGTCCTGCCTTGTCGCCCTCTCCCCACTGAGAGACTGGAGTGTCCTACCAGTCTGTCCCGGACACAACGCTCAGAATGAGCTTTCTAAACTGCAGTTCCAGTTATGCCCTGCTCTGGCTTAAGCCTTTTCCCCGGCACCCTGTTGCCCTCCAGATAGCCAGACCCCCTTAACCCTTCCTACCCGGTGTCAGCTTGTCTTCTTAGCCTCATCTCCTGCTACTGCGATCCTCACTCCCTCTCCTCCAGCCCCCCACCCCCCGCTCTTTCAACCACCTTCCTTTGCTCAGACTGTTTCTTAGGCCTGTAATAGCCATTTCTGTTTCCACCTTTTCACTTGAAAGAAGTTCCATGAAACAAATAAATAAAAATAGATAACAAAATAACACACTGCCACTTATTCAAAGCATGCAAGTTATGAAAATGCGAGAAACCCAACTACATCAAGCAAAAATAATCAAATAAATAAATAACAAAAAAAATTTACTGGACCTTATAATTGAAAAGTTCCGTGGTAGACCAGCTTCAGGCATGGCTGGAACCAGGGCTTCGAATGATACAATTAGGAATTTCTCTCTCTTTCCATCTACCTTCAACCTCTGCTCAGGTCTCTATGTGTTAGCTTCATTCTTGCAAGATAATTCTTTGTGTCCAGAGAATGTGATCATAAGTAGCATTAACTTATATCATCCTTATAGTCAGAGCCAACTTACTCATTAGGCCCAGTAGGTGCAGTCTGTTGGGTTCATAGTACTTTTTAGGGGCCCACAAAACTGTTTTAATTCCTTTTAAAGTCGTTAGAAAAAAGTGAACTTTAATTATTAAAGAAAATGGTTCAATTTAATATATGGTATTAACATGTTTGTTTTTATACAAACACAGTCATAAAGTATAATTTCTATTTTTTTATATACAGAAGAGATAAAAGCAGAAGTGCTTAAGGCCCAGGAAAGTCACAATAAGGCCCTGGTTGACTCTTAAAAGGGAAGAGAGACCTTTTCTCTCAGTTTCCGTGTGTTAAACCTCAGGGTAAACTCTGTCCCGGACTGGGTCACGACCCAGAACAAATCACTCTGCTTGGATGGATGGAGAACTTTGATCAGCCAGGCTTCCCCACCCCTGCGGGGAAATATCAACCTCACACACTCACAAGAATGGGTTCCTGGAGTAAGAAAGAGGATTCTGTTTTAAGAACGTCCACCAAAACTTGACTATCTCCCCCAAGTGCTCCTCTCCTTATGACACTTTCTCCAACACCTTCGCCAACCCCAGAAGAACTAGTTGCATCCACCTCTGTGCGCCCTCAGCAGCTGCTTCTAGTGCGATTGTAACGGCCTGAATCACAGGCTTGTGAGCGCCTTGAAGACAGAGTGGAGGAGCAGGAAGTAGAAATCTGGTTTCTGGGAATGAGCAAAGAGAAGGGGTTAGCTTTGCCTGCGGGTGTGAGGAGGAGATCTTCGATGTGAGTCTTAAAGGCTGGAAGTCTTCCTGGAGGAAAGGGTGTTTTAGCTGGGTTGAGAGATGAGGAAGGACCTGAGGGGGCAGAAAGAGGTGAAAGGTACCAGAATGGAAAGAACTTGGGATGTAGAGAGAATGTAGCAGGAGGTGAGCTGAAAAGACAATGGCACAAGATCGTGGGGTGGGGGCAAGGGATGGGCGCGAGTGACACATCAACAAATGTGGTCTTTATCCTGTAATCCAGGGCTCTTAACCTCGGTCCGCAGAGGGGCTACAGAGGGCCAGAAATTGAGTGTGAAATGTTGCATCTTAGTGACTTTTTCCGTAGAGAAGGTCCATGGTTTTTATCACATTTCCAAAATGAGTTTCCGTCTTAAATGCTTAAGAATCACTAGCTAAGAATTTTTTAAGGTTTAAGCTCTCCGATGTATACAAATTTCTACTTTCAGCTTTTTCTTTGAGTGCAATGTTGCCATTCTGTCCTGTTCTACAATAACCCTTGGGTCTATTTGTCGAACTGATTTCTCTGGGTTTTTTCATGCTTAGAGAACATCTTTTAAAAAACAAAGAGGAATATCAAGGCACTTGGCTTTTCTAAATCCTAACTTTGACACCCTCCACAGCTACCCGCTCCCTTCCCCAGGGCTCAGCAGCTCAGACCGGCTGCCTTTTGGCATCGAGGAGAATGGGGGCACGCCATTCACTACCAAAGCTTCGGGAAGGCACCACCACCACCACCACCAGCACCAGCATCACCCAAACTATGGCCTCTCGCTGACCTTGGAGAACAAGGAGGGGCCTTTGAGGTCCCCAAACTCTAGCAGTAAACCCATTACAAGTGAGTAGAGGGTGGGGGGTAGGGTAGAGGGAGGGACGATGTAGGCATGCGTGGCCGACTTCTGTGTATCCCCAAGACAGACCCTTCAGGAGCAGCATGGAACGTTTGTACTATCAGTGCTGGGGTACGAGGTCTGGGCAACAGCAGACAAGAGCTTTGTGCATTTAGGTAGGAGCAATTTAAGGAGCAGGGTTTACCAGTAACCTGTGATTTCATGACAAGGTAATCCCTTCACCTCAGTCCGTAGCAGATCTCTGCTTCCACAGTATCCGGTGCTGGCTCAAAGCAAAGGAAGAAGGAAAGAGGGGAGTGAGGTGTCTAAAATCTCTATTTTCATAATTTCAGGAAAACAAATTCTATTGCCTTTCTGACAGGCTTTTTTTTTTCTGAGAGGAAGGCAACATCAATCAGGTAGACCCGGTGGGCACTGTTACAGGTCCCAGTGAGAGAAGTTACGGGAACAGAGTAAGCAATTAGAAACATTTTTAGCAATATAACAGTGATTTTACAGCTGTTAAAACTAATTTTAAAATGTGGGCTTGGATTTTATATGTTATTTTATTTTTCTCAAAATTTATTTTTATTATATTTTATCAAAGAATGGGTCTGTAATAGATGGAGGTGGGAGGATGAACTGATTCTTTATCACACTTGGCTAGAAAAAGCACTGAGGGGGGCAGGAGTCAAGAGGCTTCAATTCTTGTTCTCACTATCGATTCCAGTCCCCTCTTGGGTCCTCAGTTTTCTCGTCTATGAAATGAGGTGGAGGGGGTCTAGATGGATGGCCGAGGAATCTTGTAGTGCTGACATTTCATGAGTCTGTGAGCTGGTGAAAAGAAAGAGCCATCACACCTTGTACCTATAGATGAAAAGGAAACAATTCTGGGTTGGCTGAGCCAGAAATGGGAACGCATCCCCCACTTGGTGTTGGAGAATCGAAACTCTGTGCCCTCATCCCTATCCACACTGCCCTTGGCCTAGGCCACGTCTCATCTTTTTGTATCTGGACAACTGTAACAAGCCCCTAACGGCCACCTCCTCCAGCACAATCTTTGATTACAGCTGCCACAGTGAGAGCTCTCGCCCGATAGCTCTGATCAAATGCCTAAAGACTTTTCCATGGGTCTTTGCTGCCCTGGGATAAAACCCACGCTTCTGCGCATGGCCACGTACAGACCTTCACAGCCTGGCCCCTGCGCACATCTCCAGCCTCCCTGTCCCTCCTCTCGTCCCCGCCCCCCACCCCACATGCTCCTTACCACGATTTAGCAACGTGGAACTCCTCCCTCCTCACCAAATGCTGTGCTGTGTCCCAGCTCTGTTGTTCTTCGTGCCCGGAATGCTTTCCTCCAGCCTAGTGCACTCCTGCACATCCTTCAGGAACCAGCCCAAATGTTGTCGGTGACGATTTTTCTAACGCTCGTCTCCAAGTGCTTTCCCTCTGGCTCCTGCGGCAATCACACGAGCATTTATCACTCTCATCTGGAGTCCTGTGCATGCATCTGTCTCATGCATGTCTTTATTCCAGCCCCTCAGATCCCAACTGCAAACAGTACTTGGCACGAGTTTTAATATGTAATGACTATTTCTTATTTGATGAATATTTAATGTCTTCATGAGTAAATACTAGTTAGTGGGAGGAGTGGTGGAGAACTAATCCAAAGTAGTACAGAAGTCAAAATCGACGAATTCGACTTCAGAATCATGACATGGTTTTTAAGGACTCAGTCAAATACCTGTTAGCCTGAACACTAATCTTTCCAATTTGCATAGTGCTTTACCATTAATAAAACATTTATACATGGATGACCTCAGTTAATATTCACAATGACCCTGCAAGGTAAGCAATTCGATTTTCATTTTAAAATGACCCAGAGACTCGGAGAGGTAAAGTGACATGCCTAGGACCACCTAGCTCATATATGGGGAGTTAGGCCATGAAACTTTGACCTCGAGTGTTCTCATACCCCATCAGCTAGTGCAGCCTCAAGGGATTCAAGCTACAGGAGAAGGAGGCAGGCAAAAAGGGTGCTGGGGGACAGGCTCTGGCAAGCGTCTTTACCACTTATATCCATCTGTCCTTTCAACCTTTCCGTATTTATTCCCCTGCTACTTGCAGAGCTGAGTCCAGGAGCACCTGCCCTGTTCAGTGAGGCTGCTGCCCATCTGAAGAAGCTGGAACTGGAAACTGTGAAGGCTGCCGGACCCTGGCCTGCTCTGCACATCAACATAAACAAGGTGCCAAGGAACCGAACTGGTGATGAGCATGGACCTGGGGCTCATGTCAAACCTTTGATCATTACCCTGGTCTGCCTCCTAAACCCTGTGCCTTTGTCTTGGAGGGGTTTCTACTCAACCTTTCCTGATGTTTCTGCTCAGCATATCTCTTACGGGCAAAGATTCTCTTACATTCTCTTTGGGTCAATTACAGCATGAGGCATTGCCCTCGGTGCTGGGGAAAACAGGCTGGACCCATCCATTAGTGATCTCCCTCTCCTTCTAACTGAAACCTCCATGTGGGAAGCATCTTCATGTACCTTTTTTCGTTTTTAGCCCTCTGTATTAATCTGCTCAGGCTGCTATAACAAAACACCATAGATCAGGTAGCTTAAACAACAAACAATTATTTCTCGCTGGGAAGTCCAAGATGAAGATGCTGTCTGATTTGGTTTCCTAGTGAGGGCTCTCTTCCTGGCTTGCAGAAAGTCACCTTCTTACTGTGTCCCCATATGCTGGGAGAGACTTACCTTTCTTCCTCTTCTTTTAAAGCCACTCATCCCATCGTGAGGTCCCCACCTCATGACCTCATCTAAATTAATTACTTCCCTAAGGCTCCATCACCAAATATCGTCACATTGGGGGTTAGGGCTTCAACATATGAATTTTGACGGGGACGGGGGGGGCATAGTTCAGTCCATAACCCTTGCTATCTCTCTCAGACTGTACCTGGCACATAGTAGGTATTCAGTAACTCTTTGCTGATGGAAGGAAGGAAAGGATCGAAGGAGGAAGGGACAGGGCAGAAGCCAAGCTCTCTTTTGGCTGGATCTTAATCCCGATGGGAAGCCTTATATAGGTCAAATTTTACCTTAGAACTGGAGAATGCCAGTGCAGGGTTTCATCTGTCATTTAATTCAACCTTCTCATCATCTGAGACCAGAGGATGGGAAATGACTTTTTCAAGGTCACCCAACAGGGGCCGGATGTGTGGACCCTGACGCCAGGTCCAGCGCCCTTTGCACTCCAACATGCTGCTTCGTCTCTACACCAGGGTTTCTTAACTTCAGCACTGATACTTCTTTGTTGTGGGAAGGCTGTCCTATGCATTGTAGGAGTTTTGCAGGATCCCTAGCTAGATGCTGCGAACCCACCAGCAATGCCCGTCCAAATGTGACAACCTGAATTCTCTCCAGACAATGTCAAATGTCCCCTGAAGGACAAACTCGCCCCCCGGTTGAGAACCACTATAGTACACATATTTTCATTTTAAAAATCCTCCAAAGAATAGTCTTCACTTGTGTGTCATTTACTCCACTCTCATGCTTAGCTTTGTCCTTTTATAAGAAGGAATAGGAAGAATTTGGAAGGTCTGGCCTGGGAAGTTCCCCCGCCTTACCCTCTCTCTTAGGAGCATGGAAGGTTCTGCCTCCTACCTGGGCCTATCCTGAACCCTAGCCAGCCCTCTAGCCTACACTGCAGAATTTCAAGGTTTCTCAGAAGACCCTCACTCCCTTGCATGTCTCCTCTTACCTCGCAAGGCAGCCTAAAGTCCCTTTGATTCCTAATGGGACCCCAACTTCAAGTCCCCACTCACCCACTTTTCTTCTATACCACCCTTCCTGATGGCCAGCTGGAAAGAATTCCTCCTGCCGAGTGGCGCTTATTCATCCAGTCAACCACTCTTCATTGAGTGGGCCTGTGCCAGGTGCCGGGGACCCAACCCAATGCATCGTGTACCCCTGGATTGGTCTTCTTCCTCTGTCTACTGGTTTTCAACTTTTCTAATGCAACACACACAATAAATGTTTTAAGAGGGTTTTACCCAGAGTTTGACAGAATCCAAACATATTTCGTGAGGAAGTATAGCATATAGTATCAGAGAACTCACAAGCTCTATGTAATTTGTAGTCGCCATGAGTATTGGGGGGACACTGATAGCGACAGTGGCTTGCTCTGGGTTAAGGCAAAGCTGAGACATTAAGCATTTGCCTGGAGCTCAAGCTATAACGCCTCCCTCTTCTCCTCCATTTGAAGAAATGCATCAGTAAGCAAGTAGGCTAGAGTGATGTCAAACAACCTTGACTTTGTCCTATCACATGAGTAAAGAATATTCACTTCACACTATGATTATCATTAATAAAACAGCAGACCTCACAAAACTTATCATGATACCACAATTGGGACCAATGGCTTCAATGACTCTTAAAGTTTTCTCTAGCCTCAAGAATCGAGAATCCTCTAATTCTTCTAAGCTTTGGATAAGTTCCTCTTAAGTTGGTGGTGAGAAGACAGTGTCATTGCCAGGTTCCAAAGTGGCACCCAAAATCATCACAGGGATTTAAATCTCATCAGATTTCAAATGTATAAACAATTTGTATAAATATTTCAAAAATGCATCTAATCATTTCTTTATCCCCAGCTGACATCCCCAAACAGATGGGCTATTTCCAGCTATAAGCCCAAGTGCCATTTATGTGTATTATTTTGAAATCTGTATTTCCATTTCGAATGATAAAGCATCTTTCCACAATTCAAATTGAATGTAAAATACAAACTGTCATGTAAAAGAGAGAAGAAAGCACAGCCTTCTGGGAGCCGTTCTCAAGGCTGGAATTGTGGTCTTATTATAATGTAAATACGTATCGCCCCTAAAGAAGCCTTTTCAAACTTGTTCATATAATGATACTCGAATTTTCCTAAATATATGTTGGCCTCTTCCTGAGTCAATTCAGTAGCTCTTGCTTTGTCCAGATCAGACAGGAGCAAGCCAGCTTGAATTTTGTGTCTAAAAAGTTTAGAATCACTAAATTCAAAGGGGAAATCAATACTGGATTCTCATTCTTTTCTTATTTTAGCCGCATTCAATTTTTTTTAAAGTAGCTCTTCGGTCATTACAGTGAGTAAAACTATATCCCCTTAAGCAATTGTCAAAAATCTCACATGGGCTTTAGAACCAATTAAATTCCTATATCCCAGCATATCATTCCAAAAAATTAACTCCAATTTAAAATTAGCTCTTCACACACTGGTGAAAACACCCATTCCAGTAGTAAACAAGTATCTTAATGTAACAGGATTTACAAACACACGATAAATTATGCTAAAGCTAATACCATAAAGCTCACCTTTCAAAACAGTAAATAAGTTTCTTATTTGCTTTTATGGAAACTGCTAAGTCCTTTGAGGTACTGATTACAGTCAAATGAGTGAGAGTTCTTCAAAGCTTAGAATCATTAGTTTCCTCACATCTGATGCTCTTTTTATATTTTTCATATCTAACCAAAGACTCTATCTTGTTTTCTCATTTGATCATCATAATAATCTTAGGAAGAAGGAAACTGAGACTCAGAGAGGGTAAGGGGAGCCAGTGCATTCGCGTAGTCAAGTCTGTCGCTTTGGAGTCACCCAGTCCTCGGTGCAAATCTTGGCTCTTCTACGAACTTCCCGTGTGACCTTGAGCAAGTGACTTATCATCTCTCTACTTTGTTTTTCTCACCTATAAAATGGGGATAGTGACAGTATCGACCTCCAAATGGGATGGTTAAGTGAGAATATTCAATGGAGCGTGCATATGCAACGCTTAGTCAGTGTCTGGCCCATAATGAGCTCTCGGTAAATGTGAGCTACTGGCATTATTTTTCTTATCATCATCCTCACCACCGTCGTCATCATCATCGTCATCTTTTTTTATGGTGACAGTAAGGGTAAGAGCTGAGATTCAAATCCAGGTCTCTGTTACATAAGGTTGCTGAGTTCTGCTTGTGCCACCAAATGGTCCTCCATGCATTTGGAGGTCCCACTGAGACACTCTGCATTCTCTGCCCTCTCGTCTTTATCAAATGATGTCCACCAACCAATTGCCCGACACTTCCTCTAGGACTTTCATCACGTTCCTGCTATGTGGACCAACAGCCTCCATAGGACTTTTGAATTAGTGGAACTTGCAGAATTTGAGCCCTTTAGATTTTGTTCTTGCCCTGGTACATTGTGGCTAACATGGCATACTAAGTCCCAATATCACTAAATTGATTTTTAACAATTGTGAGGTCTTGTGTCTTTCTTATTAAACATATCTCTTCTGATAATAACTGTATATCATTATAATCTTCTTCAGCAGGTATTTATTGAGCATCTGCTATGTGTCAGGCACCATACGAACACTGGGATATGTAATGATCAACACAGACATGTGGTTAACAATAAGATATTATATCCCGGAGTGTGATATGTATAGCATCTAAGGTTATATACATAGATGAATATTTTTAAGTTATGTAATTATTATAACGTATATTATAATAAATACAATAGTCACCAAGCTTATGATTTCAGGTATTATTGCCTAGGACACTTTTAAAATAGATAGTCCTAGGGTAAGCCACCTTAACTGGATCATATGAATTGTAGGTACATGTTTCAGTGAACACATGGGAAATGGCAAAAATAATGAAAGTGGTACCAAATTATCTATGCTACCTCAACAGTGATGTAGCATAGACACATTTCTCATTGAGAATCACATTTTTCATCATGGTTTATTGCAAACATACAAATTAATATCTTGTACTCTTTCCCTTGACTCAAAAAGTCACAGAATTGAATACTTATATGTAAGAGGTAGCAGTTATGGGGGAGATACCACGGCACTGGAGTGCAGGAGACTCAAAGCTCAAGTCCTGGTTTGCCCCTAGCAGCATGACTCTGGAAGAGCCTCATCTCTTTGAACCTTCACCCCGTCTTCCAGCTCATGGGCTCCCTAATGTACCCTCTCCCTACTTCACGTGAGAATGAGAGGATGTGCTTGTGAATTCTTTGCAAATAGTAAAAGCCCTGGTACAAATATAAGGCGTTAGTGACGTACTTGTCTAAATGTTTAAGCCTATGTGTTATTTGCCATTGTGATTAATGGGAAAAGGTTAATGTCTATGTTTTCTTTAATCTTAGCTTCCAGTCCATTGTGTGTATTTTTGTTCGTCACAGGCTGAAGAAAAAAAAGTTTCTGAGAAGACTCTTCAGACCCCACTCTTGCCTTCCCCTGTGGCCGATCACGTGAAGTGTAACATTTTGAAAGCCCAGTTGGAGAACGCTTCTCGAGTGAATGCCCAGGTGTGTGGATCCCACATGCATTCCTTCGATTTCACATCACAGGACTTTGCTCATGCCATGTAGGAAAAAAAGGGGGCACTCTAGGACCAAGATGCTGTTTCAGTCAGGGTCCTGTCAGGAAATGGGAACCACACGTGTTCTGTGAACAGGGATTTTAATCGAAAGAGTTATTAACTGGTATTAAGTGGGTAAGTGGACGTGACAGCTCTGTGCCTTGTGGTGGGCATGAGGGCTGCAGACAGCTGCGTCTCCACCTTCGCCTTCCAGCGTGCGTTCGGCTGGCCTGGCTGGCTGCGTGGGTTCCCTTCCTTCCCTACCATTCTTCGTGGAACCCACCGAAGGGAGGAGGACAAGGCTTCTATCAAAATCATTTGATGCAATTCCTCCCAGGCTTGTTACACTGATGTGAAAGGACAGATTCCGAAATCCTTTATAAGCTGTTTGGCGTTATGTGAGCACAGAGCCGATTGTTATTCCCGATCTAAAATGTGAGGTGGGGGATTAAACTGTGGGTTTGGCTTTTCCCACACCATCCTTTTCTCTTTCAGGCATGAGCTGGCACATAGCAGGTGCTCAGTAAAAGTGAGAAGGCAAGCACTGATTGCTTTTGAATGATTAAGTACCCCACGACGGGGAATGACTCAAGGAAAACATTTTTTTGTTAACTTACATAAACATCAGAGAATATTTATTATTGACTGAGTACTTGATGAACTACCTCCTTGATCCACCTTCACATTTCTATAGGACTATATTTCTATAGTCCTTTGAATGTAGGAGAATGGAAAACACTTTTGCATGCCAAGGTATTAATTTTGACTAACCTGCCTTTTTTCTTTCACAGATTGGAAAAGAAGAATCAACGTTTGTAAATATCAATAAGAAATCCAGTCTTCAGGACACTAATGTAAGGTCTGTTGCTTCTTGTTTGAATGGGGAAACAATACTCTGTATCATCAACATTATCTTCGGAACATTACTCATGAGGGCATTTGCTGAGAAAATCAAAGAGGAAGAAGAAAACAGAATGGGAGCTTGGAGAGAGAGAAAAAGCCTGGCTTAAACAACTTCCTTTCAACCTCCAAAAGGCTGCTTATGCTCAGTTTTAATGTTGCTACCTGCTGTACTAATGAAAACATCACTTCGAATTGTTTCTCAAGTGTGTATATCTGACCTTGTCATTCCCCTGCTTAAAGTCCTTTAAAGCCACCACTTTGCTCGCAGAGTGGAGTCCAGACTCCTTCCCAGAGCACGGGGGTCCCTTTTTGACCTGGCTTCTCTCGCTGCCCCAGCTCGGTTGTTCACTCTCTTCCCTTGGTCCGTTGTTGTGCTCCCCATACTGAGCTCCATCGGTGTTCTTTAAAGCTCCCAGTCCACGACCAACCCAAACCCAGAGGAAAACCTTTCTCTCCTGATCCCATAGAGAGCATAAACTCCTCTCTTCTTGTGAGAGACAATCTGTAGGTCATGGCAGCCCCACTGGCACCTTGGCGGGTGATCTACTGACACTGGCAGAGTCTCCCTTCGATAGAGTTTCCTAAAATAGGTCCACACATCACTGTACCGGTCTCTTGTTAAAAACAAAGACTCTTGGGTCCTACTCCAGACCTTTCAGATCCTTTGGGAAACGGTGGGGACAGGAAGCAGTGTTTCAGTAAGCACACGGGATGATCTAGGAACCACTGCCCTGGGGAATTCTTATACTTGATGCTAAAAATATAAACTAATATTTCTCTATGTCATCTTTGAATGCCCAGTTCACATGCTTGGTATAAATTTGTCTTACTCTGCAGACACGCACCCAGCTGCCTCCTGGACTTTTCAAAACTTTAATTCATCTCTTCCCACCCTATCCTACTATCTCTTCACCAATTTTCTCATCTTGATTAATAGCATTATTACCTGCCCATTATCCAGAGCAGACACCTGCAAGTCCTTACGCCCTCATCCAGTTGGTCCCCAAGTCCTGCCAACTTGACGTTCATATTGTCTCCCACATCCATCTTCTCCTCTTCATGACCCTCATCACAGCCTGCCTCGAGCCCTCACCATGTCTCTTCCAGGATAACCACCACTGTCGTCTCCTAGGATGCTCCCAGCCGGCCTCCTTTCACCAGCATCCTCTTCGTTGCTCTAAGGGCCTTTCTAAAATGCAAGTCTGATTATTCCTCTCCTTTGCCTAAACCTTCAGTGACTCTCACCTGCTTTCCCTTGTATTCTCAGTCCCCTGCCCTTCCACTGTAACCTTGCCCATCAGCCGCTTCAGGTCTCTACTCTGTCTCCCACCTTGGAAGTCTTCCCTCCATCTGGTTAAGTATAAACTCCTCCATGAAGCTTTCCAGCTGTTCCACCCAAGCAAAGTTATGTGCTCCCCCAGTAGACTGCGAATTCTTCCAGGGATTCTATATTCAGCTGACTCTGGGTTTCCAGCTTGAGGAAATCATGAACCAAGAATACACTGACGACAATCCCTTATTTGCTCATTCATGTGTTTATTCAACAAACATCTATTAGGCACTAGCTGCATACCTATCGCCATATTAGGCACTGACTAACAGAGAAGATGGAGGCCCAGAAGTGTTAACTTGCCAGAGGTCCCTACCGAGGACCTCAACTTGTTTTGATGTCTTTTGGTCCCAGAAGGTAATTTCTGATTTTTAAAATGAAATTAGTCATGACCACCATAAAAATGTGTGAAAGCTTTTCCTTAAAATTACTATTTTGGGTAGGACCCATTGGTTATCTGGAATATTTTCTTGAGGAAATATAAAAGTGAAATTTAATTTTTAACATTTTTATACATACATAGAATTAAAATGTTTTAGAGCAAGTTTTAAAGGTCTTCTGATTATGCATTTTTCACATTAAATACTCTATGATTCTTTATCTTAAAAAAATACATATATATTCTGAATATGTTTAAAATAACATAGCTTCTAGATTATTTGAAAATAAAAATGGGTTATCCATAGGTTTCTCTTTACTCATTTTACTAGCAAAACCTGGTTATGAATCAAACTCTGATATTGGGGAAATATGATTTTGATAGGGAAATTTTACATGATACCCCAGTTTTATTCAGTTTCTGCTTGCTATATTTTCTTTCCTATGCTTTTTTTTTGGTTTTTGGATTTTCTAAAGCATTTAAAAAATTATATTTAACAAGTCAAACAGAGAGGAGGAAAAAATGGCTATCTGGACTATCAGTTTAATTCAGGTATAAATTAACTGAGAAGGAAGTCCCTGTAACAGCCAAAACAAGGCTATAAACATTTTCATTGGTGTTGTTTGGTTTTGTTTTTGTTTATTTATGTATTTTAAAATTATAGCTGGCATACAATATTAGATAAGTTTCAATATAGTGATTTGGCATTTATATACTTTACAAAGTATATAAATGTTGAATAGGTCTAGTAACCATCTGTCACTGTGCAAAGTTATTACGATATTATTGACTCTATTCCCTATGCCATAAATTACATTCCTGTGACTTATTTTATAACCGGAAGTTTGTACTTCTTAATCCCCACCTCTTTTTGCCCATCCCCCTCTTCTCTAGCAACCATGTTCTTCTGTTTTTGGTATGTCTCTAGAAGTCCTATTCCTATTCGTGTGGAAACAACCCAACCAGCAGTGGAAAAGCCTGAAATCAAGCCTCCCCGAGTGAGGAAGTTAACAAGACAATACAGTTTGTGAGTTCTTATTGCAAGTTTTTCAATTATAACAACAAAGGTGATGCTAAATGTTCAGTTATGAGTGCTTCTTAGCCCTTCACATAATTCCCAGACGGCCATCCTAAAAATATAGTTTATTTCCAATTTACGTCATAATGAGGCTAGATCTTTCTCCCCGAAAACACTATACATTTGACATCTACATGTATTATTGAATGCTATGAACAAATTACGACAAAACTTAATGGCTTAATTAAAACAATCTGCCTTTATTACCTCATGGTTCCTGCAGATTGGGAGTCCAAGCATGGCTTAGCTGGGTCTTCTGTGTCAGGCTCTTTCACAAGGCTGCATTCAAAGTGTTGGCAAGGGCTGCAGTCTCATCTGAAGACTCATTCATGGGGTTTGGGACAGGATGCAGTTCCTCGAGGGCAGTTGGACTGAGGGCCTCAGTTCCTTGCTGGCTGTTGGCTGGAGGTTGCTTCCCTCAGTTCCTAAGTTATGGGGGCCTCTCTACTTTCTCCGTCAGAGAAAACACACAAGAAAAGCCAGAGATGGTGTTAGCAAGGTGAAAGTCACGGTCTTCTGTAACCTAATCATCAAAATGACATCCCATCCTTATCCATTAGAAGCAAATCACTAGGGCCAGCCCACCCTCAAGGTTTGGGGATTCCATGGGGACATGAAATGATAGCATGGCCTGTCAACAGAGCCAAAGCTAATCACTGAACAACACGAGACCCACAGAAGGATCCATTTCCCAAAGTGTCCCAGAACTGCCAAGACCTGTCTAATTCTGCCCAGATTAACAAAAGTTTCTTGGCCACCTACTGTGCGCACAGGACAGTTCTAGGCACCATGGGAGAAGAACAAGATGGCTTTGACTGTTCGCATCTGACGACTCACAGTTTCTTAGAGGGAAAGACAGATTACAAATAACTGTAATCTAAAGGAGACAGGTAAATGCTGTGGTAAAGGCGGCAGTGATGTTTGGAGTAGTAGCAGTGCTAATCGCAGTGGCATCTCTCATCTCTTGGCCTCGGCCATGGCACACCATGCCTGGTTGTATAACTGCTCAGTGAGCTGTGGGGGGGTCTTTGGGTGCAATGGAAAGGGTAGAGCTCTGGAATTAGAAAGACTCCTTGGTAGAGTCCTGGCTAGTTTACTGCCGGAAGCTCTTCTGGAAATTTGTCTTTGAACCTCTCTTTCTTTATCTGTAAAATGAGTGAGATAATACTTACCTCTGAGGAATTTTGTGAGGGTTAACATGAGCTGATGTGGGTAAAGCCCCCAGCAAGTGACCTGACTATAGAATGAAGTAGCTCCCCTTCCCTTCTTAAAGATCTGAAAGCTTCTGAGAAAAGGTCAAGTCTAAGGGCACCCAGAATGCTAAGTGTAGGAGAGGGAGTGTCACTCCAGATGCCATCAAGTCCGCCACTTGAACTTGAAAAGGAGAAGAGCAGGGTTTTTTTTTAAGGGCTGACACATCCCACTTCATTAGCTTTAGTAGAAACTTCTGGATAGTATAACAGCTGTATCTCCTAGGAAAGCCAAAAAAGTAAGATTCGAATAATTAACAGTCCTAATTACCTCTGTGGGCCAAATTAAACCAAGAAAAATCTGCCCTCCCGAGGATAAAGCTGGCAGGGTTAGCCTTTCCTTTTACATTTTGAAACTCAAAATGTTAGTGTCACCCATTTGGGCTGTGATCATGTTGGAAACAATGACGACTGCATGGTCTGGGAGGAAAGAAAATTTAACCAACTCACCAAATTATCCCCTTTAAGGAAACCTTTTTCAAACCTAGTATGTTTAGAAAATGATGAGTTGCTTTCTTTTTTTCCAGAAATATAACTCCACTAGTTATTTAAACATAACGTAAAAGTCTAAAAAAAGTCCAGCAAGACAGGAAAGTGCGAAGAGAGGAGTAACCACTTTCCTAGAATCACACTATCAAAAAGAAGCAATGTCCCCATTTCACGACTGTTACTTTAGATACTTTTTGATGCATATGTATTGTTAAAATAGAAATCAATTCGAAGAAAATAATCAGGCTGCACATGAAATGTTACTTGTTAAAGTGTTATCTTATGAATTTTACATGAATTTACCTCAGAGGTAAAACTGAAAGACTTAATGAACTTTAGATACATGTTTCTTTGCCATACGATCTAAGTAAGGCAAAAGGTTATTAAAAAAACATTAAGAATTTGGAGTCTTTTTCAGTTTTACACAGTATCAGTTGACTTCTTGCTATGAGCTATGTTTTTTTAAATGACCTTTTATGTAAAACTAAATTATACCTATGCTTTTCAGGTACATTCTTTTTTAATAAGGTAAAAAAAATTAATTTTAACCCTACTCTTCCACTTAACTAGCTATGTCACCTTGAGCAAGTAATTTCACAGTCAGCCTCTGAATATCATCTGCTTCTCTGAACATGGAGATCATAATACAGGGTTGTCATGGAAATTAAATGGGCTGATGTAACTAACCTGATTTCATCATCATGGATCCAAAATTCATGATGTCTTATTAATTTTTCCATTTATTTGTTCAAACGCCACCTTTCCCCCCCTTTTAATAAGTCCTGCATCTTCCTCTTGAGGCTTTTCCAGCCACAGAATGATCTCAAATCCCCCAGGGCCCTCCCCAGTCAGTCTCATCCACACTGCAGCTGTGTCCCATGGCCCCACGTTTTCCACGAGGCCCACTGCCATGGTGAGGCCCTCACAGGTCATACTGGTGTCCACTGGTCATGGATCTTTTATCGACACTCTTTTGCTCAGCCATCATTTCTAAAACACAACTCCTGTGCCAGGATGGCTCCAGAAGTTCCACATGGAGGACCCTTAGGGGAACTGTGTCAGGGTCCCCAAGTCTACCTTCAAGTTCGATGATTCACTAGAGGACACACAGAATTCAGGAAAGCTGTTCTACTCACAGTTACGGTTTGGTAGAGTGAGGGATACAGATTAAATCAGCAAAGGAAGAAGACACGTAGAGTGGAGTCCAGGAAGTCCAGGCACAAGCTGCCAGTTGTTCTCTCCTAGAGGAGTCACGTGAGCAGTGCTTGATTCTCCCAGCAACAATGTACAACAACATATGTGAAGTGTTGCCAACCAGATAAGCTCACCTGAGACTTGGCGTCAGGGTTTTTATTGGGGATCAGTCACGTAGGCATGGAACACCTACGTGACCAAACTTAGCTACTCAGTCTTCAGCCTCCCAGAAGTCAAACTGATACAGTATGACCTAAAACCCCAGCTGTATACACAAAAATCGGTGTTCACCATAAATCACGTTGACAGCATAAATTATCTGGCATGGCCCCAGGTCTCAGGTATGCAAAGACACTCTAATCAGACAGGATATTCCCAGGGCCCAGAGGCTCTCCCAGGAGCTTGTCAGTGACCAGTGGTTCCTTTGGAATGGGCAGGGTTTGAGCACCCCAGTCCTGCCGAGTTAGCCATTTGCTCAGGCAACAATCTGGTTGGCATTAGAGCCTAGGGCACTTGTCTTGATTTCTATTAAGTTTAAGAAAATACTGCCAATGGGGATTGATGGTGCCGTCCCAGTCCTGTGCCAGGATGATCAGATCGAAAGGGCTTCCAGCCTTGACATCCCTTGCGGGGAGGTCCAACCTTCCCCACAAATGCACGTCCTGGAGATGAGCCCAGGACGCCAAGCCAGACTTCTCCTCCCTCATGGCTACTTCCTTCTAGTATCCTTTTCTGCCCGCATCATCCCATTCCATCAAAGAGGTTTGTGTATCAGAGCTAGTGGACCCCCAAACAAATGTACCCAACTCCTCCCCTGTAACCAGTTCATCACACTGAAGGAACAGTTGCTCCTAGGCTACAAAAGAGGCCATTGCATCCTTGGCTCAGAGCAGTGGGTTCCTGGAAGCCTTGCCTTTACACTCCTAAGAGAAGCCACTTAAAATAATATTTCTTTGTTTGGTGGTTCCTCAAAAAGTTAAACATAGAACTACCATATGACCCAGCAATTCTGTTTCTAACTGGAATGACAATATGAAAGAATTGAAAGCAGAGACTTGAACAGATATTTGCACACCCATATCCACAGCAGCACTATTCACAATAGCCAAAAGGTTGAAACAACCCAAATGTCCATCAACAGATGAGTGAATAAACAAAATATTGTCTATCTATACAATGAATTATGATTCAGCCACAGAAAGAATGAAATTTTGACATATGCTACAACATGAGTGGACCTCGAAAACATTATGGTAAGTAAAATAAGTCACATCCAGAAGGACATATATTGTATGATTTCGCTTACACGAGGTACCTGGAGGTGTCAGATTCATCCAGGCAGAAAGCAGAGCAGGTATTACTAGCGGAGAGGCACTGTATTTCTGTGCGTACAGAGTTACTGTTGCGGGTGATGAAAAAGTTTGGGGCATAGATAGCAGTTATTTTTGCACAACATCGTGAATATATTTAATGCCACTGAATTGTACACTTGCAAATGGATAAATAAAAAATATATATATCTTTCCATTAAAAATTTCTTCTTTAATCCCTTGGCAAGTGACAGAAAATCCAGCCCAAATTTGCTTTAGCAAAAATGCCCACGTATTGGACCCTAAAATGCCCACGTATTGGATCCTATAAGCAGGATCTCTGGTAGAACTCCGTTTGGGGGTCCCCCGACTGTCCCTCTTCGGTCCTCCGTCCCGCCACTCCCCACAGCCTGTTTATTGTTGTAATGAGCAGAGCTTCATGTGCTTTTAGTAACCGCAGTGATGAAGACGACCTCCCTCCAGACCTGGCCGAGGCAGTAGGCGTGTCCACCACGACCACCACCAACAGCACCACAGCGGCTGCTACCACGCCAGTCGCGGGGCCGCTGGTGTCCCCCAAGATCCACAAAATCAGCTCGCCTCAGAATTCAGAAGGCAAGAGCCAGCCGTCCCCAGGGGCCAAGGTATGGGAAAACAGCCCTGAGGAGGAGCTGCCCTTGCTGGGAATTCAGGATAAATTAAACGTGTGGCATCCGTGTGCCTTTAAATTTTGCATAATCAACTCTGTGCGCTTGTAAAACAACATAACCACCACCAAAGCATGTTTTTTATGTTTTTTATGTAACTGTTCCCAAAAGATAAGCTAACCATTTATGAAGACAAATAGCATAATATAAACCCCTGCACACTGTACTTGAAGAGAACTTTGAAGGCGATTTTGATTTTAGAATATCATCACTACATAGGCTATTACTCCGCTGTAAAGACAGAAAGCGAGAAATGGATTTTTCTCCCATAAAGGAAAATTGGGGAGAGTAAAACATAGATTTGTCCCTATCCCGTTCCTTATATTGAACAGCCTCTTAGTAGTTTGAAAATGGAAAATAGTATTCTATTTGTCAGTCTGACATTTCAGGAAATTACCAGAGATGTGAATGGGCTGTGATAAAGGCCTTACATGAGACATTTCTCTTGGTTTTCTTTGAGTGACCCTTAGCTGCAGTCACTCTTCAGCACCTGGACCAAATACAGTCAAACCTACTGCTTTCCAAGTAGATGTTGAGATGAAGGTGGCTTGATCCACGGACCCCACAGAGGAGTGGTGTGTGCATGGGGTAGGGGCCCGAGGCGAGACTGGAGCCCCGGACTCTGTTCCCAGCCGCTCCCTTCACACACTTTGTGACTGCTTAAAATGAGCAGCCGCTCCACAGCCCTCATTTCTCCAAGCCTGATTCCTCCTCCTAAAAGTGGGAATAAGATCTGCCATCCTGTCCAGCTCATGGGCTAATGTCGGGTCCAGTGGAGGTTATAGTGCCTGTGCAAACTGGATGCCCAAGGCTTCTGCAGCTTCGGGGACCCAGATCCTGGTAATGCCAAGGTGCCAGCAGTCCAGGCCCTCATCCTGCGTACCAACACCAGTCTTTCACCGGGTCCCTGTCCAAGATCTCTAGGAAGACTGCCGTGTTCCTCACCAGGAAGGAACCTGGCTGGCCCCCTCAGCCCGTGACTGGCCCAGACTAAAGCTCCTGCTTTTCCGTAGATCACCTCCTGGTATCTCGAGTCAGGCTGCCCTCTGTTGTGCTTTGTCCCAAGTGGGGACACAGCCTCCTATCATGTATTCCGCGCCATGGTCAAAACCAAGTGAAAATATTTACAAAGCAGGAGGGAGTTCAGTGGTGATGCAGGTGACATCCTATCAGAGGCCACAGGGCTCCCTCTCCTGGCAGTTTCTCTCCTGACGGCTCTGCCTTTGCCTAGTTGATGGGGCGTATTCCTTCCCCCGCCCCACCCCACCCCCACCGCTACCCCCGCCCCTTACAAAGGACCTCAAGGTACCGCATGGTGCTGAGATGCCAGGACGAGAGAAAAACACATTTTCCCCAGAAAGGAACATGATTGTCAAAGGTACCCCTCTCCCACCTTAAAGATCTTCCTCATTATTATGCAAATGAGTTTAGCTCCTGAGGACTTGAGCCCTCTTAATTCAGGGCGGGATCTTCGCTTTCTCTTTATATAGTCCAAGGACTCTTTGAAGTATTTTTCCCCACAAAAGACCAGTCAAAGAGCACTCAAAGCATTTAAGAAAAATTGCTCGCAGCTTCAAAATAAAAAAAAGCCGTTCTCCACCCCACACCCATTAAGGTTTCAGAAAAAATAGGGGGTTATTTGCAGCGTTTTGTTGAACTATGTAGGGGATTGGCATGATTAGGAGCTCAGTGTTAGAAAGCGGGAGGAGAGAGGTAGGGAACCTCTGTGTTTTCTGGTAAAATTCCTGTCAATCCAGAGCCATCACTAACTGGCATATTTTTTGTCTGCTTTCCTAGAGCCCCTCTGAGCGAGGAGGTGCCTTTACCTTGGAGCCGGGCGATCTCCTGATGGATTTCACAGAGGCCACTCCTCTGGTAAGCTTCCTTTCTTGCTAAAACCAGAAAAGCCACAGTCCGTAGAAACAACTTGGCAGTGGGACAGATGGACTGAGGTGGGCATTGCTGTTGGGAAGACTTTTCCTCTGGTCCTGCTCTCAACCTGGAGGCTTAAGGATCAGCTATCTTTGAGGGTTCAGGCACCAGGGGTCCCTCCCAGAGCCCTTGGGAGAGGGTGTGCTCCCTTGTCTCTGAAACTGGCTGCAGGGCCCCAACCTGACCTGTCGGCTGCTCCTCGAGCATTGCAAGGCTCCTTGGTGCTTGGGTCTCAGCTTCTGGCTTCCTGGGCTGCGCCCCGCATGCCTGCCCGTGGGGCATCGCTTGTCACTTCCAGCAACATGCGCTAGTCTGAAGCACCTGCTCAAGTCCTCACCCTGGCTTTGCAGGCCCCTCGTGCCCTCCATGTCATCCTCCTTTCTCTGCATACAGATCTCCCCTTAGGGAGGGTGGCCCTGTGGGACTCCTACAGGTGAGACACCCTTCCAGGGGATGGAGCACTGAACCAGGAGTCATGCAGGCCAGCCCTGGCTCCAATCTCTGTCCCCTCCTTAAGAACCTTGTCATTGGAGAGTCACTGCCTCATCAATTAAATAAGGATGTCATTGTTTGCCTTGACTGCCTAAGAGTGTTCTAAGGATGGAGGGGGAGGAAGGGAAGAGCCCTTTAAGAATATACAGCACCATAAACGTGTCAGATATTGTTAATATTATTAGAGGACACAGGCAAACTTGAATGTATCTTTGGCTCAGCTCACAGCCTAATACTTGAGTATACTTGAGCATTAATCATGGCCCACGAATTTGAAATGTGAGTCAAAATGTGAGCCAAGTCAAAAACCATCTCCTGAGAGATTACTGTGAGCTGGGCTGCAGGGAGGCCCTGGGAGTGGCTAGGGGAGCTAGAGGCTGGAGGGGAACCAGGTTGATAAAGGGCCCAGTTCGACAGGGGGACCATGTACTAGACACACAGGGAGAAGGTAGAAGTGGGAGTCACCAAGGACTGGCTTGCTGAAGGAGGGCGTGGTGGATCGGAAGGATTTCTGAATGGCTTTCCAATGAGGCAAAATGCTGTTCAGGCTTTAAGAATGATCACCAATCCTGCCTTAGCTGGCACTGGGAAGTTATCTCTTTTACTTCTCATCCCGAGATTGGTACAGTCTGAGAGCTTCGAGTCAGTGCGTTGGATAATTGAGAACTAATGATGGATGACACCCTGTTCTGGGAACCTTCAGAGTTATTCCCCATGTTCAAGTGAATAGAGCCAAGTTATTCATGGCTTTTCATTAGACAAATTTGCCAAGATGAGGTAGGTCAGAAACATAGGATCTTCCTGGGTTGCCTCATCTCCCCTTCGCACAGGTGGGGAAACTGAGTCCCAGAGTGGGATAATCACACAAAGACTGAGCTGAAGCTGGAACCCAAGTGCCCTGGCTCCTTCTCTGGTACTCTTTGCATCACACTGGGCTAAATCCAGCCTCTTCTTTAGGGAACTTGCCACTTTGGAGAAGAGCAATGCGTGGGAGAAGGGCTGGGTTTAAAGCACTCCCCAGACTGGGAAAGTTCAGCAAAGGGCATGGAGGAAGGGATAGCAAGTTAGGCGCCCTGGACCTGGTGCTGCACCATTATCCCAACTGAGTGTCTCAGTTATATCCCGGGGAGGCTGTGCTGAGGGAGATGGAAGCCTCAGTAGCAATCTGAGGACATCCAGTCTAGCTAAAGGGCAGCATCCCGCGAAGGGACATGAAAGCCCCTAGGGTACAATCAGAGAGCCGATGAAGTCAAAAGGAAGAGAAAGCTAAGTTCCTAGGCTTCATGGTACTGGGGTTTTAAAGTATGACTAGGAGTTTGCCAAGTGGAGAAAGTGGATCAAATTATTCTATGCAGAAGGCACTGATGAGCAAAGTACTTGATATTTATTAAAAAGGCCTGATAGATCTGAGAACTAGGGTTAGTTTACAAAAACTATATCATGGTTTTGGTAGCAGTCATGGGATTCTCTTAAAGATCATTGCATTACAGATCAGCTCATGGATTGAATTGGCCATCTTTCTTTGAATCTAGTAGACCAAGATTAGGAATGGAGCAGCATCTGGCAGGGACCCAGAGGTCCCCTGATATGAGGTGCAAATGCCTGCCAAGTGACTGTCCAGCCTCTGCTTCCAGCAATAGGAGGCTCATTTTCTCTCCCCAGGATACCCTGCTTACATCTCTGGGTGGCTCCTACTTAACTCTGAAACAGGGTCCAGGCACAGGACAGCTGAGGACCTCGTACAGCACTGAGACACAGCTGTCCCCTTCATAGCTGAAGTTTGCAGTGAATACATGTTCTCAGGGTGAAGCATCCTTTGTCTCACTTGTGTGGACTTGAAGCCCGAGTGCATGTTCACTGTGGACACTCACGCAGAAGGTACGCTAGAGGCTGGTATTTTGGCAAGAGCCCACTCCATTTGGGCTGTCCTTGGCATCCTTGACTTTGACCTTGCTTAGCTCCAGAGTCCTATCTTCCATGGGTACCAAAAGGTCCTAGAGAGGAAGAATGACTTTGGCAGCCTGCTTCTCCTTTTGTCTGGTTCTCTACCCTCCATCGCCAATATCTGCTCTTCCCAGCATTATAGAAACCTAAGCAGCAGCCCTCTCTGCCCTTGTTATCAGGGTGATAGAGGGTCATGTTGTCTGTGTCTCAGGGGACAGCAGAGGAAACACTGGACTTAGGGTCTGGGGCTGGATGAGACTCCTAAAGCCACAGCACTGCCTTAGTTCCTTGGAGCTAGGAAAGAAGTGAGAACCAGCTGGATGGACAGGGAGCTGGAGAGAGGTGAGGGACAGATTTTCTTTCCTTCATTCAATAATGTTCCACCAAGACACTATCAGAGCTAGTTTAGCCCTTGTAACTTTCCTCCCTTATGATCCAGTCTGTGTGGAGTGCTTTTCAAAGCATAGTCCAAACAGCCAAGAATAATAAAAAGGTTCAGTCTTTAATTGGTATCTCTCAAAAAACATTCAGGAAGATTAAATTCACACCTCCTGGTAACACTTCCTGAATCTCTTTTCACTGCCATCTTAATTTTCCTGCACCCTGCCCACCTCCAAGAACTTTCGTCCTCAAACTCTCCACAAAAGAAAAAAAAAAAAAACATTGTTCCTAGCTTCACTTTTGCAGTATTCCCCCAACCCCCTTCCATATCTTTTCTTCTCTAAGCCCCGCTTCTTTTATTATGGAGCTCAATTTAGCAATCGAGAAGTCGTACCACCTCTGCAGCTTGTGGTCTGCCCAGTCTCAGAATCTGCATCACAGATTTCATAATCAGATGGGAGTTTCTGCCTGGGATGGAAGAGGTGGGGCGTGGGGTGGGGACGGAAGAAGCCAAGTGAGGGAAGACAGCACCCACTCTCCATCTGGTAGTCTCTACTGGGCTATGAGCGTGAGCACGTGCACAGAGGGTGTTGGTGTTAATAGAGTGGGGGGGAGTTGGAAGGAGGGGACCTTTACACATCACCAGCATGGACCCTAGGAATACAGAGTCCTGCCCCTGCTCCGGGTCAACCATGCCAGCTTCCTTTCCCAGGTAACACAGGCCATAAACACCTATGCCTTCTGTCTTCCTGATGCTTTCTTTCTCTTTTCGATTTGTTCCTCCCTGATCCCTGTACTTCATAAACCACTCACCCAACTGCAAAGCAGAGCCAGTCAGAACCCAGCTGTCTTCTGGGTCTGGGAACATTGGTCAAGAGTTCACGTGTCAGGGAGGAGATTGACCTGGCCGAAGGAAGGCTGCGTAGGGCACAGGATGGGTTCGGTGTCAGAAGAACTGGGTTTCCGTTTCTCTCAATAACTTAGTTTTTATTTTGAATTTCATTCTATCAGGAGGGCTAAAGCTTAATCTCAAGTCAAATCAGGTGCCTCTTCAGTCTCCCTGGGGTTTCATACTTGGTCTCCAGGGCACAGGGAGAAAGTCTCTTTATACGTTCCTAATGTCATCTGCTTCCTCCACACAGAGAGCAGAATGGAAACCACTGACTGTCTTGCTGGGCTACGTGTCCCTACCTGTTGGGCACACCACACAGCCACTCTGCTCTGAAGCCTGCCGCCTTCCCAGCTCTACTTGAGCAGAGGGACGGAGGTCCTGTCTGCCCTTTAATCCCTATTTCCCAGCCTCAGCCCAGAAATGAGGTGCCCCTTTGCTTGGTACTCCTTAACGTGACCCCTCCTCACTTTCCCTCTGACTTCTCTTTCTTCAAACCAGCAATCTCTTATCTGGATGATGAAGACTTACATATTTTCATTTCATTTGTCTAGGCCAAAGTCCTTCTGTTTTCCAAAGAATCAGATTTTGAAACTCAAAAGTCAAACTCAAGTAGAACCTAACTGCCTGAATGTGGGAAAGACCCATGAGGAAAGGAAATACCAGGCGAAAAAAATAAAATGGTCTTTCAAAATAGCATCCTATTACATGTGCAATCTTATTTCCTGTTCATTTGCTTAGAGTCAAGAGAGTAGGAGCCCCAGGAATGTTCTTTTGTTTAAATCCACTTAGATGCATATTTAGAAAGGTCAGAGATGCTTGTGGGATAGATCACCATTTTTTTACCATAAAAGTCCAATGCTGGGCAAAGCCTTAAGTCATTCATTATAATCTTCAATTCAGACATTGATGGGCTGTACATATTTTAGTTTATAGGCAGTATATCTGTGGGTTTGGTTTTTATTATTTTTTTTTCGTCACTTATGCCAGCTTTTATTTTCTTCAAAAAACATACATTGAGTCCCTACTGTTAATCGGCAGAGGCAAATTCCCTGTGGCCTGGGGCCGCTAGTGTCATGGTTCTGGCTGGGACAATAGCGTAAAGGGCAGTGGCCTAACCCAGCCTGAGGGCAGGCAGCGTCTGGCTTCACACAGGCATGGCTACCATCTTGTGGCATGTAGGATTTATCCTGAGGACCAGAGAAAGAAGTAGGGGGTGGAGGGATTTTAAGCAGGCTGGTAAAACTTAACTGCAGTTGGCTAACAGGGACTCAGTTGTTTCTGAAGAATGGATTTAGAAACAATCAGCTAGAGTCTAGACCCATAGATTTAGACTTTGCAGATGCCATGTCTGCGCATCTCAAATGTGAAGAGTAAAACCGGGCTGTAGTAAAGGCCATTGTGCGGTAATGGTTGTAAAAGCCCCTTGCAGGTTGTCCAGGACTGCACGTTCATGTAGAGGACTGAGTTAGATCAGTGTGGAGATGGGAAAGAGGCTTGCAATTTTCCTGATCATTTTTCAATGAAACTTACTCGGAGGCTGCACTTTATTCATTATGGCAGGATCATACCAACTACTCGAAGAAACTCTCTCATGCTAAAAGGTGCATGGATTTATTCTCTGGAGTGAATGGTCCCTCCCTGAAACCCAAACTAATCCCATCAGTGGCCCCCTCTCCTAACATCAGACAGTCTCTCTTCAACCATCCTCATCCTTACCAGTACAAGCTGTTGGGCCTCTGCTGAGTGCATGGCACTGTTTAGCGCTAGGGTGGGGAACCCGGTATCCCAAGTGACATGGCATTCTCGCACAATGCTTGGCATCTTCCAGCTAAGCAGCAAGGTACCCCAGTGGCGATACGAGACGCCACAGCCTGAGCCCATGGGTGTGGGAGGGGGCTCAAGGCCAGTATGTTTTCTGAACACAGGTGAAGATCCATAATGGATTACATCTTAAATTCTGTGTTCCTCCTCACTGATACATCTCTTTTCTGGAGTGCTCTGTCGGACATCTACTCACCCATGCTCCATAATGGGGCTCTTATTTAGCAAGTTGCAGGAGGCCACCAGGCATGGAAGGCAAACACTCTCAAGTGTGTGGTCCCTCCTCCTAGTGCTGCCATGGCCGGCATCACTAATTCTCCTTCTGGCTTGGCCTAGGCAATGCTTCAGAATTCTCAACAGCGTGCCAGAAAGCCACTGCCAGTCCTGTGCAGTTGGCACAGGAGACAGCCCCTACCTGCCAGCCCCGGGAATGGAGTTTTGATGTGGCGTTCTGCTCGGATAGTAAAGAAGACAGATGAGGGCCAGACTGGAGGAGAGAAGGTGGAGAGAGGAGGGAGGGGGCGGGGAACTAGACGCCAGTTGGCCAGAAGTTGGAAGTAGGCTGCGGGTGAGGCTGGCTTGAGAGCAGTCTGGAGCTGACAGATCCATCTTGCACTGTGCTATCTTTCTCTCCTTCCCTTCCCTTATCTCTTCTTCCTCCTCCCCATCTCTCACCACCTCCTCCCCCCCTTCTCTCCTCTCCTCATGAGCAGGCAGAGCCCGCCAGCGCCCCCCACTGTGCCCACTCTCGCTGTTCTCCTCCACTCTCTCTCCCCATGAAGGAAGAGACCACTGGAGTTTGCATGCACCCTCCAATCAAAACGAGGCTGGTAGGTACCCTGGCCGGGAGAGGGGCCTGGCCAGGAGAGGCGAGGCGGGCAGGAGCCACCAGGCGGCGGCCCCACGGGTGTGCAGGAGCACCAGACCTCCGCAAAAGCCCGGATGAAAGGTGCTCTCACTGCAGGATGGATGCAGGGTTTGGAGACCGGCTAGCCCTGGTCAAACTGGGACACACAGCTGCTGTGGTCCCGCCCCTCCATGTCTAGGTCTGAAGACCCAGGAAGACTGTTTTCCTAGAGCTTTGTTGAGTGTAGATGCTTTTTCCAGAAAGAAAAATCTTAGTTGCATTTCTGTTGAAAATGAAAACTTTTTAAAACTTGTCTTTCTGCTACGTATCAAGATAACAATATGAGTATTACATAAAGACTTGAAAGGAATCACCTATAACCCCAACCTTACACAATGTTTTTTTTCATTTTTGCAAGTTTCCTGCGAATATTTATTCATATTCATTCATAAATTTACATGGTTAGATTATAGTATCCACATCATCTCCTTTTATTCACGTAATGTTATGGGTTTTTTTTTTATCTATCTTGTTCCTGTTACCACATTCTGGGTGACTGTCTGTGTTCCGTAAGTGAATGGTCCACCATTTACCTAACCAATTCTTTACTGCAGGATGCGTGCTTGGTTTCCAGTTTGTCACTGTTCAAGGAAACACGTGTAGTTTTCGCATCGGGCATTTTATTGTCTCAGGCTAGACCCTGCTGGATTCGATATTGCAACTTCGGCTTTGTTCCCTCTGTAAAGCAGTTGTACCGAGTGACAGCACCATCAGAAGGGTGACGTGCTCGGCCACAGCTGAGCAACGCAGAGTATAACTAACTGTTGGAATATGTTTTTCCTTATTTAGAGCAGGTACAAAATAATTCTTTGGCGTTGTCGCCAGCCTTCACTTTTCTTTAATAGCGATAATAAACCTCTTTTCCCTTCCATTGCGTGACAGAGTCTTATCCGTATGTTACTTTTGATTTTGCTGTTGGTCTCAGAACATCATGTTAAACCTGAGGCCGTGGGAGGAGAATGCGCCACACAGCTTTGTCCCCAGTCCTTCTGTTACTGGGCTGTAGGCAGCCACCACCAGCAACCTGTGTTGGCACCTGAGACTTAAGGCAATGTGGGGGTCCATTCTGGGAATCTGAAGATGTTCAAAGAGGCAGAAGAGAGTTTGGGGAAGGGGAGCAGGCTTGGACCAGACAGTTCAAATGCACGCTGCAAGGACATTGTCAGTGTCAGATCACTGGGCTCAGACCTACTCCACATATTCAGAAACCTCCGCAGATTTGGGTGTGGTCTGACGTGCTCTTATTCATTCCTTCCTTAGTCCACATTAGAGTGACTCAGGAGCATCAAGTAGCTGTCCCAGGGTCCATAGGCAAGACCCTGAGAGACACAAAGGCTGCTGCCAGTGAGTAGCGGTGGCCTCAGTGTCTTGGCTGCAGCCCTCTGGTGGCCGGTGGCACAGTATGCATTCACCAGCAGATGTGCAGGCAGGTTCTGTGCCCTGGGAGCTGGCTGCAAACAAAGCTAGTGCCAGATCGTGGGTCTGCTGGCAGGCCTCTAGGCCAGCATGAAAAATAAGCCCCCGTCCCCCATTCTCCAAGGCCTCCAGGAGGCCAAAGACAAAATGACCAAAGAGAGAGAAATGGAAGCTAAGGCTCTTTTCAGCCGCCTGCCACCACCTGATCAGGCTGAAGCATCCACCCTCTTTCAGACCAGCCCCGTGCTGCAGCCGCCCCCAGAAGGCACCTCTGATCACTGTGCCTTCTGTTCTCAGAGGCCATGGTGGCGAGATTCGCATACGCTTACATGGGTCCCCTCTGTTGCCCAGATTTTACGGGGCGTCTAGCAACTAACGTGAACAGATGGGGAATGCTTTTTGGCCTAGTCAATCCAGGCCTCCTCGTACAGACTAATAGTGGGGTCTTGGGTAAATCACTCCCCTGTCCCCTATGATAGACTGTGCCCCAGGATGTGACCTCTCCGCAGCCTCTGGTCCTTTCTTTTCAGCTTTGGAGAAGCCATCAGCAGCCACCCCGGGTAGTCTCGTTATACACCCCGATCATGGCCTTTCATGGGTCAGGCAGGCCAAACATAGGGCCCAGCATGACTGGGAGGCCCAGGCAGACCCCAGTGAAGGGTTTTAGGGTGAGGTAAGCACGGAGTGCCCCCCAAACGCAAGACTTCGGCCTGTCATCCCTGCCGAGTCCCGGCCTACAGCACAACATCGGGCACAGATACAACCGCTGGCAATACTCCTGAGGGGCCTTTGTGTGTTTTCTTGCACAAGCAAGTCCCTGTGTGTGTGTGTCCCCTGGATCCTTCGGTTTGATTGTAAAGGTACGCTGCCAAAGATTCCAAAACTTTGTTTTCTAATCTGAAAGTAACACTCTTGTCTTTTCTCTTTTTTGAAGATAAAAACATTCCCGGCTGATACAGTGACCCCATTTCCTGATCCTTTCATTACAGGGCCCCAGTTTACTGTAAGTAGATCCAGAAAACCGATCTGTGTTTTAAGGCCTTGTTCCCACGTGGTTGCTTTCCTGTGCAATGCCAGGCGGCTGGCTGACAGCTTCCTTTGATCCCTTTGAACTCTGTGAGGCTGGGAAGGAGCTGGGGTTTGGGGTTCTCCATCTTTTGGTTATTTTGTTGAGGTAAACTTCACAAACACAAAATTAACCATTTTAAAATGGCAGTTCAGTGACGTGTAGTACATTTAGAGTCATGTAACTATTACCTCCATCTAGTTCCAAAACATTTTTATCACCCCCAAAGGAAACCTCGTACCCATTGAGCAGTCACTCCACACTTCCCCCCTCCCTCTGGTCCCTGACAACCACTAACCTGCATTCCGTCCTACAGATTAACCTAGTTTGGATATTTCACATAAAGGGAATCATATAATATGTAACCTTTTGTGCTTGGCTTCTTTCACTTAGTATAATGTTATTGAGGCTCACGCATGTCGTAGCATCTATCAGAACTTCATTTCTTTTTATGGAGGAATAACATTCCATCGTATGTATGCACTGCAATTCTTCGATCCATTCATTCATCGATGGGTATTTGGGTCGTTTCCACCTTTTGGCTATTGTGAGTAGTGCTGCTATGAACATGCGTATACACATATTGGTTTGAGTCCTGTTTTTGATTCTTTTGTGTTGGATCTGACTCTTGATAATGGTATGATAGATAGGTCACTTTACATTCTAAGCACCAATCTCCTCTTATTTAGAGTTGACACAGTAATAAGAATATCCTTGTATCTGGCTGAGTAAGGATCAAAAGGGATCAAGAACTTGAAAGTACTTTACTGACCACAGACCATCTCAGAAATGACAAGCATGGGTGTTGTTTCTCAAGGCCAGAGAGGCAGGGTGGTATAGTTAAGAAAAGCAGGTAGTCATGACAACCAGCTTCATGTCATCACCTCTCTGTGTTGCTGGGTAGCTCATTTAAACTCCTTGCCTGCAAACAGTTGAAATGTTTTTAAACGTTTTAATGTTGTGGTTTCTTCATCTGCAGAATATGAGAGTTCGATAATCTTCAGGCTCAATTCTTTAAGTGAAAGCTTCTGCAGAACCACTCTATATAATGAGCGACTGTATGGAGTACAAGCAGGGAGTTCAGGGTCCCTCGTCTTTCCCCTCACCCTCTCCTCCTCTCAGGGATCAGGGTTTGTAATTCTCAGAACCAAATGATTTCTAAGGTTCCTTCCAATCTGGAGGTTCTGTTGGGTGGCTGTGGGTGGTCTAAGGGTAGCTCAAAGTGCAGTCTCATGAGCTGGATGATGGTCACTACCTGAGGTGGCCACAGCCACATGGAGAGAGAGGGCATTAGCAGTGGCTGATTCAGGTTTCAGAAGACAAACAGGCAGGGAGGTGTTCAGCAGTCCAGGAAGAGGCAAAAACGGGCTCCTAGAACATTCTTTTCTAGGGTCATAAGCTGCTCCCAGCACCAGCCTTTTAAGAACCAAAGGGCAGAGACAGAGAGACTAGGCCAGGAGGTTAAATGCTCCTGCCCCGATGTTCATCCCCCGCACCTCCCCCCCACCCCCCGGCATTTTGCTGCGTACAGCTCACCAGCTGGAAGCTCTCGTTTCCCTCAGCTGGGTGCTCTGGCCTCCTGGCCAGCCTTGGCAGTGCCATAAGACACCCAGGGAAGCCCTTCCTGAAAAGCTGGGGGCCAAGATGGAGTAGGAAGCCAGTGTCAGAAATTACACTGGGACGTTGAAGAGTTGAGCAAGAATGGCTTGCTGGAGGCAGCTGGAGCAGGCACAGGGGACAGCATGGACGAGAGTCCTGGGGCAGGAGGGATCATCCCCCATTCAAAATGAAAGCCAGCGGGGCTAGAATTCAGAGACCAAGGGAGTGGACAAAGAGAGGAGGAAAAGACAAACACCGAAGGGGCAAAACTGCGCTTGGCCTTGTAGACCACAGTAGGGATTCTGATGTTTGTCCTGAGAACAATGAGCAGCTTTTGAAGGACTTTAAGCATGGCAGTGACAGGACAGGTACCTTTGAAAATGTTCCTCGTGATAGCATTGGAAGACCAGTTGGGGCCAGATAGAGTGGAGTCCGGACGGTAGTTTAGAAGTTTAGGATAGTCGTTCGAAGGTAAGAGGGCAGAGAGCTTGACCCAGAACCGTTTTGATGGTGGAGATGGAGAGAGGTACACAGGTGGGGAGATATTTAGGAGGTCGGAGAGGAACTGGGTTGGATAAGGGAGCGAGAAGGTCAAAGATGACTCCCAGGTTTCTGACTTGCAGAACATGGATGGACGGTGGGTTCATTCACTGAGATAAGGATATCTGACAGAAGACTGGGTGGGGAGGAATAATGAGATTGCCTGTGGCCATGATGTGTTAGAAATGCCATGGAAACATCCAGGTGCAAGCAGTGAATGGGCAGTTGGATATCCAAGTCTGTAACTCAAGAGAGAGACTAGAGTGGACAATGTAGAGAGTTCCTGACAGCCAGATGGTAACTGAAGCTAATTTCATGGGCTTCAGTCTCCTAATTTTCTCACCCCTTTGTGTCATTTTCTCTTCAGCTCCCCACTAAGGTTAAGGCATTTGACCTGGCTGCAGGTTTGGCCTCTCCTATCCCGAACACAGTTTTGGGGGAGTTCATCAGCACCAGGGAACTGCACAAAGTTGATCTGGCAGGTGATTCAGCATTGACCTTGAGCCTGAGTTCAACAGCTGAGCTTCTCGCTTGATCCTAAAACCAGTTTCTACCTTCATACTCAGCCGAGTGCCTTGGTCCGTCGAGGATGAGAGCCCCTGGCTGCCTCTGGTCAAATTAGTGTTCCATGTTCTCCTTCCTAACCTGGGTCTGTGTCTGTTATCTGCTTTGTTCCAGCAAAAGAGCATTCATTCATTCATTCATTCATTCCTTATTTCAAAACATATTAAAAAGGTGAATACTCTGGTTTAGATTTAATAATATGGGTGATTTAACTGTTCCCCAACATCATTCTTAAGTGAAGCTAGCTTTTTTCCCCTTTGACCTAGAGTGCACGGCATTGAAGAATACAATGAGCTAATATAGTCAGGTGCCACCTCCTCGATTCGTGCTCAAGCCATGGCACTTTTACCCACTATTGTCTCCATGCCCTAGTTTCCTCTTTTTCCAGAAAGTATAAATAGTGACATCAAAAGCCCAACCTCCCCCCACTTCAATGAAGCAACAAAATAACTTCTAACCCTAGCTCCTGTATCAGGAAGGATGGGCTAAGTCATGCTTTAAAATGACAAACCAAATTTCCTACTCTGCTGCATGACTGTCATGGGTAGGCTGAGGGCTCTCCTCTTTGTTGTCCTCTTTCTGGGACCCAGGCTAATGGAGCAGCTGCCATCTGGAACATTGCTAGTCACAGTGGCAGAAGGGTGGGGAAAGGAGGTAATAAATCACACACCGGCTCTTAAATCTTTGAAAGGAAATGAAACATGACACCCGAACCCATATTTCCTTGGATTAAGCAAGGCACATGGCCATGCATAACTTCAAAGAGGGTGAGGAAGTGCAGTCCTACCAGGTGGCTTGAGAGTAACGAGCCAGGATGATCTGCTGAACCACACAGATGACTACTACAGCCCAACATCTGTGGCAAACACCACAGGCTGGCAAATATTTGATACTCCTGTTCTCATGGTCAGTTCTTTGGCATTGCTCCGTTCTAAGCCAGGTTAGATCTCCCTCTGAAAGTAGTTATAAAACAAACAGAGGCTTGTATTTTTCAGCAATAGCCTTTCAGGACCCCTCAAGGAAAAGCCCCTCTCTCACTGTTCAAGCCAGATGTACCCTTTCAGTACCGTAACTGTACTTGGTATTTCCAGTGGTTTTTCATGTTTCCCTGGAAGGGACAACTTATCTTCTGTCCAATCACTATGAATATAGTGCTCATTTGATGATCAAAGCCTTTTCTTTAGAAGGCCATGGGATAAATTTCTCCGAGCTTAGGGGCAGGAACTAACATGAAAAATCAAGGCATAAAATATAGAGCTGGTATTATCAAAAAGATATAAAACAAAAAACATGCATAGAAAAAATACTATGAAGAAATATACTGACAACAATAAGGGATTATAGAATGTCTTTGTTTATTTACTTATATATGTTATCTAAGTTTTCTATATAAAAGTAATAAGCAAATCATACTTTTTAATGAAAACAACAAGCAGATAGCCTCCCCAGTTGAGGCAGTGTACTCTAGACCAGAAGTTCTCAAACTTTACCTCGTATCAGAATCATCGAGAACTCTTATAAAAACACAAATTGTCAGACTTCAACCCCAGACTTTCTGGTTCTAAGGTCTTTGGTGAGACTTGAGAATTTGCATTTTTACCAAGTTTCGGTATAATTCCAATGCCACTAGTCTGGGGACCATACTTTGGAAACCATTGTGATAGTGGTGAAAAACACCAATTATGGAGTCTGCTAATCCTGGTTCTAAATACTATTTAACACTCGCTTGAGAAGATATTTAATGTCTCTGAGCCTCATTTTCCTTTTCCATAAAATCAGTTCTAAGCTGCACATTTTTACCACCTTTTAATAACTCTGAAGTCAGAAACTCATTACAATAGTGTTGGTGACAAAGAGTAAATGGCCACATTTTTCTTTCTCTATGGCACATGCAAAAATGGTGGCCCTTTAACAATTGATGTGATGAAATATGGTCTCTCCCTTAAAGGATTGTCAAGAGGTAATATATGTAAAGTGCTTAGCATAGTTTCTGGCACAAAGGAAAATCATTTAATAAATGGTAATCGATTTTAGCTAAAATTTAAAAATAATAGGAATTGTACAGTAAGGCTTAGGGAGCGGCTGACAGTGTGAAAATGGAATCCAAATTGAGATTGATTTCTTTTCTGTTTCCTCTCCAGGCAGACTTTAGAGATAGCAAATTACAGTGCGGTCCTGGCCAGCTTTCCCCACTGATTCCAGCAGCGTCCCCGAGGCCTTTGACAGAGACCATCTCCACAGTGCAGACCATCTACACCACCCGGAAGCCTGTTTCTCTGGCAGCCAGGTGAGTCAGGGAAACCAGGCACAGATTTGAGGTTCACTGTGTTCGTGAAGGGTATAACCCTCTTATTCATTTTTTCATTGATTTATTCCGTATTGATGGGAATGTCTTCAAAGGCTAGACAGTATTCTAGGTGCTAGAGGTATCCCATGAATAAAACAGATAAAAGTCCTACCTTTATGGAGTTTACAATCTAGTGTTGGGGGTGGGAGATAGACATTTAATGAATGTGTGTGTGTATGTGTGTGTGTGTGTGTGAGAGAGAGAGAGAGAGAGAGAGAGAGCACTCACACAACAGACAGACACACAGATTAACAGAAGTACTAGAGAGAAAAATAAAACCATGAAGGGAAATAGAGCTTTCTGGGATGGCCTCATTGAGGTGGCATTTAAGCAGAGAGCTGCAAATAGTGAGGGAACAAACTGTGGATATTTGGGGGAAAAGTATACTAGCCAGAGGAAAGAGCCAGTGCTAAGGTTTTTGAGGTGGACCATGCCTGGCAAGGTTAAGGGTAAATAAGGGGGCTGGGATGGCCAGAGCAGAGTAAATGACAGGGGAGGCTACCTAAGAACTTACAGGTTGGGACCAGATTGTATAGAGCCTTTTTGGCCATAGTGGAAACTTTGATTTTACCCTGAATGAAATTATTTCACAACTTGGTGTACCTTTAAAGATGTGTGCTTCCTTCCCATGGTGGTGGTGGTGGTGTTGTGTGTGTGTGTATGTGTGTGTCTCTAAACAGTGGAGCAAGATTCCATTACTAGTCAACTGAGCCCGAGGGCCAAGAAGTCAGAAGCAGCCTCTAAAACAACCAATTTTATTTCATTCAATCTTATTTATTAAACCATAGGAGGGAACTGTGGGAGAAAGTGAAGGCAAAACCAATTTAAAGCATGATTTAAAGAAATCTAACCCCTGGGCACCTTCCCAATCATTCAAAAGAGGCTCTTGCTGTGCTCTGGGGTTCCAGAGCTGAATGACATAGGGACAGTTTTTCCCCCAAGGAGCGGTGGGTGCTCTGAAGAACTCTCAGTCTGGTGAGGAAGGCAATGCTAGCAAATGTCGGGGGTCCCTAAGGAGCCCAAAAGAGAAAGTTTGAAAATGCGATCAAGACAGGATCTGTGAGACGGTACTCGGGGTTTGTGTGGGTTTATCTCACTCTTTTGTCACTTATTCTTTTTCAGTGCAGAGACGCTCCGGCAAGAACTGGAGAGAGAGAAAATGATGAAGAGACTGTTGATGACCGAACTGTGAAATTCTCCCCTTGTTGCCTGGAGGATGGCATGGTGCCTTCTGTTGTTTTCGTTCTTCGGGCTTTGTATGCTCGTGAGCACAGCATACAGATGTGTGCCCTGTTCGCCCGGGTCTCCATGGTCAGTCGAAGCCAACTTCTGGCTTGACCTTTATTGGAAAAGTTGTTTTATGTCTCCTGAGTATTAGAGTTTTTCTACTACTCAATATAGTTGAGACAGGATTGGAAAGCCTTGGAGCAGAAAAATGGGGAAACGGGGATTCCTTTTCAGAAGTACCTGTGTGAATACATTGATAACCACAGGGGTTACTATGGCGCAGAATCCTTTGCTATCGATCTCAACCATGTGATTTTGTATGATCGAAACTTACACCAAGCTTTGACTGTTTGTTAGAGTCATTTTTAACGAGAGAATAATTCTTTATTGCTGTTTTTTCATTTACATTGGTAAATACACAGATCTTATAAAGTCTTTAACATTCATTTTTATTCAGACATGAGTAGATGAACTAAAAAAGGAAGTTGAAATCACCAGGACTTAAGGTACTTCAGCTTAATAATCTAAAACATAATTTCACTTGTGAATGTGTTAGATAACAATATTATTTGAGATACATATAATTTATCATTGAACCCCAAGTAGGAAATTATAGCTTAAAGTGTCTAAAAACCCTTACAAGGTTAAGATGAGCCAATGTTAGGATTCATTTGGGTGTTCCATAAAGGAAAATTATTTCTAAAGTTGATCAATTCCTATCCTGTTGATAAAACCTTGACCAGAAGAAACTCTACTCTCTTTTTATATAGTTTCAAGAAATATGTTTTTAAATTTTTATTATGCACTTGAACAAATTTGCAGGAATAAAGGAACCCCCTAACCACAAACTAGCCCTCTAAATTGTTTCCCAAGCTTTCTCAATGAATATGTACACATTTTTAAATAGCAATGATCAGCGTGTACATACTCTTTGGTTGTATTTCTCCACCTAACACATATCTCCTCTTTTCAACACAGATTCTTCTTCACCAATTTAAATGTCTTTGTATCCATGTAACATGGTTAATCTCACTTCTCCCCATTATTAGATATTTGAGTTATATCCAGTTTTTCACTCTTATAAATAGTGCTGCTAAGAATGTCTTTGTAAAAAATTCTCCTTCCTTTGGATTCTTCCCTTGGGAATATCTCCAAAGAGGGATTACAAGATCAAAGAGCATGAAGTATTTTATAGCTCTTGCTTTATATTGCCAGATTGCTTTCTAGAAAGACCATATCTCTGGGTTGGAAGGGCCTTAAAGGTCATGTAGTTCAACCCCTCATCTCCTCTGAATGCTTGAATCCCCTCTACAATTTATGATGCCACCAGCAATGTGTAAGCATTTCTATTTACCAATAGCTCTGCCAGTATTGGGTTTTGCCAATTTTATTTATTTTTGCTAGTTTAATAGGTATGCATAGTTGTTCTGGAAAGGCTGTTTTATTTCATTTATTGCTAGCAAGGCTGAGCACTTTTCCATCTGATGGTTTACTAGCTGTATTTCCTTGTGTGTAAAATGTCTATTCATTTCTTAAGACCACTTGTTAGGTGAAATTTATCTCATATATTTGTATCAGAAGTGTATTTTTATTTTGTATTGTATAGTTTGCTCTCCTGTCCCTATACTTAAAACTGAATGGTGCCAATAATTTGATACTAATGATTATTTAAAAAGAGTAATGCCTCATTTACTAGCATTGTTGTAAAATGAGGTATGTAAGCGAATATTCAGATAACAGAGGATTAACACTTGAAGTGCTGAATCTTTAAAATATTAATATTTTTTGAGGGAACTCTTTCTAAAACGTATCACACACTTCCCTGCCTTAGTAGACAGAGTATACTGGAGAATATTTAAGCTTATCTTGATGAGTCATGGTCATCATTATAAACAGCTCCTTTTGTACCTTGGCGTGGTGCAGCGATGTCATCAAGAGCTATCAAAATGTGTGAGTATTGGTTTTGCCTTTCACAGGCTATTGTGCTCTTCTCACAGATGGCTTTTCCTGCTCTCTGTTGTACCAGTGAAGCCATCTGGAGCAATTGTGGTATTTGGGACCTTTCACCACCCCCCCCCCCATACTACATGACCCCTGGCTGTACTTTTAAAACAGCTTTAGCTGCTCTTTATCTTGTGCACACGATGCAAAATGTATCCCTGTTCAATATGGGGGAGATATCTGTGTCTGGGCTTGTCACCTCTTGCCAACCCAGCACCCTCCTTCTCTCCTAACCTGCTTTCTGAGTCTTCTGCTCTTCACCTCCTGCTCTGATGAAAGCCTCTAGGGCAAAATGGAAGGTTTCTTGCAGAAGCCGGGAACCCCGGTGTCACATTTATGTGAGGTTTGGCTCTGCTTCTGAGGGGGATGCATGGGCTTTTGCAGGAGGCTTTTAGCCTCCTGCTTCTTCTCCACATTCCCCTGGATTCACAGATGTTTCAGAAGGTCGATGTCACTGATGAAAGTCTGATCGCAAATTCGTTGGCTAATACTGTATATGAAAACCCAGTACCTTTGGCAGCTCAACTCAACCAGTAAAATCAAGAGGATTCCATTGTTTCAGCAGTTGTCCTGGTTATTTGCCTACTTAAATGCATGACGGGTGCTTGGCATTGTAACCTAAGGGATGATTGTATCGGTGGCTTCATAAGAATAAAAGTGAACGGGGACAATCACTTCACCTTTTTTACATACTTCACCAACACAACAGAACTATATATGGTCACACAACATATATCTTACATTCAGGAGGAAAAAATTAGTTTGCTAATGTAATCATTCCAGAGCAAGGGATCCAAACTGTGGCCACAGAGTCATGATGGACATGGGGGCAGGGTTAATGCAAGGGACCTGGGAAGCCGGCAACTCACAGAGTATATGGACTATAGATTGCAGAAGACATTCTTATGTTTGAAGGGTTTAAAAACTCGGCCCTAGAGCATTCAGAAGATCCCACCTGAATGCACCCAAATTTTATAATCCCCAAATAGCACAGGAATATTCTGATATCTTTATCCTTTTTTCACCATCTCAAAGATCATAGCTTTTTAAAAATTGAAATTCTCCGTTCCCATTTTAAAGTGTGCAATGCAGCAGTTTTTAGTATGTTCACAATGTTGTACCAACATCACCACTAATTCAAGAACATTTCCATCATTCCAAAAAGAAACTCCATATCTACAGTCACTACTTCTACTCCCTAGCAACCACTAATTTACTTTCTGTTTCTGGATTTCTGTCTATGGATTTGCCTTTTCTGGACATTTCATATAAATGGAATCATGTAATATGTGGTCCTTTGTGTCTGGCTTCTTTCACTTAACACCATATTTTCAAGGTTCATCTGTGTTGTACCATGGATCAGTACTTCATTCCTTTTTATGGCTGACTAATATACTACTGTATGGATATACCATATTTTATTTATCCATTTATCAGTTGATAGACATTCAGGTTGCTTCCACTTTTTGGCTGTTATGAATAATATGAACATTCATGTACAAGTTTTTGTGTGAACATATGCTTTCAATTCTCTTGGGTATATAACTGAAATTGGAATAGTTTGATCATATGGCAACTCTATGTTTAACTTTTTGAGAAACTACCAAGATCACAGCTTTAATATCCTAGGCAATGGAAAGTGAAAAGAAAAAATCATATACATTACTAGACAGTCAGAAGCATGGCCAAATCTGTCATTGGTCAGATACTGAGATGCAGCACTGATTTGGGAGAGTTTTTATAACCAAAAAAGTTGTTAGAGAAAAGGCTCTGATGAGAAAATAAAGGTGGTTTCTTTAAAACATGAAATTGAACACAGGTTCATCTCTAAGTTTTTGTTTGACTAGTTGGCTCTTGTTCAGCCAGTGGTCTCAGAATATTTAGGAGAAATTCTTTCCCACAAAATGTGCACAAAAAAGGAAAACCATATATTTCTTGGCCACTCATGGATTCACATTGCTGGGGAGCAGAGGGTCTCTGCACATCTCGTGGTGTAACTCAGAGGGGATATGTGCTGAGGGTGGGAATCTTTCTCCAGGACTCGAATCTTATAAGAAAACACAAAATAAGAAAGTCTCAAAGCAATTTAAGTGGATGGATGAACCTTATGAGAAAAAGCTGCCAAGCTGGCAGAGAAATAGACACTGGAGTACATGCTGAGGCCCTGGAGAGGCATGAAGACTTTGACCTGTGAAAGCTATGAGTATTCTCCCTAGGAAAATCCATACACTTCAGTATTATTCTGGCACTTTCATAAGGTCCTCACACCACCCCTGAAGCCCATCTATGGCCCCCTTTGAGTCCATGAGCCCCAGGCCCTTCGACATGGCTAGATCATTGAAATCCACAGATTACCTGCAAACTTTATTTTAGGCTGTGGTTTTATTAGACCAATTTACCAGAAGAATGGTCTGGTTTTCATTTACCTTCTGTCTGGCACCATCACTGTTCATTGTAGTAATTGAAATCAAGGAAATAAAAAAGTAACAGGTAACAACTTGGATTCCCAAACCAGAGAATCAACACTGGAATCATAAATCTGGTGCTTTCCTTCATTTTGGTGGTGGTTGGGGCGGGGGGCAGAGGGAGGGTGGTGCTAAAAGTTGGTCCCTTTAAAACTCTCCATACCTTCCTTGGTGAACAGGAGGAGAAGAAAAGAAAAGAATTTCAATTGTTAAGAAAGAGCGGTTTTTTTCCAAAGGATTACTGGTTAACAGATTTTCAACACATTGACTTTTTAGGGTTTTATAATTTTATACATTTCAAAGCCACGTTTTGGAAAGAGACCTCTTTGTTTTGATTTTTAAAGTAGTTGTAGTTTATCTCACCTTTCTCAGGCAATAAGGCTGATTTATTGCAACCACTGGCATATTGGAGGACCTTGTGAAGCCTAAGATTTTCATGAATTACACCTGACTTACCTATCAGGCTGAACATGTTTAAACTCTAATTGGACTACCACCGTCAATGTCAACTGATGCCCAATAGCAAACACCTGGTCTCTGTATTGTACAGCACTGCTTACTATTTCAACAATAGTACTGTCTCCCATCTCCCCTGAGCCAAAAAAAGTTGAGATCACTAGTTTCCTTCTGCGTATTTGTATTCATTCATGTCATTTATAGCCTTGAACCCTATTAATCCTTACCTGGATCATCTTACTTAATCTTCATTGCCATCACAGAGGTTACTGATTACCACCCCACGGAGTCTGACTTCTGGGCCCGCATTTGGAATCTCAATGCTTCCATAGTTATTTTCTTTATTTACGCAAGAAAATAAAATGAAAAGAAATAGAAAAAAGCATGTAAAATGCTGACTCTGCAATACCAGCAACAAAAGGAATTGTATTTTCTAACGGAAAACAGAGTAGCAGTTTGAATGTGTTATCACTTAAAACCACCATTAGAAAAGAACTCTGAGACCTGGTATGTACTAAGTGCTTTTCGTGAACAAATGGATGGCTGAGTAATCAATCAAAGTGAATTGCAAGTGGCAGGAATAAATCTGAGAAAGCGGAGAATTCAACTTGACTATCAGACATGGTATGGACCTGCCAGGGCCTGTGTGTGCTTGCTGCGGGGAAAAGAGTAAACCAGTTGCCCAGTGTTGAAGGGGGCAGGCAATGTAAAGTCACCACCAGCCTCTGCTGATTCTACTCTCCCAAAATCTGGAGAGGAAATAGATGAATTCAGCCCAAAGAGCTGGGTTCTGCTTTTCCTCTAACTCTAAGCATTTCAGTTTACCTGTCTTTTTAGGGGAGATCAACTGTTTCAACTTCCTTCTGTGATGATCTCAAGACATAATGGGTATAGTAAGTGCTTTATGTAAACCCAAAGTGCTGGAACAAGGTGGGGGAAGCAGCAACTCTGAGAAGGCATGTCCAAGGTAAACCCTCCAGGGGAGCACTTCTTAAACGCACATTAGGGTCTCCTGAGGATCTTGGTAAAATGCAGATCCTGATCTGTGTGTCTGCAGTGGGGCGAGATTTAGTGATGCTAACAAGCTCTCTGTGGACACTGATGCTGCTGGTCGGAGGACCACATTCTGAGTAGCAAGAGTCTATAAGGGCCAAATCTGTGTCAGTGGGAGACTCGTGCAGGGAGGTAAGAGAAATGGGGAGACAGGGAGAAAGGACGGAGGAAGGAAGGCGGCTAGGAAGGAGATTGCGGGAGTAGAGGATGCTAGGAAGAGGGGGAGGCTTTGGGTCCAAGCGAGGATGCGCAGACCAAGGCCGGGAGGCGGAGGGTGCGGGCGGCTCCGCGGCTGCGCGGGCTGCGGGCGGATCGACGCGTGCTGGCGGCGGCGGCGGCGGCGGCGGCGGAGGAGGCGGCGAAGTCCCGGCCCCGCGCCCGGGGCGCCCCCGCTGCGGCCGGAGCGGCCTGGCTGCGGGATCGGTGCGTAGCGATGGCGCGGCCGGCGGGGCAGAGCCCGGGGTCCTGGGCGCCGCTACTGTTGCTGCTGGTAGCCGGGCCCGCCGCTTGCACCGCCAGCCCCGCGGACGAAGGCGCGGGCCCGGGGGGCCGGGGACCCCGTGGCCGCGTGCGGGGGGACACGGGCACCGACGAGGCCGTCCCGCGCCACGACTCTTCCTACGGCACCTTCGCCGGGGAGTTCTACGACCTGCGCTACCTGTCCGAGGAGGGTGAGGCTGCGGAAGGGTGAGGGGCGGCCGGAGGGGTGACTTGGGTGGGGGGGGGCGGGGGCGGGGCATTGATGAGGGTGCGAACGGAGGCAGCTCTGGCGGGGACAGAGAGCGCGTGGCTCAGACCCTCATGCAACTGGAGAAAGGGGTTTGAAGAGCTTTCAGCGTCTTCCACCGCTGCCCGCTTTACAGGTGGGGAGACTGAGGCTCGGAGAAGGAGATATTCAGCCAAGTTCTGCGAAGCTGCGGACAGGTCAGGGCTCCCCCAGTTTTCAGCATCTGGCCTCCATGCTTTCTGCCAAGGGTTTGTGGGCAGGGGGCGTTAGGGGAGGAGGCCGCCATCTGGCATGGGGTGTGTGGTATCAGAGCAGCTGGTGGGAAGGAGAAATCCCGACTTAAAAAGAGATGCTGCCTTATTTCTTCCCTGTCCGTGTTGACCTAGATTTATAATGGCAAGCGCCCCAACCTCTTCGTGTTCCGTTTGTGCTCACTGCCCCGCCATCAGAGCCGGGTCACACTTCCTTGCCTACTTCCATCCCAGTTCTTTTCTGTTATCATGCATGTTATGGTCCCCTAGTGCGAGCCACCATTGTTGGGGCCTGCTGAGTCCAGAGACTGGGGTTTTGTCAGCCACAGAACGCCCCCCCCCCCCCGCCCCGTAGCCCTGCTTCAGTGAACACAAGGGCAAAGCTGATTCTGCTCAGAGGAAATAGAAAGGGGCCCCTTTTTTTTCTGCAAGTTGGAAAGTAGTGATTTTCTTTTTTTCTGCTAAGAGGGATATCAAAAAAAAAAAAAAAAAAGGAAAAAGAAAAAGAAGGAAGGAAGAAAAGAAAAGTTAGGATTTGAAATGTTGTGTGTCCCAGTAAATAATAGGATGTTGGATGTATCTGTCACTTAGGATTAGGTTTAGCCGCCTACAGCAAACAAACATTACTAGTTTAAATAAGATATCAATTTCTCTGTCATGTAAAGAAATCTAGCAGTAGGCAATCCAGAACTGGTCATCAGAGACACTGGATCCTGGTCTTCTACTTCTTCATAAGTCTTAGCTGCGTGATCTCCAGCCATCACTCACTTTTTAGGCAGTAGAAAAGAGGAAGTGAGAAGAAGAAGGTCACTGACTATAAGGAGATTACTCAGAAGTCCCATGTAACAATTCTACTTACACTTCTTTTGCCACTACTTAGTCATGTGGTCACTCATAGGTACAAGAGGCTTGGAAACGTAGACTTTGAGCCGGGAAGTAATATGCACAATTCAAAAATTGGAATTATTGTAATAAAGAGATGGAGAGAATGGATTTGGGGAAATATTTTAGTTCAGTAGAGGCTTAACTGCTGAAACAAATGTCGACATGCGGTGGCTTAAATAAGATAGTTTCTCTCACACGAGTCTGGCTGGTCTGGGCTGGTGGGACAGCTCTGTTCCACAAGGTCGTTCAGGACCCTAGGTTTCTTCCCCAGTTTTGCTCCACCATCCCCTACAGCTTTGTCCTCATCTGTACAGAAGTTGAGTTGTTCGCATGTCCTTGTTCAAGCTTGAGGAAAGGAGAAAGAAAGGAGGTTAAGGACAAGCAGTTTCTTTTTAGGCTGGTTGTACAGATCACTGCCATTCACTTTCCTTTGGCAAGAACATAATTTTATGACCTAGCTGCAAGGGAGGCTGGGAAATGTAGTCTTTTAGTTGAGCAGCCATGTGGCCAGGGAGAAGAAGAGTCGATGGCGGGTGGGAGGAAAACAAGCAGAAGTAAAATCTGTCACTCTAGAAGAGAGTAAATATTCCAAAGTTTGTCTGGTTCTGAAAGCATCTAATATGTATTTATTGTGTTCATAGTTAGCCTAGCACACTGCCAGGTGACTCAGACATGGCATATGAAAGCTTATATATTCTCATTGGGGACATGGACTTAGCAAATGGAGAACAAGTTCAAATGCTACATGTCAGTTTGTATATGCAGAGAGAATGAAGTTAGTTGTATAGTCCAGATAGTCTTATGAACATGGGTGTCAATCAGGTGGGCTGCAGCCATAATGAAGGCTTTATAGAGTTAGCCAGGAAGTGTGAAAGACTTTGGTGAGACAGAGAGGAAGGGCATTTAGGTGAGGTAACCGTACAGGGACAACAAGGCATGCCATGTGTGTACAAATCCCTAGTTTGTCTGCTTGCCCCTCTCACCCATTCTGCATGTACAACCTGAAGCTCGGCTATAACCCTCAGAAATCTGTGACAGTTCCAACCTTCTCCCTCTGTGAAGCTTTAACTGCTTCATCTGGAATTTTTTCTCTGGCCCAACTTTTTTTTACAACCATCTCTCACTCCTCCTCATCCTTCACCCTGAGATTTCACTGTCCATTTTTTTCCTCTTCTCTCTGCCCAACTCACTTATCTTCATTCGCTCATCCTATAACCATCTGGTGGGTACTAGTAGGATGTTTGTGGGGCGAGCCTCACAGGCGCAGGACCTCCACTGGATCACCCTGGGCCTGGCTTTAGCCCCGTGGGTCTTGAATAGAGACATTCCCAAGATCATTAGAAATAATCAGTGACACTGCCTTCAAAGGGCACTGCCAGAGAGGGAGACAGAAAACCAAGAAATGTCTCGGAAGGGTGTCCCAACCAGAAGGTAAAGGAAAAACGATGTCTGGAAGCAATGTCCCATGCCATAGTGAGGCCCAATAGCATGAAGACTCAACGTAACAGTCAGATTCAGGAAATGACAAGCAATGGGTGGATTTTCTTGGGATGAATTCAGTGGAGAAGGAACGAGAGAGACTGACTGATTTGGTAAGAAGTGGCAAGTGAAGAGGTGGAAATAGTACCTTTAAACTATACTTTCTACCAATACAAATGGGGATGTCTTTTTCTAGTTGTTTCCTCTCTGCAGGTTACCTTCTTCTCAGGGTCAAAGTAGCCAAGAAACTGAGTTTTTAATAAAAAGATAGCTTAGTGATAGGAAATCAGAAAAGGGGAATTAGAATAATGGGGGTAGAGATGGAGAATCACCCAAACTGTGGGAGCGCTCACTGACCACTCCCCACCCTGTCCAGAGACCATTTCTCCAGTGTCCAGATTGCCCACAACCCCCAAAGCCAGAGGCTGTACACTGGCGGATTTGATATCTCTAATCATTTCCTAATCTGTTCAGTGTTTAACTTACTATATTTTGATTTAACTAGCATATGCTAGTTTTCAGAATTCATAGGGGTTCACACAGTCTTCTCCTATACTACTTATCCTTACAGGCCCAGCTCAAATGCTGCCTCTTTCAGTGAGCCTTCCCTGATTGTCTCACCCCATCCGCTGCCACTAGGCAAGGATACTCTCCCACAGCACACTAATCCTGCCCTGACCCTTTTGGCTCTCAGGAGTTTCAATAAGTTCTTAGTGCTTGAATCCTGCCATTCATATCTCTTTCTCTTGAGGTTCTCAACCCAGAATCTGTATGATAGATTGACAGAATGGCAAATAGCCTATTCTAAGGGTTCTCTGAAAAAAAGCTGAGCTGGGTGTCGGCTTAGGGTTAAGGCTCCAGTGAAGCCTCCTGCTCTCTTCTGCCTGCTGCTAAGGTCTGCAGGCCGGGTCTGAGGAGCAGACCCTGACTCTTACCACAGCCACGAGGATGGTGTTAGCTGGCTTTCCCCTGGGGCCACACCCTGCCTAGAAAGGAGTAGGAGAACACCATTCATGGTTTCTTATCTTTAAGCCACAGTGATCTGACCAGTTGTAAAACGTGGCCTAATCAGTGAGTTTCTGACCACAGTTTTATCTGTCTTGGGAAAGAGCTAGTAAGGCAGTAGAGAGAAGACGGAGCTTCGGGGAAAGGGCAGAAGTTCCTCCATCTGCTTATATTCTTCCTACTTCGATCGTATATTGTATGCAGATGAGCATTTGGGATGCAGATTTTTCAGGGCTTCTCCCCTTGTGGTGGTGGTGCACAGATGTTCACTGAGAGTAAAAAGGCCACACACACACACACACACACACACACACACTTTTTTTTTCACCTGTAGAATTCATTTATACTTCAGTTTGAACAAAAGTAGTATCACCTTGTTCAGTGAAAAAGAAAAAGTGCAAACTATATATACTGTTTACATGTGGGAGGTAGCTTATGAGCACTGAATCTTTTACTGAAACTGAGATAGGAATATAAAACTGAAACAAATCACACAAAAAATAATCTATGTCTTTAAAGGTAAATAACCTATATTGAATTGATCTTTGTATCCCCTATGAATCTAGACCAAGACCAAAACAAAACCACTAATTAGAGCTGTTAATATGGGCTTCCTCTGTAACAGACACTGTTCAAAGTACCTTATTTATATGAACTTTAATCTTTATAGCAACACTCTGACTTAGATACTATTAGCTCCACTTTAGAATTAAGGAAATTGACCCACAGAAAATTTAATTATCTTAGCTAAAGTCACACAGCTAAAAAGTAGCAGAGAACTATGTGCATTTGTTGACTTTCAGGATAAGGTGTGCAATGTGTCAGCCAGCCTGCAGTGGAGGGTCCCTGCTGACATGCACTAGAAAATGGGTTGGGACAGGTGGAATGGGGTATTTTATGGTTGAATTTGAGAGTAGGGTAGGCGGTTGGGAACCACAGGTTCCTAAGTGGTAGAGAGGCGTGGTGAAAGCTTTGCTAAACAGACTCCATGCGTGTGTGGAGATTTCCATTTTAAAAAGTCCCATGACATTTTTATTTCATTATGTGACTCTGATAAGCAGAAACAATGATTCGGGCAGTTCAAAAAGAGAAAGAGGCTGATACGATAGCTCTCAGATTTGAACAGATAATTTCTGGTTAAAACTTAAAAGGAATCAAGTATCAAATTAACACCTGAGGGCTGTGATCCAAGCAATTAATTAGAGGCAATAAATAGGAAACCAGAAGCCATTAACCACCCAGTGGAATATGGCAGAACAGGCTCAAGGGATTGCAAAAAAAAGGAACAAATAGTGTTATGAATTAGACAAGAATGGAAACCACAAAACCACACTGAGAAGCTTAAAAAAAAAAAATCAAGAAAACAAGTACCTCTCAAATTATAGGAATATCTGAAGGGAGAAAAAATGGCTTTAATCTCTCTTCAGAACAGAACAGTTATTGTAAAGGTTTATAGTCCAAGGGTTTTCAATCCAAATTTTTTAATTTAGAGAAAAAGAAAAAAAAAAAGCACCAAAAATGGAAAGTGGAGGGAAAAGAATAAGCCAAAAACAAAACAAAACAAAACAAAAACCCAGTAATAAAAAATAGGGGTGTGGACAACGCTAAGGAGAGAAGAAGCTGGCCATGTCTGGGTGGTCTAACCCATGTAGCCGAAGACCAAGGGGACAAGTGTAGGAGAGAGAATGGTGGGGGCAGGAGGGAGGCCAGTAAAGGGCTTCGAACAGTGTGACGAGTTCAGACTTCTGTTTTAGAAAAATGGCACATGGTGGAAGAAGTCGAGAGAAGTGGGAAGATCTGATAGGAAGCGGTGCAATAGCCCAAGGGCAGGCTGAGATTTCTAAGGTGGGAATACATGGAATGATGACTGAGCAAATGTACCAGGTGGAGAAACCTAGGACTGTGGTCTCAGAGTTGGGAGATGGTGGGTGAGTGGAAGGATTCTTCACTGCTGTAGAAGAAAACGTAGGAGGAAGAACATTCGGGAGGTGGAGGAGCTCAGTGTTAATCGTAGGAAATTGACTTTCTTGGGTAATAACCCCTGTAGGCAGTTGATTATTGGGCTAAAATGCTGATGTAAGTAGAGAAGAAATGCCAAAAATTATGAAGTAAGAGAAAGAATAAATTGAAAGTAGAAGAAAACAATATAAAATAATAAAAATATGGCAAAAATTAATTACACAGGAACCAAACAGTTCTCTGAAAATATAGAGTGGATAAGTGTATTATTCAGGGTTAACCAGAGAAGCAGAACTAATAAAGTGTGTGTGTGTGTGTGTGTGTGTGTGTGTGTAAGAACTATGCTCCAACATGGATGAACCTCAGAATCATTTTGCTAAATGAAAGAAAAAAGTCATGAAAGACCACATTATATAATCCCATTTACCTGAAATGTCCAGAACTGGCAAATATTGAGACAGAAAGATTAGTAGTTGCCTCGAGGCGGGACGGGGTGGGGGAGCTGAGAGGACTGTAGGGTAATAGTAAAGGGTATGGGATTTCTTTTGGGGGAAATAAACATGTTCTAAAATCGATTGTGGTGATGGTTGCACAACCGTGTGTATATACTAAAAACCACTGAATGGCACCCCTTAAAATTGGCGAATTGTAAGTTACATGAATTCTATCTTAATAAAGCCCGTGCAAAACAGAAAAGAAAAGAAAAACAATAGATGTCTTGCATACCACTCCCTTGCTCCTCTCAACCCAGCTCTGAATTCAAGTGTCATACATCTGATTGACAGAATCAAGATCGTCCATAACTCAGGATTCAGTGTGGTACTCCCGCCTCTGCAGTATAGGCAGGCACACTACAGAGAGGTGGAAACAGGTGCAGATGGAGCCAATCCACCATTTCTGTCAACTTCTCCCTTATTTACCTTATATTTAGCTTATTTGCACTCTTACCCTTTCCCCTGGTTAGTCTTGGCAGAAATATGTGTGTGTCTTATGAGACTTTTCAGAGAGCCAGCTCTCGACTTGGGTAATCATCCTCAGTTGTACGTTTTCCATTTCATTGATTCCTATTCAGATCTGCATTACTTCCTTCTTTTTTGTTCTCATTTTTAGTTGAATGCTTAGATTATTTGTTTTCTTTCTTATTTTCTGATAAGTATAAATTTCCCTCTAAGCTCTGGTTTTAGGTCCATTCCAAATATTTAAACATGCAATGTTTTGATGATTATTAGAAGAGTATTTTAATTTTTCTTAGGATTTTCTCTTTAATGCCTGAGTTATTTAATGTTGGCCATTTTTTTTCTTTATTCCCAGACATAGTTAATTCTCCCACCCCATACTTCTGTTAATTTTCAATTTTATCACATCATACTCAGAAAACATTTGTATGATAGAGATTCTTTGAAATTTATTGACTTCTTTATGTTTCGGTATGTGATCAGTTTTAGTGGATTTTCCTTGGGCCCTCAAAGTAAAATGATTCTGTACTTGTGGATTCTGTAAGTCTCTCTGGTTGAACTATTGCTTGTATATTTTAAATCATCTATGTCTTAGTTTTAAAATTTGTTTGATTTTTTTTTCAACTCCAAGAATGATATGTCCAATTTCAAATGTTGATTTATCTATTTCTCTAAATAATCCCGTCAGTTATTACTTTATGTGTTTGGAAGCTATATTGTTATGGTTATATTTATCCTGATTTATTGTTTCTTTTATCAGTATATACCATTATTTGCCCCTTATGTTTTTTGTCTTGAATTATATTTTGTCTCATATTACTGTCAGGTCAGTTTTCTTGTGGTTCATATTTTCCTGGAATATCATTTTCCATTTCTTCAAAAAATTTTGTATAGTACTTATGCATTTATATCCATGAGGAAAAGTCTGCTGTAATTTTACCTTCTCATACCATCCTTGTTTGGATTTTCTAATAAGTTATTTATCTTCATAAAATGAGTTGGGAACTATTCTCTCTTTTTTCTGTTTTTGAAATAATGTGTTTAAGGTTGGCATTAACCATTCCTTCTATGTTTGGTGGAAATGTCTGAGCTGGGAGCATTCTTGGTTGGAAGATTTTTCTTTTTTAACCGACTCGATTTCTTTGATGGATTATTCAGGTTTTCTTATTCTTGAGTCAGTTTTTGGTTGTATTCTTTTAGGGATTTTTTAGTTTGAATTTCTAGGTTAATCGGCATAAAATTGTCTTATCGTATTCATAGTAGCTTGCTTTTTAAAAAATCTGCTTCTTTCTTTTTATTAAGCTCTAATTCACATTTTGAAAATTCACCATTTTAAAGTATACAACTTAGTGGTTTTTATATCTTCACAAAATTGTGCAACCATCACTTCCATTTTATTCTAGAGCATGTCCATCATTCCAGAAACTAACCCTGTATCCATTAGCAGTCACTCCCAATTCCACCATTTACCCAGTCCCTGGCAACCACGAATCCACTTTCTGCCTCTATGAATTTTCATATCCTAGACATTTCCTATAAACGGGCTTAAAAAACATCTTTCACTTCGCATAATGTTTTCAAGGTTTATCCATGTTGTAGCATGTATCAGCACTTCATTCCTTTTTATCACCGAATAATATAACACTGGATAAATATACCCTATTTGTTTATCTATTCATTAATTAATAGATATTTGGGTTATTTCCTGTTTTGGGCTATTATAAATAATGTTGGCATGATCATCTCTATACAAGCTTTCATGTGAATGTATGTTTTTATCTCTTTTGACATTGACATTTACATAGAAAACCAAAAGATCTAGCAAACAGATATAATCAAGTCACTGCAGTAAGGTTTCCATCAATAAGATTAGCATACATAAACCAAAAGCTCCTGTCTTCTCTAGCAAAAATGAGCTAGACAGCATAAAAGAAAATAAGCTATTGTTTAAAATAGCAACAAAAATCTATAGTGTCCAGATTTTACCTTACAAAGAATGCACTGGTGCTGTGTGGAGAAAAAATTTAAACTATTAAGGAATAGAAAAGATATGAATAAATGGATGGGCACACCATGATCTTGGAAGGAATAACTTGATATTATAAAGATGTTAATTATCCCCCAATTCATCTATACATGTAATGCAGTTTTACACCAGGCAGCATTGTGGGAGGGAACTTGACAAATTGATTTCTATACACTATATAGAAGAATCAAGTTCTGTGAATTGCTAAGAAAGTTTCACCTTGCTAGATATGAAGATATGTTACAAAGCCTAGTCATTAAAATAGTGTGGTCCTGGCTCAGGAATAGTCAAATGAACTTCCAAAACAAAACTAACCAAAATCCAGATATAGACCTAAGTTTATATGAGAACTAGTAAATTGTTGAGGTGTCATAATAAATCTCCATGGAAAAAGCGAATGATTTAGTAAATGGTGCTGAGAAAAACTGATTCAATGCTGGGAGAAAAATAAAACAACATTTTTTCCTCACACCATATAAAAAATTCCACATGGGTCAGATCTAAATGTGAAAGGTGGTACTACAAAGTTAACATGTAGAGGAATGTCTTCATGTCTTTAGAGGGGAGATCTATCTCTTAGACAATACACTACAAAAAGTACAAACCAAAATAAGAAAAATTATCTCCTTGACTAGAACAAATTTAAAGATTTTGGTCCAAGGAAGAACATCACAGAAAAGAGTAGGATTGGTGGCAGACTGGGGCGCAAAATTGCAACATCTGAAACCAATAGTGAATTTATATCTGGAACACACACAAACTCCAATGAAAAAGACCAGAACCAAGTAATAAAAAGAGCAAAGAATCTGGATATACACATCACAGAAGAGGAAATCTATGTGGTTAGTACAGATACGAAGAGATGTTTAACCCTGCTAGTACTTAGGGAAACACAAGTTAAAATGGGACTGTCAGATGATAACAAGTACAGGGAAGGGTATGGAACAAAAGGGACCTTCCGGCACTGCTGGTGGGATTGTGAGCTGGTGCTCTTGCTATGAATACTAATATTATGGAGCTTTGTGGAATTAAAATGTGACCCAGCTATTGCTCTCTGGAGTTTATGAAAACAAAATCTTCTTGCATGTGTCAACAGAAAATATGTATAAGGATGTTTATTGCTTTATTATTTGAGAAAGCAAACATTGGAGACACTTTAGGCGTCCAAACCTGGGAGGATATTTCAGAAAGTGGTATATGCACATCATGGAATACTATTCAGTCAGGAGTGATAACAGGTCACACACTTACATAGGTGGATAGATTTCCAAAGGAAAATAAAAACAGGATGAGCTTCACTGTTATTTGTGCCTATTAAAAACATACACAAACTATATATTTTTAAATATATGTATATATAATGTAATATATATTCACACATATATAAAAATAAACGTAAGGCCGGTGGATGGTAATTTGGGGTGGACCGTCATTAGTCTGCTCTGCCCAGGAGCTTCCAGACCTTGGACATGATCGCAGACTAGCCAGTGCAGTGCAGCTGTGGATAGCATGGCAAGGTAGCTCTATTGGCATAGTGAGAAATTGTGTCCGGAACCTGGACTTTAGATCCAGGTTCTGCTGAAGGCACTTAAGTCATTATCTTACAAGGTAATTATACAAAAGTTTAATGATGATGGTGCTGGGAATATGAAGGGCATTTTGCAATCTGGCAGGACCTTAAACGCTGACACACGGTCCAAACTTATTTTATGCCAAATGGATCATTTAATTCCAGGGAAAAGTTGTAATATTGCTCTCTATAGATTCTAATGCCAACCCCAACTGTTATACTGAAATTTATTTATGGCATAAATGAACCCAAGTTTGTACGGACCTCGCAAGTTGAAGGGCATGGTCCACAACTAGACTCTACTCACTCCAGACCAACTGGCTACAAATCCAGAGTCTGCTCAGAAACCTTCTTGGGTTCAGTAATTCACTAGACTGTCTCATAGAACTCAGGAAAACACAATACTTACGACTACAATTTTGTTATAAAGGATACAACTCAAGAATAGCCAATGAAAATACATATAGGGTGAGGTCTTGGGGGACTCCCGAAGCAGAGTGGAATCAGGGCATGTCTCCCTCCTGGCACATCAATATGTTCACCAACTGGTAAGCACCACTGAATTTCAGTGTCCAGAGTTTCTATTGGAGTTCCACTACATAGGCGTAATCGATTTAATCATTGGCTATGTAATTGAATTTAGTTTCCAGCCCCTCTCCCCAAAGGAGGGACTAGCTCAGAGTCCCAACCCTCTGATTACATGATTGGTCTTTCTGGTGACCAGCCCCCATCCTAAGTCATCTCATCTCAAGCATAAACTCAAGTGTAATTCCTGGGGCTCATGAATAATAAAATCAGTCTTATTACATGGGAAATTCCAAGGACCTGGTCTCTCCCAGGAACATAGGCCAGTCAAATTCTTTATTATTCACTAGCTAACAAACCAGAGAAATATATTGTTATTAAATGGATGCCCAAACACATTTGACACAAGTTCCCATTCCAAGTTTTAGAACCACATAAGATAATAGAAAATTAGTCCTGGAAAAGCCATGAGGAATAAGCCATTTGCCAACACTAATAAACTAGTTCAGCATATTTGCAAGTGAGCCTTGTTCCGAAACTTACTGTCATTTGGGACTTAGAAACCCATTCTTCCAGAGACAGTCTTAATAATTAGTTCTCAGTCTAGTTTACAAATGTTAATAGTAATAATGATGGCATTTATTGAGCTGGAAATCTGCTGTATACTAGTGTGTTATTCTAGAATGATAGGATAATGTTTGAAAAAATAGAGGGAGATGGGTAACCTAAGTCATAAGCACATTACAAAAGATTGTCAGTCTTTAATAGAGTCTTAAAAATGAAAGTCATCACATTTCCGGAAAAACATGCTGAGAAAAAAAATGGCCTCAACATTGTATTGAGAAATATGAGGAAGAATATATGTGAAGACACTTAACATAGTTTGTAGCATTGAGTAATTGCTGAATAAATATTAAGAGAAAAACAAAAACTCATTCGAGGCGAGATCTGGTCTGTAGTACTGAAGTAGATATAGAACTTATCATAAAATAAGCATAAAACTAGAAAAAGTAATGCATTTGGGCCAATTGCTTAAAGGTGGTGAAAAGATAGAGCTGTATTTCAGTATGGAATCCAAGTCTAGGGTAGTAGAAATGAACCATCCATAATGCACAGTTGTCTGCCAAGAAAGTATGGGCCTTTAACTTTTTTTCTTAAAATATTATTAATGGAACAAAATAAACAAACTTCACCTCATTTAAAAAACATTACAAATCACATAGAAAGTACTTCAAGATAATGAGACAAGAAAAAAACCAATAGAATAATTCTAAAAAATTTGTATTTATTTACCTGATGTCTATGGATGGTTTTATTTATTCACTTTACAATCATTTTTTGTGTGTCCAGTATCAAGCACAATGCTGGGCAGAGGATATAAGATGAATCGCATGGTTCGGTTCCTATGTGCATGGAGGTAACAGTCTAGGAGAAAACTATTTCTGTCACCAACTGGAAGCATAATGCAGGCTTACCCTTCAATGTGTGGTTAAATGCGTTATGATGTTAAATAATGTTAAAAAAAAAAAAAGACACACAGCTGTTAGAAACTGTGTTTAAAGAATATAGTGAGATATGAAAATATATATAGCTTAATGAAAAATGGAAGTATGCATTAATGGAAAAATACAGTTATTATGTATATAAATGGAAAACCTCTTATGAGATATATAAAAGCATTTTTGTTAATTTTTTTCTCTTAGAGCATAATTATTTTATTAAGCCTGTGGTTTTTAAACTCACAGGGAACAGTAGTGAGCCAGTGGTCGCATGAAATGGTCCCGTCAGTACCTTAGGTTCCTTGCCTGTAAAATGAGAGAAATCCACACAGTCTCAGTTAACATTTAAGGCTCAGTTTAAAGATGTGTACCCTGCATCCTCCCCTCTTGAAGAGGGTGATTAAGCTTAAACCAGACCCTTTTCTGAGGCCCTAAGTATTTCTAGACATGTGCAATGCAAAATAATAAATGCATTTTCAAAAATTCTCATTGGAAACGTTGTTACTGGAGTTCCTAACCATTATTTATTCTCGCCGCACAGGTTACCCTTTCCCTACTGCTCCTCCAGTGGATCCATTTGCCAAAATCAAAGTGGATGATTGTGGAAAAACTAAGGGATGCTTTAGGTTCGTAGATCTGTGAGTTGGATAACTTTAAGACTAAGATGTCAATTTACTTCTCATGGTAGTGTTGAAATTGCATCCGGTTCATTCTAATCGGGGTGTCTGTACCCCTTCATAACCTCTGCATGAATGTGGCCTATTTCTGACTTTAAGCTCTGGCACACCACTTGGGCACTGGAACATTCTTCGCTGGTAGTTCGTTTTTGACTGTATTGCTGTTGGCCCAGGTGTCTACTCCTAACCAATTGTCTGAATGAAGAAGAATTGCATGACGCTGAATATGTCTGTGCTTATTTGGCAAGGGCGTGGGCGGGACAGACACTGATAGACAGACATATCTAATACTGAATTTTTTTTTTTTCAAATAGTCATGACTTAGGGATAGCTGTATGATTCTAACTAGTAGTCATTAAGCAGTGATTATTATATTTAGCTTATCTCAGGTATAGCGAGTCCTTACATGATTATTAGTAGTCTTCTATCAAAACATGTTAAAAATCAATAGTGTAGACAGTGGGCCTCCCACATAGACAGCTCTGCTTTGATGGAAAAGACTCCTTCTCTGAATTTTTTATTTCTTGAAACAAATGGTGCTTCTGTAAAGATTTTGTTGGCCACTGCACTGAAGTTCTGATTTTTTTTTTTTTTTTTTGGTTCATTGCTCAAGGTCTTAGGGGGAAGAACTGAATTATAGGAGTTTTGAGCTTTCTTTCGATTGCAAGGCCATTTCTAAGGATTTTTTAAAAAAACTGAATAAAACTAGTATTGAGGAAGTTGGCTAGCAATGAATAATTCTGGTAATTGGGGGATATTTTTGAGACATGAAGGAAGTTTAGTACACTGCTGGCTTCAGGGTGACCTGTTTACTGGCCCAATTACTCCTCCTTTAGCTTTTCTTAACCCTTTTCAGCATTTTTACCCCAGTTCCTTGTTGTTTTGAGCTTGCATATCTTCTTAGCTGCCCAGAGTATGTGCCAGCTTTGTGGCATTTTCCTTGCCTCCCTCTTTAATCAATACATAGCAGTTTTGTATCTTGTTTCTTCAGATACCTTCCATCTGAGTTTAGATTGTCCCACCCATTGCTACAATTTTTTGTCATTCTGAAAATCGTGTAAAACAAGAGTTCTTCAAATTAGGTCTTGTCAATTCTTCAAGGATCTACAAGTGCTCTGTAAGAAAATTTAAATTTGCGTTTTCATTTCAACGATGTTCCTTCAAAATATGAATGTATCCATAATCTGATTATCTGGAAAACCATCTTATACTTCACTATCCTTTAGTGTCTGAATTTGTGATTGTGTTAGCACCAAATAGCCCAATAGAGCAAAGGCAAATTTTATAAATAGATAATACAGTCATGCTCAGTGAATACCAGATGAGGTATTATTCATTTGGTGCATCATACATATAAGGGATTTGCAGTAGTTCAGACAGATAAATGTGGAGGAGAGTGGAGTCATGTTCATATTAAGAACATGCTCATTAAAAGCCCCTGCACAATATAGTCAGACAAGCCGCATGCATATAAGCAGAATTTTACTTCCAGTAAAACTGTCATCCAGCACATGAATACTGTGAGTTTAAATGTTCCTGGTTTTGTAGTTTCATTTTGATTCAGGTCGTAAATTGGAGTTAGTTTAATTGCAAATCTGAAAGAAATAAGAATTGGTATACATTTAATTAACAATAATTTAAATAATTAACTTGGAGAATTTTTTCCTGTAAAAGGGATTCAGAAATAATTCAGTAATAACTAATATTTGAAAGACTCTAAAATAGTGTAGAGAACACTGGCTGGGAGTTCGGAGGCCCACGTTCACGTCCTTCTGCAGCTACTGACGCAGTGTGCAACCTCAGGCAAGCCCCTTGCCGTCTCTGGACCCCAGTTTATATTTAGATAAAGTGGAATGGGTCATCTCCAGATTCCCTCCTCAATGAAACTGTGTTTCTGAGCCCCTAGGTAGCAAAGATCTAATTTATTCAATAATGTTGCTTAGCATCCTGCCTGATACATAGATGCTCAATGTATTTTGAATAAATAGATGAAGAAACAATAACGTCTGTTTTAATATCTCCTGTAGATATGGCAAACCGGGCTGTAATGCAGAGACCTGTGACTACTTCCTTAGCTATAGGATGATAGGGGCTGATGTGGAATTTGAGCTGAGTGCAGACACAGATGGCTGGGTAGCAGTTGGATTCTCTTCAGACAGGAAAATGGTAAGATACACATCATGGTAGAAACAAAGTTTTCTCTTTAGTGTGCTGTACAACTTTAGGTTTTAGAGAATGGGCATGGTTATGTTTCTCTAAGCTACCATGATACTTTTCAATGAGAAGCTAATTTCTGGCATTTGATGGTCTTTTGCAAAGCGAAGCAATTTATGAAAACAGTATAATGATTATGTAAGTTATGACTCTCTGGTTGCAAGTTAAAAAAAATAATCTAGCTAACTTAAACAGAGAAGGAAGAGTTGATTATGAGAATACAAGGTGTTTCGTGGTACCTGTATTTATCATCTATTCGCACAGTGACGCTACAAGAAAAGCCTCCAAAACTACATGGTTTATGACAGCAAGCAAGCATTTCTTACTCACATGTGTGTGAGTTGGCTAACACTCACCTGGGCTTGGCTTCAGTCCATGAGTTGGATTCAGGTTTTTTCCTAATCATTCTGGAACCAGAGCCTATCTAAGCATGTTATTTTCATGGCAGAAGCAGAAATGCAAGGGCCATCCAAGCTTATCAACCCTCCGCCTGCATCACATCTGCTAACATTTCATTGCCCAAAGTAAGTCACACAGCCAAGCCCAGTATGAAGGGCCAGGGATGTACAGTCCCCCCTCAAGAGGCCCTGCAACAGTGTTAGTGTATAATACCACCTCAGGGAAGTGAAGAATTGGGTCCTGTGATTCAGTCTTCCACAGTATCCACGGACAAGAACACATCTAGACTTCAGAAAAGGACTGCGATCAGGAACAAGCTGGGCATCAGGAACCCAGGCAGCTGTCCATCTCCTACTCCTGCCTCTCTCTGTGCCTCTGCTCAGATTTTGAAGGCCATGAAGACAGGCTTTGCCAATGAATTGGGCATGGGTTGTAGGTAGGTGGTAGGAAGAGACAGAGAGAACAGCCCAAGCAGACAGAGCTCCAAGGGCTTTGTTCTTGGAGAGGTCACCACCAGAACGAGCCTTTATCAATTTCCAGTACAGGCAGTAGGAGAAACAGCAGGTGTGTGCCATGACCAGAAGCTGGCTTGCATCGCAGTTGACCATCTCCTGCCCTGGGATGCATTGGTACTCATAGCGCAACTGTGAAGATTAACAGGCATAGAGAAGGGAGGTTGAGTGAGGAGCATTCGAATTTTATGTTTGACATTTTGCTACCTAGAATATAGAACTTTCTTTTCTTCTCCTATTATTCCAAGAAGCACAGGTAATTTTTTTTTCAAAACCTGATGCATAGGAAAAGAAAAGGAAAATGGAACCCCTTTTAATAACCTTTACTTTTTTTGAAGTGTTGCCTTATTAATTTTTTATTAGACTTGATTTTTTAGAGCAGTTTTTAGGTTCACAGCAAAAGTCAGTAGAAGGTACAGAAAATTTCAACATGCCCCCTGCCCCCTGACACACATGGCCCCCACCATTATGAACATTCCTCCACAGAGTGGTACGTGTGTTATGATTGATGAACTTTTTTGACTTTGACTTTTTTGGCTTGTTTTGAAAATTTTTTAAACTTACAGACAAACTGCAAGGATAGCACAACATATATGCTTCACCTAGATTCACCAAAGGATAACTGTTTTATTATAGTAAAATGCACATAGCATAGAATCCACCATTTTTACCATTTAAAAGTGTACAATTCAGTGGCATCAATTAATTACATTCACAGAGTGCAACCATCACCCCTCTCTGGTTCCAGAACTTTTATGTAAATGGTAACATTTTGCCACACACGCTTTATCTCTCTACTGCTACTACTTATTATCACGTTTATTATTTTCTGGTAACTTTGGAGATTAAATCAATTTATTCATTACATTCAGGAAGTTTCACGTTGATCTGATAGTATTATCCAATACACTGTCCGTTTTCAAATGTTTCCAGTGGTCCCAATACTATGCTTTATGGAAATTTCCATTTTATGACCCAGGATTCTGTCTGGGAACACAATTAGCTCTCATGTATCTTTAGTCTTTTTTATTTTGAAATAGTTTCTTGTTTTTTTTTTTTTTCCATCTTTCGTGACGTTGGTCTTTTTGAAGGTTATAAGACAGATTTTTTATAGAATGACCCTCAATTTGAATTTGTCTGATTGCTTTTTCATGATTGATTAGTTTATGTATTTTTTCTTTTTTTTTTTTTAATTAATTTTTTATGGTGACATTGGTTAACAAAACCCAGTTCGTTTCAGGTGTACAATTCAACAATAAGCATATGTGTGATATATATTGCATTGTGTGTTCAGCACCCATAGTTAGATTTCTTTGTCATCACATGTTTGGCCCCTTTCACCCTGTTTACCTCCCTCCTCCTCCCTCTCCCCCTTCCCTCTGGTAACCACTAGTCTATTGTCCATGTCCATGAGTCTCTGTTTGTTTGTCCTGTTTGTTTGTTGCTCTTAGGTTGATATTCCATATTTAAGTGATATCATGTGGTTTTCAACTTTTTCTGTCTGACTTAGCATGATTATCTCAAGGTCCATCCATATTGTCCTTTTTGACAAGAATACTAGATACCTGGTAGTGTATTTTTCATGGACCATCATATCCAGAGGCACTTGCTATCAGTTGTTGTGAGGTTAACTTTAGTAACTTGCTTAAAGCTTTTTAACGGCATTTAAAATAATTTTTGAGGGGGTGAGATTTCAAATTACAGAGCTAGTGGAATATACATTTCTAAGGGAAATTTCTTTCTAGCAGAAAAATTTGCAAAAGATGCACCTTTGACTTATTTCTTTATCATTTTTCATGTTAGGGTGGTGACGATGTCATGGCCTGTGTCCATGATGACAATGGCAGGGTCCGCATACAGCATTTCTATAATGTAGGCCAGTGGGCAAAGGAGATTCAGAGAAATCCTGCCAGAGATGAAGAAGGCGTCTTTGAGAACAATCGAGTCACCTGCAGATTTAAACGCCCTGTGAACGTCCCCAGAGATGAAACGATTGTCGATCTGCATTTGAGTTGGTATTATCTGTTTGCTTGGGGTCCAGCCATTCAGGGTAAGCTTACCTTTTGTCATCTGGCTTAAACACCAGGCACCATTGTGCTTGTGTTCATTATTGATTGGGCAAGAAAATGATAAGCACTTTGGATAGTATAAAAGAAAAAGATATGATCCTACCTTTAGAATGTTATATTGGACTTGTTATACACATGTACATACAAATGGTCAAGTTATACACATACATAGCTAGAATAGTACAAGATAACATATGATGAGCTGAATGCTTAATGAAACAGATCATATGCCTGCTATATGTGGGATATGGGCTATATTTAATTTTTACCACATTCCCATTTACTTTTCACCTATCACTGAGAGGTATAGGTATTATCATCCTCATTTTAGAGAGATTAAGGAAATTGCTCAAGGCTATACTACTAATTAATGGGACAACTAAAATTCAGTTCTAGGTCAGTCTGACTCCAAAGTCAGTGAGTACTCTTAGGTCCTATGCTCTAAATATAAAAATACTGAACATTTTGGAGACTTCTCTAGAGACCGACACCAAGAGTTTCATTAGTGCTCATTTTATGACTGTTCTGGTGATCACAAATCCTCCAAACTATCCTATAATTTAGCTCATTACTCCTCCAATTGTAATGTGTACATGAATTGCCTGGATACATCATTAAAATGTAGTTTCAGTAAGTCTAGGGTGGGGCCTGAGGTTATGCATTACTAACAAGCTTCCCACTGATGCTGGTCCATTGATGACTTCTCTTCGAGTGGCAAGGCTCTTCAGCATTTCCCCACCAAAGTTTACCCAAGGATATCATGAAACCTTAGAAGCTGCTAAAATCAAGTTTCATTATATCTTCAGCATTCCTCCAGGTTGATCGGCCTAACGGCCTGACCAAGAATGGAAGTAAGTTATTCACAATCCTTGTAGGAGAACTGTCCTGAGAGCTGCATCTTTCTTTACTGTATGCTTATCAACTGTCTGATTGCCTAATCTAATCTTTTTTGCTTTAATTGTTTCCATTGATTGGTCTGGAGATTATTTATTTATTTATTTATTTATTTATTTATTTATTGCCTGTTTCTAATTGGGAAAATATTCGAATGCCTTAAGATTTGTGGCATCTTCCCCATTTACTTGTTTTCCTGACTACCAACAGTGGATCTGCAATTATATCTTTTCAGTAATTTCAATACCTGGGGAAATAAATTCTATCTCAGCCTAGAGATATAAACTCATTTAAAACGATGGGATTTGATATCTAAAACTTTGAGTTTATGCATTGGTTTTGCCCCTTGGTAGCTATATCTAGCCTTTAAATTCTGCATTCCAATTTCTTTGTATCTAAAATGGGAATAATAATGATACTGACTTCATAGGATCATTATGTGGATTAAATGAAAACAGGTATCTAAGACTGCTTTCCAATTGGAAAGCGTTGTACTTCAGAAGGTCATCTTCTTCCATGTGTGGCATAACAGCCTACTGTTCCAGGCCCTCTCCAAATCGGACCCTGCCTCGCCTGATAAAATTTCTCAGGACTTCTGTTGTTCTTCTCGGTGTCTCCAAACAAAACAGGCACATTCCTGTCTGGTAGACAGGCTGGTGCTTCTCCTGTTTTTTCAGTGCCTTTCCGACACCTCTCTGTTGATCAAAACTCTTCATCTCCGTAAAGTCTCTCAGAGTCTCTCAGAGGAGATAAACTTTGAGCCAAGGCAAAGGGGGGTATGGATTAGGTTTTCCTCGAGAAAGGCGTGAACTAGAGATGCTCGGGTGAGCCTAGGAATCCATGTAGGTGACCAACGAGTGAGGTTAGGTAGGAAAGGTGAGTGGGATCTATTGAGAGAAAAATCTTTGTGCCAACCTAAGGAGTTCGATTTGTGCTAACAGGAGCCAGCATGGATGCCGGAGCAGGGAAGTGACACATCCAGTTCAGCATGGCTTCCTGAGCCGATAGGACCTTAACAACCCTCACTCTGAGCTTATTTCCAAGGAGACCTTTGCTCCAATTTCATTTGCTTTATTCTCCCTAACGCAAGTTTCATATAGATTATACCCATATGGCTATTCATATGGATCAGGAGGTCAGGCACCTCTAATCAATGTCAACTTATTAAGTATCCTTTACACGTAGCCTTTCCTTCTTCCCACTTCTAACCAGGTCAGAAAAAATTCCTACCCAAATATTTATTTGGTATCTTAATCTTCCTACTTCTTGTACCATTTCATCCCACTGTGCCAGAAAGACACACACACATGCACACACACACACACACACACACACACACACACACGCACGCACCACGCCACACCCTCTCTGGTTTGGACTGGGCAGGCTACCTCTTTATGTCCCGCAGACAATGAGAAAGAGGCTTCCATCTGTAAGAGAGTCTAGTGTGGTCAGGACTTGTTAATAATCCATATATAGAATGCATATTTGGGGAAAATTATAAGTAGCTCTTGCTCTTTGAAATCAAAATATAGTTTTCCATTTGGTATTAATAAGATAAAACTCATTAGAGACCTTAAAAGCAGACATTCATTCAATACTAAGGTAGCAGTGCCATGGAGAGACTAATAGCATTGTTTTGGTAAGGAGTATGCATATTTGTGAGAACCATTCTTTTTGGATAAATTTAACTAATTTCTATCTTCTCCGTTTTATGTACAGTTATAGGGAATTCCGATAGCTCTAATACATGATTTCCAGATATAATCACTGCTTATGTATTCTGAACTAAAGGCTTTAGTATATATCATTTTAAATCTGTGCTTTTTTTGATTGCCCCCTTTTTATTTCTTAAAGGGTCTATCACGCGACACGATATAGACTCACCACCAGCATCAGAGCGCGTTGTCAGTATTTACAAGTATGAAGACATTTTTATGCCGTCAGCTGCCTATCAGACCTTCTCCTCTCCGTTTTGTTTGCTTCTCATTGTTGCCCTGACCTTCTACTTATTGATGGGAACCCCTTAATTACAGCTGCAAAGCCAACACATTAAGTGGATTAGAAAATCTTTAGCATATATTTTTAAAGACTATGCAGTCTAATTTTAGCTTCTGTTGTTTAAAAAAAAAAGACTCATGATTTCAGCTTTTTGGAAGACAAAGCAAGCTTCTTTTCTAATCAAAGAGGATAGTTTAATAATGACCCTATACTTTTGGAAAGTACTTAAAACTTTTCTAAGCACTTTCAAATACGTTTTCTTAATTTGAGATTCACATCTCTGAGTTGGCTTGATGAAAACTATTATTGCTCTCTTACTGAATGGGACTTGAGACCCAGGAAGGCTACCTTTTTGTTACCCACGTGCCACATAGCCATGGCTACTTGTCACATAACACAGAGCAAGGTAGAAAAAAGAGCAAGGCACAGAAATCATGTCTCTAAACAGCCTTTACTTTTCCAACTATAGCTCGGGAGACTTACTTGGCATATTACTAGAGAGAGCTCCACTGGATGGCCCTAGCTCAAAGTCAGCCTTTCAGGCAAGTTTCCATAAAGCTTAAATGCTTTGGGGTACTTTACACAGCTGATGGGGAGAATGGTGGAGGTTAAATACATGAAATGGTTCGTATTTATTTGAAATTTCCTCTCGATTAGTGCGTAACTATGAGAAAACGTTTTTTATTGTTGTTGGAAAGATTAGAAACAGCTGAGTGTTCCCGAAGATGTAAAATTATGTTCATAATAAAAATGTGGGCATTCTTAGCAATTAGAATTTGGACACTTCTACCACCGCATTTTATAAATTAAGGGATTTGTCTGTGGTTACAGCTAATTTTCTTGTCAGAGTCAGCATATAATATGATTAAATATGTAATATAATAATCAAATCGTCTTAATAAAAATTTAAGGCATTTTGATAATAAATCAACATTTTTGGAGACCGTGGAAATTTGGAGTAGAAACGTTTTACAGATGAGATTTTTTTTTTTAATTAGAAAATCGAAAATGACCCGTAAATTGAATTCAGCTAGTTTAACCAATCAGACATGTTCAGACTTGTAAATTGGATTGGCAGTCAGCATAATTTAAAATAATGCTTTGACTTAATGCATTTCCGTTTTTTCAAAGAAACCCTAAGTTTCCTTTGTTCCAAATGTCTGTGTTAACAGCCCATTTAGAAGACGAGAATCTAAGGAGATGATTATGCTGCTGAGGCATTTCCATTGTAGAGGCCTGGAGTCCTGTAGCTTGTCTGCTCCCCACCCCTCCCCGCTTTAAAGCTGGGTTCAACTTTATGGGTTGTATTTTTTTTTTTTTAATTAAATAACACTGGAGACTGTGATATCTAATGCCATCCTTGGAATTCAAAGGTGAAAGTCCACCTATGGGGAGAGCTTTCCAGATTCTACTGGAACCGAACAAAAATAAGGAAAACACTGAGATTCTGCAACGTTGCACAGTTCGCCAAGCACATCTGAGGGACTTAGGAGAAATAATCTTCATTGCAGATGGAGGGAGGTCAGATGATGTCAACCGAGCAATGGAACTGGGTAGGATTCAAACTCAAGACATCTGGTTCCAGTCCTTGGTCCCACCCACCATCGCCTCATAACTGAACCCTCTTCAGTTGCGGCTGAGGAAGGCCTGAGAATCACCTTCTAAGCTGTAGTGGTGGTTTAGTAGTGAAGGTACTAAGTATGCAGTCACCCACCTTGTAAATAAGAAAGAAAATATTTTTATATTTCATTCTCTTGCTTGTATAATATTTCAGCTTTAAATAGGTTAAAACTAAAGGGATACTTCAGCTAGTCTCTGTAGCTGTCAGGGAAGGAATAAATTAATGGATTTCCCTTCTACTTACATTTCTGTCAAGTAATTATTTCAGGAATTGTTTCTACTTTGATTACCAGTTTTGCATACTTGCGCTTAGAACTTTCAATGATTTCTCACTGCCAAAATGCAAACACTTTGATTACTTCCAATATCATCTTTTGTCACCAATCCTCACTGCGTATGATTTAGCAAGACTGAACTGCTCTCATTTCTTCAGACCTGCTATCTTACCTCTCATGTTCCCTGTGCCCAAACATTTCCCACATCCTGCGAAAGCATTTCTTCCTCCAGGCCCCTGGACTAGATGGGTTTAGATCCCTGCCAAACGCTTCCATAGGACCCTGGGCACCCCCATATGTGCTTCCCCATCCACACATTACTGTAATTGCTGGCTCATCCTCCCTGCTAACTCCCTAATGCAGGGACCATTTTTTGTAATTCATCGTTGCAACAGATACTACTGCACAGTAGATACTCAGCAAACATTTGTTGAATGAATAAATAGATGAAACTGTACTTTTTTGGCAAGTTTGGTTCAGAAGACTTGTATTTCATAGACATTGTTAGATTGGCCAACGTTGTTATATTCTTCCACCTATAATTGAAGTGTAAATCATCTCTTTAGCAAACACTGAATTTGTCTTTTGAAATGTAAATAGGAAGATCATTAGTAACAACAGCTGTTTTGCCCTACAAAACATAGTTGACATTTTTAATAGTGATCATTGTTCAGAAATAAGAATTCGCAGACCAAGGATGCAGGACAGCTTTTAACCATTGTCTGGGAGAATCATCATTTTATAGATATACTGAAGTTAAAACTCTGTAGACTCCAATTTCATTCATTCTTACCTATTATAAGAGAATCAACTTCTATTTTATCTCTGTATTCCATTTTCTAAAATAGTTCTTGTGACAGAGAAAATACCTAACCAGTGTCTTTTTTTTAAATGCTGGAGTAGAACAATAATGCCTGCTATATGTAATTAGTGCTGTTGTAAGCACTGTACATGGATTAACTCATTTAATCCTCACAACAACATAGGAAGTAGATTCTATTATTAATCCAATTTTACAGTTGAAAAAACAGACTAGTTACTTGGCGTAAATTACCAGTGCTGGCAAGGACTTTAGAGACTATTTACTCCAGTACACTTAGTTTATAAAAGGACAGCTGAGGCCTAGGGAGGTGATACGATTTCTTACACATTCATGTCTTCATCCACATTTATTAAAGCTTTTATTAAACAGAACCCACTATCCACACTCAAATTAACCAGGTATTTCTTTTTTTCCCCTTTAGTAATTTACAATGAAAAAGAAGACTCTTTATAGTTCCATTTGGGAAAAGGGGTACATTTTACTTTCTATCAGCCAGTCATTTTAGTGCTTTTAATGGTTAAAAAAAAAACAAAACACTGCCACCGAGGTTGTGTTGCATTCCTAGCTCTAGCCTAGTGGTCAGCAAATTTTTTCTGTAAAGGGCCAGATGGTAAACATTTTTGGCTTTGTGGTCTCTATTTCAGCCATTCAACTCTGTCATAGATAATAGTAAACCAATAAGCATGGCTGTGTTCCAATAAAACTTGATCGACATTGAAATTTAGAATTTCATCTGATTTTTACATGTCACAATTATTCTTCTTTAGATTAATCAAAACATTTAAAAATCTAAAAAAACATTCTTTGCTTGTGGGCCTTACAGAAATAGGCGGCAGGTTGGGTTTGGCCTGTGGGCTGTAATTTTCCCACACTTGCTCTCAATTAAGAGATACTTCTCTGTGTTGTGATCAATTGTCAAGTACACTACCAATAAGGTATCACTGGTTAATTGTAAAAATATTGAAGTTAGTGAGTAATTTGCTTAAATAAATTATGGTTGACTTATTGTTGTCTCAATAACGGTATTCCCATGCACTTCCACTCTAATCTATTTTTCAGAATTACCGGAAAAGAGGTGGCAGTTAAGCTAGAGCTGAGTAAGCAGCAATTTTGTTTTACCTTAACTATGGCAGTCCTGAATGACATTTACTGTTGCATTGCTCTTCCTGGTGGGGATTACAATGTTTCAGAGTAACATATTTCCCTGTAGACAGTTTTTATTAAAGTTTTATCGAAATTTGCTACACCCACAGGAATGTTTTACTCATGTGACAATGGCATCTACTTTGTATATCATAATGGAAAAATGTTTGAGAACCACTGCAATAGGTCAAATGCTGAGATGTACATACTTTGTTGTATATAATTGTATGTCTTCATTCTCTAAACAGAATGGGTTATATTTAGTGAACAGTTTGATTATTCTCAGTGTTTGTATACATATTTGTAAATACACGATGAGGCCTATGTATACACTTCATGACCATTTGATGGTCTTTGCCAAGATCGTTTCTGTTTCTGCTCTCTTGAATACTTTAAAAGCCCAAGAGATAAAACATTGCGTGTATTGCAGGCAAAACTACCCTTGAGTTTCTAGTAATTTAGTTTGTAGAAAGGATTCCTGGATCCTTTTTTAAGCCTTGCCTCCTCCATTTAACATTATATGAGTTGTTCAGAATGTGTAATGTATCATTGTTGAGTTTAACTTTTCTATATTGTTAGTTAAAAAACCAAGACTAGTGTTAACTAAGTACATGGCATGTTGATAAAACCCATACATGTTTTGTATTTAATTAGTTATTTGATTAGTTAGTTTCAAGTGGACTTCTTTGTTTTTATACTTAATAGATGACTATAAGTCCCTTTTCATGAAAAATCATGGCTATGCTAATGTGATTTTAAATAAGACTGAAAATTTAAGTGAATCATCCATCTCTGGGATTTTTCACTTAAAATATACTGATATTTGACTAATGCTTTCGATTTCCAACCCCCTGGATATTTTTGGTATTAAGCAAATTGCTGTTGAGTTCCATTCTTCTGGAGAGTAAGCGATTCTCTCGGGTTACGGGGTGCTGCAGGGGTTGTGACATTCACCCAGGTTACTAGAGCAGTTACCATTTCATCACACAGAATGTCCTGGCCACCAGGAAGGGTAAATGCAGCTTCTCCACATGCCTTATTCCCACGGATGAGCTGATATGCTGGAACAATCTGTCTCCAGGAGTATGAATATACTTTTTTGAGATTATCTATAAAATACTATTTTGTAAAAACTATGCCTTTAAATAGACATTGATGGGTTATATTTGTTTTATAATAATTGTGTACCTAATGTTCAATCGTGATTGATTTTGAGATTTATGTATATTTATAAGCCTATCTCATGTGAATTTTTACTCTAAGATGTGTGCTCCCTTACTAATAAAGACATGCATTTCTATTTACACAAAGTAATTGTAGCAATATTCCTAGAAGCTACCTAAACGATTGTTCTGTTCATTTGCCAAAACAAATACTTTTATCCTTACAGGCTTATGTTACAGTTAGAATACATTAACTGTAAACTTTAAAATATAAATTCTCAACATGGTTTAAAATTCTTCCTGTTGATGTAATTAAAGTTATAATTCCTTATTGCTTTGCTTTGGTGTATTTTTGGGTTTCTATTTGTTTTACATCCTTTCATTAGTAGAGTCTCCTCGAAGTTATAGACCTTGGAAGATGACAATCTCTTCTTTGACAAAAGAAAATCATGTGGCAGTAATAAGGTAAAATCCTTATAGAGAAACAGTTTGCAAAACTGTATGTATAACTTTGGCTTAATACCTTTCTCAAATAGTAAATGGAGGCCTATAATAATCCCATTTAAAGTGTATTACATGGTTAATAGTGCCTAACTAAGTCTAAGAGCTTAGTTATAAGAACTTCAATTATGAGCCTTATCGGTAACTAAATCATATTATATATCAAGAATAGTTTGAGTTTAGTTGTAGAGCTTTATGAATCATTAAGGAAATATGGAAACTGCAGGATGTAGTAGCTGAGCTGCTGGTGCTACTGGAGCTAGGTTGAGAAACTCAAGGAATGTCATGTTATGAAATAATTAGGCATTATCACATTCTGCATTGTAGACGCTAATCCTCACCTCCTCTCTCTCAAAAAAAAAAAAAAAAAACAACTACTTACTGCGTTTCGGTATTTTAGGTTCCCCGTGGTATTTTATTTTGCAGTGTTCTCAGTGGGGAGCCCAGCTGTCAGACCTGCCCCCGGTTGATGTTTGATTTGGAAATTTCTTAGGCCTCAGTCCCAGGGGCAAGAGCCAGGGGATAAGCTGTAAGAAGAGACAGCCGAAGTGGAGTGGACATAAAAGTCTCCAGCATCCAGAAGCTTTAGCCACTTGTTCATTCATCCATAAATATTTATTGAGGACTCTTATGTGCCGATCCCTATGCTAGACACTGCACAAGAAGACTTCGGAAAGAACAGCTCTTGATTTCTGCATCTAAGAGGCTCACGGCCTTGTTAGAGAGTCGGACACCACGGCAATACCTTTCAGTGACTGCAGTGGTAAGGAAATGCTCAGGTGTGGTGCAAATCTGGAATAGAAGCCCTCATCTAGCTTGGGACAGCCAGGAGGGCAGGAGATGGTAGTGAAGCTGAAACTTAAGGAAGAGCCGAGTGTAACCCCAGAAAAAAGACCAGCATGGTGTGTTGAGGAACCACTGTGATTTGACAAGAATTGTCTCAGTTTCCTATTGCTGCTGTAACAAATTAACAAATTGGTGGCTTAGAACAATAGAAATGTATTCTCTTGCAGTTCCAGAGGCCAGAAGTCTGAACTGAATCTTGTGGAGCTAAAATCAAGATATTGACAGGGCTGTTTTCTTCTGGAAACTCCAGGAAAGAGGACCTTTCCTTGCCCCTTCCAGCTTCTGGAAGCTGTGGGTATTGTTTCTTTGGCTCATGGCTTCATCATTCTAGTGTCTACCTCTGTGGTCAGACGGCTTCACCTCTTAAGTAGTCTAATCTCTCTCTCTTCCTCTGATAAAGATACTTAATCTTATCTGCAAAGTGCCTGTTACTATGTAAATTGACAGGTTTTAGGGATTGGGACCTGGATATCTTTGCCCGCCACATTGCTGGGCGGGGTAATGGGAGTGGGAAGAGGTGAGGCAGGTCTGTCACCTTGAACCTTGGAAGTCCTAATAGAGCTTGGACACTTTCCCACAAGATAAGGAGGCCGTGACGGGATCGAATTATATTTTAGAAAGATCACATTGGCTGCAATGTAGAGAATTAATTGGAGTGAGCAAAAGGGCAGACAGACCAGCTAGAGGCTGCAGTGACATCAATATGGTGGCAAGAGTATACAAAAAGGTGACACTTAGGATTCAAAATCAGCCAGACTTGGAAGATAGTTTGTATAAAGAAAGAGGGATTAGTCTGGGCAACTTGAAATCACCCCCCCATCTTCCGGTTTTCTGTCTTGCTCCAATTTGCAGTAGAAGGCTGACTGTTGCATGGCTTCAGCCTTAGTTGGAGTATATTGTTTGGAGTAGAGCCGAGGAAGGGACAGGCTGGGAATTCCAAATCCTGATCCATAACTCAAATTTCAGCCATTCCAGATAAAACGTTTCAGTTAAAATCACTTCTGGCAAGACGAAGAGCCAGCCACTTTTCAGACCAGCAATTCCGGCTTTCAGCGATAATCGTGAATCACAAAATTTACCTTGTAGATGCCCATTTTCTCTACCAACCTTCTCCCCACCCTAGAAGAGAAAGGGAGAGAGTTACTTTGGTTGCAGATTTTAAAAAAATATATGTTTCTCCCCCTCCCCCTGCCCACCTCAAAGACCTTCCCAAGGTTTTTTAATTTGTTTGTTTGTTTGTTTGTTTGTTTATTCATCTTGCCCTTCCCTGGGTGAATGGGTCTCAAATTGGGTTGGTTGAATCAACTGATAATCTTTTCATCGACTTTTTTACAGGCTGATAAAATTGTCTTTGTCAACATGGCATAGAAGTTTCGCTGCAGCTGGATAGCGCAGTTGAAAGGACAGGAACCCAGACTAGAAGGACAGGAACCTGGAGGCAGGAAAGGCTATAATCCACTCGGTGAACTGGCAGGACCTGTGCTGTAAGTGGGGTCATATGTCCAGCATGAGAAGAGGAGAGATAAGGGGGAATAATTAGGGAGTTAGGCAGGGCCTGACGGTATCAGGCTTTTTTGAATCATTTATTCTCAATCTTGAGATGTTTTTTTACTCTTATAGTTAGTTATCACACACACACTGTTTTCTTCTAAACCAGTTATCTACATTTTGAGTCTGCCAGTTTTATCTACTATCAGATAATCAATGATTAGTTACAGTAGGGAAAGCAAATACATGTCGTCTTGTGTACCTACTTTGTTCAGTGAGTAGTGGTTCCCTAGAATATCCTGCTGAGAAGGATTTTGAAGCTGCATCTAGGCTCAGTGGGAAGTATTCCAGTGGTTGATTAGCAATGTCTGCTATAAACTTTGCTAAAAAGTGGTAACTCATATTTGGAATCGAATGCATGTGAGTACATTTTCACATGGTTTCTTTTCCAGCACTGTGCATACTACTTTCTACATAATGTACACACTCCATTGTGAGCACTGGACTTTGTACAAAGCAGGTGTTTAGTACAACTCAGTAAACGTTTATGGAGACAAGTGGAGGAATCCGAAGATGACACAATGCATTGTAGAATTTTCTCCCTACCTGTGTTTGTTTTATCTCTGGGGCTGTTATCTTGATACCTTGGGAGTCTGTGGACATTAATTGTTTAAGAGATGCCTCTTGGACAAGAGATGCCTCTTGGCCTCTAGGACAAAACGAAGTCACCCTGATAGCTACTAGCAGATTCTCACCATGTCCCAAGCATTGTGCTGCTGCTACTTTAGACACAGTCTCTCATTCCATCCTCACATCTACCAACGACGTAGGTATAATTATTTTATAAGCCAGAAAGCTATTTGTTGCAAGAAATGTAAAACCAAACTGAAACTGGATTAAATGATTAGGAATTTCATTGGTTCAGGAGGGCCAAAAGCAGTGTGGTTCCTGGGCCAGCTTGATCCACTCCTCTGAATGTATTTTACCTCCACTGCACCCTGGATACTCATAGAGTCTGTTCTTCCCTGAGGTCATTGGAGTGAGTTGTGTGGGGCCAACAAGGAAAACCCAAGTAGCCTTGTATTTTAGAAGAGCTGCCTAAAAGCATATGCCCTGTGCGGTGGAGATTTGAGTGAACTGCATGTGCTCTTCTCAAGTTGTTTGTAGGCCCTACATCCCAGTATTTTGATTTTTCTCTGCTTTCAACTATAAAGAATACCTAAAGAAACATCCCTATGGTTTCAACACTATTTCTCACAAGAAGTACATTTTTTTAAAAAAGGATATCATTCATTTATTCACATATTCAGCAAACGCTTACTGAGTTTCTAACCTGTATGGCAAATGTCCTATGCTGTGCCATTTGCTGAGGACACAGAAATGACTTAAACTCATGAAAACCACTGACGTTGACTGCAGTGTTGGTGAATGCATTCATAGAAGGATGAGCAAAATCCTGTGGGAATCCAGCCTTGTGTTAGGCCATATAAATGGTGTAAGTTTCCAGTGCCTCAAACTTCATTTCTGTTAGAGTTCCAGTCATGACTAGAAATTCTATCGGAAACCTGTCAGTTCTCTTGGTTTGGCCATTATAACAATTTTGAAATGGTCAGCAATTTTGCCTTTCACAGAGACTTGGAGCAGAGCACTATGACAGGGCATTTTTGATTTGCTGAGCTGGGGTCCCAACACAGTTTAAGCCACATTACCCTGCCCCTCATGGCCAATGCATACATGTCAGTTTCTATTTGCATCCATTGATAGATGCTTTTGTTATGCGACATGGGATCTTTCCTTTTGTAACTGGTTGGAGGAAGACAGAAGGTGGTTTGGTCTTTGTTCCCTCACTGACCCTTTGGATGGTTTTTGAGCCCTTGTGGTTAGAGGACTCAAGGTCGGACATGGAAGAAACTCTTCGTGAAAGGAGATATAATACATTGGGCACAGTGATCTAGTTTACGGCTTGGGTGACAAAAGGGCACAGAGTCCTCAAGTCAAGGAGAAGAACTTCCTCCCCATCTCTGAGTGGAACCTAGTTCTGCTTTGGTACCCTGAGGATTAGAAGTTTGGAAGTATCCAGGATCTGGAAATAGTGACACAGGCTCTGGCCATCTTATGATGGATACTGAACTCAGTGAGCTATGTGAGCAGCAGGGTGAACATAGGATGATTGGCGGTTGACTCATGTCTCTGGGTACATGTGAAGCATCCTTTTGGGATTCCCCGGATATTACTGAAGACTTTTTGAGAGGGAGACTGAGGCACCGTTTTTCTATAAATGGGAGCTTGAGTCAGTGTAAAACAGAGACTAAAAGCAAATGTGACCATAACTTGTAACCATAACATCGACAGGCCCAAAGTAGTTAAGAAGCAAAGCAAAATGTAAGACTACCGAGGTAAAACATTAACAGAGTCAGAGTCCAAAGACCATTTGAAAAACAGACTGATTTGAAACCCAAATATGAGATGGAAAGGAATTATTATTACTTTTTTTAACTTTAAGACTTATTGAAAACAGAAAAGGGATAACTTTCAGGGTTTTGAAGCACTCATATATTGAGTACTCAGTAAAAACCTTTATAAAAAACAAAAATGCTGTTTGAGATGTTTTATTAGCAGGCTTGTGTCCTAGGACCTTCTCAACAGAACAGAAGCAACTTGCACTGTCCCAGAGCTGCTTTTTCCCTTCTGAGACAAGAGCTTCTATTATTACCATTTCCATGTGACAGAGGGGAAATTGGGGTTGGGGCCTTGATTTACCTGACCCAAGGTCTCAAAAACAAAACAAAACACCTGGGGTCGTTTGAGACTCTGATCTAGAGCTTTTTCAAGAGTTGCTCCCATGCTGACACCTACACGGATGATGGCCACCCAGTAGCTGCATTTTACAGTCCTCTGAAGAGCTTTAAAAATATGCCGAAGGATCCCTGTCAGACCAATTAACATAGCAGGCAAGAGAACGGATTTAGGAGGCAGACTCTGAGTTCAAATCCTTACACTGCCACTTACTAGCTGTGTTTCCTTGGCAAGGTACTTGGCTGTGCCTCACTGTTCTTCTTTGTAAAGTGAGGTTAAAAACACCACTTTCTTTGTAGAGTTGTTCTAAGGATTAAGTGTATTACTAGAAATGAGGCCCTTAGAACAGGGACTGACATATGATAATTGCTGTTTAAAATCCTGCCAAATATACCAGGGCAAACACTCTTAAGTGTTTATTAATTAAATCAATAAAATAGGATATAGGGATTGGTCTTTTTAAGTACTCCCCCTCGAGATTCTAATGTGCAGCCTGGGTTTTCAATCTGTGAATGTGCCTCTTTTGAGACTCCACCTCCGGAAAAGTTGACATTAACCGATTGGCGAAAGGAGCCTTTTCCCCCTTCTCTTATAGGATTTTGAGCCCAGAAACCTGTTACTTGGATCCTGCCGGGGACCAATGGGCGAAAGGATTCGCCCTATGCTCTCTGGGAGTGGTAGTTTGCTAAAGGCACTGTACGTGCTCAGTGGCCATCGAGAAACTACAACTCCCACAACGCCGCGCACCGCCCACCCTGCCACTCGCCGATGGCTCTCGTCGGGCTTCCCAGTACCGCCTCTCGGCCGCAGCGGCGGCGGCAGCAGCAGGGGTACTATGGCCGAGGCCGGCGGCGGTGGCGGCGGCGGCGGCGGCGGCAGCCCTGCCGAGGCGCCCAGTCCGCGGGAATCCCCGGGCCCGGCGCCGCGGATTCCGCGCGCGGTTGCGCCGGGCGGCAGCGGTGGCGGCTGCGGGGAGACCCCGCGGACGGCGGCGTTGGCGCTGCGCTTCGACAAGCCCATCAAGCAGGCCTTCTACAACACGGGGGCCGTGCTGTTCGTGTGCCTGTGCTGCGCCGCTGCCGTGCTCGTCTACTTCATCCTGGAGGCCTTCCTGCGGCCGCTGCTGTGGGCCGTGCTGTGCGGCACCTTCCTGCACCCCTTTAAGAGCTCCCTGACGCGCCTGGGCCGCCACTGGCTGCAGCGCCTGCACCGCGCGCACACGCCCATCGTGCTGGCCGCGCTGCTGCTGCCGCTCTGCTTCGCGGACTACGGCGTCGAGGCCCTGGGCGAGCAGGCGCTGCGCCGCCGCCGTTTGCTGGTGCTGCTGGGGGCCGGCGGCCCGCTACTCTACGGCCTCTATAGCCTTGGCAGTTACCTGGGCGTGCAGGTGCTGCTGGCGCACGCAGGCGCACTCATCTGCCGCGGGCTGGACTACTTCAGCAGCCTGTGGGTGAGTGAGCCTGGGCCGGGTCCCTTCGTGGTTCCGGCGGGCACGCAGTAGCCTTCTCTACAGCCCCAGTGCACTGGGGTGCGATCCTGCAGCCCCTTCTCGCTGTTCACGGGCGACCAGAGGTCCACACCTGTGCGGCAGTGTCAGTTTCCGCCTGCCTTCTTATGCACCTGAGGAGCTTGATAAGCTTCCTTCCAAAGAGAGGGAGGGTGTGTTTGAAACAGTTTGCCTGTCCATCGTCCCATCCTAATAGACCCTCTTAGGGGAACCCTGTTAGGAGTTGCTGTTCCGCTTGCAGGTAGGGACTGCAGAGCATCGGCAGGTGGACCTGGATTTATTTTGGTCATGGGGATGGGGCGGGACTTCAGCCGTCTTCAGTTCAGCTCACGTGGGACCCAGTTCAACTTTCTATCCTATCCTACAGATAGGAGAGGTGACTTATTATCCGGCTAAGGCTAGTTAAGGACAAGCAGGGGACTGGTTGGCTCAACTCCTAAAAACAACGCTTTCTTAGTAGTTCGGGGCTAACTCTCAGTTCAGGTGATGTTGGTATACTTAATGCGAGGCACTGGGTGCTGAGCCACCTGGTCCTCTTCCTGGACACACTCCGCTTCTTGGAACAACTTAGGTTGTGCAAGGACTGCTGTACCACAGTACGCTTCCTCTGACTGGATTACTTAAGCAGACTGGATTAAAGATTGTGATTTTTGGATCACCCTGGGCATAGTCATAGAAAATTACAATGCTTTAGAATTGGAAGGAATTTCAGAGATAATTTCGTGACACCTTTCCTAACTCAAATCAGATTGTAGACCAGTTAATTACCCAGTTGTTTAACTGGGGACTGTTAAAAACAAGTGGATATTTAATGCATAAGAAAGCTAATTTGTCAATAAACAGAACTGTTTAAAAATAATTTTATTCACTTCTGTCAGTGTTAAATGCACCTCAATGTCAAGTTCTTATTTGTCTGGCAGAGTTTCGAATTGCTGAAGGTTATTGGTAAAGTGATAATGGATCCCAGAACTCATGTCTTCTCTTGATAGTGCCTCTCAGGTCAATTTGAAAGTTGATTGATATTGCTGTTACGTATTAGGCTTTATAAGGGATTTAAAAAGGAGTAAGGTGTAGGCTCTGACTTGGTGGTGCATATAACACGTAAATTCATTACCCACCAATCATGGACCAGCACCTTATTGCAAGGTAAAAGGGAGGACCTCATCCAGAATTTTGTGATGCTGCGGGTGTGCAACTTAAGTGGTCAGACAGAAGCCTTCACTTCCAAGAGGGCCATTTCCGTGGTGATGGTGAGGAGGGATGTAGAACAACCCTCTTTCACCTCCTGGTGTTTGCTGGATTGTGTGTGGAAGTGATTCTAGAATTAATTTACCCTTTATCACCTGAAGCCTGCCAGTCTTCAGGAGAGGTTTCTGATGTCCAGAGAATGTGATTGTCCCAAAGTCACTCAAATTATAATTCATGGTTCACATTTATGGAGTCCCAGTTCAGTATTCTTTCTCTGTTACCTTTTTTTTTTCATAATTCAGTTAAGTTCATTGAATGTCTCATATAGAAGACAATACATATGCTGTTAAAAAATGTAAAGACTGCTATGACATGTTGCTGTCGTCAAGAAATTCAGTCTTGTTAGAGTCAGACACATTTATAGATTCTAACTTTTTTTGACTTGTTATTACAATTTATTGTAAATTACTGTGGCCATGACCAAGTGGCATATCCAATAAACTAGGAAATTAGAAAAGAAAGTACTAACATAGGTAAATACTGTATATATACACTATCAGATAAATAGTGTAACATAGATGAATAGTTGAATACATGAGTAAATTGTCATGTTTAGTGGAAAATGAAGTATTTCTGGAATTGAATATTTGTAAGGAAGTGCCCACAGCTCAGTGCATATAGTTTTGATTATCTTTTTACTAAAGACAAACCCCATCTTTGAATTTTACTTAAATACCTCATTACAGTTTGTGAACGAGCAGAAGAGAAGGGCCAAGATGCATTAGGCTAGAAGTGTGGAGGAAGGGCAAGCCGATTAAGTGATTTTAAAATGACTTGAAACTCAGCTATTTGGATGAAGTGGTGGGAGCAAGGGAGAAGAGGAGGGGGTAAAAAAAACTATTATAAAAGAGACAGAATGAGTTAATTAGAAATGAGTGTGCAGTGGTAGAGGGGCTAAATTGAGAGTAGAGCCTGGAGGCTGATCTGAGTTCGAGAGAAACAAGGCTTGCAGTCTTGTTTTCTTGAAGCAGCGTGGAGGTGGCTGGGTGTCTAGAAGTGAGGTGTACCTGAGAGCAGAGACAAAGAGTCCTCAGCGCTCTCCCAGAAGAAAGGTAAAAGTAGGTCAGTTGACTGGGCAGGAAGCCCACTTTATCTTTTCTGTCTCATAGTTCACAGCAGGTTTGGTTTTGTAAACCCAAGCACGGCTGCCTGGTATGGGAAAAGTCTTTATGCTTTCTGGACAACTTGTAAATTTGAGTCTGCCGCCGAAGAGAGGTATAGATAGAGATGCAAAGAGAAAAGTTACATTTAAGCAAATCTACATTTTGGAGAGCTGACAGTTCATACATTTAAGAAAACTTTTGAGAGCTATGAACCAGGCAATAGGTTAGGTGCTTTCATGTGTGTTATTTCATTCTCGATCCTGTGAAGAAGGAGGGGGGGATTTCACAGTTGACAAGACCGATCAGAGGTTGATCTATTCTATTGGTAAATGATATTCAACAGACCTAACTACAATCGAAGTCCCTTTGTCATTCTTTACAAAAAATATAAACTGCTATGACATATATCATACTGAACTCTGTTGGTAACTTGCTTCAATAAGGATTTCCAAGTTTTGCCCCAATGCGTTGTGTTTAAATTTTTTATCTTTTTTTCCCTCTATGAATCGTTTTTAGCAATTAGGAAAAAAATGCAAGAATATCAGGGTTGGACTAACCACACATGTTCCCCCAAAGACCCCTGAGTCATCTAGAAACCTCAGTCATCTCCTTTCTCTCTTTTATCCTTGTTTCTTAATTTCCAAGTACTGGTTAGTTTTCCTTTGTAGTGCCCCTGTTTTCCTTTGTTACCGGTTTATCTTTCCAGTTCAGCTCCTCTTCATCTCACTTTTGGGTTAATTCAGCCTCCTAGCCCTTTTCCTTGACTTCAGTCTCCTAACACTCGTCCTGCTTACAAATGAAAGACTAATCATTATGGTATGAGTAATTCTTTTTAAACAGTTTCAAATATGTTAGAATATTGTACCGACTTAGCAATTTCTAAACACTTAAAAATCATTGGTTGCCCCACGTTCACATGTGACTCAGTCCTTAGGGTTCTTGGCATCTCCCCACAGTGTAGAGGTGTCAAGATAAATCTGAAAAGCTAATGGCCTCCCCCGCCCCACTATTTTTCTTTGCTAGGAGTATTTTAGTTTCCTGTCTCCATTAGTTCAGACTTGTTAGAAAAATCCAAAGACCTGTTAACAGTTTTTGCAATAGTAATAATAGGTTTGTGTTCTCCAGGGTCTCTATTCCCATTGTTTCCATTTTACTTATAAAGAAGCGTGAGGTAGGAAGAACAGTGGTTGAAAGATGAGAAGAGTGTAAATTCTAAACTGAGCCCTGTCAGTAACTTGCTTTGTGACCTTGAACAGACCAGGGCTTTTCTGTGGGCTACTACTCAACACCAGTTGTGCAAAGTGTGAGACTAGCTTGGACGATTTCTAAGGTTCCTTGATGTTCAATTTTACACATCAAATGAGTTTGGCAGTACTGCCAGTGAGGCTCTTAGGAAGTGTACACTGGCCATCCAGGCCTCTTCCATTCCACTTCTGAACTCTTTAAGGGCTTGTTTTGGCTTGCCTGGCAACAGTAAGGAGGAAGATATCCATCGCTTAGGTTCCTTCTCAATTAAAGATTTTGATTAAAAAAAAATTCTTGACTCTTTAAGTTCCCACACCACAAAGAGAAGAGTTTTCAAAATAGCATTAAGCTCACTTAGACAAGAATGAAGTACCTGATGCAGTAGTTGCTTGTGCTATGATTAGGGCTGTGGCTTCATAACTTGGGAAGACATCTGTTGATTTATAGTCTCGTAAAAGACTTGGGAAATTGTTTTGCAAAAACAAACTAGCCAGGTTGTTTTTTCGGTTAATGCTCAGATGACAGTAAATAAAACAATGACGTAGTCTAAAAGGCAAAATCTACTTACATTTTATACATTTAATATTTTTTAAATCGGAAAACTACATACATATGGTTAAGTCAAATGCAAGGAAAATGTGATTATTAGCTTGCTTTACTTGTAGTGCTAAATAAATACAAAATACTGCAAGTTTTTCTGCAGAATTCTATGTAGTATCTAGCAGACATTATGCAGTCTTATATTTTAAAATGAGTTTTGAATGTCTGTTTTAAAAAAGACACATTGTTTTGAAGAACATGAATTTGGGAAAGTATGCCCTCTTATGTATAAACTGTTACTCATTTTTTATACGGGAAAGAAAATTCATACTAGAGCAGGTTAACTCAAGCTAAGCATAGAGAAAGAGAAAAAACTCTTAAAGGTACACTTTTAGGAATTCATACTAGTAATTATGTATGAAATTTGAATGTGCAAATCCTTATTTTCAGTTTTTTATCTTAAAAATATTTAGTGACTTAAAAAATTGACTCAAGTAAAACATGCTTGTTATATAAAAACAATTTAAGCAACATAGACGTGTATTTGGTAAAAGTGAGTCCTTGTTTCTGCCACCATTCCACTATACAGAGGTTACTGTTACTGATGAATAGTTATCTTCTGTGCCTGTGGGGACATAGAAAGTATAGAATTTTTATTTTTAAAACAAAAATAGGAAAACATATATGTAACTCAGCATCTTGCTCTTTAATCATTGTATTTTGGACATCTTTCCTTATTAACACTTATAGATATACTTCTTTTTAATAGTACTATAGTATAAAAAGTTGTTTTTTCTAGATCCCTTTTAGAAAGCATTCCTGCCAGATTATTTTAGCCTGAATTTGTATTAGGATAATCCAGTAAACATTTGTAAACATTGATAATTGTATAATCATAATGGCTTAATAGAAACTCTGAAAGTGTTTTTATAAATGGCCATACTTTTTGAACTAATAATATTCTGTGACTCTTCTAAGAAAACACTTAAAAATATTGAAAAAAAGTTTATAATCTAAAAGAATTTTTTTTTTTTTAATTAAAAACATTTGTCAGGCCAATGTATAGTGCCAAGTGGGTACTAGACTAATGGGGTCACTTCATAACTTATGTAAATGTCTAACCACTATGTGGTTCAGTTGAAACTAATATAAAATAATAATGAATGTGAACTGTGATTAAAAAATAAAAATGAAAAAATTCACTATTTATAAAAATAGTACTACTCTTAGGAGAAAGTTCAGTACTTGAAGAAATGCAGAGAAGCAAATTACTCCCTGAAGTCCAACCATCCAGAGATAATAGTTTTGAACATTTTGATGAGTATATTTTTACCATTATAAATTTGCACTTGCATGAATTTATATTGTGTCATTGAATATAAATATGCATCACACCTTTGAAAGTATGAAAAACTGTTCCATTGTGGAGATAGCATTATTTAAATAGTCCCCTATTTAGGTTATCAATTTTTCAGTATTTTAAACTGCTACAGTGAACATTTTTATATCAGCACAGTGTATAGTGCTGATATACTCAATTCCGCACAAGTGGAATTGAGTGTATTTAAGTTGTTATTTTAAACTGAAATGAGGTAATCTGTGAGTTTCATTTAGGTTTAGTAGATGAAAACACATGCTTCTCTTTAGACCATGAGTTTCCCATACAAAATCTGAAGTATGCAATCTCTTAGTTTTTTCTCTCCCTGCAAATGATACTGATTCGTAAGTACAGATGAGAAACAAAAATTTTTTGGAGATTGGTTTAAAAGTATCATAGGCTTAAAATCTGGAAATTTATACCTTTTCTGATCCTCTAGTTCAGCTTCTGAGGGCAGTCTTCCTACTTTGTCACCTCTGACTTACGGTCAGCTTTTGCTCACTTTTAGTGATGGTAGTTTATTCCATTTTTAGATAGATATAGTTTGTTAGAAAGATTTATCTTTCTGTTGAGCTGAAATGTGTTGCTTCCTAGTGCCACCTATTATTTCTTCTGCCAGAACTATGGAAAATGAAGTCTGATGCCTTCCCCAGAGGACATTCCCCAGCTATTTGAACACAGCTATCAAATCTTGACATTTCCTTCCCTTTTCTAAGCTAAAACAGTTTTTTTCCCCCCAGCTATATCCATATCTCCTATGTTATGATTTCCATTTCCTTTTCCTTATCGCTAATGTGGTTCAGTAGTGCAAAAGTCACTTACAATCACCCTGATATGAGTATCCTTTTGTTAATAGTCACTCACATCAGTTATACTCCCAGATTCTACAGAGCTAAAAGGTAGCTTAGCTGCCCTCCTGCCATTCCGTACTTGTGCAGTTGAGTAGTTGAGTTTTGAACCTAAACACAGAACTTTGCATTTCCTCTCTTATTAATCTTATTTGAATTAGCCCATTGTGCTAACTTTAGGATATCTTTTTGAATCATAGTCGTCTCAGTTTTTTTACTGACTGTTCCCAATTTTGTGTAATCTATGAGTTTGATTAATAGACCTTCTAATCTTTCATCTAAATTATGGTGTTCAGTAGGATGGGGCTGATTACCCTGCGTAACGCCCATTTATTGTTTCAACAATCTGTAGTTGCCAAAATCAACTGTTATTATTTTCCCTCGTGAATATTGGAGCCACTTTTCCTCTTCTTTCTTTTGCTAGCACCACCCTCATTTTACCTTACGGTTAAGAAAACAGACTCTGGAGCCAGATTCTTGGGTTCTAACCTTTTTGTCACTTTTTATCTGTGTGACCCTTGGGTAAGTCACTTCTCTAAAGTCTCAGATTCTTTAATCTGTAAATTGAGAGTGACAATAGTACTTATTTTCTGGGGTTATGAGAATTAAAGGAGTTCATATACATAAAGCATCAGAACAGGGCCTGGTCTGAAGTGTGATATAAGTGTACTATTATTATACTCCTGTTTTGCTCTGAGCTGCACAGTCATATCTCACATTCTCTGAATTTCCAGGGTTAATTCGTGTGGTCCTTCCAGCCCTAGCTTTTTTGAAGCAGCTGTAGTCTCACTTCCCATGTACTTGTATATCTTGGGTTTAAGATCTCTGTAATATTTCATCTAATAGAATTGCCTGAAGAAACATATTTTAATTTTTTTTATTATAAAAGATTTAGTGCTCATTAAAGACAAGTTGGAAAATACAGAAAAAAGTAAAAGAGAAAAGCAAAATCTTACCACCCAAATACGAGCATTAATTTCTTAGTACCTTTCCCTAGCCCCCCATGAAGTAGATATAATCGTGTTATATATGGGTTTTTTTTTGTATTTTGTTTTTCTTTAATATTCTTAAGAATACTTTTAATTACAGAGTTTTTGTTTGCATAACCTATTTTAATGGTTGCATAACACTTTATTGAGTGAATCATCCATACTTAACCACTTCCCAGTTGTTGAACTTTTAGATTTATCAACTTTTTAATATTCTGAGTTATACTCTGATGAACTTCTTTATATAGAATTTATCATTATTTAGTAAGGTTCCAAAGGTGATTCCTAGATTAGAAGTTATAAATGTTTTTTAAGACCTGAAGACTATTTTTATTGATTGATATGACCAAAATAGGAGGTAGTTTTTTGTTGTTTCTTAGTAATCGTATCATTCTTTTATCTTTATTCTCTGAATCATAGCTTAAAGTTCTTTTTTGTTGTTTTAATTTTCTTTTTCTTTTTTTTTTCAAAATTCAGGTTATTTTAATAAGTTCTTGGTGCTCACGTTGTAGATTATATATTCTTTCCATATTTTGTAAGTGTCCTATTAAAATATAAAGTTATTAGAGAATTTCTGCATAGGCTATGCTGAGTCATTTAGTTTTACTGCAGGGACCACTGAGGAGGGGGCCCTGGCTGATTCTTCTGTTCTGAAGTCTTGCTGTTTCTTCCTTTAGTAATATTTTTTTCAGTTACACTTCTTCAGCTGTGCATATAACTCTGGACTGGGGTCTAACCATCTGTTACCTAGATTATTTCATCAGGGTCACACTTCAGCTGGCTGCCTTCTTTTACCTTTAAAAAATTCTTTTCACTGTATTAAGCATATTTCATAGGCTGTAGTGGAATCCTTTAACCTGATTTTTGTTTTTTCTAGAGAGCTTTTCTTTTCTAAACAATCTATAGAGAAAAACTTTAAGAATTGTACAAGATTAGGCTCTTAAGTCCATGGTTTAAGTTTAAATATTGAATATTTAAGTATCTTTGTGCATACAATAGTTTTTGAACTTTAAAATGTCTTAAATTAAAACTACGTGTTTGTATTTTTTGTTTAAAATATTTAAATAATATCACTACCTGAGATTTCAAATGCCTGTTTATTCTAAAACTTGATTTATCTAAACAGAGGGAAACCTACACACACTCCTTTAGCACCACCAAACCCAACCTTATCTGTGTTGTATCCACAGCTCTCATGCTATATGGATGCTTGCACGTTTCGTATAACTGTGTTTATCTTCAAGTATATATCTTACAACTGTGTCTATATTTCATTTATTTAAGATCTGGACGTTGGTAGTTGGCTATGTGTTGACTGTTTCATTCAAGTGGAATGCAAGCACTGAACGCTACTTGAGAGCAGTTTCAATTCCTGTCTGGATTATTTTGCTTTTTCATTTAGGTGAGTCTTTATAGTTCTTGGGTCCCAAATCAGAGTGAATTTTTTATAGTATTACATGTTGCCTTTTAAATTCTTTAAAATAATCTTTAGAAATGTTCTGCTTTAATCTTTTATTAATCTTAATGAAAATGTTATGCATTAAAATGTCTATCTTTTTAATTATATTGAGTGTCGATTTTCAAAATTGTTCTTTAAAAATAAATATATCTTAAAAAGTAGAGCACGCTTGGACTATATGGCTGTTTCTGAGTGTAATACTTCAGGAAGATACAGATTACTAGTTGAGAATGATAAGAGGTGTTGAAGATCATGTGCGAGGAACTGTTAAAGAAACCAGAACTGTTTACTCTGGTTAAGAGAAGCGAACTGGGCAATGGGGTAGGGAGAGGTGGAAGTAAAGAGGATATAAAATTAGAAGCCTATTTTAAGTATTCGAAAGATTGTCCTGTGAATGGTTTAAACAGATCTCTGTAACATGAGGGAGACATGTTAGAGCAGTGAGGAGAAGTCTTCAGAGAGAAAAGTCTCTGCTCATCAGAACAACGATCAGCGTCAGAGCTGCTCTAAACGATGAATTCCCTATTATTCAAAACTGCACTGTTAGCTGAGCGGCTCCTAGGGACTTTTTATCTCCACATTTCAGCCTATGGAAACATTAAGTTCTAAATTAAAAACAAAATTCAGTAACCCGAAGCAGTAGATAGCCTATTTAAAGCAGGTTTTAAGAGCTACTTATTTGTTTAAAAATAAAACAATTTATTGAAATTATATCCCTGCTTAGAGTCTGATATTGAATATTGAATGAAGGGTTAGTCTCTAGCTTTGCTGACTTGGAATGTCCCCCAGTGTCTGATTTGACTCATTTTGTATTTGAGGAAGGCAGAGGAGGGAGGCAGGCAGATATGTTCATGAGGCTCTAGACAAACCCAAGGAAATGCAAATGGCTAATGGGTATGGACCTGATCCTCAGCCACTTGTTAACGTATCTGCATTATACTCTAAGGTGGATACATTGAAGCTTTTTGCAGTGCTTCTTTGGGCCATTCCACTTCTTCTGGAGAGAGAGTTTACATCCACTGATGTTTTCAGAAAATCAAGTCAGGCTCTATGACTTTAGTTAGAATCTATGCCTGATACAGGTCATTCTGGGGTTAAATGGAGGAGTGGAGTTTGAGTTTGGGATGGTCTTAAATCCTGGATCTTCTTTAGAATGGACTTGGTTCCTCAGGTGATACACACCCAATCCTTTAGATCAGGGGTCTCTGACAGCAGGCACAGGTTTACTGAGAGAAGTCCTAGATGGAGGGTTCATCTGTTCCATGACCTTTTTTAAAAAAAATTTTCCCTGTGAAACAATTTTGTTATAAACATATGCCAAATTGTTCAGTCAATGTACTAAACTGAGTCTTTTAAATTAAAGACAAGTGCTAGGTTTTTATTTCACTAAAAATGTTAACTCTTAATAATTGCAGCATCTCTGGCTGGCTCATGGAGAATTCCAGTATTCCTGGTTATTGTTTTCCTGATGTCTGTGGGCACCCTCTATGAAAAACAGAATGGAAAAGAGTCTTCTGGTAAGAAAACGAGCATTCTATTAGTATTACTATTAAATATTTGGGAGAGTAGCTTTATTAAAAAATGTGATAACGAAATGGCTTTAAATCTGTTTAAAAACCCATGGTTTTCTGACTAATAAATTTTTTTAAATATTTTAGGCTGTTAGACTATATCTCACCTGCCCCTCCTTTTTGTATTGTTTTATTGTGGTACAATTTATGTTATATAAAACTAACCATTAACTATTTTAAAGTAGTAGTTAGTACATTCACAGTGTTATGCAGCCATCACTTCCCTCTAGTTCCAAGACACCCCAGGGAAAAGGAAACTCTGTGCCCATTAAACAGCTACCTGCGAAGTTAGGTTATTTATTTGAGATTGTCACTGCCAAATCCAAGGGCATGAATATTTCTGTTGATCTTGTATCCTGCACCTTTGCTGAATTTGTTCATTAGCTTTAATTTTTTTTGTGGATTCTTTAGGAATTTGTATGTATGAGATCATGTCATCTGCAAATAAAGGTAGTTTTACTTCTTCCTTTCTAATTTGGATGCCTTTTATTATTATTTCTTTTTGCCTGATTGCTCTGGTGAGAACTGCTAATACAATGTTGAATATACCATGGTCTTTTAAAGATTATTTTTGAGGTACCCTGGAGGTAAGTGGCTTTTATCTAGAAACAGTTAAAGATAACAGGTTTCTAATGAGTTGTGGGGAGTGAGGAGGATGGCCAGTTATAATGATGGTTCTTGGATAATCAGACTGGACTCCTAGTTTGCCAACCTTGTGGCAGCAGCTGACTGGAGAGGTACATCTGAACAGCAGTTTCTACAGTGACTGATATTTATTCCTTGCTTTTTGATAAACAGAAACTAAAAGAGAAAATTACTAATTGTAGCAGGCTTTTGAAAGAAAAAAAATTTCTCAGGTATCAAATCAGTGTGTCACAGGTAAGTTAGAAAATACAGAGAAACAAAAAGAAGAAAATAAAAATCACTCAAGATCCCACGGCCCACAGATTATACCAAAATGTAAACTAATTGTTTTTATGCATTCACTCTTTAAAACACAAGAATACTCTACTGGATCATAGTGAACATCATCTTTTGTAAGCCACATTTTAAACTTATGTCACTAGTACCTTTCTGTGATGAGTTTACTTCTATAACATTATTTTGAGCATCTTAATGTTATGATAATCACAGGGCTATTTGTGGCACACTATTTGTATGGTTACCTTGTAGAAATTTTTAAAAAATTGTTTCTTTTTTGTAATTTGTTAAGTAAAAGTAAGAAAATCTAATACAATGTTGTAAGACGTCTTATTCTAAACAGTTGTTTAAAATTTTAAAAAACGACCTGAAATAAAGAATCCTTAATTACTTATTTTTCTGATAACAGAAAATAGGAAAGATTTTGTCTTATATTTTTCTGTCTTTCTAAGTTTTCTTTGCTCGGCTCGTCTACCTGGTCACAATCTGTCAGACTCTGTGATCATGTATCAGACCAATTGAAGTAAACTGTCCGTTTCGGCAACTACTATAGAAAACTTGGTGGTCTCCACTTGTTCCTTTGTAACTTTCTTTCCTTTTTTCCCCCCTTTTCCCCAGATAGTAGGGATTAAGACAGCTCTGCTCACCCCAGGACAGTCTTCTCCTTTTGACTGCCTTTGTCCCGAGCTAAGTACGTACTTTGCTTCAAGTTTATGAATAATGTAGGTCTAAACCAAAGGTTTCAAGTGGCTTTTTTCTTCAGTGTAAATTCTAGTCTGCCGTTGATGACAGCCAAGAGAGCCGTGAGGACAAGTATTCTAAGACCGAGTATTGAGCCATGTTTGATTATTATTATCAAGCATAAACCCAGGAGAGTGGTGTGTTGGCTTGCAAGCTAGGTTTCTAGTATTTGTATTCTAGACTCTTACAAGGAAGCAAATCACAGGGATGCAGAATGAACATTGAGAGCAGATTTGAAAATGTTTTTCCTTGCTTTGTGTACTCTCATTCCAGCCTACGTCAGAATAGGTTATTCTTGATCTAGAATCTTTTTATGGATTTCTAGATTAGATAATCCTCATCCTAAAATAAATCTCTTAAACGTTTCCCCCCCCTAAATTTCTGAATATTTTTTCCTCTTCTCCCTAGAACCTTGTTTCCTTTGGGCATCAGAACTCAAACCATGTAGTTCATACTGGGACAACCTCTCGCTTTTATTATGGTCAGTTCCCTCCTGTAGATGTCACTATAATATAGTTAGGTACAGGAATGCTCAGTGTACTGTCATGGCACGTGTGCATCTATTTATTCCTTCTTTGTCGTTTTCATTGTAAGACTTGGCTCTTATATCCTAGTCACTTGAATAGGCATCTTTCTCTGTGTCTCCTAAGGTTTGAATCTTTTATGCCACAGAAAGTTTTATGATTTGTGTTCACTGGATTCACACATTCTTTGGATTTTATCAGAATTCAAAGCATGAGTTTGTTTTGTTTCTAGGACCAGAAAACTTCTTAAGGCTCATTGCCAAGTTAGTGAAAACCCTTACTCAGTGGTTTTCTCTTAGACCTTGGGAGCTCTTCCTTAGTATTTCTTGAAACCCCATGATAATGTAGGGGAAAAAATGTTAAATGTCTACTATGTTCTTAAATGTGTGATTTTTTTAAATCCACAAACAAAACAACCCCCCAAACCTTATAAAATGGTTATTCCCATTTTGCAATGAAGACATTTAATTCTGGAGGTTAACAAATTGCTTACAGTCCCGCTGGTGGAGCTAAGATATAAACCTCGGTCTTTGACCCTCAGTCCAGTGTTCTTTCCCTGCACCAGGCTCTTTGAACAAGCATCAGTCATCCTGAAAAGGTATTGACTGCTGATCCTCTTGGACTCAGTTGTAATTGTCCACTGCTTCAGTCTTCCATGTTGGCCCTGCTGGCTTATCACAGCTGCAGGACCTGGCTTCTCTCTCTCCTGGACCCCAGAAGTCTCACATATTGAAACCTGGAATCTAGCTTTGTTGTGTTCCCATGGCCTGTGAGAAAGGAGGAACCACCAGCGTTGTTGTTAGTAATGCAGTATGGGCCAGGGCTGGTTTGGCTCTCTGAACACGCTGTCTCATTAAATTTTCTTAGTAATGTAGTGGTATTATGCTTATTTTACAGATGAAGAAATGTAGGCTTAGAGAGCCATTTACTCCAAGTATGGGAAGTGCTTCTTCAAAAGCTAGGCAAGTACATCAGATGTATCTTTAGCGTGAACACTTAGCCTGAGAAGTATAGGCAAGTACAGCTGGGTCTGTTCCTTCTAACACTGGTAATTGTTTATAAATTCTAATTGTTGATGTGACCAGAATATCTTTTCAGGAAGGCTTGGTAGGTAGGTGCCTTAATCGTTTTGGAGTAGCGTATAGTGTGAGTGAACAAGTTTGGTCCAATTAAGCCCCAATTGGAAGAGAAAGGTAACAAAACTCTTTGCTGCTTCTCTCCCACTCCCCAGTTCTGACACTCTCAGTTGAATAGGCCCAGAGAAAGTCCTTCTGGTCCGTGTCCACACCCTTGTTACTGCCAGTAGTCCAGTGACTGCTACTAGAAGCCCCGGAGAAGATGCGTTTTCCACATTAGTGGTGGGAACACAGGCTTCTTCAGAGGGAGCTCTTTGTACCAGGGAGGTTTTACTCGGTATGCAAGACCTCCTCCTCCCGTAAGTACCTTTGGATGTATTTTCAGCAACTGCCACTATCCCTGTGAAAGAGAACAAAGTAGATCAAGTATTTAGACTGATTTATTTGTCCTAATTTAGATCTTCTTATTTTACCCTGATTTTTTTTTTTTTTTTTTTTTTTTTTTTTTAGTGTATGTGCTGCTGAAGCGAGCACAATTTTCCCCTGATTTTTAAAAATGCTAATCTGCTCATTGCTGAGTCAGCCACATTGACAGATACTAGTTGAACATGAGTTGTGTTTCTCATGTGCCAGACTCTGAGTTTCTACCTCCAGGTACTAGGCTGCCATCAGTGGCCTGCTTCTTTGGGATTGCACAGATGCCTGTTGTTTGGGATTCCAATGCTGGCCTGTCCTTGAGTAGATTTGACACTTGAAACCTTGGATGCTCTTTCATTTTTTTGTTTATAGTTCTTGGGTCCCAAGATTATTTTCCCTTGTCTACGCACCTATTTTTAGCTGGACTTTTTTGCCAATACTGTGACTTTGCCTAGATTCTTAGTCCTGGAATTTCTCTAATTTATTGTCCATCTGCCTAAACCGTTGGGGTTTTTTAAATGCAGGAGGATATCACTTAGAGTCATTAAAATGCCTTTCTGTTTGATAAGATCAATTTCCACATCTTAACATCCATAATTTTCAGGTCCTCTGTTGATTTTCTGTGTGCTGTACTTTTCATTTCTTTGTGAAGTTTCAGGCAGTCTAAAAATTGGCTGACTCATTTGTTTACTAACTAGAATGGTATTGTAGAGTTTTCATTGATTTAGCCATGATTTATTAAATATTTACTGTGTATTTTAGTGACATCAGCAAGTTGAAGAAGTTAGTATTTAAGCCATAGTTGTGAAGGTTACTTTATTGATCTTGACTTTTCTCAAAGTCTTTCAGTGCCCTTTAGGAAATCTTAAAATGTGTGCTAAGCAGAATAAGACTTAGGGAAATGGCTATAATATAAAAGTAGAAAGGGGATGAGAGGTACAGACAAATATTGTAGGAGTGCTAGTGACTTATGCTTATAGTTTACACTATCAAAGCCAATAGTTATGATATAGGCGATGATGATAGTTGCTAATATTTGTTGAATGAGCCTTACATACCAGGTATTGTTCTAATCATTTTATATTAATATTTCACCTAATTCTCACATGAGATAGAAAGTTACATAAAGCCTATTTACTTATGAGGGGACTAAGGCACCTAGTTGTTAAATACCTTGCTCATAGTCATCCGGCTAGTAAGGAATAGACCTGGGATTCGAACCCAGGTAGTCTTGTTTTCTCACCTGTGCTCCCAACCCCTGAATTATACTGCTTCTGCATATGAGACCTTCCAAAGTCTGGTCCCATTCTCCCTCTGTGTCTTCATGTCTCTCCACTCTTCTCATTGTACCCTACGTTCTGGCCTTTTCGGACTTCTTGCAGTTCTTTGAACAGCACTCACTGCTTTTTCTTGCCTATGTGCTTTTTTGTCTTCTTGGAAAAGTTTTCTACCTTTGCCCTCTAAGACACCAATCTCTCCCTTCCTCCCCAAGATAGACTTGTCCTGTCTTCTTTGTCTGGCTAATCTATTTAAAGGGATTTAAAGGATGGCACCTTCTACTGTTCTTGTCAGGTAGCACCACAGGGTTTGGAAACCCTTCCCTAACCTCCCAAGCATGGATTGGGTTTCCATCCTCTGTGCTCCCCAAATATTTACACTTAACTTGACATTAGCTCCTAACATACTGAATCTTAATTGATTAAGTATTAGACCGAGCTTGAGACTGGTGGCTTAGTTTCTTATCTGAGCACTTAGCCTAGTCACCTGTTTGGTGAATGAATGCCTAGTGGAACTTTAGAGATATAAGTCAAATGCAGCTGAACTGAAAGTCCATATATGAGGAGCTATAAAGTGATCTTATTATTTTGGAGCTATGTAAAAATCATCAAGGGACTTTTCAGAATCTTCAAAAATGAGTCACCACTTAAATTACTTGTGAAGAGGTAGGCTTTGTAATTCAGGTCCCTTGATTAGTTTTTAATCTTATGTAAGAGAGAATACTTTGTTTTTGTTTAATTTTGACTGGAAGTATTTTTTTTTTTTTCTCTTTTTCTACTCTTTTGTTCAGGCCATTAGTCATAAAGTGTTTCTAACCTTTGCTCTTGAGTGGAGCCTGTGAAATCTGTCTTGGGTACACAAGAAACTAGGTCCTTTAGGGTCCCTGGTATAATCAGTTTGTTTTTGAACCTTCTGCCTGGAAGTCTAAAAAGAACTTCAGTATGTCCAAAATCTCTATCCATTTCCCCTTCACGTTGTCTAGCCAACTATAATCTGGAAACTTGGGGGTCATTGTTGACACCTTCACCTCTCATTTCCTTTATTGATTCATTGCTGAGTCTGGCCCACTTTGATTATTCCATGTCTCTTAAATACAGCCACTTTTCCAACATCTCCCCTGTTAACCACTGCAGACCCTGCTATCAACATGTCTATAATATTGCAATAATTTATCTCCTCGTACCCATTCTGGGTCCCCTCTAATCTCTTCTTGACCAAACAATAAGAACGATCTTTGATATCTCAACACTGATCATTTATTTTTGGAGTGGGGGCGGGGGAGGGGTATGTGTGATTATAAAAGGGCAGCAGAAGAGATCCTTGCAGTATGCTGTTGTGTATCTTGTATCCATGCTGATACCCTGATTGTGATTTTGTACCACAGCTTTGCAAGACGTTACCATTGGGGAAACTGGATAAGGGGTTCACAGGATTTCTCTGTTATTTAAGAAATAACAACTGCCTGTGAAGCTACAATTAGCTCAATAAAATTTCAGTATAAAACATTATTTTTCTATTTAAAACTCTTCAATACTTTCTTCTTCCTTTTAGGTAAAGACTAAACTCCTTGTTGTTGTCCACTGCACCGTGCCATCACCTGGCTTACTGTCTCCGGCCATGGTCATTCAATACCAGTTTCCCACTAGCTGTCTGTTCCAGATGCACTGACCTTCTCTCACTGTCTTTAACATGCCGGATTCTTCACTTACAGCCTTCCTATTCACTCACTTCCTTCTATTCGAAATATCATTCTTAAATTCCTAGGTGAATTCCTTCTCATCCTTTGTATATCAGCTTCATTTTCACTTCTTAACGAGAAGCCTTTACTGATCCTCCAGACTAAGTGCCTAGTATTTTTCCTTCTTAGCAATCATTATAGTGAATATACATTCATATTTGTGTGGTTCTTTTAATTCATATCTGTCTCTTCCACTAGACTCTTTATCTCTGTATTTATCCCCAGCATCCAATACATTGAGTAAAGAGAACACATAAAACATGAAAGATAGTCTTTCTCGCAGCCATTGTTCTCTTATCGGAATCTAAGAAGCACCTTAGATACTTAGAATAGGTAGGTCTTAATCTAGATACCTTGCTGCCTTTCCAGGCCACGAGTTTGAGATTCTCATGAATTGCCTAAAAATGAACCACTTGTAGGTTACAGAGGCATTTTTAGAGAAGGGATAGGTTATGGTTGAGGAAGATGAGTTAGTGCACTTGACCTGATGACTGACTCTATGCAGAGCCATCCTAGGCCCTGGGCTGCCTATTTGTGAGAGAAGGCCAGCCTTGGATTTGCTGGGTATGCAGAGTTCATACGAAGCTGAAATTCATTGGCCTTTTGAAGGGTCATAGCTCTTTTTATGAGCTTGGCAGAATTTTATGTTGTCACATTGAGTATTGGCCTACCAAAATTAAGGTCCCAGCTATGTGAGTATGCTGTATGATTTGGTGACTAGGAATGGTCAGTGTTCTTAGTTGCGGATAATGGAATCCACACCAGCTGGTCAATAACAGAAAGAAGTATTGATTAGCATATACACTTTTTGTGTAAAAAATTTTTGAAAATGCCAGACAAATTGCTTGGATCCGACATAGGCATAAGCAGTGCAACCAGGAGACCGAGGACCGAGCAGAAGTGCCGTAGGCTGCTGTCTGCTGCAAAGTTAGAGATCAAACAGCAGAACCGCTGAAGTTCCTGCAGAAAAACCATTGCCTCCATGCCTGTGTTTGACATGAGCTATGTGGCTTCCAAATTACAGTGAGTCACTTTGGTCTTCCAAGTCTTGTACAGGTGTGCCTGCCTGTTAGAAACTGCATCACATGTGGGACCTTAGCTACAAAGAAGTCCAAGAAATAGTCTAGCTTTCCATTCTCTAGCAGGGCCGCACAACAGGACGTGAGTGGTGGGTGAGTGAATGAAGCTTCATCTCTTTGTAGCCGCTCCCCAGCGCTAGCATCACCCTCTCAGCTCCACCTCAGATCATCAGGCATTAGATTCTCATAAGAGCACTGGGCCCTGGTGCCCAAAATGTTGGAGACCACTGCTATACGGTGCAGGAAAGGATGCTATAATCTGGTACTATGTAAGCTAATATGTGTTGTCTTCCATAGCAGGTTAAAGCCTGACAGTTACAGACAGACCTCATTGGACAGTAAATGTTTTATTTGAGTCTATTGCAAATGGTTAAGCTTCGTATACTACCTATTAGAAACTTAACATGGAACATAAAACATGAAATAGGATAATGATGTCCTTTTAGATTTTCAAGTGGTGGATTTTGTGCTGATTTATGTACATTATAAATGTATATGGTTTTGCATAATACCTGTATATTGCATATTTGTTCATGGAGTGTTATTCTGAGCACCAACTTGTAACATAAAGGAGAGTAAGACAGTCTGTATTTAGGAAGCTCACAGACTTGGTGCGGTAGTGTTTTTCCATAGAAATGTGTATTAAAAAATATAAATATGGCTCTCTACATTTAAAAAAAAATAAATGTGGCTCTCTAGATTTTCATATTTACTATCTGTCACATGCTCCAGCATGAAGTTCCCAAATGAGAAAGTCAGAGTCCAGGAACTTGCATTTTTAGCAGACTTTCCTGTTGATTCTTAAGCAGTCTTCCCTTGGCAAAGAACCACTGGTCTGGTGGGTCATTAGTAGCCATTTTGTTTTATGCTGTTGAAAACTTGGGACTGTGTTTCAGTTTGCAAGTTATTTCCCCCTTTGTTCATTTGCTTTAAAGTTAAAAATGCATGCTTGTTTTACAGGGGCGGAGTTACCAGGGCAAGTTATCTCCATGGCAGCTTCTACTCTAGCTACCTTGGCCATCTCTATCACAGGGTATGAATCAAGCTCTGAAGACCGGTCCTCGACTCAGCCTCCAGGTGACTGACCTTGTGAAGGAATGCCTTCAAAATCATTCTGGAAAATGAAATGTACTTAGAATTTAAAATTGAGAAAGACACTAGCATCAAAATGCTGCTTACTCATCCTTCATTTTTCTCTAATTCCTATTTTTACACTTTTTCCCTCTCATCTCTGTTCTCATATCACTTTTTCAGACATTTAATCATTTTCCTCCTCTGGTTTCTTTTCTTGATTCTTCATTCTTTCCTTTTTTAAAAAAACTTTTCTTATTTTTTTATTTCTCATTTTCCTTTCGTGTTGTTTTCCTTTTCTCAGTACATTTACCGTTGTCCATGTTTCCCCCCACTTAATCCTTTTCGTGTTTTCTATTTCTTCTACAACTGTCACTTCTCCATTGTTCTATTTTGCTCTAACTTTTTATGTTGCTTTTTTGTTGTTGTTTCTTTTCTCCAAATATTTGTTTTTGCTTTTATTTTCCATCTTCTAGCCATGCATTTGTCTAGCATCTTACTTTAATTCTCAAAGTTTGCTTTGCATGCCTCAAGTTGTTAATATATTGATTGTTTCCCTTAAAACAGACCCCTCTGGTTGTTTTGGAGTCAGTGCTCCTGTGGGATCCAGCTGGTAGACTTATTTCAGCTTTAAAGTCACTGTACTCACTCAGAGTTCAGAAATGTAAAAGCCATTTCTGCCTGTGCCAGGTCAGTTAGTGCCAGAGGTTTTGGAGTTAAGGAATATTTTGGGTAAGAACTGGCTTTAGAGAAATCTTGAAGGAAGGAGTCAGCTAAGAAAAAGGCATTTGGGGTTGTAGGACAACTTATTTTTCTTGTACATTAACTCATGTTTTCAAAGTGTAGAGGGGATGGTATTTTGGTTACGGACTTATTCTTCTAAATGTCTACTGCATCCACCAACATAAAGTTTCCAAATTATAGAGATACTCAGCAACAGCAAACAGAAGCTTATAATAACTAGCTTGGGCTTTTGTTACAGACCTCAAGGTAGAATGTTGATTCTGGTGAGGTAGGCAGACTTACCATGTGCTAGTTATATCAGTAGTAAAAATTTACAGCTAAATAGTTAATGTTAAAAGGAACTCTAAGGAAGTTATGATGCAACCCTCGGAGAGCTATACTGTGGGGTGGCTTATGAAAGTTTTGAAATAACAGGGAAGGCATTCTTTCAACAGATATTTAGTGAGCACCTACTGTATGCCAGGTACTATTATTCCATGTGTTAGGAATTTACTGGAGGGAGAATAAGACAGACAAGGTCTTACCTCTTCTGGAGCTGACATTCAAGCGAAGGGAGAGAGTGGAGAAGGGTGATGTGATACAACTATGTAAAACTGTACAAAGACTATGGGGTAGACGGTGGTCAGGATTGTGGATGCTCTCGTTTTTTTCTCTTTTTTCTAAACTTTCCAAAATATGATATACTTTTGTCATTAACTTTTATTTATGGAAGGCAGAATGCAAGTTCTAGGATCTTATTCATTTCAATCAGTACGGTATATACTGAGTAATACTGCTTTAATAGTTATATGAGTTCTGATACACATGGTATGTTTTGGTAAAACTAGGAGATAGAAATAGTATAAATAACCCTATATTAAAATGTGACAGTTGCATTGTCAGAGAGCAGTGCTTTATGTGAAATAAGTATGGTTTCTTTGATTTGAGAATTCCTCGCCCCCAGCAGTCTTGTTTTACCTATCGTGTTTCAAAGCCCCGAGTTTTTCTTGTAAGAGCTGTTAGCTCCATTTTAGGAGAAATAACAATGAAAAGCCATATTGTGGCAGAAATATTTATATTATTATTATTTTTGTTATTATTTGTTTTAGGCGAGGCAACCCTTGATTGACCTCACAGATTGCAAGGACCTTGTCAGCTTTTTATTTTTATTTTTATTTTTAAAGCCTATAGAAATATACATAAATACATCTAATATAAAGTTATATTAAAAAGGAGGAATTTTTAAATATAGGAATTTTATGTTAATGTTTGTTGCTTTATATGGTTTGAATAATTTTTATGGACTAATAATCCTCGGGTATTTTGTTATATAGTTTTCTTAAGTTTTTTGTTTAAATGATAAATGTATATTAATAATGATATGTCATAAAAAACTTGAACAGTATAAAGTACATAAAGTAAAAGCTAAAAAATTCCCTGTACCTAATCCTACCCCCCAACAAACTGAATTTCCCTAAATTTAAACACCGTTGGCATTATTAATTCTCTACACATTTTTCAGTGCATTGTGAAAACATGCATCCAAATCTTTTTTTCTTTTATAACCCAATGTAATCCTACTACGAAGGCTTAAAATAGAGTAACTTAGCGAATTACTCTGTATGACTGTTGACTAATGTCGACTAAGGTGGCGGGCGATGTTTTCTCTTTCCCTCTTCAGAAACCATGGACAGAGGAGAACCCCCTCCAACAGTCTCCTCATCTCCTTCGCCCACCTCCCCCTCCCCTTCTCTGGGGAGACAGAAGCCTGAAATCGGCACGTTTCTTAGGAAGAAGAAAACCAGCGATGCCTACTTTGTGTCTCTCCTTTGGGCCATCATTGGTGTCCAGATCTGGCTAAACCTGTGGATCGTGCAGTTGCTGCCAGTGCCTATCGCAAGTAATTGGTCAATTATGATCTTGTCTTTGGAGACTTCTTTTCACTTTTGGGTTTTAATACTTGGGATACTTTTGCTCTTAAAATAAAACAATAGTATGTTAGCATTTAAATGATAAACACTTTGGAAATTTATTACTTGATACCTCTTTAATATTTCACTTTGAAGCTCAAAAATGTATTTCTCCTCTTATAATTTTTGTGGTTCTATAAATTAATAGTTCCACATGGAGAGTTGACTGTTGAGCCATCCATGATTCAGTGGAGGAGAATGTAAGTCTGGGTTTTGGGGTTTATGAGGGAATATTGAGAACTGGTCTTAGTGAAATGCAGTTTACATTGCATTTTTAATTAAAAGAAAATGCAGATTTTGAGAAATATATGTGTGTAAAATCTTGATTCTTTTTTCTTTTATTTGACAGAAAATTAAATGATGCGTATATGTCATGTTTTATGTAAAATACATAAATACATACAGCTTTTTATAAATCATTAAATTGGGTCTTTGTACCTGGTAATTTGAGTATTACTTTGATTTTCTCTAAAGGTGTCTTCTACTGGCAAGAGTAAGGAACAGTTTTCTCTGGCTCAGATGCATTGTAGAAGATCTTTAATGCTTTTCTGGTAGTTTGGGCTTTCTTCTTATTGTAGTCACAGTTTATGTCAAATTTATTAAGTCTTCAGTTGATGCTTAGAATCCTGCCATCTGGTTACCTCCTGAATTTGATTAGTCCTTGTCTCCTTTATCAGGATTTTTTTTCTATTATTTAAACGTAATCTGATTTATGGAAATCTGTTCTTTATCATAGTCTAAAAGTCTAAACTTATTGGACCATTTATCTTCTAGATCATTCATTGTCAAATTTATTCTCATTAAATTAGATAGTTAATTAAATAGTTACCGTTCTTTTAAAGGTTTGTTATGACAAGAACTGTATAGTGCCCGTCCTTAGGGAACATGAAATATAAATGGTTGAAGTTTGTATCTGCGTCTCACATCCTCAAGCAGAACTTCTGTTCGACACTTGGAGCAAAGACTGTTGTAATTAAGCCGGTCGCAGAGCACATACCACAGCCATAGAAATGCTTAGTGAAACAGTTTAAATTGTTCTTCTGGGTTGTTTCATACCTTTTTTTTTTTGTTTTTTTCCAGACAGCTTTTTTATGTTGGCAAATCAAGTGCCGGGTGCTATTGGAATACTTTTTTACTTAAGGTTGCAAGCAGGAGTTATGTTTGTCCTAGTCGTTTCTTAACCCTTGGGCCATCATAGGAATTTGACATGGCCTTAGGAGAGCAAACTGTAAACAGAGTGGCCCCCAAAAGGTTTTCTACAGCTTATAAATACTCTGGGCTTACTCTAGAGACTATAGAAGTTTTCCTAGGACCTCTGTAGAGATTTAAAAATGCTAATGAATTATCAAACTGGTATGAACACTGAGCAGATGGTTCAAAATGGTAAACTGTGAAGCATTTGCTTATAAGGCCAGGGCTAAGGACACAGAAATTCCTGCAGTTAGGGCAATTATAGTGGTTGGGTCAATTATCCCGGGTCCAGACTCAAGGCAACCTTCACAGATGAGTGACACTTCCTTCTAGTCCCACTAGAAGGCCTTTACCCCTCCTGGAAGAGCTGCCACACTACCCAGTAGCAGAGAAGAACATTTGCATTGTGGTCTGTGAACAGTCCCCGTTGAAGTTGTGCAGTGCCCAGCCTTGGACCATTTGTAACAGCCCACTTGTACCCAGTCTGCTTCTCTGCTGAACCCTGGTAAAAGATTCATACGTATAGAGCAACATCAAGCAGAGAAATAGGAACACAAATGAAAATGTTGTTTGTGGTAGTATATAAAATCATGATGATGTATATAGAATACCTTTATTTTTCTGGTCATGAAACATTAAAAATCTAAGGAAAAGAACAGAATTTATCAGTAGCAGCTATAATAGCCACGGAGATTAGGACATGTCAAGGGTTAGTATTTTTCACCCTGGAGGGGGTGTGAGTGGTGAAGGTTGTAGTCACTCAAATCTTCATGCTCACAGCATCTTACATAGGCTATAAAATAATCCCTGACTACTTTAGGGAGTCAGACTCCACAAAGAAGGTAATCCATCTATGGGCAGGTGTGGCTTGTGTGATAAGTTATTTGTCCCAATACCATCAGTTTGGAATACCTTGAACTTTCTTCCCTCCCCTCTCCTTTTTAACAAATTGATCCTTATTTCAATACTTACTTTTCTGCTTCAGAAGGATCATATGAAACTAAGGGACCTTTTACATTATAACTTTGTAATCTAGATTTTGTTTATATATGTGTTTTTTCTTTGTAGTCTGGATACTCAAGAAGCTTGTCATTCATTTTGGAGTTGTGAACTTCCTGGAGAAACGCTGCTATGCGTGGTGGCAGGTCGTAGAGCACTTCCTGAAGGAGCGGCAGGAAGCACTGGCGCCGTGGCCAATTATTGGGCTTGGAAAATTCTTGTTAAAAGTTGATAGCAAGGTATTGTATTTTAGGAACCGGGCTGTTTTAATGGAGTTTATATATTTCATTGTTTTATTCCATAGTATTTGGCATTTATACTGTAATTGTTGATAACACATTTAAAATCTAATTCTGCGATGAAATTTAAAGTTAGAATTAAGGTGTATGTAAGGATAGGATATATTTAGTTTAAATAAATGCTGTGTAAGTAGTGTTTTTCCTTTTAAAAAATGAGAGAAAAGGATCTTATGGAACACCTAGTTCAACTCTCTCCTTTTATAAGGACCAAATTGAAATCCAGAGGGGTTAAGTGACTAAAATTATATAGCCAGGTAGTGGCTCAGTTCAGCGAATATTTTTGGAGTAATTACTCTCTGGCAGATTCTGTGATAAGTCCTAGGGGGAAATCAGATGAACTACAGAAAACTAAATGCAGAAGCTCTGTTTAGGGAGAGATAGCAATCCATTAAAATTCAGAGGCGGTGTTTGGGTTTAGAGACTTAGTGGTTAAGGGCATGGGCTCTGAATCCAAATTCTGGTTTCAAATCCCAGTTCAGCTGTTTATTAGCTGTGTGACCTTGGATGAGTTTCTTAACCTTTCTGTACCTTAGTTTCCTTATCAATACAATTGAGTATAAGAGCATGTACCTCATAGAATGGTTGCGAGGATTAAATGAGTTAATATTTGTACAATCCCTCGAATAGGGCCTGGTACACAGTAAGCCCTATATAAGTGTTAGCTGTCATTATAATGCAGAGGAAAAGTGTATACAGGATCCACTGGTAGTACTGAGCAAGAAATGGCTCGCTGTCGATGAGGCAGTGGTAGAGGGGCGGTTTTGTGGAGGAGGTGATGCCAGGGAAAATTTGGAAGCACAAGCAGGTTATTAGGTATGCTTGGCAAGAATGGCAGGTAGACGGAGCAGTGCAAAGGTGCAGAGACTTCCACACCATGAATTCTTAGGGAACACTAAAAAATGGTCATGGCTGGGTTATATAAAATGGTGATAGGTGGTAGGTAAGGCTGGGGGGTCAGGTGAGACTGGATCGAGAAGTTCTGTTTGTGTGTCGTGCTGTGTGAGCTGGACTTCATCACGGAGGCTAGTAACTATTTCCTTTAACAGGTCTGTCCATTCGTGAATTAAGGTTCAGAAATACTGTTAGGTGAAACCAATGTAGATATAGATGAGAATGTAATTAGAGTGCATGTGGAGAGAAGGAGATAACTCATAATAAAATATCCTAGGTCAAACGAGAAGCAGAAAGTATATTTTCTTACATATTGTCTGTCTTCCAGAAAGTTTGCCAGTTTTAATTCCTACCAGTGCAACATATGAGAACAGCCATTTCTTTGAGCTCTTGCCAATACTGGATATTATAATGTAACAAAAATTCCATAAAAAGAAGTATCTCAGTGTTGTTTTAATCTGAAATTTTTAAAAAATAAAAATAAGGTTGACCATCCTTTTGCCTGTTAATTAGCTATTTTTATTTTTCTTTTGTAATCGGCCTATTTGTATTCTTAATAATTTTCTTTCAACTTTTTAAATAAGAATCTAAGACTGCACAAATTTCAACGTATTTATTACATCTCTGTGGTATTGGGGTGAAGCTTTATCTTACTAGAGCAGATTTAGCACTTCAAACTATGCAAGGAGGATAACTCTTATTTCCAGGTAATTTCTTTGTCTTACCACTGGCAGAAAGGGTGGAGACCAACTCCTGTTTTCAGCGTTCTCATGTACTTGTATTTGAACTCTTCATTTAGGAAATCAGTACGATTGTGTCACTTGAAGTTCCACGGGCATCAAAAAGTATTTGTTACAGAGTAGCCTTGTAAGATTTTGCCATTTTTATCCTCATTTGTTTATCAATCTGTTCTTAAGGAAGAGAGGCAGGAAAATGAATAAAACAAGCATTTTCTGGTATAGGATGGCATATATCAGAATCAGTGGCTGTCATAAACTGAATATTTTGTAAATTATAATTGATGCCAAAATTATGTTCTGTCTAGTATAATAATATATTTGGGATGCTGCTTTGGGGAATACATCTGTTTTTCATGTTTCTATTTTAATTGATTGGAACTGTTTTTGAGATGATCCATCTACAGGACATTGTTTAAAGTGTGTATCTAAACATGCATTGGGTATACTTTAGGGAACTCTAAAGAGTATTTACAGTCAACTCTAATGAAATTATGCTTATTAGCCGTTTATACATTTTTATTACTAAAATGGCCTTAAGTTCTATGTTTGCCAATTTTTAGATTTTGTGTTCACTAACTAGCATTAGTATAATAGTGCTAAATATTGTGAGGTTTATCTGTGGCAACGTTCATGTGAAAAAAGCAAGATATTATATACTGTAGTGCCTAAAAAGTTGGTATGGAAGGAAATATACCAGATATTTAACAGAATCTTAGATATGCCTGCTTTTTGGCTGTGAGTTCTCTGTTCCAAATGAGCACTAAAATGTTTTACTCTTTAAGAAATGTGAAATAACTAACACTCTAAAGCAGCAACTACAAAGTTCAGTGAAAATATAGTACATGAACATGAATTAGTTTATACAGGCACTAAAAATCCTTTTGGTACATGCTTTGTGAAAGGATCTTTATTATTACTATGATCTTTGGAATTTAGCACGATTATTTATGCTTACAAGCTTTCAGGTTATTTTATGTATTTTTAATTGTTGAACTGCAGGCAAAACTTGTACTTATCATCAGTATAATCATTGTACATTTTAAAGGAACATTACATTCACTCAATTTAAAAACTTTGTGACTGCATTACAGTTTTGTTTCTTTTTTTCTTGTAGTTTTTCTTTTGTCTGGGGTAATTTCCTCCTCATGCTCTCAGTGACTTTCTTTTCTTTTCATACTATTATTGCATTCTCTAATGATATTCCACTGTTCTTATCTTCTCTTTCTCATCTTACCCCCTATCCTCAAGCTCTGGCACTGGCTAAATAAGAAGGTAAATGAATACACGGATGTTGGTTTTTACTATTTAATTCTGTAACTTCTCCCTGTATTTCCATTCTCACTCGGTTTCTGTTCATATGTCAAACTAAGTTTTTGTTATTAAAGTTCTAATTATAAGCTATGGAAGGTCACGAAGTTTTAATACTGTCACAGTACAATATGCTAACAACCCAAAGCCATTTTATTTAGGTTACGGATGTTGTCTCCTTGCTCAAGTGTGTGTATGAAGTTCTGCCTTGTAGACCTTTTGTCCACTCCTTGTTAACACTATGAAGTGGCTCAGCCTGGCCCTGCAGTCTCCTTTGGTGTGTGAGAATATATAGGCAATAGTTCCTGAAAAGAAAAGTGAATTCTTTATTTTGCTAATTTTTTCAAACAGACAAATCTGTGAAATATTCGTGTGATCCCCGAGGCTGATAATTTTATGCCTTTTTTAATAACTAGAATTTAAAATTTTTATTTTTAACTTAAAAAAGATTGTAGTCATGGCTTGCGACATCTAATTTAATAATTTCCCCAAATGTGAGGTTGTGTCTATGGTAAATGAATCATATGATTTGATTAAAATTATAATAGGTACATTTTTAATAACTTCAATAAAAGGTTGTTTATATATATTTATACCTCTTTATAAGTATATAACAGACTATATGTCATTGTCATACCTTTGAAATATAGTCTGCATACAGTAGTTCTAGATTTAATTTCATTCAAATCCTGGGACAGATAGCAAAAGGTGACATCATTTATGTGTATTCTGTTTAAACATAAGACGACTAAAATTTTTCAGGGGAAATACTATTGTAGGCTTTAAGAAAGATGTGGTACTTGGAGATTGATCCAAATAACACGTTTGAGTTTTGAGATGAGGATTTCATTTTGTTGACACAGGAAAGGGGAGACTTGGCAATGCCTAAAGTTTTAAACTTTGGGTTGAAAATAAGCTAAAATAAGTAGACACATAAAACACGCTCACAAAAGTAAGATTGTACATACTTCCATTTTCTACAAAAGTAGCATAAGTAAATGAGTTCAATCCTTTGTAGATGGTAGTGCTGCAAACATGTGTCACATTTTCTTATTTTGGTCAAAATAGCTGAGTTTATCTATTTTCTGAAATTTTCGTGTGTGTGTGTGTGTGTGTGTGTGTGTGTAGAATTGAAATTGTCCTCAAGAGATGAAAAGAGCTAAAGTCATAGGTTTGATTTGATTTAAGACTGAGTTAGATTAACTAATTTATGACCTTAATTCAGAGCTGACTAGTGAGTTTTAAAAGATTCCTAAGAAGTAACTTTTTTCTTTTTCTTGATTTCATGTAGCTTAGAAAGCATTGGTGTAGAGTTGGAGTAACCACTTGAAGTTCTGGGAGTGTGTGTTTTAGTGAAGCACATAAATAAGTTGAAGACTTTTATTACATTACATCCAAGGGCAGAAAATTGCAGCATTGGGTATTTATATGCCAAGGTCAAGTGAGGTGAATTAGGAAACTGAAAAGAAGTGAGAGAGAGAGAGAATACACGTTATGGTTAATTGAAATGCAGCCTTAATTGTTTTATTTCTTAATATTGATTATATGCACTAAGATTCAACTAGAATTTAGTTTAAAAAAAAACAAAGCAAAATAAAAACTTACAGGGTCCAGATTAATGAAATAGAAAACTCAGTGTGGCATGACACTATTTAATAGATTGATAAATAAGGGCAGTGAGTTTATAAATTTGAGTATCTGTTGATATAACTATAAATTTACCAACATCTCTAAATCTTCAAACTTAAAATTCTAATGTCATTAAATTTTTTTCCCTTCCCCTTTTATAAAATAGAATTTAAAAACTAAATTCTCACAGCAAGAAAGACTAGGGAAATTTCTAGGGACTGTGCAATTCCCACGAGCAGGACAGTGAAGACAGGCGGTGTGGGCTTCTTTGCCCAAAGCAGAGCGTGGGGCGGGGTCAGCCTCCTGGGACAGCACCTCCTGCATTTCTTCGGGATTCTCTCCTCCATCTCCTTCCCCTTCTCCATTGCTTCCTCTGTCCGTGTTTCTCTTTCTATGTCTGTGAGTTTGTTTCCTTGTGAGTCCTGTTTCATTCACTCAGGGAGTTCTTTTCCTCCATGTAAGTTCTCTGTCCATTTTGTTTTTTCTCCTCTTTTGCTCCTTAGTTCTATGTAGCAACTCCCCTCCCCACACTTTTTTCTGTTTCCCTTTTTATTTTAATAAGTCTTTCCCTGTCCAGCTTTCCTACTCTTCTCTCTTTTTGTCCTGTTTTTTCTTTCACCTTATCTTAGTCATAAAGTGAGTAGGACCGCCCCCCCCCGACACAACTTTTTTAGCTTATGTATTGAGCATCTTAAGTGATTTTATTTATTTTAAATTTTGAATGAAACATCTAATCCTCACTGTTATCCTTAAATAAATTTTTATTTAGGTAATTCTTAGTGTGGATTTTTTCCCAACCCTTAGTTACACAGCTGATGATAGGAAAATTCTACCCTGGTTTAAAAACATAAAGTTTGATTTTGTAATGTTGATGTATATAATGTGTTTGTGACTATTCCATGTTTTATATGTTAAAAACACCCAGACATAAATTTAGATATTCATGCTTTCTAACAGAATATCATTTATGTTAAAAATATATATTTCATGATATGATTTTTCTAAAAAAAAATTGAGGCTCCCACTTATTTTCAGAAATTGTAAATTGTGAATATAAATCTGGTCTTAATTCTGAAATTGTTTATGGCTTGCCTGTTCAGATACATATTAACTGAGCTTTTACCATGTGCCATGCACTGTCACATTTTGGAGCTACCAAGCGGGGTAATGCAACACCAGCCCTTTCTTCAATTAGTTGTCTCGAGAACTAGGTGTAGAGTTGATTTCTGATGGTGAAACTCCTTTTATTGATTTTAGAACTTAAATTCAAAATACGACATCTGACCTTCCATATCTTAGATATCTGTTATTATTTTCTTTATCTCTGCATTGTCGTCAATGCTTTGGTAGCATGCACTGAAAATTAACTCCTGTTGGAAGCTGTAACTGTTAAGATAAAAGGTGTACTTTTTATCTTTGAGTTTACTATAGCATTGATCTCCTAGTTGCAGTGTCTTTCATGAAAGATAAGGGGGATGCAAGTTTATAAGCCTTGAGTGGAAAATAAATGTTTTAGAAGTCATGTTACTTTTTTTACCCACCATTCTTTGCTTTGGGGTGTTTAATTCACTGTTTGGAGAGCATAATTCAGATTTCAGAATACCTGATTCTGCAGTGCGTTAGCTCATATTAGGGTTGAGGGGTGCAGTATATATTTCAGTAGTCATCAGTCCGATTGTATTTTCAAAATGTTAAATGGTAGCTTTGCATGGCAGGAATTCTATAAATCTATAAGAATGATATATTCTGAAAATAAATTTTTATGTAGGAATGCATGTGATTTTGAAAAATGAGAGAAGTTATACTCAAAATAGAATGTCAAGTAGCATTTAAGGAGAGCATAATTTTAATTATTGATTAAGGAATAACCACTACATTAATGATTATTTTTTATTTGCAGTCAATTATAATTCGTCATAAAGCTTATGTTTTAAAAAAATAGAAATTTCAAGTCAAATGTCAGATTTTTAAGAGTATTTTATTGTGAATTTCAAATATAAAAAGAAATAAATATACTCATATGCCTATCCATTAGCTTGAAGAAACATTACTTATATAATTGAAGCCCGTTTTGTATCCTTTCCTGATCCTTTCCCACCCAGGGTAACTGTTATTTTGAAATTGGTATTTATCGTTACCTTAACATTAGATTTTTATTACCGTGGTTTTTGTAGCCGTAATGGCATTTAAAGGGAAAAATATATTGAATGTAATTCCTATTTTAATTTGCTTCATTTTGTCTTTATATAACTTAGGACATTTTTATAATAGCATACTTTTTCTAAAGTCATCTATATTTGCTAATTGACAATAAATTTCACAAGAGTCGAGGTCAGCTAATGGATTGTTATTATTTTGTTTAGTAATATACCAGATTATAATTTATAGTTTATACTGTAAATATACTACAGTATGAGAATTCAAACATAGACGTAGGTTATATTCAAATTGACTGCCTCTTCTTAGATATGACAATACTAAACTATATAACAACAGCAGTTAATAGCGTTAGTTAATTTTCTGAAGTTGCTTACAGCTTTCACTGCTTTATTTTATAGTTTGCTTTGCAATGCTGAATATCCTGTTTTGTCCTCATGATACTTGAATGTATATTGAATGTTTTTATTAAGTTGTACTTTACAGATAAGTAATTCTCTTTTTATTTCTGTGCAGATGATCATCTGGTTGGAGAAGATGTTAGACAAAATAATTAGCATTTTCATCATATTTTTGTTAGTGATAGGAACCCTTCTCCTCGCCCTACTCCTGACTGCAAAGGTATAGTACAATTATAACTATTGCCATTGATAAACTCTTAATTGTTAGAATTGTAGAATGGATAAGAAGATAGCAGAAGCAGCATAGAAAATGTCACTTCGCTTATAAATATATATAACAGTATTTATCATTTTATTTATCATTTTCGTGTTACTGATTTTGCCATGTATTTGCCTAGTATATATTTTGAAATGCATTTTTATTATCATCAAAATCCTCAGCAGTAAATGCAGGTAAAAAAATTGAGATGGAGGATCAAGTGGCTTCTTCTGTCAGTGGGAAACTATGATCTGGTGTCATGGCTCCTACTCGAGTTAGTGCCCTGTCGGTTAGATCGGAAGTTTTGACTAGCTCCTCCCCTCGTGTCTTTGGTCTTTCTGTTAACATATCATAGAATCTACATTTCTCCCTTTGCAGGACCTTTCAGCTTACATTTTCTCTCCCTCTTGGTTCAGACCGCTATAACAGAATAGCATAGAAGAGGTGGCTTAAACAACAAATATTTTTTTCTCACAGTCTCAAAGGCTGGAAGCCCCAGATCAGGAGCCAGCATGGTTGAGTTCTTGGAGAAGGCCCTCTTCCTGGTTTAAAGCTGGCTGTCTTATTGTATTCTCACATGGCAGAGAGAACGATCATCTCCCCTGTGCCCTTCTTATAAGGACACTAATCCCATTTGTGAAAGCTTCACCCTCATGACCCGATTACCTGCCAGAGGCCTCACCTCTTAGCCATCACAGTGGAGGTTAGGTTTTCAACATCTGCATTTTGGGGGCGAGGTGCAATACAAACATTCAGTCCATAATGCCCCTCTTTCATCTCATCAAAGGAAATTATTCTCCAAAGTGCATCTAAAAGTTTATCTCTCCAGTGGGGTCTCTTAACTGACTTTTTTCCCCTGATATCTATGGTGTATGTTAATCTTTAGTTTATCTGAACTTCGCTCAACTCCACATCTTAGGATTTGATAAGTTCTTGAGGAATCATGAAGCTTACATGAAATCATGGAATGAAAAATTTTTACTTAGTGTTATAGAGATAGAGCAGTAACTGTGATTGATGGGTGATCTAATATGGCACAGTTTGCTTAAGGATTTCATCGTTTCTTGCTATGTCACTTCTCTCCTTGGAAGTCGTGTTCTCAGCATTCTCAGCCTCAGTGTGCCTTCAGTCCTGCTCCTAAAAACCTGTTCTCTCAGACCCTCTGTTTCCATCTCTATGCAGTTCTTATCTGTCCTTTGGTTATTAATCTCGTATAGACACGTACAGACTATATAGACTCGTTTAGAGACCTTTCTTTGTATTTGTCATGTTTCACCTAATCCTGCCACAGTACAGTCTTACCTTTCATTGTAGTTCTTAGAGAAGCCTCTCACCAGTATGGTCTTGTGGATTTTTTTCCTTCTCTTTCTCCTCTCCTACTCTTCTATTTCATTTTCTCTTCTTTGTCTCTTTTCATAGGGTCTTGCTTGCCCATCTCAATTATGTTCATCTTTCAAGTCCTTTTTCTTTGTTCATTCTATTCAGTGAGCTTTTGCTTCCCCGAACTTTGGTAACATGTTACTTAACCACTTTGTCATTTAGGACTCATGCAAACTGAGCTTTTGAGGGAAACTTACTGGTTATCTAGTTTATTCTCCCAGCCGATAAAGGGATTGTTCTCTAAAACACCATGACATTGTCTACATTCATGTTTAATAGACATCTCAAATGTAACACATCAAAACTGAATTTCAGACCTTCCCTTAACTTGTTTGTTCTTACAGTCATCCCATTTCAGTAAATGACAACTCCATTTAACTTGCTTAGGTGAAAAGCCTCAGGCTCATCCTTGACTACTTTCTTTCTTTTGTATCTAAATCCTGTTAGAGGATCCTTTTTAGCTCCATCTTCCTAATAATATAGCTTAGGGTAAAGGAGAGTGAGGATGTCAGGTAATTGCTCTCTATAGAAAGCAAAAATAAAATGGTATAAAAATTTTAAAGACCCCACATATCAGGGCATTGGAAAATGACCACTTAGGCAATAACTTGAGGAGTATTTGCTCATGGAAAACTGCTGCTGCACTTGGTAAAAATGGGTAGTTTGTGGCTTTCCTGTTTGGAGTTATTTTCATCTTGCCTTGCTTGGGCTGCAGAAACTTGCAGCTTCTCTGTGGGAGGCAGTAGACTTGGTTTGGGGCTGGCAACAGAGCAGTTGTAAATTAAAGGGGGGAAAGTCTAGAAGCAAGAAAGCTGTAGAAAGGCTGAAATAAATAAACTACACATCTTAGACTGATTGCTAAATTAAGCATGTGGACGGGAGACCCCACGGAGTCCTCTAAATATTGAAAGTCTGGGGAGATTTGCAAATTTGTGCCTTTGATTGTATTTTTCAACTCTCACACATTCCATGTTTCAAAGGAGGAAGCTTTCTTATGTGAACAATAACTGCTGCCAAAATCATTTGCTGACTGCTAAGCTGTGCAGGTTCAGGAAAAATCCTTAGGGAGCTAGGCTTTTAAAAAAAAAAACAAAACAGAGCAGAGACATCAGTGGCAGAGAAGACAGACTTTTTTTAAAGTTGATTACAGATAAGTTAATTGTTTACTGAAACAAAATAACAATAGTTCTCAGAAGAAAAAAAATGGAATCCAGAGTTGCTACAGTATATTTTTAATGTTTCATTTTTAACCAGAAATTACTAGACATAGAAAGAAATGGAAGAGTGTCTTATAATGAGGACAGGAGGAGAACCAGTGGGAAAAAAGTAGACACTTAAGTGGCCCAGATGTTGGATTTAGCTGAAAAGTCTTTGAAGCTACTATTATAAATATATTCAAGGAATTAATGAAAAGTGTGTTAGGAATGAGTAAACAAATGCAGACTCTCAGCAGAAAAATGGAGACTAAAAACAGAACCAAATAGTAATCCTAGGTCTGAAAAGGGCGATGACAAATGGAAAATTCGCTAGATAAGTTCAACAGCAGATCTGAGATCCAAAAAAAAGAATTAGGAAACTTGAAGAAATATCAGTAGAAAGGATCCGATATGAAGAACAAACAGATTTTTTAAATACTGGATAAGTGGAACCTCAGATATCTGTGGTACAACATCAGAAATTCTAACAGACATATAATTGGCACCCCAGAAGGTGACAAGAGAAAGAGAAAAAAGTATAAAAGATATCAAACTGCTGAAAGCCGAAGATAAAGAGAAACTCTTGAAGGAAAGAAGAGAAAAACTGCATATCACACACGAGGAACAACAAAACAATTAATGACTTAATTCTCATAATAAATAGGGAATACCAGAAGACATTGTAATGACATATTTAAAGTCTTGTGGGGAAAATTTATTAAGCAAGAATTTTATATTCAGTGAAAATATTTTTTAAAAGGCAAAATAAAAAGAAAACATTTCTAGATAAACTGAAACTGAGGGAATTTATTGACAGCAGACCTGTACTGTAAGGAATGCCAAAGAAGGTCCCTCAGATAAGAAAAATGACTCTAGAAATAACATCCAAAGTGAGAAGTAAAGAGCACCTAGTAAATATATGGATATATTTAAAAGTTACATTTTCACCTCTCAATTTATTTAAACAATATATGACTAAGAAAAATTGTAAAAAAATTGTAGCTTATACATAAATGAAATATGTATATGTCTACACACATATCCATAGCACAAAGAAGAAAAAATGGAAATGAAAGTATACTGGTAAGAAGTTTCTATAAATATTTTACTGGAAGTAAGTCAGTATTAGTTTGAAGTAGATCGTGATAAATTAAAGGTGTGATAAATTTAAGATGAGTAGCAACACAAATTTTACGGGTACCGAAATGGTATAGTAAGAAATGATTGCTTAACACAAAAGAAGGCAGTAAAAGAGGTGAGACAGACAGAAAACAAATAGGAAAATGGCAGACATAAATCTAGCCATATCAACACTTACATTAAATGTGAGGCAACTAAACAGAAGGCAGAGATTTTCAGACTGAATATAAAAAAACAGGTTCCAACTAAGTGGTATCTATAAGATATACACTTTAAAATCAAAGATTTGATAATAAAAGGATGAAAAAAGACCATGCAAACTGTCAACATAAGAGATGTGGTGATTATATTAATGACAGGCAGCATAATTTAAACAAGAAACTAGAGCTAAATAGGGACCTTTCATAATGATCAAAATTAGTCTTGCAGTAAGAGTAACAATTATGAATATATATGTTTCAACAATAGAGCTCTAAAATACATGAAACAAAATATTCAGAATTAAGAGATAATCAATGATTATAGTAGGGATTGAATAATATTCCTCTTGCAATAATTAGAAGAATAAGTAAATAGAAGATTAGTAAGGAAATAAAAGCCTTGAGAAACACTGTCCATTTGACCAAATTGACAGCAGCAGAATCATGTTCTTTTTAAATAAATGTGGAATATTCACTGGGATAAACCAAATACTCAATATGCTTAAAAAGTTTAAACAAAGTAAAATCATATAGAGCATGTTCCGTGACACTGGCTTGTTCCTTTTGTTATCTCCCTCATTTTGTTGGTTATTGGGCAAGGTAAAATCAGAGCAGTTTCAGTTGGCTTTTTTTTCCTCAGAAACCTTACTCAGTTGCTTATTTGCCTATGTATCTCCTTGAATTATAACTCTACAAGCTCATGTAGTATTGATATTGCATACATATATTTACATTATATGCAAATATATACATACTACATACACATGTGAACTAAACATATTTAAATTTATATTGAGTAGATGTGTATTTGTATGTATCTGTTTACATATTTTTCTCTTTAATTGTTGAGCTGCTTGAAGGCAAGGAGCTGTTATGTACGCGTTTTATTTCCCATAGTGTGTCGTAGATTATTATGTATAGCAGCTGTTCAGTGCAGGTTTCTGAATTAATTGCAGCTAAGATGTATTGTCATTTGACTCTAAAAGTATTGTTCCAATAGTAGTGTAGGAAAATAAATGTTAAATTGGATTTATTTTTTTATTGAGATTCTTTTCTCTCCTTATCCATAATACAGGTGCATCAAGAGAGTGTACACATGATAGAAGTCACAAGCAGTTTGATTAATGAAACTCTAGCAAATCACCCTGAGTGGGCAAAGTAAGAATATTGTTTTGCATCAGAAATAGAGATGAATGACCTAGGTTCAGCATCTGTTTGCATGAAGTGGTCTTCATTGATGCAGCTATCATGGAAAAGAAAAGATAGCATTTGCGAAAGCTTTGATGAATGTTGTCATATTTGCATAAGAATTGCAAGTAATATGGGAGAGGGGGTGTTGGGGAAGTGCTTAAGATTTTGGAAATAATTTATATTAAATGATACTTTATATTTGAATGGAGATTTACAGTTTCCAAGATGTTAATAATTTACAAAGTATTGTCACCTACGTTGTGACCTGTTTTCCTCACAGTGTGTGGTAAGTTGAAGAGATTATTGGTATATCACAGATGAAGAAAGAGGATTGAGGGTTAAGGAGATCGAAATAATAATCCACCAATAGCAGAGTCAGTGTTTCTGATCAATTATGGGAGCTTTCCAACATACTATGTAGTCCTTCAAGTTTCTATAGAATTACTGACATATTTCTGAATTGTATCATTTTGGCAAACTGTGGCTCAGGACCAAATCCAGCCACCTTTGTTTTTGAAATAAAGTTTCATTAGAACACACCCATAGCCATTCATTACCATATTGTCTATAACTATTTTGGACTGCAAGAGCAGACTGAATTGAGTAGTTGTGACACAAAACCTCTGTCCCAAAAACCATAAAATATTTACTCTCTAACCCTTCACAGAAAAAATTAGCTGACCCCTGTCTTAGAGGATCTCTTTGTGTACTTGTTTAATTTGGCTTCTGTGAGAGGGTTTTATGTCTGTAGGGAATGGTTAGCAGAGCTAAGCTGTTCATCTAATTGAACTTGATGACAAATTGCTTGGTCTCCTTTTTTACAAACCCTAAGATAGTCACTAAGTTAGGAAATATCTGCCAGTTTTATGATTATAAATTGAAATTTAACTTGGTTTTCTCCTTTGACTTGACTATATGTCTTTATATAAACCTGCTTAGAGCATTTCTTTACTTGAGCTAGGTTGAAATCATATTCGAATATTTTTAAAAGGACTTCTTTCAAAATACATTTTAACACACTTATCTCCTTTACCCAGAGCATTACCCAGTAATTCTATAGAAACATGAAAGTGCTTTTCTTCAGTATTTATTGTTATAAATTGTGGTATATTCACACAATAATGCATAATTTTGCATTAAGTAAAAATGAATGATTAGTTTCTGTAACACATAAATGAATTTTAGAATAATTATGCTGAGTGAAAGAAGTCAGGCAAAAGAGAGTCCATAGAAAGTGGTACCATTTATGTAAAGTTCTAGAAAATGCAAACTGGTCTATAGTGACAGAAAGATTGGTGGTTAGGGTTGTGGATAGGGTTGGGCTCCAGGGGAGAGCACAAATATTCAGGAAGACTTATGAGGAATAGATATGTTCATTATCTTAATTAAGAATATAAGAAGAGGCTTCATGAGGTTTCATCCTAGAATAGTCTTTGAACCTGCACTACAGAGAAAAGATGGAGGGGGAGATTCAAGACTGGAGCCTTTTAAATCAGTTAAATGCTAGAGTAAACCAGGTGAGGTGATGAAGCCCTGATTGTGGACAGTTATAGTGGCAGTGAAAGTGACAGATTTTTAAGCTCTTGAGAGGGTCATTTGGTGATTAATTGGGTATAGGAGGAAGAAATCTAGTGTGCTTCATAGGTTTCTAGCTTAGAAAGTTAGTGAATGATGATGGATTCACTAATATAGGAAACAGCAGATTTAGTGGAAAAAATAATTCACCTTTTTTACCTGTTGAGTTTGAGGTGTCTGAGGTAAATATAAGTAGAGGCATCCAGTAGGCCATTGATATGTTGGTGTGTAGTTCAGAAGAGAGATTGGGAGTAAAATTTAAAAATTGGCAGCCTTACTGTCTAAAGGGCTCCTTCTATTTCATGATCGTTCTTCTGTAGTAAAAATAAATCCAAATCTCTTCTGTACTGGTTTTCAATTGTTGTAGCACCATCTCTACTGCTTTATTGAAGGCATAACCAATCTGGAGAGGTCCAGATCAAGAGAAGTTATAGAAAGGTGGCTGTTTTTATTTCATTTAAATTTTGAAATAATTTTAGACTCATAGGGAGTTGCAAAGAAATGTACGCAAAAGCCCCCACGGACTCTTCACCTCCTCAGTGTCGTCATCTTGTATAACTATAGTACAATAACAAAACCGAGAAACTGACATTGGTGCAATACACAGACCTTCAGATTTCGCTGGTTTTATATGCACTCGTGTGTGTATGTATGTGTGTTCTCTGTAATTTTGTCATATGTGTAGCTTCCTATAAGCTGCCAACATCAAGACAGAGAACTGTTCCATCATCATAAGTTCCATCATGCCACCCCTCTATAGCCACACCTACCCTCTACCTACTCCTTTAGTAGGTCCCCACTCTTGGCAACCAATAATCTGTTTCAAGAATAGTATATAAGTTGAATCATAGAGTAGTCAGCCTTATGAGATTGGCTTTTTTTTTTTTTTTTGACTTAGCATAATTCCCTTTGAAGTCTATCAAAGATGTTGCATCAATAGTTGTTTCTTTTCATTGCTGAGTATTATTCCATGTAAGAGGATTGTAAAAAGCTGTTTAAACTTTGGTGATTTGTGGGTCTGATTCTTTTGCAGCAAAAGGAGCCCTTTAGATATTAAGGCTGACAATTTTTTTAACTTCACTCCAGATCTCAGTGGGGATGGACATGAATTAATAGTAATGGTTTCTTGCAAATCTCGGTGTCCAGTAGATTTCTGCCCCGAAGAAGGCAGTTACCCTTGTGGGATGTTTATGTGGATATTCCTAGTTGAGGGAATATAGTTAAGAATTGATCAGACATGTTATACATGCCCCACGTAGGCATCCTGACTTCCCATGGATGTGCTTGGTAAGATGGTATGTAAACTATAAATACTTAGGGTAGGATCATCCTAGCAGAGCTTCAGAGACAATGAAGTTGAACTCAGAGCACATCTCAATACTTGTCTTGGACAATTCTGTTAGTCTGGAACCCATTTTCTACTTTCTGTTGGCTCTGTTCAAGTCTGTTTATTCTTGGGACCCTCCTTAGGAGATGGCACTAAGAAGCTACTGAATGCCACTTAGCAATGCCATTACTTGGGAGGAACCCAGTAGGCTAAGCTGTTTTTAATTGAGGCTGTTCTCTTGGAAGGTCATAGAGATTAATATTTACCCAGGAAGGTGAGGGTAGGCCAGTCCAAATTATAGGAACTTGGTTTCTACTGAGAGTAAGAGAGTTAGATTGGCTGAGATAGCAAATATCCTAAGGAAGGAGCTCACTTTAGAGGCTGTGGTTGGCTGGGTTTCCAACTATTTCTGATGCTGCTGGTCCATGGACCACACTTTGAGAGCCACTGTTTTGAGTCCCAGAACCACTTCCTCTGATGCCGAATAAGGCAGATGACCCACGGATAGAGAAACCCAGCAGAGCAGAGTGAAAGGATGGTTCTGGGAAAAGTGGGTCTAAAAGATAAAGCTTGAAAAGTAATCTCAAATATTAGAATTAGGCCAATTAGGCCTAATTCTAAGTCAAGGATTCCTGCACATGATTCATTTGTATCTGTGTGTTGACTAGTCAATAGTTTGTCAGTTACTGATTGTTTAAATATGTTGTGTTTGAAGAGTTATTGGTTCAGTACACTAAAAGTGTACAAATTTTTTCATTTTTTTCTTTATTTTTAAATTAGTTGGCTTCCTGAGGCTCAGGTAGTCCAAAGAGCCCTCAATTCTGCAGCTAACAACGTGTATCAGTATGGACGAGAATGGATAACTCACAAGGTAAGGGAAGAGCCTCTCTTCGTGGCTTTCTTTTTGCAAAGCCTTCATTGGTAGTGATTTCTTCCTTTAATAAAGCATAAAATGAGATTTCTGTTTAGAACAATTGTATTTTTGCAATAGGTTTATATCTACCAGTCAGCAAGTAATATACAATGAAATTAAACCTTCTGGATGATGACACTGAGTAGTGCTAGTAGCCTGAACAACCTGAGAAGTTGGCCATTTGCTTCTTGTTCAAGATAGATCTGATTCATTATTTGTGCATTAGGAAGGAATGCTCACTAAGCTCAGGTGGTCAAAAAGGCTTTGTGGGAGTAAAAAAGTATTAGCGCAAATTAAATTTTATTATTTGCTGGTTAACTGTGCTTTGCAGTTTCCAATTTGCTTCATTTAGTCTTTCCAAGAAACCTTCAGTAGTGTGAATTATTTTGTCCACTTTACAAAGAAACACAGTCAGTAAGGCTAGGTTAATTCCCATGGTCATGTAGTAAATAGAAGAGCTTGATTTCAAACTGAAGACTATTCCAAATCCCTAGCTCTTTCCAGTGCAGTATGCTAGAAGTGTGTGTCCGGAACTGAATAAAGTATGTTAACATGGCAGCTGAGATAAACCTTGAAGGAATGATAGGTCTTAGATGCATAAAGAGAATGAAGGGTGTATTTTAAGAAGTGATATATGTGAGCCAAGATGTAGCAGCAAGAGTGTGCTTGGGAGATGAACTCGACTGAAGCTTTGTGAAGGGGAAATGACAGGAGAAGACATAACTGTAACAGTTAAGGATCAGATTCCATGATACGGATTTGGCATATCCTCCCCACCTCCTGAGGATGGGGAAAAGTGGTAAACCAGAAAGTCACCACTCTCCTGGAGCATATACCCTGGTGAGAGGAGACAAACATTAAACATGCAAATAAATAAGACTTTCACATCTAAAAGTGCGGAGACCAGGGTAAACAGGGTAGTGTGGTAGAGTGAACCAAGGTGATGTTTTAGCAGGAATGGCCAGAGAGCGTCTCTGAAGTGACATTTCCACTGAGACTGGAATTTGCCCAGATCTGGTAATTAGTGAATTTATAAAGATCTGATAAAAGAGTTTTAAGCTGAGGTATAGGGAATTCAAAGTCTCTTGAGATGGGAACAGGCTTGGTTGAGGGAAAGAAGGCAGGACAGTGTGTCCAGAATGGGGAATGTGGTAATGGGACAAGCCCTAGGTCATCATAAGAAATTGGGATTTTCTCTTAGTTACAAAGGTAAACATATGGATATAAAACAGAAAGGGATATGACCCAATTTAGGCTATTGAAAGCTCATTTTGGCTGCTTTATGGAGAAGGGGGCAAGAATGGAGAAGGCAAGGAGACAAGTTAAAATATTATTCCAATAGTTCAGGTGAAATATTGATAAGTTGGCTGGAACTGTGGAAGTAGAAATTGAGAGAAATGGTCATGTTTGGGATATATTTTTGAAGTTGTTCTGATCTCAAAAATTCATGATGTATTACTCATGGATTGGCTACAGAGTAAAAGGGAAGGAAGGTTTTGGTCTGGTGAAAGAAGAATAACCATGCCACTTTTGGAGATGGAAAGACTTGGAGGTGGTCGTGGGGTATATATGGGGGTTACAGATTCTGTTTGGGGCATATGAAGTTTGAGATAGTACTAAATAAGTAGAGATATCAAAAACTGTAAGTGGACATACACAGCTGGAGCCCAGGGGAAAGATCTGGGCTGTAGATGGAAGTTTGAGTATCATCGAATAGTACCCATGTGTTGGATGAGATGGCCTCTATTGGTTTGCTGGGGCTGCCATAACAAAGTGTCACGGACTGGGTAGCTTTAACCACAGAAATTTATTTTCTCATAATTCCAGAGGCAAGAAGTCCAAGATCTGAGGTGTCAGTAGAACTGGTTTCATCTGAGGCCTCTCCCCTTGGCTTGCAGATGTCCTATGGCTTCACATGGTCTTCCCTCTGTATATGTCTGTGTCCTTATCTTTTTTTTTTTTTCCCATTAAGGGATTAGGGCCCACCCTAATGACCTTATTTTACCGTATTTACTTCTTTAAAGACCCCATCTCCAAACAGTCACATTCTGAAGTGCTGGGCGTTAGGACTTCAACATACAGATAATGGAGGTGGGAGAAGGACACAATCGAGCCCTAAAGAAGAGGGTACATAGAAGAGGATCAAAGACAGACCACTGGAGTGCTTAAGGTTCTGACAGTCAGGAAAGGCAGCAGAGAAGATTGAGGGCGGAGTAGCCTGTGAGGTAGGAGGAAGACCAAACTGTGTGTGTCATAGAGGCCTAGAGAAGAAAATGTTTCAAGAAACACTTGGTCAGCTATGGCTAATGCGGCCAAGATTTCACATGAGTACTGAGAATTGCCCCCCATTTCATAGATGAGGTCATTTTTGTTAAGTCACACAACTCCAATGGCATTCTGACTGCCCTTGATGCTTTGTTTTTCATATGCAAAGAGTATGTCACATACTACCAACTGTATGTGTGGTTTACTGATTCTTTTAATGCAGTGGTGTGTCCATTAGACTCTGCGCTCTCTGGCTCAGTCTTCCTTGCAGGTAGCTATATTTATTATAGTGTCACAGGACAGTATTCTAGGTCTGCTATGGTTGATAGTGCCACAATTTTGAAAATAGTGTTTTATAGCGTGCTGTAGAATTATGCTGAACTCTCCTTTACCGTTAAAGTTGTAGTATTCTGAAGTTATTTATTCACTCTTGTGCTGGGATGGGACTGCTAAAGGAGATGTCAGTTTGAAATAGTGCTTTATTGCAATAAAGGCCACTGTGCAGACAGTCTCGAAAAGAGGCTGTGCATAACCACTTTCAGTTTCTTCTGGTTGAAAGAAAATCTCAGAAACTGATAGAAAAATGACAGAAAGAATTGGTAATAAGAAGTCTGTGAGTATCTGACAGTTATATAAAAGACAAATTTAAAGTAATTAAAGGAAATTAGACTGGGATAATAGTGGCTTTTAATTTTGGGGGGTGATTTGCTCTGTTAGGTGTCCTTTGTTCATAGATTATATAGGCCATAGTTGAAAGAACATTCGAGAACTTCTAATTCTGACTCTACCACTTAGCTGCATGACCGTGGGTGTGTCATAGATCTGTTTTCTAAATCTCTTCTCTGAAAAGAACAAAGGTGATGACAAAACTGTTTTCTGTCTAACTCTTAGGATTGTAAAGATCACATGATGTAGGCGAAAGCCATTTGCAAATTGTAAAATGTTTTGCAGAAACAAATGGCTTTTATATTCACTAATTTGTGTTTGGTTTATGAATAAGTCACATATAAAGGAAAACATTGGGCAGATACATTTGCATCGAATATGTCTAAGAGCTGATTCAAGTATCTATAAGGCCAGCATCAAGTGGGCAAAAGGTATGGCTAGGCCACACAAAAAGAAATACACGTTGAAAACCAAGATGGAAAATGGGCATTCTTGTCACTAAAGAAGAAAAGTATAAATAATTGGTTATCATTCCACACCCCTTAAATTACCTAAAAATTTATCAGTTAGTCTATAAGGCTTTGGGAAAATTGGTTCATTTATACTCTATTGGAAAGTATTGATACATTCCTTACAGAAGACAATTTAACGGCATAGCAAGAACCATTAAAATACTCATTTCCTTTGATCTTTGTACATTTTTCTTACTGTTAGTAATAAGAAAAATATTGTGTATCAAAATGTTCACTGCATTGTTACTACTTGTGACATTAAAAATTAGGGGCCATCTACATAGCCTATGATTTGGTAATGATTAGATAATAGCAAAACTTAATGAACTAATATGAAACTATTAAAAATAGAGACAAAGGCTAGCAATGAAGGTTAAATAGAATTGCTTATGATGCAAAAGAAAATACAGAATTCTAAATTATATCAATGTAAACAGGCAGAAAGTTGCAAAGGAAATGGAAAAATGGCAACAGTTATATTAAGGAAAGTGGGACTCCAAATCAGCGTTTGTCTTTTTAAAGTGTCTTTAATATTATCATGTGGTTTTAATAACAAATAATGTGTGGGCTAAAATACTGTAGTGAATAGCCTTTCTCTATGTTATCTCAGTGTGCTTGATTCTCACAAATGTTGAAGCCGGTCTACTTAGTCATAACTTTAGACACAACATCTCTCAGCAAACTGAGGGAGATATTTGTGTTTATAGCTAAGGTTTTAGAATTTTATTTAAAGTTCTGTGGCAATTCTTAATAATAGCGATAAATGTAGCATGAAACTTATGTCTAATGGGTGAGCACTGGGGTCACATGGACAGATTTTTCTCTGGGCAGGTCAGATCAGAGATGTTACTTATCATTGTACCATTTTCCTATAGCCTGAAGTAGCTCACCTCAAGACCTAAGGATGGAGGAAAGAGAAAAGAAGCAAGAGAGAGAGGAAATTTACTGAGAATGTTAAGGAGTAGATTTTATGAACAGAGCACAGTTGTGGCTAGAGGCAATTAAATAGTCTGGAACATTTTAGTTTGATTTGGAAGAAATGTAAAGACCCAGCATGTATTAATTTTATTGGATTATTGCCTGAAATATTAAACCAGATAATATCTGTATTTCTTTCAGCTTCATAAAATTCTTGGCGATAAGGTGAACAATACTGCTGTAATTGAAAAGCAAGTACTAGAACTTTGGGACAGACTGTATCATTCTTGGTTTGTGAAGGTAAGGTGTTTTAGCTAAGGATTTCAGTTATAAACTAATAAAGTCCTTTTATGTATCTGTCGACTAGATAGGATCGTATTGACACTAGGACTTCATTTATTGAAATTTTTAAGCCGCAAAATCTTAAACCTTAAGCCGCTAAGTCATTGTGAGTTGAGGGTTAATTTCCATGGCAGAATCCGCCAGTCCCTCTGCTCCACCCATGTTCCATCGTCTGTTCGTTACCATCAGCAGCATCTCATCATCTAGACTGGCTCTGTGCAGTAGAAATGTAAAGCAAGCCACAGATGTAATATTAATTTTCTTAGTGGCCACACTAAAAAAACTAAGAATAAACAGGTGAAATGAATTTTAATAATTACTTAATCCAGAAATTCAATGTATTATCATGTCAGTGAGTAAAATAATTTATTCAGATATTTTATTTTATTTATTTTTTTTCGTATCTTGGAAATCTGTTGTGTATTTTACACTAACAGCACATTTTAGTTTTTGGATTTGCAGCATTTTAAGTGCTTAGTAACCACATGTGGCTACTGTTTTGGAAAGTATAGCTATAGACATTAAGAACTTTCTCTTTGAGGAAGTGCAAATAGATCCAGACATTTAAGAATCTTTACTTTAAGTCAACTTGTGTGCTACTTGTGCTGATGTATTCTTACTTAAGAATTTATGATGGAAAAATATCATTTTCCATTAAATAAAAAAGTGACAGTTTTAAAAGCAACGGGTTGTGCCGGGCTATGCTACGCCAGGCTGGCAGGGCCTGTGAGCCATCGGGAACTGTGTTGTTGAAGACTCCTGTCCAGTGGGGAAGGAGGTGGAGAGTGGGGCAGAGTTAGTGGTGATTTTTCCCACGGTTGGTCTAAGGAAAGGAGGGCATATATAAATCTCTCATCTTGGTAGTGGAGAGGAGGGCTCAATTTTAAATTTATTTCTTAGTGACCTGTTTGGGATTGTATACTCTTATCCTGAGAGCAGCTGAAGGAAAAGTGTTGATTTTGTGGATTTCAAAGACTGAGAGTTAAAACTAATTGAGGAATCTCTAGGTAGATATCTGCTGAAGAAGCAGACAATAAGGTTGTGTCTATTTCTTCTTGAAACTAATAATAAAATTATTAAAATATTTAAACGTAAAGTAATGCAAAATTTTTCACTTTTGTGCACTTGCTAAAGCGCTCAAGTGGACCTTAAACAAAATAGGCTATTAATATTTTCTATTCTGTAGGTTAAGATGGAGATTTCACATCTGAACTGTTTTATTCCATAGAACGTAACACATTCTGGAAGGCACAAAGGACACAAGATGCACATGAATCGTCAGAATAGCTGGCTAGGAGACATTCTGGACTGGCAGGATATCGCCTCCTTCGTTCATGAGAACATTGAGACGTTTCTTTCGGTAAGAAATACTATTCATAGTTAAACTGGACTTAAAATAAAAAACTAAAAAATGTTTATTCTCATCTTTCTTTACACACTTAAAGGCCTTTTAGTTATCCTGTTTTTAATGCCGCGACATTTACACTTTTGAAAATTCTAAATGCACTAGAAAGATGTTCAAAAGTCATAGACCTCAGATATAGCTCCAGCTGATACACCCTTTGTGTCTGAAGAGTAAACAAAAGATGCTGAATCAGGAAGCACATGCACGATACTGTGGCTCTTAGATTCTGAAATAGATATCCTCGTCCCCCTCGGATGACCAGAATGTGCCCAGCTGGACCACTAGAGAGGGAGCTATCTTTCTGGTGGGTGAAACCCTTTGGCAGATGGAAATATGCTTTTCTCCGCTGGCCACCATCCACCGCTGCATTTTTTTTAAACAAAGAATGGAGGGCAGCGAGGAATAGTTTGCAGTGTAGCTAAATTTTAACGATCGCTCTTTATTCTGTAGTTTACTTTGTGAGGTGTCTCGGCTTGCGGCTTTTAACAGAGATTAGAATAATTTTCTTACGCATAAACTTATGACTTTCATCAAGCTGACAGATGTTGAGATTCGCAATGCTAGATTTTTTAAATTTAATTTTTATCAAGATAATACATGACCATAGCTGAAAAATCAAAAATGCTTTAGGATTTTTATTAAAAAATGCTCCTCCACTTCATCTCACTCTCCAGAAACAGCTATCAATTCTTTTAGCTTTGTCTGAGCATTTCAAAATAATGTTTTACAATTTTAGATACTATCGTTTGGCATTCTGATATGGAAGATGAAGGTAAAGGTGTGACTTTTTTTATAAGTCCCTCAGTGCTCTCTTCCACTTCCTTTAGGATTTTCTTACAGCTCCTCTGGTTCTTTCCTCCATCCCAACACACACTTTCCCTTCCTCCCATCCACCTCGTAGAGCTGTAGCAGTTTGAAATGACATCTGTTTACCTCTGCCATCACACTTCACACCAGCAGCTCTTGCTTGTATCTGAACCTTCCTGCCTAATCTCCTTGAGCGCACAAAAAGGTTACTTGATATTGGTGATTACCAGTGTACAGTTAATGTATTCAGTTACTTTCTTAAGATATTACCATAGGACATTTTCTATCAGTATGACCCAGAAACTATTTTAAATGTTTTATTGATAAAAATTCCAGAATGACAGAGGCCCCCAAAGAATTCTTGTCAAAATCACAAGTAAGGGCATTGTTGGTTTGTTTCTTGGAATCAGTGGCATTTATTCATTCATTCTCTATCCCACAGGGTCACACAGTCAATTATGCATATTTTTGTAGGCATTGCGAAACATTTTCAAGATTTTATGTAAGGAGTTTTTGTAAATGAAACCAGCCTGCCAAAGTTCTCTTATAAAGACTGAGCTGAGGTTTGCAAGAAATGCCGAGGACAACAAAATATGTCTTTATAAATGGTACATTTGAGGTGGGAAAGGAATGGATAAGCCTTTCATAGCACAGATGGTAAAACTTGAACATATGACAAAAAACAGAACTGCCTTTTGGAAAGGGCACCAAAATAAATTCAAACATGAGTTCTGGTCCCAGCTCTAGCTTATTAGCTCCATGCCCTTGGGCAAGTTTTTAAATACCTTTGAGCTTCATTTTGCATATCTATAAAATAAAGATGATATAATCTACATTGCTTCCCTCACAGTATTGTTGTGAGGTTTATGGGCGCATTTTGAAAACTGTAAGAAAAGGTATTTTTCTGAACATTTTGCTTCCATGTTTTTCATTAAGAGGAAGGATGCTTGAAAATAGAACAGTCATCATGAGGGAATTTAAGTTTATGAAGAGATAGGAAGTGAAAACATGTAAGTGCTATAGATATCATACATCTTTTCAGTAATATTTAGCATCTCTTTGGTTCTAGTGAACTTGTAGGTGGTAGATCAGCTGGACTCAGTAGGTCTTAATATAAGGGTCATCATCTCTCTGAGGCACAGTCTGTAGCTGCAGCGCTCTGCCCTGGATCCTCTCTGTTCATTTCTTTTATTGTACTTTTAGTGAAGATGCTTCTGTATTTGTAGATGTAACTTAAGTTGGAGGTGGCAAGTGGGGGAGGCAGCTAATGAGACAAATGCTAGATTTTCATGGCCTGCACTTGTGACTCTCCATGCGTTTTGGCATATTCTCCTATAGGCATTTTTTTACATAGTTATAATCATGATGTATATAAAATTTTTGTATCTTGCTGTTTAAACTTAGTATATCATAAAATACTTTCCTATGTTAATAATAGACATGTTTCTGATGGCTGCCTACTATTTAGAGTAGCTTCACCGTAATTTACTCAACCATTTCCTTAACTAATCAATATTTATATGTTTTTAGGTTTTTCTTTTTTTAAAATAATAGTTCTTGTCTTTTCAGTTTATGGTACCAAACTACCATATTAAAAGCACACTAGGTACCTGTAGAAACCTCTTCCCCAGGGCCTAGTTCTGATATTCAGCTTTTCCTCCTCTCAGATCTTGGAGTCCCTGTGGATTGTCATGAGCCGGAATGTGAGCTTGCTTTTCACCACCGTCACTACGCTCCTGACCATCCTGTTCTACAGCGGGACGGCCCTTCTCAATTTTGTACTGTCTCTGGTATGTACATAGAGATAACAATACATCAGATTTCCTTCCACAGTAAAGCATATTCTTGGTTCCATTTGTGTTTCCTTCCAATAGTTTCCAAATGTGGTTTTTTAGGAGATGCTGTCCTTTGTTTTGCAGATAATTTTCCTGACCACACTATTTTATCTGTTAAGTTCCAGTGATGAGTACTACAAGCCAGTGAAGTGGGTGATAAGCCTGACACCACTGTCTCAGCCAGGCCCTTCCTCTAATATTATTGGCCAGTCTGTGGAAGAAGCTATCAGGTAGGGCTAAGATTTATGCTTTTCTTATTTCCTTCAGAAACTTCTTTTCGTGAGAAGCCCGTTTTCTGTCTTGAGCCTTCCTGGTAATATTCAGTGTTAAACTGGTGATGGAACTGGTATTTTCAACATTTTTTAAATCTCCTTTTGAGAGGATAATCTGAGCAATGCAAATCTTGGTAAGAACAAAAAAACCTCAAAACACTTTAAATATCTTATTCTCAAGCCTGTGATTCACGAAGATTTAATGGCTCACCCTTATCAGCTTGCTGTCCACAGGCTCTTGCTCTGGCTGCTGATCACTTGGGCAGCAAACCTGCCTCTCGTAACACACCTCACTTCCTCTCAGAAGCCTCCTTCTGTTGTCAGGAGTTTTAGCTTTGCTCAGGGAGGAGATGAGGTGGCCTCCCTGTTTCTTCTTTCCTTCTGCCGCCAGGCTGGGCCCTCTGCAGGGCCGGATATTGACAATGCAGAGTTTTCAGTTATCTTAAAGTCATAGGCTCCGTGCGCATTGCAGGTCTGGCCAGGAACTTCTGCCGTGTCTTCTGGGATCCATGTATTGCAGGCTTGGTTTCCGAAGGAGACGTTTCTTCCACATTTATTCTTCATATGCTCTTTCCACGTCACTGGCTCCTGCCCCGCTTTTCTTTCTTCTCTTCATCATTTCACTTAGGTAGAAGCTTTTGGATGCCCAGGCCTTGTCTTTCATTGCTCTGAAGTCATTATTAACACTTTACTACATTTTTACTTTTATGAATAACAACTCAAATCCTAATATTATCCATTATGAGGGCTCCTTTTTCTAGTGAGTTCTTAGCCAGGTGGCTGTAAACTTCTCTTGAATAGTGACTTTTTGGCTGGCATCTATGTTTTTGCTTACTTGTAAAAAATACTATTACTTGGAACGAGTCTTCTGCATAAATTTAGGTTTGACCTGATAATCCTGTCTCAATGCTCTTGGCTTATTTTTTCACTGTATTTATGCACCAACTGTATTTATGCACCTTTGATCTTTGGAGAACCCTCTATTATATTCAAATAGAATGAATTCTCATAAAATATATTCTCTCTAGAAACTTTGGTAGATTTTTTCCTGTTTTCCTACTAGCAAAGCCTAGGTAAAGCCTTTATCTGTATCTTGCTTCTTTGATTGGACATCAAGTGCGATTAAAAAAAAGTTTATTTTCCCTCTGACACGCTTGAGTATCATGTAAAGATTCCAAGTTTGGGAGAGTATTATCTAATGTAACGGTTTTCAGGGTGAGGCTGTTCTTCGAGAAGAACTTAACTGGTTTTAGCATTCCTTGTAAGCCTATGTGACTGTTGGTTGTCACTTTTATTGAGTAAATGAAATGACGTAAACTCCAAGAATAGATTAATGTCAGTTTATCTAAAACGACATTGATCTAACTCAAAAATGTTGTGCAAATGCTCAGTCAAAAAGGAAAAATAACCTTCTACCTTCCCAATAGACCAAAGCTATTGAATCAACCATTTCAAAGCCCACCAGAATCTTGTAGAAAGTGTGACTTAAGCCAAGCTTTACAGAAAAATACCTAGCTTGTCCATTAAAAAAAAAACTTCAAGAAAGATACTTTATTTTCCTGAAGTAGATATATCTTTATTAGCACTATGAGAATAGGGATTCTCACAAAAGCTTTTTTATCTTCAAATTACTGTTCTTGAATTTTCTCTTGTTCCGCTTTCTTAGCATGAACCCACTTGCTGACCATCTTCTGAATGTCTGTCATCGCGTCACCTTTTTTTCATGGCATATTTCATAAGAAAACCAAGTTGTCCTTTGTTTTAAACTTGATTCTTTACTGTCACGGTTGCTTGGAACTGGTAAGCAGAGCTGTGATTTGCTCCTAGGTCCAGCCAATCAAAAGTGCTATCTTTGCGGTATGCCACGGTACCTTCTTGCAGGAGGAGCTAACTGGGGGAGAAGATCATAAATGCGTGGTTTTGTTATGACTGTTCAGGTAGACACCTGACGCTGCCAGCTAAAAATCCCGGTCTTTGGTTTAGGAGGAAATTTGAGATTGGAAAGACTGTGGTCATCTACAGAGATATGAGGAAATATTTGTCTTTCTACAAATTAATTTGCCTTATCCTCTTGGATTTGCATACACTAATTATGCACTCTAACATAGCCTGTGTCTTGGTTCCAGAGTATAGTGGGAGAAAACCTATTCATTTTTCCATCTTATTTTTAATACAGAAAAATTTTTTTTTTTAACAATCCTCAATACCAGAACCATAATCCTAGTGGATCTCAAAACATAGATCTTTGTGAGTCTGAAAAAGATGGTAGTCTAGAGAACTTGTTATAGCCTGGGCCATTTTTCTTACCATACCTATATCAAGTCGTATGAATTAAAGGTTGTAATTCAGGATGATTTTTAGCAGTCTGAGTGCCTTGGGTGTATTTACTTACTGGATCAATTTCAAGACTTAAATCAGAATGTACAGGTTTTTACATAGATGCCTCTGAAGAACCTTCTCACATATGTGTAAGAGAACAGTGGCCTCTAGTTCTTAGAGTGCTTGTCAGACTTTTTGTCCTGAAGGGTTGGGTTCAAGATGGGATACGTTTCTTCATGGAGAAATACTTTAAGAGGAGAAATATTATACAGATGATTATGAAAATGCTATGTCCTGAGAATGTAGTTCAGTCTGCAAATTATCAGTGATACCAGATTTTATAAGCATAAATCATTAGTCATCATCAATGTTGCAGTTAAGCTGATCATGAAACTCATATGGTCCACTAATAAGTTAAAAGTGGAATTGAAATTGGGAGTTAAATGCATGACCAGTGAAAATGTCTTTGTTCTTTAAGCTTTGCCTTTTGAAATATGTGGCTACTTTATAATCTCGGTGTCATTGAATTTTTAAACCTTGTTATTCACAATTCTGAATAAGTATTCTAAATTGAATATATTTGTGATTGTGTTTTCATTTCATGAATTTTTGAGTTAGTGGCATGCATCCTTTATCCCTAAACCATTTTCCTCCCCTTAGAGCATGTTGTGTCCTGAATGTTTGCATCACACCCTTCTTTCCTGATGCTCCCATTCTGCTTGCTCTGGTGGAGATATTGCACATTACTAAGTTGCATGTTGTCACGGCCTCAGTGCAATTTAGTGTGTGTGATATTTTCACATGAGTGCATGCACACGGGTATGGCTCTTGCTTGTGGGATCACAGCTTTTCAGTGCTGGTGGATGGGAGTCCTGATGAATTAGATGGGAGGATGTATCTACTGTGAGATTTTTGTTAAAAAGTGAACATGGTTCCCAACTCTACCCTCCAGTTTTGAAGACTTAAAAGTATTTTGGTTAAAAAAAAGTCACTGTCAATCATTTAGTAAGTCAGTATTTCCATTTTTGACTTTGAGCACATTAAATATTCATTGGAAAGAAATTCTCATGGAATTAAGATTATAAACAATCTTTGTTTAAATTAAGATGTGTAAGGAAGAGCTCAAAGATGTTAGAAAATAAAATTTCATTTATTTGAAGAGCTATTTCTCCTAACACTGGAATAGAGAGACAGAATCTCTTTTGCATAGTTGGGAAAATTAAATAAGCTAGAGTTCTTAAATAATAAGCAAGTTGGTAAATATAATGCCTATTTAACCTGCTTGATTAAAAATCAGTCTGATAAACTTAAACTTTTATTTCTTTAAGTTTCCAAGGAAAATGACCTTAAAAACTTTATCTTATATTTAATTTCTCACTGTATTTCTTTAAAAGCTGCTAGATTCATTTTAATGGGCTTATAATGGAACTGGTGTTGAGATACAAATGTTTAGTGTTTGCCTATATAATTGAATCAACCCCATGTTAATTTTTTAGTTAGCATTAGAGTAAGCATCTATGATGACTAGGCCTTGTGAAAGACACAAACCCGTGTGTTAATGAGATAAAAATATTGAATTAATATTACTACTGCCAGGGTCTGTCTGTAGGTGATGTAACTGTCGAACACTTATGTGCGTCACTCGCTGTCTCCAGTGGGGACAGAAGGCTTCCACGGTAGCAGCTCCTCCTGGTGCCCCTCGGCAGCACTGTGGGTCTGCTTTGACAGCACGCCTGTTCCCCCTGGACTGGGGAATCCGGTGTCCACCAGGTTTCTGTACATTTTACTATGGAGCTGAGTTTCTGGGGCAGACCAGCCAGGAAAGGGAAGGAGAAGTAACTTCTCAAGAGAGATTAGTTAGTAATCAAGGGAGCTGGGGGATATACTTCTCCTGATTGGTCGCTTTATACAGTAGTCACCCTCAGTTTCGCTTTCTGTGGTTTTGGTTACTCATGATAAACTGGGGTCCAGAAATATTAAATGAAAAATTCTAGACATAAACAATTCATAAGTTTTAAATTGTGTGTCGATCTGTGTAGTAATGGTGAAATTTTGTGCTATCTCGCTTCTTCCCACCCAGAATGTGAATCATCCCTTTGTCTAGCATCTCCACACTGGATAAACTCCTCCATTAGTTGCTTAGTAGCCTTATTGGTTATTAGATCAACTGTTGGGGTATTACAGTGCTTGTGTTCAAGTAACTCTTATTTTACTTAATAATGGCCCCAAAGTGCAAGAGTAGTGATGCTGCCAAAGAGAAATTGTAAAGTGCTTCCTTTAAGTGAAAAAGGTAGGTACGTATAGGAAAAAACATAGTATATGTAGAGTTTGGTACTCTCCGTGGTTCCAGGCATCCAGTGGGGGTCTTGGAACATACGTCACACAGGTAAGGGGGCACTGCTGTAGGCTGTGCCTCTGGAAGCTGGCTTGCCTCCTTCAGGAGCGCACCTATTTGAGGCGCAGTGTATTCCAGGGCAGGTTGAACACTGATAAGTAACATAGCTATTGTTTCCTGGGGGATTGATAGTCGGATAGTCTTTCTATTTGACCTTTAGAAAGAAAAGAGGGCAGAACCAGTGTAAGGAAATGTTAGTAGTAGGCAGAATTTTATTTTGGACTTTTTACTCTCCTTTTCTTTCTTTCTTTCTTTCTTTCTTTCTTTCTTTCTTTCTTTCTTTCTTTCTTTCTTTTTTTTCTTTTTTTTTCTTTTTTCTTTTCTCTCTTCTCTCTTCTCTTCTCTTCTCTTCTCTTCTCTTCTCTTCTCTTCTCTTCTCTTCTCTTCTCTTCTTTTCTTTTCTTTTCACTTCTTAGATGCATGCTTCCTACTTGTTTGCTGTCTAGGGTCCTGTGTACTCTGAGGAGCATGGAGTGACTAATGGCAGGAACGTATACAGGTTATCATTTTCCTCACTTCGCTTCTTGTTTCAGATCTCGTTCCTTTAAAAGCAGGTCATCTGATCAAATCCTGAGTTGTCTGGCTAGTTTTTGCTCATTCAGTTTAGAAAATTAACAAGAGCTGTTTTTTGGTCAGAAATGAGAGGGCTGAGAACTGAAGTGAAGTATTAGGAAACCTGTGAAAGAGTAACAGTTTCAGCTTAGTGTTTATAAAGGATGAAGAGAGCTGGGTAAAAAGAATTAAAAGCCCGACTAACTGTTTAAGGTCAGTTCAGGCCCCTGGTACTGAGTTAGAGATATAGTTGCATAAATGAGGTGTGGACACACACACCTTTACTGCAAAACAGTATAAATATACAATACCAATTATTAGGGGAAAGCTTAGGAATAGACAAAAATCTGATTGTGTATGAACTTGGAACTTTTATTGACCGAGAGATGTGCCTAACTGGATTGGGTGCACCTTTGGCCCATCTTCCAGTAGAGAGGACCCTGCCCTGGAGCAGTCTGCATATGGTGTGAGGCTGGGGAACATCCGTAGGATGGTTTAACAGTGGAAGGTCCCTGAGTGAGGTCATGGTGTTGTAGAAAGGGGGAGCGTCCAGCTCAGTGGCTAGTGTCAAGTCTCTTCCATCAAGCTAAATTAGACCTGCCGAGTCAGTGCGGCTGAGCTACGAAAAGAGAGGTTTGAAGGAAGAGCCCCCAGAGTCTTCTGAATTTGATTCTCCTCAATTGCTGAGTGCTGGGAAAGCCTGGAGATGTAGTTAGAGAACAGCTGTCAATAATCTTTGAGAATCACTGAAAAGAGAGGTCCCAGAAGACTGAGCATGGGCAAATATTCTTCTATTCGAAAGAGAGGATTGAGGTAGAGAGTGGAGGAACATTGTATGTTACGTGCAGATTAGACTGGTGAAGTTGATGGAGGTTTTCTGTAAATTTCTACAGTAGGTGCTTGATCATATGGTTGTGAGCAGTTATAAAAGAGAAGGGTAATGCCCGATGGTACCGTGTATTCACCTAGCACAAGTCATAGCTATTGTGATTTTTGCAAGGGATTTGATGAAGAGTATTATAATGTCTGTAATAGCAAGATTTTGGAAAATGCTCCTTGAATCTGAGTATCCAAAAAGTGTTGATTAATGGATTGATATCAATGAGTGAATGAAATGAGAGAATGATCTTTCATTGATATGATGGTAAGAATTTTCTTGCATTGGTTGAATTAATGATTTCTGGTAACCCATTCAAACTGTATTGTGCATGTCATTAGTTTTATCATTAGTTTTATGCCTCAAAAGTTTTACTTGAGAATAAATTATTCCTAGTAAACTTTGAATTTTATATTCCTGAAAGATGATGATATACTCAATTTTTTTTTGGGGGGGGGGGTATTGCTCATATAGCCTGATCAGCACCTTACAATTTAAAGTGATTAATCCAAAACTCTGCAGTATATTATTTGAATTCTCATCATTGCCATGCCCTGTTCCTCTTCAGCACAAAGCAAAGATAGGTATACTCTGAAACCTGGAAGGTAAAAAAAGAAGCTATGTGCCTTATTCTTAGCCTTATTATAATGCTAATTGGTAATAATGACATAATTCTGTGATAGCACCAACTTAATTGATTGCTTATTTTGTACCAGGCACTAAGCTTAGCACTTTAATTGCATTTTTAATCTTCAGAACACTATGAGGTGAATGCCATTGTCTCCGTTTTACAGTCAGGGAAAGTGCGGCTCAGAGAAGTTTTATGGTTTTCAGAGTCATGCCACCAATATGTGACAGAACTGGAATTCCATAGCGGTTGGTGCAGTGCCAGAACTGTTGTAGCTCTCATGACTCGTTCCCTGTCCTTTCTACCGAGTCCGTGTGCTGTCCTCCCTAACATTTCTCGTTCGTTTACCTCCCCCTCCTCTTGTGTTCTTCCTCACTGCGACTCCTGTAGTTCCCAGTGCTGTTCTCTCTCTTCGTTGTCTGCTAAGTACTGCACCCTTGGCCTCCAGGCTTATCCCTCCTCTCAATCCATCCTCGACCCTGACATTTGCTAACTACTCAGTTTTCATTAAGCTCTGTGTTACATGTTTTGCGTATGTAATTTTACTGATCCCCTGTAGGTCCCCTCATTTATCCAGAAAAGAAACCTCTGGTCAGAACTCAAGTAAATTTGTTAAATGGGGGATGTGATTCAGTTAAGAGAAAAAAGAAAAAAAAAGCTCGAAATGAAGGTCTGAGTTATTTCAGGTTAAAAGGCCGGAATCACCCACTGGGCATTGGTGGCTCTGTAGTTCACTAGATCACTCTGTCGTACTACCTCCCAGTCCAGGCACCCAGCTCAGGGAAGGCCAGAGTGGGACACAGGTATTCTACATCCCATTGTGTCAGCAGGTCATGGGCACCCACCCGTGAGTACCACACGTGGCTTGTCTCGTCTCCCATTGCTCTTCTGTTCCTCTGCCCCTCACCCCCCGTGATCTACTTCTGTCTTCTCGAACACGTCACTCTAATAGGATGAATAGGACCGCATTTCTCTCAAGATGGGTATACTGAGTCCCAGTTCCCTTCTGGAAGTGTGAGCCAGGGTAGCCATTATCAAATCAAGGTCCTGGCTGGCACCAGATTCAGGCCGTGATGCAGCTGTCAGGGCTGCCGTTGGGTGGTCTTTTGGCTTTGAGGACCGTTAAGTACCAGATTGACCTGCATGAAAATAACTTAGTAATATTTAATAGAAATCTGGATACCAAAAATGAATTTTCACCCACTGTCTTGGCCTTTAGTGAATTGGGTGCTTAGATTTGGAGTTAAGACATCGAAATGATCTAGTACCTGGATCCAGCAGTCTCTAGAAGAGCTTTCTTCTTGTTCAGGCCCTCCTTGCCCTCATTTTGAGCTCTTTCTGGTCTTTTGTTTTTCTTTTTTTAAAAAAACTATACTGTCCTTCTGGTTGAACAGATTTATCTGATTTATGACCAGGAATCTCTTTTTTGCATGGCTAAGGGGACTAAACAGAATCAATGAAATAACATATACAAAGCACCTAACAGCATTTGGCACATAGTGGGTCGTAATAGTTTTCTTATTGTTGCTGTAACAAATTACCATAAACTCAGTGGCTTAAACAAGACAGATTTTTTTACCTTATAGTTTTGGAGAATAGAAGTCCTACAATGAAGGTATCAGCAGGGCTGCATTCTTTCCGAAGGCTTTCGGGGAGAATCATTTCCTTGCCTTCTGCGTCTGGAGGCTGCCTGCATTCCTTGGCTTGTGGCCCCTTCCTCTTCCTTTAAGACCTCTGCTCTGTCCTCTTGTCACCTTCCCGGACTCTGACTTTCTTGCCTTCCTCTTTTTATAAAATTTTTATTGAGATAAAATTCACACGCATAAAATTCACCACCTTAAAGTGTACAGTTCAGTGATTTTTAATATAGTCAAAATTCATGCAGCCATCACCACTACCTAATATCAGAACAGTCTCCCTCTTTATAATGACTTTTGTGATTAAATTGGGCCTACACGGTAATCCAGATTAATCTCCCTATCTCAGGATTATTGATTTAAATCATATCTGCAAAGTCCCTTTTGCCATGTAAGGTAATATATTCATAGGTTCTGGGCATTAGGATGTTGACATTATTATGGGGTCATTTTCAGCCTACTCTTTACCATCTCAATTCAGACACACTAAGCTCTTGAGGTAAAACTTCTAGAGTCTTCATCAAAATTTTAGTGCTGCTCAAATACACAGATCGCAAGGACTCCGATAACAATGACACCAGTAATTCCGTTGTTTATTGAGCACCTATCGAGCACTGGGTCAGTTACCAGGGATTTCAGATACATTGTCATTTAGCTTTTCATGAGCTGAATTGCTCTTTCTGCCAGATCCACCCACGTAATACCAGGAGTGTAAAGATTAGGTTTATGCTTTGAGGAGATGTGGTATGATGTAGCAGGCAGTGACTTCTGACTGCATGTCCGTGGACTATAGATTTTGTTTGAATTGATAGGGCAAAACTATTGCTACTATTTCTTAAAAAGTTAAACCAATACCACGAGACCCAGCATCTCCACTCCAAGATATTTACCGAAGAGCAATGGAAGTATATGTTCCACAAAGACTTGTGCTTGAATGTTTATAGCATTATTATTCATAGTTCAGGCATTCAGGCTGTGCCCTAAACTGGACACAGCCTGAATGCCCATCACCTGGTGAATGGATAAAGAAGTCATGGTGTATCCATATAATGGAATACCCACCAACGCAAAAGAAACAAACAGCAGTGCGGATGAATCTCAAAAGCATGGTACTAGGTAAAAGAAACCAAACACAAAAAAGCTACATGATGACAGTGGGAATGTACTTGACATTACCAAACTGTACACTTAAAAGCAGTTAAAGGGTAAGTTTCACATTACATAGATTTTACCACAATTAATGAAAAAGGTGAGTGATACGTGATTCTGTTAATATGAAATTCTAGGAAAGGCGAAACTGTAGTGTCAGAAAGCATAAGTAGTGGCTTTCAGAGACCACTCTGAAAGGGAGGGATTGACTATAAAAAAGGGCACGAGGGGACTACAGCAACCAAAATGGATAGATATAGAAGCTCTGTTCATACCTCTGGCGACCAAATCCAAGTTGTGACGGAAACAAGGAGCAGCAGCAAGGACAAGTCACCTGTGATCTTGATGAACAAGCCATACAACTACGGAGAAATCCAAGAAAGCACCCTACAACAGCAGAAAGTAGGATGGGGCGAGGATGTGGGGCTGCCCGTCCCGAGTGGCTGACACAGAGGCTGAGGCAGCGGCAGACTCCTCTTAAAGGGGCTGCGTCTATGAGCGTGTTTTCGCGGTGACGGACCTGCTCGCTCTGAGCACCAGTGTCGATTCGGCTGTGCACAGGGGGCACCAGGTACTCACAGGGAGACATTTTCAGAGTGAGGGCCGAGGCGACTCTTGCTCTGTGTATAGTAGCGCCTGCGGTACCCATTCTTCCGTGTTGAGCCCTTTCCCCTCCCAATGTGCACACACAGTGCCACATAGCCATTAGGTCATCAGACTGGATAACAGAGGTCCTTTCACCCAGAGGTTTTCTTGAAACCCCGCCTTCCCCATCTCACGGCCCCACCCAAGCCACATCCAGGTTTATCCTCAATGAGTCAGGTGCTCCTTGCCGAGCAGTACCTAGATTCACACTGGAGGCAACTGGCCTCAGTGTGGCCTTTTGAGGCAACTATAAGCACAGCATCTGTGGATTGCTTGCTGAATCTTAACAGATGGCCCAGGAAGAGTAGAGGCTTAGGCTAAGTTTGACCTGCAGCTGAACCCCTCTCAGGACTGTGCCACTAGACACCTACTTCACAAATCTACACTGATAAGATTGGGAGATGTAGGAGCTTTGCTTAGTATATCGAAACAGACACAGAAAGGTAGCCAAAATGGGAAGGCAAACCTTATGAGAGAACAGAGCAGAGATCCAGAAATAATGGAGTCAAGTAATCTAACAGATGCAGAGTTCAAAACACTGGTTATAAAGATGCTCAATGAATTTTTGATTAAATTCAGTGAGAACTTTAACAAAGAGAGAAACATAAAATTGGAAATGGAAATTATAAAAGGGAGCCAGTCTGAAATGAAGAACACATTATCTGAGATGAGAAGTATATTACATGAAATAAACAAAGGAATAATGAAAAGGATCAAATGCCCTATTTAGAGGATGGGAAAGCCAAGGACACTCAATCAGAATGGCAAGAAAAAAGAGGCCATGACTATAAAAATAATTTAAGGAGCACGTGGGGCACTATTACGGGTCCAAATATTCGTCTGATTGGCATAACTGAAGAAAATCAACTTCCCTAACCTGGTGAAGGAAATAGACATAAAACCCCAGGAAACTCAGAGAATTCTAAAAATCAGGGATCCAAAGAGGCCCACACCAAGACACATCATAATTAAAATGTCAAAGGTTAAATACAAAGAAAGAATACTAAAAGCAGCAAGAGAAAAACAGTTACTTATAAGAGAAAACCTATAAGACTGGCAGCAGATTTCTCAGAAGAAACTATGCAGGACAGAAGGGTGTGGGAAAAAAATATTTGACAGGATGAAGACCCAGGATCTACAACCAAGAATACTTTATTCAGCAAAGCTATCATTTAGGGTTGATGGACAGATAAAGAGCTTTCCAGACAAAAATAAGCTCAAGGAATTTATCACCACCAAGCTAGTATTATAGGAAATGTTAGAGGGACTTCTTTAAGAAGTAAAAACCTGTATCAAAAACAGGAATAAAGAATGGTAACAATTACATTCCTATCAATAAGTACCTCAACTGGAAAAGAATTAAGTGCTCCAACTAAAAGAGTGGATGAATGGAAAGGAAAACAAGACCCCTACATGTTGCCTATAAGAGACTCACTTCAGATTAGAAGACACAGACTAGAAGGGGATGGAAAATTATATTGCTTTGATGGACCTAGAATGTCAGAGAAAGATAATTTCTCTTTTTTGATTTCACTTATATGCAGAATCAAAGGAATAAAAAGAACAAACTAATCAAAAACAGGCTCACAAATATAGTGGACAGTTTGGTGACAGACAGAGGGGAGAGGAGTTTGGGGGACTGGGAGAATGGGGTGAACGATTAAAGAAGTACAAATTAGTAGCCGATGGATAGACATGGGGGTGGGCAGCACGGCATAGGGAATGCAATTAGAATGAATACATTGTCTATGTGGAGGGTCAGGGGAGGGAGGGAGCAATTGGGGGGACCATTTTACAAACTATATAGATGTCTAACCAATGTCCTGTATACTTGAAACTCATTAAAATAAATAATAAAAGAAAGATAAAAGGGCATGAGGGAACTTTTGGGGTGATGGAATGCTGTATATCTTGTAGTGGTGGTTATGCAACTGTAAACATTTGTCAGAATTTACTGAATTACATACTTAAAGTTGGTGAGTTTTATTGTTTATAAATTATAGTTTAAGTAAAGCTAGTAGAAGAAAAAAAGAGAAAAAATGGCTAGGAATTTGAGGGAGTTAAAAAAGTCTCAATGAATCCTTAGAGGATTTTTCTCTGCTGATTTATAAAGCTTGTGTACCAGATAATAAGATAGAGGGGGATGTATTGTCATTTCCTTCCTCATTGGGTTACATAAATATGTTTAGGAACTGCAAACAACATATAATGCATTTTGGGTTCACAAAATTACTTGAATGTTGCCTTAGTGAGAATATTACGATTAAAATTCTCAGAGAGAGAAGAAAAGACTGCGTGCTGTTTTCTACAAGTGATCTCTCTGGACTGAGCTTTGCTTTCTTGCCATCCAGACAGCTGATTCAGTTGCACCTATGCTGTCAACTTATTTTTGGCTTAAAATTGTTTTAAATAACATAAAAATGGTGAAAGTACCACATCTATATTTTTTTCTCATTGACTTCCTTGGTTCTAGTCAAATTCTGTACTTTTTTTCTTAGACTTTATTCTCATTAATCTCTCTGTGATACTTGATCTCATTATTCCCTCTTTCTCAAAAGCTTCTTTATCCTTGGTTTCTGGGACTATGACATTCCATGGATTCCTATTACAAAAATGATTAATTATCTTTTTGGCTGGTGTATCTTTGTCCTTAGGTCCCTTATGAGAACACAGCCCATTGCCTCATTTTCTCTAGGCTTGCTCCTTGAGATGTCTTATCCTTTTCTATGGTTATTCCAGTCTGGAGCATCTCAGATCTCTTGTCACAGGTTTTCTGATAAGCCTTGTCTTTTCCAGGTACCTCAGGGCATTTTTATCATCCTTTTTCCTAACCATTGCCCAAACTAAATGTATTCCCTTCTCTTCCGTGTCTTCTCCCGTTCTGGGCTTCTCTGTGGCTTTGAGATACTGTCATTCTTTTCAGGTTTAAAACCTGAACCTCTGCCATTTTCCTTTTCCTCTGCCCCCTCTATTCAGCCACAAGTCAGATCTTTTATGTTTTCTGTTGGCCATCTCCCTTCCTTTCAGTCTTTTTGATACCACTTTAATCTGTCACATGGAACCTTTAAGACATTCATGAGTAAAAGTTGCTGGTCAGTTTGACAAAGAGGGTTTCCTAGTTTGAGGAGCCACTCTCACCAAGTCCATGTCTCAGAATTTATTAAATGAATAAACCCCTAAGTTCCAGAGCTTAACTGTACTTATAACAGTACACCTTTTGGGATGCTTTAGAAAAGCTTGATGTCTCTTTTTTGTGTGTACACTGTCACATTTGCTGCTACAGCCTCTGCTTTTTCAATTATGGGAAACTTTTCCTTTGCTCATGAGTATATGAGCGTGCCTCTCCTGAGCCCTGCAGGATCCTGGTTTTCATAATTTTGTGCTCCCTTGGGATACTTTAAGATTTCCTGCCTTGTACTCTATCTGAACGGTTCCTTATTTCTCCTCCTTACAAAGTACTACCTTAATAATTTTCCAATTGAAAAGCATAAATGAAGTGCCTGAGATTGCAGGTTTTCATGTGCTTTATTCCCGTTAATCACCAAGTATGTGTGTCTCCCAATGACCTGTATTCTTTGATTATTAGCATTCGTCGAAGTTACTTTGGAGACTTGGTTACATATTTGAAGAAATGTGGGAAAATTTCATTAACAAGAGAAGAAAGACTGACCATGTACAAGTCATGTTATCCCTCACGTACTCTTCCCAAAGAAACGTGGTACCCCAGAAACGTAGTACTCACGCTTAATTTTCTTTCTATCTACTTTGGCAGTGAAGGGTCTCCTTTAGAAATGAAAAGTTGACTTTCACTGAATAGCATATTTTAAGATGTTTTATTTCAGTTAATTTTTCATCAGAGAAAAGTTTAAAGAATGGTTTAAACATATTTCTGGGTTTTAAAATAAAGTCTTTATGTTTCTTTGAAACAAAATGATAATAGCATTCTCAGGCATTGGAAAAATTGAAGCTATTTTCATTACAAATCATAAACCTACAAATATTGCTATTTCTGAATCACAGTATGATCCTATGTTCATTAACTTTCCCTTTTATCTTTGGGCATTCTAGAGGGGTGTTCGATGCTTCCCTCAAAATGGCTGGCTTCTATGGATTGTACACCTGGCTGACTCATACTATATTTGGCATCAATATTGTCTTCATACCATCAGGTAACAACTGTGTCATAATTTCCACTGTCCTCCAAAAAAAGTTAAGCCATGTTACATACATTGGGAAATGTCATCTTCCCTAAGTTTAAAATACTAAAATTTGAGATCTGATCTAGTCCAGATTAAAAGCAGAAATATAATATGTCATGTTTACTTATTGCTATGTCCTCAGTAGCTAGAACAATATCCAGCATACAGAAAGTACTGCATAAGTATTTGTTAAGTGAATGAATGTCTAGCACTTGACACAACACCTAGCACATAACTGGCACTTGATAAATGTTTGAATCAAACCTATTGGCAGGGAGCAATGAGTTGGTCAAATAGCTTTGTCCCATGAAGTTAACTTTGGGCAGGGGTTGGGGAGGTGGCAGGTCAAGGTGAATGCTTCTGAGGGCCCAAACGCTGTCTCCACACCTCTTGAGATCTGTTGTGATAGTACCCGCATTCTGTAAGCACCAGGATGGTTTGATGACCATCTTTTACTTTTCCGATATGTTATCTCTGTTTCTCTTCGTCATTTTTTTCTTCCTTTATTTCTGTGGCTGATTGTCTCCTAAATATATCTGCCTCCCACATTTCCCTCTACCACCATTTATTTCCTCTTTGGTAGGTGCCCCCATCCTTTTTTACATTCCCAAGTTCATTCAGGTTCTTTGCTACCTTGTGCTCCACAAAGCCACCCTCTGACATGCAAGCACCATGGGAGCACACGGAGGTGGCTGTTTTATGACATCCCTCTGAGGCAGGCAGGATAGGTGATGTCCTTGTTGTATAGACGAGAAACCAGAGTTTTCCAAGGTCACATACCTGGTTAATGGTTAGGACCAGAACTGGAATCCACATCTTGACTCTGAGCATTTTAACGTAATGTTCTGGAAGGGGACAAACTGGAAATAAGGTCCTTCAACTGGTGGGAGTTTTTGTTTTTTATTTAATTACATTTCATTTTTTATTAGAAAGCAAGATATAGAATATATACTCATATGTGACAGAAAGAGACTAATTTCTGATTTCGCTTTGGACTCAGTACAGATTATGACCAATGTCCTATGGTTACATTATAGGACTATATATTAACTAACCCTGATTTAGAGTAACAACTGCAGGACACTAAAATTTTGTTGCTAAAGAAAAAATGCATGAAGTAGACACGTTAGAAAGATTATCAATATCAAGTTTTAAAATATTGGACCTTCGCTTAACTAGCAAAGTCAGTTAAACAAGGGCCTATCATTCCCCGAAAATTCGAATTGGTATTTGTTGAACTCATTTGTTGGAAAATTTTAAGTAGGAGGCACTTGTGCTTAGGTTCTACTGTTTCGTTATTGTTTTCGATGATGATGTGCAGTAGCTTTTCTTATTTTAATCTTTTACTAGCTTTAGCAGCGATCCTTGGAGCAGTGCCATTTCTGGGGACATATTGGGCAGCAATACCTGCAGTTCTAGACCTATGGCTTACCCAAGGCTTAGGATGCAAAGCCGTTCTACTGTTGATTTTTCATCTCTTGCCAACATATTTTGTAGATACTGCCATCTATTCTGATATATCAGGGTAAGTATTTCACAGAACTTCCGAAGTTGCTAGTGAATCATATCCATGGATTTCTGTCACCTTTTTTAAGGATTTTTTTTATTATTATTTATAGATAAGAGAAAGGATAGGTGGTAGGATTTTTTAGTGAAGTAGCCTTCTGTGATCCCACTGATATAATCAAAGCTTAATATAAATGATATTGTTTGCAAGGCATTTCGCTGTTATGTAAGTATTATTTGTAATATATGAGACCCTGGGTTAAAATAAAATTGTGAATGATCTTCTGATTTAGTGACATTTAACCTAGAGAAGAATATTACTAGAGGTATATAAAATATTTTAAGTAAAGTAACAAGTTAGCAATTACTTGCAGAACTCTTTGCTTTTGGAGGAAAATGTTAGTTAGGTTGTATGTCTGGCAATTTCAGTGTGAAGTGAAATCTCATCAAGTTAATGTCTGACAAGCAGAGCTCTTTTAATATATTATATAGTATGATTCTTTGATGAATACAGGTTAAATATAAGGCAAAAGCCAAATTTTGGCCATGTAACATCTGCATTTTTGTAGGTTTTGATATTTCTTTGCAATTTGCATTAAGCAAATCAGGCCAGTTCTCATTTATTTATGTATTCAGATTCACATTGCTTATTAGAATCTGGGATGTGACCAAATGTTGAATTTTAATTAACTACTCAAATTCAGCATGTGGCCTACTGAAACTGTCATAATAGGTAATATATTAAATTTTCTTTAAGTGAAACTCATCATCACAATAACGGTAGACAAGGTCCAAGTTTATAGAAAAGTGCCCTTCAGTTAATTTGAAATCATGTAGAGACAAATTGTATATCAGCTTGTTGTCTCTCTAGTAAGTTAAGGTAGAAAACAAATGATGTATAACTAACTCTGAAGCCCCCAAATTTCAGAGCGAAAAGAAACAAGTAACTCCCTAAGCAGGCTTTATGGGACCTTTTATGCCTAAAACTTTATGAGAAGATTAAAGATTAAAGGAGAATATCAGAGTATGATTAATTAGTGCTTAACAGTTGAAATTCAAATAGTAAGATTAGATAAATAATATATAGTTAAATATTTTCATTTCATTAAATTTTACTATAAATTTTATATTAAGGTTACTACCTAGAATTTAAAATTTATACATGATTTTCATCTTAATAAGATAATACCTTATTTAACTAGCGTCATTAGGAAATGAAAGATTTTGCATAAGTTGTTTTATTTTTTAATACTTTTTTATTTTTTAATAAATGTCTAAAAGCTCTTTTTTGAGCTTTAAGCATTTTTGATAGAAATTTCCTTTAAATATAGTGTTTAGGAAAAAAGCCTTACTCACGTAGTATACTTAAAGTTCTGCCCTAAATCCTTTTTTGAAGTGACAAAGATAAATAAATTGTGAATATAATGAATTGATTTCTTGAAGACTGGCTCACCTTAAATGTTACTTATTGAGCTATCATATAATACGGGACCGTGTTTCCGGGTATGTAGTTACTCGCCTTGCGCTAAATTGTTCTGGTTATCTGTGTTTAAAAACTAGAAACAAACAACTTATTTCCAAGTCTCTCACGTCAGTGGTCATTTATTATCATCAGTTGCTGTGTTGCTATGATCTATCTTATTTCATTCTGGTTACATAAGTAATACTGTGATAAGCTGGGAAATAAAAATATTGGGCTTTGTGACAGATATTTTCTTCATGAGGCCTTGTATCACTACCTGTATTAAAAACTATATTATATAAGGTTGCTGGAAATCTATCCTATGAGTAACAGCGTTGCTATTTTTATCATCTTTATAAAAAGCATAATTACATGCCAAATTGTGCCTACTTAATTATCCTTGTTGGAGGTAAACCTGAGAGGTGACTGATGTAACCAGTCCTGAGCCAACATTAACCCATTTCAGGCAGCTGCATTATGGGTACAGGTCTCTGTTAACATTACTGACTTCACTCCTTCAGTTGCTTGGCCTGTAAAAGGCAAATGTCAGACGTGTTATATTAGCAAGAAAAATTCTAGCACACATCTCAGTGTTATTACGATGTTCAATTGTACGCATTGAGATAATCTAAAGAAAGCTGATAATATAGTCAAAAGCCTGGTGTATTAGAGAATGAACACTGTGTTTGAGAATGTATTTTATTTTTGCCCCAAAGTTTATGTTAAAAGTCATGAGCTAATATATGTGCTCTTCATTCCAGAGGTGGCCATCCTTACTTGACAGGCTTGGCAGTGGCTGGCGGAGCATACTACCTAGGCCTGGAAGGAGCAATCATCGGGCCCATTCTTCTCTGCATACTTGTGGTTGCTTCCAATATCTATAGTGCCATGCTAGTAAGTCCTACAAATTCAGCACCCACACCAAACCAGACCCCATGGCCTGCTCAGACTCAGCGGTGAGTTAAAGCAGAGTGATTGTAAACATCTATGAAATTGACCTATCCTGCCTCTGTATTTTTGACCTGAGTAGTCTGTCAGCATACAGGTATTTCAGTACTCCTGCTCTCCTAAGGATTATAGATGACACAAAGTAAATAGAAATCATTTGTTTGCTGGCTTTTGGGTTTCATATACCAGGAACATTTACAAACTAAATTGAGTCAGAATTGTTAATGTCATGGAAGAATAAAAAGAAAGAACATAGCTAAGACCATTCGGGGGCATGGTATACTAAGTTAAAGATTTAAGAAATAGGACAACCAGTCTAAGGCCATGCCACCCCGAATAAGCTCAATCCTGTCTGATCTCAGAAGCTAAGCAGGGTCGGGCCTGGTTGGGAGAGTACTTTGATGGGAGAGCACCTAGGAAAACCAGGTGCTGTAGGCATAAAAAATAAAAAATAAGGGATTGTAAGCTGACAAGGTCCTTGCAATCTGTGAGGTCAACCAAAAGTTACCTTGCCTAAAAAATGAAAAAAAATAAATAAAAATAAAAAAATAGGACAACCAAACGCAACGCACAAACCTGTGACAGAATTCTGGGTTGGGGATGGGAAGAATCTATGAAGAATATTTCTGAAACAATTGGAGAACTCGATAATGGGCCATATATTAAATAATAACATATCAATGTTAAATTTCTTAGGCGTGATAATGATAATTTGGTTACGTGGCAGAATATCCTTTAGGCATCTGAGGTCAAACTGAGAGCGAGGAAGTGACTAGCAGAATGTTAACAGTTGGTGACTTTAGATGGACAGATGGCTGTTCATTGTACTAGTCCTTCAATTTTTCTGTAGGTTTATGCTTTTTGAAAGAAAAAGTTGGGAAATTATGAGTATAGTAATATGGAGTTACAACTTGTTATTTTGCAAGTAAAGACATGGAAATCATAATTGCTATCCTCTACTATAACCACAATTTCATAAAATAGTAATGGAATATAAATTATAATTTAAAATATTTTTTTGATTGTTTCATAATTTTAGAAAGTTTATTCTGGTGTATTTTACATATGTTAAAGTGCACATCTTAAATATACAACTTGATTTTTTTCATATACCCATGTAAACACTACCTATATAAAGGTATAAAATATTTTTATTCCTCTAGAAGCCTTTCCCATACTCTCTCTCATTCAGGCTCTCTCTGCTAATATCCTGACCACTGTCACCTTAAATTACTTTTGCTTGTTTTTGAAATTTATATGAAAGGATGACATAGTATGTACTCTTGAGTCAGACCTCTCGCTTAACTTCGTATCTGAGATTTACACAGATTGCATATAACAGTTCTTTTTCATTGCTGTCTAGTATTCCAGTGTATGAATATGCTGCAACTTACTCATTGTAGTATTGATTGACATTCGCATGGTTTTCTGGCTTATGACTATTAAAAATCAAGCTGCTGTGAACTTTGTTGTACATGTCTATTGGTGGATGTGAATCTGGTTTAACTTTAGTGGGTTTTGCAAAACAGTTTTTCTATATGGTTGTATCAGAAATTACATCTTAACAGAAAAGTAAGAAGGACTTTTAATGGAAAAGTAAGAAGTCTCAGAAGAAAGAATTTTAACTTTCCAGAGACTACTGCATTGTCTTTATTATTCTCAATTTGAAACAGTTTTTTTTGTTGTCATTGTTGGGTATTCTAGTATAGTTGTGGAGTCATTAATAAGTTGATTCTAAAAATGTATTTAATGAAACTTATATTTTTATTCTTTTAAAATATGGTTCTGCTGATTTCATATCGTGTTATATTTCGTGAAGAAAGACTCGGTTCTTCAACTCAGACCAAGTAGAATAAAGTTTCTGAGTTAAAGCTGGTTGGTTAGAGGGCCATTTTAGCCAACCTAAGGCACTTCCTTGAGGGCAGAAACCTTTTTTATTTTTATGGTGACCTTCATACACTAGTCCTGTCTTACCTTTTCTCTGCTGTTCTTCCATTTCTCTCTTTTTGGCCCCATTTTCTGGGTGATTTCTCCTGCTTTATGTTCTGACACCCCATAGAAGTTTCCATTTCTGCTGTCACTTTTAGGCTGGTTTATTGAGGCATTATTTATGTAGATAAAACTTATCTTTTTTAGTATACAGGTCTATATTAGTTTTCTGTGATACACAACAAATTACCACTAACTCAGTGGCTTAAAACAACATACATTTATTATATTAAAGTCTCCATGGGTCAGGAGTATAGGCACAATTCATCTAGGTCTTCTGCATTGGATCTGACAAGGCTACAGTCAAGGTGATGGCTCTGAGGCTGGGGTTTCATCTTCTGATTGGGGTCCTCTTCCAAGTTTGCCTGATGTGGCAGAATTCACTTCCTTGCAGTTATAGAACTGAGGCTACCCTTCTCCATAAGCTGTTCATAACATGGGCGTTTGCTTCTTCAAGGCCAGCAGACAAGTACTTTTCTGGCTTCTGGCTCTGCCAAGAGCCTTTTTGAAAGGCTCACTTAATTAAGCCTGGCCCACCCGCATACTCTTGATTAAAAAACGTCAACTGATTGGGGACCTTAATTACATATGTAAAATTCCTTCACCTTTACCACATTAACACAACAATCATGATACGAGATATCAAATATTTTTGCCTCTTGACTTATATTAAGAGATACTTGGGGGATGTGGTTGGGTTATTATGTATGTCACTGAAATATAATCTGGCAGGACCGTTGTCTTGTGCAGCCCTCAGTGCCAGTGCTTTTTGGTTCCCCTTGTGGGCTAGTAAATTCCTTAGAGAAAGATCTCCTAGTCTGCCTAGATGTTGACGACCTGACTGCCAAGATTCTGGGAGCCAAGAAGGGGAAAGGAACTTGACTGTGTTCAAGGTAAAAACATTCTTGTAATCACCCACCATCAGTATGTGCTCCCACCACCGTCCCTGCCTGTCGTTCCCTAGCCCAGGGACTTGTCGTTTTACCTTTTCTGCCAATGATGGGGGCAGTTGTTTGGCTGGGTGGAGGTGGGTGTGGATATCGGAGTGGTGGGGACTTACTGCTTTTAAAGCAGTCCTGTGCTTAGCCCCACCTTCAGCCTTACTTCCATGTTTACTTGAGGTCACCAGTTCCTGAGACTCATGGGTGATTTTGTTCAATAAATCAGATTGTTTCTTGGCTTTACCCACTATTGGCTTAGAATTCTGCTTTTTAGGTTTTGCTGGGACAAGCAGTGGTTCATCTGCTTTTCACTGTCTAAAAGTTTATTGCTCTTACCTCTTATGTTCTTTTATTTTCCATGTGGCTATCATATGCCTTTTGAAAAATACTTATACTGGTATTCTAATTTCAGAGGGCGTGAAGGAAATAGGTGTTCAATACATCACTCTTTAGTGGGAAGTCTGAATGTCCTCTCGAGTCATAAGCACAATCATGAATGACATTTTTTGGGACTTACTGTGTGCCAATTTCTGCAATAAAATTTTACATGAGTTATTTTACTTAATCTGTCTAGTGTTTTTTCATAAGGAGTTAGAAACAGTTGCTTTTTATGTTTTCTAGATGTGGAAATCAAGGGGTAGAGAGGTTAACTTGCTAAAAAGCAGGTGAGCTGATGTTTCTACTGAAGGTCTTTCTTTTCCCTCACTAACCATCCTTTTCCCTTCCATACGAAAAAACGTTTTACTGTTTCTTACATTAGTAAATGTTACCCTCTATTTACATGTGCCACTGTGTAGTCATCCTATTATTTACCATCTCCTGACTCAGCATCTTCACCAAGTCCTATCAGTTTTACCTCAAATCTGTCCTTGCCTCTTTATCTCTAGTGCCACCCTGCTAGTATAAGCTGGGCCCAGGTACTGGTTTTTCACCTGGACTGCTGTGGCCGCCATCTTCATCTCTTCACGAGTCTCGCAGCCTCCGTTCTTACTGTTCTTGGGTCTGTTCTCCGTACTGCAGCTGATGCGTTCTTTTCAAAATAGAGACGTATCTGATAGAGCTGTTCTTACCAAAAATGGCCTCCCATTGGTTTTAGGAGGAAGATCAAAATCCTTGATATGGCTAACAAGGCCCTGTATGATCTGACCTGTGCCTGTCTCACAAATCCTGGAACATTTTCCCCTCGCTCTCTCTGAGCTGCAGCCATATGGGCTCTCTGTCAGGGCCTCAGAGACCCCAGGATCCACTCAAACTCTGGGCCTTTATCTGCAGCTTTCTCTCTCTGGACAGACTCTTCCTCTCCCCTCAGCTTTCCTTGCTGAATTACTTCCTAATCTCAATTCAAGTGTCAGTTCATGGGAGAAGCCTTCTCTACCTGCAAAATTAGGTTACATTCATGATGCTCTTACAGATAGCACTTTGTAGCTTTTCTTTGTAGTACAGTTTTCATTTTTACTCTTGTTGCATATTTGTCTTTTCCCACTTGACTGTGGTTGCTGTTGCTGAAGGGGGGGGGGTGTCAATTTTAGTTACTGATGTATCCGCAGCACCTGTCAGCAGAGTTTTTGTACTTGGAATGTGCACAGTTCCCAGCTGGAGTAATGAATGGGGTGTGAGGGAATAGTCTCTACAGAGCCATGAGCTATGGAAGGTTTCGGCTTATTTTAGAAACTCTTAGGTTGTTGCAGTGTGCTAATAGTGGGTGGCTGATTGCATTTCATTATGCAGACGTACCTTTAATTGCTGATACAGGCACTGGCGGCTGAAAAGACCCATTCGCAAGTCCATTTCTATGGACTACCATCTATCTTCAAAAGGTTGAACAGCTATCTGCATCAGGAAAGATGAAGGAGAGAGGACCCCCTTGCCTTGCTTCTCACTATCGATAGTGGTAAATGCCATATTTTCTGGTGTGAATGTCATGGAGACAGAACAGCATTGGGCTCCCAACAGTTTTAGGTTGATTCAGTAATCAGAATTTGTCCCTTTCTCTGTTAACACTGAGACTGAGAAGGGTGAGGCAGGACAGAAATCTCCTGTGGTCATGCAGCTTAGAGTACTTTCTTGATATTTGGACAGAGTAATCAGACTCGATTTCATTCCTACCGAAAACAGCCACAATCTCAAATATTAAAGCTCGGAAAAATCTGTGAGGAGGAATTAGGAGGGTGTCCCAGGAACGCCTCCAGAAATTCTGTTCTCTGGGTTAGTTTTCCTCCGCCCTCTGTCACACCTTGACACTACCGAGGGTGACGACTCTAATGTGGTCCTGTAGGAGCTCAGCTTTATTCTTTCTCTAGGGAAGGGTTATAAGTAGCTCATTTCAGTTTTTAGAAGTATTTTCTTAACCTGACTGTGAATATCTTTCATGATTTAATACCCAGAGTTCAATCAGATGTGTCTTTTTAGAAAAGAAATTATTTGATAATTAAGCTAAGGTTTGACACATCCTACTGTATAGAGAAAGAAGTTATTATTATTTTTTTTTTGTCTTTGTAAAATGAGATACAAAGAAGCTCTCCAAAAACATCGCCACTCCTGCAGATGTTTACATTAACCTTAAGATCCCCAGTTACAGTGAACTTCCCATGATCCTAGTTTGGGATAATGAAGGGGCAAAAAGGAGAAAACTGGACTTGGGAAGGGAGCGGTATTGGACTCACCCTTTGTTGACAGTTGCCTCTCCTTTGACTCTGTGGCTTACAAATTTCCTTAATCTGTTCATTCCTGTTCTCAGTGGTGTGACCCAATGCTGGGGTCACTTCAGTAGCCTCTTCACTGGACCTCGCTCCTAGTATTGTTTCCCTCTAGTCTGTTTTCCAAAATGCAGCTGAAGGGGAACCAAGGTTTTGCCACCCCAAAATATGCCTTTCAGGCATATTTAAGCAGGTTATTAAGAAACTTAAGACTCAGGTAGAACCTTTGACCTTCCCCCACTTACTTTCCTAAAAGAATTCAGATAGAAAAGCCTATTTAAGGGAAAAGGACAATGACCTTAGCATTGTAATATAAACTAAATGTGGCAGACCAGGAGAAATCTAGCAAAGCCTGTTTGTTGAACTTCCTTCCGTGTCCCATTATTTCGGGTGGCCCAACAAGAATTTACCACCTGTTTGCTCTTTCTCAGCTACCTGTGAATTGCCTGCTTTTCCTTTGAAACTCCAGATCCCTATCCCCGCCCCCCTTTTTCTTTGTCCAAAATGGGATATAAATCTCAATTGCCTAATGCCTTTTTCGGTCTTATATTCCTATGACACCCCCACAGGCACATCTGTAATAAATTTTGGACGTTTTCTCCTGTTAATCTGTCTCATGTTAATTTGATTCTTAGAAGAATTTGGAAGGTAGGAGGAAAGTTATTTTCTCTACCTCCACACAGCCTCTAGTGTTTCTGAAGTATAAATATTATGTACCTCTATACTTAAAATTCCCACAGTGGTTTCCCGTGGCCTTCAAGATAAAGTCGACACTTTAAGTTGGCCCATCAGCCTTTCCATGCCTTCTTTCTTTCTACTTCTACAGACTCATCTCTCTTTGCCGTCTGCCTTGTGTTTTACTTTTTAGCCATATCAAACTTCTTTTAGTTCCCTAAAGTCACTGTCATCTTTGTACATGTTTTCCACTTTGTAATGAATATACCACCCCTTTTCTAGCTAAATTCAGTATCGTGGTTTATTCTTAAAGTACTTTTCTTCTGAAAAGCAGTGCTGGAACTCTCTAGGTAAGACGTTCCTTCTATGTGTCCCATAACATGTTGCACTTCTATTGGAACTTAATACTTATTATGTAAATGTGTGCTTAATTGTCTTTGCCACTAATTGATAAGCTTTCTGAAGGTAGGAAATGTGTCCGGCTTGTTTACTGCTGTTTTACCGTTCCTAGTGTGGTATTTCGCATATGGAAAGTGCTCAGTGAAAATTTGATGAATTAATTGGTTAGTGAAACCAAGAGATCTGATGAAAAGACTTTTGCCCTATAACCTTGAAGTTGTTAAAAACAGATGGAACATAGTAAACTGTTATGGTAGGGCCAGAGTTCAGTGTCCCCAAGGGCAGGGGGAGGGAGACGGGTAATGGCAGCACGGAAGTGTGGTTAGCATTTTCCTTGGTTCTTCCTTCGTTGACACAGTGAAGAATCACAGGTCATTGAGATTTAGAAAAGATTTATTAAAAGTATATTTTAGAAAGACAAAGCATGCCTCAAGAGGCACATGGAGAAAGACAAAGCATACCCCAAGGGGGCACCTGGCCCCAGCACTGTAACTAACACAAAGGGGCCACAGAGTAACCACAAAAAGGGGACCCAGAAGTGGGAATGTCTGCCTTATATTTGGGCCATGATGGGTGGTTCCAAAGGCATTCCTGCGTGATTGGCAAGTAAGGTCATTTTTTTGATGCCTGGCTGTTATAAAACTCTTTGCCTGCCACACATGTGCTTACCGAGAAAGCAGTCTGTTACAATTAGAATCCTGAACTTTTAGGCATAAACACTGGATTATAATGAAGCTTAAATTGTAGGCAAATTAGGATAGTACCTCTGCACAGGCATCTATCTGTAGCCAGATTAGGCCAGCTAAGACTGCGATCCTCCTGTCCTTTGTCTCTGGGGATGCAGGAGAGATTATCTAACTACCGACTGAGTGTTCTCTGGGCGGGTCTCTAGGCTGGGCCCTTATCCTTTTGTTCCCCCTGTGGCTCTGGTCTGACTAGCTCCCTAACACTCCAGGCTTAGCGCTTTATCCCAGATTTGTTGGAAGGGAAGGGGTATGCATAATTGTGGTGACACACTCTGTCGCAGGTTTTGCACCTGTGTGCTGGTGAGAGTTTAGGAAATACACACTCAGCTGTGCCAAACCAACTAAAGCAAGTTAAATTAGTCACTTAAGGCTTTTTTTTTTTTTTTTTAAATGTTCAAAGTTTATTCTGCATCTCTAGAGGGGCGGCTGATAGTCAGCAACTCTTGAGTTGTAAAGTCTACAAGATTGAAATGAATAAAAATCTCATTGAAACTTTAGGGGACGCAGATTCCCAAACGTTTTCAAGGAACAAAGAATTGTACATGAGAAAGCACCCTGCCTAATCCCCGCCGCTCTTAAAGGAACTATGCCATGTTGACGTCTGTGCTCTGTCCCCTCGGCCACGTGTGGCCCTGTTCTGCATCGCTCGTTCTACCACTGTGGTTCTTGGGAAAGGAGTGATCCTTATGGTTTGGGAAAGAATACTGTATTTAGCCGGCTGAGATAAGACATTTACTATTTTTAGAAATACTATCAATGTAGTGTTTATTTCTTTGTTTCTTCCTAATCCAGAGAGTTGCGGTTTTATGAACACTGCTCCTTAGTTAGCGCTGTGCCTCTTGATGAGGCCAGAAAGAAAGTAGAGACAAACAGAGATTCCTTATGATCTCTCTTATACATGGAATCTAAAAAATAAATATACCAAGCTCGTAGATACAGAGAACAGATTGGTGGTTGCCAGGGCTGGGGGCGGGGTGGGAGAAATGTGTGAGCTGTTTTTGTTTTTGTTTTTGTTCAAATAAATTCAATTAAAAAAATTTTTTAAAATAATTTCTGTATCTCTGTGTTATGGGGTTTGTTTTTAGAGAGATAATTGGAGGTTGATTTAAGACCAATGTTACTTCTTTAGGGTTTTACACACACACACCCCTAAAGAAGAGACAGTATTGAGTTGGAAAACTCTTTTATAACTGTTTTCTCAGCTTAATTTATTTTTGTTTTCTTTCATCTGAGTCATTGGAGGTTTTTTTGGCTTGGAGTCAGAATTGAATAGTACTATGAATTTCAAGGTTACAGCTAAGCTTACTTGTCAACAGAAGGCAGTCACCAGGCCAACCACAGTTTTAATCTTATTTCATGCATCTTTGCCCTGAGGCAGAATTTTTCATTCATAATTTATATATAAACAGAGGAATTGAATAGTTAGAGATCAAACTTGTAAGTATCCTAGAAATTAAAAAAGATATCAGAGTGATGAATTTAAGAACCTGTTGGGTGTTTGAAAATACTTTATACTAATGGCCAGTTCAGTATAAAGATTTTCCAAGGTTTCACAAAATTGATTGCTACTTGAATTCCTGTATCTGAGACGTTTGTAGCCAACTTTGCCTATACACAAATGTAAAAACACAAATTTTGGTGAGAGTATAAAAAACAGTTATATAAATAAATAGATATCTAGAGCAAAGATTCTAGGGGGAGGGTGTGATTTTGTTCCTCTCGGGACATTTGACAATGTCTAGAGACATTTTAATTATCACAACTCCAGTTGGTAGAGAGGCAAGGATTTTAATAAAGCTCTTATAATGCACAAAAATGTCAATAGTGCTGCCATTGAGAAACTCTGATTTTATATATAGATATGGATATTCCTACATATAAAACATGTATTAATCTATGTGTTTATAAATCTTAGTTTGAAGGGATTTTTCTGAGTATAAAAATATTTAAGGAAACAATTTATTTCAGTTCCTAGACCTGTCAGCATATATTCAATGGTGGTTTCTGGCATGTCTCACAAATTCTTCCAAAGCCACGGGAGCCATATCCAGGAAGCTTAACTTATTCCTCAGAGCCATTCCTGTTGTTGTTTTTTTTTTTAAAGTGTTTTTATTTATTTTTATTTTTATTTTTATTTTTGTTTTTAGGTGAGGCAACCATTGGTTGACCTCACAGGACTTTGTCAGTTTACAATCTCTTATTAAAGCTATTCCTTTGAACGTAGAGCTGTGCTAGTTAGAAGTGTAAGGGCTTTTAGGAGGGTACCACCCATTGAAAGAGCCTTGAGATGACTGAGCATCCTTGAAGGTAATTTCTTTTCTGTAACATTGTACTTGTGCCCCCTTTGATATTGAAGTATTCACAACATTGTAGGAAAGCCTTAGTCTTTGATTTACCTCTGCCCTGCCTGGCTAAGCCTCCTAATAAATTTTATATGAACTGAAAATTGAGAAGAAAAAAGGTATAAGACAGGTGGCATGGGTGTGTAATTGCATCTGAAGTTTGGATTATTTGATGTATGAAGTTTTAGATGATTTGTACCTATCTAATGATAACTTTTGGTTATCTTTTGTTTGTGAGTGCTTCTAAAAAATTGAACACTTATATTCTATCTTAGATCTGTTTCTCTTGAAAAAGTTAGGTAATCTTTTTAATACTTGGTTATAGGCATGAAAATAAAGTGGGCTTTGTTTGATAAATAATCTAAGAAGGAACAATAAGGTATAGTGACATGACTACAAATTAATAAGTATAACTCAAAGATTTTTAAATTGTTTTTGAAAACAAGCTTCTTAAGCTCAGATGATTTTCTGTGTTCCTAATTGGTGATATTGTAAAGTAGCAAGGAAACTTTTATCTAAAAGAGTGATAATGACCTTCTGTTTTGTACCTGTACCCTTTAAAATAGATTTGGCTGTGTATAATCCAAAACAAACGCAAAAACCCCACCATCAACAGAATTCAAAATAACAGAGACTTAAAGGAGCTAGAAGTTATTTTCTTTCTTTAGTGTAAGCAGACCAGGGTTATGATGACTGTACCACAAACATTCATGCCAGGCCTCCCTCATTAATGTCCTGCCAGCCTTTGTATGAGGTCTTTTTGTCTAAGATGAGTGCTTGAGCTCATGTTCATTGATAACCTCTGACATGGCCATTTGGCTGCCAACACATATGCAGACCTGACCAGGCGACATAATCCTAGCTTGGACATATAAATTGTGTAGTAAAGGCAAACTAGCAACTACAGTCCTGAGGTTGGCACCTCATAGCTGCATCACACCACCCCTCTCTAGCCCAGATATTACCTGCCAACTAGCAATATTCACTCAGCTTGTCTGATGTGGATCAGACCCAAAACAGTACCAGGTCATTTGATGGAAAAACCTAACCCCATTTCTCCTGCCCTGAACCGCATCCCTCGGAGCTTGGACTCTGCTGGGTAAGGTTTCCTGTTTTGCAATAAAATATGTCCACTTAGCATTTGATCTTTGGTCTCTTAGTGTTTTTTCTTTTTAACATCGTCACGTTCATTTTCTAGCCAGCAAGAAGGTGGAAGGGTCGAAGATTGCCCTTCCCTTTTTAGGACACTGTCCAGAAGTCACACAAAACTTCCACTTAACATCTCAATGGCTAGAACTTAGTCACATGGTCATCAGTTTCAAGGGAGTCTGGGGAAAGTCTTTTGGATAGGAGACAATGGACTCAGCAAAAAACTGGAGTTCTTGTTATTAAAGAATGTGAAACAACTAGCAGTGAAAATATTAAGAAAAAATAATGAGTACATAACCTCATCAAGGCTCTCAGATTATAAAAAGAAGATATTCTGTAGCGATTAATTACTGGTTAGATACTCTTTTGTATCTCTGTGGTTATATTTCACCCTCTCTCTCCCCCCTTATTTCCAAAAACAAAACCAATCATTTTATCTTTTCTTCTTATAGGACTTTCCGTGACATTTCTGAAGATCTGAAATCTTCAGTAGACTGACGTGACTTCTGCAGTGATTTCTCTGGGAAATTGAGCCTTGCCATGAGTTCAGCTCAGCTGTGGCCTTCAGTCCTTTCAGCTCTGCCTCGCATGCAGAGCCCGGGAAAAGAAGTAGAAGCCTCCTGACCTTCCATACAGAAAGCAAGGACAAGAAAAAGCTTGCTGTGGTCTGCTGTGAAGCACAGCTTTTGAGCTCAGAAATGTGGTTTGCTCACTTAACTGTTGCTACGGTGGCTTGAAAATTTTCCGTTTATACACTGGTACCATGGCTTGACATTTTCCCACTTTGCTTATCTATATTATTATAATATGTATTTATAAAGTTAATTTAAGAGACCCAAACTACCTGCTGTTAAAAAATATAATTTTCTCTGGTTTTAAGAAATTTGTTCTTAGACTTTTCTATGACAGTCACTTTTCAATGAAAAGAGCTTTCACTTTTGAGTATATAGTTAGTTGCTTGAGCAGGAAAAATGAATTTTCTACCCTTATCCCACATTGTGTAGTCCTCCTTAAGAAAGAACAAATCTTAAGTGTAAGGGTGAGATGGCTTATTTGAAATTCATCTATTTGTATATTGCAACCATAGGAGACACAGACTGAACCTCTTCCTCCCCTTTCTTCCTCCATCCCCTATTACACTGTTGCCAAATTTCTAAAACTTGGCCAACCACATTGAAGTTCAATATTTATTAAGCTGCTATTAATGGCAACAATATGGAATTCACGTTGTGATTTTTTTTTCTTTCCAAATATTTTAAGTGAAATATCTCAGGTGCAGCAGTACTGATTTGTTAAATGTATCCCTGTTTATCATTTGGAATTCTGCCACTTGGTTACTTATAGGCAGTAGAATTTTACATTTATGTAGTATTTTCCCGTCAGCACAGTGCCTTGCACATAAGATTCTCAATGGATTCTTGTTGAATTAAATTGTGACTTTTAAAATATGTCGGCTATCACAATAACCATAGTGCTTTACATTTTACAAGTCTTTTTGTGCATATTATTTCACAACCACTTCCAATCATTGATCATACCACTTTATATTGTTTTATAAGTTTCAAACAGATAGAGAAGCTAAGGTTCAGAAAAGTGAATAACTCAAAGTCAAAGTTTAGTAAGAACTGACCTCAAATCTTCTGACTCCATAAGTCTGCAAGTTCTGCTAGACATATACAGTATTGTTCCTTCTAATATCTTATGCAGTTTTCTTAGTGCTATGAAATAGAAAATGTGTCCTTGGACTTGTCCTATAGTTAATGACGGGGCTGCAACTAGACTCAGCTGTTAGCTCTCTGCCCTTTCCACTGTGTAAAAACAATCATCAGGCTCTTTCTCTGCCCCTAGGGGAATATGGAGTAGAAAGGATTCTTAAGTATCAAAGATCCCCTTTTTGGAAGACATTTAAAAGTGGCAATCACTTTTTCTAAAACACCTCACTAAGAAGGATAGTTATAATTTGCTTAAATTTATTCTGATATTACTTAAGAAAAACTCCATCTAGAAGAAAGGCTACCATGGGGTATTTGACTATATATATAGTAGATGACATTCAGATCTCTTATTTTTATCAGGAATCCTTCAACGATTATAATTTGATATAACCGCCAGCGTTACATTTGGCCACTAATTAATTCATTCTTTTCTTTAGACAGTTGTTTAATAATGCTTTCAGTAAAACATTTGTTGAGAGTTTGCGTGGAACTTAGATTTCATGCCAGGAGCTATACAGGGTGCTTGCTATAGGAGTTAACTCATAAGAATGCCTTCTCTTACCTTAAAGCTTAGCCAGATCACGTGTATTGCTAAAATTAAAAATTTTGCATTAAAAAGGTTAAAAAACAAATCAAGTTTTTTTTTTTTGGTTAATTATATATTGATAAGTTTATAGCTGTAATTAGCACATAGTCATAAGAGGCAAATATTATACACAATGAATTAGGGTACATATACAAATTACGTTTTTCCAAAGTGCTTTTTGCTATCTAAAGTGATATTACAAAAAACTAAACTCGAGCTAATGTATGGCTGTCGCTGGATGTAATTATTTGTATGAATGCCAGGTTCTTAGAGGGGCGGGAATGCCGAACCCCAAGAGAATAGGTTAGAGCTGCCAAAATTAGCAGTGATGTAGTAGCACCCTGAAATATCAGAAGCCGGGGCTGCTACACAGTCCCGATCAGGAAAGTTGAACAGGCCCAGTACTTCAGCAAACTGCACAAGGACTGAGAAAGCTCACCGCCTGGGAGAGATCTTCCTTGAACCCTGAAAAACGTGCCCGCTCATCTATAGTGAAGATTTACAGAATTTTCGCAGGGCATAGAGATCAAGTGATATGAAAAGGTAGGAGTATGAAGCTCAAGTCTCAAAGATGACCAACCCTTAGATTCTCAGGATTCGACCCAGAAAGAGGAAGTTTCCCTAGGAACAGAGAATGCATTGGTGAAGTTGAATTCACTAGCAAAAATGTCACAATGTCTTGCATTTTACAGCTTTATTAGTTTTAAGTTCACATTAACTATTCAGTTGTAAACTGAACGGAGGAAGAGGAAGAGGAGAAAAAAGCTCTCTACACAGATGTTGTTCTTTCTGAGCAAAAACAAGTCATGTGATATTCAACATAAACTTTGTCATAAAAGTCCTGCTTCAGTTCCAAAATTCCTATTACACTCTCTGTTCCTGGAAGTGATCTCTGTCAGACTTCCTTAGATATCAGTCTTATTTATTCTTAAATTTGCAAGGAATCCTGACACTCTCTTCCATTAGAGAGTCAGATGGCAGTGTTCCCTTGACTTCTGAGATGGGCAATTAATTGACTATGGACAGTGGGAGGGTTCACCCAAGAAGTGTTAATGGAGGTATTGTATTTTTAAAAATCAATAGCTTTTGTTTGTTCCAGTTCAAGAGGGCTGCCAAAGAGCTTGCAGATGAGGTCTTCTGGCTAACCTTGGTCTTCAACATGAACCCATTGTGATCCTTCAGAACTTCCTAGCACCTCGAGTTCTCACTTTTGTTGTATTTTTCACTTGAGAATGTATCACTACTGAGCAAGAAATACTCGAAATTCAGACCATGAGGGGTTCGATTAGAGCAAAATAATTTTAGGTGAGATGTCCGGAGCTTTCAACCTTGGGTTTATAGAAAAACCTTCAGAACTTCCCATCCTCTGGCCTAGACCTGTAGTCTCCTCTAAGTGTCTTCCAGGACCCGTGCAAAAGTATCACAGCAGGCATTTCACAGCAGAAATAGCCTCTGACAACGTACTTCCAAATGCTAGTTCCAGCTAAGAAAAGTACTTTTGTTTTTATTAATTTCTTGCCTTTACATATTTTGTCAAAATATATTCATTTCATTAACTTATTGAGGACCTGTAAAAATATGTATACTCAAACCACTGAGCAGTTATTTTTTTATAGACTTGATTTACAATTCCCTTAATTATTTTTAAACTGTAAGTCATAGAAATTCTACACTAGAATGGGCCTTATATAATTAGGTGATTCTGTCTTTTTCTGGAGAAAGAAACAAATCCATAGGTGGCTTTTCTAACACAGCAGTTAGTAACAGAATTCAGAAGAGAATACAGTTCTTTTTTTCTCTCAGCCCCTTGTTATCTTCCCTTTGTCTTATAGTTGAGTAGCTTTTGGAAAAATGTGTTCCTCATAGCAATAGTTTAAAGGGATGTCATTAGGTATTATATAAGAACAGAAGTGTGTGTGGCAGGGAAGGGACTCCATGGTCAATTAAAATCAAGGAATGCTGAGTTTGTTTTCTTTCTGGAGGTTAAGAGGAGACAGGGACTGTGTTTACTCAGACTTATTGGACCTTAATCTGCTTCCCCATCCTTTTCTCAGAGCATCTCAAAGCACTGCTGGTCCTTTGGGAAACATGGCTCTCGAGTAAGTTTACAGCTCTTTTAGAAGACATCCTTAATGAAAATTCTGAATGGTACGCATGTTACCATGGTACCACGTAACCCTGATACATCTCAAGGTTTAGTGAGATACTGGAAATAACACATGTTTGCCATTCAGAGCTATACGTAAAGTATAGAGTTATTTTCCACCTATGGTGTGTTAAATCAGTATTTGTCTTTTCAAGTTTTTTAAGGATCAATTAATGTGCAAATACAGTGGTGATTTATTGATACTAAATTTTAATAATGCTTTTGCGTGGCACTTTAGAGTTTTCGGAATGCTTTTATAACAATTCTGCGAGATAGGCAAATGTTAAGTGTTATCAGATGAGGCACTGGAGGCTCAGAAAGGTATTTTTGTGTGTGATTTTTCCCTTATGTTTATATCACAAAATGATGGAGCCAGAATTCAGTTTCAGAACTTCTGACTCCAAGTCCAGAGTTATTTACACCTGGTTTCCTATTTTTCTTTTTGCTTTGTATTTTTCAGTGTAAGTTACGGAAACATCTTAAAGTAACATCATTTTGGTTTTTTATCAGACATTATTTCTTTTTTATTAAAGTGACCAGAAAGTAGAACTCCTATTATAGCCATCCCAAAGAAAACCCTTCTTTTGTCCTTTGCAGTGCCACTTAGTTAGGGGACTTGGAGTGTATTTCAAATACCATTTGATTTTGAAACCAAGTTGTGATTGCTTAGGTAATTTTAGAGAAGCTATCATCTCTGCATTCTCAGGCAAAGTGGAGATGGTTTGAAAGTAAAAAAGATTCAAATACAACAGTACACCTTTATTCTCACACAAATGCTGTCTTAGCTTTAACTTTGACAACCTACTGATGTAATTTCTTTGTAAATGTAAAATATTTATATTTTGAAATAAAATTCCTAGTGTTGAATGAATCAGGTGGTCAACTTAGTCTCATTTCTGTTAAGAAATTTGATCTTCAGTGAAATCAGACTTTCACAAATACATCCTCTATCTCTTAGATATCTTTGGCACCAATGCCTACTCTGAATTTTTATGAAATATGGGCAACTTACATAATAAGGGAAGATGTGTCTGGAGTGTGGGTGTTGGGCACCTTAGAATTGAAAAGGTCCAAGACTGATGCAGGAGCCCTCAGTGCACAGGATAAGGTGGCCCAGTAGTAGATAAGGAAATGGCAAGGTGGATGGCTGGGAAGTAATAACAGATAAAAGAAGTTGTATAAAGGAACTGCACATTCTGAATGAACAAAACAAGCTAAGTTATGGCTATATTCAATACCAAAGGTATCCATGTAGCACTGGCAGATGGAGCTGAACCCACAGTGCAAGTACTGTGGAACATTTCAGCAGTGCTTGGGAAAGAGCTTGCTGACATCTTGAGTTGGTGGTCTTCAGCTTATCTGACATTATGGATGGAGAAATTATTCTGGCCAAGGTTTAAGAGTGGACTAAGCAACCTCAGAATCTTTTCTACTCTCTAATAGTTTCTCATCAGCAGATAACGCTAGTTCACAAATATTTCTTCATGCTTCTCCATCTATTGTTTAAGCCTAGACCCTTGTAGAGGGTGTGTGCTTCTGACGACCTTTTTTTTTTGGGGGGGGGGGCTGGGGGGAGCGGGAGGCTTTACTCTTGGAATCATTACCGGAAGGCGTTCAGCTCTCCTTTCCATTGCAATCACGCAGGGGCTCTGCTTAGCTTTATCGGTGAGTTTAGTCAGAAGGATACACTAACAGTCTTTTCAGTCAATGAACAGCTGTTAAGAAACTGTTAGTGCTAGGCACTGAAGGAAATGTAATTTTCAAAAGTAATTTTCAAAAATAATAGTATTGAACAGTAGGTGAAGCTTTTCCATATGCTCTTTAATTTCCTCTTCAAGAGCAATTCTGAACAGTAGCTTGAAAGACACCCACCCAATCAATGTCTTCTCGCTAAGTACCTAGACTCCTTAATTACATTACCGAATACTTCCTTTTCAATGCGGCTTAGTGTTGGTGAGAAAGTCAGAAAAGGAGCAGCGTGGAGGGGAAATGGAACCCCAGAAAGACTATTACTGGTAGAATTCCCGTCTTAGGGTAAAATCTCCCTACAGACTTCACTTTGGGTCTGCTCTACCAGTTAGTTTCAAGCCCCAGCGCAGCTTCCAGAAATCGACGCGGGAATCGTAGTTAGGACGAGTCACCTTTCGGAAGAAAAGGAAGCTTTGCTCGGACGGTTGTCTTTGTCGCGGTGAGAGACCACGTGGCCGTGGGAGGCCCTCGGGTGTCTTGTTTCTATTCTGGTGGGGCGAGACGTGTGTGGGACCCACGGAAGAGTGGTCGTAGGAGGGAGACTGGGTGGAGAAGGGGGAGGAGGACGGCGTCTCGCCGGGCGGGGCCTAGGCTAGGGGGCGGGGCTGCAGGGCGGACCCAGGACCAGCGCGCGGTGGGACGAAGCAGAGGCGGGCCGTCCGGGGGCGGGGCACGGCCGTGGCTGAGCGAGCAGGGGGGCGGGGCCGCGCGGGGGCGGGGCCGCGCGGGGGCGGGGCCGCGCGGGGGCGGGGCCTCGGCGGCGCGGGTGCATCGCCGCCGCCGCGGGCGGGCTGGCTGGCAGGCGGCGGGCCCGCAGTGGCGCGGCGTCCTGGCTGCGCGACCCGCGGAGGGCCATGGCCGCCTCTCCGGGCCCCGCTGGCGTTGGCGGCGCCAGGGCAGTGCAAGGCTCCGGCCCGTCTGGCTTCGCCTTCGACGCAGGACTCGAGATCAAAACTCGCTCCGTGGAGCAGACGCTGCTCCCGCTGGTTTCTCAGGTAAAGTGGCGCCCAGCACAGCCCCTCGTCTCCCTCTGACCGCGGCCCGCGATGGCGGCGGCTGCTGGGCCCGGGCCGGAGGCAGCCGCTGCCCACATCCCGCACCGGTCCTGCGGCGTCGGTGCCGGACCGCCCGTCTGCGGTGGGGACCCGCGCAGGCGGAGGGAGCGGGGACCCTCTGAAATCCGGCGGCGAGGCCGAGCGGGCTGAGCGGCCGGGGGCTGCGGGGCGGGGAGCCCAGTGCGGACCTGAGTGCCCCGCCGGCAGGTGCGCCGCCCGGCCTGCCCCACGCGACGCATCTCGGGGCTGCGGCTCCTGCGGCCCCGGCCCAGCCAGGGCCCCTCAGCGGGTGGGCGCCCGAACCCAACTCCCCGGATGCGGAGGACCCACCCCCGCGGGGCCCCCGCTGACACGTAGGGGCCCTCTCGCTGCTGCTGTTTAATCCAATACCGGCGCACGTTTGCATCCCCAGTCCAAACCCGGACCGGTGGCCACTGTGGCTGGGGCATTCCAAGTCCAGCGTGCTCTCCCGAGGCCTTTGTCCCTTTCCCCGGCGTGTGTGTCGGCTCGCCGTCTCCCATTCACCCCGGGCCACCCTGCTTCTTCGCCTTAACCTGCTCACTTCAGTTAGCTTTTGTCCGGCCTCGGGGGAGTGAAGTGAAGGACTGTCCGATAGTTAATCCGAATACACATCTTTTTGCCAAATCCCATTTGGGATATATGCTTTACTGTATACGTTGGCCGTAATAGAAGTCTGCAATCAGCTCGTTGACGCGCTTGGTTTTAAAGAAGTTTTTGTTACCGTGAGCCGACTTACACGCAGCCTGAGGGCTAGAATTCCTCAGCTAGGTCTGTTGTCGTGTGCCAAGCACTGTGGGGAGTGGAGAACTCCGTGCCTTCAGGAGCGCGTTGGCGATGCGTGTGACTCACAACTAGATGGCAACGTCTTCATGACTCACATTAGTATTGCCAAGATTTTAGAGGTAGAAGGAATCTTAAAGGTTACTTGATTCTAAATTTAAAAATTCTTTCTTATAGCATTTTTGACACCTGGTTACCAGTTCCTTGCTTAAACATGTTCAGTGATGAGGAGCGCAGAGCTGGTCCAAAGAATTTTAAATGCTATCTCTTCTCCATCTCAGCCCTGCAAATATTTTAAAAGAGCAGTTGCACATGTCTTGGATTCCTGTTATGCTCATTAAATAAAAGCTCCATTTTCTTCACCTGTGCTCATTTTCACCTGGCTAACCAAACAGTGAACGAATACATCTGACAACTTCCTTCCCTGTCTGATAGAAGCGCTGACCAATGGGAAGGAGTGCTAAGATCAGTTAGTAATGTCTGCATTGCCCCCAACAAAAACAAACAAAAATCCCCCACCTTCACCACCAAGACCATCACCACCACCAAAAAATAAGAAACATTGGAGTAGTTTTAAGAGACAGAGATAAGAGAGTGGTGGAGTTCAAGTTGACAATATATTATTCATTTCACATTGACTATGCGTCAGGCCATGTTCTAAGCACTTTATAAACTTATTTAATTCTCATAACAATCCTATGAGGTAGATAGATGTTTTTCTTATTATACGGATGAGGAAATTGGGAATAGTGAGGTTAAGTAACTTGTCATGGGACTTTCAACTATACACGTCAAACTGGGATTTGAACCCAGGCAGCGTGGCTCCGGAGTCTATGCTCTAAGCTACACCATATGTTATGTCCTTTCTAGAGATCTGAAGCAGTGATGAGGTCAGCTAGTAATAGGTGCAGAGAGTCCACAATGAAAAAAACAAGCTGGAAGGTTGTTTGTAATCTAGAGAAATGGTAATTTTTCACACTATCACTGCTAAAAATGTATCAGTCCTACAGCTCTACATTGTATAATTCAGGGTAAAGGGGTGGAGAGAGTGGGAGAGTGGAGGAGGAATGTGCAGTTGCTTCTGAGAGTTAACTAGAGGTCAATGCCAAGGGGAAAATGCCAGTTTTTTTTTTTTCTTTTCTGTTAAAGACTCATTCAAGGCCAAAGCTGAGCTTCTGCATCCCACACGTATGTACCCACAACAATATCTTTAGCACAATGCCATAACTGATATTACTAATGATTGTCTGTATTCAACAAGAACAGTTAAATAATGTTTAGGGTAAAAAAGAAGTATAAAGTATGGCCAGAATACTGTTAACAAAGTGGGAAAGTGTGGAGCACTGGAAACCCTAACCAACGCAACAAGACAAGGAGACGTGAAAGGTGTAAAGATAGGAAAGGGGGAATCAAAACTCTTATTGTGATATAATTATCTACATAGAAAACTCAAGAGTTTACAAATAAATTACAAAAATTAGGAGGTTTGGTAAGTACACCAAATGTAGGATACTAAAATCAACTGCATTTCTGTACACATTAATAACAAAAAATTAATTCTAAAAAAATACTTGTTAGAATAAAAATGAGGTTCCGAGGAATATATTTATAACAAAAGACATGCCAGACTTCATGGAGAAAATTTAAAAATTTTATGGACAGCCAAAGTAGGTCTAACTAAGAGAGAAGTACTGAGTTCATGGTTAGGTGAACTGATATTATAGGCACATCAGATTTCCCTATTGATCAATAAATTTAATGCAATTCCAATGAAAATTTCAAGAGGATTTTTTTTTTGCTGTTGTTAGTTTCAAGTATACAGTACATTAGTTAGACATTTACATAGTTTATGAAATGATCCCCGATTGCTCTGTCTTCCCTCTGGCCCTATACATGGCCATCACATTACTGCTGACTACATCCCCTATGTCATGCTCCATCTCTCCCTGTGACCATCTATCAACCACTAATTTGTACTTCTTTAACTCTTCACTGCTTTCTCCAGGTCCCCCAACACCCTCCCCTCTGGCTGTCACCAGATTCAACAGGATTTTTTAAAGTAGAATTTGATAAAGGTGATTCTTATATTTATATGAAACAGTAAAAAGCCAAGAATAGCCAGAAGAGAAACAAGGCGGGTGGACTTACTCTACCAGATTTCAAAACTTAGTATAAAACTATAGTAATTAAGATGATGTGGGTATAAGAATAGTGATGGACAAATATACGAGTGAAACAGAATAGAGAACCTAGAAACATCCACAGGTATATGGCAACTTGTCGAATCACAGAATTGGCACTGCTTGTCAGGGGGGAAAGGAAGAACTTTAAAAACAATGGGTCTGGGACAATTAGTTATCTAAATAGAAACATATGAAACAGGATTCCTGTCTCACACTATATACAAAAATCAATTCCATATGGATTAAGGACATCAATATGAAAGTGAAAGTTTACAACACTTTTTGGGAAAAAAATAGGGCAATATCTTCAGCAGTGGGAAAGGATTTCTTAATATACCAAAAGTTCAAACTCTAAACAAAGATTGATATATTTGACTCCATCAAAATTGAAAAGATAAGCCATAAAGTGGGAGAATATAATCACGACATAAATAACCAACAAATAAATAATTGGTAGTACCCAGAATAAATAAAATACTCCAATAAATCAAAAATAAGATTACCAATTAAAAATTGGTGGTCATCTTGTAGCAGAGGTAACAGATGTCTAAAAGATGTGTGAAAGATGTTCAACTTCATTAGAACTCGGTGACATTAGAAGCACAATGAGAACAAGTGGAGCTGATGGAAATGTCAGTAGTAGAACCATTTTGGAAAACAGCTTGATGTCATCTGCTGAAGTTGGTGAGTATTACCTGTGGCCCAGCATTCCATTCCTAAATCTGTACCACTAGAGAAACTTCTGCACATGTGTTAGAGACATGGATTGCAATGTTGATAGTTGTTTTACTTCTAATGGCCCCAAACTGGAAACCAACCAAATGTCTTTTAATGAGATACTATACAGCAGTGAAATGAATGAACCACAGCTGTAATTATCAGTATAGATGAATCTCAAAAACATAATGTTGAGCAAAAAAAATTGAAGGTTCAAAACCAGACAAAACAAAACCATATATCATTTAGGGATATAACATGTGCAATAGTTATAATAAGGGAGTGTTGAGCACAAGATCAGGATAGTGGTTTCTTCTAGGGAGGGCAAAGTGGGTGGTGTATAAAGGGAGGGGCCACACAGGGTACATGGGTTGTCAGAGGTACTGGCGATGTTCTCTGAAGCTTGGTGATGGGTGCATATGTATTTCATTTTTTTTTAAAACCATATGTATATATTATATACTCTCATTTGTTATGTATTTTCTAATTCAGACAGATTTTTTTAAAAACTCTGGGTCAAGTCCTAAACACATTTTCTGCAGAACAACTCCCCACCTTCCTTAATAATCACTTTCTTCTTCCTGTCAAAACTCCCACTCTCAATCTTAGGTTTTTATCCAAGGAAGGGAGGAGGGTGATCTGCCACACTGCTCCTCCCTAGTGTGGAATGTTATTCCACCAGCCACTAGTCCTTTCCTGTCTATGATAGATTTACCTCACTCACCATTGTACAGACCCTTTATATTTCTAAGAGAGTTCACCTCATCTTCCCATTTCTCTCTGCACGGTCTCGGAAGCTTTTCAGGGTTCTTGTGTCACTAAGCTGGAGATCAGTAGACTATGTGTGGGACCCTCTTTGCTGTTTCGCATATGTGAATATATGTTTTAATTGCAAAGATAAAACACAAAATTCAAACAATAAAATCATATATAAAGTAAGTGAAAATGCCCCTTTTTTCTACCTCATAAAGCACATCCCATGATTTGCTGTGTTTTCTTCAATATCCATTTCTATTGCTGATGAGCTGATTTTTTAAAATCTAATAATTTTAAGAATTTACTGATGTGTATTGACAAAAGAATGTCTAGCCTAAGGAAAAGTCTTATAAGAGTTTATCTGAGCCAGGAAGCAAAATCTCAATGGACTGAGAAAATGCTCCAGAGAAGGGGAGCTTTGCAGCCTTTTTATACATTAGAATCAAAAGAGGAGACCTAAGGAGGGAATCCATAGGTGGTTGATTAGGGAGGCATGAGAAAGCAGAACTGGGATATCTCTGAGACCCATAACAAGCAAAACAGAGAGACATGTGCTTTTACATTGGTGAGTACAGGAGAGTTAACATTTACAGCACATAGAGATGGTATGTGGGCAACAAGGTAACAATGGGGTTCTGAGCTTTGGTGCTGGTGGTTGTGCCTTTAAGGGATCTAGAAAGGTTACATTTCAAAAGTTTATTGTCTTGGATGCATAAAGATGACAGACAATTTCAAAGTCAAAGATTGACCTTTGTCAAGGAAACTATAGGCCTAAGACGACTACTGGCCATGACTCACTTATTTAGTTAGGGATTTTTACATTCAGACCACCCTGTGTGGTTACTTTAGGTCTCTGGGTTTGTAAAGCCCATCATGCGTGCCTCCTCTGAGCTCTTCAGGTTTAGTATGCAGCCTTTTCCACATGAGTTAAGCCCAGAGACAAACTTCCTGGACTGGCTTCCTTATTCTTCAAGTCCCAGGGAATCAAGGCTTTGCCCTTTTATCTGGGCTATGATTCTTTTTTTTCTTCCTGGTGGTCTTCATTTATAAAATGAGTGCCTCCTTATAAAATGAGTACTTGCCTCCTTATAAAATGAGTACTTAAACTAAGTAAATCCATTTAAATTAAGAGTATTGTCAGTTATTCTAAAAAATAAAAATAACATCACAAACAGGAGGAAAGAACAGAGATTCTAGAAGTGGAAACAGTATAATATCTAACAATTATGTAGTGTTTACTATATACCAGACACTCTTGAAAGTACATTATTTACATTTACTAATTTATTCCCCACAATGACCTTTTGAGATGGCTACTAATTATTATTCTTGTTTTTACAGGTGAGAACAGTGAGTCACAGAAAGGTTAGATAACTTGCCACATGGCAGAGCCAGAATTGAAACCCAGGCAAAGTGACACCAGAGATCTTTCTCTTAACTGCAAGGATGTACTTTGTTAGAGCGCAGTACTTCATTAGAAGGTATCAAGGAAGCCCTAGTTCTTATTCTTTTATCCACAGCAGAGTTCTTCAGTATATCAGATTCTCTGTCTTCCCCATGGGTTACCTTCTCTGCCCTCCTTTCTGGTTCATTTAGACATTCTCTAGACGCTAGTGTTAGGACAACTCCCGGTTGTAACTCTCAATATAATATGTCTTCTATTTTGCAGAAAAATATTATTTGGCACATTATAATTTACAAGGCTCTTTTGCCTGCTGTCTTTTCCCGTGATTCTTAATCCAGCCCTGGGAAGAAAGAGGAAGTATAGTGATTAAGAGTGTAGGCAATTTACTGGCTATGTGACCTTGGGCAAATTCTTAACCTCTTCAAATTTTAGGTTCTTCATCTGTAAAATGAGGGTAATAATAGTATTTACCTCATAGAGATATAACCATTAAATGAATTAACACATATAAAACACAAAATAATGCCTGCTACTATTGTGCTTAATGTTAAATAGTCTTATTTTTTGCACAATAAGGAAACTGAAGTTTGAGCTTCAGATTGTAAAACTGTGTAATTCAATATATATATATATATATTTTTTTTTTTTTTTGGCAAAACTGAGTTATGCCAAAATACTCACAGAGTAGTGAGATTATGGGTCATTTTTATTTCTTTAGGCTTTCCTAAGTTTCCTATATTTTTTTAACAACATGTATAATTTTTGGACCTCCCTTTTTAAAAGTTTGGACATAATTTTAGTAAGAAATTTTTAAAATCGATCCGATTCCTGTCAATTTTAGTGGCATGCCTGTATTTGGACTGAACATTTTCTAGATTGCTTGGAGTAGTAGGAGCACAGCCACACCTAATTATGCACTGGGGAGGATGCTTGTAGTGAAAGCGAAATGTGTTCCAGAACCGAACAACAGTTGGTATTAGCCTAATTGCAGGATCTCTTCTTTCTGATTGAAAACATAAAGCTTTATGTAAATAAAGGATTTAACAAACACAACTTAAACTCCCTTTCACTCCTGTGGCTCTTTCAAGGTAGTCGTATGGAATAACTGATGGAGGCCATGCCCTCTGTTCTCCAGGTGGTACTGAGTTCCCTAGGCTCTATCAGGTGTGGAGAAAAACGAATCTGGTTTTATACAATTCGTATCTTTTTCCCTGCTTCCCAGAACCACGACCCAGAGACATTCTCAAAATTTAACCATAGTAACTCTTCTTTAACATGATGACCCCATGGCTTTTAGTTAATATTCCATTTTGAGGAAAGTGTTCTGCAACCCTCCAAAAAAATTTAAAAAATCAAGAAGATTGAAAACCCCCCTTAAAAGAAAGGGTACTGGGTAGCTTTGGTGTCAAACAAACCTAGGTTCACATTCTAAACTAGGCTGCTGCTTAGCTGTGTGAGCCAGTACTTAATTTCACTAAGCCTGTTTTCTTATCTTTAATAATACCTAAGCATTAAATAAGAGAGCTAATTATAATACACCTTTGAATGCTTACCATAAACTAGATTACTGTGTTGAACGCAATACTTGGATCATTTCATTTAATCCTCTTATTAACATCATAAGGCAAAGAAGGCAGTATGGCTAAGTGGTTAAGAGGCCAGGCTCTGGAGTGGAATATCTGGATTTAAATCCTAATTCTCCTCCTCCCCATGATGTCCAATGTCCTCATTTGGTGGTTAGCATGCAATAGAATATACAGATATCAAATTATAATGTTCTGCATCTTAAATTTATATAATGCTATTGACCAATGTTCAATACATTTAATTTTAAAAAGTCAATATGCAGAAATTGTTTCTATATGCTAACAAGAAAATATTTGAAAAATAAAACAATCCTATTTACCATGGCATCTAAGATAATATAATACCTAGGAATAAATTTAACCAAGGAGGTAAAAGATCTGTACACTGAAAACTCTAAGACTTTGATGAAAAAAATTGAAGAAGATACAAATAAATGGAAAGATATCTCATGTTCATAGATCAGACGAATTCATATTATTAAAATGTCCATATTACCCAAAGGCATCTATAGATTCAGTGCAATCTCTATAATCAGTATCAAAATTCCAATGGAAGTTTTCACAGCAATTGAAAAACAATCGTAAAATTTGTACCAAAGTACAAAAGATCACAACTAGCCTAAGCATTCCTGACAAAGAAGAGCAAAGCTAGAGGGATCACACTTCCTGGCTTCAAACTATATTACAAAGCTACAGTAATTAAAACAGTATGATACCAGCATAAAAATAGCCACATAGTCCAATGAAACACAATCGAATCAGAAATAAACCCCCACATATGTGGTAAACTAATATTTTGACAGGACAGTTTCTTCAGTAAATGGTGTTGGGAAAATTGGATAATCACGTGCAAAAAATAAAACTAGGTCCTTGCACCAGTCACAAAAATTAACTTGGAATGAATTAAAGACTTAAATGTAATACCTGAAACTGTAAAGCTCCTAGAAGGAACAATAGGGGGAAATCTCCTTGACATTGGTCTTAGCGGTGATTTTTTGGGTATGACACCAAAAGTACAAGTAACAAAAGCAAAAATGAACAAGTGGGACAACAACAAACTAAAAACTCTGCACAGTAAGATAAACCAAAATATCAACAGAATGAAAGACAGTCTACAGGCTAGGAGAAAATATTTGCAAACCATCTATTGGATGAGAGGTTAATATCTAAAATATCTAAGGAACTCATACAACTCACTAGCAAAAAAAAACCAATCTGATTTAAAAATGGGTGGAGGACCTGAATATATATTTTTAAAGAAGACATACACAATGGCTAACAGATACATGAAAAGATGCTCAGCCTCACAAATTATCAGGGAAATGCAAATTAAAACCACGGTGAGGTATCACTTCACACCTGTTAGAAGAGGCTGTTATCAAAAAGATGAGATAAAAGTGTTGGTGAGGATGTGGAAAAAGGAACCCTTGTGCCCTTAGAGTAGGAATGTAAATTGGTACAGCTGCTGTGCAAAACAGTACGGAGGTTCCTCAAAAAATTAAAAATAGGACTACCATGTGATCTAGTAATCCCACATTTAAAGGAAATGAAATCAGAATCACTAAGTGAAATCTGCGGTCCTGTGTTTATGCAACCCAAGTGTCCCTCTATGAATGAATGGGTAAAGAAGTAGTATAAATTTACAATGGAATATTATTCAGCCATGAGAAAGAAGAAAATTCTTTTGCAACGAAAATCCATTTGTGACAACATGGACAGACCTTGAGGTCAGTAACCTAAATGAAATTTCAGGCAAAAAAGGCAAATACCATATGATCTCATTTACATACGGAAACCAAAAAAGCCAAACTCACAGAAACAGTATAGAATGGTGGTTGTCAGAGGCTGGGTGGTGGGGAAAATGTGGAGATGTTGATCAAAGAGTATAAATTTCTAGTTATAAGATGAATAAGTTCTGGGGAGATAATATACAGTTTGGTGACTATAGTTAACAGTACTGTATTGTAAACCTGAAAATCACCAAGAGTAGATCTTAAATGTTCTCACCACCACCATCACCAAAAAAAAAAATTATGTTAGGTACTGGAGGTGTTACCTACTGTTGTGGTCATTTGCAATATGTTGTGGAAGCATTCGCAATATACATGGTATGGAATCATGTTGTAGTCAAACTTATACAATGTGCCATGTCAACTGTATTTCAGGAAACTGGAAAAAAAGTATGGCCTCAGAATCAAATGATCTGACTCTGAATCTCGGCTTTACCCCTTCATAGCTGTGTGACCTCAAATAGGCATGTTTTAATGTCAGTCTCTATCTGTAAAAAAGGAATAAAGTAGTGTCTTTGTCCTAAGATTATTGTGAAGATTAAATTATTTCTGTAAAACACGTTTTTTGTGCCTGCCACATAGAAATGTTAATGTTATGTCAATGTACCCTGTTTCTCATGCCACGAATTTAGAGGTCTTTGACAACATCAATTTAATCCAGCAAGCAAGTTGTATATATTCAGGACATTCCCCAGTTTGTCATTTTCTGCCATCTTGACTGTTGCCACTTTGTTTCAAGCCGACTATGGCAACAGCTTCCTAACTGGTCTCCTAACTGGTCTCTCCTTTCGCTAAGTTAGTAATCCTCTCTTCCCCAAGAATAGAGTGTTCTTTTTAAAAACATACATTTGGGTTTGTATTATTTATTTCTGTAAAATAAATTACCTCCCAAATTAATGGTTTAAAACAACACACATTTATTATCTTGGTTTCCGTATGTGAGGAATTTGGGAGTGGCTTACCTGTGTGGTTCTCAGATCCATGCTCACTGTTGGTCATGGTTCCTGGTCATGTCAGCCTCTGCATCAGGCTGATCGGTTGTCTTCACAACATGGCAACTGGCTTCCCCTAGAGTGAATAATCTCAAAGAGAGGGTAAGATGGAAACTGGAATGTCTTTATTATCCGCCCTTAAAAGTAGCATACTGTTCTTCTTTATTCTAATAGTTATAAATTCAGCCCATATTCAGAAGAGAATGGATCAAAGGGAGAAATAGCAAAGAATTTTTGGAAATATTTTAAAACCACCACACTCTACCCTCTGACCACAAATTGTTTACATTCTTCTCACCTGTAAACTATACCCCCAACCCTCCCAAAACTCTCGTGCCTTTACAGCAGGGGTCCCCAAACCCTCAGGCCACAGACCAGTACCAGTCTGTTGCCTGTTAGGAACTGGGCTGCACAGCAGGAGGTGAAGGGCGGGCAGGCCAGCGAAGCTGCGTCTGTGTTTGCAGCCGCTCCCCAGCACTAGCATCACGGCCTCAGCTCCACTTCAGATCATCAGAGAGTAGATTCTCATGGGAGCGCTGGTCCCTGGTGCCAAAAAGGTTGGGGACCACTGCTTTATGGCATTAGCTATAAATCCAAGATGTTGGCATCTCAATCTGATTCAGACGAGGCTTCTTGTTTGTGGTAGTTCCTTACGTGGAGCTCCTTGGGTATAGTTCCTTATGATTTGAAGTCCCATGAGCAAAAAAAGACAAGCCGTTTCCCAGACACTCAACTTACAGTGGTAGGACTGGCATAGGATAACTAGTATAGACATTTTTGTTAATAAAAAAAAAAGGCTCCCCAAAAAACCCAGGAAGATAGGAGGCCTACGCTAACTTATATACTTCTGTTTGAAAATGGGGAAAAGAGGACCCACTGGTTCATAGCATTCTGAAATCCACACGGGCACAGATTAACAGTTCCTTGATTAAAACTCAAGGACTGGGAATAATTCTTCATGGCCCTTAGTACTGTCCTGTGTCTCACCCTTTTTCATGAAAAGCAGAGTATGTTTGCAGCTTCATAGTTTCTCAGCCTGCTCCTCCCTGCTTTTGGAAGTTTGTGGGTACAGAAGCTTAAAAGTTTTTATTTTGTACTGATATATCTCTTTCAGTCTAAATTGCTGGCATTTCTATCAGCATAATCATCTTAAAGTTTTATGAGTCTCTTGTGAATCTTATTGGGCTCACTCCATTAGACAAGTCATACCCACATATCTCTTTACAATAAGCCCTGCTCCAACTTGGGCTTCTTTTGGGACTCTTAAGGGTCAAACCTTAAGCTTCTTAGGAGACCTGTTTTTTAACCAAATGGATCCGTGACACAACACCTTGAATCTTCCTAAAATCTTAATGTAAGATTTTAATATTCACACTATTAGTTTCATCTTGTTTTCCTGACAGTGCCCTGAATTTTATTTTTGCCTGGGAGCCATGCTTAACTTTAGCATCACTTGCCATCTGGAGAAGCTAGGAATTTTCAAATCTAGTAAGTCCTGGCTTCTTTTTACTTAAAAGTGTTTCCTTTAGCTCCTGCCTCTCCTCTTGAAATTTACTATAAGCAAGAAGAAACCAGGTGGCACCTTCAAAATCTGCCTTGATATCTCCTTAGCTAGATCACTCATTCCATTAGGTATGTTTTCTAACTTCCACATTACTGAGGATGACTTTCTGCCACTACATAACAAGGATCCCTTTTCATCCAGTTTCCAAGAAGATTTTTCTCACTTTCCTTTAAGCCTTCAAGCCTCCTCAGTGGTTGTCATGCTTCTACAAAGTTTCTTCAGCATTCTTTTACCAACTCCTCAAAACTCAAAGTTTGTTTGGCTTCCATCGCCCAATTCCAGAGCCACTCCTGTATTTTAGGTTTTGTTACAGCATTGACCCAGGTCCAGGTACCAAAATATGTATTAGTTATCTATTAATTCATAACAAGATACCCCAAATGTAGTACCTTAAAACAATAAACATTTATCATCTCACGGTTCTTTTGGGTTAAGAATTCTGGAGTGATTTACTTGGTGGTTCTGGATTAAGGATTCATGAGATTGAAATCAAGATATTGGCTGGGCCCACAGTAATCCCGATGCGTGACTGAACTGAGGCTGGAGAATCTGTTCCCAAGTTCACTCATCTGGCTGTTGGCAGAAGGCCTCAGTTCTTCCCTCTGTTGGCCAGAGACCTCAGTTTCTTACCATGTGAGACTCTCTGTAGGGTTGCTTAAGTGTCCTCCACAATAGGGTAGCAGTTTTCCTCCCACAGTGATTGATCCCAGAGAGAGAGTGTGTGAGATGTAAGTCACAATATATTTTATGACCTACCCTCAAAATTACTCCATTGCTTCTACTTTATTCACTGGAAGTGAGTTACTCACTAAGTTTAGCCCATACTTAAGCGGAGAGAAATGAGGCTCCACTTCTTGAAGGGAGAAATATCAAAGAATCTGTGGACACATGTAAAAACCACTACAGAGATTATATCATATTCTTGCTTAAAAACCATTCAGTGTCTTCCTACCACACTTAGAATAAAATACAAACTCTTTACTCCAGTTCACAGCCTTACATGGCTGGTCTATGCCTACCTGTTGGATACCGGTTTTGCGCCTGCCCTCTTGCCCACCCTTCTTTAACCACTTTTGGTCTTACCTCATTCCTTAGGGGACCCCTCCTTTTTTAAAAAAATTGTTTCTTCTCCCTAGAATGCTTTATCCTCTGATGTTTGCCGGCTTGTCTATTTGATATCATTTAGATTTCAGCTTAAATGTCATTTTCTCATGGAAGATCACCTAATTTCAGGTAGCCACACAGATTTTTTCTATCATATCCTATTTTAATTTGCATTTGCATAGCATTTATATTAATTTTTTTTTTTTATTTATGTGATTGTTGTGTTTTTCCCCACACTAGAATGTAAGCTCCATGAGATCATGGGCCTTTCTTTTTCATTGCTGTGCTATCATTGCCCAGAATTTTATTTGGCGTATGATAGATGTGCAACAAATATATTTTGTATGATTGAATTACTGTAATTCTACCAGACTGTTAGCCAGATGGGGCAGGATTCTGTTGGTCTTGTTTACTGAAGCATCCTTAGGACCTGGCATCTAGGAAATATTGAAAGTTTGAAAAACAATATAATAGATAAGGAAATTTAGAGAGATTAAATATATTTCCCTAGGTCATTTATCTAGTAATGACAGAGCCGAGGCTCAAACCCAGGCATTCCTGATTCTAAACTATTAAGGCCATAATGTATAAAGTGCTTGACACACCGTGGTTGCTCAAAGAGTGATTTCTTTCCTCTTCCCTTAATTCTCTATTCTAGTCTTTGTTAATATATTTATATAAATCATTTAAGAATTATGCTTAATGTGTACTATTTGGTATCTATATTTTGCATGTAACATTCTTGAAATATACTTATGTCAGCAAAGTTCATGTACTAATTTTGTAAGACATTTTGAAGGTTTATATTGGTTTCAACCAACTTGTCACTTTTTGTATTTTATTTCAGGGCCTGGAACCAAGTGTTCAAATTCTTGGTATTTCGTTTACTTTGAGCCTACAATAAAACTTAGAGAAGTATACAGTATAGATTATAATGGCCATTCTCAGTGTCTAATTTCAGTAAACATGTATGGCACATAGAGCATTTTGTAGAACGCGTGCACTCATGCTAGGCACTGGAGTGGAACGCAAGGTGAAGAAGATGCTATCTCTACCCTCATGACAACTCAAGTCATAGTAGAGGAGACTAGACCTGAAGTGCTTTGATTTTTCTGGGTTCTTTGTAACGGTCCATCTTCTCTTATTTTTCTCCTGTCTTTAAGATTTATTGAAATATCTGGGGGGATTCTGGAACTCTATGCCCCAGATATCTGCCCTTGGGTAAATTTTTAATTGTTATTAATGGAAACATTGTCCTGAGGAGAGGTGGCAGCATGCTTTGCTCGTTGCCTCTGGGTTGAATGAAGCGTTAAACTGTCAGTTTAGTCTATGAGGCTGGTCTAGAGTGCCAGGCTTAGTTTCCTTGGCCTTAGTGCTATAACTTAAAAAACAAGTTATTGAGATAAAATTTAAGCAAGTTACTTTATCTTTTATTTTTAGATCACCACACTCATTAATCATAAAGATAATACCAAAAAGTCTGATAAAACTCTGCAAGCAATTCAGCGTGTAGGACAAGCCGTCAACTTGGCAGTTGGAAGATTCGTTAAAGTAGGGGAAGCTATAGCCAATGAAAACCGGGATTTGAAAGAAGAAATAAATATTGCCTGTATTGAAGCTAAACAAGCAGGTATGTACATATTGGTACCGAAGCCAATTATACCAATTTTATTGCTTTGGACATGATGGAAAATTGTCTTATTTTGAGCAAAGATGTGTTGTATTTGGTTTTATTGTCAAGGTAGAGCCGATAGGATTTGCTGATAGCTTGGATGTGGGATGTGATGGGAAGCAGAGTCATGGATGACTCCAAGGTTTGGAGTACAAAGAGCATGGGTAAACTATGGTGCTGTTTACTGCAGTGGGCAATCCTGAGGGAGGGGCAGATGATTCTGGAGAGTCACCATCAGGTAAGAGAGTAGGCGAGATTAGGCTAAGTAAATACAGAGAAGCCAACCAGATTATCCATGACATGATATGTTATATGAATGACTTTGGATATTATTCTATAGATGGTGGATACGGGATTTTGAGCCAGATGAAAGACATATAGTTTTTTGTTAGAAATCTTTCTGGTAGTGTGGAGGAAATGAACAAATGAGGGCTAATCGAGAGAGTTGAGACTAAAGGCAGGGAAATTAATTAAGGAAGCTTTTACAATAAACCAAGCCAAACCAAGGCAGTGTCTAGTGATATAAAGAGCGGGAGTACACAAAATACTCATTAAGGTAGTTAAATAGATAGAAATTGGTTATTGATTTTAAAAAAAGGGAGGATTCTGGATCGAGTCTCAGGTTTCTAGCCATTTGCTGGGGGTAGAGAATAGATTTTATGTGGAATACAGGAGACGGCCTTATTCTAGTCATAATTTATATTTTGTCTTATACTTTTAAAAGGATTTGAAATAGTTTTCAATTAAAGATACGTTTCAGTAAGCCTATTAAAATAGGAGATGAAGATAAATATACTGGAAACTTTGGCCAACACTGTTACTCTAATTAAGCATGAAATTTATCTTTGTACTTCCTGGAAGGCAAGACAAAAATGTGGGAAAGATAGGATTATATAATTCTCATTGTTTGTTGAAAGGAAACAAACCAGCTTGTCAAGAGGAGAGCAACTTTTTTTCCTGGCACTAAATTATTGTGTGGGCACTTGTACAGAAGACATTACATAATCCAGTGGACAATTCAATAGAAAATGTAGAGATGTTCTTCATATTACTGTTTCTTATAACAACCCTTAATTAATTCAAGAGGCGGGTTTTGTTTTTGTTTTCTTTTAATGTAAGGGCAGCCTAAGTCCTACCCACCTTATTGGCTTTGTAGTGTGCCACTGTGCTCAGTGTGGGGTGAGAACTCAAGAGGACATGGTACACTGACTCAAGTAGACTGTGGTACTCTGCAAATATTATAAGCCCACTCAGCCCCATGCAACAGTCTTCAGAAGCCAGCTAATGCCGTGGGCTCTACATGTTACTTCTTTTCATTTGAGATGTCCTTTCCTTTCTTGAGAACTGCCTCTTATAGTCACTTAGGTAAGAGAATGAAAATACATTTGAGTTGACTCTCCTGGGGTTATATAATAAGGAAGTCTATTTTCTCTTAAGATGTACAAATCTAAGACTTAGATCACTCCTGAAATGTTTCTAGCTCATTCAGCCAATAGCTATTTTCTCCTCTGGACATTTTGTATTCAAGGGAAATAATATGCACTAGAGATAAAGAACTAGGTCTTTGGAGTCAGGCTGCCTGGAATTTAGTCCCAACTCTTTCTCTTGCTAGCAGCGTGATATTGGGCAAGCTACTAAACTTTTTAAAACCTCAGTTTTCTTATCTATAAAATAGGGATAATGTTAATGTTTATGAAGTGTTACAATATAATGGACATAGGAAATGCTCAATAAATAATAATTATCATTAAAATTATTATTTTTTCCTTTTCCTGTGTTAAACTCTTGTGTTTTTACTTTTTACTTGGGTGGCTACTAGTCAAGTTTTATATTTTATATGGGAACTTGATAAATATTTGTATTTAACTGACTTCGGGTTTCCGCATAAAGGTACAACACTAGCTGGTCACACATAAACTTAAAGATGACAACCATGATGCTTTGTGACTTTTCTAGGGAACTAAATTCTGAACAGTCTACATTGAACAACTTCATAATGTTAAGGAAGCATTTAACCACGTTGGTGGAGCAGACCAAATGGTACCATCCCACGTACTCATAAGTTAAATGCCTGGGGTTTAGTCAGAAAGAGGAAAGATTAAATAATGCCATATGTCCAGGCTCATGTGTAATATTTTTGGTTATTGAGAGCCAAAAATACAGAAAAAAAGTAACGTTTTCCTGAAGCACAGAGGAAACATTTTTATCCTTTCAGCTATTGCTGATAGAATGCAAACTGATACTTTTTTCCCCTACTGCTTGCACTAAGGTTTATTTCTAAACTCTTTTCTCTGAATATTTTGCTACATAAACTTTGTGTTTGTTACCTGTTGCTGTGTAACAAATTAACCCCAATGTAGCAATTTAAACTACAAACATTTATTTATTACCTCACATTGTTTCTGAGGGCCAGGAATCAGGAAGTGACTTACTGGCTGGTTCTGAGTCTGTGCCTTTCATGAGGTTGCACTCAAGTTATCAGCTGTACCTGCAGTTATCTGAAGCCTTGACAAGGCTGTAGGATCTGCTTTCAAGCTCATTTTCATGGTCATTGGCAGGCTTCACTTCTTTGTAACTGTTGACCAGAGGTCTCAGTTTCTCCTCATGTTTGTCTCTCAGGAGTAATGACTGCTTATGACATGGTAGCTGCCTTCCTCTAGACAGAGAGCACAACCAAAATGCTGCCTCGGTGTCTTTGATGCTTCTGCCATACCAAACCTGGTATGATGTAGAAGGAGCAAACACAAGGATGTAAATTCCAGGAGGCGGGGATCGCGGAGAGTCATCTTGGAGGCTGGTTATCATAGACTCATCCAAATGCAGAGCTTTAGCTGTTGCCATGACATTTAACCAGTCCATATCCAGTGCTTATCATTTGAGTTTTCTGTGCCATTTCAAATTCATGTTGTCTGAAACTAAGCTTATCATCTCCCTTCCCAGACCCTTCTCATTTTATCTAAGTGACTTAGGTTCACAATCTTGAAGCCTTTTTTATTTTTTTCACTTTTCCTTTCCTTATCATAGTTCAAGTACTAATTTTGTATTTTCTTTTCTCAATGTCTCCCAATTCATCTTTTTTTTTACATCTATGGCTACCATCCTAGTTAGATCATTACTACTTCACATCCACAATTGGAATTGCTGTCTGATTAGTACCCTGATTTTAAGTCTCCCGTTTCAGGTCTATTTTATAGGCTTCCATCAGGCAGATCTTCCTAATCATAATTTTCATTATGTCACACCCTGTGCTCTGTGCATTAAAATTCAGATACTTTTACTCAAGATTCTTAGCCCATGGGCTGATACATTCTTTATTGGGTGTCAGTAGTATTAACAAGAAGGTTTTTGTGAGAAAATCAATCCATTATGCACTCGGGTTTATTTAGGATTTAAAAAATTATCTTGTACATTACAAGATGATTTAAAAAGTTTATTATTTTTTTTTAATCTTGTTAAGTTAAAAGTAAGGTTTAGAAAAAGTTACAGCCTGGTTTCATTTTTAAGGAATAAATATTTGTATTGTTTTAGCAATTGATAATTGCTATCATAGAGGTCAAAGGGTTTTAATAGCAACAGTGAAGCAGAGACTTTTCCTAGAGGGTCGGGAGTTCATTTGGTAGAATGGTTTATGCCGGGCATCATAAGAAGTATAAATTCAAACAGCAAGCCTGAGTGAGGGTCCGCCTGTGGTTTGAACTCTCAGGAGGAACGCTTTTGTTTTGTTTTGTTTTGTTTTGTTTTCCCACCCAGAGCCCAAGCTGACCAACAGATGAACTTGTTATTATTTCCCTTTGCCTTTCGATGATTCTTCTAGGTCCCCTTTTCACTGAGGATGCCTCCTGTTGGGCCCCAAAACCTTGTCTTCTCTCCCTGAGTGTCCATAAAAACCCAACCCCTTCAGGTCAGGGAGATGAGCAATGACACCCCCCACACATGCGTGCCCCCTTCATCCCGTAGCCCCCTCATCCAGAGTCTTGGCAGCTGCTCACTGCTCTACTTTTAGGTTCTTCTTTCGCTATTGGATCCTGGGATTTCTCTTACTATCTTACAGAGCATGAGGCTTTTTAGATCATGTAGTTTACCATACCACTGGAAACAGAAGTTGTAATATTTTCTAAACTTGAAGACAAAAATCTTTCACAATTCTTAAGAAAGTGCTGATCTTGGTGAAGCTTTTTCTTGTTCCTGAAATAAGACCCCAAAGCTGAGTTTCCACCCATTGTGCACATTACCTTCAAGATTAGAGAGAAGTCTGGGTTTTGATTTAAGTGTGTCTTATTCCCAATTTAACTTTTCTCCCTTACCTTTCTTGTTAGGAGAAACCATTGCAGCACTTACAGATGTAAGCAGCTTGAATCACCCAGAATCTGATGGCCAGATCACAATTTTTACAGACAAAACGGGAGTTATAAAGGCTGCAAGATTACTTCTTTCTTCAGTGACAAAAGTGTTGTTGCTGGCAGACCGAGTGGTCATTAAGCAGATAATAACATCAAGAAATAAGGTACTTGCCTTTCTGGTGTTTCTTTCTATACTAGGTCTTTCAGAGTTGTTCAAAAAGTGGTGTTTGTTGTTGTTGTTGTTGTTGTTTTAGGTTAATTGCAGGTAATTTGGCAACACTTGTCTATTTTAATTGTTTATAATGCTAATTGTGTATAGCTTAAAAGTGGTCTTTCTCTATATCGATAATTCCTAAACAGTGCATGTACTGGGCCTAAACTTTTGAATGCAAATAATGTTTCTTCTCAGAAAACCATTATCTGCTTGTTGAGGCTTAGTGGTGAAAACTTTCCCTGTGTACAAATTCAGGAAGAAAAGCTAAATGTCCTGACAATGTATGTAGTAGAAACCTAGTTGATAAAAATACTGAATCCCTCAGTGCCTTTTTTCCCAAGTTAGTAACAATTTGTAAGCTTAAGAAAAAATTAAATCACCCTAAACATAATTATTCACACTATAAAATTTCTTTATTCAAAGTCCCTAAATATTACTGAATAATCACAAAATTTAGAGAAAAGATTTAAACTCTTCCAATCTCTCAGATAATGGTATTCCTCAGTCATCTAGGAGGCTGTGTATAATCACTTCTTTCCCTGGATAATTTCCTAGGCAAGGAGGAAGGCAACCAACCAAGGAAGAGATGGTCCCAATTGGCTTTGGGGACAAAACTACCTAACAAGTATTATTAAGTGAATCCGAAGTATAAATTTAAAGAGAAAAAGCAATTGGAGAGGTGGATTGGGCAGTGCTAGAGGAATAGAGAAAGAAAAAAAACAAAAACACTCCTCTCTCTGAAAGACGGAGGTTCTGCTCAGTGGTGGCAATCTGCCTTATCTGTGTTAGTCGCCTGGATTTCCTGAGCTGCCAGGGCAGATTAACACGCCAAACATCCATCATATCCTCATTAAAAATAAGTAAACACAGGATATCTGTGTTTTCTTTACCTATCTTGGTCTGTCTAAAACTAATCCAGTTATGTTATTTTAGAGAAAAGTCTCTGAAAATATGTTTCACAGCTATTTACTTTAGTTCTAATGTCAAAAAAACACATGACATTTTCTGTTGCCTCTACTACAGGTTCGTGCTCTCTGTTCACCCCTGGCTGCCCAAAGTTTCTTGGCAATTAATTTCTTTAACACAGGCAGTTCCTGACTGATCCAAAAGGTTTTCCTGCTCTTGAAGTCCCAAACCTCCCTTTCCGATCCTCACGCTGCAGATGACCTTCCTTCTACTTGCCTGAGAAGAATGGGGTTCCCTCAGTTCTGGTTCACTAAACTTAAAGCTTTAGTGTATCATCTTGTATCCTCACCCTCTTCCTAGTTCTCTGAAAGTGTGATTACCTCAGTCCTACCTATTACCATCTTCTCCAGAAGACACAAATGATCTCTTCTCTTGTGTATTTAGGCACTTCTTTTACTCTTTTTTCTTTTAATTGTTAAGTAAGCCCAAGTGTCCCCATCCTAAAAACCAGTCATTGCCTGGATGACTCTAACCTTTGAGTCTGCTTCTACTTCTCCGAGCCCCTCCTCCTCCATCTTCCCCTCCATGTCCTCCTCAGCTTTCCCCTAGGATTTAGAATTTCTCTTTTTTTTCCTGTTTCTGTTCAGCTTTGACATCTCAGTCTCTTTCACATCTACACTTGTTAATAAAATGTTCTCTGTTTTGCAGGTTCTTGCAACTATGGAAAGACTAGAGAAAGTGAATAGCTTTCAAGAGTTTGTCCAAATATTCAGTCAGTTTGGAAATGAAATGGTGGAGTTTGCACATCTTACCGGAGATAGACAAAATGTATGTATTTACCACATTTTAAAACCTTAAAATACATGCATACTTTCCTTACACACATATAATAGTTAAATATATCCCCACCTCACGCACTAGGACAGGCCATTCTTGCCTTTAAGGCCCAACTCAAGTACTTTCTCTTTTATGTAACTTTCCATTTGATTCTTCAACCAGGGCTCAGGAAAGTAAATGAGTCATATATAATCTTATAGCATTTTGTTATATATCTCTGTTATTATTCTTTCTGTAATTTTTTATGTATTATTCAGTTTTTATTTCTTTCTGTAATTATTCTACATTAGAGTAATAGCTCAAGTTAGTTATTTGCATTGGCTGTATGTTAGGTATTTAATATCCATGATCTCATTTAATTTTCAAAACATCCCTATAAGTAGATATTGTTATTACTGTTTCATACATGAGGAAACTGAACCTGAGAGGATAATAAACTTACCCAAGGTCACTCTTTTAGCAGATTGAACTCACTTATGTTGATTCAAAAGCCTGTAGTTTTCAAACTATGTCATGGTATTGGTTCTTTACAGATCTGTTCCCCAATTCATTCTGTAAGTTCTAAAGTTTAGGGAGGTGGAAAGCTATATTATATCCAGTACTGACTTTTCCTTGTTGGGGTATTTGTGTATGAGCTCATCTTGTCAGTAGGTTAAATATATAATAATTGACCTTTTCTCAAGGTGCTTTGGTATAGTCCAATAGGCTACAGTTCTGGGCATGAACTTTCCTGGTTATAGCTGGAGTTGGAAGATGAATATTGGCCTGGAAAGTGGCAGACTTTATGTGGTGCTTTATTTAGTGCTTCTTAGACCATCAGTGTTTTATAGAAATCTCTGTTTTGTCTTGTGGACTAGCACTGTAACAGATTCAGATGCCATCTTTTTCGATCACCAGCCACCACCATACAATATATGATATCATATGGCATACATTTGTGATGCATTGTCAGCTAGACCCATAGGTAATTTTGCAAAAAAGTCCTCTTCAGTATGTTAAAGACAAGGTGGAAATTTTAGAAGGGACCTGGACTTTTATTTTTGATAGATAATCATGATGGGTGATATTCATATGTAGGACATACTCCTTTGGAATGCAACCTTGAGACCTCAATTAACTTTTGCATCATGGACTGTTTCTTGTGTACTAGATATAAATTCATTTTATCTCTTTCCTAGTAATAAAACTATATTGGGATGCAAGTGAGTAAGAGTGTTATTATAGGGATAATTTCGAATCTACTATAATAATTTACTAAAACAAATAAAAGGCAAATCACTCTCAAACTTTAGGTCTTCGTTATTTGTAAGCAAGGGCTTTTCACCCAACTCACAAATTTAAAGAGTAACTAATGTGGCAGGTGACATGTATATGTAATTCAAATTTTAACATCCATTAGTAAAATTTTATTAGAACACAGCATGCTGATTTATGAATTGTCTAGGACTGCTGTCACACTACAGTGGTAGAATTAAGTAGTTGTGACAGGTCCAGAAAGCCTAGAAAATTTATTATCTGGGCTTTTATTGAAGATATTTGCTAATCTCTGATTTAGATGCTCATAACCAAATTATTATGAAGAGTATTTGGTTCTATATTTGATAAGCAATATTCAGTACCTTCTGTGATAGAACACATTCAATCAAGGGCTCTATGAAGAGAAACCAAAGGAAAAAATTTCAGTATACAGTTCTTGCTTCAGAGTTCATAATCTAGTCTGGGAAAATCATGTATCTATGAAACATCTGGAGAAAATTTCAGAGCAGCATATTGATTAAATTTAGGACAAACAAACTTCATAAACCTCATGTTGAGATGAATAAGCACTTAAATGGGATTAATCAGACATGGTTCCTATCCTGAAGGAAACAATAGTCCATAGCTGTTCAATAAATAAGTCACTTTTAATTAAGTAAAGCATAAGATGGTTATTTCTGGTTAGGAGTGAGGTATGTCCTGAAGGGCATGAGACTGTCAGGTGTGGCAGGCCAGCAGGATGTGAGCCATGGCAGCCTTTTCCTAGGTCTTGGTTCCTGGCTCTGCTGCCCTTAACAAGGGTGCCTGTTTCTTTCCACTCCACTGTTGTGTTCATGTATTTAGATCGAAGTGGTGACATTTCGTAAAACTTTAGTTTTTTTTTTTTTTTTTTTACTTTGTCACTTTTTTACGATGTTACTTAATTATTGAGTATTGTTATTGTTGAGTAAATGATTTTTCAAGAAATTGGGTTGTTCATATTGTCCTAGACTGCTCAATGATTTTATTTCATTTTTAGGATTTGAAAGATGAAAAGAAAAAGGCAAAAATGGCAGCAGCTAGGGCAGTGCTTGAAAAATGTACAATGATGCTTCTCACAGCTTCAAAGGTAAGACAATTTTTGTTTTACCGTGTTGTAAATTAATTAGAGAACCTGATTAAATGCATCTAATTTGTATATTTTACATTTTAGAAAAGATCAAAGCAATAAATTGGAACATAGGCTCTCATAGTCAAAACTCAGTTATCCTTTAGCAAGAATGCTAACTTTCTTCCCCCGTTCCAAACAGCGGTTAATCTACGGTGTCAGCTTTGATTGAACAATGAAGCAGAAGATGCTGTATTAGGTGCTGTGACTCCAGGCCTGTCCCACATGCTCACTGCCTGCAGGGTTTTGCCAGTCTCATTGGGAAGCCAGCCATGTGCGCTAGCAAAGGCTAGGCAAGTTAGAATCTGTTAAGTAACAGGAGTATTAAGTCAACCCTTAGTGTGTTTATTCTGTAAATTCATATCTCTAATTTCTTAAAGATATGAACAAAAATTGTCAGTTGACTGACTTTAAACAAAACTGTCAATCAAAAGCTTATAATTCCAAACAGCAGTCAGCCAGCAAATTGGTACAATTGAAAATGAACTAGTAAACATTTCATTAGCATTGTTTAGAATTGCCTTTTCTGCTCAGAATATTTACTCTGTGCTGGAGTCAGTGAATACACAAAAACAGAATTCACTGGAGCCCACTTGAAAGGCTGTGTTTGTGTCTAGACCCTTGAGTCGTTTTTCATTTACATCAGTTTTAAAAGTCAAAGATATCACAGTCATATATCATCTGTTCATTTTTCCTCATTCTTTTTAAGTTCTTGCACATATAAGACATTTTAAAATATTTTTAATCATAATGAAGATATAGTTTTTTTCCCCAAAAAATTTTAAGTAAACTTATTATTGAAGTATAAAGATATAGTTTTACACTCTGCCTTTTTCACTTAACCTTGCTATCGCTTTTTACTCATCCTGCTTCCACTTTTAGTGAGGAGAAGCAGCTGGGTGAGCCAGGGACCCAGGAGATTTTGGTAAAGAACCATTTTTATTAGCATGACATGTTCTCTGTAAGATTTTATGTGTTATGATATGGCTCAGATCTTAAAATAAAAAGTTTCAATTGTTTTGAAGACATGTCTCAGGCATCCCAACTGTGAATCGGCCCATAAAAACAAAGAAGGAGTATTCGACCGAATGAAAGTGGCATTGGATAAGGTAATTGAAATTGTGACTGACTGCAAACCCAATGGAGAGACTGACATTTCATCTATCACCGTTTTTACTGGAATTAAAGAATTCAAGGTAAGAATAAAGAGAATATACTTTGATTTTTTTCTTTCCATTTCAAAGGAACATCGCTATACGTAATACCTATATTTTTGGATAGATGCTTCACAAAAACAAATTTCTCTTTAAAACAGTGCCACAGTGTACACACTTAATGATCAGTAACATTTGGCTTAGTGTGGTATATACAAAGAACAGAGTCTTGGGCCATAGTAGATACTGTGGCCCTGTTTAGCTATATGGTTTAGCTGTAGCCTGTCATCCGTAGAAAGGTGTTCCTACCCAGTTCTTTTGAGCAATGCTGTACCATCCACTGACGATAACAGACAGCAGATCATTTCTGCTGGAATCTTTGCTCTTCTCTGTGTTGTAGGGTCGATGTAATTAAAATAGTAAAATGAACAATAATACATGCTAACATTGATTGAGCACTTACTCTGTGCCAGCCCTGTTCTGGGTACTTTAAATGTATGTATAATTCTTACAAGAACTATTATATTATTCTCATTACGCTGTTGAGACTGAGGAAAAGAGATTAAGTAACTTGCCATCTAGGAAGTGCCAGAGTTGAGGTGTGAGGGATTCAAACAGACAATCTGACTCCAGGATCTCTACCATTTTAGGGCAGAACTTCTCATCAGAAGTCAGAGAGGTGGTGAAGCTGCTCTTTGAGTCAGAGTAGTGTCTGGGTCAGGAGAACCCTAGAAACTATTTAGCACAACACCCTTAATTTAATAAATGGGAAAACTAGGGCCCTAAGAAGTTACCTAACATGCTCTGGATTACCACCTCTCTCATAGGCAGGGCTGTGACATCTTTACTACACCTATAACTGTGTGAAGGTCTAAAGAGGAATTTAGAACAAAAGAAAGTAATGGAAGGAACATTTACTTTTAGGGGCTCTGCTCTTTAAAAATATTATCTCATTTAATCTTTGACTTCCTTTTTAGGTGGATGTTATACCTGACTTTTGAGGAGAAAAGCTAATAAGTAATGGAACCCTCCTTTAAAATGAGGATTCTCTAATCCCAAAGTATGACCTTTTAGTTTACACCTCTGGGTTTGTTTATATGCTGCCAGCCCTACCCTAAATCTCTTCCTGTGGGGAAGGAAGCTACAAGGAAGGACCAGCCTTTCTCTTAGAGTTTTTGTTGCTGAAGGGGATCGTTGAGATTTTTTTTTTTTTTCCTAATCCACTCCTTTTATAAAGGATTGAGGGGGCAGATATATTATGGAAGGTCAGCATAATTAGGAAGATAAGTAGAGTTAGAGCCAAGCCTTTTTTGCTGCTTGATGCTGTGACCTGGCCAGGTTCACTGGGGGAGTGCTGTACCCGTGGCCACTGCCCACTGCTCCAGCCGCTGACCCTTTTACTGTCAGTCATTCTGGAGGGCAGAGCTGTCATGAATAGACTCAGTCTCACTAGCAGTGTTTACTCATTTGGCCTCTTTTATTCTGATGGAGAACATATTCTGTAGAGGGAATACTTTACTGCGTTTGGTACAAATGTTATAAAACCATAAAACAGAAAAGCCTTTCAAAAAATACCCTACTAAGTTACCATTTAAAAACATATTGATGTTCTCTCTAAGGAGGAAGTCAAAACCTTCATGTAATTAGCGTGGTCCACATGACCGATTTTTTTTTTTTATGTTGTAATTATGTTCAAATTCTTAAATTCTCAGATCCTTCTTGTCAATTCCATACCTCACTTTTATTCATGTTCTTTCCTAGCTTAAAAAAAAAATCCTGTCTTCATAGGATGGAGTGACACTTGGGCCAGGAGGAGAAGGGGCAGCAAGCACTCCCTTATGTCTGCTTGACCTTCCCAAATCTTGATATCTTCTTGGGTCACATGTAAGGATTAACTTGAAATAGTATTTGTGAAAGGACTTGATTGTGCTAAACAAATGTAAGATGTCTTTCTCAGCACATGCATTGTGACCACAATCATGATCATCATCACTTATTGCCTCTTGGCCCAAGTTGTTTCTGTGGCATATTTCATGGGTTAGAGGTTCATAGGGTTGAAGTGGCATAGCCCATCTTAGAAAGCTGAGAGACGTGATGATGGCATCAGTGAACACGTGCACCTCACATTTTAAAGGAACTCTAAGCACAGGATGCTGAAGTGAAGCGTTGTTTGGGAACTTGGGAAATGAGACAGACAGTCAGAGAGGTATTTAAAGACAGGACCCTAGAGGGTTTTGTAGTATTACAATAGACCTTTGGGCTTGATGTCATAGGTGGTAAGGAGCCGATTAGAGGGAATTAGCCATATCAGAAGCTTTACCTTTTAGAAAGATTATACAGGCCCCATGGTAGAGAATGTTTCGGTCAGGGAGGTGCTGCAGGGAACATGAGACAAAATGTAGGGAAACCACGTAGGAGAGTTTTGCTGAATTAATTAAGGAAAAGTTGATGCCCATCCCAGTCCTTCCCATACCCTCTGCCCGCCACACCCTTTCCCCCTGGGCGCAGTACATATTCATATTTGGGCGTAACTTTTTCTATAACTTCACCTTAGCATTTTCTCAGATGCAGATCCTTTACCTGCAGGCTGGTTCATTTTTTTCTACCAGTTGCTACATGATAATGTTGCTTCTGCCTTAGTATTCACTGATCTCATAGGAATGTTGTGTTAACAAAAATTGGAATGAAGCTCTGCATGGCCATTGGTGGCTCTTGAGCAATGTGTCCTCCTGGATTAGTGGACAATATAGTCATCACTGGAGGCTACAATACCCCAGAGCCCTCAGATGGGGAAAGAAATTGCCAGTGTCTTCCTGGGCACTGCTAGAAATTACTGTCCATTTTGGTTAGGTGGGAACATTGACTCATGTGGCTGTCTATCCTATTTGTTCTCAGATGAATATTGAAACTCTTCGGGAGAATAGGTATTTTCAGTCAAAAGAGAGTCTTTCTGCAACGTTGGAAGCCATCTTGGAGCGTACAGAGGACTTTACTGATTCTGCCTCCACCAGCCATGAGCACAGGGAACGCATCTTGGAACTGTCAACTCATGCGAGGATGGAACTGCAGCAGTTAACTTCTGTGTGGATTCAAGCTGTAAGGACTCTTTTCCATTAAAGTAAATTTTATATAATAGCTTTTCCTTGAAGTTTTGAGAGATGAGGACGCTAATGTGATCACCGGGAATATGAACCTGGTCCAGAGTGAGACAAGGATGTCTTTTTCCTCATCTCCCTCCTACCTGGCCAAAGTTTCCTTGCCATCCAGCACTCACAGTACCTGACATTTATAGGCATGTTTCTCATTCTGGCCAGTCTGGACACTGTGCCACTATCACCATCACTAGTTCACCCTGTTATGCCCGCTCTTCCACCCAACTTACCTCTGTAAAATTCTTCCCTAAAAGGCTTCTTCAGAGTGAAGAGCAGAGCATTAGACCTCTACCTAGAGGTTCTTGGGCCCTGAGCCCTGACTGCCGCAGCCATTCATATGTGCACAGTTTTAACTCTGAGGACAGCTGATTTACAGACACAACGACTTAGAAAACTTATTGAGGCCTCGCGATGACCAGGTAGATGCAGCTGGCAGGTGAAAGATCTTGCACCCTTGCACAGATTCCTGGTCTAAGATTGGTGGACAGCCTCTTAAAGGGCCTTAAACAGGGTGCTGCGATCCTTAAAGCAGGGGAGCTTCTTTGGGAAGAGCAGTAAGGACTGACAGATGTGGGACCACACAGGACACATGTACTCAACTTCTTATAGAGGGTGGATTACAAAATTGAAAGACAGAGATCTTGAGATGTCTTTGGCACTGTTTATTATTTATTTCTTAGACCTAGGCTATGTCAAAAAAGTATTTAACATGGTTTTCAGCATATAGCATGAGTAGAGCAAAGCTGGAAGTCCTGAGCAAAAGCTTTGTCAGTGAAGAGGAAGAAGGAGGGTGAATGTGGCTGAGTGGACTGAGTGAAGAAGCAGTTTACTTCCTTGTAAATAAATTGATTTGCGAATGAAGAGTAGATATGTTTCACAGATTTCTCCCATGTTTTCTTGGCATCACAACATTGCAAATGCTCACATTAACAGGGTAACTTAACTTGGAGCAGAGTAGTGTCAGGGATAGCAATATTTTGTTTTTAGTTTAAATTATTTATGTGATATCTAATCGGAAGTATAGATTGCTTCACTGTTAAATTTTAAGCCCAACATTCAGTATAGTTTCTATGAGGACATGCTGTCTCTGTTTGGAATCCGATTTTACCAATACTAGGTTTGCAATTAGTACCTTCCACATATTTCATAAAACTCAGATCTCTGATGCTACATGCCATTTGTGTTGTTCATTCATTCATTTATTTCAGCAGTCGTTACTGAGTGCCTTTTATATGCCAGGTACTGGAAACCTAAAGATGAATAAGATAAAGTTGTTGTCTGCCAGAATTTTGCAATGTAGAAAAATGTGGGAAGGGATGAAACAAGTACAGAAAGCTTTTTAAGTGTCCGAAGAGAAGGTACTGATTATGTGTTGAGAGGATTTGAAGGAGGATAAATTTTTATTTAGGGAGAGAAATCAAGAAGCCTTCTTCAAAATATTAACATTTACCTTTGATTTATTCACTCGAAGAACCAAATACTATCTTCCATTTTGCTGTGCCAGGTTTTGTGGATTCGGTGGTGACCAAAATAAATGTGATCCCAGCCTTCATGGAGCTTACCAAGGCCTAGTGGGAAAGATAGACATTAAATAACAACAACAAAAAAGATCAAAAAGTAAATATGTAATTGTATACTAGAATGATTACCGAAAGAAAGATTAGATTGGGGAAGAAGAGGGTCTAATTAAGAGTGTGTGTTCTGAGAAAGAGCCAGTTATGTAAGGGCTTAGATATGAATAGGATTTTAGTTTTAACTAGGTTAAGAGTGATGAGGTGAGCATTCCCAGCAGAAAATAAAATAGCTTAGTTTTAGACGTGATAAATTTATTAAAGAAAATTTAGATCTTAGATATTAACCTGTTTATAGTTAGAGTGGGAAAATATAACTAAATAATTATAACTAAATAAACAACTAAATAATTAAAATTCTTTTTCTATCCTAACCATAAATATGTAAATTTTAAGCTATACTTTTCTTATAGCTCACAGAATGATAATTAGAAATTTATAATAATTTATAGTTCAAGTAAAATTGGAGTTACCAGATGAAAAAGATGAGGTAACACTACATATATACTCTTTAAAATTTTTAGCAAAACCGGAAAACAAAAAGCATCACTGAAGAGCTGGAACTCAGTATATTGAAAATCAGTCACAGCCTCAATGAACTTAAGAAAGAAGTAAGTATTTTTTGCAATCTAGCCTCTTTTAATTCTTTGCTGATTTTCGCGTCGTATAGTGTGTATGAAATTCATCCGTATTAGTATGTCCTTATGCCTAGAAAATTATTCTAAAAGTTTTCCTTTGACCTAGTTATTTTGAAGCAACCATTTTATTAGTGCCATCACTCTCAAAGTTTGTACACGAATGTTCATAGCACCTTTATTTATAATAGCCCCAAACTGGAAACAACCTACAGTTTCGTCAACAGGGGAATTGGTAAATGAATTTTGGTATAATTAAACCAATTATTCAGCAATATAAAGGAACAATATCCATATAGGTAACCATATGGATGTCACAATGTTACACTGACTGACTGGAAGAAGCCGGACACAAAAGAGAGAGAGAGAGAGAGAGAGAGTGTGTGTGTGTGTGTGTGTATCTTTAGCTATATATATGTGTGTATATATATACAGATAGATGTAAATATATAGATATGTATCTATGTGGAAGAAATTCTAGAAAAGTCAAAACTACTTTACAGAAATCAGATGAGTGGCTGCCTGGGGTCAGAAGTTGGGGGATGTTTACTACAAAGGGGCATGGGAGAACTTTTTGAGGTAATGGAAATATAAATATTGGTTGTGGTGATGGTTACATGGGTATATATGTTCATCAAAACTCATCCAACTGTACTCTTAGTACATTTCATTATGTATAAAGTATTCCTTAAGTCGATTTTAAAAAATATCCTTTCAGTTCCCTGAGTGAAAACTTAGTCACCCCATAACTTACTTGGTCACTCTCACGTAATTGAAAGTCAGTTTAAGTCAGGGGTTTGCAAACTGAGACCAGGCTGCCTGTTTTTCTAAATGAAGTTTTGGTGGACACAGTTTTGCCCGTTCCCTTACATAGTGTCTACTGCTTTTTCACTACAACAGTGGAGTCAGGTAGTTGCAATAGAGACTGCGTGGCCTGAAAAGTCTCAACTATTGACTCTGGCTCTTGCCAATCCCTGCTTTAGGTTATAAAACACAATCTCAGTTCAAAAATGAGAATGTTCAATATATTAATCCTTATTTTAATCTTCATTCAATTGTAGGACTTCTCTCCTGTTCCTCATTCCCCCACCCCACCTAGGGCTTTTGGTGGAAAGCATGGTCTCGTCTCTTTTTCACACCCTTCATCCCTCACCTAGTTTCTGTTTCTGATCTTTGCCAGGTGTGGCACAGGGAGAGAAGACAGGAAGTGGGGAGGTGGAAGGTTCTTAGTGCCTGGTGCCCTCCTAAGATGCTGTGGGGTCAGTCGATATTTAAAGCTGACTTTCTCTCTCATGGATGCTTGAGTGTGTTCATCAGAGGATCCCCGTTGTACCCCTTTTCTCTTACCACAAGTCTCATGTCACATGTCACGTTGCTCCCTCTGCTTTGGGTGTGCCTGAAGGCGAAGGGACTCACAGTAAACGCCATGAGCTCTCCAAACAGAACCTCTTCACGAAACCCTCTCCTCTCCCTTATCTCTTAATTTCTTGATTCTTTTATATCTTTGAAGTGGGTCAAGGGCTCAAGAGAACAAAATTTGTTTTTGGATGTTTTTATAAATTATGTATATGATGATCTATTTAACATCTTACTTGGTACCAACCTCCTTTTAACATTTGTTAAACATAGAAGGGTATGGTTTTCTATGGTTTTAAAAAAGCCTACTCATTTTTTCTAGCCTATTCAATTTTAACTAAACGATTGTTAAAACCGTGGCTATCAGGAGAGTATAAAATCCTTTGGCGACAGGCTGAGTGGCTTTCCTAATGCTTCATTTTTCTTACCTCTGAATTGATCATAACATCAACCTAGAAAATTTTTGTCAGGATTAATGGTGCTAATGTCTATAGAGCTGCTGGAGTCAGTACATTGCACAGAGCAGTAACTTGGTGTTTTTCACCCTTCCTCTCTCAGGGTTGTTAATAAGTTGTCCCTAGAAACATTTGTAAAAGTTACGTGATCTTGGACAAGTCACTCAGTCTCCAAGGACCTGTTTCATAGTCTGTAAAATAAAGGACTGGCTTTAGGTATTTTCTGAGGCCTTGATGGCTAAACAAAGTCTTTTAAAATTCTTATGTGACATTTCGTTTCCAAAACAGTGTGTGTTTTTGATGCCTTTGTTTCTAACTATAATTATTCTCACTTGATTGCATGAATGTGGATTACCCTATTGTTAATTCTGTAGAAGGTCCTATAATTTGAATTGACATTGGAGTACTTCCAGGAAAAAAATTACTTCATTCAAATAGGCTTAAATCAAGGTCATATTTGTCTGGAAACAGTATTATTAAAAATGATCTCGTTCTGGAGAACCCCCCAAAAACCTGTCCCATCATTTTTTTGAAAAAAAGCAGGATAAGGAGAAAATTTTAGAGTTAATAGTACTCAAGGATATCCAGTGTGAGTGAGCCATGCTTAAAATCCATTCCACTCAAAGTCAAATAAAACATTTTATTATTATTATTATTATTATTATTATTATTATTATAACCTAAACTTTTATGTATTGTTTCTCCTGTAACCCAAGAGTGAGAGAGTAAAAGTTCTGGGTAGCAACCGTAGATAGACTGCAACCTCCCCCTGAGGGAAGGGATTCTGTCCTACTTGTCCTGTATGTGCAGCCTCTAGTCCAGGGCCTGCCATGATGTAGGTATTTAATAAAATTTTGTTGCCTACCTAATTGACTGAATCTCATATGGATACTTTTTCAAAAGCCTGACAAAAAACTTACTAATGATCACAACCTACTATTTGATTTTTCTTTTAGTACTGTGAATACCATTCTCTTAATACCATTCTATTTCTCACTAACTTTAAGACTAGCAGAAGTATTTTTTTAAGGTAAAAGAGAAGCTGTATGGGAAAGAGCTGGTTGATAGTAGGATGCAAAAAGGACCAGGCTACTCTGCCAGGATGACCGGTTCATCTTCTACAAACAGCATTACTGCCAATGCCAGGGGACTCAAAGATGTTGATATCACTCTGCCCTGGGGAGAACTTGCAAGCTCCCCGATGCTACACAAGTGCTACTGTTACCACAGGGGACTTTTTGCTTTCCCCGCCACAGAGCAAGCGGGATTGTGTTGAGGTTGCCAATCTTTTGTTTTTAAAGTGATTATGAGGTGCGTGGTCACAAAACCTTATTGTTTGTTGTCCTTTTTTTTTTTTTTAATCACCCTTCACCCCACATCTGTAGCTTCATAGTACAGCAACTCAGCTGGCAGCTGATCTGTTAAAATACCATGCTGATCATGTGGTACTAAAAGCATTAAAACTTACTGGAGTAGAAGGAAATTTAGGAGGTTTGGCTGAATATGCCTGTAAACTCTCGGAACAGAAAGAACAGCTTGTTGAGGTGAGTAATAAGTTTACTTATTAAAGAAATTGTAGTTTCATGATAGCTGTGCTGCTATTATGAGGAAGTATTAACACAAATACAGGTTTTGGTTAACTTACATGAGCATTTTCTCCTTTGGAATTTTAAAGGTATGATATTTATCAGTACTGTTCTTACAACAGTCTGGCTTCTGAAAACAACCAAAATTGCTAGAACCCACAAATGCATTTCTCAATCTTCTTTTCCTTATTCTCTCAGTAAGATTACCTTTGGAGAAGGGCAGTGGAGATGCACTGCAGGACCTTGTTTCTATTTGAATCTGTTGGGTTGCAGCAGGAAAGAGATGGCACACTCAAGTTAGGATAATTTAAAGAGGATTTCATAAAGGAGGTATTTACAGTTGCAGAGACAGGGTGTGGGGGAAACCATGGGAGTGCAATAACTGGCAGTAGAGACAGCAGAGCTGGCGCCGCCCCTAAGCCCAAAGTGACAGGGGAGTGAGTGGTTACTGGAAACCGGAGGGGCATAGAGTTTTCCAGAGAGCCACCTTGAGAGGTTGTGATCTTAGGACTAGACACACAGACGGTCCACAGTGTCCCTGCAAGGAATGAAGGCCCTTACTGTCCCCATTTCTGTTGGTCTATTCCTAGAGCTTCCTATTGGCCAAACATAGCTGCAGGCTACCATAGGTCAATCTCCTAGGGCAAGAAGCGGGTTTGAGAAGGAGGGAGAGTGAATATAGAAGGACAGAGAGGAGACATTCAGTACAATATACTTTCTTCGAACCTCTCTTATTCCGTCCGAATCTCTGTTATGTGTTATTGGTGCTTTACCTGCCACTTTTGTTATAATTCCAATTTTTGATATTCTAAGCCTTCTACCTATGGAGAATGTCAGAGATCAGCTAATAAAAAAAGAACAAAACATATACTTTACCCATGTATACTTTGTATATGAAAGGTATGTCCTGATTAACATGTATATAAATTCAGAGATAGGAACCCTCTAGCTGTCTTCAAATTATCTAATATGCCATACTCACCAGATCTCAAAGACTCATGGTTAGACTAATTGGACTAGCTTCCTCTCCTTTACTTGATTATATCTAAAACCTGCTAAAAAGCATTATTTAAGTGACCATAGATACATCTCCTTTTAAAAATAGTTTTGATGCTATTTTGTTTGTAAAACAAGTACTATGGCTGTAAGCAAACTTGCTAATTGGAATCCTGCAGCAAATCTTTTTAAAAGATGAAAAAATTTTTTTCTAATCTTCCTTTTTAAGTCTCAATGTTTTCGATAATTTTCACTGATGTAGGCTCACATCACGTCAGTCTTGCCTAATCCAGTGTTAAATCCAGTGAAAGGTGTTTAAGTAATTGACCATGAGGGAAGATACTTTTTTTGTTGGCAGAGAGTACATCTAACCTGTAGTAATTTGACCTAGGTTAGCTGAGAGATCTTTGGCAAGTCATTTCTCTGAGCCAGATATCTTTATAAATAAAATGTGTAGGTACAACTAGATCCTTGCAAAGATTCCTTTTGGTCCTAACAGTCCTCGACCATCTTGCCATGATCCCGCTGGAAGTAGAAACAATATGTTCTACCTTTACCCTTTCCTAGAGAATCCGTTGGTAACCAGTATAGTGTTATAATTTCTTATTAATGTACAAGTTTATTTTTCTGGGTTGTAATGTTGTATTTTCTTTATTAACTATAAAATAATACCATGTATTGTGAAGAATGAGGATGTGAAAGTTGACCTATAGATACGTTTTTTTTCGTAGACTTGTCGATTGTTGCGACATGTATCTGGGACAGAACCTCTTGAAATAACCTGTATTCATGCAGAGGAGACATTTCAGGTGACTGGCCAACAGGTATGATGAACAGCAGATTGCTCTTTCTGTGTTAGGTCTTCTCTGAGTGTCATGACAAATTGTGTGGAAGGAAGATATAAATGGTTCTGCATAACCACAGGCCACATCTACCAAGAGAAATGAAGATAGTGGAATTTTCGTTGGTGGTGTGCTGGAACATAGCTGACATTCCTTTGGATTACCCGGTCGTCTGCCAAACTGGAGATTGGCCCATTTAACTGAGGCCCTAGATTATATCTACTTTAATGAAACTGTTTACAATGCAGGTTGTTGTAACATGTTTGAAAAGTGAGTAATTATGTAACGAGTCATACAAATATTCCTAAGAACATAAGGAGATTAAAGAGAAAAAACAAAAAACAAAAAAATATATTTGTTACCACATTACTTATAATAAGATTCAATTGGAAGCAAAATAAGTATTTTAAATTAGGCAAATAATATGACTTAAAATAATATTATGAAAACTAGAATTAGCAACATTGAAAGTGTTTTGTTAAAATGTTAGATGATTAAAGCAGCATCCAAATTTGTATATATACACTAATTACTATTATATAAAATGGACATATATAAGAAAATGACTATATGGGAACATGCAGAAGTAAAGTTCTTGTGCTTGTTTGGGAGAATTGCACATTATTTTTTTCTGAATTTTCTATATCTTTATAATTTTCAAAGCCTTTAAAAAATTGATATCCCATTTAATACTGTGTCTGTCAAATTAAGGAAAAAGTGAGGGACAGGCTTTCTTTCTGAGCCCCAAAATACAATGTACCAGGTGTTCTTGTTTCGTTTATCATGGCCAGCCCAAAAGACTTGCTCCTAACTGCAATATATGTCAAGCTTCTGGATTTATAGTTGAGAACAGTGAAAGTGACTTAGAGACGGTGGTGGTGTGTGCCCTCCAGTGGAACCATGTTGCATCTCTGGGAAATGATTATATGCTCTCCTGTAGAGGACAGTGTCAAAGGCTTATCATGGAAACAAACTATGAAGTTATATGTGGATTTTTGACTGTGCAGAGATCGGTGCCCCGTGTTGTTCAAGGGTCACTTATGTGAGTGACTCCCAGCAGTTATCATCTGCTGAACATTTTATTATAACTAGAGTATCGTTGTTTGTTGAGAGAAACCAAGGCTTTTAATATTTGCTTGTCCAATCGGGAGTCGTCCTGCTTGCTTGGGCTATAAATGTATTTCAGTAGAACTAAAAGATTTGACTCTCCTGCCATATGCAATCAGCTCTTTGGTTTCAGTTCTGTGTTTACTGTTTTTATTGCAGCAGTGATGTTAGGAGAAGCCAAATTTTCTTCCCCAGGATGATGATAGAGCCTGTTGTCAGCTTGTATAACTTGAGAAGCTTTTTCTGTTCCCATTGCCTTAGCTTTTACTCCTAGTCTTTTCCATCTGTCTCGTAAAGGGATCATTTAAGGAAATAGATCACACCTCTAGGATAATTTGTATTTATTTCTGGTTATTTCTGCTTTAGCAATGTCATTTTTATACTTCCTTTAAAATGTTAGATCATATCCAGGGCACAGTTGAACACTTTGCCCACTGTACACTGGCTCCTTGTTGATAGAGAAGCAGTGCTGAAATCTGGTTCATAGCCAGCTAGCAAGCCAAGCCATGTGTCCACCTTCCCTGAAGGTGGAGAACCTTGTTCTACTCATTAGGCTGCCACTGGCTTGTCAGCTCTTGCGCCTGTGGGACCATGCCCACTTAGGAAGAGCACCTAGTTCTGATTTTTGGAAGGTAGCATAACTCTGATCATATCAGTCTTGCGAAAGCTCTCCAATGACTTCCTATCTGGCTCAGAGTCCAGTCCAGTCCTTACTGGGTATGTGCCTCCATCATGTGGCCATTAGCAGCCCTCCTTTTTTTCATTTTGGTCCAGTCACACTGGCTGACTGGTTGTTCCTCAGACCCACTAGAAATGCTCCCACCTCATCCCAAACTACTTTCCCTAGATTTCCCTGTGGCTTCCTCAACTTCTCCCATTCTTTGTTTAGCATGCCACTTTTTCACTGAGCATGTAACTTAAAATTATGTGTCCACCTAATACCCTCCACCCTCCTCACCCCTTATATTTATACATATCATTTATTGTCTTCTAAAATATCTTATAATTTATTTATAAATTTTTAATTGTCTCTCTACATTATAATGTGAGCCCCATGAAGACAGGGACATTTTTCTGCTCAGTCACACCTGTTTCCCCAGCATCCGGAACATGGGTACAGAGCCAGGCACGTAGTAGGTGAACGAATAGCCATATGCAGTAAGTCCTCACTTGATGTCATTGATAGGTTCTGTGGCTTTAAGTGAAACAAAATTATATATAATAAAATGAGTTTACCATAGGTTAATCGATATAAGCAAGAGTTAAGTTTATACGGCATCTCATCAATATTATAACGACACTGAATGAAACAACCTAATTGGAGGACCTGCTGTCTTAGTTGCTTGGTATCTCTGAGCCTCAGTCTAACTATAAAATTAGAAATATGCTGATTTGGGAAGAGTAGTATTTTGTGTGTTATTGAGGATTAATATTAATGTATATTGAGCATTTAACAGTATTTCAAGAACGTATCTACAATGTACTGATATGCGAGTGCATGCTACTACTTCTACCATTATCACTACTACTGCCATTACCAACAATACTACCATCTACCTACCATTACTACTACCCCTACTACTACCACCACTACTCCCGTCACCACTACTGCTACCACTGCCACTACTAATACAAATACTACTGTGCCACCATTACCACCACCAATGCTAGTGCTGCTGCTACTACCATTACCACTGCCATTACTACCACCACTACTACTACCTACTGCTGTCACTACTACCACCTCTACCACTACTATCTCTTCTTTTGTATTATGCGGTACACTCTTTGTAGTCTGAGTATAACTCTGTGACTTGTGCTATGGAAATGACTTCGCCGAAACAGTTTTTCTTGAATGAAGGTAATTGCTCCCCGAATAAAGTGTTGTTTCAATAATGTACTATTAACTATAGGTAAGATGATAAGAAATCATATGTTTTGTTCTACCATGTGTCTCCGTATCGTCCACATGGGGTTTATGTGTGGAAATTATTCATAGTTGTTTATTGAGTTGATTTGAACAGTACAGACTTAATTTCGGTCTCCCATGTGATTCTGAGAGCCAAGATTTTTGAAATTCACACCTATTTATATTGTGTTTCTTTAGATAATTTCTGCTGCTGAAACACTGACATTGCATCCGTCTAGTAAAATTGCTAAAGAAAACCTAGATGTATTTTGTGAAGCTTGGGAATCCCAAATCAGTGACATGTCAACTCTGCTAAGAGAAATCAATGATGTGTTTGAAGGAAGACGAGGTGAGAAATTGACCACCTATTGAAATATATTATGATTTTAATGTAACTCTAGTTTTTTAGTGTCAAACTTCTGATGCAAAATGAATTATCTTGTCATAACCCAACTGAGTTATTTTTATAGTAAACTGTCTTCCAAAAAAAAATTATGAAAATAATGTGTCCTTTATTGTAGTTTCCAAACAGTAAAAATTGTTATACAACAGTGTAGTAGATTTCTTTGAATTAATATTAACAATCTTGTTTTCCTATTGAAATTAAGTCATCTTCTATTTCTTCTAAATCATTCTTTAGTTTTAAAACAAAGGTTCTTCTGCAATACAGTAATTATCTGATTTAATTCTACTAATTTTATAATGAAATGAATGTAGTTATTTGATTTTCGAATTGCTTTCCTTACACATGGATGGAATCTCTTTCCTTGATGGCTACATAATCTTGGAATATTTCCTATGGTGGGTAAGTTCATCGGTATTTCCTCAACATGTACAATAGCACTATCCAGTGTACAGGAAGGCATCGTTTTTACTTTTTATTTTAATGTCAACTGGGAATTTTCTTTCTTTCACATTGCACTGTGTCCTGTTATTTATGTTTATGTGTTTTTATATATTTTTTCCCTTCTAATGGCTTCTGTTAGTGTCAAGCATGCTTATTTTTTAAAATAAAACCACATTTAAAGTCACAGTAACATCAAATTACATATTTATTTTTACTGAATATGAACATTTAAACATTTCATATTTAAAAAAATATCAACTTAGGATAATTGCTGACATGCTTAAAAATCCCCCGGGGAATGGTAGACTTCATAGATATAATTTGTCAAATATAATAAAAGTTTACCATGGTGCTACAATTTAAAGATTTCTGTGATAGTCTAAATGGCATATCATTCTGATGCTTTGATAAAGTATTTATAGTTACATGGGTTTTTATGAGAGGCACATTTCACATTGTAAAAGGTAAAGTGATATAATTGATTCTCATTTAAAGAATGACCGCTTATCCATACGCCTTGTTCATTAGGAAGTGAAGAGAAGTGGCCCCCTAGTCTTCCATAGCACTAGCATCCACTATGGATAGATGAGAGTTGAAACAGGAAAATCCTGTCCTATACTTATTTTTGTTCTACATGGCTACTGTAGTTTCTTTTACTTTCAAGCCGAATATGATGTAAATGATATCTTCTTTAGATTTGTGTAACTTATCCTAAAAAAAGTCAGGGTTACCTTAACCTCCTTAGGGCTGAACAGAAATTTCTTTTTATGAGAGAAACTGTGCTATATTCAATTCATGGGACACTCATGGTTTAGCTGGCAAAGAACTTAACTGTTCAAAAGGCATCCTATGTGGGGTTAATTGAGATAGAGTTGGTTGATTTCTTGTACCGATTTTCTTTATTCTGACTTTTATCATGAAACTCATAAGAATAGCTTTTATATTTTTAATTTTTAATGAACTTTATTGAGTTAACATTGGTTAATACAATAATATAATTTTCAGGTGTACATTATCATTTGATGTCCGTATATTCTATTGTGTGTTTGCCACCCAAAGTCCAGTTTCCTTCAGCTACCATATATTTGATCCCCTTTACCCACTTCACCCTCCCCCTAAACCCTATATTGACCCCCTTTGGAATAGCTTTTTCTATAAAGTCCAACTCTGGGTTAGTCATTATTAATTGGACTGAGTCCACTGTCACTTGGTGGCTCTTCCTGTTCTGTGTGGTTATGACAAACCTGCCTGTCACCTTGCACTTGCCCACTACTTTCCATATGAAGGACAGAGTGTATTTTTCAGATCCTGATTTCCTTTTGTTACTGTCATAACTGATGTTACAACTATTATTTTAAAGCCTTTGCTGTATTCTAGGGACCTTAATTCTCCTCTGCATATTTTGACTCCCATGACTGGAAAAATTACCAGATATGTTTGCAAGTATTATTTAGCCAACCAAGGGAGACCATGGTCTTCATATTGGAAGGGACCAGATAAAAAAACTCTACTTTTTCTTAGTGATCAGTAGGTATCAACAGTTAGAATTTGAGGTTAATTTGACAAATAAATGTCAAAAAGAAGCCTCTCATAGCTTACAGACTCTATCCCTCATTTAAGGAAGCTGAATTTCCTCTGTGCTGTTTGAACCATCTTAGAGTTAATATGACTAAGTTTCAGTTTTTAAAGGTGTATTTATGGTAGCCCTGTTTTCATAGCTCTACATATAATTTGTCACTTGGCAGACTGGATGCAGGGGGTGCCATACACCATAACGAGGAGTATAGGAAGAGGAGCATGCTTATGGATAAAAACAACCTAATCTGGGGGGACGTATGAGTCTGGACAAGGGAGTGATCCCATCCAGATAAGAGATGATGGGGTAATGATAGTAGAAATGGAAATGAGGACTGATGTAAGAAGACTTCTATAAGTAATATTGGTAGGATTTGATGAGTGATTGATCCTAGAGGTACAGGAAGGTTTGAAGTTGACAACTGGGTTTGGATTAGAATATTTCAATCCTATTCCTGAAGTTAGCTAATAATCTGCCTATCCTTTAGTGGTTAGGGATTCACTTTAAGTGAGGCTGGGGACATGAATTTTTTTTCTGATCAATCATGCCATATAGAGCCCCTCTAGAAGAACAACAAAAAAAACCTAATTATGAATACTTCTAATAGGGAATAGTCTATCACATCTTCACTGAAATAATGAGGCTTATATGTCCTTGGGGAATTTGTTTTATTGTGTAGAGATGCAGAGACGCCCTGGGTGTTGAAAATGAGAATAGTACTTCTCAATTAGGTTTCCATAAGAAATCATTTTGGTACCCTCGTGAGAGGGCCTTTTGTATTTAATTGTGCACTTAATTTATCTTGAGGTGTAAACTCAGAAGTAAAGATTCACAATTGTGGTATTGATTTAGGGAGTAGTAAACAAAGGATGTCATTCTTTGAAAATAATTCTGTAAGTTAAATATCTGTACCAAATATATTTCCCCCAGATATTCCTGTTTTTTTCTGATAACTTATAATGTTTACAACTTGTTTTTATCAGAGATAGATATTATTTGTTTATACTACCTCTTTAATTTGATACAATAGCTGAATATAATTGAGTCAATATATTCTTGCTCTGCTTAAAATCAATGGCAATCATTAGTCTCATATTGAAAAAACTATAATATTAATTATAAAATGATTCAGATTCATCTTTTTTGGTATTTTATCAACTTAACTTGGTTTATGTTAGAATTGGGGGAAACAGGGACAGCCTCGCAGACATAGCATTTGGAGGAAAACTGTCTGAAGAATGATCAAGTTTGCAATTATCTTCAAATCTGTAAAGCATTCTAACTGAAGCATGGGAGTAGGGAGCAATACAAAGTACCTATGGGAGGACCCCAGAGATTGGAACTGCCAGGTGTTTAAGAATTGGTCAATGGTAATGGTAGCAAACCAGATTATATAAAGGCCCTCTTTGTGCTGCATTTATTTTCCCCTACCTTCTGATTTAACACTATTGTACCGTGGAGAAATAAGAGATACTGAAACAGCTGACTTCCCCCCACTCCCTTTTAGAAAGTAAATGTGAACATTTTAGGGTCATGGGCACTACAGAGGATCACAGAAGTAGATAATACAAGATTGCTTACTTAAGCTAATTTTACTTAAGTAATGATTGTGCCCTTTTCTCTAGCTTATTAAGATCACCTTTTAGCAATGTTATGGACAGGATTCACACTTTGAATTAAGATAGGTGGTGAATTTTGAGGTTCTACATGACCTGATGACAGTTTTCTATTAATCTTCTCACAATGAAATTAGGGTTAGGAGACAAGGTTTGGAAATTACTTCTTCTTTAAAGTTTTGTTTTTTCCCTTTTAATTCTGACATTACAAAGAAATAATTGAATCTTAAAGCTATTCCCATGAAGCTTTCAGGCTAACCCATAATGACACTTTGCCATTTAGATCAGCATTGTCCAACAGAAATATGATGCCAGCCATATATGTCATTTAAAATTTCTAGGAGGCACAAGAGAAATTTAAAAAGAAATGGGTGAAATTTATTTTAATAATGTTTTAACCCAACATACCCAAAATATTATCTTCTCAATTTATAATCAATATTTTAAAATTATTGAGATTTTTTTTTACATTTTTTTCCCTTTATATTAAGACTTCAAAATCCAGTATGTATTTTACACTTACAGCACATCTCAATTCAGACTGGCCATATTTCAGTTGATCAGTAGTCACATGTGGCTAGCAGATTCCATATTCAACAGCAATTCTAGATGAAATTTTAAATGTTATGAACAGGTTTGCCCTGTTCATATAATAGTCATTCTATAAGAAATGACATAATTCAGTATTCTTACATTATATTTATTCTTATTAGATAGAACTATATGAAATTGCTGTTTTTGTATGTCAAAATTGTTGAGTATCAGTAATTTTATACAGTTTCACCTAATATATTATAGCTGAAACATTTTCCTTGAAACCAAGAAGCAATTACTATTCAAATCTTATGTTGAATTTTTACTCCAGATATAACAAACTGTGTCTTAAAAAAATCTGTCATCCACTGGAACCTGACTTTATACATGATCTAGAAGCCAGAACGATGAAAGCGCCGGGGCGAAGTGGACGTCATGCACGTCCTTCTTTCCTTAGTAGTTGTGCTTCCTGCCGTGTGTTAATTCCCAGCCAAGAGTCCGTTGTTTGCTTTATTTCATCTTCCTATATTGGACACTAGACTCGTCCTCTTACCTGATGAGGAGAATGCATGATGAGGTTATTTGTAAATGATTTGGTCTGGTACTTGCAGAAAAGGAAGCAAGCACCAATGACCGGTACTGATAAAAGAAGACTCTGGTTTTCTTAGAGGCAGGCTGCTGTGAAAGAATTCACTGTGAATGAAACTGTTGTAAATATGAGGAAATGTCAGTGAGATATTGCCTTTTTGCCATTTTGTTGGAGATTGACCAACATAGGTGTCTTAGAGATACAACTGTTGACAGTCTTCACGTTCACCAAATTATGATTTTATTCCTGAATTATATGTAATTAATAGACAAATCTATAAAAACTAATGTACTAACATTTCTGTTTATTTAATATTTAAAAAATAAAATATAATAGAAAATTTGTTTTAAGTTATATCTGTTATTTGTAGGAGAGAAGTATGGCTACCTTTCGCTTCCAAAGCCAATGGTGAGTAGAAGAGTTTTATACATTTCAGAATGTTTTTATTCAGAATTCAAATATGCTCTTGCTGCTTATTTGCTAACTGACATTACAAACAAACAAACAAACAAACAAAAAACCCAGGATATTAAATGTTCATTGTTCAGAGTTGTTATTCTGAGTAGCAGTCTAGATGTAGTCCACACTCTGATTATTTGTGTTGGGTTTAGGGGAGGGTGGGGTTGAGGAAATAGGTAACAGATTTTATGATTAATTTAGAAGCCATAATTTGAAGTCAGAGGTCTTTTTGTTCTTCATATCTTGAATCTAATGTACAAGGCCATGCTGGAGTCGTTTTCTACAAGCTAAGAACTTTCTTAATGCTTCCGAGGTCAATGAAAATATGCCATGCTATTTATAATTAGAAACTTGAACTGTTTAGCTTTGTACAACTGAAACTGGTATATCTGACTGCATTCCAAAAGAGTGTCCACTAGATGGCAAGCTTGGTTACATTATTAAGATGGCTTCTGCACCTTTTCAGGCAATTCCCTCTGTGTCTTCATTAAACACTTTAATAATAATAACAATAATTCCCAAAAGTAAAAATAAAAACAATGAAAACACAATTAGATCTAGAAGAAGAAGACAGAGTGTAAGAGTCTAAATAAAATAAAACCTAAAAACCTGTAGGATATTCTTAATTTTCTCAAATCCCTTATCGATTGTTTTATAGTCTTCTCACGAAAAAGATACAAATTATGTGATTTTACAAGAGGGAGTGAGTAGAAGAGATTGATAATCTCTCTTTATTTTCTAATGAATATAGGAGGCAGTCGTATTTGTGTGTGTGTGTGTGTGTGTGTGTGTGTGTGTAACTTTATAGTTTCCCTATATTTATTTTCTGTTCTTTACCTTCTCTCATTTCTTCTATAGTAAACAGCATTAGAAAAATCTCAAACGGGCTATGTTAAATGAACAATATAAACTACAGGGTAGAAAAAAAGGAAAAGTTGAAGTTGTTCTGTTCTATAGTAAAACCGGTGACAGAACAGCTGGTCAGAAGTAACAAGTCATGATAATAAAAAGGGAAACAAGAAACGGAGAGGTACACATATACCTCAAAGGTATTGGTGATTATCTGTTTCTTCTTTTTTAAAAAAATCTCATTTATTTTATTATTTTTTATTTATCATTATTATTTTTTATTTTTTTAATTGAAGAAAGGATTTAAATTCTTTCCCCTCCATCTATCTCCTCCAATGATTTTGTTTCTTAAGCGAGCACATGAGTGTTTTGTTTTATTATAATTTATACTTTGCGTACGTGTGTGTGTGTGTGTGTGTGTGTGTGTGTGTATTATTTAAATAAATGTTTCCTTTAAAGATACAGGCTCCCCGTATCTTCTAGCCCCTTAATGTCCTGCCCCACCAGGTTGCAGAGTGAGAGGAATGCCCAACCTGGGCTGCCATCTCCAGAGAACTTTTGAATGTATTTCTCAAAGAAGCCTTGCTATTGGTCGTGGTTTCTGTTCTTCTAGTAAATAGGCATCTGTGGGCTAGTTTGGTAACATGACTAGTGTACAATTTTTTCTCCTATCCTGGGGGAAATATATTCTGAGTTTCTAATAGCTTAGTAGGACCAAGTTTGCTGTTTCAAAAATAAGGGCCTATCAAACATATTGGTTCAAATATTAAACTCTAAAGTCTTAGTACAATCTCCTATACAACCTAGATAAAGTTCAGAATCAGGATGTCAATGAAATGAGGGTGCTGAAATTTAGCCTCAAAGGGCAAATTGGTTAAAGGAATTGAATTCCAGAGTCATAACATTAGGAAGAGATGGATAACTGCATAGAGTTGCTAATTTTATTACTTCATTTCATAAGAATAATTCAACAGAAAGGCCAGGAAGTTTTGGGGGTATAATAACTGGACTCAGAAAAAACTGCTTAAGTCTTTATGTCCTTCTTGGACACTGATCTGCTTTCCCTGGACCCAGAATTCTAACTTCCTGTTCAAAGCTGAACTCACATACTAGTGGAGTACTTGCAATTAGTTATTTTAACTTAATTTAATGTAGTTTTAGACCGAAAATGTTTAAATTAAACTTTTATTACAGGTGCCTTGTTATGCTTTCTATTACTATTGTATTTCCTCACAATTAACTGTACTGCTTTTTAAGCTATCTTAACTCTTTTATTGTCACAGAAGAATAATGCAAACCTGAAATCCTTAAAGCCAGACAAGTCTGACTCTGAGGTAAGAGTCTTACTTCAGACTCTGTTAGACTTTGTTAGAGTCTTACTTCTAATCTATTTATATCGGTAATAACAAAATTGTTGTGATTTAAATGCATATCTTATAGGAGAAAGCCAAGATAGCAAAGCTTGGACTTAAGCTGGGTTTGCTCACCTCTGATGCCAACTGCGAGATCGAGAAGTGGGAGAATCAGGAGAATGAGATCATTCGATATGGACGGAACATGTCCAGTATGGCCTATTGTCTATATTTATTTACTAGGTAAATGTAGTTACAGTGATCTTTTTCAAATCAATTTAATAATATCTAGTGTGAAAAAAAGTGCCATGTTAAATCATTGATAGGCGAAAGTCAGTTTTGTATACATGATAAAAAGCCTATATAAGTAATTCTTATGACAATTAAGTGAAAGCAACAAGATGACATTTAATTAGGATTTAGATTTAGAAGAGATCCTCTTTGAGCTTTGTATCCTATTCTTTGCATAATTTTGAAATAATTTTGCATTCTACATTTTTTCATCAGTGTCTCTCCCACTCAGCATCAGGAAGTTTAGAGAACATGCCTTTTAAATCTTTATATAAATGATTGATTAAGCATAGATCAAAGAATAGAGCCTTTAGGCCTACCGCCTCAATAGAGTGCCAGATCTCCACGAATCAGGATTCAGTATGTAGCAGAGAATTTCCCTAACTTTGGTATTATCCGACTTACATTCTTTGTCTTATCCACATTACAAGACTCTTGATTAAATGACTTGAAGTCCATTTTGATCACATTCCACAATATTCCATTGTAATAATCTGTACATATGGTATAATAATGTATATGTATATATGATATATAGTAACGTATATGTGTCGAAACTCCATGCTGCTAAATATGTATCAGTTATCTGCTCAACAATCTGCTTTAGAATTTTCTCAAGGAATGACTTCACACTTTTCACTAATTTCTGTAATCTATCTTTTTTTTTGATTTTGAAAACCTGGAAAATACTTAATACCTCCAATGTTATGGCCCCTCTCGTACTCATTTTGATTTTGAAAATATTAGCAGCTGTACTGCCAAGTTATTGTAGTATTCTCAAATGTCATTTTGTCTGAAATTTTAAGCTCAATTAAAGGAGTTAGGATCTCAACAACTGTATAGCACCCGTTACCCACTCAGTGTCTTAACAAAATGAAAAGATAAGCAAGAGCAGGCAGATGGGGGTCAGTAACATTAATGTTGATAAAATTGCTACTGGAAAATGTAGTTTATATCTACAAGCAGGTAGAATTTTAAAGATGATCTTTAGAATTAAGAAATCTTATTAATTCTGTCTTCGCAGTCACCAAAAAGACTGAAAAGATAAATAAAATGCCCATTTCTTGTGTGGGATGGAATAAGTGAGAGAGCACAGAGAAGTGAGGGATGTGGTGCTGGTGAAGATTCCTTAGGAATGGAGAAGGAGCATTCATTTCCCTCTGGATGTCTGCTACCTTTTCAAGATACATAATTCTTCTGCAGGGTGAAGGAAAAATGATAGTTGAGTGGTTTTGTCCATGTTTAGCAGTCATTTGTTAAGACCTCACCATATTTTCCATCAGTGGTGACCTTCCCCTTGGTAGTTTCCTTCCTTTGTTAACTTTTTTTAGCAGTCTCCTTCTGGGATTGAGTCTTCCCAGCACTTCTTTGTTTCTATCTTTTAAAAATCTGATGAGTCATGTCTACCAAAGAAAGTAAAATGGAACTCCTTTGTTTACTCACAAAAAAACATCCACTGCTTAACTGAAATAACAAAGATCTTTACTTTCAGCCGGAATCATGATAGTTATCTCATGGTGATAAAAATTAGGTCTTTAAAAAAACTTTTTTGGGAGGGACTGATAAAAACTGGAGAAATATATTATTACTTAATGGATGTAGACACATATATAAAATCTTCCAAATAAAAGATAAATCAGTAGGTTTTTTAAGTCTGTGATTTCCCCTTTTATTTCTTATTTCAGGATGATACAGTTGGCAATTTTGGTTTCAAAGTCAGAATAGTGAATTTCGGTAAGGGGTGACATGCTCCTCATAGGGACTAGAAAACAGAAGAGGCTGTGTTATAAAGGGTAGAGAAAACTAAAGCTCTGGGAATGAGACTTGTTACTAGAATATGGTTATTGGACAGGAACACTGACATTCAGGAAAAGAAAATGGATTTTCTGTAATGGATAACACCTTGTGCCATTTGTACAAGTCTTGGTAATATAATTGTGGTAAAATCTCAAACTGGCTTTGTTTTCTGCCTATATTATCAGTATACATGTTTCCCCCCCACCACCCGCCAAAATTTTTTCTCTCTTCCCTTACAACTGTGGTTTACCAACCTCTTCTAGTTGCTTCTTTCTGAGACTCATCTGTTGGCCTTCACAGTATCCAATTTTGTAGTTTTCCTGAGCAATTTTATAGCTCTTCCTCAGGCTGTTGTTTAATACCACCTTAACAATTTATATAAATTTCTTAATTTATATATAATTTTTCATATTTCTTGATAGTTGATATATTTTACATTTTTCTAGTGCCTTATATTTTTTTTAAAAAGTTCAACTTTGCCAGTTCCTTACAGTTTTTAAAGTGGTTTCTGCTTCATAATTTCATTTGATCTTCATAACAGTTTATCAGAGAACTGGAATAATTTACTTCCATCTCATAACTTAAGGGGCAGGCAGAACTGGTGGTTGCTACAAGATTTCAGATCTTCTGATTCATGCCTAGTGCACTGCTCTTTTTAAATGCATTCTGTTGATCTTCTTTGTAATTTACTTTTCATTTGTAGAGGTCTTACTTCTTGGTAGTTTTCAATCTCATATTCCCTAATCTTATGATGAGAGTGGTACACAAAAATTATAATGATTTTATAGTTTCAGAATTGAAACTTAAATGACATGCCTCATCAAAGACAACTGAATTCCTGCCAGAGTTGAAATTGGAATCAGAAATGCGAATTTCCTGGCTTTCAGTCTGATCCTCTTTCTTTTACGTAACAAAGGCCTTTTGGTTAAGACATGTTATCAGATTGTATATATTTAATTTATGAAGCAAAATTAAAAAAGGTTAAACAGGAAAAACAAAAATTAAATATAATTTGTCAGTTTTAAATTTCTTTACATTATAAAATTAACATATATAATGTTTACTTAGAATTTTTGAAAGTACCCAAGAAGTAATAATATTAAAGTTGCTTTAAGAATAAAGTCACAATATTATTAGATCTATTCAATATTGTTCAAAATTTGGGATCTCTTAATATACAAAATGCTCTAAAACTTTAATATTATGAAACCAATTCCCAGGCAATAACTTTTTCTTACCTCCTAATCATTCGTTTTATTTCAGGGGAGAGGGGCCACTGAAAACTTCCCAGGATTTAATTCATCAGTTAGAGGTATGTTTTAGTTCCATTTTATGATACTACTTCAATTCTGGGCTAAAAATGGTGCTAACTGGTTTCTAAATGATCTATTCTGTGATGTTTGTGTGCTTACCTGTGCACACTCATGTGTACTATAGAGTAGTAGGAAAGAGTAGAGGGCTTGCAGTAGCATTTTGTGGAGCATTTTTGGGTTATCTCGTTGGGGAGGGGAAATATATACACATACGTACATACATACATATACATACATATATATATACATACATACATATATATATATATAAAATAGGGATGAAGTAGAATGAGCTTTGATTGTCCATAGATGCAATAATAAGTTTTAGGTTTTCCCAAGTAGGTGAAAACATGCTGTCAGCAGATGCATAGCGCTTGTACTTTCCTGAATGCTAAGAAGGTTTTTTCTTTATTGAATTGGATGAACGATATTGGTTAAATGAGATAACACATAAGAAAGCATCTGTCATAGGCTTAAGACCATTAGACGAAATGCAGTACATGTTAATTTCCTTTTTTTCTTCCATATTCCTGATGATCTAGGGCGTTCAGGAAGAGACAGATATACTGGCATCTACTCTTGTACCCTGTGTGGCCAGTGGAACTCCATGCAGGCCCATCCCTAATTCTCCTCCCTTAGTCTGAAGCTTTAGATTAGCAAGTGGATTGCAGGATTCCTTCTTATTTGCCCTGATTCTCATGTTAGTCTGTTTGCCTCTCCAGAACCAAGAGCATTCTTACATTTGAAATTTCTCTCACTTTATCACCTTTATCGTTTCCTTGGGCATGCATGCCCCAGTGAGCCTCTTTAGGAAAGGGATTTAATTGTGAGGGGATTTTCATCAGTAGAGTCAGAAGAATTGTAGAAAATGTTTCTTGTGGATTTTTCTGTAGAGTATAAATGAGCTTTTTCTCTTAAAACAGTTGGAATAAATTCTGGATTCATTCTGTTCAGTCTGGCCCATATCCATTCGAAGTCACACCACCCCATAAGGGGTATTTCACTGCAGAAGATCCGCTACTCACCTGCTTCCTATGTGAGCGTATGCACTAAACTGATGTCTGCCGAATTGTCTGCAAACTCTGATGAACATTGAATGTTCATCAAATATTTATTGAGTTTGTACTGTGTGTCAGACCCTGGGGATAAGAAATCTTTGGGGAGTGCTCACTTTAAAATCGGAACGATACAGAGAAGATGGGTATGACCCCTGCACAAGGATGACATGCAAATTTGTGAAGCATTCCATATTTGAAATGTATAACCACTGTAATGTATACCTGAAACTAATATAAAATAATTTGGAGATAAATGAACAAAATAAAGCCCCTGCCCACATGGAGCTTATATTATAGTGGGGGGAGATAGACAATAAAAAGTATATAAAACCCCCATGTAAGTACTTAGAGATAAATTATGTAGGATAAGAGAGAGGTGATAGAAGGATGGTTGGAAAAGACCTCCCTAAGGAGGTAACATTTGAGTAGAGTTATTAATGAAGCGAGAGAGTGAGCTTGACGCATACCTCGGGGTCGACTATTTCAGGCCCACAGGACAAGTGGAAAGGCCCTGAGGTGTGCAGGTATGCCGGGGCATCTAAAGAACATCTGGAGGCAAGTGTAGATGGAATGGAGTGAGCCAGAAGAAAGGTGGTAACATATGACATTTCCGTAGTCACGGAAAGAACTTTGACTTTTTTTTTTCAAGTATGATGGGAAACCCACTGAGAGTGTTGAGGGGCAATGGCATGATCCGCCTTAGGTTTTAAAAGGGTTTTGGCTCGACCAACAGGGTAAGCGATAGTGCCATTTACTGAGATGGGGAACACCGAGGGACAACACCACATTTAGAGTGTGGAAATCAAGCATTTTGCTTCGCTCAAGTAGGATATACAAGACTGAGGTCAGGATAGTTCATGAATGAAGAAAAAAAATTGGGAGTCATCAGCTTAAAAGTGGTTTTAAAACCATGATAATTTATGAGGCAGACATGGATCTCGCCCACAAAGGGTTTTCAGGTTACGAGGGAAGAGAAGATGTGTAAAACAGAAAGTGTTAACATGGAACGATGAGGAACATATAGGTAAGTGAGTCATTCTGTTTGGCTAGAAGCTAGGTGTAAAACTCTGTTTTCCCTTTTAAAGGTTAGGGAAGGATGCAAAGAACTATTTGACTTTGAGATCAGTCTATCCAATGACAGCAAGGTGTGTTAAGGCTGTTGGATAGAGGATTAAAGTTAACCCTTAAATTACTGGCTCCTACCTCATATTCTTTATCTAGTTTATTACCAAGACCTGTTATTTTTCTTCACAAATCACTCTCAAATTTGCTCTGTTCTCTTTATTCTTATTGTTGCTATTGAAGGCTAAGTCTTTCTCCTTTTATTTCCCTGGTATCTCTCACTCTAAAATATTCTATGTACCATTTAAAATTAATCATCCTGAATATTCTTATCTGTCCAGCCTTGTTACTGTTCTTTCTATCATCCTGTTCTCCCTACTAAATTGTATGAACATGGAGAATAGTCAAAAACCAATCTGAACTGGTTCTCTCAAACGGCTAATTAAGGAATATGTCTGGGCAACAAGTTTTTCCTTGCTTACCTGGAAGCAGGAAAGTTCTAACCCTTTGAGCTCATACTCTAGGATTCATCAGCCCTTTATAATTGAGGATATTATGAGATGAGCTTCAGCTCCCTCCGGAAGCCCAGACATAATTTGTATGGCTAAGTGTCACAGGTCCATGTGATCCTCACGTAGTTGGAGGTGTCCAGGTGTAGAGGAGTCTCTGCAGGGACTGATTCTGCACCAAGTCTGGGAAATAGCCTGCTGAATACAGTTAAACTCTTGTGTTGTTCTCCTGGGTACAACAAAAATTTTAGGAGTTCTGCGACCTTTTATTTTTGGGCTTCAGTTTTAAAATTCTATGTGAAAATTATCCACGAATGTATATTTTACCAGTTATCCAGAAGACACACATCTAAAGTAGTGTTTTCCCTTTCCACCAGGTTTTTGCTGAAGAGGGCTTGAAACTTGCTTCAAGTGTACAAGCTTTCTCAAAACAGGTAACGCAGGCCTATGCCTAGTGTTGGTGGTGATGTTATGAATACCCACTTTGGATATAAAAATATTTAAGGTTTAAAAGATAGAGTTATGTTGGAGCTTTTATGACTTCCTAAATTATATTTCAGCTGAAAGATGATGACAAGCTGATGCTTCTCCTGGAAATAAACAAGCTAATTCCTCTATGCCACCAGCTCCAGACAATAACGAAGACACCTTTGCAGAATCAAGTGTTTTTAAAGGTAAACATGAGGGTGGGTTATTCAGGTAGGCAACTTTTGAGAAACTTCGACACTTCTTTATTGGGTTAGCTTCCAGCCCCCCCTTTTTTTTTTCAAATAGTGTTAATAACCACAGAAGAGCTATTTACTTCCATTTTTCATCCCTTAACTGCAAGAATTACTTGTTATCTATAGTTATAATTGACCCAAGGGAGCAAATAGGCTCACCAAATAAGTTGGCTTTTTTGACGTGATTAATTCCATAGCGTTAAGCAGCTTCCCTTAAATCCGGATGTCATCACATGTCTAGGGCACAAACTCCTCAGGGTATGGCTCCCATCCTTAGGGAATTGGAGTGCAACAGAGAGGAGTGCTAGGAATTGCAGAGCAGGGAGTTCACTGCCACTATTTGGAGTGCTTTGAGAAGCCCCTAAACAGCCTGAATTACAAAGGGCCGACTTTCCATCCTGGGGATTCATGAAATAGGCAGGAGACCCAGGCAGGGCAGTAATCCCTGCATCTGTGTTCTGGGGCCTCAGGTCATCGAGTCAGCTTGTGTACACTAATCCATATACCTTTTGAGATCTCTTAGAGTTCCATAATAGAGAACTTTTATCATTTTAAAACTAACTAAATGATAAAGTCTTTTGAAGTACCCCTTGTAAAGAAATTCGATTTGCTTGCTTTGTATCACTATAGGTTGATAAGTGTATCACAAAGACACGAACCATGATGGCTATTTTGGTCCAGCTTCTCTCACTTTGCTTTAAATTGCTGAAGAAGGTGAGAGTTTTTCTATTTTATGCTCACATTTTAAAACTTAAAGGACAATGTAAAAGAAAATAGTTATTACTTAATTTTGCAAATTTTATGAAGAAAGCAAAAACTAATTGTTTTAACTCTTCCCAGTTTCAGATGGAAAACAACAGATGGGTCTCAGTTACAAATAAAGACTCCGTGGATGGTAAAACTTGAGAAGCATTTGAGGTCAGATCTCTGGAACACCCTGTGGCAAAGCTGGCATTTTTAGAAAGCAAATGATTCTTTATATTTTCAGAAATTCGGTAATTTTATAAAGAAAACAATACTGAAATCTTGCTATATTTTCTAATTATGAAACTGATTGTGAAGCTTTTTGACAACTAATAAATGCCATGGTAGTTGCTAGAGTTCTAATTGCAGTGTGATTTTAAAATGAGACATTGCTGCTAATAATGTTCTTTAAAAGCCAAATATCCTGACAGTCTTAATGACAGTTTAATCCAAAGATGCTATTTTGAGTACGTGTTTACCTTTGGCATATTTTACCTTCATGTTTTCCATTTTTATTTAAGCTTATCATCTAGAACACTAATTTTCACCAGAAAATACACAGTTGTCTGGTTGAAAGCAGTTTTCTTTAAACCTGTGAACTCTTTAATCCTATTCATCAAGTGTGACAGGGCATCTTTGCTGCCTGCTTGTCACAGATCAGCCATGCTAGTAGAACACGTTTATTCTCTAACAAGCATTTCACATAGCACAGGTTATCTGTTGAGATAAATGCCTGCTACCCCCTCCCTCCCTCCCCCCACCCCCCACCACCAAAAAGCAGGGTCATGGAGCTCACGCCATAGTTCTAGTTCTAAGAGCTGGCCTGTCTGCTCTGATTATTAGCTGGAATCCTAAGCCTATCTTACTAGCTTAAAAAAAAATAGTTTTTGAACTACTCTTCTCAGTAGTGAATGATAGGAGATGCAAGAGAATGATGGGACTAAGCTATTTAAAATAAATTCTGAATCATATATTTTATATATGTACCTTTGGAATGTTCATTTTAAAACAAATAAACATTTTTCTTTAGTCTTTTTAATTTTAGGGTTTAAAGTTTTTCTTGTTTCAAGGGTGAAGTTCGGATGGAAAGATCTAGTATATAGGTCCTGCCCTTATATGGTATAGTTAACTTTGTTTTGGACTCATTTGACAGTGCTTGTATCCCAATGCTTTGAAATTCATTTTGAAATCTAATAGACATGTCATTTGACAAATGGCAGTAGTCATAGACGCATGTCTAATCATCATTATCTGGGTCAGCCGTCACAATTAATATTCACAAGATCTCAAAGAACCATACTGCCAATTAGCTTGTGAGGATTTTATTGAAGGAACTTGAACTTACTGTAGGCCTTAGGGAGAAAATGGAATGTACGCAGGTTGGTTAATGACCTTTACAAAATACTTTATAAAAATCATTACACATGACTTTTATTCCCTGAAACCAAAGTAGTCTTTTAAATTACAATGGAAATAATGTGTGAATGATGCAAGGTAATTGTGTACGTAAAATATATAATTCTTATACTATTTTTACTATCTTTGTTTTATGACGTCTTCAGGAATCATTGTGCTACTCAGTGAAGATCTACTGGTTTGTGCTTATATTTTCTGTTCAGAGCACTTGATAGTGTAGATGTTTGTAGAGTAACTACATGTATTACGTCTGGTAGGTATATATAGGGACAGTCACAATGGCACTCAAGTTACAAGACATTTTTCTTGAGTCAAAAATAATTTTTAGATTTACAAACTACTTTTATATACCTGGAATGAAAATATTCTCTTATTTAAGTACAAGTAGGGTTGGGGAAGGGATAACTTATGACTTCAACAGAGTAAGAGGACAGAGAACCAAAGGAATTTACACATCAAGTGATTTCTTCTGTATTATTTTATTTGAAAACATATTTAATTGAATATGTGTTGTAGCCCTTAATAACAATTTTTAAATCCTTTTATTTAAAATTCAATGTCATTAAGTATACAATCTTACACCAAAAATTTTTTTTCTTTCTTTTTTAGTTTAAATGACGTGAAAGCTTTTGTTCTATTCAAAGGCCTCTGGGTCTTTGAATTACAGTAACTTCTTTGCTGGTTACCCTGTAACTAGAGTGTGAAACTGAGTGACTACAATGCATGCACTGCATTATAATATCTTCATATTAGGAAAGCCCTTTGTATTTTTCAAAGCCTTTTCATATGTCCCTCATTTAAGAAGGCACACTGTTACAGTTCCACTTTGTTTCAGAGAGAAAGGCCATCCCAGCAGTGTGAGGACTAGAGAAGGTACACTCTACACTCTGCCTCTCCCCTACAGTCTAGAGAGAGAGGAGTTAGAGCAGGTGGGGTGGGACTAGCATCACATTAAAGTAGACTGGGTGAAAAAGGCCAGTTGTTCCTTTTAACTTCAAACTGATGGAGGATTGAGGCAAAAACAATTAACAACACGGTAATATTCAAACAGAAGAATGTCAAAATGTAGTATTTACTAATGGGTTATAGAATGAAGGGTAAATTTTTACTTTGTTACTTAAAACCTTAAAACTTTTGTCTTTTTCAAATTTTCTTTAAAGTGCTTTATTTATTTAAAAAAAAAAAAAAATCCCTCCCTTGCCAGTTGTTGGAGAAAAGCAAAAGACCACACAGCGAGTACGTGGCAGGGCAAAGACAAAATGACAACTAAGGCTTGTTTTGCAAGAGACAGAAAGAAAACCGGGCCTCCCTGCAGATGGCTGGCTGTGACGTATGCTTCTTCACGTGTGCTGGCTCCTCCTTAGGGCAAAGATCGAATTCCATGTCAATTCTCACGATGTAGCTGTTGTGGCGTTAACGCGTTTTACCACAACTTCTTCATATTGTTTTTGTGTCAGTAACCCTTCTGTTATGCTTTTACTTTCTTCAAATTTGGGCAACACAACTGCAATGTAGCCTTCAGTGGATGGCTAGAAAGGAAACAGAATATTTAGTACTGTCAAATGACAAAAATCCAATAAAATGTGGATGGGATCTTACTTTCCCACTTTTTACCTTCTCTTGAAGAATAGATGGTTCATGGAGAATGTTTTCATTCACTTCCATCAACCGTCCTCTAACACAGCTATTGAAAAAAGAATTGTTATGAAGAAAAATATTGTCTTCTTTGTTCCTCCTAAATTGTGGTTAAAAAGTAACTCACCTCGATATTGTGTATTCTTCTCCATCTGAGCAGTAAATCTTACACAGAGGTGCAAGTTCTGTTAGAAACTGTGCCCCCTGACAATGAAAGAGAAGACATAATTGGTGTACACTTTCACTTTCTTCTGAGAGGCAGCTCTCAATGTTATAATAGGTTATATTCCTAGAACTGGTATTTTAAAGAAAAATGACGTAAGTATAGAAAAACCATTCATTTATTCAAATATTTATATAAGTGCCTACTATTGGCCAGGTACCATCCTAGGCTCTAGGGGAAAAAGCAGACTGAGACACATGTGATAAGTAGTTTAAAGATTAAGAATATATTTTATCAACTTTAAATAAGAACCTGCATATAGCCAGGTATAAAGATTTTTTCAAAAGTCTAAGAAAATCCATCAATAAACAATAGAAAATTCAACATGACAGTGTGCCATCAATACTGTACAAAGTTAATTCCATTAAGATTCCTACCTTATTTTCATATTAGAACTTAATAAAGGAACTTCATTAGGCTCAATCACTATGACTTTTTGGAGGAGGGATGTTTTTCTAATTACAAAGAAATGTGCTTTGAGGAAGTTTTGGAAAACAGAAAAGTTTCCAGTAGCATACAGTAATAACTTATTCATTATCCTATAACCCAGAAGTAAATACTACATTTTGACATACATCTGTTTGAATGCTTTGGCACGGTTACTCTTTCAGGTACTCCGCTCTATGGATGTAGCTGGGAGTTTCTGACAAATATCTACGAGGAGGCGCATGGGAAACTGATGCAGGCATGTCTCATGAGTTTTTTCTTTTTTTCCCAAGAATTTTTCCCCTAGTGAATATAGACATTTGAGCTCAAGATGCTATTCCTTCATTATCTCTAGCACTCAAACATTAGGAACTAACATTTGGATATCACCACATTGGCTTCACTCCTCTCTCTGCGTGTGGCCACTTAATTTTAAAATACTAGTCAGTGTGATTCTCCACCTTTGGGAGGAAGAGTTGGGGATTCATCCCAGAGCGTTTGTCTACCACTGGGACTGTGTCAAAAGAGCAGAAATGTTTTGGCTCCTTTTAATCACCTCCCTTGGATGAATGATTGGCAGTGCTGACAGCCTCTATTCTTCAGTAGTAACAATAATGCTACAATTTTGGACAAAGATTTATCAGGAACATCAAAGGAACTCCTTAAGTACTAATTGCTTTACTTGCAATTTGTAGACTTTATCTTTTAAGAATAGTCCATGCTTTTCTAAGTCCGTGTGTTTCCTGAGAGAGGAAAAATCAATAACCATAGGTACATTATTAGAAGATTCAGGAAATGAAGGACCTGAATTATCCGATATGATGGATCTACTTAAAGTTATACTCTCTTTTAATAAAATGTGTCCATGCTGCCTAGAGTCATAGAGGGCAGAGATATCATTTTGTACAACTGAGCACTATGTGAAGGTAGAGGGTGTGGCCTGATGTGTATTGGATTGGCAACTAATAAGGAATGGAAAATGCTAAGGAGGAATTTTTTTTCAGATTATTTTTCAAGAAATATTTTAAAAAATTTTTAATTTACATCTGAAAATAAATGGTAAAGAAGAGTTGGTCACATAAATTTTATAGAACTCAAATACTGGTTTATTAAAACTAGAAGGAACAGAATAGCTCATTATATTGGTATTAGAGTTGTCTTTTCAAAGGCTCACCTTCCCAATCCTCAGGATAACAAGGGTGGTGATATAGAACCTAAAATGACAGATCCTATATCTCCTGAAATACCTCATTTTTTTGGTCTGACAATTTCTTTCTGGTTAAAGTATTCCTAAGATCAGCACCTCAAACTGCCAGGGCAGTATGCTGAGCATACATCACTAAATTCTAAGACTGACTGGATCTATCATTATTATGATACAGAGGATTTAAGTAGAGAATCATCAGAACATACCCGCTTAAATTTCCCAGAGACCTTGTTCTGAAGTCTGCTACAGTTGGTACTGATTTGATAGGAAATGCTTTTAATTGTTTTTCCACTTTGAAGAACTGGATGAGATCCTGCCAATGTGATGACACATATTCTACAAGGAGCAAAAATTGGTCCTGTATTATTGCTTGGTATAATTCTTCTCATGTAACACAGTATTCCTATTGGCATAAGAATATCTGAACTGACATTTGTTTAAACTATCATTTCTCCCCACTTTCCTCTGGTTACTATCAGAGCTTAACTGTAGAAGGAAATGCAATAATAAAAAGGAGAAAATGGGAGTGAATTTCCTTCCCAGAGAAGCGAAGAGTACCAGAGGTCTTTAGGTAGCACTGAGGCGGAAGAGAGAGAAGGCATGCCTGCATGTATAGGCTACCACCTAGGCCTCTACCCTTGCCTTCTTCACGACTTTGGCCATTCACTGGTTAGGCACAGGCTAGTTACTCCAGGTAGCAGTGAACTGAGGGTGTGGTGGTTCATTTGGGTGTTCGGGTAATAGAGTTTGTTCAGAGTGAGTAGGCACTGAGAGGCTCATTCTTGTCAACCAAATGTCTATAATAATAATACTATTTCAACACAGTGGAAGGTAATCATTTATTGAACAATTGTTCAATATAATACCATACCAGGCTACAATTCCAGAAACACATTTTTGATAATTTAAAATTCCCAGTTTGCTTACCGGTTAGAGTGCTGCAGTATACAGTGGTCCTCACAGGGTTTTCCTTTGACATCTAGAAGAATGAGTGAGTCTGTTAGTTGCAAAGTCAATATTTACTACCACTGTGTAAATACTGGTTCATATAATTGTGAAAATTCTACACATACTGATCACTGGTATCCCTTCATTACTCAAAGATATGCCTAAAAGGCTTGCTATAAAGTATTTAAAGAGATCTGGTCCAGGTGGAATCATTCATTCAACTAACTCTTTGCTTCATCTTGCTTTATACTCACTTTAAAATGAGTACAATCATTATTTCTGTAAGAAATGCGATTAACAATGTATTCTTTATATAATACAGTAGTGTATGTTTTGTTGGTTAATTATTGAGCGACCAACTCCTGTTGATTTGCCTAGGACTGTCCTGATGTGAGAATGTCTCGGATTCTGGGAAACCCTGGTCCTGGGTAAAATGGGACGGTTGGTCACCCTAAATTTGGCTAATAAAGCATATACTAAATTTTAAAAAAGTACACTTATTATCCCTGTATGAAGGAGAACAAATAAGGGGTCAGGAGGGTCCCCAACAATGCTCCTACCACTGATATTTACCAAATGCACCTAGAACGAAATATCTACTTATTAAGTGGCAAGTGTATAACAGCAGCGACTTCTCTTTAAACTTAGATTGTTTTCTAAATGCCCCTATTTAACCCACCCTCTTCTTTACATCCCTACAGCGTCTACCATATTTTCGACCTCATCATTTAAATCATTTTATGCACTGCCACTCCCTTTAGGATTGTGCCCCTCAAACTCATTCTGGTACTCGACATTGCAATCCAGCCCCTGACTACCTCGGGGCCCTCATCTTAAGACTATCATTTTTCCGCAGGCAACCCACCTAGGAATTCACAAAGCACTCGTCAGCCCCAGAATTCAGTCCTCGATGCCTTTACAAATGCCATTCTCTCGACCTAGAGAGCAAAAGAGTGGTCCAATTCCTTCTAACGTGGGGAAAGAGCGCCGGGGAGAGCTCGCATGGCTTACAATGTGTCACCATAGTCCCTACGGCATCAGGCCAATGTGGCCAAGGAGAGATCGTCATCATTCCCCTCTTACCCGCTTTGTACCAGCGAGTGAAGTAACGATCCACAAGCGATGGTACCGCAGGCTCTGCGGCCACCGGCTCGGTAGCCATGACGACCTCCGGCGCCGCCACCTGTACACTCGGAGAGTCGGGGGCTTCCTCCAAACACTCCCGGAAAAAGGGTGTCTTTCCGGCGCGCGGCGCGTGGTTTGCGCACGCGCGCTGCTCCCCTGGCCCTGCAGGCTCCGCCCACTGGCGCCAGTTACTGGGCTTTGGGGTTGACGTAAAGGTTGGGATGCAATACAATAGGCTGGGCAGGAGGGCGCAGGGATGGGGGCCGGCAGTCTGCGCAGCTTCTCCCGGTTTCTCTTGCCAGGGCTACTCGCGGAGAAGGCCGGCCACGCCTCCTCCGCTTCCTGACGTCACTGCCGCGCCACTAGACGTGTGCCCCACTACCTGGCTCGCGCGTTCTCATCTCTTCGGCTGTCTGCCCTCTCTGCCAGCTACTGCCGCCGCCCCAGGGGGTCTAGCGGCCCGGAGGCCCGGTGCGCACCGCGAGAGCTCGGGAGCCGCAGACCGAGAGAGGCTCGTGCGCAACCCCGGACGGGCCGCGGGAGGCAGGCTGCGCGTGGCCCTGGAGGCGAGGGTGGACGCACCGCTCTTTGGAGGTTCTCAGAGCGCCGCGCCGGTGAGCGTTCGAGCAACTCATCGTGGTGGGGGCACGGAACCGGGCCTTGTTCGCCAGGGGGTGTGCTGGTGAAGGGAGCCCCAGAGCACGCAACCTCTGCCTGCTGCAGGCCCAAGAGTGGAATGCGGCGTGACCACCTCTGCCCGTGAGCCTTAGGTTCTCTTTGTGCAGGCTCGCAGCTTGCTCCACCTGCGGCCGTCGGGGGGTTCTCTGCTCCACGGCTACACACATAACCAGCCTGTGGATTCCTTGCAGGGGTGGGCAGTACTGCTGAAAGCGAATCAGTCAATACACGATAGAAGACAACGGTTATTAGAGACAGGATCGAAAACTGCTGCGGGTCCCTACTCATGTCTGCGACTTTTTTTGTGCAGATGTTGTCCTCGATGCTTTTCCATCTAATGTGGTATATTATGTGGCCCTCTCCACGGTTAAACTGTGACCTCCGTAAAGGCAGTGAATGTCAGAGTCATCTTTTGTCTTCAGATCCTAGTACTTTGCAAGTGCTTAGTACGTGTTTACCATAGGCTACAGACAGGATCATAGTATTGATTAGGTACTGTGTAAAGGATTGAAACTGTATATTGACAGCCACGGAGGGCACCAGTGAAGTTTAATATAAAAGTGTAAGCAAAAAGTAGGCAAAGATTTAGGGAACAGAGAGTAGAAATGCGATGTCTCCAAATAGGGGAAACTCGTTTGGTAGGGGAATAGCATGTACTTTGTTTTGCAGGTTATATTCGATGTGCTTATGAGACATCCTTGTTATAACATAAGAATGTTGACAATATGGGTTTACTGTTCAGTTTGGGGAGGATCAGGGGCTAGACATTTAGATCTAGTCAGCATATTAGTGATCTACCTGGTACTTATAGGCATGATAATTAGCCAAGAGGCAGATGAAGGAGCAAGGGAAGAAAATGTAGCTTTCAGAAATTTTGGAGATCAGGATTGATCTATGGTATAGAGAGATCTTTAGCATGGTTAAGGGCTGAGAAAAGTTGAATCATTGACAGTGGAGTGCCCAGGATTGCAGATGTTAAAGAAAGGGTACTAATGAGCCAGAGTCCTAGGGGAGTTTGGAGAAGATTCCTTTCCTAGATTTGCAAAGAAGTGGGTACACCTCTTAGAAGATAAGGGTGATAGGTGCGAAAATTTAGGAAAGTTCTTTTGAGACTGGGAGAGTTGGGAAGAGGTAGATGAATGATGAACTCACCTTGGCTGGCGATTCTGAAAGCTCAGGGATTTGAGAACTCAGGTTGTTTGCTACATTTGTCAGTCAGAGTCCAGTTGGGAAAGTAAAAACCACACATCATTTCAACGGTATTAATGTAAAAAACTGGTATTAATGTATATAGCTGTTGGAGGGACAAAAAGGGAACAATGAAGTAACATAAAAGGTAAACTGATGAAACTAGCTTAGCTAGGTTGGGGATTAAACAAGGAAGCAGTTGGGATTATCATAGCCTAAATTTAGAGGAGAGGCATTGTAAAGCTGGGACTCAGACTTCTTGTGTTGATGTTTCTGAAATTCAGAGCAAGAGCCAGGTGTTGCTGGATTTCGATGTCTGGAGGGGACCTACCTGGTTAGTGCTGTTACCTCCGGTGATGGGGTTAATGAGGCTGGACCTGGCAGTGGTAGATACTAGGACCAAGGGCCCTGCAAGGATTAAGGCATCTTGCTAGGATAACAACAAGATAACAGGACAAAGTGAGTCCTTAGCTCCTACTGCCTTTACCCTCCAGATTCTTGCCCTCGGGTTCATGGACCTCAAGGCTTATAGGTTGTTGGTGAATAGAATCCATGTTCACAGGGAAGGATGTTAAGAGTTTGATGATCTATCATGGCAGAATCACTGCATGGTTATTCTTAGATAAACCAGCATGAAAGACAGCCAGGAAACTACACATCCAACCCCCTGTTGCCTGTCCTTACTGCTAGGTGTGCTATCCTTTGCTTACTCCCTCTGGCCAGATTTACCAAGCAGTCTCTCATCTTAAATCTACCGATTTTTCAAATCTACTTATCCTTTCAGATCTATTTCAAGAGTCATTTTCATGATGTTTAAAGATAAAAGAGAGATAATTTTTATGTGCTCTGAAAAACTCAAGCTTTCTGTATAGAGTTAGATCTAAATTAAAAACCTGCGCAATATAATACAGGTTCAAATAATTTCTAGAAGTTCTTAAATATAAATGTCTCTAAAACTTATAAAACCATTGTCTGCCTTGATTTTCTTCCTCACTTCCACCATGTATGGTTTTGCCTTTCTTTTAACCCATGTTATATGTTGTATCATTCATAGTACACTTAACGTTATCTGATGTGTAGGAGGATTTACTCATTTTTATTTTTTCAACATCATATGTATGAAATGCCAAGATGCAAGAATTCACCTTGGATTTTGGTGGCATTAAGGCCAGTATGGTCTATATAATTGCCACCTTTAACATAATTTAGGGACTTCTAGTTATAAACCTTAAATGGATCTGAATATAAATATCTAGCACATTAACATGTTTTTTTTTTCCTACTTAGATAATGTTATGCATTAAAGCAAGCCTGATTTTGCTAGACCAAAATAAGCTGCTTATTTATCGTTCGTTTCTCACCTTTCTATTGCGCTGGTAAAAAACAAGCCAGGAAAGTGAAGTCGTTTGTATGAAGTAGTTATATCAGGTCACCAAGTTCCACATATGTAGGTTATCATTTTGAAGAAAACTTTTAATTTTACAGTGTCTTATTTTCCCCCTTAGAATAGTAGACACATTTATTTCTGTTTTTGATTTAATTTTAATTTTTTAGTGAATGTATGTAGCCAGTTTATAAGTAAATGCACCTGGCGATAGTAAAGTAATTTTATTATAAATTTTTCTCAAATATGCACACACATAACACATGGATTTTATAGGATTTTATAAATCTATCTGGTTATAAAGATATCCTCATATTTAAAAATAAGATGTTTTTCTTTTCATATTGTTCTTTTCAACTTTCCTGAAGAATAACCGATGTTAAAACTTTTTTCCCTCTTAAGAATGAATGCTTTATCAAGGGGTATTTGTACTTTTTTTTTTAGGAATCGTTTCATCATGAGAAATCTAAAGTTATTTCGCATCCTAGAGTTCGGGGATATTCAGGCTCCAGGGAAACCTCAGTGCTTCTGTCTCCGAACTGAACAGGAGACAGTGATCATTGGCTCAGAACATGGACTCATGGAAGTGGACCCTGTCACAAGAGAAGTGAGTTATTTATGGAGAACGCTAGTACTCGGCATGACCATTGACTGGTCTTTTTCCAAACTTGCTTCCCCAGAGAGTCTTTAAATCTTACTGAGTTTTCATCCTCCTAAATGGACACACCCTTTGCTTTATACTGATGTCATATCAGACGTAACTTAAATAGTAACCTACCTTCACAAAAAACAAAAAGAGAAAAAGAAAGAAATAGTAACCTATCTTAAACTTTGCTGCTGTTTTAAATCTGAGTTGGCAAAACTCTGACCTTATGTTTTGTGTGAGCGCCCTGCTTTTTACCCTTTCTGCCATGTCCTCTTTGTAACAGTGGTGCTCATCTGGAAATGCAAATGAAAATTGCCTTTAAAAACTATGTTTCAGCCTCTGTCCCATACCAAATAAATCAGAATCTTCACTGCTGGATACTGAGCCTTTGTATATATTTCAAAGCTTTTTGAGTCAGTTCTAGTATCTTCCCTTAATTATATTTTGCTACTGTTTTTTAGGTGATTATATTTTTAGTTCCTTTTTTCTATATTATAGAAATCTTAGGAAACCATAGTTATTAGCTTCATCTCTTATTAGATGGTTTTAAAGAGATGAAACTTCTTTTGTTTTGTGTTTGCTTGGCCAAAAGATCTCTTTAACTACTTTTCTTGTTAAAGATAGTAGAGTTGTGAGATTTCTCAAATGAAAGCTTGGATTTTAATCTAGAAAAAAATATTTTGAAAGCTTTTATTTACTAAAAGGAGCATTAAAATGTATTCTATTTCTGGAAATGTTATGAATTGTTATTGAAAGTATATTGGCTTAATTTGCTTATGTGTTTGTTTTGGTGAAAGGTGAAAAATGAAATCCCTTTGGTGGCAGAAGGCTTTCTCCCGGACGATGGAAGTGGCTGCATTGTTGGTATTCAGGACTTGCTGGATCAGGAGTCTGTGTGTGTGGCCACAGCCTCTGGAGATGTCATACTTTGCAATCTCAGCACACACCAGGTTCGTGGAAGAGTCCAGTGAGGAGAAAATCTCAAGCATCCTCAAACAAGTGTTTGTTCTGTGTAGAAGTTTAAAAAATTAAGAACTATAATATTTAAGAATTTTTCAAATCAGTCTTTGTATAGTATATTTCTTTACAAATTGTTGACATGGCTTTAGCTGTATTTCAAGATTCTTCTAAAATTCAATTTTGTCTACTGTATCTGTTAATCAGAGCAATTACAACTTAAGAGAAAAAACAGCAAAACCCTGGCCATTCTTGTATGGTGTGGCTCACCTCTTACCAAAATCTGATCCTGAGTTGTAACCTGTATTATTCAGTTGGGAAGTCTTTGAACTGCTTATTTGGTCTATGTTTTCTGTTGCAAATACTGCTTAAGCCTCTGATTGATGGCTAATGTCAGAGGCCCTGACCTACAGCTACCACAGTAATACACTGTCGCTGCGCACCATGTACATGTTTTATGACTACCAGAGGAAATAAATTTTAATATTTGCCTCTTCCTCTATTCTAGCATAAGGTTGAGTTTCTGGATATCTACCCTTTTTACATCACGAGTTTCACACTAAAATTGCCTGATTCTTTTTAAACGTGTTTTATTACACTATTAGTTGTGACCTCTTCAACATTGATTGTGCAGCAAGGTTACAGTATTACTAATGGTAGTACTGTACCATTATAATAATAATGGTAATAATAGCAGCTGACATTTATTAAATGTTTACTAAGCGCTAGGCACTTTTTCAAGTGCTTTTCATGCAAAATTTTATTTTAGCCTTCATTACAGTCTTAGGAAGTAGATTGTTGTTTTCCCGTTATTTAGAAAAGGAAGTTGAGGCACGGAGAGCTTAGCCAAGGTCACGCAGTTGTCAGAGGTGATTTGAACCCTGGCAGTCTAAATCTGGCACCTTCGCTTTAACCATTGCATTTAGTACAATAATCTTACTCTCAGTTAACAGTAAATATTAAAGCCATCAAGCACAATTTAACTAGTGTGTCTCATATTTAAAAGATATGCTTTTACTTTCAAAACATTTTGTAGAATTTTTTCCTGATTCCTGAGCTCCTCCAGTTCATTGATCTCCATCAAATGGTGCCAATCTTCCCTATTTGTGAATCTCTGCAAGATAGAATCCATGTTCCTTATCATGCTTTATGAGATCTTTCACTATCTGTTCCCCAAAGTTTTAGCCTCTTCCCCATCATTTCTGTGTATATGTATACCTCATTGTCTACTTGCAGCTGACTTTTGACTGCTCTTTTTATAACTTTGTGCCTCTACTCTGCAACTTCCCCCTAATCTCTTTTCCCTGGTCCTGTTTCCTACCCTTCAAGATGCCTTTTCAGAAAGGCTTTCCTGGAGTCTCCTGGGCCATTTGTGATTCCCATTCTGTGCCCCCACCTAATTCCCGGAGATCTGAGTTATTGTAATCCTAATCCTGCTGTAGAGTCGTGTTTTCATCTCTTTCATGATACAGCTGTGGGAGAATAGAGTGTCTTGTGTCTAGTCTCTTAATACCTGATACCAAATAAATGTTGATCGAATAAGTATGTTTTGATGTTCTGTTTTTAATTATTTCGATTAAGGTTGTAGTAGATACTGAGAGAGTGTTGTTTTGAAATCTCCCTTATCATTTTCTTTGTGTCAGCTGGAATGTGTTGGGAGTGTAGCCAGTGGTATCTCTGTCATGAGTTGGAGTCCTGACCAAGAGCTGGTGCTTCTTGTTACAGGTAAGCTTGTCATTGGTCTCTAACTCTGACTTTCATAGAATATGACTCCTGATATCTTACAGGCTTAAGTTTCGAGCTGCTTAGATTTCAAAAATTTTATTTGAGCAGTGATACTTGCATTATAATCTAGAGGGACTATATTCTTTTTGATTTAAGTTTTACCTCTTAAAATATTTTAAAAAGTTGTTTCATGTAACTTTTTCAATTTCGAAAATGAGAAACAAAGTCGTAAAACTTGGAGAGACTATTAAGTTCATAGTTGTAGTTAAAACATCTGTAATATTTATTTTAACCTATTCTAAGAGAGAATTGCTATATAAACAAATTCTAAAACTCTTATTACAACTCTTAAGAGCTCTTAAAAGATCTTAAAAACTGCTTTTTTTAAAGTTTCTTTGTATCATATGAGTTTCTGTAAACTAGCATCCTTGATGAGGTATATATTTTAAGAGATGTTTGTGACTAATGTTGAAGTTAGTGGAGAAGGGCTATGGGAGGTTTTATGTTAACCTTACATCTATAAATAGCTGAGAATAAGCACCATGTGACTTAGCCAGTCAGAGCTTTCCTTTTTTTTTTTTTTTTTTAGAGAAAGTCAAAACGTTTTAAATGATTTCGTCTGCCCCGTTCTGACTATAAACTTTTCTGCTTTAGCTCTGGAGCTTACAGTGCAATAGATACTTATGGAATGGCACATTTGTTACATGAAAACAAAATAATTCTTGTTTGTGCCCCTCCAAGGTCAGCAGACCCTAGTTATGATGACAAAAGACTTCGAACCTATCATGGAACAGAAAATCCACCAGGATGATTTTGGTGAAAGTGAGTATAGCTTTGAAACATTTCGTGACCTGAATTTCTTCTCAGGTTTGATCATTTTCTTGCACACTAATACCCATGTCATAAACCCAAAGGACTATGAAGCTTAACCCCCCCCCCCCCCATTTATTAAATATCTGATAGGCCAGTTCCTTTAGCCCATCTCAGATCTCAAAATGCATGTTTCTGGTGCTTCTCCAGATCTGAGAGTTGGCTTTGTCAGTAACCTGGGAATAGAAATGTGTGCTTAGGGTCACCTAGGTATTTGTTGCCCACATCTCAGGAAAGACTTAGCCTGGGGTTCAATGAAAGGGACTTCATACTAGCTAGAATAAGGAGAGCATTTCTGAGGAGAGCATTTCTGGAATACAATTTTAGAAAACAAAGGTGAGGTAGAAGGCTGATTTTTGTGCCTTCTGACCAAATCTGAATCTCCATTTTCTTGGGAACTGTCAAACTGGTTTTTTTTTGCTAAGATGGAGCTGAGATGATTTGGGCATTGAGGCTATGACAGTATCAAAGGGGGAGAAGAGAGGAGATTCTTATTGAGTATAAGAAACTCTGGCCAACTCGGGCACCAGATAGCTGGCCTAATTGAGGAGAGGGATGAGGGAGAAGGTGTTTCAACTTTTACTGAGTTCTTATCTCATGCCTTCTTATTCTACCAACTCAGAAATCATTTAGAAAACTGTTATTCATTTATTCAAAAATAATTTGTTTATTAATAAATTGTGAGTAAGTATGAACCCAGCATTGTGTTTGGTACATTAGATAATTCAGCTTTTCTCTTAAGAGGTCCCATTAGTTCAATAATAATTCGATGTTCAGGTATTAGAGTAGCATAAGGAGGGGAAGGGAATAATGGAGAGGGAAGACTTCTCAGAGGAAGCCACCTTGAGCTGAGTCTTGGCTGAATTGGTTTTGGGTAAATAAGGGGTGAGAGTAGGGGATTGGTCCAAGCAACTGAATTAATCCATTCCAAGGTAGGGGTGTTTCATAGAAGCCTTTGACACATTGTGCTCATTCAGACAATTGTAAGTACTTAAGCTCTACTGGGTGAGAGGACATGAGTATAGAATGAAGTAAATGGCAGGGATTTTGATTAAGTTTGGCAGGGAATTTAGACTTTGCGTTGTAGGTCATCAGCAATGAAAGGTTTTGATGATACAAGATCGATCGATTGGTGCGGAGGGAAGTGGCAGAGTGATCTGGTAGGAGGTTGCTATTGGAATCCGGATGAGAGATTAACAAAGGGTGAGTGTGGGGCCAAAAGGGAATGAATTCAGGAAAAATTTGATAATGAGGATGGGAGTATGTTTTTTGAAGTTATCTGAGAAACATTTTGGGGATACATGTGCATGGTTCCCCTCCTGCCCTTGCCAGTTGGAGAAATACCTGTTTAGAAAGTGAAATAAATAGGCTTTGGATATATAAGGTGAAGAAGAAAGAGTTTAGTAGGACTCCAGCCAGAGGCTTAGGTGGTGGGAGTAAAGATGCCGGTTACTGAGAGGGAAGATGGAGAAGTGCTGGTTTTAAGGGATAGATGGCGAGTTCTGTTTTGGATTTGTTTAAGGGCCACATGGGGTCACCATGTGAAGAAGGCAGACATAAGGGGCTAAATCATTACAGGTAGGGAATCTTTACAATCTTAGGAGTAGATCAACTTGCTCAGGGAGCAGGTATGGTGCTGGGAGAGTATAGGATCCAGGGTGGAGCTCCGGGGCCTCCAGCTTTGTGTTGCAACTTCTCAACTCTGCTATTGCAGTGTGAAAGCAGTTATAGACGGTACATAAAGAAATGGCCACAGCGGTGTTCCAATAAAAGTTGCTTTGTCAAAGCAGACATGCTGTAGTGTGCAGGGGCTGTAACCCCGTCACTATTGTCTGATCCCACTGGAGAAGTTCTCTTGCTTCACTCATTGGTCCTTTACCTCTGTGTGGAAATTCGTGGATAAAAGCCCAGGGGTGTGCACCAGGATAAGCACTGCCATTTGTACCCAGCAGCAAGGCGGTAAGGGACTACAGCGTTTGGATGTGCCCATGCACCGCAGACAGGAAATGGCTGGGCTGGCCCGCAATTTATAGAAATTCTGAACAGCCCCTCTTCATCAGAATCAGGACAATGGCAGGAGAGAAGTATTAGGTCCTGGCTCTGGCCATTGCGTTCAGGGACTTCTCTGTGGTACCTATTGCAGGTAGCTGTCAGGTCCTACGTCCAGGAACAGTGGGCCTGCATTGGTTGAGCAGCACTGACTCTACTATGTTTTATATAAGAGAAACATTGTGATTTAGAAAAAACTTTAGCCTGGGAGGCAGACTCCCTGTGTTCTAATTTTGGCCTCTGCCACTAGGGGGAGTCTCAGTCTCTGCCTCTGTGAGGGTTGAATTCCATAATCTACAATCACTTACTTCCACCACTAATGGAGATTAGATATGTTTAGTGGATTTGAATTCTTACAGAGTTTTATTTCTAGCTCTTGTCTCGAGTTTCGTGTTTTGTTATTCATAGATGCTTTGTGTAAATTCTTCATGTTTCATTCTTGTTACTTGTAAAGTGGGGATCGCTGACGGCTATCAAGGGAATTTAAAGTATATATGATGGCAGTAAAGTGCTTTCTAAAATAAGGGCATTTCATATTCTTCAAAATCACTGCAGCATATAATGTGGAACATAGGTTTTTCAAATATTGACTGCTGGTTAATTTATTGAGAGATCTCAGAGGAGCCAAATAATTACCAGTCCCTAAATTCTTGAAGAATAGCAATGAAATTGCTTTTATTTTATTTCATGTAGCTCACTGTTTGTCTTGCCTTTTCTCAATCAATTGTTCTCTAGGTAAGTTTGTCACTGTCGGATGGGGCAGGAAAGAGACACAGTTCCATGGATCAGAAGGCAGGCAAGCGGCCTTTCAGATGCAAATGGTACGATTGGTCTGCTGGATACAGAAACTCTAGATTGGGACAAATAGAAGTTCTGCTAATAATGGACATATCACTTCTGCTTCAGTAAAACTAAAGCTGTACAGAGAAAACCTCAGGGAATGAATCATCGTAGAGAGATCATTTTTTTTTTTTTTAGTACCAAGTTGTTTCATCACTTTTTCAGTGTAGAGAATAATTATAACAAATATTGTTTAAAAAAATAAATCATAATGGGGGAGAAATGAAACCCTCTGGATAATCTCTTCCTGATGCACAGAAAGACCTGCTGGCCTACATTCATTGTGATCATTCACATGCACATTTTCATATTTTTCCTACATATGTAGATATTAGATTTTTTTTTCTAATTTTTCCTCTTGGGTAAAACTCTTTGCTTTCTTTCTGGGTGCATTTCGAAGATTGAGCTGTAGGATTTATTGACAAAAGATCAGATATGGGCTGTGAGAGAGAGAGAGGACTTGAGGATGGTCCCAAGATTTAGAACTGAATGAATAAAAGCATCGTGTAGAAATTTCCATGGGCTGCCTTTCTAGGATAAATGAATCAATAAGACACTGCCATTTATATTTTCTGTCCTTAATTAATTCTAGCTGCATGCCAGGTAACTCATATTTCACCTTTTGACCCTTCACTAGAAGAAATTTGTGTTCTATGCCATAGGGCAGTTTCGTTGAGACCAAATTTTATTAGGCTGCCAATGTGTTCCCTGTTGTGCAGACTATGCCACTAGCATCATTTTGGCTTAGCCCGTCACTACAGTGTGATGATGGATGCTCATGTGGATTTGTCCCCAATCCCGCAGAGCTGGCTGCTTTCTTTAAAGCTTCAGGATTGATGTGCAAGTGGCACTGGAGACCTTTCTCCCTCCTGTACTCAGAGCTCAGAAGTCTTATGTGCCTTCATCACTACTGCTGCCTTTATTTCTCCGGCTCTACGCTGCCCACCTTCCTCTCACCTTCTTAACTCTTCTGTACACTGTTGTGAGGCCTATGCAATAAGTAAGACTCTACCCTCTTACACTTAGGCAAACTGAACATTTATTTCCTTGTTACCTGATATATTCCTCAGCTCACTATTTTTAATATCTAGATCTGCAGGTCTTTCCCTGTGTTGCAATGCTTAGAGGCCACTTTTTTTTTAAATAATACCCAGAGAAGGATTTTTTGGTTTTAAGGCTTTTGTTTTTGTTTTTGTTTGTTTGTTTTTGATGATTTCTGGGCCTAAGAGTTCTTTTATTAGAAGAGTAAGGATTCTTTGAAGTTGGTTTTCCAGATAACATAAATCTTGTATGCAAGATTTAAATTTAATAGCCTACGACTTGTTTGATTCTGGGCCACGTAAGGCCCCCAGTAACATTTGCATTTCTTCCTCTGTTTAGCATGAGTCTGCTTTGCCCTGGGATGACCATAAACCACAAGTAACTTGGCGTGGTGACGGGCAGTTTTTCGCTGTGAGTGTTGTTTGCCCAGAGACAGGTATGGAAATAAATTGCACTTAAAAAAGTTTTTATCTTCTTAAATTCAGGAAAGTTTTCTTTTTCTTTTGCACTGAGGATTTTCTTTTATTATACATATGAGATAAAGATACGCTGCCTTAGATGTTAAATGAATTTAGAGCTAAGAATGAGAAGAGTTCTTCGAGGCTCTCTGGTCCAGCCTCCTACCCATTGGCTGCAAATTTTTAACAAGATTAATCTATAATTGGCTTTGTAAAACCACAGTGGTTTTTATTAATAAGGAAGGTATTTGTAAGTTCTGACTTGACAACATTTATCATAATGCTTTACATTTTTCTTTTTGGTTTCTTTCCCCTCTACCTACTGCTTAGGGGCACGGAAGGTCAGAGTGTGGAACCGAGAATTTGCCTTACAGTCAACCAGCGAGCCGGTGGCAGGCCTGGGTCCAGCTCTGGCTTGGAAGTGAGTGGTAGAAGAAATCTTTAACTTCTTCCTCAGAATTTTTTGGAACTGGGCTAGGGCTGGGTGGTATCTGTTGAATATAGGTGTTTATGTAGCAGGAACAATAATTACTTTTCTTCATTTGGCTATAAGCCTGTATCTTTCTTTTTAGTTCCCTGAAGTCTGACTTGAATAGTAGATTCTGAGCTTCTTCACAGATGTTATTATTCCAAGGCCCGCACATTTTGTAGATTATAGGCAGAGCCTATACCAAGCCATTGTATGGAAAATGGTGCTTGGGAGGGAAGTCTCAGATTACACAGCTCTGTGGGGCAGTGGAGCTTCAGCGAGGCCTGGGAAGAGGGCTTCCTTCCTCTGCACAGACTCCCACGCTCGGGTGTCTGTCTGCTGAGGCCCATGCAGGCTGGATTCAGGCCTGATTCAGTTCTTGGCCCAGGACCCTTGTGCTGGTCACAACCTGCCTGTGATATGTGGCTTCTCTGATTATGGATAGAAATATCTCTGTCTCAGCAGCACCTGTTATATGCAGAACCACTTAATCTTTAGGTTTTAGACACCTTGTTTCCTGCCAGTATCTGAGTGGCAGTTGGATGATAGAGCAAAAAGAGAAGTGTATTTAAATTAAAACTCTGGAGACAAATATAAATAAGATGAAGCAATTAAGGTGTTTTCAGTAGATTGAGAAGTCTTTAAAACTACCTACCTTAACATGGAATATTTGCTGAAGTTATCTAATTGAAGGAGAAATAGCTTATGGTTTTATAGGACAGTATACTTGGAATATTTTAAATAATTATTGATTTTTTAAAAAAGTCACCCAAGTGCATCTAAATTTGTGACTCTGTGCAAATTAGGAAGTCACTTTTCTCTGGGCAGGCATAGTCCCACACTAGGATCACTGTTGACCAGGAGACAAGTAGGATTTAAAATTGCCTTGGATAAGGTTTTTTGATTTTGCTGAAAAATCATTTCTCCAAATTTCAACTTATTCTTAACCAGCTGGATGCTCTGTTGGACCCCCCCCCCCTTTTTTTTTTTTAATTTAAACACTCTGGGGTTTGCTTTAAGGCCCTCAGGCAGTTTGATTGCGTCTACACAAGATAAACCCAACCAGCAGGATGTTGTGTTCTTTGAGAAAAATGGACTTCTTCGTGGACATTTTACACTTCCGTTCCTCAAAGATGAGGTTAAGGTGGGTGCCTGAGTTGTTTAATCATCAAACTTAGAGGACTTCCTACAGCTATAGAGAAGGTTTATATTTGATATTGATATAGAAATAGAAGCTCCAGAGTAGACAGTAGTAAAAATAGTGGCTTCTTAGAACTGAGTTGTTTTACTTATAACTTCCTTAAGGAGGTTTTGCAAAAAAGAAATAGCTGTTCTTTTCTACCCTAGGTAAAACTCAGACACAAAATAGAAATGTTAGTTTTTATTGTTTATTTTGACAAAAGTATAATTCTTCCAGTGATAAAAATACTTTTCACTTACAACATTTAAACCTTAAGCAGCTCATGTACCATTAGGCTCTTTGATGACCTATCACTTGTAACATTTACCAATATTTTGCAAAATTATTTTCATCTACCACTTATACATTTTTGTTCTATTTCCTAGGGTTTTAATTCTAGAAGTCATTTTAAATATTCATTTCTAACAACTTTTTTCTTTAAATAACCATAATTTCATTATCACATCTTACAAAATCAGTAATAATTCTTTAGTATTATCTTATACCCAGTCCATGTTCAAATTTCCCTGATTATCTAAAAATGTCACCTTGCATTTGGTTAAGTCTCTTAAGTCTCTTAAACTTTTAAATATAATGCATTTTTTTTTGACATCGCTGCATATAATGACATACAGATTGGTTTAATGTCTCTGAAGGTTAGTAATTTACAGCTAGGAGTCAGCTCAAGTAGTGGGATTATTTGATTTGTGAGAGCAGGAGATTCAGCTGTTATAAAGATGTTGAAGTAAATACATAGTTAAAGGACAATGACAGATATTTTTCCCTACCAGGTAAATGACCTGCTCTGGAATGCAGATTCCACTGTGCTTGCAGTTTGGGTGGAAGACCTTCAGAGGGAAGAAAATTCCACTCTAAAAACCTATGGTAAAACACCTGTATTGTGTCACCCTTTTGCCCCATAAAGTGTAGTTGAAAATAGAAGATTTGGAGTTGCCCTTATCCCTTCTACTTAGTCCCGTAATGGAATCAAAGATGGTGCAGGGTTGTGGGGTAGGTGGAGATGGGGGAGCAGTTAGGTTTTAATTATTTAAGAATTTCAGTTATGTATCAGTCATGGTTCTTCAGAGAAACAGAATCAGGGTAGACCAGCAGACTGGAAATTCAAGTAGGAGTTGATGTTTTAATTTTAAGTCTGAAATTTATAGGACAGGCCTTAAGTCTGCAGACAGGCAGGATTCTTTTACAATTTCGAGGTAGAATTCTTTTTTTCTCTAGGAAACCTTTGCTCTTAATGCCTTTATCTCAGATGAGACCCCCTCGCCCCCCACACATACACATTATGGAAGATAATCTGCTTTACTTTAAGGCAACGGATTGTAAATGTCAATCACATCTACAGAATACTTTCTCAGCAATATCTAGACTACTGTTTGATCAAATAACCTGGCACCATAGCCTAGCCAAAGTTGACATATAAAGTTGACCGTTACAGGTCATCAGTACTTTCTTTTCTTAGATGGTGTAACCATAGGAAATCAAAACACTAGCCAAAGGAATGCTACTGTGAACATGAAAGAGAGATCGAATTAGATATAAGTAAGAATCTTCTCTCCACCTTTTAAATTATGTAAATAGATATTTTTAGTGTATATATAATAGGTGAAAACATTAGAAAATAAAGATAAGAAAAAAAAAGTTAATCCACAATTCTGTCAGTCTGAAATCACTGTTAAAATTTTCTCATCTTTCAGATTTTGTGTGTATCAATATAGCTATGATCTCATTTTTGTTGAGTATATAGTTATGATAAATGCAGTTTTGTAACTTGCTTTTCACTGTCACAAACATATTTCCATTTCAGATATCCATCTGCCTGATTGTAAATTGTGTAATATTTACTTGTGTCATAATTTGTTAAATCTCATTCTGTTAGACATTTAAAGTTTTATAATTTTTCATTACTAACAGTAATACACTGAACTTTTTTGTTCATAAATCTTTTCACTTGCTTGATTATTTCTAAGTAGCTTTTCAAACTTTTTAATCAGAAGAACTTTTACTTTAATTCAAATGTTATTCAGTCAAATGTTATTCATTCATTCATTCATTCAACCCAAAGGTTCTCAACCCTAGGTGCACCTTTAGGAAAAAAAAAAGCACTTTCCAGGCCTCATCTCATTGCATTCATTGTGTTGGAACGAGGACTGTACATCGGTATTTTAGTATTTTTTTGAAAGGCTCCCAGATGATTTTTAACATGCAGGCAAAGTTGAGAACCAGTGATTAACTAGAGTGTCAGAGGCCAGCACTGTGATATACTCAGGCTACATGTTGTACAAAAAGAGCCACAACACATCTTCTTGGAGGCTGAGCATATGGTCTAACTTACTCACAGCCAGGTAGAAGTATCGCACTAGCCTGGTTAGAAAACTGGGTTAGATTTGCTGTAATTGCTGAATTAAGAATAAAGGAGCAGGAGAATATTTATTTAAATAAAAGAAATTCCTTAATGTAATCAATATCTTCATTTATGCTTGTCATCTGTTTAATAAAGGTGGTTTTTATAGGATTTTTAAAATTTTATTGAGATATAATTGACATTGCATAAGTTTAAGATAAACAGTGTGTGATTTGATACATGTATACATATTGTGAAATGTTTACCACAGGGAAGTTAGTTAACATATCCTTCACTTCACATAATTACCATTTTTGTTCTTATAAGAACATTGAAGATCAAGTCTCATAGCAACTTTCTAGTATACAATGCTGTATTGCTAGCTTTAGTCACCATGCTGTGCATTAGATTTCTAGGACTTATAACTGAAAGTTTGTACCATTTGACCAATATCTCCCCATTTCTCCCACCACCACCCCTCCCCGCCCCCGCCCAGGTTAGATTTTGTTGTTTTACTAAATGCCAGAAAAGATCCTTGCTGGCCAGTCTCCCTTGGATAGCTGAATCATAGTTAATAATCATAGTTAATAGCCTAGTATAATTGCATGCCAAGCCCCTGGAAGAAAATGCTAAGCATCTTAAGCTTAATAGAACATAGCAATGCTAGGTCCAGTACTCATGGATTGAGTGCTTTAATACTTTTAATCTAATTGTCACTTTTATTCTTTCTAAATCTTTATGAGAAAAAAGCCAGCTCACTAAAACACTGTCTTGCACTAACAGCCTTTCGTTTTCATGATCATAAAGTTTGAAGGTAGAGGCAAAAATAAGCTTGTGCTTCTGACCTTATTGGTGCTTGACATTTTATCTCCACAGAAAAGTACCTTTTGATAATTGTTACTGTTAATGTTATTTCAATGGATAGGCTGAGCAGGAAGGGTCATTTGAGAAAGAAAAGGCTGCCTCCATCCCCCTCTAGCAAATGGCGTGAAGTTGAGGGCCTTCCTTTCATTTTCCCTTGCAGTTCAGCTCTGGACCGTTGGAAACTATCACTGGTATCTCAAGCAAAGTCTGCCTTTCAGTACCTGTGGGAAGAGCAAGATTGTGTCTCTGATGTGGGACCCAGTGACCCCATACCGGCTACATGTTCTCTGTCAGGGCTGGCATTACCTCTGCTATGACTGGCACTGGACGACTGACCGGAGCTCAGGAGAGAATTCAAGTGACATGGCAAATGTGGCTGTCATCGATGGAAGTAAGCAACTGAAAGAGGTGTTTATGAGCCTGCAGGGGGTCTTGAGCCCAATGTCTACGGATGTGGTGGTTTGACTGAAACAATGGGGCTTTTGTGTTTTGTTGGTTGTTTGGTTTATTTTTACTTACTTGTTTCGTTTGGATGGGAATGCCCTCTTGGCCTTCTTCCTCTAGCCCCTAGTACCTGAAACCTCTAAGTCCAGAGATGGACTTTTCTAGGCCTTGAGGTGACAGTAGCCAGAGAGAGGAAGAATCCGTGATACTTACTTTTCCCTCTTACACGGTGTTTAAGCTTATTCATGGTAAAAACACCAAAAATTATTTTTAAGAATTGCTGTATATTTTTTACCACCATTTTTAGTTAGTGGTACTGTGCTGTTCAGATGCCTTATTTTGCAAATTGAACATCCACGTGTCTAATCCTCCTCCTCTTTCTCTCTCACGTGCAGACAGGGTATTGGTGACAGTCTTCCGGCAGAGTATAGTTCCACCTCCCATGTGCACCTACCGACTGCTGCTCCCACACCCTGCGAATCAAGTTATGTTCTTTGCACACCCTAAAAAGAGTAACGACCTCGCCATCCTAGATGCCAGTAACCAGGTTTCTGTTTATAAATGTGGTATGTTCAAAACTGTTATCAAGATGTTGTGACTTGAGTCCCTCCTACAGAAAGCAAATTATAGTTTGGTGTTGTCTTAGCTCTAGTGTTTCTAAAAATTTTTAAGTTTATAATTAATACCTTTATCATTATGATATTTAATTTGTTTATGGGTATTTTTTTTGTTTCGTGGGGGTTCAATCTTACTCTGGCTTATAAGACCTATTTCTTTAGTCTTATTGAACTTGAAAATTCAGTTGAGAATAACATTCAACTCTGGAAATAAGATGGTATCTGGTTATATCTTTTGCATATTTCACAATTTTCATTGCCTTTGCACGTATTTTCAGTTGATCTCTCAGCCATCCTAGGAGCTGTGTCCCAGATGGAGTTTTCCTTTTTCATAGATGAGGGAACAGAATGCCAGAGGGTTCGAAATTTGCTTGAGCAAGATGGACAGAGATTCCAACTTGGGTGTTCTGGCTTCTAATCCAGTGTCTTCCATATTTCATTGCTCTTAGTTTCTAGTTGCTTTTCTGAAGTGCTGGAAATACCTGAAACTTGTTTTTGGTTGTAAGTTCTGTGGTGATGTCATAAATAACACTGGCATGTGGAACTGGTGTCCTTATTTTCAAATAATTTTTGAATTCTCAGGAAAAACCTAGATAGCTGCTGGGAGAGAATAATCAAAATTAATTAATTCATGTTGGAATTCCCTACTTACCATTTTTTCTGTTAATTCAACAACCTACTGTTTGTACTAATACGACAATTGTTCCTCTTTTTGTTCAGTATTATTTTGTTATAATGTTTACGAGAAGCCATAGGAACTTAACTCTTGTTTATAATCAATTAGCATATGATAAAGTTGATTTTGTTGTACATTGTTTCACTTAAAGTTACAGAACCTATCAGTGATGTTCACTGAGGACATACTGTATCTGGATATGTCCGATTTTAATTTTGTTCTATAAAATGCTATAACAATCCTCCTTAAGTTTCTTTTTTAATAGCTTTAAAAAATAATAGTAATGCGTTCATTGTCTAGGAAAATCATAAAACAAAAATTAACTGTTTTTTAAAGTAGATTTTCTATCAGCCAGTGATATTAAAAGTAAACAGTGATTGTCTCTGTACTCTACTATTGTTTGGGTGTCTTGCTGCTGGTTTTGTGAGGTTAAAAAGAATCAGATATTAGAATAAGTTTTTATGGTGCTACTGTACTTGAGTTTGTATATCACTTTGCAATGTATGGGATAGTTTGTTCTACATTCACTTAAAAAAACTTTATTGAGTTCATACCATTCACCCATTTAAAGTGTACAATTCTGTGGTTTTTAGTATATTCACAGAGTTTTGCAGCCATTGTCACCATATTCAATTTTAGAACATACTCATCTTCCCAGAATGAAAACCTATACCATCCTACATTCACTGTACTGATACTTACAGCTCCCTGTGATGAGATAGGGCATGTTGAGAGCTCTGCTTTTGGAAGTTTGGTCGGCATCAGTATGTGGGGTGAACCATGAGTGTGAGCATCTGAAGGCAGAGATACCAGTTAGGCTGTTGCTAAGTGACTAGGTAGATGATGAGTGCATTCGTCTGTAGAAATGGAAAGAAGAGAAAGATCGTACAAATCCAGGAACTGAATACCTCTGAGAAGTTAAAGAGTGTGTTGTAGAAAGTTTGGATATAAGAGGGTCCGGAAAAAAGGTGGGCATCTTTATTAGAGCATAGGACTTAGAGATTAGCATCTCAGATGTGGGATAATTTCAGGAGATGGCCCTGGTGTGGACAGCTCACGTGGAGTTGAAGTTGTTGAATGCCAGCATTGGGCACCTGCCCAGTGAGCATAGTGAGAGGGCAGATTGGTGAGGGATTCGAGAGTGCTAGTGATGAAACAGTGGACGTCAGCTTGCAGGTCATGCAGGGAGTCAAGTGCATGTTGAGGAATAATTCATTTCATTGAGATCAAGAGGAATGAGAAGAGAAAAGATTGGAGGTTGGGGTCACAGTCAGAATATTCCAGTTTGAGATCTCAGTGGACAGGTCAAACTATTAATAAGGGCCCAGTGCCTAAGCAGAAGCAGAAGGGAAAGAGCTCTCGTTACAGATGAACAACTTGGACGTGAGTAGTGGACATTAGAGTTGAGTAGAAACAAATTAGATGCGAAAATGTTCAAAGGTGGCATTTGATGTCCCTTTAGTATTGCTCCTTTTTTTCCCGTCCATGTTTATTGATTGTCTGTTAACGTGCCAGGTTTTTTTCTACTCCATGCCTTTGTGGAGTCTGTCTTCTAGTTGGGGAGAAAGCTAGTAAATAAAAACGAGAGGATAGGTGCCAGTAGGGTAAGGTGGCTTCATATTTAGGGTGGTCACGGAGCCTCTCTGTGAAGGTGACATTTAAGCAGAGACTGGGTGGGAATTGGAGAGGGAGCCTTGCAAACACCTGGGGTAAGAACATTCCAGGTAGAGTACAAAGCACTGCAAAGTACTCGTTGTATGTAGGAAATAGCCAGGAGTGTAGGGTGGCTGTAGCAGAGCAAGTGAGAAGAGAGTAGTGGGTGGGGACATAGAGGTGACCCCAGAGGGAATAACTCTTGTCAGGCCTCGAAGGCTCTGGGAAGATGTTAGTGTTTATTCTGCATGAGACAGGGAGCCACTGGAGAGCTTATAACAGGGAGTATGGTATTCCGGATTAAGTTTTTAAAGGATTGTATTGGCCGCTGTGCAGTAAATAAACTGGATCAAGAAAGGAAAAAGAATGTCTTTTTATCAAGGAAGCACGTTTGTCGAGAGATCATTGTAGAACAGTGGGAGGAGCTAGCACTGGAGTGCGAGGGCAGGGCAGCCCTGCGGCCTGGTCCTGCTGAGACTTGGTGAGGATTGTGACTGCTGTGGTAGGAAGGGAAAAGCAGATCTGGGTTATGCCTGAAAGGTAGATAGAGATTGAAAAGAGATTGAGAGGTTATTTTCAATTGCCTTATTTGTAAAGTGGTTTACCTTCTAGAACCCACCAAATGCAGGACCCCATAACCTTAATATTAGGAGAAGCGTTTGCAATTTACTATGATGCTATTTGCATTTTTGTTTTCTAGATGACAGTCCAAGTGTGGACCCTACAGTGAGACTGGGAGCTGTGGGTGGAAATGGATTTAAAGTTTCCCTTAAAACTCCTCATCTGGAAAAGAGATACAAGTAGGTGGTTCTTAATTATCTTGGACCTGGGCACAGAAGCAGCCAGCATTTAGTCCTAACTTCACCCACCTGTCGTCCTGTGTCTGGTGCGTGGAAGAAGTAGGTCCAACACGCAGGCCCAGGTTTTTCAGCCTCATTAGGGAAGCCAGTTGCCTGTTTATCTGAATAACCATAAGTCGATGGGTGGCAGGAGAGCACAGGTCACAAACCAGCCTAAAACCCATTCCTGGCAATAGCCCTTGGAGATGAAGATGATGGGGCAGAGTCGCGTTCGCTCACATACATGAGGATATCTCAGTTGTTGACATATGGCTGACCTACCAGATCCTCACCGCACACTCCAAAACTTCTGGGTGCTCTGTTTTGAGGCTCGCGGGCTGGAAATCAGAATGCATTTTCCCATTGAAACAATATTATAAATGGTTGGGTATAATTGAATATTTCAGGTACTCTATAGGCATTGTAAAATGACCCAGAGGCCAAACTATTAATTATAATGCCACTTCTGTGAGAATCCAGGATTTGAGTCTCTTCTATTTGATGAGCCCGTGTTCTTAATTATTGCAGTATTCTACCTCCTGGGAGCATATATTCCTAAATTAATAGGAATAAGGAACTGTATAGAACAAATAGAATTTAATAATATCTTGCTTAAATATATGCAATATGTTTTGCAAATGTATATAAATATCTAACCGTGTGTGATTTGGGGGTTGTCTCTGTGATGCTTAGCGGTCTTCACGGAACATATATGTGGATGATTTCGTTCCACAGACTTGGAACCTTTGGAGGACAGAGTTAAGGCAAATTAAAAAGTGTGAGGCAATTTAGAATGTAGCTTCATTTTTTAAAAATTGAGAGGATAGCTTTAAGTCTTTTAAAGAAATCACATGAAGAACATGAATACTTACCTTGATTCTTGAAGGACTAGGGTTAGGACTAGTAGAGAAAGATTGGGAACATTGGGTCTGGTGGGCAAAGGTGTCAATGAGAAGCAGAGTTGGGAACGCTCCTGTGTGGGGCTGAATGCAGTGGAGCGACTGAGTCCTGGGAGAGCTGGTTGAGGAGGAAGATCAGGTTAGTGACCCAGCTTCTTCAGTGTGCGCTGAGGGTTTGCTGCCTGAGCTGGGAGGCAGGAAGTAGCCATTCTAAATTCCCAAGTGAGGTGGCAAAATGTCCCTCCTCTGCTGTGTAGATGCTACAGAAGGAAGACGGTAGAGGCAGGGGAACCATCTGTCAAGCTAATTAGTTATTTTAATATGAGATGCTTAGGAAAGGACCCATTGTGTTTAAATCGAAGTATCTGCTAGAGACTGGTTTGAATTCTGGTTAAGTGGTGACAATGGAAAACGTTTGGGGTCTGTTCGTGTAAGGACCGGGGTAATTTTCTTGTGTCATCAGTTTCCTGACGTGTTATCTTCAAATCTAAAGAACCCAGAGTATAAGAAACTTAAATAGAAAAATTTTTAAGCCAGGCAAACATTATTTTTGGATTTTCTAGTATTTGACATCACTTTAAGTTTTGTTCCTCCAAAGAAGGTGTCGACTGTATACAGGGTGGTTAATTCTTCCTTCATTCAGGAAAATCTCAGTGATATTAAAGTTTTATTCATGTCTTGGATATTCTTCAATATTTAAAACAGAATTCAATTTGAGAATAGTGAAGATCAAGAAGTAAATCCACTGAAGCTCAGCCTTCTCACCTGGATTCAAGAAGACATTTTCCTGGCCGTGAGCCACAGTGGGTCCAGCTCACAGTCTGTCATTCACCATCTGACTATGGCCCCTTCTGAGACGGATGACGAGCAAGGACAGCTCAATATTAGGTATTACAACACTTCCCTGTATTCTACATGTTAATAAGCTAATGGAGTTATGCTTTTGTCTTAATAAGTGTAGGACTTTTTTTGGCTTCTGGTGAGCAAGGTTGAGGGGCTGTAGCTTCCCTGTTAGACACACTTAACGAGATTAAGGCTAGTTTTGAGTCATGACAAAATACAGACTAAAATTGCAAGTGAAAAATAGGACAAATACCAATAGATGAGGCAAAACATTTTAAGATGTGTTAAAAATTTCAATTCAGCATATACTTAACATTCTAGCGGGGTAATCGTTAGCCCATGACAATCTATCACTCTAATTACCCTTATTAATTATTATAATCAGTTATAAGATCTATTTATATGAGCTTCATTTTGATGTGGCAACTTCAAAATACTTCTGACCGCCTCGTCTTTACAGTCTGTTTGACACTTGACTGGCATTTACTGGTCTCTCCTCTATTTTTCTTTGCTAAAGTTTCACTGTTCTCTGACTCTGAGTTTCATCTTGATTCCTGACTGCATCTTTGTCATGTAGCAGATTTTAGTTAATGAATGCTGTTTTCTGTAATGCTAGCCCTGTTGTGCAGAAGAGAGCATGGTCTGAGCAGCTCTGGGAAATCCTTAGGTTTCTCTTGTCAAAACTTGGCCCCTTAGTCATATTCTGATATTAATCTCCAGATTCATTTGTATTGAAGATCTACTGGTTAGATTCAAATTCTGAAAACCCTTGTTGCAAACAAGGAACCTGTCCTTATTATTTATATACATAAAACGTGTTCAGATGCAGTCATCACGTCCTCATCTTTGACTCACAATGCTTATATTTTAAGAAAATGAATTGCAGAAATGATATCGGTACTGTGCATGTCTAATGAAGACAATAAATTATAGTGAGTTGGAATAACTTATAATGAGTTGCTGCCAAAATGGGAGCAAGGACTTCACCATGTAGACACCTGGCTTCCTTGTACTATGAAAAATAGTGTCATGTGACAGATAATTGCTTTATCTGTGCTTGCGATTGCAATAGTTTATCTGTCATTGTGCATGTGTATGTGTTTATGTGAATTTTGTGTATATTGTATTGCAATAGGCAGTGCAGCACCAAAGAGAAATTGCTTATTTTTCTATTTTGTAAAATAAGTAGTCACTACTTTTGAAAAAAATTGGTCCATTCACACCCTTTTTCTCCTTTTTTTTACTTTTGTCAGTTCATCTGTGACAGTAGATGGGGTCATAATCAGCCTATGTTGCAATTCCAAGACCAAATCAGTAGCATTGCAGCTGGCTGGTGGCCAGATACTCAGGTATCTTTGGGGTGAGTATCAAAATACTAGGAAAGCGTGTTTATGACTTCTATGGATGTTTAATTTTTGAGAACATGACTTGTATTTTGTCAGTGCTGCATTGACAGGTCTTTTAATAATCCTGGAAAACCCTAAGCTAGCACGTGTAATTGGCAGGTGTTTTCTGCCTCTATTTTCTTGTGGTAAATTGGAGCACCGTTTTGAGTTTCTAGAATACATTTGAGAGATAATCCAAATTACATGTCAAGTGTTTTAGCAAGTATTGATGTGACAGGTTTTTACCAATAGAAGCTCAGCTCTTTGTTGTGCCAACCCTGCAGAGTCAGCATCTCTGGCCGTTGCTCCATGGAAGAACCCCGGCGGAGTTCCTGTGAGGTTCCCGTATCCATGCACACAGACCGAGCTGGCCGTGATTGGAGGAGAGGTAAGTGCACACAGGACAGAAAAATTTACCACTTAGGGCACTGGCCCAGGTTAGGGCATTAGGTAGAAAGACTGTGGGCTTTGGAGGTGGACCCAGGTCTCCACTAAATCTCAAGGCAATAAGAAGTTATCCACTTTCCTGAGCCTCAGCTGCTTCTTCTGTGAAATGGGATTAAGATATTGCCTGGCGTGTAGTAGTTGACTTCTTTCCTTGGAGGTACAAATTTAAAAATAGAAGAATGCAGTCTGCAAGCTTTAATCCTGCTCTATAGCACATTCAAAGTTAGTTCTGTGGGAGACAACAGAAATGTAATCTTGAAAATAGTATTTAGTAGGTTGTCATTCATCAAATATGAAAATGCTTATAATTGTGGTGGGTTTTCCAACAGTTTTTATAAAACAAAAGAGCTGTCTGATCCCTCTCTTCTGGATTTTATGACATATCAAAGGAGGTCTGATTATCCCCTCTGATGGAAAATGAAGGAAATGAGTAGGGGGTGATGTTAGAGAATAGTGAGGTGCTGGGGGCTGATTAGAGAATGGTAGCTGTGAGGGTGGGGAGACCTACTTTTGTGGTGCAGGAAAGCTCTCTGAGATGATGACGTATGTGCTGAGATGTGAGAAAAGAAAGCTCTGTCCCTGAAAAGGGGGCGTTCCAGGGAGAAGGGACTGTGGCCACCTTGAGCTTGAAAGGAGCTCAGCTTATCCGAGGAACTGAGTGGAAGCAGTGCGGCTAGACTTCAGTGATAGAGTGTAGGAGGGAGTGGTGGGTTTTTCAATTGAACAATGATAGGAAAATTATTAATAATTTTTAATCAGCTAGTAATGTGATCCGGTTCATGGTTTGAAAGGGTTTTTTGGCTGCCCAGTGGAGAGTAGGTTGAAAGGAACGAGAGTGGAAGTGATTGTTGGAGTGGAGGCAGTGAGGGCCAGAAAGGTGATGTATCTGAGGTATACGTAGGAGAGAGAAATGACAGGACTTGCTGATGGATTGGTTGGCGTCATACTCCATCTGGCACTGAACCAACCACATCTTACATATCTGCGTTCAGTCTTGATTACAGAGAGATAGATGTGAAATCACAAGTCAATAGAACTGTGTAATAGGAAAGTTAGATTAAACTAGTTTGATTAGAATTGTTTGTAAATTTAGTTTTATTTATTTTGCAGGAATGTGTTCTTGGTCTGACTGACAGGTGCCGCTTTTTCATCAATGACAGTGAGGTATCAAGGCTTGATTTGGTGCTGGATCCTTTCCACTGTTGTATCCAAGTGGTAAAATTGACGTTCCCCTTTGCCTCCCTTCCCTTATTGTAGGTTGCTTCAAATATTACATCATTTGCAGTATACGATGAGTTCTTATTGTTAACGACCCATTCTCATACCTGCCAGTGTTTCCGCCTGACGGATTCTTCGTTTAAAAGTAAGTCCCTCTTTTAATATCTTTTATGCTTTGAAGTCTTGATGACTTTTAAGGTCTTCACTTGCTTTGGCTGTTTATCATAGAGTCTCAGACCAGAGGAAACCTTTAGAGTTCATTTACTTAGCCTCAGATCTCAACATAATATCTCAGTTAAATCATTCTACACCAGCTAGCAAAGACTTGCAGAGAAGGAAGTTCTTCCGTAAGCAGAATTTACTAAAGTTAAACAAAAAAAAAATGTCTAGGAAATGTTATTAAATAACTAGTTTAATACTGCACTTCGAGTTACCATGTAGATACATACCAAACTGGCAACACGCTCTAACTTCTTCGTAATCTTCCTTTCGTCGCTGCGGCCACCCGCCGTTGTCCAGCTGCAGGGCTCCGTCTTCTGTTTCGTATCTTCCCCTGCTCTCCCCCACTGTGTGTGTGTGTGTGTGTGTGTGTGTGTGTGTGTGTGTGTGTGTGTGTGTGTGTGTGAGAGATTCCAAAAATTCCAACTTTCTTTGTTTCTAACCTGGAAACAGAATCATTCACTAATACAATTATAGTGTGCTGATAGTGCTAAGAAATAGAGATGCTGCCCAGTCTTCCCTGTGTTCTCCAAATCGGTTGAGAAGTTGTGTCTGTGAATATGCGTGAGAGCTCTGTGTGAGAGCGCAATTTCCAGGGATGAGACCGTTTATCAGAAAGGCTAATGGTCTGAAGGTTGAGTGGGAGAGCAAAGGAGCCTGGTTATTAATAGCTCTCTTCTATTTCGGATAATGTGAAGTTTCAGCTGCTGTAATGGAGAGAGTAGCTTGTCATGACTGATTCCTAATGCTTAGCCAACCATGTCTTTAGCATTACAGGCAGGTCTGAGCAGCAGTCATATGTCTCACGGGGAGACTCTGCGGAAAGTGGAGAGGGGTTCACGGATTGTCACCGTTGTACCCCAGGACACAAAGCTTGTATTACAGGTAAGCTGATTTTTCAGGCTGTGTTTCTGATTGTCAGTAGGCAGTTAATACCAAACAATCTTTCAAATTGTGTTTTAGGCTCTCTTATCATTTGTAATAATTTATCATAAGCCTTTCCTTGCCAGGTTCTCTGTTAGCTTTATACAAAGGAGTGTATACAGGCTCTGCCCCAGTAAAGCTAGTAGGGAAGCTTTTCTAGAAAGTCAAATATTAAGCCCAACTAGATTCTGCTAAAAGTATGCTTATTTTACCACATTGTGGTAATTCTCCATATACAGCCTGGGCATTTAAATATTTCTATTTAGTTAAAAATGTTATCGTTTCAATTTATTTATTTTAAGATGCCAAGGGGAAACTTAGAAGTTGTTTGTCATCGAGCCCTGGTTTTAGCTCAGATTCGGAAGTGGTTGGACAAGTAAGTACCAATGTATATTACTGCTTGCTTATTGTTATCACTTATGTGTGAAGATGGTACGTTTTAAAGTTGGAAAACCTACTGGAAAACCATCGTTACAGATATCTTCAATCAGATTCTCAGAGGCTTTTTTCCCCACTTTGATTTTAATACCGTATGGTGTAGTAGACATTCTTAGCAGAAAGAATCATGAAGCTTGTCATAAAAGACCGGGATTTTTAGCCTAAGAGGATCCCAATGGGCTTTAGATGTCCTGTGATCCCAGGGAGATTGTGCAACAAACTATGTCTATGTACTTACCCAGGCAGACGGCCCCAGGCTTTCAGCAGATTTACGTGATCGGGGTGGGGTGGGAGTTTGACCCAAAAGTGCCAGAGCCTCGGTTGTGAAGGAAATGATCTTTCATCTGAATTTACATGGAGGAAACTCTGTATCAGAAAAGTTGTCATTAATATGTTTTTGAAAAAAGAACGTGGACCTAACTTTCATGATGATTTTGTAATGTGTGTATATGGGGATGTAGTCCTCAGCATGCCGTGATAACTAAATCACACTTTTAAGAAGGTAGACGAATCTGGCACCTGATTTTTTTCATTTGGTGATTTCAGAGTAGAAATTCAGTAGCAATTGTTTGGCATTTGGGCTGTAATCTGATTATAACTGGTTTATACTGTAATGAAAACAAGCGGGGTCCAGGGAGTTTAGTTTTCGTGAAATGCCTTTTTTAACTGTGCTCTGTCTCTTCACAGACTTATGTTTAAAGAAGCATTTGAATGCATGAGAAAACTGAGAATTAATCTCAATCTGATTCATGATCATAACCCTAAGGTAACTTTCTAAATCTGCTATTTACTCTGTCTTACTTTAGACTTGAGCTAACGTGACATGAACTAAAATATTTCTTTTTTTGGATAGGTGTTTCTTGAAAATGTGGAGGCCTTCATAAGACAGATAGATTCTGTAAATCATATTAACTTGTTTTTTACAGAATTGAAGTAAGTATTTTGAATAGTGTGAGTATCATATCCATAATTTTTTCTCTTCTAGTTAAGGAAATCAAACAGATAGGTAGCCTGAGGAGAATTTCCATTCAGTATTTTTTTGATCACTATAACTCTTAGAAGCCATATGTACTGGATTTCGCTCTACCTTTCCTTTTCAAAAGTCTGTTTAAAACTAAGACTTCAAAGCATGTAGGTCAGAATTATTACTTAACTTTATTTTTAGGTGTTCATATAAAACTATGTTTTTCTTACGAGATTAAAATCAAATGGTGTCTTTTCTGCAAGGATTTTTTCCCCAACTTTTTCATGAGAACTTTCAAACATAGGAAAGTTGAGAGAATTGTACAGGTAGTCCTGTACTACCATCTAGATTCTAGAGTTCACATTTTCGTATATGCTTTATTACTACTATCTGTGCCTGCCTTCATCATCTATTTTTAGACAAATTTCAAGATGATTATAGACATCAGTTCACCTTACCTCTCAATATTTCATTTTGCCTCGCATTAACTAGAATGTATTCTTTGTGTACGAGGTCTCTGCAGGCAAAATTTACCTGTAGTGAAATGCACGGATCAATAAGTGCACCATTCAGTGAGTTTTGACAAATGTACACTTCTAGGTAACTTGAACCCCTATCAAGATAGAGATTTCCATCATCTCAGAGAGTCCCCCCAAATTTCTCCTTAGTCCCTATCCCACCCACCAGGCAACCACTTTTTTGAGTTTTTCACCATAGAACAGTTTTGCATGTTTAAGAACTTTATGTAAATGGAATCATAGAGTATTAACTTCTCTTTGTAAATAAAGCTTTCTTACCTTATATATATTTATTAAGATTCATCCATTTTGCATACATCACTAATAAGTTCATCTTATTTATCACTCAACAGTACACCATTGTATAAATATACTGCAGTTTGTTTATTCATTCCCCTGTTGATGGACACCTGGACTATACCCAGTTTGGGACTATTGGGATAAAACATTTGTGAATATTACTGTATAAGCCTTTTGTGGACATGTTTTTATTTCTCCATAAATTTCTCTATGTTTTCCCCTGCATAAACATTTTTATAATTAAACTTTTCCAAAAGCCAGTTTTATTATCAGCACACTTGGGTTTATGTTAGTAGTTTGAAAGCTGGGACATATGTTCAGTTAGTGACCTTTTAATACACTCTTGTTCTTAGGGAAGAAGATGTCACAAAGACCATGTACCCTCCACCAGTTACCAGCGCTGTCCAGCTGCCCGGGGATCCTGAGGGGAGAAAAGTAGACCTTATCTGTGATACTATGAGAGCAGCCATGGAGAACATAAATCCTCACAAGTATGTGTGCCATCATTAGTTGGCATCTTTTGAATAACAGAAACATATAGTTGTCCTTACTCAGCTCGTTCATCCTTCTCATTCTGGTGTTCTTATAACCTCAGATACTGCCTGTCAATACTCACCTCCCACGTGAAGAAAACAACCCCAGAATTGGAAATTGTGCTGCAGAAGGTACACGAGCTTCAAGGTAGAGACCCAGTCACAGAGAGTGTTCAGTGGGGTCCTGACTGTCACCAGTCTTCCAGTCTTCCTGATGTCACAGTGGTCAGCACCAGTGTCACATCACAGATTTAACACAGGCCATTGGGTTACCATTTTAAGATCTGTGTCATTTTTTGAGTGCTATCCTACAAACATACAAAAGAGTCAAAAGTGTATATTTGTCAGGAAAATTTGTTACTTTGTCTTTTTGGTTATGTTGCTAGGTATGTGGCTTTTTCCCAAACTGGTTTTGCTCTGTTTTGTTTCCTTAGGGACAGGAAATGTGCCGCCTGCTCCCGATGCTGTGAGTGCTGAAGAGGCCCTGAAATATTTGCTGCTGTTGGTAGATGTTAATGATCTATATGATCATTCTCTTGGAACCTATGACTTTGATTTGGTCCTCATGGTAGCTGAGAAGTCACAGAAGGTATGTGGAATTGCTACATACCATGTTTTTGGTTCTCATTTATGTAATCATGGTAGTATGAAATCCTGCTTCTGATAGTACAGTGTTTTGCCCAATGTCCTGTGCGTATAGGCTTGGAGGCCGATCGGCGAGTCTCCAGGGCCCACATGTCTAAGTCGTATTCTCTGCTATAGTTCTGTGCTTATCAAAGTGTTCTGATTGTTAGATTGAGCAAGTGAGATAAAACTACTTGGTTATTTTTAAGATTATAGGCATATGTGTGAACAAATTCATCTCTTATAAAGGAAATATAACAAATGATTCATTGTCTAATTTAGTTCTTTATCTTGTAGCTCTTTTCTCCAGTGGAAAGGGGGAATATGGAGAATAGAAAGGTTCAGGGCCTCTTGTCCCACTGCAGCATGCCGCAGTCAAAAAGTTTGAGCACCACTGGTCTAATTACATTTTTTATGTCTTTTTTTGCAGGCTTATTTTTATCCCCTATCACTCCTTTCTTTACTCTTGCCAGAGTGATCTTTCCAAAAAGGAAAATTCGCTCTTTCATTTCTCTGCTTAAAATCCTTCATGGGCTCCCCGTTGCCCCTAAAGCCCTAATAGTGCTTAAAAACCCTTTCGTGATCTGGTCTCTGTATAACACTCTTCCCATCTCTTGACATTATTTGTTTATCTCTGCTCGTGGAAGAAAGGCAGTGCTTTTGTCCCTCAGCCACCACTCTCATCCTCTCCATTCACCTGGCTGATTCTCACTCACTTTAGTCAGTGAGTACCAAGGTGGCATCTTTCTAGTAAATCATTCTTGCCTCCCTGCCCCCACCCAGGGACTGGAGGAGGTGGCCCCCATATGTGCTTCTGCTATACCCAGTGCCTATCTCCGCATACCAGTCTAGCTCCTCTACTGGACTGTAAGTTTCCTGAGGTTAAAGGTTGTGTTACATTCTTTGTACACAATGGATTCTTACTTAAAACATTGATTTAATGTTTTAGCAAATAGTTACCCCTACATCACATGCATGAGCATTTGATTATTACTCTTGTTTTTTTCCCCCTATATTCTTATTTGTATTCTTTCTGTCTGCCCAGTGAAACTGAATTAAGAACAGGAAGCATCTCTCTTTGCCAAGAAAACAAGCCTTTTGTGGACACGTTTTTATTTTGTGGGCATGTCACAGAACTGGAGGTGATCAGTGCCAATAAAAACTTGTGGTGGCAGGACCTCAGAGTTTTGTGTCCAACTCAGTATAATTTTACCTTTAACACTTGGTCTTTGCAAATGGAGGGCATGACATGTCATGGGAACAGCTCCAAGCACTTTTATGAGAAACTTTGATGCATTTGTCAGGGTCTTTAGATTAGAACTTTGTTTTCCTTGTTAACCTGAAACAAATGGTTATTAAGAGACTTAGTTAAGGTTGTTTTATATTTGATTTTTATATGATATAATGTATTAATATGGCACATATTCTTAAAGTCGTGTAGCTTTGGACTTATTGCCATAATTAAATTTTTTATTTTTATAAGTAAATAGAATCACAAGCAGTAAAGTTCTCCTATTTATCATTTTTATTTTTAGGATCCCAAAGAATATCTTCCATTTCTTAATACACTTAAGAAAATGGAAACTAATTATCAGCGGTTCACCATAGACAAATACTTGAAGCGCTATGAAAAAGCCATTCGTCACCTCAGCAAATGTGGTAAGTATGAGCGTTTGTATGTTTATCTCTGCTTCAAATTTTCTTTGGAACTAAGCAGGGTATAAATTAAAATGCTAGTTTAGACATAGACTGATTTTAATTTCTACTCCTGAAAACTTTAGCAATTGACCTACGTGCACCTTATTTTCACATATGTTCTGAGAAGCTGAGCATAAAGCAAACGCCTTTTAAGAACTGGAGGAGCTCCATGGCTCAGAAAATAGAGCAGATCCCCTTTGGGTTAAGAATGATCACCTCCTAAATTCACTTCAGAGTCTCAGAATCAAAATTGGTCGATAACTCGTTCCACTCGTGGTGTTTGCTGACACCTGAGGGAAACCCAGCTTGTCTGGAGCGAGTTGCCCACCGGCAGTGCCCTGAAAGCCCGTTTTAATCGTCAGTGATGGAGCGGGATAGGCACAGTGCCAGGTGTCTGCTCCACTCCTGTCCCTGACCCGCGCTGGAGCCTCTGGCTTCAGCAGTTGTGATTCTTTCCTGAGGGCTGGAGGGGGACAAGGAACAGTCACCTGGGGTGCTTGTTAAGAAGTCTTCCTTGAAGAATCTGATTCACTTGATCTGGGTGGGCCTCAGGTGTATATGTATGTTTAATAAGTTCCCCAGGTGATTCTTGTTATGGAGGTTGAGAAAACATGGGGCTGGATGGTCATTTATCAGGGGTCGTGTAAAAATTTCTTTGACGTAGAACTCAGATCCCAGTCAGTGCTTCTCCTAGCTCAGAAGTTGTAGTGGTGCTCGTTAAAATTAAAATTCCTGGATTCCGTTCTCCATCCAGATCCAGATTATGCAGGTCTTAAAAGATCCCTTGTTGATTTTGTTTAGGGACCATCGGTAAAAATGAAATGCTTGTACTTCCAAAGTCTTAAGCTTGTGTGTGCGTGTATCTCATTCCTGCAGGACCTGAGTACTTCCCAGAATGCTTAAATTTAATAAAAGATAAAAACTTGTATAACGAAGCTCTGAAGTTATATCCACCAAACTCGCAGCAGTACAAGGTGTGTGGTGTGTGAAACAAGGCTCTCCTGGTTTTGCTTCATGCCTTAGTTGGAAGGGGGTGAAGATCCTGAGTCCATAACACCATCCTTGGTTTCGAGGTTCATCTTCACACGAATTAGCCTCATCTTGAACTTCTTATGTTGGTGAAAGGCCCTGACCTCTTCCTTTTCTGAAGAACTTGCCCAGGCCAAAAACCGTGGTGTTGTCCCAGGTTCCTGCTGGGAAGTACTAGGCATCGACCACATGGGGCTCCCTGGCTCCATCCCGCCTCCTACAGATCAGCCTCACTGCTGCATAACTGATCATCCTGAAGAGTGCAGAGCTTTCCCATTTATTGTAGGGTAAAGGGATAACGTTTGGTTTGTTTACGCAAACATCTGTTTAGCTTTTCTTATATGCTGGATGCTTTGCTTATAAGCAAAATGTAGGATATAAGTCTTATAAAAACCCGATAAGTGGCGTGAACAGTTTTCAAGTGAGGAAACAGCTTGCCTAAGGACCTGGGGCTCTTAATCGGCCTCCCTGGGACATGGAGCCTGTGCTGTTATCCACTACTCACTGTGCCGTCATCACCACCATTTTCAGTTCGTTCGCAAATTGCACACACCTATCATCAGGCCTCTGATTGCGTCTTCAGCATCAGCTGCGTCTGCCAGCCCTCTAGCTTCCCCTTCCTTTAGCCCCAGTTATCTTTCAAAACTCCACCAGAAAGCCGTTCCTGGATGAGGTTTCAAACACTGAGCTCCCAGAGCACCTTTTTCTTATCTCAGTGGTGGCATTTATCAACCTGATGATGTAGATTTGTGTCTCCCACCAGATAGTAGGTTCTTTAAGAGCAGGGTCTCCATGTTAACATTCCTTTCTTTGTTGCTGCCTAACACTGAGCCTGGGGAATAGAGAATTTGGCCAGTGGCTGCCTCTTTGCTCTCATTTTCATTGTCTGTTCCTCTTTCCTGTCCTCTGTCTGCTTCAGTCACACCAGCCTTCTTGCTGTTTCTTCCTGAGTATTCCATACACATTCCAACCGGATGGCCATGGTTCTGTGCCCTTGGCATGGAACGCTCTCTCCAACTCTTCACATGGCTTATGCTCCTCACAGCCCTCTGAAGTAGCACTCCCATCACTCTATGCTTTCACCACTGTTTGCATTACATCATAGACCATATTGTGTTTATAAGTCCATTCTCTGTTGCCACAGGAGCAGGAATTTGGTGGTGGTTCTTGTTACTCTGTGTGTGTGTGTGTGTGTGTGTTTGCGTTTGCTTGTTTGGTTTTATTTTTTGCATCTCAGTATTATTCCCACTGCCCGTGTAGTGCTCACTATTTGTTGAATGAATAAATGGCACATTCTCAGTGAGATTTTGAATGGAAGAATGACTGAATTCACTGATCAACCATAGGATTTTCCTAAGTAATTCAAGAGTTTCAAGTATAGTGACTGAAACAGCCTCCATTGGAGATGAAAAAACTGATTGTCATCCTTTCCCACTGACCCTGTATCTCCTCTCGTCACAGGACATCAGCGTTGCTTATGGGGAACACCTGATGCAGGAGCGGCTCTACGAGCCAGGCGGGCTTGTGTTTGCCCGCTGTGGTGCCCACGAAAAAGCCCTCGATGCCTTTCTGGCGTGTGGCAGCTGGCAGCAAGCGCTCTGTGCGGCAGCCCAGCTGCACCTGAGCAGAGACCAGCTGGCCGGCTTCGGCAGATCTCTGGCAGGTAAACACTATCATTGAGGTTCTCCAAAACGAGAGCTTCTCCAAAGGTTTTTTGTTTCTTTTTTTTGGTTTTACTTAGCAATTTTGCAAATAAATTTAGGGCAGCATACCTTGAGGCATTCTTATACTAATAAAAATTGATTTGGAATGGTTTGCTAAGTAGAGCAAAGGTTAAAACTGCTGTGACAGGAATCTCAAAATACAATGGGGTAATAAATCAGTTTCTCTCTCACTTGTATAAAGACTGGCAAGTCTTTTCATTGTGTGGTTCTGCCGTCTCTTAGGTAGAAAACTATAGCTGGATTAATCTCCACATCTGTATTCCATTCCTTGGGAAGGGGGAGACGCCGTAATCATGGGAGAACTCTTAGCCTTTAAGTTAAAAATAATCTACAAGTTGCACCATCACTTCTCCATTTCATTCAACAATCCCTACATTATGTGGTCATACCTAGTGTAACTGGCCGTGTGCCTATCAGAAGGTAAAGATGAATTTTGGGGTGTGGCCATTCAGGTATAGATAGTAGGTCATTGGAAACCATACTAGCAATTTTCAGAAATGAGGTAAAAGAAGAGGCCGAATGTGTAAGCGTTTGCGCTTTGAAAGCAAAGGCAGTTTGGGTGCCAGGGTCTCAGGATCGCCTGGACCAGAGATGAGGCTATGCAAGAGTCTGATTTCTTAGAGTGAAAGAAAGGTAAAGGACTGCCTGTGAGAAGAGGTGTAGGGGGCTGGCCCTTTCAGCCGAGCTCTGAAGTAAGTGTTTGACTGGTATATTTTCCCCTTCCCATTTTAAGTCTTATAAATGTTTGTTATTTATTAATCATCAGAATGGTTATTAATTTCAAGAAAAAAGTAGTCCTGAAAAAGTTCCAGATAATACTCTATATAAAAGTTTGTGTGTATCCTCCTTAGTTATTTACACTATTCTTTTTTCCTTGAGATTATAAAAGTGTGTAAGATTATCACTGTTCTTTTTCTGGCATTTTCTAGTTATTAGATCTGTAATCTCTTCAGTAAACCTTCTCAGTGTCCAAGCTGAGCTCTTTTTACAAGTTTGAGAATTTTTCATTTTAGACCTTTTATTCATTCTGGGTCCTTTGCTACTTATGGTTTATAAACCTATGTTATTGGTAATTTATACCTTCTAGTTCTGTGATCTATGATGATCTGCTCTCGTATTTGTTACAAGTCTTAGCTTGCTCCCGTGCCTTATGATGGAGTACACTTAGTGCTCCCAGATGTTTAGCAAAAATTGGCGAGGCAGCGGTCAAAGGTTTTTGAGAAATGTTATATGATGGAGTCACTCCATGTGCACATTAACTTAGTTAATTTATATAAGCTAGCAGAAGAAAGAAAATATAGCTATTTTAGTAGTGGAGGTGACTGCCTATTTTTGTAAGTGATAAAATGGCCTGGAGTTGGTGTGACATGGGAGGCACGAATCTGCCAGCCCCTTAGTCAGCCTCTGGTCCTGTGTGCCTCTCATAGTGTAATTATCTGAATTGGGCTGCCTTGAGTATGATCCTAGGATCTAGACACTGCATGACCTCCATCTAGTGCTCAGCCAAAGAAACAGAAGTCTCTTATTAGGGGAAAAAATGGATTAGTGAGAGATGACAGGTCAGTTTGCCCTATGCATGCCTTTGTAAGGATTTTTCATGGCAAATTTTGACTGTACATGATTTTCACATCCTGTGGTAAATTTAGGTTGTAACTGCCATTTAAAAAAGGACTCCATGATATTCCTGCCTCTTTCCTTCAAAGAAATTCACAAAGTACATAGTTTTATATATAATAAAGACATGTTAATAAAACACCAGCAAAATAATCTGTTTAACTTTGTATTACCCAGTGCCTCCCAAACTTATTTGATCTGAGAAAGATTTTTTGGTACTGTCTTTTCTTAGCCTTTGGAATAGTGTTAGTAGTTTTGAAAATGCTATTTTAAAGCAGTTCAATTTAAATGTATAATCTAGCTTAATCTCTAATATGTAGGATATCGTATTTATATGAATATTACTACCAAACACCATTTCAACTTGCATCTTGGTGTAGTACTGGTTTTGGCAAGCTTAACAAATGCTTATCGTTGCATTTGCAGGAAAGCTAGTGGAGCAGAGGAAGCACAGAGACGCAGCCACAGTTCTAGAACAGTACGCCCAGGTAAACTCAGTTCTTCCCTTCTAAACCTCACCACTGAACAAGCACGGACTTCCTCCTTGTACCTTAAGGATCACGAAAATTAAAGCACGCAGTTAGGAAGTCAAGAGATAATTTGCCGTGTAGGCCTTCCATCTTGCTGACTTGACTTGAAAATCTAAATTCAGTTTATATAATTACAAGTTCTGTGAGGTAGAATACCAGAGTGTTCTACTATAATATATGCTAGTGATGTGACCTTGGTGCATAGTACTAAAATAGATCTCAAGGAAGCTGTACTTTTTATGTTCACTTGCCGAAGCAGAGTGAGAAATGACTAGTCTAAAACAAGGTGATTGGACTTTAGACACTTTTTTTGGCTTTTACTCTTATTCTCTGTTGGGAATAACTCTTTTATCTCAGGTAGCTTGATGGGTTCCAGTTTTTCACATTATAAAGATAAATCCTTATACCAGCTTTTGATAGAATATAGGATTTATTGTGAAAATAATAAAACTATGCATTGACACTGGCCACAGACTAACAGGACACATATACACAGCTGCAACCAGGGATTACCGCCTTCTAGAATTCTGGCCTTTCATGAGAGAGTGTTTTTCTAGTTGTTAACAAGTGGGCACATTTGCATAACATAATTGTGCTTTTAAAATCTTTTAGTGTCTTTCACGTAATAAGGGTGAAAGAAAATAGTTAAAATTTGATATTATTAGTTCCTTGAAAGTAAATATATTGGGTGATTGGCTGAAAACATCAATGAATAAAATACACGTAATGCATCAGGAAAAGAGGAAGACCAAATATGAGATGGATTAATTTTATTAAAGAAGCCATAGGCCTGAATCTACAGGAGCTGAGCAGGGCTGTTGAGGACAAGACACTGTGGACATTACTCATTCATAGGTTTGCCAGGAGCCAGAGCCGACTCATCAGCACACAACAACACAAATAGAGGGAAAAGGTTAGAGTACAAAGATGTAACATACCACCTAAGATGGTTACTTAAATGGATAAGATGCCACCATCTTTTTCTCTTTGTAAATGAAGATTAATCCATATGTATTGAATGTATATATGTATAATTTATATATATTTAATTGGGAGTGTACTTTAAATACAATAAAATTTATCAGTTTTAAATTAATGGTTGGATGAGTTTTGACAAATGTTTGTAGTTTTATAACCATTACAATCATGATATAGAACATTTCTATCACCCCCCAAAGTTCCGTACTTCCCCTTTTGCAATCAGACTTCTCCCTTCACTTCCAACCCCTATCAACCGCTTATCATTCTGTCATTACAATTTTGCTTTTTCTAGAATTTCATATAAATTGAACCATCTGGTATGTGATCTTTTTTGTCTGGCTTCTTTCACTAACATGATGCTTTTGATTTCTAACATTTCTTTTGATTTTTAAATTTCCTATCTCTCTGCTTATATTACCTGTCTGTTCTCACATTTTGTCTTCTTATTCCATTAGAGCCATTAGCATATTAATCATACTTATTTTAAATTCTCGGCCTCATAATTCCAGCATCCCTGCCGTATCCGAGTCTGGTTCTGAGGCTTGCTTTTCAAACTGTTTTTGTATTTTCTGTATGCCTTGTAATTTTTTTGTTGAAAGCCTGATGTGATATACTGAGTAAAAGAAAATTCAATAAATAGGCCTTTAGTGAGGTGATGATAAAGTGCAGGTAGAGAAGAAGCTTTCTATAGTCCTAGGACTAGGTCTCTATCTTTTAGTGAGCCTGTGCCCCTGGCCTGTGAACCTCACTGGCGTTTCTCAGTTTTTCACCCCTTAGGTAGGATAATAAGGCTAGAAGGAGCTGGAGTTGGGTATTTCCCTTCCCCTACTTAAGTTAGGCCCTTGTAAAACCCACTTTGGTTAGGCTCTGGAAAAATAGTTTCTTTTGAGAGCAAGCCTTGTTAAGAATAGCATGCTCTGGGTGTATTTTAAAATGGTACTTTTTCCCTCCCCCTTCTGGAAACACAAGACTCTCCTCTGATACTTCGTTGTGAGAACCTGTTAGGGCTCCTGGGGGTAAAAACTCACAGAATGTAGCAGCCTTCCTAAGTCCGGGCCCTCACAAGGTTTTTAACTCTTAGCTGTATCCGTGAGTTTCTAGCCCTTTGTCAATAACAACTTGAATTTTTCCTACCCCACTGCTGATTCTGATAGAGATTTCTGTTTGTGGGTTTTTGGTCTGGTAAGTCATAGTTGTCTGTATCCACCTGTCTGTCTCTCCATTTGGGGAGCTGCAGCCTGCCCTGTGACCTCAGTTCTCTCGCTGATCTAAGAAGAGTTGTTGATTTTCACTTTTTCTGGCTTTTTACTCATTGTTAGGATGGAGTAGCAACTTCCAAGTTCCTTATATGCCGAACCAGAAATTGGAAGTTGTGATGCTTTTGAGAGTCATCCCTGTTGTAGCATGTATCAATTTATTCCTTTTTATTTTGTTGAATAGTATTCCATTGTAGGAATATATAGTATTCCATTGTAGGAATTAATGGGAAAAAAAATAAAAAAGTAAGTTTTGGCAAGGATGTGGGTATATAGGAGCCCTTGTACCTTGCTGGTGGATTGTAAAATGGTGCAGCCGCTGTGGAAAATAGTTTGGTGGTTCCTCAAAACTTAAACATTAAGTCACCATATTACCCAGCAGTTTCATTCCTAAGTTTATATGAAGAGAAATGGAAATATATGTCCACAAAGAAACTTGTTTGGGTTTATAGAAGCATTATTTATAATAGTCAAAAGGTAGAAACCACCCCAAATGTCTAGCAATGACAGACAGGTGGATAAATACAGTGTGAGATAAACACACATATACACACAGAGGAATATTATTCGGTCATTAAAAGGAGCAAAAAACTGGTACATGCTACAACTGGATGAGCCTTGAAAACATTCTAAGTAAAATAAGCCAGATACAGAGAGACAGATATCGTACGATTCTACTTATATGCGATCCCTAGAGTAGTCAGAGTCATAGAGACAGGAAGCAGAGTGATGGTTGCCAGAGCCGAGGGTGTGGGAGCATGTGGAGTTATTATTTACTGGGTTTAGAGTTTTAGTTTCGGAAGATTAAAAAAGGGTTCTGGAGATGGTTGGTGGCGATGGTTTCATAAGTGTGAATTTACTTAATGCCACTGAACTGTACACTAAAAAGTAGTTAAAATAGTAAATTTTGTTATATGTATTTTACTACAATCAAAAATGAATTGAGAAAAAAAAGGAACAAAAAATCTGGTACATGCTACAACTTGGATAAATCTTTTTTTTTTTTTTTAATTTAATTGAAGAAATTTAAATTTCCCCTCCCCTCCCCCTTACCCTCTAGTAACCACTAGTTGGATGAATCTTGAAAATGTTGTGCTAAATGAAAGACGCCAGACACAAAATGTCAGCTAATGTGTGGTTCCTTTTATATGACAGATCTAGACTAGACAAATCCAGCAAGATAGAAAACAAATTAGAGGTTACCGGGGAATGAGGAGAGTGAGGGAGAGGGATTACTAAATGGGTATGGAGTGTTTTTATGGGCTGATAAAAATATTTTTGTAGTTACAAAACGTTATGAATACAGTAAATATCAAGTTGTACACTTTAAAATGATTAATTGTATGTTATGTGATTTTAACCTCAATACCACACACGCCCACGCAGGTCAAACAAAACACATCCTGTTGTGTTCCTTCGTGGACCCATGCTGTGGACCTGTTATTGTGGCGTAGGCTAGATAATCCATTGGGATGTGGGAGGAAAATTTTTATTTTTATTTTTATTTAATCTTACTAATTAAAACTTATCTAAAGTAGTATATATGTATTATAGATTGATGCTTGTACTCTTACCAGTAAAAATTTTTAATCATGTGCCCCAATAAATAACTACTTAATGTATTTGTAAAGCAAATGAAACAAAACACGTTTTAAAAGATGAACGATATAAGACAAGTGACTTGGTTTCTTCAAGTAGTCACTATCATAAAAAAGGGGCCAAGAGGTATATATTAGATTAAAAGAGATACGAAGGACATAAGATACAAAATGCAATACATGGCCCTAGATCGGTACCTAATTTGGCTTAATCTATTAACTGCTGAACGGAAATAATAAAAACACCTCATTTCTACCACTGGAGAGATTGCTGTCGCTAGCATCTCATTTCCTTCTAGAGCCCACCGAAGCTCACTTGCTCTGTCTGTCTCTCTCCACACACACATGTATTTTTAACCAAAATGAAATTGTGTTGGTCGTGCCATGCTGTTTGTAATTTGTGTTGTTTGGTTATGATCATCTTTTCATAACAACACATTTTATCTAATAATTAAAATTCGAGTTCTCTGGTTCCAAAACTGCGTTTATAGTAGATTAAGCCAAATTAGGTACCAGTCTGGGGCCATGTATTGCGTTTTGTGTCGGATCTCCTCCACGTCTCTTTTAATCTCATGTATACCCCTTCCTCCCTTTTTATGACAGTGACTACTGGAGGAAACCCAGCCAGTTGTCTTGTATAGTTCATCTTTTAAAATGTGTTCTGTTTCATTGCTTTATAAGTACATTAAATGGTTATTTATTGGGGTTCATGATTAAAAATTTTTACTGGTAAAGGTACAAGCATCAAAAATGTTTGAAGACTAAAGATAGTTTATTACACTCATTTTTCAGTTTTCTGCAGGTTTTAAGTTTTTTGAAATAAAAAAGGAAAAAAACTTGAAAAGAGCAAATGAAACGTTTAGAAGATTACTCTTCTGGTGTACCATTTTTTCAAGTGTGGACTTATTAATTCAGGAACCCATCTAAACCTGCCGAATCAAACTTGGTGGTGAAGTTGGGGAAATGGGCGTTTTAACAGAACTCTCTGATGGTTTTGATGCTCAGGGATATAGGGAAATGATACATACCATTGTGTTTTTTTTGTTTTTAATATCCAGAGTCTATACATCTCCATTGTCTTTTGGATCAATATTTATTGAGCATGTATTCTAGGCCAGGCTCAAGCTAAGAGTCGGGACTAAGGGATAGGTAGAAAGGCAGATAGAGGCATATGGCATGCTTATGTCATTAACCTATTTTCCTTGGTGTTCCTTTGTCAGGATTATGAAGAAGCTGTACTGTTACTGTTGGAAGGAGCTGCCTGGGAAGAAGCTCTGAGACTGGTAAAAGAAGTTCAAAAATCCTGCCAGTGTTAGGTGCTAAGCAGAGTGAGAGTACAAGGGAGTTAGGGTCAGCTGGAGTCCCTTGTCTTCTGAAGGTAGTGAAATTAAGTAGTAGTGCAAGTTCCCACTCTAAGGATAACCAGTGTTTTTTTTAAACCATTTAAAAAATTTATTCTTGATGTTTGGAATTAGTCCTCTAAATCTGAAATATTATTGATTTTTATTGAAATGAGTCAGATTTTCATTGGCTGCTTATAGGAGGTTTGCTCCTTTGAAAAATATCCGAGTCACCTCTGAAAGTGATCCATTTCTTTCCAAGTATCTTAACTCTCCAGTGCCTTAAAGTTTTCCTGCCTAAAATTATTGTATCTTTCCTTCTAGGTATACAAATACAACAGACTGGATATTATAGAAACCAACATAAAGCCTTCCATATTAGAAGGTGAGGATTACATTTTAGATAGAATTCCTCGTTCAGAAGCGTAGAGATGGGGAGGAGAGAGCGCCAAGTGCTCCCTGTTATTACATCCTTTCCTCATGTGTCGTATGGAGTCACTCAAAATTCTCCAGCGGGTCTAGTATTTAGTTCTGAGTAGGGTTTTTAAACATGCTAAACTGTTAAGTGACAGCACATAAAATATTTGAATCTCAAAAACCTGTGATAAGATACCCGTGTTAAGAATCTTTATATTTGGGGGTAGTTGGTAAACGTGAAAGGAACTATATATTAGATAATAGTATTGTATCAGTGCTCAATTTTCTGCATTTAATAATTATATTGTGGTTATATTAGATAATATTAAACAACCTTATTTTTAGGAAAGAGATACTGAAGTGTTAAGGAGGGTGTGATTACATCTGCAGCTTACTCTGAAAAGGTTTCACAAATAATAAAATAATTGTATGTGTGTCCAGAGAGAGAGAAAGAAGCAGGAAGTCAAAAATATGACAGAATGTTAACAACTGATAAATCTGGGTGAAAAGTTTACACGTGTACATTGAACTATTGCAACTTTTATGTAGGCTTGAAATTTTTTCAAAATAAAAAATGAAAAGAAGAACCTTTGCAAATGAAGTTAGTGGTTCCTAACGAATAGATGAGCGTTATCAGTTCTAGAATACTCTGGTGGTCACTGACCCCTTACAAGCAAAATATAAAAGGACATCAGTTTAACTTACAGAAATCTTTGGGAGTCGGTTCGATTTTCAGCTCTGCCTTTTTTTAGCACAGTCTACTGTCTGATGTCTGGCCTTTCTGATATTAACATGTATTAACATTTCACTATGCCTGCTCCCTCCCCTCTCCATCCTAATTAAAACTGTGGGAAGATTCTTTTTGTATCATTGCCCTTAGGTACCTGTAACTGAATACTGAAAGCATCCTTCCCGACCCAACAGCATTAGCTGGCTCTTACTTGGATTTTCTCCACTATTGAGAACCTAGAAAAATGCTGATCGTTCAAGTGCATAGGCTTGATACCCATATTTAGGAAGTATTTCAGTGGCTTTTCTATTTTTGTGAACAGCTTCCTGTGTACTACTTTAGTTTCCAGTCCTTCTTTGAGTTAGGTATCAAATCTTCATTCAGTTGTACGTTTAGTAGTAGAGAGTTATTCTAGGATGATGTTGATAAGCTCTAAGATCTGGTTCCCAATCTCTAGTTCATTTTCTTAAAATGATGTAGGTTAATACTCATTAAGGAAAAATCTTACTTGCAAAACCTAGTAACCTGTTTTTTGGTTAAATTCCAACTCCCTCCCTCCTCCTGCTCTAGTTTTCTTTCTTTCCTAAACATCATGCTGAAATTATTTTCCATCTGCACCCCCAGCCCAGAAAAATTATATGGCATTTCTAGACTCTCAGACAGCCACATTCAGTCGCCATAAAAAACGTTTATTGGTGGTTCGCGAGCTCAAGGAGCAGGCACAGCAGGCGCATCTGGGTGAGTGTCACATGAAGACCGCTGATGCTAGGGTGAGCGGGGCGGCGCGGCTGACTCCGTCACCCTTGGTCTCAGCTGCTCATGGTGCCTCCTGCAGTGTGAGTGCGGTGTCAGGGGGATGTCTGACGCCTCTGTTCAAGCCCTCAGGGGCTGTGTGTGTCTGTCCGTGTGTGTCCGGAGGGCTTGGGAGCAGCGCCAAGCAGGAATGGGAAGAGATCTGCCAAACCTCCCCTCGCACCCACCCAGAACGCCTGACTACTGTGTTTTACAAACTGAGTCTCCCTGTTTCCGAAGTGTCTTTTGCTTAAAAAAGAAAAGAAAAGAAAAGAGAGAGAGAGAGAGAGAGAGAGAGAGAGAAGAAAGAGAGAGAGAGAGAGAGAGAGAGAGAGAGAGAGAGAGAGAGAGAGAGAGAAAGAAAGAAAGAAAGAAAGAAAGAAAGAAAGAAAGAAAGAAAGAAAGAAAGAAAGAAAGAAAGAAAGAAAGAAAAGACAAAAGAGATTTGATACTGGTGTACAGTAATAATAACTTTATTTAATATCATTTCATTTTGAGATCAACTTTGTGATGATTTTCATGCATCCTTAGATATGCCCCAGTTAGCTGTAATCCACTTACCCCATTAATGATAAACCCACTTTAGCGGGGAGTTTTTATTCCTCATCTGGTTCTTTTCTAGATGATGATGTACCTCGCGGTCGAGAGTCAGACCTCTTCTCTGAAACTAGCAGTGTCGTGAGTGGCAGTGACATGAGTGGCAAATATCCTCATAGCAACTCCAGGATATCAGCGTATGTATCATGTGTAATCTAGCACACTGACCGTGCCAGAGTGAATGGAGAGAGTATAGGTAAACAGGTTGGTTTTCCACCAGAACAGTACAGATGGAAGGGAAGAACATTCTCCAGCGTTATGTGGCAGTTGTGCAAGGGCTTTCCCAGCGTATCTAAGAAGATTACTTGGCATTGAAATGCGCTCTGCTGCATCTTCATGGCCTGTGTGTTTACACAGTGCCCAGGAGAACCTTACACTGGATCTTCAATTTATAAAACACCTGACTTTATTCATTTAACAAATATTAAGTAACTAATGTATAGGCACTGAAAAAATAAAAAGATTATGAAGAGAAAAGATTTCAGGCTTCTTCAGTTTAAAATCAGAATTGGAAGAAGTCATAAATATAAGTCATCACACTTTAACTCAGTTTAGCAATTTGTCAGAAATATTTATTGAATACCTGTATGCAAGTTGTAGTGAATGTTACCAAAAGCTTTTAAGAAGATGAGTTAGAAGAGCTACAGCCTTACTTAGGAGACAGAACAATGCAAGATTACATTTTTAAACAGAATTATGGTCTAGGGAATCAGAATGGAGATCTGTGAGGACGTGGGGGGCAATCAGAAACTGCAGGAAAGGCAGCTACAACTGGGCATTTAAGAGCTAGCGGTGAGAGTCCCAGACAAAACAAATGGCATATTAAAGACCTCCAAGGCAGGAAAAAATGGGATTCGTATATATTTTATTCAAATTCAATCTGATTTGTCTGTATCTTATTATTTAAATTTTGTTGCCTCTAGATTTGTTTTTTATTACAAAATTTAAGTTGGATGTTGTTCTGTTCATTGTTCTAGCTCTTATTCTCTGATATAACTTCATTTAACTCTGTATTTTAATAAAAACATCAAGGACAGACCTCACTTTTTAGAGTTTTCCTTATTACTTTCTGCCTGTAAGACTTGTTTCTCCCAATTTTGTTTTTTGTGTCACTTTAACACTTCATCACCATTTCTCTCAAATACAAATACCATCTGTAGACACACTGGTTCCTCAGAATGTTGGTGGCCAACAGGCATATTAATTAATGTTAATATGTGCAGCCCAAGGAGAGCCCCTTTTTAAAACATCTCTCATTTTTCATAGACGATCATCTAAGAATCGCCGCAAAGCGGAGCGGAAAAAGCACAGCCTCAAAGAAGGGAGTCCATTGGAGGATCTGGCCCTTTTGGAGGCATTGAATGAAGTAGTACAGGGCACTGAAAAATTGAAAGGTATGTATGCAATGCTGATGGATGATTCTTGGCCACAGAAAGATAGTAAATGGACAGCACAGACAGACAGAGTTTAGTAGATAATTAAGATACAATTTCTCCAACTTGAGAAAAGGAGAAAACCATCAGCAGAACCGTCATGTCAAGGCAAATTTCTGAAACAGCCGGTAACCTAGAAGCCACCTTCCGTTGGCATCCACGTGCCTGAGCTGTGAAGCCAAGATAAAGGATTGTGGAGACACTGCTTCCTGCTTGGGCCCCAGTGTGTTTGTTTTCCCTTTTGTAGTAAATATGTTGAATTACTCCAGCATTTGGGAAGAAAGAAGAAAATGTGGGAGATGGCAATTATAGTGTAACATTAAGTGTTTTTTGCTTGGGAAAGAAGCTATGGTATGATTTTAGCAGTAGAGCTGAGGACACAACTTAACACTCTCAAATTTCTTTTCTCCAGATGAAATACACCAGATTTTAAAGGTGCTCTTTCTCTTTGAGTTTGATGAGAAAGGAAGGGAGTTACAGAAGGCTTTTGAAGATACTCTGCAGTTAATGGAAAGGTCCCTTCCAGAAATTTGGACTCTCACCCACCAGCAGAATTCAGCTGCACCTGTAAGTTTTCGTCAAAGAGAGAATGCATTTTTTCACCATTTCACACGTTATTACTCTCACACATTCTCTTATAAAAGCCAAAACAAAAGACTTTCCTGTTCTTGCCTTAGGCTTTGTTTAGGCTGTCAATAAGATTGTGTATTTGACTGTACAGTGACTGGTACATGTTGACCTAGGTTAAGTTTGCTTTTATATCTCCTTCATGAAACAGCTGTGGAGAAGATGGGAAAAGCAGATAGGTGCCCCAGGCCTTCTTTGAGATCGGGTAGGGAGCAGAGAAGATAGGGCCAGAATTAGCCTCTCACCTCCCTGTTTTGACTGCTGGGTGGGATCAGCATTCTTTAAGCAAACCCTAGACAATTGCTTTTCCTTTGTTTTTTTTTTTTTAATGGGAAATTTGACTTGTCACTTCTGTATTATTATGATGAGCTTTCCTCATTATGTTGAAGGCTGTTAACATCCTGTCAAGAATTATAATGCAAAAAAAAAAAAAAAAAGAATTATAATGTATCATCATCTAGTTACTGTTTATACCTCTGCTGGTCTCCCACAACTCAGGCCTATTGTTAAGAGTTTTGATTTGGATTCAAAAAGGTGGATCTGTCAGTCAGGGTTCGTTAAGGTCAGCAAAACAACTGCTGCTTTATCAGAATTTAATAGATAGAACTGGTTAAACAAGAATCGGAGGACTGAAAGGTGAAAGGGGAACACAGAACCACTGGGATGGTAATAACCGTGGGAAGCCACTTGTACCCTTAGAAGGCTGAGCGAACACAAGGAAGAGTTTGGGATTATTTGAATTAAGAAGCTTGGAGGTGGGACCCTGCTGAGCTGGTTCTTGACCCTCTGAGGAGGGGTGCCAGCCAGCTGGTGCCCATAATTTCTGAGGAGGCGTATTAAAGTGGTTCTGAGTGTATAGAAATGAACAATGACTAGAGTGAACAGCTGCCGCAGGGGCTCATAGCTACTGCTGAGTGAAAGGAAGAGAATGAGGAGCAGGTTCCTTCTTCCTCCAGCCGTGTGTTCTTCCTCCGGTGTCTGCTGCTGGCAGAGTGTAACGGAGCCAGCTGCTCAAGGAGGAGTGTTTTCTCAGGCTCCCGGCGCCAGCATCATGAGCACCGCACAGAAGGGTGGGTTTGGAGCTGAGCGGTAGTTGGTAATCACCTCACTGGTTCAAAACACACACGTTTACCGGGCCCCCACTTGGTCAGCTATAAATGGGGTAGTACTTCCCCTGTACACGTCACTGGAGTGTTTTGAACGTTAGATAAGAAGATGGATGAAGAAGCCTCTTACAGACCCTAAAAATAAAAGCACTTAAGAATTAGTACTCCCACAAATACTTGAATTTACTATGATAGGTATTTTCTAGAAGAAATGGGATCGTCTTCAAAACTGTGGTAATTTTGAAGTTGACAATTCATAATCCTCCATGCCCTTCCCTCCCCTCTTCTATTTAGGTCATCTTAACTTCTAAGTCACTAACTTACAAGTCTTTTAGGGAAAATGACCAGGAAATTTGCCTTTTTGTTTTTGTGGATAAGGTAGTAATGGCCTATGTGCAGGATACCGTGAGTCACGTGGAAGTGCTTTGAGCACATGACATTGCTGCTCAGAGTGCACCAAGGGGCCGCATGCACTTCATTCTGCAGAACTGAGTGGAGGCAAAGCAGAGGGTCCGGCACGTGTGCACGGAGGCTTGTGCAAGCATGAATTCCTTGTTTAACCTGGAATATGTGTGCACAGTTTTCTTTCTGTTCCATGATATGCAAATATTTATTTTAATACCAAAATTCTCACAAATCCTTCAGTACAATTTAGTCTCTGAATTCTGTAATCTCTTGTACTATTCCCTCTCTTCTCAAGCAAGGATCAGGCCTATATCGTCAGTTTTATTTATTTTTTTTACCCCCATCATCACTTCAGTCTCCTGATACAAAGGAGATGTAGAGGTCTGAGGTGAGATTGGAGAAACTGACAAGTTAAAATCACATAGAAGTGCTGTTTGATATCAGTGAAAATGATGGGCTGGTGGGGATCTGGCCTTCGGTACTGTAGTCATCAGAAGTTTACGATAATCTTTGCTAAAACCGTCTACTTTCTACTTAGGTTCTGGGTCCCAATTCTACTGCAAATAGTATCATGGCCTCTTATCAACAACAGAAGACTTCAGTTCCTGTTCTTGGTTAGTATTTTTTTTCCCTTCTGTGTGCTAAGTTGAAGGAATATCTTTTTGCCTGTGTTGACAAAGTCAGTGGTAATAAGGCACGAGATTTGGTATTGATTACAATTTTCCTTAAATTTTCAGCTACATCTTTACTCAAATCAGTTTAAAACTTCTAGTGTTGGGAACTCGAGTAGGGTGGGGAATCCAACGTGATATTAAACATATAATTTTTTTTTTAATTGTTGTGACATACACTTGTCAATACAGTGGCAAACATTCTTCCATATAGGCACATCCTAGTTGAAGTTTGAGTTTAAACAGTCTAATTTACACATACATTTAAAAGAGTCTTCTGAATCATCATTTTGGGCTATTGGCATGTATGCATTATATCTCAGGGACATTTTCATAATCCTTACTTACCAGCTGGATCTTTTTAATCATCTTGAGAATTTACAGGAAGCAAATCCAAAGAATGTTAAAATTTTATCTCTATTTCCTATTTAATTATACCTAAAATGTTTTGTTTGACTGTTGTGGGGAGATGATTCTCAATTAGTATATGTATCCCTCACATTTAAAGCCCTTAACAGCTTTCATTTGAAAGTTGGTAGAAACTTTTAACAGTTCAACTTGGTGCCCGAATACTTGCCCTTCAGGTGGATCCATCAAGCATCCCCAGCCTCTCTTAGCATTGAAAGTTAGCAATATATTCTAAAATAATTGGCAGTTTTAACTACTTTTATTTGCATTTTCTAGCATGTGACAGGCAGTGTTCTAAAATTTTTTCATTTAAATGCTGTACTATAATAGCATTTTGATGACATCGCAAGCAGCCTTTGGGTGTTCAATTAAATTTAACTTTAACAGCTTATGTTTCTGCCTGGAATAAACAACTAATTATCTTTCATCCAGCTAAGTTCATATATCTGGACAGTAACTACTGTATCCCTAGCTCCCCTTCTTCCTGGAAGAAGCAGCTTCCTGACAAGCTGGTTTTGGTATCAGTCCCAAAACATACACTTATTTTTGAGATACTTAAATTCTATCTTAGACTTGAGGCAGTTTGGTAGTTTATACTGTGTCCAATCCAGCTTTGATTTCTGCTCCGTTTTCCTGGTTGCTGGCCTGTTAACTGACCTTTAGGTCAAGTCCAGCTGCACCTTTCCCTGGGGTAATATGGATGACTTAATCAGAGAGCACTTCCATTTTCCAACTGAGCCATAAAGAATAGTATTTTGAGGCTCCTCATTATCTGAGTGTGTATTATCCACATCCTTGTGGCTACAAGATCGTGTAGGGGAGAGATTCTCATAATGCCCAAACAGGCAGGTGAACTACTCAAAGAATTAGTCCCACTCAAATATTCCTCAGTTGCCCCTCCCCAGCTAACAGTAATAGTTCAGTACACACATCCCCGTAAGTGGCATCAGCGACTTGATGGGGCATTTTCTCTGATTGTTTCATGTTGACGATGCAGTGCAGTATCATGCAGATCGATTGCAAGTCTTGCAAAAATATAAGACTTTATAAAATGGATTAAAAATGTTATCAGAGAAGTCCTTAAATCATAGGTGAGTTAGACTTTTACAATTGATAACAAAATAAGTGCTCCAAATGGGAATGATGTGACTATCAAAGGATGAAAAGTCCTTGGAAGAATTGATGAAGCCCTCGAAGTATTTTTTTTTTTTAATGACATTTTGTGTTGTGAAATTCAAACATGGAAATGTGAAAGATGTCCTGCTGTCATACAGTTTGTCGGAATAATTCCTTTTCTGCCAAGGGTCAATATTTAGTGTTTATTCTTAGTTAAATCTAGGAATCAAATGTAGTTGTAGTTTTGCCTAATTTTTTTAAAAAGTTAGAATATTTTTATAACTTTAAAAAAAGTTTAACCACAGTTTAAACTTTAAACTTATTCAGAGTTTAATCACTATTTAACATGAAATTATGAGCTTTGTTGACAATGAATTTGTTTAAGTAGCTTTTTCCAGTATCAATATTCTCAACTACAGAAAACCTCCTATGGTCTCTTTGCCTATATAGTTTTTTATTCAGAGGAGTATAGAGCAGTAATTGTATGTGAGATTGTAAAACTGTTATGATTAGTAGCGAAAATCTGCATTGTACAGAAAAGTATGTCAAAGGAAATTAAAATTTTATAATTTCTAGCCGTGTATACATACATGTATTTATGTGTAATACGATAATCATGGTTTTAAAAACTTTTTTTGAGCATTTTTCTCCTATTATCAAATATTCTTAAAAACACATTTTAATGTCTATGTGGCTCATATGTACAGATGCACTGTCGGAAGTTTGTCATGAAAAATGCCAAGATAGAACATCTTTATGTATACATATTCTCTCATATCTCTGCTTCCTGTATACGATTCTTACTCAGATAAAAGACCCCACAAACCTGACTGAAAGAGGGCCTGGGAGTTGTATCTAACAGTGACAATATTCCCCCAGCCATCCCCCCACTTCATTTACTTTTTCAAAGTGGGAATGTTTTTAGTGATTGGTGTGTTGTAGAATTTTCTTATACACAGTACTTTCTTTCCATTAATTTTACTTACTGAATACATGCCACCACATTTATTTTATTCTTGTAATCGAAATAGTGAAATATACAGATTTTAGGTGTACGGTTTGATGAGATTTAATAAATGTACATGGCCTTGTAATCACCACCACCACCCATTTGAAATATAGAAGAACATGCTTCCACTTTGAATCAGTCAGTGGGCATTTTTTCTTCTACTTTCCCATGTGCCTGAAGTTGCAGTGGAATTCCTCTTCTCAGGGCAAGGCCTCCAGGCTGATTTTGCTCTGATTGGAGGTTGCAAGGTAACAGAAATATTAACTCTGGTTCTGATGGTCATCTTGTAGGTGCAGAGCCCAGGAGCCTAGTTTTAGATTAGAGTTACTTACTCAGCTCCCACCAGTAAGAAAGAATATCTGTCACAGTTTCTCTTTCTTTTCTTTTAGATGCTGAGCTTTTTATACCACCGAAGATCAACCAAAAAACCCAGTGGAAATTGAACCTTCTGGAGTGACTCTGAACCTAGTTAGGAAGGCTCTGGCTGAGAAGATCATTTCCTTTCCACTCCTCACTCCTCGAAGCCTGACTGTTGAGAACTAGGAAGAGTAAGATGATGATCGATGCTAGTATTGCAGAGCTGTTCTGTATAGCAGACATCAGCAGAAAACAAGCAATTCTATTTTATTTTATTTTGCATATAGTTATCATTAGTAGCAAAAGGTTAAGCTTTAACTAATATAGCATCATTTTGTAAGAATTATTATTCTTTTATTTAGTACTGTTTGAGAGCATATTTCTGGTATTTATGGTGGTCAGGAGATTGGGTTTCATTCCCAGTTACAGGTCTAATGCATATTGGGACCTTAGACAAATCACGTTACTGATTCATACCTCAGTTAATTGGGAATATTGTTTCATGGCTTCTACCTCAAAAATGTAAAGAAAAGTAAAATAGCATTTTTTAAATTGCTTTACGTTCCTGGAGGAAAGTAGTATAGATAAACAACCTTAGCTATTAGTGCTACCAACATTTGGTCAGATTTAATCACTTGAATAACTTCACCTTGAACTAAAGCAGAATAAAAAGCTAACTGTAACCTTTGAAATTCTAAGCTTTTCCATGCTGACAGCTGTTTTTTGTAATATCTTAACAAGTAATATGCTTCCAGTTATAACTGGGTTGAGTCTCCTATCGCTACAATGTCCCTAGGAACTGTTTTCACTGAGTGTGAATTTTCTGCTAGAGAGTTAGCAGAACAGATTAGAATTTCTGAAACAGTAGCATGCACATTTGTTCTAATGAGCAGCTTGTATCATATGGCATGGACAGTTGTAAATTACTCCTTTTTCTTCAAATAGTGCTCCTTGTAACATAATATTTTTGTCAGTGTCTAGGCCATTTCATTTATTTTTCTTCATGGTGCTTAATTGACCTCTGTCTTTTATTTTTTTTTTTTTGGAAGAAATGAGACAATAGTTTCACGGCTGATCATTAGGTAGGATTAAAAATTTCTTCCTTACTTTTAATACTAGAACCAGACCTTCGTTATACTGGTTTGGGATCTAGTTGTACATAAGCTAATAGGAAATGCTGCTTTTGATTCTCAGAGTATAGCTATATCCACAATTGTAATTTAAGACTTTGCCTAATATAGCAAAATGTTAGTTTTAGAATCTAGGTATGGTCACTGTATGTTTAATTCAACTTTTCTGTGTGTCCGAAATTTTTCACAAAATAATAGAAAACAAAAGAAGAGAGATATCCTGTTTTAGAAAATTCTACTTTTTGACTCATGCCCATAATGGATTTGCAGTAATTAAGTGCCCACACTGAAAGGTTGAAAGTGCTTTGTGACTCCTCTTTGGCATGCATCAATGAACCTGGTAACCTTCATGACATTTTAACATTATAGTGCTCTTGCTATGGACCATGGCAGACCCGTGCTGATGGATTGGAAATACAAGCAATTGTGTTTGTTAATAATTGTGTTACTTTATGGATTTGCAAGTTCCTTAAAATAATGTATTGAAGCAGCAAGAAAGAATTTGTGTGAATATGAATTACAATCAATTACTATTTTTCTCATCAGAGTAAGCTGGAATATTGTTCATTTGGAGAAGCAGTAGTTGGGAGCCGACTTTCTAAACTGAAGGCAAAGTCAGAAAATTCAAAGGGAAAAATGCAGTGTATGGGAAAAGGAGAAACTCCTGGGATTGATGAATGCTTAATTTGGGTAGGAAAAGTCTGTCAAGTTCTAGAAAAGATTGTTTAACTCTTTCCTGAAATTTCGACTTGCCCAAAGCAGGTTCACGCTGCAGTAAGCTAAAAGCCTCAATTATTTCGTTGGTTCCACTGAATCAGCTTTGCGCAGGTGCTCCAGATGTCAAGAGGTAATTTGCAGAGTACTCCTACAATCAAAGTGCGTTTTAAATTTACACTTTTTAAACAAGATAGGAGTTGATGTTTCTGTATCTTTATGAGTAGAGCTTAGTGTCATTTCTTAGCACTGCCACATATTTTAAAACTTTTTCCATACATAAACACACATGTACTTGTGTGTGTGTGCGCGTGTATACATGTGTACACATTTGAGAGATTTTTTGTAGCCATAATTGAAGAGGGTGTTTTTAAACGTAAAACAGATGGTTTTTAGTAATTTAAGTCTACAAGTTTGTGAAGCAAAATTAGCTCCCCCGCTATGCCACCCCATAAATTTGTATGCTTCACTAGACGATACCACCTTCCAAGTATCACCTTCACTAAGTCAGGAAATAGAGAAACACGCTGTCGAGGGGAACAGGAGGATCATTTAATACTGCAGAAGTGAACTTGCTGGCTCAGCTCCCTACTCGTGGGATGAGTGCTCACCCAGCAAAGCTGACACATGGCAGCTGCAGCGACCATGCTCCATCAGAATTCAGAAGCACCTTCTGTAGATGAAGAAAGGCCCTTTTTCCTCGTACTCAGAGCGGTGGACCCACAGTGGCTGGAAGCCCTGAAGCGATGCCAGGATGGAGCCACCTGTCCACACTGCTGTGTCTCTTTCAGGCATAACATTTACCTGGGGGGTGTCATTGGGACACATGCTGCTCAGCTCCTTCTGCAGACGGTTAGGGAAACCACTGAGCATAGTGCTCCCCCCGCAGAGCAGGATGTTCCCCATGAGGTCTCGTTTGAGGGCAATGTCACACTTGTTAAGGCAGGACACTGTCTGGGTGTGGAGGCCCAGCTGCATGGACTTGATCAGAGAAGGCTTGAAGAACATCTCTGAGCAGAGGAACCTTTCCTGGCATAGTTGTATATCCTGCCCATCTGGCAGAGTATACTGGATTAAATGCTCAGCATCTGGGACTTTCTTCTCTTCGATGGGATCCAGGGCCACAAAGCAGCATTTCCTCTTGATGTCCTCCACAATGGCCATCTGGTTCTCGGTGAAGTGTTTTCCTGAATTGTTCATCAGGCTCATCAAGTAGGCTGTCATATCAGAGCCCGCGTAGTCCAGTCGTCCAGTGATGCTGGGCAAAGGATAACCCTCATAGATGGGGACTACATAGGACACGCCGTGGCCGACCTCCACGACTAGGCCGGAGGTCCTTCCGTAGGAGTACATGGACAGGCGGGACTGATAGGCGATGTGCATCGCAGGAGTGCTAAAGGTCTCAAACAGCATTTCAGCATACTTCTCTCTGTTGGTGTGTGGGCTCAGGGGTGGGTCTGAAACCAAGACTGCATGCTCCTTTGGGGAGATCTTCATCTCTCGATGGAAGAGATATTCCCAGATATCCTGCACTGAATCCCAGTCCACAATGATGCCATGTCGCAGAGGGTTAATTAGCTTGAGACGAATCTCTGGATTGATGAGCTCCTGACCCACAAATGTCTCTTTGCGATTGTCCCCGGTTTTGGCAGTCTCCATGTAGGGCTTGCCCACTGTCGATGAGATCTTGTGGGTGGGCTTTGGTAGCCCAGCAAAGCCACATTTACAATAGCCAGTGCCAAGATCCACGACCACCGCTTTGGTCACCTCCGCCTTGGGCTTCTTGACCACCGTTGATCTAGTAGGTTCTTCTGACTCCAGATGGTTACGGCGGACCCACACTGCTCGCTTCGCTGGGCCATCCTTCAAGGAGGCAGTCTGGAGGACCTGTGTGTTCAGGGAGGCCTGTTCACCTCTCTTGGCAGGCCCATCCCCTATGACTGCCGCCTGTGGAGCCCACATGCTTTCAAGAGCCATCTTGCTCTCAGAAAGTTCCTTGATCCCACCGGCTTCAAGGCCTGAAAGACTTAAATCAGAGGGCAACTTGAGAATTTCTCCAACAATGACATCACTGATTATGACATAATCCAGTAACCTGGAGCTTTCTGGATACTGGGAAACTTTGTCCCATGGTAGGGAAGATTTGGGGTAGTGTTTTTGAGGTGACTTAGCTGCTTCTACATTTTGTAATAAATCTGATTAATCAATACCTGTTGAGTGCTTGCTATGTGCGAGGCAGCTGGGAATACGAGGCAGCAGTGAAAAAAGATTCTCTGCCCTTTTGGCGTTTACCTTCTAGTCAGTGGGGGTTGGGCAGAGACAGATAGTTTTACATTTATGTGTGTGTGTGTATATGAAGGTGCTAAGGGCAAAAGAGAAAAAACAAAGCGGAGAAGGGGGCTAAGGAGGGCAGCCATGTTAATGTGCCTGGGCGGGGCTCCCCGAGACGGCGCTAAACGAGGGCCTGAGGTGGTGAGGGTGGGGAGTGCCACATGTATGTTGGAACAACAGATGCAGAGCAGCGAAGGTGGACATGTGACTAATGGGTTAGAGCTGGCATTGGCAAACTATGGCCTTGCAGCCTATTTTTGTAAGTAAAATTTTATTGGAACACAGCCACACTCATTGGTTTATGTATTATCTATGGCTGTGTTTGTAGAGTCAATGCAACAAAGACTGTATGGCTCACAGAGTTGAAAATAAATATGACTACCTGGCACCTTACGGGAGAAGTTTGCCAGCCTCTAAGTTGGGGGATCCCAAGAAGACAAGTGTGGCTGGAGTGGAGAGAAGAAAAAGCACATGAGATGGGAGACGGAAGGGGCAGGGAGAGCGAGCAGCTCGCGTTGGGCCTCAAGGGCCGTTGCTAGGACTTAGGCTCTGATTCTGTGTGAGGTCAGAAAACACTGGGGAATTTTGAGCAGAGAGCTGACACCATCTGATTTAGATATTAGCGGGACTAATCACTGCTGTGGTCACTGCCAAGAATTTCTGTTTCACTTGTTTCTTCGGACAACCTGGAGAGGAATTTTTTTAGACATGTTTGTACACATATTCTTCATCTGGGTCATTGTGTCGGCGGTGAAATTAGACCCTACAAAGTCCCACTGACGAGAACACTGAGGCTCCTGGGTGCATCGCTCACCCACGGAAGTCGAGCCAGCAGGGGCCAGCCTCAGCTGACTATGGCTTCTTCCCAGTGGTGTGCTGTGGACTCACCATGATGGGACCCTACATATGCCTCCGAGGCTGCTCGGCCACCTGTATATCTGGTGCTGGGCATGTTGGTGCCGACACCTGCCGCTGTCAGGGTGCCACAAATCCAACCTTATGCTCTTCGTAAAAGAGGCATTCACTACAATGGTGTGCTTTCTCCTTTAAAGAGGTTACGGGGGATGCTCTTGGCTCCTCGTAGGGTGTGAGAGAAGAACCAAACCAAGTCTAGTCTCATGAGCCTTGTGACTCTCTGATGGCAACCAAGCTGTTATCTCGGAGACAGAGTCTCAGTTTCTTGGTTCATTCGATAGAGGATGAGGTAGCATACACTTTGAAAGAATCAAAAAGTACTTTTCTCTATGCGTACCTTCCTGAAAAACCGTTTACTTGCCTGTAGTATTTAGGGGTTTGCCTGGCCAATTTGAATTGTTTGACTTTATTTCAAATAGCTTATAAGGCATATTTAATTTAGAATCCTCCATTTTCCTTCTCCTCAACCCCGCTTTTGAATTCTGAGAAATCCGCAGCTACTCAGTACATTTTCACTGCCCTGGATTCCTATAAGATCCTGTATTAGTTTCCTATGGCTGCTGTAACAAATTACCACAGATTTAATGTCTTAAAACACAAGTTTATTATCTTGTACTTGTGGAGGTCAGTAGTCCACAATCAATCTTAGTGGGCCAAAAATTAAAGCATCGGGGCTGCGTCCCTTCTAGAGGCTCTCGAGGCTAATCCTTTTCTTGCCTTTTCCAGCCCCCAGAGGCCTCCTACATGCCTTGGTCCGTGGCCCCTTTCTTCATTAAATACCTCTCAGACCTCTGCTTCTGCTGTCACATCTCCTTCTCTGACCCGGCCCTCCTGTTCCCTCTTACTAAGATCCTTGTGATTCCTTTGAGGCCACCCAGATAATTCAGGGAAGTTAATCTCCCCATTACAAATTCCTTAACTCACAGCTACACAGTCCCTTTTGCCATGAAAGGTATCATATGTCTAGGTTTCAAGAATTAAGATGGAACATGTTTGGGGAGTGGCGCCATAGTGTAATGGTTAGCACAGCTGCTTTACACACAGAAGGTCCTGGGTTCACACCCCAGGTGGAGCCACGGACCATACCCAGGTTGCACCGGGCCCCTGGTGCACACCGTGAGCATGTTGCGGGGAGATGGTAACGTCCATAGGTCGGGGTTGGGAGTGCGGGGGTGGGGAGGGGCGCATTAAAGAGGGGGGGAAAAAGGGGAAAGATCGAGCACCTTCTAGAGCCTGTTATTCACCCTGCCACTCTACTTGTGCATCCACTCTACTTGTGCATCCCACTTCACTACGACACTCAAAGCCTGACATGTTCTGTTTCACACGCTCCTCCCCCACTGCCCATGCTCGCCCATCCTTAGCTTCCATCTCGCCCTTTGCGCCCCTTCTCTCCTCTCTGGGTCATCATCCAGTGGTATTAGTGATGGGAGAATGTCGAGACCGTTAGCTTCACACTTGTCACTAGCCATCTAAGGTATGTGTGGGCTCCCTGTCTCCGTTGAGGTCCCTCTAGGTGGAGACACTATATTGCCCACACTATCTGGGGCCACATTTTTTCTCAGCTACTTTTGCTCCTCTGGCCCAAGACCAAAAATATTTAAAAATGAGGCGATCCTCCTTGAAAGCAACCCTGAAGTCATCCTCTGTAGTGGAGAAAGAAAAGATTAGACTAAGAAACACATTTCTCCCTGAGGTGGTGTCCTTGCTCCCAGCTTTGGTTTTGGGGACACCACTCACCCTTGACCTTTGATAAAAAGGTGAACCAGTCCATTGTAATTTTAGCAGCTGTGGGAGGGAAGAAAGAATCTAGTAAGGGAAGGCCAAAGTAAAGTATTTCTTCTCATGAACGCAGATTCCTAGATCACACCTTAATCTTACTGAATCTGAATATTTCGAGTCTAGGACTATTTAGGCCTAGGAATCCAACTCTTTAATATGTTGACATTTGAGGACCTATGAGTCAGGAGCTCCCGGCAAAGAAAAGGATTCCTTGCCAATCCGACGAAGTGAGCCTCCTTTCCAAACCTCGGCCCCAGTGTGGTAACCCAAATATCAAGACTGCTCATTTTCCTCGAGGTGTAAAGGAAAGGAACTCCCTCCGAAGGTGGAGACACCATTGAGGACTCAAATCTGGATCCAGATCGTTTCTCTTCCTGAGCTCCATACACCACAGTCTAGCAGTCTGTAGGCATCTCTAAGTCAGCATGTATCAACTGGCGCTCATTGTCATCCCCTACATAACTGCTATTGCTCCTGCGTTGTCTATTTGCGAGGAGCCCCATTATCCGCCTAGTTATTCAAGACAGAAACCTGGAGGCAGTGGGTAAGGGATCACGTTGATGAAGGGGACATATCACTATCATAATCAGATTCAGTATTTTGAGTAGTTTGCCCAAGGTCATATGGATTATAGTAATGAAGCTAGATTTGAACTCAGGTCTTCTGAGTCCAGTGCCTTACTCTTCTTTCCATTCTGTACTATCTTTTTATAAAGAATGTAAGAAGTAGGCCCAAAGAGTCCATGAGCTTTGCTTTTGAATATCATAAGGGTTGTTACATGGAAGAATTAGCTTGCCCTGTACAACCCCAAAAGTAGACCCAAGACTATTTAATGGCTTCTTCAGAGAGGTACAGACGTTGACCCCATGTGAAGAAGAGTTCGTGACTTATAGCTGTCCATGTGAGATCAAGTGTACAATCCTCAAATTCTGTGATTCGTAATACCAGCAGAGTTTGGTGAGGCTCAAAATTAATCCTTATAAAGTTGTTACCCACATAATCCAGTTGCATGGTGCCATGTTCCCAGAAACAATTCAGCAAACAAAAATTCCCACAAATTCATAAACATTCTTATAAGCTCTACAACAGTATTTCTTGATTATGTCTTAAAATCCCTCTTTTGTTGGCTCTCCATGTCCCCTAATCCCTCGACTACTTTGTAATTCTCCCGGAAAATTTAGCCCCAGTTGTTTCTCTTCTTTTTCTTTATCACCAAAGTCCGTAATCTGGTGTTTTTTGTTTGCTTTGGCAGGGCGGGGGTTGTGGGGGCAGCAGTTTGGGATGGAAGGCCCTATGAGAATCTGATGAATTTATCTGTTCTGGATCACAGGCCATCTTTCTTTTCTTGGGCAGAGGTAAGGCATTCATCCTCTCTGCCTCACTATCCACATATAATCTAATATCTAATATAAATGTGATACTTGAGGCTAGAGATGGCACTGGAGCTGAGGGAAGACCTCAAATTCTAGAGTAAGAGCTTGGATTGAATTGAGGGTAGTTGGGGAACCAACCAGTTAGATTACATTCTGCCTTCTCAGCTGCTCTAGAACCTGTCTCCCTCTTCCGCAGCTCAAGTTTAAGCCATCATCAAGTCTTATAAGAATTTCTTCAATTTTTCTTTGAGGTCTCAGTGTATCACCCCTTTATATTACGGCTAAACATATCTTTCTAAAATCTTCCTAGAAGCCAAATCCGATCACTCTTTTGCTTAATGTCTTCATTGGTTTTCCAGCCGTCCTCAATTTAATCCAAGCTCGTACTCCTAGAGCTGAGGCCCTCCCTAGTTGGCTCCATGACCTTTCTAGTTTCATCCATTTTTCCAAATGTCTTAACTACTGGCAGTTCCCCAGCATGCTCCAATCTGAGCCTTCGCTCAGGCTGTGCTCTCATCTGGGGGTGTCTTTCCCTCCTCTTAACTACTGACAGATACATATCTTTCAATACCTGACTGAGCATCACCTTATAGGGAACCTTCTCACTCCCTCACTCCACTGAGCGCCCCCTCCTTTGTGCACCTCTGTACTCCCAATAGACTTGCACTTGCAAACTCCTCTGCATCCATTTCATCTTCTTCCCATCTAGAGTGGGCACTGATTGTGGCTAGGTCCCTATCATCTATCACCGAGCAGGCTGCACTGGGCCGGACCCACCACGAAACCCAGTAAATGTTGAATAATGGGATGAAAGTACTGTTGGGGCCTTCATACTCTTTAAGGAGACCTGGTGCATTAAAGTTGGATGAACTTGGGTTAAAATACAAACAATCCAAGAACTGTCTGCTTGTGGGCAAGTATTAGAATTCTGAACCTTCATTTCCTCACCTCTGCCATCCTCATGGGAATGTGTCAAGTAACATCTCAGGTGCCTGGTACAGTGCCTGGCTTACTGTAAGAGCTCAAATATGTATCACCCTCGCAGCCAAGAAGCAGTGGAGGAAAAGGTGTTCAGTCAGTGAACTGGGCATTAGGAGTGGGGACGTAAGGGAGACAGGAGGAGAAGCTGAGACTCCTATGTGCTTGGGTTTCTAAAACTGTGCTGGCCACCTGCTCTGCTGTGAAGCAAAATTGAATTAAGTGGATAGGGGTAGGGGTGATGGATCAAGGCCCCACCAAAGCCAGGCCCTCCCCGGGCTGCTGGAATGGACCAGTCCCCAGTGACATCACAATCCTCAAGGGTTGTCAAGACACTGCAGGAGGTGGACCCTCATTTCTCCCATCGGAGCTCTAGGATGTGGATGTGAGAAAGGTGAACAAGGAAGGCAGATGGCGATGAAGAATAGCCCGAGTCCCATGCCCATGGGCACGGCTCAGGGTGACCTTGGAGAGGCGGGGACGCTGCCAGCTCCTGATGCTGGCATCCAGGACACGGATTCAGGCGCTCAGCTGAAGACGAAGCCCAAGAGGGTGCGTAGGATCAAGGCCCTCATCATCGACCTGGGCTCGCAGTACTGTAAGTGTGGCTATGCGGGAGAGCCGAGGCCCACCTACTTCATCTCCTCCACGGTGGGCAAGCGCTACTCCGAGGTGGCCAACGCAGGCGACACTCGCAAGGAGACCTTTGTGGGCCATGAGCTGCTCAACATGGATAGCCCTCTGAAGCTGGTTAACCCACTAAAATACGGCATCGTGGTGGACTGGGACTGTGTCCAGAACATCTGGGAGTACATCTTCCACACAGCCATGAAGATCCTCCCTGAGGAGCATGCCGTGCTGGTCTCTGACCCCCCGCTCAGCCCTAGCAGCAACCGGGAGAAGTATGCGGAGCTCATGTTTGAGACCTTTGGCATCCCCGCCATGCATGTGACAACCCAGTCTCTGCTGTCCATCTACTCCTATGGCAAGACCTCAGGGCTGGTGGTGGAGAGCGGGCATGGCGTCTCACATGTGGTGCCCATCTCCGAGGGCAACGTGCTGCCAGGCCTGACGGCCCGCGCCGACTATGCTGGGAGCGACCTCACCAACTATCTGCTGCAGCTGCTCAACGAGGCTGGCCAAAAGTTCACGGATGACCACCTGCACATTGTCGAGCACATCAAGAAGAAGTGCTGCTACGCGGCATTCCTGCCTGAGCAGGAGCTCGGCCTGTCCCTGGAGGAGCTGCGTGTCGACTACGAGCTCCCCGATGGCAAGCTCATCACCATTGGCCAGGAGCGCTTCCAGTGTGCCGAGATGCTCTTCAAGCCCACTCTGGTGGGCAGCAACCAGCCCGGGCTCCCTGCGCTCACGGCCGCCTGCCTGGGCCGCTGCCAGGAGACTGGCTTCAAGGAGGAGATGGCCGCCAATGTGCTGCTGTGTGGCGGCTGCACCATGCTGGACGGCTTCCCTGAGCGCTTTCAGAGGGAGCTGAACGTCCTCTGCCCTGGAGACAACCCCACAGTGGCTGCCGCTCCTGAGAGGAAGACCTCCGTGTGGACCGGTGGCTCCATCCTGGCCTCCCTGCAGGCTTTCCAGCAGCTCTGGGTTAGCAAGGAAGAGTTTGAGGAGCGGGGCAGTGCAGCCATCTACAGCAAATGCTGAGCGGCGGTGCCCCAAAAGGCCCGACCTCGTGGGCGGGCGACCTCAGGCCACTCTGTACATTTACAGAATTTCCCATAAAATTTTAACACACAAATGGCTGTCGTCTAGTCTGGAATCCTTGCTCTAGACTGAGAGCAGAAGGTGGAGGGGAGTTGGGCTTAGACGTATCAGCATCTTCTGCTGCGCTGGGTCAGGATCAGCCCAGCTTGGGGATGGGGGTAAATGGTAGGGACTCTCCTCACTGACATCCCTCCCTCTCTGTCTGCCTCATGATGGTTACATCATCTCAGAGCCCAGAGTGTGGCTTCCTGTTCCATTAGCTCCTCAGGGTGCAAACCCAATTCAGTAGACACATTGCTTAATCACCTGTGGTCCAAGGAAGAAACCAAGTCTCAAGTTAAGTGACTAGCTTGGGTCACATAGTTCAGTGTGTGGGGAGCGAGACTCACAACCAGGTGTCTATGACTTCCGTCTCCTGTTCCTGCCCAATGGTCACCTTCCCACAGCGTCCTCATAACTTGATTGCCACAGGCTCCTCACTGCCGCGCCCCCCCCCCAATCGCTGCCTGCCCCCTTCAAAGGTGCAACCCACAGGAGTGCATCTCCTGAGTGTGAGGGGCCATTTCCACCCATTAGTGGCCCTTCCAATTCTGTCCCCAGCCCGAATTGCAGAGTCACAAAGTGGAGCCACTGAATCCAGAGGCTGTTGGAAGAACCAGAAGTCCCTTGGGAAAGCATGTGGTCCTGTCCCTCCTGTAGAGATGTAGGAACAGGACCAGGAGGGAGGGGTTCATGTCAGTGGTTGAGTTCAGGTCTCCTGACACAGGTCGTGATTATTTCTAGAAGAACAAACATGGTTGCTTTAGTTTGGGCTGCTATGACAAAGTACCACAGACCGGGTGGCTTATGAACAACAGAAATTTATTTCTTACAGCCCTGGAGGCTAGAAGTCCAAGGTCAGGGTGCCAGCATGGCCAGGTTCTGGCGAAGGCCCTCTTCTGGGCTGCAGACTGCCAACATCTTGCCTTGTTCTCACATGGGGGAAGGGATGAGGGACATCTCTGGGGCCTCTTTTATAAAGGCACCAATTGCATTCATGAGGGCTGTGGCCTTGTAACCAAGTCACCTCCCAGATGCCACACCTCATGCCATTACCTTGGGCATTGGGTTTTCAACATGAATTTGGGGAAGGGGGCAAACATTCAATATATAGCAATGATTCTTAATGGTTAGTAACCATTAAGCATTTACCAAGCATCTGCTATGAGTGAGGCCCAGAGCTGGAGATTGAGAAATGACCAGAATGTGGTTTTTCCCTTGGGATCACAAACAGTTACTGGGGGATTCAGTGGACAAACTCGGTGAGGTGACAAGGCCTGAGCTCAGTGTTCCTAGGGTGGGAAGGTGGAGGTGTCTTGGAAAGCTGTAAATGGAGAAGTGCTAGGTGTGGTGGCCACTTAGTGACTTTGGGGCAGAGGGAGAAGTTTTTAAATTTAACTAATTTTCCAATTACAGTTGACACACAATATTAGTTTCAGGTGTCCAACATCATGATTAAACATATACCTCACGAAATGATCCTCCCGATATGTCTAGTACCCGTCTGGCATCATACATAGTTATTACATTACCAATAATATTCTGAGGGAGAAGCTTTTGAGTCTGGTGAAATTTCAGTTGGTGAATAACTGTCTACCAAGAGGGTGGTTCCTGCCTCTCTTGCCACCCGTACTTCCTAACAGAACCTATAACCAGGGCCCATGACCAGATGTCTGCGGGCTCAGATGTTGGTGAGCTGTGTAATCTGATGGGCCGCCAACTGTCTCTGAGCCACCTCTTACCTTAGAAAAAGAGTCCTGATTCAGGACACCCTGTAGGCTGCCTCTGTCCTGGGCTCTGTGCTGGGTGAGCTGCAGACTTAGGAACGAACCAGACATGGCCTTAATCACCTAATGCTTTGTGATCTAGTCCTTCCCCATTGCTCAGAATTGGGCTTCTAGCCTGGATTTGGAGTCCCTGGGGCTGGCAGGGCCTTGGTGCTACACAGGAACTTGGGCTCTTTCCTGCAAGGAGGTGTTGCAGACTGGAGGCCTTTAGGCACATTTTTGTTTGGCCAGCACAGTGTATAAATTTTTTTCTCAAATGTGATTTCTTTCAGTGGGGCCTACATTCTTTAGGTTGCCAAGGTCTACCACCCTGATGTCTTCATATATACCTGCCACTGCAGCATCTTTTGCTTAATTAGCCAGCATTCATTTCTATTGCTTGCGACTCAAGAACCTTTGATACTACTAATCCTAAAAACCTGATGAAGTACAGAGAGGGAAAGAGGGCTTATATAGGAGGAAGTGATGCGCCCTAAATCGCATAGGCAGTCAGTGAGTGTTGCATGCGAACCCTCTTCCACATCCTGGTCTTGAAGATCTGCAAAACCATGTCTGTGTCTACTCCCTACTCCCACCTCGTCTCCTCTTCCTCACTCCCCACGTCCACAGCAACTTCTGCCCCATAGCCACAGCTTCAGTGCCTGGCCATCTCCAAAAGCACCCCTCGTATGGCAGGTCCTATAAAAACGGTAATCACTTACTCCTTAAACATGAACTGCAGGCACAGCACACTTAATTTTGGTGGAAAAATATGGGTCAGTGACTTCAGCTTAAGATGGCTGACTTGTGTGTATTTACTTCTTCTCCCTCCTAAAACTGAATTAAAGTGTTACTAGAGGAATATAGATGCGTAAACCCACTGCAAATGAGGACAATTGTAGGGAGACTGCAGGAGGCTACAGATTTCTACCTGATTTTGGCAGGAAGGTTTCAGCCTTCCGTGGGCAGGGTGTCCACGCCCAGGGGTTTGGTTTGGGACTTGGGAATACCAACCAAGTGGGGGGGGGGGGAGCCGGGAAGGGGGGTGAATAGGAATGGAGTATGTGAGACAGACAGGATGAGGGAGGAAACGGTAACTAATGTCTCCTAGAGCACAGTCCTCCCACTCCCTGTAGGTGGAGGGATGAGCAGCAGGACCAGCCTCTAAGAGTCCATTCCTCAGGCAAAAAAAACCTGAAGAATCCTCTCTATGAAGGTGGTACTAGTACAGAGAAAAGCAGGAGAGGAGCCTATGAAGAACAGGTCACGAATCCTGCTTGCATCTCTTTATCCCTCCCCCAGATCAGGGCGCACGCAGGCCCAGCTAATATTTCCCAGGTGGAACCTACAGCTGAGGCTCCCATTTTCCCCTCATCCCTTCCCCATAAATTCCAGTTTCTGCATGGTCATCAGATGCGGCCTAGAGCTGACTGCCCCTCTGGCACCATGTGACCTAAGCTAAGCCAATCAGAGCAGTACATCTGCTTGTCCACAGTGATTGGCTGGGGGTAAGCATGTGACCTGAGGGCACTTGTGCAGAGTGTCACAGACCTTTTGCTTGGAAAGTTGATGTGAGATTGGGCTGTGTGGCCTAGAACTGCTGAGGCAACATTTGTTACCAGGGAGGAAGTCGGTTTGAAGCTGACCCACCAAGGACTGTGGAACTTGGATAGCTAGGGCCTTGATGACAAAGTGGCATTCCAGTGAAAGCATGCCGGGAGCAGTGTCTGCCATCAGACCTTGTTTCTGTGAGCCGATGCGTTCAGCCTCTGGCCTCGTCACTTACCAGGTAAGAAGAGTGTGTGTGTGTCTGCCACTTGTAGCTAAGGACATTGCAACCGTGTCTCTTTCTCAACAACGATCTTTCTCCGAAGCAATTTGTGTGGAGGAAGGACCAGGTTTAGAGAGGCCTTTTATAATTGAAATATTAAGACCCATGCTTAATTTATTTCCCAATGAAAAAGTTACTATACATGAAGAATTTTTATCAAGATATTAGAGAAATCAACTAACACACTAATGCCAGTGAGTAGAAACCTAAGAGTATCTACTGGCTATTGTCCTATATTCTCCTATTTTGGTATTTGCTCCCAAGTTTGGACTTGTTGCTCTTTAAGGGAAGGAACTTTAATATCCTCATCTTTGTTTCCTCTCGCCCAGTTCAGAGCATGGCACAGGTGGATTCTTACTTAGTACATGCCAACTGAAATGACTTACTTCAGTCTGTGAAGTAGGAGTTATAGTATTTTCTCCCATTTTACAGATGAGGATACCAAGTTTTGGAGAGATTAAGAATCTCATCCATATTCACCCACCTGGTAAATCAGCCTTGTGCTAAATAAAAGTTTTGTGATTCCAAAAGGCCTCTTTACTCATGTTCCCAATCTTTTTGAAAATTATCATCTCTTTTACAAGGGAAAAAGACACAAAATTTGCTTTCAAATTATAAACAACAAATATGAGGTAATTTCATAATCATCCCAAGGTATAAAAGAATGCCAGTCTTTTAGGAAAGGAGAGACTTACCAGAGATTTCCAGAGACATAAATAAGCAAGTATTAGAGTGATATCATGTGGTGAAGTCCTATCCAGGAGTCTCCAACCACTGGGTCATGGACTTGTTACTGGTAGGTGGCCTGTTGGGATCCAGGCCGCACCACAGGAGGCGAGCGGCAGGCATGTGATCGACGCTTCATCTGTATTTGTAGCCGCTCCCCAGTGCTCCACCTCATATCATCAGGCATTATAGTCTCATAGGAGCACCTATCCCTGGTGCCAAAAAGGTTGGGGACCACTGATTTAGACATGACAGGAGGCCTGTTATCCTTACTGCCTGTCTGGGCTGCCTGATCTCTCTCCCTCAAGTGTTTATTACCAGATTTGCTCTAAGAGTTATCTGTATAAGGTGCGATTAAGCAATTAACTTAATTATAGCATAAACTATTAATGCTGTTAGGTGTTTTTTTTTTTTTTTCCTTGTCCTTCATTTTCTTGTAATGTAGTGGTTCTTAAACCGTGGGGAGAGACAGTATGTGGTATTGGTTACCCTGAAGCTAGTTCTTAATGGCTTGTTTCCCCTCACTGAAATAAAGGAAGCTTGGTACATTTCCATAGTTCTAAGCACTTTCTATCTTGTTGCTGATGTGTACATACATATAGACGCACATACATGTACATACACCACAGAGCATTCAGTCTGCTTCGAGGAATTTCTTTGTGAAGGGGGGCATTAAAACAATGGAGAGCAAAGTTCTTGTCTTGGCCTTGTGATTCTCAAATTTTGTTGCATTTTAGAATCACCTGGAGAGCTTTCAAAAATCCTCATGGCAAGGACTTCTGGTTCTGCCAAGATGGAGTATCCTTACTCTCTCAGCTCCTCCCACTTACAAATAAACACCTTTGGACACTGACGGAGATGCTCTCCTTGACAAAACTCTAGCCAGGCTCCTCTGAGTCCCTTCTCAACTAGCCCTCCACATTGGCCTATAAAGACTTGAACAAACACTAATATAATTTCTAACAGCTCAAGGCCGCATCCCTAGGGTGACCCTATCATCAGCCCCTAAATTCCCTGCCTGAGAAAACTCAAAGATGCTCCCAAAATGTTTGTTTCAGCCAGTACCTGAAGGAAGATAGGGCCCCTCTCTCTCAGCCTTTGTGGGAGGGAAGGAGCCTAACTTCAATAAGCGCCGGTTAGCAAGTTAGCAGACACAGATGGGTTTCATATGGCCCAACCCCTGTTTCCTGCTTTTTGTAATTTTTTACTTCACTGACTCTACTGTACTCCTGTTCATCCATCCCTCACATTTTTTCTTTCTTTAAAATGCCCAGTCACCTCTGTATAAATTGAAGGGGAACTCTTTTTCCTGCTGTTATAGTATTTTACTCATTAAAATCTGTCCTTATCACTAAAAGTAGTGTCCAGTTTCATCTAAGGCAACATAACACAAGTATAAGAGGACTCCAAAGAGCAAATGAAAGGAGATGTGCACATAGGCAAGTTGTCATTATCTTTCGGAATGAGTTACTTATACCAACTAACTGTATTTTCTTATTTTTTGTAAGGATCCCAAATGCGAGAGCATCAAGACTACAACAAATAAGAAAATACAGTTAATGTAATTGGCCGTGTGATGAATGGATGCCTAATTGACAAACACTGGGCTGAATGAGGAGTTGATCTCTTGCCTCACCCTCTTGCTCCATGGAAGTGGGCGCCATGCTCAGATCCCCCCAGTGGGGTAGTGTTGATGGATCTGGAGTCGAGCCGTACCTCCACCCCCACCCAGCAGCAATAAAGCAGAATAAGATGATGAGAGGTGGGGCTAGTTGGCACTTTTTTCTTCTTCATCCTCTGGTGACAGTGGGGCTCAGTAGGAAGCATATCTTACACCCCCACTTGGAGGCAAGTCATTTGTGGATATCAATAAACTGGTTTTAAAGTTTATATGGAAAGTCAAAAGACCTAGGATAGCCAATAGGACACTGAGGAAGAAGAAAATAGTTGGAAGACTGATACTGACTTAAAGACTTACTATAAAGCTACAATTCAATAGAGATTGGATACTCTTTTTAAAATGGAGCTAGAACAATTGGAAATTGTTTTGCCAAAAAAATGAACCTAGACACAGACTTTACCTTTTACAAAATTAACTCAAAATGGATCATAGACCTGAATGTAGAATGCAAACCTATAAAACTTCTGGAAGATAACATAGAAGAAAATTGAACTGATAAATTGGATTGTATTAAAATGAAAACTTCTGCTTCATGAAAGACACTATTCAGAGAATGAAAAGACAAGCCACAGAATGGGAGAAAATATTTGCAAGACACATCTGATACAAGATTCGTATCCAAGGAACTCTTACAACTCAACAATAAGAAAACAAACCAATTAAAAAATGGGCAAAAGATCTGAACAAACTTCACCAAAAAAGATATATAGATGGCAAATAAACATATAAAAAGATGCTCATCCTATATAAAAGATGCAAAATGATATATCTACTTTGAAAGGCAATTTGGCAGGTTTTCTTTATTTTAACCAAGCTAAACATATTCTTGCCATATGATTCAACAGTCATACTCCTAGGTAGTTATCCAATAGAATTGAAAACTTATGTCCACGGAAAACTTACACATGGAAGTTTATAGCAGTTCTATTCATAATCACCCAAAATTGGAAGTGACTGAGATATTCTTAAATAGGTAAATGGATAAATGGTGGTATAGCTATACAATACAACATTATTTAGCAATAAAAACTATGAGCTTTAGTTAAAATGTGTCAGTATTGGTTCGTTCATTATAACAAATGTGCCATTAATGATGCACATTAATGATGCAAGATGTCAATTATAAGGAAAGCATATAATGGGCATAGGAGAAATGAATGAGAAAGAGCTGTCTTTTCCCTATAGTTACTACTGAAGTGTTCCAAATGAGGAACAGATGAGAAAGGGTCATGGACACCTGGGGAATTGGAACAGGAAGGGTCTCTAGAAACGATCTGGTCAAAATTTTTTAGATGGGAAAACAGAGGCCTGGGGTCAGGAAGTGACTTGCCCAAGGACAGAGTTGGCAAATGTTGGAGCTGAGACCATTGTGAGATTTCCCAGTTGCTGGTCTCACACTGTCTCCACACCATGGAACTTATAGTTCAGCTACGTGCAGCTCAGCACATTTGAAACATTTGCGCTGTGTGCTTTTTAATCCTTTAAGAATCACTTAAAGAGGAACAGACTTGTCCGCAGGTGCCAGAAACCTGGCAGGAAAACACTCTTTGTAGGGATAATGTTATTGTGCTCGCTCTGCAAAGAGCAGGAATGAGTCATCTCCAGAAACAGCCAAGCCGGTATCTCTCACGATATGGGGGGGATGGGGGTGGGTAGGGGGGAAGGCCCCACAGATCAAAACCGTATCTTCAGAAGATAGGGTTGGTGCTCTGGAAACAGACCTGGCCTGAGCTTCCAGAACTCCCTCTTTGGACCCCAGCTTTTCCATCAGCATTAGGGATCCCAAGTGGCCAACTGTATCTCACCAAGAGGTCTGATGGCATTGCTAAGATTTCCCCTAACTAAGGCCTAATCTTGTAAATGGCAAAGGTTTCCAGTTAGACCAAGAACAAGCCAAACCTTCTTGCTGAAGACAACAAATGGAGGAAATCCATGGCAGAGAATGGTAGTTGTCCAGCAAAATGTTTCTCTTCTTTGATATGATTTTTATCTGGATACATAGCTGCTTGGTTGGAGACTGCACTTACCAAACTCTCTTATAGCTCAATGTGGCCGTGTGACTAAATTCAGGAACAAAGAAGTGTGGATAGAAGTGCCATGTGCAACTTCTGGGTCATCTTTAGTTCCAAAGAATATGTCCTAGAGCAGCTCCGTCTTTCCTCTTCGCTTGAGCTGGAACTTCAATGTTCCTGTGACCTATCTTTGATTGTGCAGACAAGGATAATTCCCTTGGTGATGGCAAAGCAATGGAGTGGAAGGAACCTGGATTCCTGACTGCCAGCATGGAGAAGCTCACTCACCAACTTGGTCCTCAGGGCCATTAGTGAAAGAGAAACAAAGCTCCATCTTTTTAAAACTATCTATTACACCTTTGGGGTCTTTTTAGCTATAAAAGCTTAGTCTTTACTCTGACTTATAATGGGGAGAGCACAATAGGAAGTGAATGATATTTTGAGCAAAGTTGGAAAGACCCTAGAATAGAGCCGATAGAAGTCCCATTCTTTTGGAAAATTGCTGGATGAGGCACTGAGTATCTCCATAGAGCTGTTCCCCATCTCTTTTTCTTTTCTGGCATTTTCCTAAGTGAGCAAATCATTTATCACATAACTCTTGTGAAAATCCCATGAACAGGTTTTCTCTCATTTTATATAGTTGAGAAAACTGAGACCCAGAATGGGGAATTAATTTGTCCAAGATCACAGAGTTAATAAATGATGAGACTGTGATTAGAACTCAGGTCTCTGTGACTTCAGGGTCCAGGCTCTTTGTTCTGTGAGAGCCCCTCCCAGTAAGCCAGAATGTGTTTCTGAAAACAGATGCTCACTATGCTTTGGTGGTTTTAAAGTCTGAAGATCATAAATAGAAAGGGCTTGGTTGTTTCATACAGATAGAGCCTGGCAGGAAGCTGTAATTTCAGGCTCCCAATTTATAAATAGCCAGTGATCTGACAATTCATTTACATTCCTTTTGTTTGGGACTCAGACCATGTTTTTCCATAGAATCAATATGATTCATGGTGACATATGCCCAGGCTAGCTTCCAGACACCTCTATAACTCAGAGCCTGAGGTCAGAGTCTAGGGGGGAAGGCAAAAGAGTCATGGTAGAGATTGATTTTCCAATGACCAGATGCCTCATACCCATTCTTCCCTATGCTTCTGGCCTCACCATTTCCCCTACATTTGAACCAAATCCCCCGACTCTCCAGTCTAGTTTATTTCACATAGGAATAAATAAAAGAGGCAATGTGATTCATCTGATTTATACCAACATGATTGTTATCTAAGAAAATCTATGCCATTGAGTATGGTGGACTTAGAAAGTTTTGCTTTTTGTCAGTGCATTTTATTACGGTGCAATTGTGATCTACAAGCATACCTGGATCAGGCCAGGGAATTAGGTTATTTTACTGACCACATTTAATTCTTGCAGAGACACTAAGTTTCTTATGAACAGGTGTAAGTAGTATCTGAAAGGAGAGTGAAGAGGGGGAACAATTGCAAAAGGCCATCAGATATATAGCTACCTAGTTTAATTGCTAGAGGACTGGACAGCATTTATGGAGTTTGGAAGGCAAAGGAATGATCTGTAAACACAAGAGCTGTATTATAAGTCAGCTTTGCCCTTATCAATCAGAACTTGGTTTAGGAAACAGAATCGAGCCTGAACATTGTAAGCAGGAAGAGATTTTAACACATGAAATCTTACCACATTTTGCTTACCCAAATAGTGCTGAATGTTGGGAGAGCTGGCTCCTGGTATGCAGAACACTACAGAAATGGCCCATTATAAAAGCTGCCACCCCTTAGATCACTTGAAATGATTGAGTTCAAGAACCCATCCCCGTAGTGTTGAACTGGGATAAGGAGCTGGAAGTCATGAAGCAGCTGCTTCTTCTGGCAAGGCCAGCACCTGTGCCACAGCTTCCTTTTCCACCCAGGCAACGCAGCAGGTGCTGGTGTGCTCCTGCAGGGAAGCCTGGCACCCACATGGTCAGCCTCATCTTATTTTTACCTCACCAAATTCATGTAAGCATTATTTAAGTGGTAAACAAAATTTGCATCCAGTACCTGCAAAGGAATGTGGGAAATATAATTTTAGCTTTCTAACCTCTGCCATTCAGGAAACATCTCAAGATCTATACTGTTCAATAAAACTTTCCATGATGGTGAAATATTCTTTGTCTGCATTGCTCAGGATAGTAGCTTCTAGCCAGATGTGGCAATCAAACACCTGAAATGTAGTTAGTGCAAAAATTTTAAATGTTATTTAATTTTAATAATTTCATTTTGAATAGCCACAGGTGGCTGGTAGTTAGTGTATTGATTAGTGCAACTCTTGAAGGAGGGTGGAAGTGGATGGAGGTAAATGAGCCAATCCATAGTATCCAGAGCACTGTTTATAATCTTTGTGAATCACTTGTGATAACCCTCATGGCTTCTATTTCCACACTTGTAAAATGAGGATAACTACTTCAAAGGGTAATATTACAATAAAATAGGCTGGAAGTCAGCTTATGGTTAGCAATAAATTCAGGACCATAGATGCCAGGGGCCTGGATTGATAAATATACTTGAAACTTGGGTCTGGCACAATACACATGACAAGTCAAGGGCTTTATAGAGTACACCTTTCCAAGGAGAAAGCTGAATGAACCTGGCTTCTCCAGTCCAGACCTCTCTCCTGAACTCCATATCTACATATCTATTTACTGAACGGCTTCACCTGGCTGCCCAACAGTCACCTCAGATGCAATGCAGTTATCTATCCACTCGTTCATTCATCCATCCAAGCATACACATTTATTATATGCTACCATAGGCCAGATGATGAGTTGGCACTTGGGTATAGTGTCGAACAAAACAGATACTACCTCTCTCTCTGAGCTTACAACTTAAAAGGAAAGAGACAGAAGTAACAATGGGATAAGTGGAAATACAGGGTGCAATGGAAGTAGCTTGGAGGAGCACCAGACCTACACCTTGAAGGCCTGTGCTGTGTCAGAGAAGGCTTCCTGGAGGAACAGAAGAGTCAGAACTGCTAAAGTAGTCAGAGGGAGCAACAAAAGCAGAGATCCTAGGGCAAGAAAGAAGGCAATGCATTCTAGGAACAGAGGTGGTCAGTGTGGCTAGAGCAAGTGAGGGAGTGGTGTAAGGGGCAGGAGAGGCAGGTGGAGACAGATGATGCAGGATTGTCAACGTCAAGCGAATTGGACTTTATCTTAAAAGCACAGGGGAGCCATGAAAAACGTTTAAGGTATTTTTGGGGGGAAAAGCCCCGCTATGGACTGAATTGTGTCCCTCCCTCAAATCAGAAGATTTGAACAAAAACATACCAGAGGAGATATAAAAGTAACTATTTTAACTATTAGAACCAGAAATACCACATTTGTTTGGATGACAGTAGTGAGGTAACCTACCAAGAAAAACTATAAAAAGGAAGGAAACTCAAAAGAGGCTATGTCATGAACAAACTGTTTATGTCCCCCTAAATTCGCGTACCGAAGCTCTACCCCTAACATGACAGCATATAGGCGGTGAACCTTTAGGAGGTGATTAGGTTTGATGAGGTCATGAAAGTGGGGCCCTCATGATGGGATTAGTGCCCTTATAAGAAGACACAGCAGAGAATTTGCTCTTATTCTCTCTCCCTGCCACGTGAAGACACAATGAGAAGATGGCCTTCTGCAAGCCAGGAAGAGAGTCCTGACCAGATACTGACCATGCTGGAACCTCAGACTTACTTTTAGCCACAAAACCCTGAAAATCGATTTCCATTGTTTAAGTTGCCCAGTTTAAGGTGTTTTGTCGTAGCAGACTGAGCTAACTAATATAAGCCCTCTGGTTGCAATGTGAATGAATTCTAGGAAAATGAGTCTAGAGACATGGAGACCTGTGGAAGCAGGAGGTTGTTGATGTAATTCATGTAAGAGATGACATGACTACCTGCATGAGGGTGGTAGCAATGGGGAAGGAGAGGAAAGTACATGGTATGGGGATTAATGCAGATTTCTGACTTGGGCAATAGGTGAATATTGGCACTAAGGTCGAGAACACTAGAAGAAAAGTTGGTTTTGAGATAGGGAGATAACTTCAATTTTGGAAATGATAATACATTAAACTTGTTGTCCCTTTACTTCACTGTTTAATATAACTTCACTTGATCAACAAGTTTTTCTTGTGGTCTTTTAAGGAGACAAGTCAATGTTTAGTATCTAATGTTTTTTGAAGGTTTTGGGAAATAAACCTTGAAGTTGGAAGCAAACGTCCACATCTTAATTCCAGGAATCTGTGAATGTTACCTTATAGGGCAAAAAGGATTTACAGATGTGATTAAGAGTTGGGGTATTGTCCTAGATCATCTAGGTGGCCCAATCTAATCACAGAGTCATTGAAATGGAGAACCTTTCCTGGTTGGGTCAGAGAAATAGGATGGAAGAAGAAAGAGGAGGGGCTCAATGCTCCACTGCCAGCTTCGAAGGTGGAGGAAGGGGGCCACAAGCCAAGGTATGTGGTAGCCTCTAGAAGCTGGGAATGGTTCTCAGTTGATAGTTCATGAGGAATTGGGGATCTCAGTGTTATAACTACAAGGAACCGAATTCTGCCAACAACCCAATGAACAGGAAACAATTCTTGCCTAAAGCCTCCAGAAAGGAATACAGCCTACAGACATCTTGATTAGTCTAGTGAGACCTGTATGGACTCTTGACCTACAGACTTGTAAGATAATATATCCGGGTTGTTTTTAAGTTACTGCGTTGGTGGTTAATGTGTTAGAGCAGCATGACAAATGAATACAGGCCCTGACACCCATGGTTAAGAGATATATCAGTCAGGGGCCAGTCAGGAGCTTAGACCATATTTGAACAAATTTATTAGAAAGAATATTAACTAGTAAAAGGAGATTAACAAATAAAAAGAGTAAAAGAGAATTTTAAAGAATGTAAGAACAGCAAATGTAGGGAGAAGCTACTACCTCTAGTATCCAAGGAAGGAACAAACCCCGCCAGATGGTTTTAAGAAAGTATTGCAAGGTGGGAAATTGACTGGAACAAAGACCTTGAAGCAAGCCTTGATGAGCAATTGTTAGTGCTGATGAATGTTTTGCCTTGTAACCTTCCAGGAGTAAAGTATTTCCTGGAACAAACAGCTAAATTAGCTTTGCTTGTTCTCAGTATTGTTTAACATAGCAATAGAAAGATATGCAGGTCCCAGTATTATTTTAATAGGGGGAAAAATTATGTTGATTTAAATTCTCATTGTCTTTGTCATTCTGATAGGAGGGAAAACATACCTTCAATGTTGTTTAAATTTATGTTTCATAAATCAGCCCAACAGCTTTTCATATGTAGTTCTGTATGAACTCCTGTAAATTGATCATCTTTTTCTGATTGGTTTGTAAGAATGTTGCATAACAACATTATTAGTTCCTTATCTTCTGAGCTCCAATTTTTCCCAGTTTCTCTTTTTTACCTTGTTTTTACCTTTTAATACAGAAATACTAATGTTTATGTTATCCTATGAATCAGTCTTTTCTCTTTAAGATTTCTGGGTTTCAGCTCATGCTTCAAAATGCCTTTCCATACACACCAAAATCCTTAACCACGCTTACCTCTGGAGGGTGGGAGTGTGGAGGGTTGGGAAGAATGCTCATGCTTTGGGATTTATACATTTGTGTGCTGTTTGTATTTATTATAAAAAGTATGCTCTATTATACTACTTTTATTTTTAAAACATAGAAATGCTTTATCCATTTTAAGATAATAATCTAGAGCTTTTCATGGGATCTAGTCCCAGTTACGAGGATTCTACCCTCATGACTCATCTAACCCTAATCACCTCCTAAAGGTTCACCTCCTAATGCTATCTTGTTAGGTGTAGAGCTTTGGTATGCGAATTAGGGGGAACACAAACAGTTTGTCCATGACATAGCCTCTTTTGAGTTTCCTTCCTTTTTATATTTTGTCTTGGTAGGTTACCTCACTACTGTCATCCAAACAAATGTGGTATTTCTGGTTCTAATAGTTAAAATAGTTACTTTTATATCTCCTCTGGTATGTTTTGGTTCAAATCTTCTGAGCTCTGTCCCAAACGATTATCATACATTATTATTATTTCTATATTATGTAAAAGGATTTTTAAAAGGACACCAAAATTTGTGTCAGTCTAAAATTTAGACAATTTGGTCTAAAATTTCAAAGCCCCATAAATCTCTTAAAATGTATTGAATAGCTCTGATATTTTGAGTACTTACTATGGACTAGGCATTTCACATGTTATCTCATTTAATCCTCAGAACATTTCTTAGAGGTGGGTATTGTTATTCTCATTTTCATGTGAAGAAATCAGTCCCCAAAAGTCTAGGAAATGCCCAAGTTCGAACAGTAAGTGGATTCAAACCAGAGTCTCTTTCTACAATGTTTCTGCTCTTTCCTTCTACATCTTGAGAGAAGAAAAAAAGTTAGGTCATTATTATCCCTTTTTTTTTTTTTTTTAATGAATCAAACAAAAAGGGTTGGAAGTGAGACTTCTTTAAGTTTAATTTATTTACTTTTGAACTATGTAAATGTTTTATATTTTTTGAAAAATAAAACCAACAGGGAAAATAAAGTTAACCCTAAAATCGAAAATAGGTTGAAACTAATAACCTTAACTCGTTATCAAATTGGTTACATAATCACACAGTGAAAAGAACACAGAAAAGAATTATTGCAAGTGACTTTGGAATATGTTGTTCTGGTATACATTCTTGGCGGCATATATTCTAAGGAGAAAAAAATTGCAATAATTTCAGACTTCGCCCAGTAGTTTTATTATTACGAGTAATATTTGCATTATAATTTTGACAGCACTTTACATACTAAGATAGAATAAGAACATTCATGTTATTAAGATCCAAAATTTGCATTGTGAGAAAAATGAGATACATATGAAAATCAAAGTAAAAACCCCGTGTTAAGTTTGAACTGTACATGTTAATATGAATGCATGGTTTAAATTTACTTTCTCTGTTCACTGAAAAGACCTAAAAGCAATAATATCCCAGTTAGAAAAATTAACTGAGAATCTATGCCTCATTCTTGAAGGATAGTTTTGCTGCCAATTCTGGAAAAGTCTCATCATATGGGTGGGAAAGGACTGGGTGCCCTGGGCTGTGACTTTTTCAGGTTTGGAAACAATTCAGTGTTTAATTCATCAGTTCAGGACTTTCAAGTTGTTTGTTAGGGGTGAGGTATGCCCCTGGTCATTTTTGTCACCCTCACATTGTCTTTTGTAAAGGCTACATTGCTCACTAATGCTTTTATGTGCAAGTGGACTCTTTGGAGTGACCGTGAAGGCGGGGTGTGTCTTCTGTCTGTCTGGATTGGTGCAAGGTGGGAAGCTGGAGTTGAGAACAGAGGAAATCCTGAGAATGTAGATCCCTGGGAATCAGCGAAAATTCCTGGAAGAACTTCATTTTCAAAGGCTCTATAGTGTTGGTAAGATCAACACTGACGAGACCAAGGAGGTAACAGACAACCCAATATCTGAGTTGTAAGAGAAATGAATAAAAAACAGCACTATTACTTACAATAGTAGTATATCTAAACGGGAAGAAAGGAGAGAATTGAAACTAGTAAGGCCCGGAGAAGGATCTAGAAGGCCCAAGGAGGCCTGGAGGGATCTACTTGGCTGGATGCTGTGAGGAGGGATTGGGGGTTCACTTTCCTCTTTAAGGGCGTTCTCTGTCCTCAAGAACACTGTCATTGCCCCGCAGCTCCATGACGGGGGCCTAGAACCCTAGTCTGCAGTGCACATTCTCAGTGCTCAGTTGTCTGAGGCTGACGTGCGCTTCAGATAAACTGCTTTCAGATGCGCCTCAGTAACTCTCAGAGCACGAGTTTCATTTTACACTTCCTGTATAGGATGACGTTCCTGTTTCTGTTCCTCTGCTGTTAACAGAGGAATAAAAATTTACCAACATTTGGGAAAAATAGACATGCCATTTGGCAAAGGAACCCTAGGGCAGCTCCTAGCAGACATTAACCTCTTCCTCTTCTTCCTACTTTGCTAAATCTATTATGTTGACACAGAGAGCCACTTGCGACGGAAACACTCAGGAAAGGTTAGAATGCCATTAAGGGGAACAAGGCCAGGGTAGGAGTGGGAAATAGGATTTGTATTTGAAGCTCACAGATCATCTCTCTGGGTTTGGTAAAGGGTTCCATGATATAACCCTCATCACAGTCAGTCACAGGCCGTGGACTGAATTATTAAGAGAGTTCAGGATACCTGCAGGGGGACAGAGTTCTTCAACTCGTATTCATCAGACACAGTCTTAGCTCATGTGTCTCTGGGCCAAGGTGTCTTGCATTTTTGTGTTGGAGCTGGTGTGGAAAATAATGCTCTGAGCCTTTGGAAGCCTTGACTCGGATGCTGGGGCCTCAGCTCTGTCATCAGGGGCAAGTCCTGTGTGAAGAAGTATGCATGTGCCTGCTTTTCTGGGAATCTGTGCTCTTCAGGTGCAGAGGACAGGGACTGAAAAAATCACCTGAGCATGACATACAGAAAACCCTCTTGAAGTTTTCAAAGAAAGGAAAACAGACAATAGTTTATCTACTTTAAAATGAATAATAGGGAGCACAGATCTGTATTCAATACAGAAAATCAGATTGTCTATGAATAATGCCTGAAGCTTGCCTAGAGAGAGGAGAGTGGAAATTCAGTTCTAGCCACTCACTCTGGTTTCTTAAGGTCAGTGCAGAGTCAAAAAGAGGAACAAAGGTGTAGAATTAAAAGGTAAGGTTTTGTCTAGTCAACCCTAGGCTGCCCAAGGTTTAATCTTAATCTCACATTTTCATAAGGGCAGAGGTCCTCATTCTCTGAGGATGCTAATACTAGGGCAAGTCCCTATTAGAAAACAGAGCTCTCAGAGGGGAGGCTCACAGGAAGGATGCAGATTCCCTGTTGTGTCCATCCATCCAAATAAAAGAATGATGAAGCTGGGCCAGCGGTCTTGGCCACCAGTGTCAGCGTTAGATATATTGGAACCATTACTGTTGGTTTTGGAGGCAGAACTCCTGGGTCCTGATTTTGGACAAGCTATTTAACTTCCCCAAGGGTCAGGTTCCTCTTCTGAGGTAGCACCTGGCCTCCATACCTCACAGGGTTGTTGTGAGGGTCACATGAGGTAATTTTGGTGCTTTCAGAGTCTCCCCCAAATGGCTCCTGTCTCTTTGCTTCTCTCTTCCCCAGAAGTAACCCAGGCTCTTTGGTTCTCAGAATGGAGGTGTTGACTGAAAGAATTTGATGAAGCACAGGTCACGCTTTCCCATGAACAGGAGATTACTCTCCCCACTTTTCTTCATCCCTCTTTCTGGGATGCAGTTTCAGGGCCCAGTGCAGCCTAAGGGTTGACACTGGAGGAGTCAGGGAATGTGAAAGAAAGCCTTGGTGTGAGAAATAAGAGAAGTGCTGTGAAGTCTGGGATGAGGGGGAACCCTGTGTTTCCTGCTCTGCCAGGCTCGCATCCCAGCATTCTCGACTTTAGCTTATTCCTCTTGTCTTCTGCAGCTTCTTGGACAAGCTCCCTGTTACAGGCAGTTGGTGGCAATCATTTTGTAAAGATCCCACTGTGCATTGTGTGACAGAGTGGAAGCTGACATTCGAGGAAGATTCTGCCACCTCAGAGTCCCATGGCTTCCACTGTTCTTCTGAGGGAGTCAGGTCAGTCTCTCCCCTCAGCCTTTCACGGACCCGTGGAAGACCCACTAACTAGCCCCTCTCTCAGCCCCTGTACCTCTGGTTTCTGCCTTCTCACTGGATTCTACAGGGGCCCAAGTTCAAGACCATTTGTGGACTCTATGATACTGGCTTCTATCTTCCCTGTGGACTCTCCAGAGGTATGTTTGCTTTTCTGTTGCCTCTTTGCTTGTAAACCCCATGTGGCCCACCATCTTCCCTTACTGAACTCTTACTGCCTCCTTTCTTCTCATTGTGTCCTATTTTCTCAAAGTACCTCTTTGTCACTCTTTCTTTTCACTTCCATCACTGGCTTTCCTTTTGTGAAAATTTGGTTGGACCCAAACCTTCCTTTCTACGTATGACATGATAGGGGATTTTAGAATTCTGATTGTCTGGCCTATTACACTATTTTTCATCCCAGATCACCTCTTGGTTGGGTCTTATCATCAATGAAATCAGCTGATCAATTCCATGAAATTGATAGAAAAGGAAGTTGGGTGATACCCAAAGGAAAGTAAGTACAAACCTAACAGACAGTGTAATTACATGCTGTAGCCAAATCACAAACAAATTGCAGCCTGGCACTGGAGTCACATAGGGGTGACTCAGGAAGTATTAAGAATAAAGATCTTAGAAGTATCGTAGTTAATAGATAAGAAATGTCAACAGTTCAAACCTTAAATCTGCAGAGAGTAAAGAACCAAGAAAAAGAGCAAACGCGCATGCAGATTAAAGCATGGCAACCTGGCTCTGGTGGTCTTGTCTGGTGGATCTTGGGGGAAAGTGATACTTCTGCAGTCACCAACTTGGTCCTGATGGTCTTGAGTGGAAGGTGCCATTTCTTGCAGTCACCTGTTTTGGAATGATTCCTCAGATCCCTCTGTTAGAGGTCTCAGGACAGCGTTGAAGTGATTTCATGTCGCTTAAGTGTCTTGACTTGGAAGGCGTGGGTTTACTAGTGTGTCAGTTGTTAATAGTTCCTGGGGCAGGGTCCACAGTCTTTCTCTGATGTCTGATCTAGTAACTTGGAAAAAATAAGGAAACTTATATTATTATTCAAGAGACATAGGACAGAGCTAACAGAATATTTTGGTGATCCAAAAGAAAACTTAGTCATTTTATGGAAATAAAAGCCTACATTTACTTTTTTTTGTATTATCTATTTTATAATTAAAATTTAAAGGCCTTTTTTTGCAAATAAATCCTTAACATGGAATATACCCTATGTTTGTCTTTTTGTAATTTATAGAATTAAAATAAATTTAATATACTTTTATATGTATTTGTAGATGACATAAATACATAATGCATATATAATTTTAGTTTTAAGATATAATTTATCTTATATTAAAACAAATGTATATATTACATTGAATTATTTAATAAATGAACAATTCCTTAACAGACAAGCTATATTCATTATCTTACATACACATTCACATTTTTTGTAATTATTATACTAAGTATAGTCTTAATCACTTTTATTAATTACCATATTTGGCCAAGGTAACCAATTTTTGTATTCTCCAGACACCTGGAAAACTAAAAGGCAAAAAACCAAGAACTGCCTCATGAAATTTACACATTTTATTAATATATAGTTCTCGTATAGTGTATATGAATAGGGATATAATAAAACTATATAATTTTTTTAGCTTAGAAACTGTTCAGGTATCCACATAATATATGTCAAGTAACTCAACATTTTCTAAAGTCTTAGCATTTTAATTATTTGGAAATTACGATTTTAGCTGAAACATAATTAAGTCCTCATGATTCGTAGTACTGTAAGAGTTTTACAGGATAAAACCCTTTAAAAGACATCTGTTTTATGATTTCACTTAAACACAATTTTATATTTTGTTCCAACAATGATCTTTTCCTTGTGTCATAAAACCAACATATAAAATTTAGAAAGCTTAAAACTTCAAAAGTTTCCATCTTGGTCTTATATAAACTAGAATATTGTCTTAGCATTCATTTTATATAATAAAACCAGGGCAATATAGATAAGAGAGTTGTCTTTAATCAATATGGTTAATTCATTCCTTTTTGTCCAAAATTTATTTATCAGGAATGTTACAGGATACTTTTAAAAATATACTTTATAAATTTTGTATTCACAAAGCAATATTTAAATAATCATAATGATATTTAAGAATTATTTTATTGAAGCGAAGATCTTTTCTTCTCTCATAGCTATATTAATGAAGCCTAGTTAAATACATTTGTCCACACTCATAGTGCAAATTTTTTTCTTAGATGTTTTTGACTAGTATACAAAATAAGGTCAATAATTTTTTTTTCTGAGCAATTGATCTTTAAAATTTCCCATGTGAAGCAAAAAGAGAGGGAAAGAATAACAATAACAAAAAAATAAAAACATGAGAAAGAAGTAGTTTTAGACAGATATGAAATTATCACTGTAAAATTACAGGTTATTTCCTCTCTATTTGGAGAAAGTTTAGATGCAGCCAAATCTTTTTTATATATACATAGACACAAAAGAGAAAGTCATTACAGCTAGTTTAAACAATAACTCAAGCCCTGGACAATTTTATCAAGCCACACAATTAAAAGCCAGTGCTTATTCATTCCCAAAGAATGGAAATAGAGGGGAAATATCCTGCATTAATCACAGTGATCTCTCTCTTTTAGACAGACCAGTTATACAATCTCCTCTTGAGAGTTTCTTTTCCTTTTTTACCTTGGGCATTTCTCAAATGAATATTCTCGTTCATGTCAAAGTTCCCCAAGTGGCCACTATAATTCTAATTTATCCATTGAAGTTATGCCAGGAGGTAGCACAAGCTTATTAGCAGACAAGTCCATGAAATGTTGCTTGACTGTTGATCAAAAGTAAAATATCATTTGTGTTTCAAAGTCCTCAGCCCTAAAGTTAAGCTGCTTCTACTTGCTGACTTGAGAAATTAGCAGCCACCTGGCCCAGAGAATATGTGGAGAACTCTTTCCCAAAGCCAATTTCTCATACCCAGAGAAGACAGGGGAAAGTTCTCACAGACAAACAGAAGGTGATGGACAGACAAGACAGGAGATGGTGTTAAAAGGCAGATTTCACCAAGGGTCACCAAAGTCTGATTGGAAATAAAAATTCCAGGAGACAAGTAATAAAATGATATTCAAGGACCAAAGAGACAACCAGAGTCTAAATTCAGTGCAAAGCCGCACACATAAAAAGGGAACCCGAGTGTCCTGAGAGTCAAGAAGTCTCAGATATGCACGTTATTAATGAGTCAAGAAGGCCAATCCTTTGTAGAGAACCTCCAAATGTCCTAGTCAGAACACCAGGAGCAAAAGTGTAGCCTGATGAAGTCATATATTGGCAACAAGGGAAGTTACGCACCAGAGGCATCATGGGATATAGTATGTCTCCAAGGAAAAGGAAAAGTTATGATACGATTTGGGCAAGGGTGGCATTAGGTGAAATTTATACAAAAGAGTATTTTGATAAGTTAAAGCAAAGCAGGCCTGTATGTAAAGGGGTAACATAAGGTCTGGATGGCAAAGTAGACACAAGGCCTCCTTTCCTTTGAGACTACAAAGTAAGGTAGACATGGAAAATTATATCCCTCTTACCTGAATCTGCACCTGGGTTGGAAATCAAGGCAGCTGCTGCTCTGTGTCAAAGTAAACTGAATCCTGGAGGCAAGAGCAGGAAGTTTTGTTCATACTGAAATGATTTCAAAAACAAAGTTTCTGATAAACTATGATTTTAGAAAACAAGATTTATCAGTAACAAAGTAATAGTCATTACTATATCTCATTACTACTGAGTGTCATTAGGGCATTTTACAGATGGGGTGTCCCCTTGGGAGGAATATAATTTTCTGCTAACTTTGCAGCCTGGTTTATCTGAGTTCTGTGTCTATTTTCCTGAGTTGATGAATAGCTTGGTGGCTTTTCATTTTCTCGGGCCAAACTAATTTTTACTTTCTCAACATGTAACCCTGTCTTGTTTTACCAGGTTTTGAAAGTTGCCAGAAAGAAGCTGTGGTGGCATGGGACCTTTTCTGGAACTGACTGATCTTCCTTTCTTTCCTGTTTCCTACTTCCTAGCATGAGCTATGCAATTTCAGGGCCTCAGTGCAGCCTGGGCTTGTAGCTGAAGGAGGAACCCATAAGGAACGGAATGAAAAAGCAAGCCTTGAGGTGAAGCATAAAAGGAGTGTTATTAAGTCTAAGATGTGGGGGAATGGAAGGGGCAGCATGCTTCAGGTGGCCTTACTCTTGCCAGACCCTCTTGTTCCTAGTTGCAGCTTGCAGTCTCTTGCAGTTTCGGTAACTGCTAGGTCAAGCTCTGTGCAGCAAAGGTTGGGAAAGCATCATTGTGGAGGCTGATTTGCTTTTGGAAAGCCTGTGAAAGATGCTGCTCCCTCCGTGTCCCCTTTAGTTTCCTTTACTCTGCTGCCTGAGCCCTCTTTGACTGGGCCTCCACCCTTTTACTAGATCTTCCAGAAGACCAATTAGCGGCTGCTCTGTCTGAGCCCTTTCACTTCTGGCCTATTTATCAGCCTCTCTTCCCAGAACCCTACAGAGTCTCATCCCTCCCCGCTGCTCCCTATCTTGTGTCTGACTCTGCTCCCGCATAGTGTATTTTCTTCTCCCCCTTCGCAACAGGTCCTACTCCCTCATCACTCATTTTATCCCCATTACTGGCCTGCTTTCTGCCACCAGAGGCTCTGCCCTTGGCTCCCACATTCTCGTTCATCTATTTTTCCACTTCCACAATAGCTTTATCTCTTCTGTCTAGGAGTCCTCCTTGCCTTGGTCTCGCTTAAGTTTTCCCCTACCTCCCCCAACCACCTACTTTCACATCTTTTCTACCAAGGTCCTTTCTGCCTCCACCCCACTCCCCAAGTCCCCTTATTCAGCCTCAACACTGGACACCAGATCCCTTTTTGCCTCTGGAGTTAAATCTATAATTTATAGACTATCTTCTGCCCTCATCGTTTTACCCTTCCTCCTCTTTCCTAAAACACACTCAGATACTAGACCTTCTTCCCTACCTCTTTCACATGAGTCTACCCTTTTTGTCAGGACCGCAACCTCTCTTCTCTCACCATCTAATTCACTCCATGAATTGTACTGATTAAATTACCTGTCAGCCCCACCATCAACTTCTCTACCCTACCATTGCTAGACCCTACTTTAACAATGACACAAACTAGCTTGTGTTCAATCCTACTGAACACTGTCCCAGAGAGATCATCAGAAAACTCCCTTTTGTCTGACTTCTTCTGTTGCAAGAACCTCAGGTATTGACTGCTCCAAAAACTCACCCATTTCAACCTTCTCCTTGTGGCAGGTGTCCGCTGAGGACTTGTTTCTCTCTACCTTCTCATACTGTGATTTCCAGCAGGAGTTCTTTTCTCTCCATACATCAGGTTCTGTCTCTGGGGAGATCCTGCAACCAGCTGTGTAGAAACAGGTAGACTCTTTCCTCAGCCCTGTTGTCCAAAAGCTCCTGGAGATAGAAATCACAAAGGGTGGATTTGCAGATTTAGGAGGAGAAAGAGAAGGGATATTTTTAAAACAATGGCAGGCATACTACCAACTTTGTGACTCCCTTAGGATCACATGCTATTGAGCCCTACTCCACAGCCCTCCGACAATTCCGGAGATAATGAAGGCCAACCAGAGTAGCTGCACAGTCTGTAGGAGCTTCCAAATCCTAAATCCTTGAGAGATTAGCAGAAATGTAGGGAGCTCTTCAGGGGTCTCCCTTCTCTGCACAGCAAATCCCTGTTCTTTGATAGCTATCTCCCACCAGTCTTTCTTTCTCTTATTCGATTACTAATGCCCTCCTCCCCCAATCCAAATGCAGATAACCAATCCTCCTGTAGCTTTCTCAGCCTTGGACCTTGCCCCCATCTTAAAGCCTAGCTCCAGCCATTGGTGAAAAGTTCCAGAGGGAAGCAGCTCACCAACGAAGGACAGTATCTTCTCTGAGTGTCTGCTTTAGGAATATGATGATGGTGATAAATTTAGGTTAGATTTAGGAATTCTTTTAGGTGTTAAACGGTTAAGGGAGATACTCAAGGCTAAGGAATCCTCAGCTCTGGAGCAGACTGGATCAGCAGAAACCCTGTATAGTTAAGCTTCAGACCCCAAGGAAAGCCAGAAAAAGAACAGAATATAGCTCCAAAAGATGAAGGAAACTTGAGAGATCTAAAGTTTAATTCATCAGTGAGCGAGGTAGGGTTAAGGACCTTTTAAGCCAAATAGTCACTCACCTAAGACCAGAGACTTAGCTGATACCCTAGTGAACAGGACCCCTTGTTTTTGTCCCAGACAGAGTGGATTTCTACAAAAAGTCACTTGGGGAAAATGGATGAGATGCTTGTTTCAGTGGCTTTGTCCCAGGACACAAGGCTAAAGGCAAGGTCACTTGCAAAAAATGACAACTGTGCATTGTCCATATTCTGTTGAAATCAGGTGTCTTTGGGTGAATCTCAGAGTCATTGTTTCGAGCATTTGGGACACATCAGTAAGAAAAACAAAGCTCCCTGCCTGCGTGGAGCTTACATCATTGGTCCCTAAGTCAACTCCCTCTCATCCTACTCAAAACTGTATCAAACGGCCTTCACTTTCCTGAAGCTTCTGCACCTCCCACCCCCTCAACAGATTTGCTGTATGCCTCACTTCTGAAATGAACCATAAGCCTTTAGATGGGAACTTTTCATTATCAAATCTTCAAAAACAGTTGCATCTTACCCTCTTTTCCTCTTTCTGTACTGCTGTATGAGAGAAGGGTCCTTGTGGGAGGTCTTCCTCGACCCTCCCAAGAAGGCATTGGTGCCCTCACTTTCCCCATCACGACTCTTGTTATACTGAGTGCTAAGTTTGGGATGTTATCTATCTTCCCTGAGGACCAGATCCTCCTTATCTTCCTCACTGCTGGCCTGGTGTGTTGCATCTACTTAACGGTTAATAGCCAACCGTTCAGCAGAATTAACACGCGAATGTTGGGCGTGATCCGTGCGGGAGAGGCCCCGCCCAGCGCGGTCTGGGGGCGGGGCTCCGACTCGTGGGCGGGACTACATCCTGGCTGCCGCGCAGGGGCGGGGCCGCATCCGGGGCCTGGGCCAAGGCCCGCCTTTGGGCTCACCTCCCGCGCTATCTGGTGGTGGCCTGCCTGGCTTTTCAGGAACAGGCGTCTCGAAGCAAGGGCTGGGGATTCACCCTCACACACGAGGTTATAATGGGGCTTTCTGCAATCTGAGGGGCCTTTCCACCTCCTCTGCTGCTGTGCTCCACCAGCTGTCCTTTCACCTCAGCTCGCGGGGCGTCGCGGACAAGGCTGCAGCATCCGAAGGCTCTGGGAGATCCTGAGCGTGGGAACCGCAGGGCTGGCCCATGCTGTAGTTGCCACATGGACTTGGCAAGGTCAAATCTCACACGGCCTCTTGCAGAACCAGTATCCATACCATGGATGGGGCCCACCGCCCGCCCAGGATTGTTTTCAGTGGAGCTGCCAGGAAGGCCCTGGTGCCTATGGCAAGGCCGGGGGGACTAGTACGTGAGAGTTCCCGGGTCATGGCCCATCAGGGCGGCGTGACAGTGGAGGAGGACATGAAGCCACCCTTGAGGGGCAGAGGCAGAACTCCGTGCGGACTCCAAGATTACACCTCGTATGGCCGGTGCTGAAGCCTCCAGCAGACGTGGTGGAGCTGCAGGTCATTAAGTCTCCGCGCGCCTTCGCAACTCAGGTATGATACTGCACCATACTTTCTTTGAGGGGCTCCTAAGTTTCAGGTCCTGTGTAAGACAGAAACTCTGGCCGTGGTGGTTTATCACTCGAGATGGGAAGGAAATACTGCGTTTTTTCTGCTTTCTGGGAGGACAGGTTTTCTTCTCTTGCATAAGTATTATATAGCGAATTTGCAAGATGTAGAATAGTAGAATGCAATACCCCGTGGGGTCTTAACCTCAAAATAGTACTAACGTTTGGATATACAATATTTCTTTTCAGGCTTTGCTATGCTTATTTTTATAGTGTTTAATATATACACACATTTTTTAAAAAAGGTAAGAAAGCAATATTTTATAATTAGCAACTTATACAGTATTATGCACTCTTCCTAAACATTTTAAATGTCTTCCATATTAACATAGTCATTCTGTTGTTACTGTGATATTTAGGTTTGTTCTAAGTTTTTGCTGTTTTAACGTGACCTAACATGTTTATGCATAATTGTATTTCTGAACTCTTATTCCAAAATCATAAAGCTTCTCCCAAACTTCAAATTATTTTCTAAACCAGGGTTCCACCCTTTACCATTTCTCTTTTTTTTCTATAACCTACCCATGCCATAAGTTATCTCAGTGCTGACCTTTCTCCTTTGCTTCAAATTTATACATCCAAACGATTGCTAAGCATTCCCAACTTTGATTTCTCATTGGTACCCTGAACCTAAACTCTGTAAATTTAGCTCCT